>NC_091686.1:15800000-17050000 GCF_041296265.1 Equus caballus | reverse complement strand
GATGTGCATCTGATTCCAGATCCAGTCTCTCTTCTGGCGCCGGTGGGTGGGCAGCATGCCGGGAGTGTCCAGTTGGGCAGAGTTAACACCTGCTGCAGCTGCCACCAGCAGGCCCGGGCAGGTACCCACGGCGGCGAGCAGCATCATGAGCATCTGCATCTTCCTGGGAGGCACTGACCTGGGGAAAGACAGGAGGCACCATCAAGGCATGGTGGTCACTGCCCTGGGGTGTGAGCAGCTCCCAGGGACAACTGGACTCTCCTTGTGTGTTCACGCCTTCATCCTTCACTCTCTGCTGATACTGCAGAGCCAACTCAGTTCCTGCCCCAGAGAGCTCCCAGTCTGGGAGGGGAAGACACACACAGAGACAACGCCTACTTAAGTGTCACATGGGCTAGTGTGGCAGCCAGCACAGGCAATAGGGGAGCCCAGAGGAGGGCCGTTGGGAAGGATTCCTGGAGGAGAGGGCTGCTGATGCTGATGGTAGCTCCCAAAGCCCTGTGCACTGGACACCCAGGTTGCCCTCATTGTACACATGAGGAAACTGAGGCACAGGGAGGTTAAAGTTCACATTGGAGCAAGTGGTGGGGCTGAGAATGGAGCCCGGGTGTCGGAGCTAAGATTCATTGAGCACACATTATTTGCCTGACACTATTCCAAGCACATTATATGTTATCTCATTGAATCCTCCCAGGAACCCTCGAGGTGGTTGTAGTTGTAACCCTCCTTTTACAGATGAGCTGAGGAACAGAGAGGTTTAGTGACATTTCTGACATCACTCAGACTGTAAGCAGCTGAGGGAGGATTTGAACCGAGTCTGCCTGGCCCCAAAGTTTGTGCTCTTCCCTACTGCTCTCTCTCATCCCAGCAGCTGCAATGGGGCGGCTTTAAAGGCTCTCCTGCACAACACTGCCCCTCTGGCCGGCCCCAGAGCCCCTGCGGCAGCCTTGGCTTTGATGCTGTCTTCAGAAGGCTCTTAGGAAACCCAAATGTCTTAACCCAGAGGGTCAGGCTCTCCCCAGACCCAGAACTCACAGCAGACGATCAGCTTAGGACCTGGCCCAAGACCAGGGCTGGGGCCCGGTGCGGGACTGAGGCTGGGCCCACAGGACTGCCTTAATCTCTGGGGCCCAGTGCAAAATGGAAACGCGGGTCCTTTAGCTCAAAGATTTTTAGGAATTTCGAGACAGAGAGAGAAGACAGGAAACCAAGCATGCGGGCCTTTAAGCACAGGGCCCTGTGTGATGGCACAGGTTGCACGCCCTTGAAGGCAGCCCTCAGGACGTGGGACCTGCCTGGACCAGGATCTGAGGTTCATCCAGAGATGGGCCCTGGCTTCATCCTGAATTCTCAGAAGAAGGATTCTCCCCACTGCCCCATGGCGGGTGGAGGCTGTGATCTTGGCTATCACAGTGCCCTCTCTGCCTTGACCCCATCATCTACCCTTGCTGGGTTCCTGTGTCACTGACCTGCGGCTCCTGGGATGGTTCAGAGGAAGAAGGTGGTTGGGAGGAAGTGGGAACCAGGGCTTCTGCCTGGAGCGAGACAAGGACCTATTGGATGCTGGATGGGAGGCCTCCTTCCTGGCTGCCTCCCCGCCCAGGGAGAGGCTGGACTCTGCCCGTCACAGGAGGTTCCTAAACTCTAGTAACATTTCTTCTGAGACACTGGCGCCGGGCTGTCTCAACAAGGGCCAAGAATGCCTGTGCTGGGCCAGCCCGGCCTCTGCGTCTGCTGATCTTAGCATCTAAGGCCCCTACCCAGTGGCCCCTGCAGTTGGCCAGGAGGAAGTTGGCTTCCAGGGTTGGGGTGGGGCAGGGTGTTGAGGAGGCCCCAGGATGCATGTGCCGTGTGCCGGGGGGAGGCTCCGGGCCTCAGTTTCTCAGTCATAAATGAGGCGGGGGAACTAGGAGAGACCTGGCGCCCCTCGAGGTAGGATGTGGAAAGGACGGCCATTGCGGGCGGGAGGAAGCCGGCGAACAAAGGCCTGGGGAGGCCGGGAGCCCTGGCCAGGAAGCTGGTCCTGACTCTGGGGAGGAGGCAGGTGTGACCCCTCCGCAGCCTTGCTGGGCCCGGGCCCGGTGGGTCGTTTCCTTCTTTGCCTAGAAAGGAACTGCAAGTGTTGGTTCTTTCTTCCTCCCTCAAGTGAGAAGTGACTCAAAAATGAAAAAGGAAAACAAACAGAAGTGAAACCGAGGCCTGAGAGAGAGAGTTCTCAGGCCTCCAGACAGGACAGAGGGAGAGCCCAGGCACTCAGCTGATGGGTATTGAGCGCCTACTGTATACCATGAAACCGGATGCGGCCTGCCCTCAGGGAGTGCACGCTGGAGTGGAAACACCAGGGAAATTAGTAAACGAGGAAAACATAAGCTAGTGATCAGGGAATTGCAATGGGGGATGCAACAGAGAGTGAGGGGGCAGCTGGCCGAGACTTCAAGGCCAGGAAAGGCCTCTCAGAGAGACGACACTTAAGCCAACATCTGAGTGTCAGCCCCGAGAATGCCAAGGGAAGGAAGGGAATTCCAGGCAGAAGGACCAGCCAGTGCAAAGGCCCTGAGGTGGAAAATGGTTAGTGTGTTTGAAGAACCAAAAGAAGGTGAGTCAGACAGAAAGGAGCAACCGGGGGTGGGGCACAAGAAGAGGTGACCAGGTCAGTGTGGCAGGCTGGTGATGGCCCCCAAAGATGCCCTCGTCCTGGAACCTGTGGATACGTTCTAATGGTGGCCCAGACCAGGTTTTGGAGGGGAGGGCCGTGGGCTATGTTTTTGAGGAACAGTTAACGGAACTTGCTGGTGAGGGGATGTGGGGGTGAGAGATGGAAAGGAATCAAGGATGGCTCCCCAGTCTTTGGCCTGAGCAGTTGGGGGCAGCAGGAAGACTAGGGTGAGTGGCGTGTTTGATGGGGAGAAAACCAGAAGATCTGTGTGACCTGGATCAGGCGGCAGTGGCCTATTAAACGTCTCTGTAGCCATGGCCAGCAGCTTCTGGAGACCCGGCCCAGAGTCTGGAGGAGAAAGCAGGGCTGGAGTAGCTTGCACACGGTCGCTGTGTGTTTGATGCTTAAACTGTGACACTAAGGAGAGCAGGTAGCTGGTGAGGAGAAGTGGCCCAGGACAGTCCCCCAGAATCTTCCCTCTTTCTCTGTCTGGTGAACTAGTCCTTCAGAGTTGAGCCCAAAGGTCCTCCTCTGGGGAGCCGACCCTGGTCCCCGCCTCCCAGCCCTGTGCATCCCTGGGCATCCTCCATTATGGCCCAGCTTGGGACCGGTCCCAGGGTTGATACCCATGTCCCACTGCTGGGCTCAAGTCACAGCTTCCTTTCCTTCCTAGAGAGTGTCTTTCCATCTTGCACTGTCTGCATCTTCCCTACTCCCCAAGGCCCAGCCACAAGTCCCAGGGGATCTTCCCTCTTTGGGCTCACACAGTGCAGGGGGACGGTTGTGCTGGCAGGCTCCGTGGTTTCCAGAACCTCAGATGCACTGCTCTGTCGCTGCTTGACGGCGCCCGGGCCACTTTACCTCTCTGAGCCTCAGTTACATCATCTGTACAATGGGAACACTGGTGTCTTCCTTTCAGGGTTGTTCTCAAGCCCTAATTAAAAAGTATTTGTTAACATGGCCAAAAAACTAACAATGATGCCAAACGCGTACGAAGCCTCGCTGACACTCTGGTTCTGCTCCACTGGGGAGTCACTTTACCATTCTTGTTCCTAAACATCCATTCATTTGGTTGGGGGATGCGCTCGTCCCCACCCTGCCAGTCCCACTCCCCCCGCACCTCCCCTGGCCTCCGCTCTGTGTCGGGGGGCTGACCCCTGACCTCTGTTCTGTGTCAGGGGGCTGACCCCTGGCCTCTGGCCCTGATTTCTGGTGCTTGGCCAGCAGGGGCTCCAGCAGGAGCTCTGAGGATGGGAGGTGAGAAGTGGGGTATTTCTTCCCTGCTGCTCTCTACTCTGGTTCGTATTTCTTGCTGTGGCTGCATCTCTCCGTGATGATAGCTCCTACTGGGCCGCCCCTCCGTGGTTCTGTCCCTCTCTGGGTTCTGGAAACACCCTGCCCTCCCCTTTGTCCCTGGGGTGGTGACAGCTTCCCACTGTTGCTGGTGTCTGCTGCATACCTCGACATCCCCTTTGTACCCTCACCCAAGCACAGAGCTCTGTAAGTATTCTCTTCATAAAGTCTCTGCATTTGAACCCCTGGGGTAACTTCTGTTTGCTGGTGGGACCACGTCTGATACAGCGAACAGGTGCACGGCTTCCTCTCTGCTGGGGCCTGCTTGGATGGGCTAGTGGTCCCAGGGCTGACAGCAGCCATCAGCCAAAGGAACGAATAACCACACTGGACTGAAATAAAGCAGAGGCCACATCACAGGCCACAGCCACATGGCTCACAGGGGACACTGACCCCTCGGTGGGCTTTGAATGGCCCCGCATGCGAAGTGTTCTCTGAATGTGCAGAAAAGCCCCTTGGATTCTATTCCCTGTCCAGCAGCAGCCCTGCTGTGAGCCCTGGAGAGAGATCCCTTGGCATACATGGGGCATCATCAAGCTCCCGCCTTCTGACTGGATTGGCGCTGCCTCCCACTTGGGCCCGTATCACCAGTGTGTCACTTGCTGGGGTCAGGGGAGAGGTCTGCGTGCTCAGCTCCTTCTCAGTGAGCAGTTACTGGAGAGGTGGGACCTTGGAGATGGGGGCCTTTGGGAGATAAGGATCACATAATCCTGTCTTCACCCCTGTGTGGGACCCTTGAGTGCCCTCCCCGGACAGCCCTTTCTTGCCTGGGACGGTGGAGGGGGGCTGAGATTCCTGAGTCCCTCATCAGCGGCACACGTTATCTCATTTAAAGCTTGCATCCTTCTACGTAGTTGTCAATAATCCCATTTTGCAGCTGAGGCTCAGAGAGGTGGAGTAAGTCATCCTGGGTCACACAGCGGTAAGGGGAGGAGCCGAACCAGGATTTCTACTTAGGCTGCCTTTCACCCCAAATAGTGCTTTTCCCATCACGCCACCCTCTCTCTACCTCTGTGGTGACATTCACGTGTAATAATAATAACCAACTGTTCTCCATGCTTAGCTTTCATAGATACCATCTCCTTCAGTTTTCACGCTATCCCCAGGACGTGGGGGTTACCATCCCCATTTCACAGAGGAAGAAACTGAGGCTCAGAGACAAACAACTCGTAAGTGGTAGATCTGGAACTCTCACCCACGTCTACCTTGTTCTAAATCCTGGGCTCCTTCTATACCCATCTCAGAGGGGCCAGAGGGACTTTTCCAACTGAAAAGCCACATTTATTTGTGTCTTTTGCCTTTTGCATTAGAAATCTGGCCACCAAAATGGGGGCCAAGGGGAAGGGTTTTTTCCAATAATTATTTCTTCTCCTGCAGCTGATGGAGAGGACGTTGGCGGGCTGTACCCACAGCTGGAAACAGAATTTCCCTTGGCTGCACCTCTGGAGGTGGGCCCCCTCCCCCCGGCCCTCCGCACAAAGTGTGTGGTCAGAGCCACGGCTGGGTTCAGACTATTTTAGCCCTTTGCCTTCCTACAAACAGGAGTCACAGCTCTTGGTTTCTCTCACCAAGTTTTGGGAGAGATGAGGCCGCTGCTTGGTGGATCTGGGGCACGACAGACGGCAGAGGGGCTGAGGGTTTTAGAAAGGGTTTTGTGCCCAGAAGATCCCAGCTGAGCAGCCCTGGGAACTTGCCCCACAACAGCCATGGGAGGATAGGGAACTCGCCAGCCCGGGTCCCTGTCATCCGGGATCTCTGACGATGCCCCATCCTTGTAGCTGTATTAGGCTTTTGGGGGCAGCTCCAAATGGACTCTTGGATGAGGGCGGGACTTCTGGGGTCAGTCTGGGAAGGTCCAGGGGGACCAAAATGAAAGGAGAGAGTATGTGGCCCAAAGCCCCTGGTGAACGGGCAGGGAGCCCAGGAGAAGGGGGAGGAGGCTCAGAGACCCCAGGGAGCGGCTGGGCTCCACGAGGCCAGGATGGGAGCTCAGGGCCTCACAGAGCTCCTGGGTCCGGGGCTGTGTCCACACTGGTTGGGACCACTGAGGTCAGAACCTAGATGCCTGGGCCAGGCCTGAGGACTGAGGGGTGGCTCCGAAGGCCCAGCCAATGGTGGGGCCTATGCCTCTGACTGCTGCTCTCCAGTTGCCCGTCTGGGTCTCAAGGTGCTTGGGGAGCCTCCAGGAGGAGCCCCCGCTTGAAGGACACTAAGCCCCGCCACGCTGGGTCACAGCCTCCTGGTCTTGCACTTGCCCTTCTCTCTCTTCTGCCTGGATTTAGGTCATTTGTCACCACTTCTCTGAAGCCCTTTCTAGAGCCCTGGGGTTACATAGTCACTCAACAAACATTTATCCAGCACCTACTATGTGCCAGGCACCAAACTACATGTGGGCTGCACCCCCGTGGGAGGGAGGGACACTAACCACTTGATAAAAACCCCACGGTTTCAAATTATGATGCTCACTTTGATGGAGGAGTAGAGGAAGCGGTAACAGGGCCGAGACGGGAGGGCCGAGACAGGAGGTCCCGGATGGGTGTGAGGGTCTCGGGCCAGGGCTGAGTCCGCCTCTCTCTGACCTGCTGTGGGGCATCAGGCGAACTCTCTTTGCTCCCTTTCTCTTCGTGGTCCCCTCTGTCACTGGGGTTTGACCTTGAAGGGGCTGCGCTCAGCTCCGTGCTCCTTAAAAGGAGGGGCTGGGGGCACAGAGGGAGCCGAGGGAAGGGAGGGGCTCGAGCTGCTCCGTTTGTGGCTAAGTTGCCCCTGGGAAGACTGGACCCCCCTGGGAGCGGCTCAGCGGGGCAGCCCGACAAATCCCCTGGGCTGGTCCTGCCCCCTACCCCTCCCTGGGCAGATCCCTGCTCAAGTCTGAGGTTTCAGGGGCTAAATCTGGGTTTGGGGGGTTATTGAGCAGGCCCAGGGGGCCTTTGGGGGTGGGTAGAGGAGGACTCCAGGTTAGGACACACAACACCCCCAAATGCCCACGCCAGTTCCTGAAGAGTCTCTGCTCCGCGTGTGGCCCCTCTGCTCCTGCCCAGCACCCCGTGTCAGCGGGACGGGCTCTGGCAGCGGAGCCCACCCCAGGCAGAGCCTCAGAGGGCAGACTGGACGCTCTGTCCCAGCCCAGCTTCCCCCAGGCTCTGGACTCCATCCCAGAGGCCCTGGGTCAGGGATTAGGGGCCGGGTGATGGGAGGAGAGGCCCAGAACATGCAGGAGGTGTGCCTGCGGGGGGTGGGGGCACTGGGACCCCCACTGCCTGTGAGGCCCCGGGCAGCCATGCCCACTGCCTCCACCCCCTCAGCCTCAGTCTAGGACAGGTTGGAGCCAGTGGTCCCCAGACTCCTTCAGGGACCCCTCACTTGTCTGCGTGATCCATGGCATTTACAGCTGGGCCTTGGCAGCCACGAGCACCGGGAGGACGAAGGGTGAGGCCCTGGGAGCCTCGGGGTTGGGGTGTGTTGGGGGTGGGGCTGGGCAGCTCCGAGCTGGCCCCTTGGGACTTTCTCCTGGTTCGCGGCTCAGTTCACTCCTGGGACCTGCTCCTGTGAGTCCCAGACCTCATGCTCTCCCCTCGGGGTTCTGCCAACAGCCTCCCTATCTCGACTCCCCCTAGAGCTGACCACACTGTCCCCCTGCTGACCTTCCTCCCTGGCTCCCCACCCTGCAGGACGAAGTCTAGCTCCAGCGCCAGCACGGACAGCCCAGCACGGTGTGTCCCTGCCCCACCCTTCCGACTCTCCTCAGCCCCATCTCCATGCCCCTTCCAGCCACGAGGAGAACTAGGCGTTTCTGGAACACACAGTGCTCTTCTTCTCTCCAGCAGGCTTTTTGCACAGGCTGTTCCCTCTGCCCAGAATACCCTTCCTTGCTGTGTCCCCTGAGTGAACGCCCTACTTCTTTTCAAGCCCCAGGCCGCCTCCCCCACGAGGCCTTCTGATTGACACCTGGCCCTGGGCCAGCTCTGTCCCTGGCCCGAGCACATGTGACCAGGCAGGTTCTGGGTCTGCCCAGCATCCAGCTCATGAACTCGAGGCCCCTGACTTGAGGTGTCAGGGTCCCCACTGCTGCCTGTCAGCTGGCCACCGTCTCCAGCTCCGGTCTTGTTGCTGCTTCCCTCCTCACTCACAGGATTGAAAACAAATCTGCATATTTGCAGACAACCCTGTGGGGGGTCAGAGCAGGTACAATAGTTGGAATAACTCAGAGAAGCTTGTCCTTGTCCCCAATAGCATCTCTAATGGCCTGTCCCATTGTCAGACACACCACCATTAGGATTTTGTCCTTTGAGGACAAGATTACCCTTCTTACAGGTCCCCGATGAACACACACCTACCCTGTGCCAGGGGCCTCGGAGGGTAGGGCTCGCAAAATGGAGCGAATGGCTGTGATTTGAAACAAATGTGTGCTGTGTTGGGGTCTCTGGGCTCCAGGATCATCCAGTCTGTTCCCGTCTCTTACTAGGGCAACTCCGAGTTCAAGGAGAGAACACCACCCTGGACTTTTCCAGCCTCCCCTGGGTTTCCTGACTCTGCCAGGGGCTATGAGGCAGTCGGGGGGACAACAGAATGAACCCCACACACCTGCCTGTTTGGATCTGCCCAGCTGCATAGGAGCTGTGTGGCCTTAGGCCTGTCCCTTGCCCTCTCTGAGCCCCAGCTTCCTCACCAATGGTAGCTGCCTTCCTAGTCAGAAGGATTAAGTGAGATCATAGGGGTGAAGCCTGACACACACTAGGTGCTCAGTAAGTATGCGGGTGTCTTGACCCACATCTACTCACCCCTGTCAGCCGGGTGGCTGTGGGCTCGACTAGCCGACTCACACCTGACCTCATTTCCTGGTTCTGTCCTGGGCCCACCTCCTGCTCTCCTCTCTTCCTTTCCAGAAGGAAATCTCATTCACCGCCTGCCTGGCCTGGCCCCATGGGCCCTGCTTCCTCCTCCTCCTCGTATCTGCACCCGCCAGGATCTGACTGTTACGCTGTGGCCCAAGACAGTCAATCTGGAGGTCCCTGAATGAGGCCCGTTTCCTGCCCTGGAGAGCTGAGAAGACTGAGGCTCAGAGAGCAGAGGGGCTACTCAAGACCTCCCAGCATCCTCTGGGGCTTCTGCTCTTCCTCCAGGAAGCCTTCCATGATTTTTCCACCCAGCATCAGCTTGGATCTGGTTGTCCAAGGATGGGCTTTTCAGCACCTCTCCAGCCAGATGCCAAGCTCCTGAGGGCAAGACTTGTCTCCTAGAACATTCCTTTCCCAGGGTCACTGGGCTCCTGGCTTGTCCTGGTGCCTCTTCTGTGGCTTGAACTGTCAGGTTCAATCCTCCTCTACTTATCCCCTCTCCGATCTTCGCTATGGAGTGTGGTGGGGGCTGTGGGGTCAGAGGGGCTGGCCTCACCCATATCCTGCTTCTACCTCCTACTAACTGTGTGACCTTGGACTGGCTGCTCAGCCTCTCTGGGCCTCTGTGGTCCCATCTGTCAAATGGGAATTCTTTGAGTGGCTTCAAGGCTGCTGTGGGGGTGCAGAGTGGGGACAGATGTAGCAGGGATGGGTCCACATGGGCAAGGGGCCCAAGATTTTTCCTCAGCTGGTGGCCACTGTGTCCACCTTGTGTCCCCGAGGCAGCGGCAGAGCCGTGAGTCATCCAGCCTTGGGAGAAAATAAGCACAGCCCCCCGGCTTCCTGCCCCCACGTCCGGCCCTTGTTCAGCAGCACAATCGCTCAGGTCGAGGCTGAGGGCGGGCAGCTTAACCTCTTCAAGGCCGGTGGCCGCGTCCCCTGCGCCCAGGGTGCCGTAAGCTGGAACTGGCACGGCCGCCTGGGGCTCAGCAGCTCCTGGGCCCCTTAGAGGCCACCTGCTGCCCTCCAGGTGCGGCCCAAAGATGGCTGGACTCAGGCTGGACAGCGGACAGCCCCACTGGTCCCCATCGCCTGGAGATGAACCAGAGCTCCGGGCCTGGCCCTCAGGGCCTGCAGCATCCCTCGCCCTCCGGGTGCTCCTTGCTCTGAAAACCCCTCCGGCTGCAGCCTCCCCAAAACCTCCGAGCCGCCCAGGCCTCCTGCCTCCCCTGCAATGCCCTTCTCCCGTGTCAGGATCCTAGCTGCCCACCACCCACGGCAGAAAGGTCCATGGTGGGGGCGGGGGAGGCGGGTAGAGAATGAGCATAGTGCTTGTTGCAGAGTAGCTGCCCAGGGTGCTTACTGGAGGAAGAGCTGAGTCGACAGCCCGTCCCTTGCACCCCATCCCTTTCACTAGCTGGGGACTGGCCTCCCTCAGGGCTCAAAACCGTTCTGACATTCACAGCCACAGTCAGCTCTGGGGCAGCAAATAAATTGAGCCGTGATTTCTTGAAGGTTCCCCTACTATGAGCTGTTCCTGGCGCCAGGTGTGTATATTGCTTCTTTCAACTGACTCCTGAAAAGACCGTTTCCTCCATTTCACAGACAAGAAAGCTGAGACGGGGAGAGCTGCGTGGTGCTGGAAGGAGCCGGGGCTGCGGGCGCGAGCTCTAGTTCCAGTTCCCACTCCAGCTCTAACATCTCTGGAGCTCGGTGGCCTCCATGGAGGGGGGGAAAGGATGGGCTCACTCATGGGGCTGTTAGTAGGAGAACATAATGAGCCCCGTTCCTTGAGAGGCTTCTGTGCGCATCATCTCCAGTTCCCACGAGGAACCGCAGAAAGAATTGCTGTCTCCACTGTTCAGACAAGCAAATTGAGGTTCAGAGACGTTGGGCAGTTTTCCCAAAGTCACACAGGAAGTGAGTGGTACAGCTGGGATCTGCGCCCAAGACCACTGTCTCCAGGCTGGGCTCTCACCCTGTGCTGCCTGCCTTCAAGATTCTTTGGGGCGATTTCCCTAAAATATGAGGGCTGCCGGGTCCCTTGGGCCCAGCCTTTGGTTATCTGGGTGTTGGGGGGATGGGTGAGCCGCTTTCCTGCACGCAGCTCCCACAGCTGGGGACCAGCCCCCACAGCATCTGGGGCTGGGCAGGGTGGGGAAGGGATTCCCATAGGCAGGACCTCTAGTGCCTGGAGTTACGCCTCAGCTTGCTACTCCAGAAGTGGGGGCGCTGGCTGGTAGTGAGGGCCCGAGGCTCAGAGCTCCTCTTCCTGGGCTTCTCTTCCAATCCCTGGGGAGGGCCTGATGCCAGGCCTTGGTTAATCCTTTCCTGTGGGGGAAGGGGCACCAAGGGGGAGCCTAGGTCTGGGTGTCAGTCCCCTGTGGGTGGTGTGCTGGGCAACTTGGGCAGAATCCTACCTTCTCTGAGCCTGGCACCAGTGGAAGCCTGTGGGCCCTCAAGTCACATCGAGTTGCGGAGTCTACATGTGGGAGAGCTGAGCCCTCACGCCCTCCCTCAGCCCTGAGAACACCTGCTCGTGACCATGGGTGGCCCTTCCCAGCCCTGCTCTGAGCCAGGAGGAGACCCAGTCTGCCCCAAGGAGTGGCTCTTCCTGGGACCCCCAACGACGCCATTCTAAGATGCAGAAGCTGAGGACCCTCTGGTCTTGGGCACATGGCGATGGGTCTGGGGTAGCGCGCGGTGCGGGGAGCCCTCACTCACCGTGCCCGTTGGCTGAGAGGTGTCTCCGTTTGTCCGTCTGTCTGTCCGTCTCTCCGGGGCCGAGCACGCTGGGGAGCTCTGCGGAGCTCAGCAGCCAACAGCCTCTCGAGGGGAGCCACACCCGGCCTGCAAGGGAGGCCTGGCCGCCGCCCCTTCAGGTTTTCCAGCTGGCCCCGGCCCATTTCCCCCAGGATGGCTTCCTGTTATTGTTCCTTTGTGAGGGCCGGGCTGGCCGCAGACAGGCAGGCCCCGTGGTGGGCGGCCACCTCGGCCCAGCCGGGCTGACCCCATGGAGGCCTAGCCCTGCCCCAGCCTGGGATGCTCAACTGGGACCCCAACCCCGGGCCTCAGCTCTGGGCCTCCGATCCCAGCACCTGCCTAGGGCCTTAGTTCACCCTCCTTGTAACCCCGAGGGCAGGTGTCATCACGTCCATTTTATAGCTCGGGACACAGACTCAGCAAGTTTAGGTTGTGTGTCCACCCGGCTGGGGCGTAGCAGCGCCAGAAATCCAGCCTGGGTCAGCCCAGGCTGAGAGTCAGATTCTCCCGGGTGACCCCATGGCACGTGAGGTGGGGGCAGACTTTGCAGGGGATGCTTCAGGGGCCTCAGAGGTGGAGTGGGTGGGAGACGAGTCGCAGACCGCCACTCTTGGCTCTGTGAGCCGGATCCACTTTCCGGTGGGCGTGGGCATGGGTTCCAGCTCTAAGGCGCCAGACTGGGTTTGTGGGGGTCGTTGGGTTTAGGAACGGCAGGCAGCGTCAAGTGCCCTGGCTCTGCTTCTGATGTGACTGTGGGCCCATCATGTCCCCCCCCGAGCCTCAGTTTCCTCATCTGTAAAATGGGAATAATTGTAGCCCGAACCCCATATGGCTGCTGTGATCATCTAGAGTCGAAGAGGGGCGTGGAAGGTGGTGAAGCTGAAGGCCGGATCGGAAGCTGTCAGAACCAAGAAGCTGGGGGGAGGGGCTCAGTTTCCGTTAATTTGAGAGTTAGGAGGAACTTTTACAAATTGCCGACCCCAGAGCCCCACCCAGGGCAGCTGATTTGGAATCTCCCAGGGCAGGCTGGGGGAATCCGTCCTTTGACTAGTTGCCCCTGTTTTTCCGGGGGTGGATGAATGGTCGGGAAGTCCCGATCTTGTTCCATCATGCAGCTGAGCAGAGACCTGAGCGGGAGAGGGCTTGCCCAGGGCACTCAGGACGTCAGCGGACACTGGAATGGAGATGGGGAGTGCGTGGAAGAATATTTTTTTGGGGGGAGAGAAAAAGATTTCCCTGTTTTGGGCATATTGAGTTTGAGATGGCTCTTAGACACCCAAATGGCGATGTCAGATTGGCAGCTGGAGACAGGCATGGATACAGCTGGAGACAGGCGTGGGTACAGGTGGAGACAGGTGTGGATACAGCTGGAGACAGGGGTGGAGACAGGTGGAGACAGACATGGGTACAGGTGGAGACAGGCGTGGGTACAGGTGGAGACAGGAGTGGATACAGGTGGAGACAGGAGTGGATACAGGTGGAGACAGGGGTGGGTACTGGTGGAGACAGGGGTGGAGACAGGTGGAGACAGGGGTGGGTACAGGTGGAGATAGGGGTGGGTACTGGTGGAGACAGGCATGGATACAGGTGGAGACAGCGGTGGGTACAGGTGGAGACAGGGGTGGATACAGGTGGAGACAGGGGTGGGTACTGGTGGAGACAGGGGTGGGTACAGGTGGAGACAGGGGTGGGTACTGGTGGAGACAGGCATGGATACAGGTGGAGACAGGGGTGGAGACAGGTGGAGACAGGAGTGGATACAGGTGGAGACAGGGGTGGGTACTGGTGGAGACAGGGGTGGAGACAGGTGGAGACAGGGGTGGGTACAGGTGGAGACAGCGGTGGAGACAGGTGGAGACAGGAGTGGATACAGGTGGAGACAGGGGTGGAGACAGGTGGAGACAGGGGTGGAGACAGGTGGAGACAGGAGTGGATACAGGTGGAGACAGGGGTGGAGACAGGTGGAGACAGGAGTGGATACAGGTGGAGACAGGGGTGGGTACAGGTGGAGACAGGGGTGGGTACTGGTGGAGACAGGGGTGGAGACAGGTGGAGACAGGGGTGGGTACAGGTGGAGACAGGGGTGGAGACAGGTGGAGACAGGAGTGGATACTGGTGGAAACGGGTGGATACAGGTGGAGACAGGGGTGGGTACAGGTGGAGACAGGGGTGGATACAGGTGGAGATGGGGTGGGTACAGTTGGAGATGGGGTAGATACTGGTGGAGACAGGGGTGGGTACAGGTGGAGATGGGTGGCCTGGAGATGAGGTTTGAAAGCTGGGGGGATCTTAGGGCTGGCACCTGAGGCCATAGGAGTGGATAAGTTTACAGGGAGGGAGGCCCCCGGGCCTCCAGGATTTGCAGATCTGTTAGAAGAGGGCCCAGCGAGGAAGGAGGGAAGCTGGGAGAGGGCAGGGCTGTGGAGCCAGGTTAGGACAGTGGGGTGTCAGCCGGGTCATCCTGGGAAAAGTGAGGGCTGAGTGTCGACTGCTAGATTTGGAAGACGGAGGCGATAGATGGCTGCGACCAGAGCAGATCACGCGGCGAGGCGTGGATGAGACGGATTAGAGGGGCTGGAGCCGGGGATGAGGGAGTGGGGGCTCCGCGGTCACAGCTCCTCCAAGACTTGCAGTGACGGGGGCAGAGAAATGGGAGGCTTTTTGTCTGTTTAAAGCTATGGTGGCATGTTGTGTGCTGAGGGGGCGTCCAGCAGACCGGAAGCCAGATGATGCTGGAGTAGGAAGAGGGAACCTCTGGCAGGAGAGCAGTCCTGGGGCAGCCTGAGTGGGACCCAGCACATTCCATCACCCTTTGTGGAATGAGCAAACAAAGGCTCAGACTTCCCTTCTCCGACAGGATTAACTCTGCCTTCTCCTGCCAGAGGGTGGGGGTGGCCACTGAGGAGCCGGGACAGGCCCGCACTCCGTCGCTGATGCCCCAGCCCCATTCCCCCTCCTCCCTGCCTGTGCCGACAGCCTGCCCTGGTGGTCTACGTGCCCACAGGGCCGGGCCCAGCTGGGCATTGCTTCCTGCTGGGTCTCAGACTGGGCGCAGGTGGCAGACGGTGCAGGGTCTGTCCTGGCACCATCTGCCAGCTCCCTTTGTCCTCCCCATCCGTGAGGAAGTTGACTGCCCTGAAGCCCGCTGTTCCTGTCGTCTGTAAACAAGGGAATGGTGTCCAGATACGTGCCCCTGGAGCGGGGATGGGCTCGCCACACAGAGGTAGTCTAGGCCACGGGAGGGGGGGCTAGCGCCCCTCGGGGCTCCCTGAGGATCTCATGCCCCATTTCTGCCACTGCCCAGCCCCTGTTCCAACCCATCTGGAGGCAAAGGAGGTAATGGGAGGGCACAAGGCCGGGAAGTGCCATCAGGAGCAAAAGAGGCAGCCGGTGGGCCGGCAGGAAACAGGCTGGTCTGGGAGACCTGATTAGCAGGCAGCCGGAGGAGGAAGCAACAGTGGGGGAGGTGGGGGTGGGCTGGGGACTGTAACAAGGGTGTTGGGGGAGCCCGTGATGCCCTGCTTGGAGAGCTTCAGGCTTCGGGGTTGGCAGACCGGTTCAGATCCTACCCTGCCCCACGGTGGGCTGTGTGACCTGGGGCTGTCGACTTGCCTCTCTGAGCCTCTTTCCTCACCTGTGAAATGGGCTGCCAGTTCACACTGTGCAGGGCTGTCTGGTGGGTCAAATGAGACAAAGAAAAGAAAAGACGGTAACAACAAGCGTTTCCTGAGCCGGCGTTTCTCCAAGTGTGGTTCAGGCCGCCTGCCTCAGAATCACTTGGGGAGAGTGTTGAAAATCTGGATTCCTGGGCCTCTCCAGGCAGATGGAGTCAGAAAGCTGGTCATGGAGACCCACATGTTTGTAGCTCCCCGGTGACGTGTCTGCACGTGGGAGTCTGAGGACCACTGCCCCGGTGTGCTGGTGGTGAGCGGAGCTCTCTCCCCAGGAACTCCTTGTTCAGTCCTCAGGGCAACCCTGGGGGACGGCACTATTCTTGTCCCCATTATACAGATGGGGAAACCAAGACTGAGAATTAAGTGCTCTCCGAGATCACAGAGCATGTCAGTGGTGGAACGGAAATTCCAACCCAGGCGTCTGTTCAGAGGCCGTCTCCTCGCCCACCAAGCCTTCCTGCCTCTCAACCTGTGTCTGGTGCACAGAAGGGGCTCCTCACAAGAGACCCCGTTCCTTCTTCCCCACAGTGTGGAAGGCCCAAGGCTGGCGCAGGGAAGCCGGGCCGCTGGCTCTGCAGGGGAGGTGGCCGTAAAACCACGCAGCTCACGCCTCTGGGGCTTTACCTGTCCTTGCCTTCTCTCTGCCCCCTCGCCTGCCTGCAGAGCCCCCGCCAGCTTTCTCCACCCCTATCTGCCCTCCTGGGCCCTCTCTGCGGCTCCACTCTCTCCTCTGTGCTCCCGTAGCATTTACAAAACCCCTTCACGGCCCTACCCCTCGCTTCTCTGCTCATTGCCCTCTCTCAGTCCGACAGTGTCTCCTTTGCATGTGTGGTGGGCGCCCGGCACAGGATGAGTGCTCCAGAAACGCGGACGTGAAACCATCGCTCCTTGGAACAGCAGGCAGGCCCTGTGGGCCAGATCTGTGGCTCCCCCAGGGACTGCGTGGGTGTGTGGGGCTCCCCGCCCCTGCAGGGAGTGGCCCTGGCCCTGTCTGCACAGCCCTGGTGGAGAGCTGTGAGCCGGGCCCCTGTCACAGAACACCCAGCCAGGGATGAAACTCGGATGCTCCTGTGGGAAAGCGCCTGGAATGGGCGCCACGGCTTCTGTCAGTAGCTCCATTTAGCTGCTGAAGAGTTTTCCATTTCCTTCCTCTTTTCTCCGGATAATTGCTCCAGACACCTGTGGCTGCTGAGGAGCCTGCTATCTGACGGTCGGACTTTCCCTGGGTGGGGCACAAAGGGGACAGTTGACTGTGTGGGCTCACAGGCTGCCCGCTGCGCTCCTGCCTCCACGGGAGAGACATGGCCTGGGCTGCGAGGGCAGTGGGCTCTGTGAGCCCGCCTGCTGAGTTACGGACAAAGGGAGACCCTTTCCCCAGCGGGGGTTTGGGGAGGGGTCCTTGGCTGTGGTGACGGGGGCGACACCATCTTCAGGGGACACGGAATGGGCGTCAGTGCGGGGTAGGCTGTGGGGGCCCCGGAGGGAGGACGAGCAGGGCAGGGGTCTCGCCCTCAGTGCTGGTCCCACAAGGATCAGGGAGAGCTCCTCAGAGTAGGGTCGGGACTGGGCTCACCTGTGGGTGCCGAGCTGAGCTCAGGGTGGGCGCAGAGCAGGGGCTGTTGAACGAATGAGTGCGTGAATGAGTGAACGGGTGGATGGGCCACGGGCGTGTTGAGGCAGACACAAGGCCTTGGGCCATGTATACTGTGTGCTGTGGTATGTGCCAGCGCACAGTAGGTCCTTTTCCCGAAGGCTTCCGGAGGCACCGAATCAATGGATGGCTCAGCCCTGCTGGGTGCCCAGCTCTGCGCCAGGCTGGGGTGGGGACCCAGGGAAGTGAAAGAGACCGTCCCCCGATGAGCTCTGAGGCTGGGGTGGAGTTAACTGCATGTGTCATCGCTGTCCCAGGCTCTGCGCCTTATCTCTAATACGGTGACCCCGACCGGGGCATGGCTCTTCCCATTTCACAGCATTAAGTACCCAGCCCGGCGTGGCTCTGCCCTGTTCGAACAAGGCTCACGTGACTGGGCTGAGCCTTCTGAATGGCCTGGATCCAGTCTTAGGCTGAGCTGCTCCAGCTTCCTGCCTCCGAGCCTTTGCCTGTGTCGTCCTTGTCACCTAGGACTCTCTTCCTTTCCCTCTGCCAGCCCAGATCCTCCTAGCCCTTCAGTGCCCAGCTCACACACACTTCACCTCCATCCAGCCTTCCTTGATTCCCATTCTGGAAGTGCCCCTGGGAAACTTCCAGCCCCCCTGCACCGCACTTGTTCAGTTTCAAAGCCTCCTGGGCACCTTCCCCTATTTTCTCATGTAGTGATTTCTCACAACAGCCCTGAGAGGTGTAAATACTATTCCTATTCCCATTTCCCTGATGAGGGAGCCGAGGCTCAGAGAGGCTGAGTAACTTGCCCAAAGTCACACAGCTCTCCAGAAGCAGAGGCGGGATTCCCATCCTCTTCTTCTGGTTCTTAGTTTAGTGCTCACTCTACAACATCCTCCTCCTTCTGACAACCTGTCATTGTTTAATGACGTTTTATGCTTGTTTATTATTGAAAAATACTATTAATGATGCCCAGGCTTTGCCTAGCTCTGTGCTGGGCATGGGGAACACAGGTGACCCAAGCTGGATCCTGCCCTTGATGTGTCCTCACTCTGGTGGGAGAGACACATGCCCAGACCAGTGTGGGTGCACTGGGTGGGGGCAGGTTGGTGACAGAGGTGTGCTCAGAGGAGGTGGCCTGGGAGCTGCTGGACGATGGGGTCCCCAAACTGCTCTGAAAGGAAGGGCGGGAGCTCCCCAAGCGCAGAGCAGGAGGACAGACTGGCCGGGCAGAGGGGACGGCAAGGGCAAAGGCTCTGAGGCCTGCTTGGAAAGGAGGTGCCGGTCCGTGGGGGGAAGCACTGAGGTCCTGGGAGGGGAATGGGGGACTAGCCGGGGATGAACCCTGGAGCAGAGATCAGGCCGGGGGACTCCTGGGGACCTCACGCCAGGCAGGGGCCCAAGAAACCCTGAATTTTAGGAGAATCGGCCCATCCAGCCCACCGCATCCTCATCCAACCTGGTGGCCTGTGGTCAGGCCGGGGAGAGGCCACAGGCTGGAGTAGACCGCTGAGCGTGGCCGGGAGACCGGGAGGCCGGGAGCCGAGTGAGGCCTGACCGTGGCCAGGAAAGGACGGCTGAGCAGGGACTGAATTCCCAACAGCGAGAACAATACCTTGTCCGCAGAGGACTTTCCCAGATGTCTGTCACTTTTCTCTCAACATCCGGGCAAGGCGGTCAGGAAACGGTGCTCCAGGGCTGTGGGGCTGGGGGAGTCTCAAGGAGCCACGGGACGTGAGGGTTCGGAGGCGTGCCCTGTGGTTCCATCCCAGGCAATTCTGCCCCTGCCACTGACAGTCCTGCTGATCCTGGACCAGCCACGCAGCCTTGGGGGCCTTAGTTTCCCCTCCTGTGAAGTGGGAGTGGCTGCATGCCTTCCTCATGGGGTTGGTGGAAGGAGGGCTTGAGAAGATTCATGTAAAGTGCATAGAACAGTCTCTGGTATACAGTAGGTGCTCAATAAATGTTAGTCATGACAATGATGCCGCGAGTGTGTGAGGAGGGCAAGTGTGTACACGTGAGGGGTGAGCAGGGCTGTGCACGTGTGTGTGTTTGGCAGCTGTGTGGCTGCATGTGTACGTGTGAGAGCACACGTGGAACGTGTCAGGCACCCCCACGGATGTGACTGTGTGTGTTTATGGGTGCACGAGTGGGCTGAGGGGTGCAGTCAGGCCCAGGGAGGGCTGGGCCTGGGCGCAGCACCTTCCTCCTCCATCGTCTGGAATCATTGGCCTGTGTCAACGATTGCCTGTGCCATTGACCAAGCCTTCTGCAGAGGGCCAGAGAGGTCAAGGCCTTGCTCCGAGGTGGCCCAGTGAGCAGAGAGGGACAAGATCGGACCAAGGCCCCTGCCTCCCTCTCTGGAAAGGCAGGCCTGAGTCTGGCAGAGAGCTTGCCCCACAGAAGCCAGGACTTCCTGTCTCCGGGCCCCATATTCCTTGCGTCCTTCGTCAAAGTGTCCTGGAGAACAATGGGTCAGAGCTCCGCCATCTGCGGGGCAGGAAGGTGGCTCGGGGCCAGTCAGTCCTCCTTCTTAATGGGGCAAACAGATACGGCTCCGACACCAGCCCTAGGACAGCAGCGTGGCAGCCGGGCCAGACCCGGCAAGCCGGGGACATTTGCCTCCTGCCTGCCCTGGTCCATCCCTTCTCCAGGCCACCTCCAGACCCCCAGCACACACCGCCCCTACTCCCCTCCCCGTGCCCTGTGGCCTGAGGCTGGTATTCTGGGCACAGCCCAGCTAGGGGGCGGGGAGCCTGAGTTGGTCCGGGGGAAGGAAGCTGCCACGAGAACCCAAGTCAGATTGGATGGGACTGACCACTCAGGCTGATGGAGGTCTCAGGGATCCCCCGACCTCACCCACCCACCGTGCACTGAGAACCAAGAGGGGACCCGGAGAGACTCTAATCAGCCCCAAGAAACACCCCCAGCCCCTGTGCTGAAACTCTTACTCACAGGGTGTCTCTGAGCCTGTTAACTCTCAGTCTACATACAGTTCTAACAAGCCTGGTGGCAGGAAAGGGCAGGCAGGGCTGTGACAGTCCTGCAGGAAGCTGGCCTCTCTGGGGGTGGGGGCCAAACCAGCTGAGAGGAGGATCTCCTGTCCGTGTGGATGGCTCTTCGAACGCTCGGGCTGTTGCTGCACAGCTTGTGTCCGAGAATCTGGCCGCTGTCTGGGTCCCCTGCTTTGGGCTGAGGAGCCGTCTCTGAGAACAGCTCCCTCGGGCCTGTTGGTACTTCCGGGAAAATTTCCTTCTGCTTCTGAGTCCCGGCTGGGGCCACTCACAGGAAACACATGGTGGGCCTCGGCTGGAATGAGGGAGGGGTCAGGGCGGCGGGGTTTGGTGGGGAGTCTGGAGGCCGGGGGACTGGGAAGGCTCGATGGGGGATGGTTTGCCCCTCTCTTGCCCCATAGGCCAGCCCGCAGGGCCTTCAGCTCTGGGACCCCCACTGTGGCCCTCCCTTACCCTGAGAAGGTCATGCACAGCCTCACCCCATCCCACCTCAATTCTCATCAGTCTGTTGTTGGGTGCTGGTTCCTGCCTGACAGCCACTACCTTTCCCTCCTTGGGACAAGGTCCAAGCTCTTCAGCCTGGTATTCAAGGTCCTACTGCCCGCTACTGCCCCACTCCCCACCCCTCAGCTCTAGCCATGCTGAGGGATTGAGTTCCCAGTAAGCAGAGTTCTCTGTTGGGCCACAGGGCCTTTGCATGTGCCACCTCCACTGTCTGGAATTCCACCTCCCTAACAACCTCTAGCCTCTCCAACTCCCAGAAATTCAATCCAATATCATCTTCTCCATGACAAACAACAACGGTAAGGAATATAGATATTCCTCTTTTAAAAGTAACAGCTTTATTGAGATATAATTCATATATCATAAAGCTCACCCTTTTAGAGCATATAATTCAGTGTTTTGTTGGTATATTCACAGAGTTGTGCATTAATCACCACTATCTTATTCCAGAACATTTGCATCACCTCTCAAAGAACCCAGAACCCATTAGAAGTCACTCCCTATCTCCCTTACCCCCTGACCCTGGCCACCACTAATTTACTTCCTGTCTCCATGGATTTGCCTATTCTGGAAATTTCATACAAATGGAATCATACAATATGCGGCCTTTTGCAACTGGCTTCTTTCACTCAGCACAATGTTTTCAAGGTTCATCCGTGTTGTAGGATGCATCAGAACTTCTTTTTTAAGGCTGAATAATATTCCAACGCATACATAAACCACATCTGTTTATCATTCATCAGTTGGTGGACATTTGGGTTGTTTCTGCTTTTTGGCTGTTATGAATAAGACAGCTACGAACAACTTGTGTGCAAGTTTTATGTGAACATGTTTTGAATTCTCTTGGGGTTTATATCTTGGAGGGGAATTGCTGGGTCATATGGTAACTCTAGATTCAATCTTTTGAGGAATTGTCAAACTGTTTTCCAAAGCGGCTGCACCATTTTACATTTCCACCAGCAATATAGGAGGGCTGCAGCTTCTCCACATCCTCACCAGCACTCGTTAGCATCCGTCTTTTTGATTCTCGCCATCCTAGTGCGCGGAAGTGATATCTCATTGTGATTTTGATTTGCGTTTTCCAAATGACTAATGCTGTCGAGCATCTTTTCATGCTTGTTGGATGTTTGTCTATCTTCTTTCGAAAAGTGTCTTTTCAAATCATTTGCCCCCTTTTTTTTTTTAAAGATTTTATTTTTTCCTTTTTCTCCCCAAAGCCTCCTGGTACATAGTTGTATATTCTTCGTTGTGGGTCCTTCTAGTTGTGGCATGTGGGACGCTGCCTCAGTGTGGTCTGATGAGCAGTGCCATGTCCGCGCCCAGGATTCGAACCAACGAAACACTGGGCTGCCTGCAGCGGAGCGCGCGAACTTAACCACTCGGCCACGAGGCCAGCCCCTCATTTGCCCCTTTTTAAGTGGCTTATTTGTCTTTTTGTTGTTGTAAGAGTTTTTTATATGTCCTGGATATACGTCCCATATCAAATATATGGCTTGCAAATGTTTTCTCCCATCCTCTGAGCTGCCATCACTTTCTTGATGGTGTCCTTTGAAATACAAAAGCTTTTAGTTTTGATAAAGTCCAATTTCTATATAGCTTTTCTTTTGCCTGCTGTGCTTTTTGTATCAAACCTAAGAACCCATTGTCTAGTCCAAGGCCGTGAGGATTAGCTGTCAGCTCTTGAGACCTGCCCTGTGCCAGGTATTTACAAACATGACCTTCTCTCGTCACATCCTGGCAGGGTAGGAGTTTTGACTCCCATTTTGCAGATGTGAAATTGAGGCTCAAAGATCCATTCCTGGGCGTATAGCTAGTGGATGGCAAGCTGTCTCGCTTCAAAGTCAGGCTCAGATGGGTGCCAGGGTGACCCACACGGAGCTGGGGAGCCCGGCAGTGGGTTATGGAAAAGAGTCACTGACCTGTCACCGACCTGTCACCGACCCTCACTGAGGGCTTCTCTGTGCCAGGCCCCTGCTCAGTGCTGTCTGTGCATTGTCTCACTTTCTCTCCATCCGTGGTGGTGGCTCTCCAAGCGGGACCTGGACTGCAGCAGCAGCCAATTCCTGGGCCTGCACCCCAGACCCCCAAACTCGGAAGCTCTGGGGGTGGGGCCCAGCTGTCGCGTTATCTAAGAGCTCCAGGGGATTCTGACGCTTGAGCACTGCCCCAGAGCGGGGCCTCGCCCCAGGCTGCGCACTGCAGCTGCCTGGGAGCCTTTCGTTGTTTGTGTCTGGGTACCAGATTGGGAGAAGGCACACTTCACCATTCGTTAAACCTCCCCAGGAGATCCAAAGGTGCACCTGGGACTTAGTCACTGCCTTAGGAGTAGGGACCCCCCTGAGCCCCAGAGTACAAGTGGAGAAGCTCTGTAAGACGTGTCCCAGGTTGGATAGCCACCTAGAAGGAGGGGGAACTGGCACCCAGAGTCCCTGCCTTCCCGCATCCCCTCCCTCCTCCCTTTCATTACTTTCTGCGTAATTTAGAACCCGTGTGTTCGGCCGCAAGCTGCTCTCTTTGGAGAGTAAACGGTGCCTGATGTCGCCATCTGGTGGCTGTCGAGGAAAACTGACGAGCATCTGCAGGACTTGCAGCGACGGTTCTCGGGGGACACACGTGGAACGAGGACAGGCCACCATTCACGGTTGCTCAGACGGACGTTTTGGGGAAACTTGGGCCCATTTTCTCAAAAAGTGTCCTTTGAGAAAAGGAGAGTGAGATGATGGCAGGTTTCACGTTGAAGTGCTGTTGATGAGAGTCCATTCACAAAGCCGAGGGGAGGCTGGGGACGCAGTCTCTTCCTGGTCAAACTTAGTCAGCCTCTAGAACCTTCTCTGAAGCCCATCTGTGCACTTTCTTGTAAAATCGAGTTTAGCAAGAACCCTGCTAAGTCAGTTTAACCAGAATACAGCTCCCCCGTCCCCGCCCCGGGTGTCTGATCCTTGATATCTGACGTTCCTCATCCTCCACCCCCCAGGGCATGTCTGATCGGAAACAGTCCTATTAGGTTTATCCAGAATTTCCCCCGACCCCTGATGTGTCCTCTTAGTAGTTTTCCATCCACCGGCCCCGCTCACCGTGCTTCTTGGCTGTAAATCCCCATTTGCCCACGCTGTCTTCAGAGCTGAGCCCCGTCTCCCTCCCCCACTGCAAATCCCGCTGCAGTGCTAACGCGATGGTCCCCGTACCTAAGGCGATGGTCCCCGTACCTAAGGCGATGGTCCCCGTACCTAACGCGATGCTCCCTGTACCTAACACGATGGTCCTGAATTGAGTCTGCCTTACCATCTTTAACAAGCGTCATAAATGCTTGTTTTCTTTAACACGGGGGAGGCCAGGTCGCAGGCAGGGGCTGGAAGGGGACGCAGAGAGGGATCCCAAATGATGGAGAGAGATGCACCCGGGCAGTAGAGCTCCGCCCACCCTCAGGGGCTGTCAGACCTCTGTGGGCATTGATTCATTCAACGAACAGCCACTGAGAGTCAGGGCTGAGAGGGGTGCTGGCTCTCAGAGATCAGGGGGAGTAGCATAGACTATTTGGGGTGCTTGATCCCCTGTGGTCCAAGCAGATCTGGTCTTGGCCCTGGGAGGGGCTCCAGTGGAGGCAGGTGGGGCTGGGAGGGGGTGGTGCCCCCAGCTGGGAGACCTGAGGTGGCTGTGGGAGGGGCCCACCTGATGAAGCTGGTACCCAGGGTCTGAATAGGAGCCCAAAGAGATGAGTCAGAATTGATGGCTGCTGCTGCCCTGCTGGCTCCTGTGGGACCAAACAAGAACCCCCAGGAAGTGCCTTGGGACCTCGCAGGTGCTGGTGTGGCTGCGTTCTCCCCAGGGGCAGGGGCGTTGAAAGCAAGAGAGCATCCGAGGAGGCAGGGAGTGACTGGCTGTGTGCAGAGCACCCAAAGGATGTACACATAACATAAAACTTACCATCTTCACCGTTTTTAAGTGTTCAGTTCAGTGGCATTAAATGCATTCATATTATTGTGCAACCATCACCCCCATCCTTCTCCAGAACTCTTTTCATCTTGCAAGATGGAAACTCGGTACCCATGACACACAATTCCCCATTCCCCACTCACCCAGCCCCTGGCAGCCACCATTCTACTTTTGGTCTCTGTGAATTTGCTCCAGGAGCCTCATATAAGTGGAATCACATACTATTTGTCCTTTGGTGACTGGCTTATTTCACTTAGCAAAATGTCCTCAAGGCTTATCCATGTTGGAGCATGTGTCAGAATTTCCTTCCTTTCTAAGGCTGAATAAAATTTCATTATATGTATAGACAACATTTGGTTTATCTATTCATCTGTCGATGGGCACTTGGGGTGCTTCCACCTTCCGGCTCTTGTGAATAATGCTGCTATGAACACGGGTGTACAAATGTGAACCTTAACACCCCCACCAACAGTGCACAAGGCTTCTAATTTCTCCACATCCCTGCCAACATTTATTTTGTGTTTTTTTAAATAGTAGCCATCCTGACAGGTATGAAGTGCTATTTCATTGTGGCTTTCATTTGCGTATCTGTAATCATTAGCGATGTTGAGCATCTTTTCATGTAGCTTGGAATTCTCTTGTAAAATTCAATCTTAGTGGACAGAACAGATTTAAGGGCTCCTACTCTTGGAAGGTGGACCCTCCAGCCAGGAAGCTCACCGTTAGATGTCGTGTCTTTGCTTTTTTGTGCAAATGCTGTTTAGCACATGCTGTGCATCAACCTCATTGGATCACAGGCTCCTTTACTCCCAAACACATATTTGTATCTCATGGAAAATAAAACTTCCAGGGGACACGGGGAAACGTTGGCCTAGAGGAAAGTCTCCAGTGGTATGCCACAGGGCTCCATCCCAGGCCATCTAGATCAGCATTTTTCATCAATGACTTTGAAGAAGACGTTGATTGTCAACCGGTCAAATCAGTGGGCTATTCAAACTCTGATGGGATGGGGAATGTATTGGGTGACAGGGTCAGGATCCAAAGAGGTCTCGACAGGGTGAAGAAATGGTTCAAAATAACGATATGTAACGTTACAAGGATGAGTTGAAGGTTTTGCACTTGGGCTTAAGAAAAAATCAAGAGCAGCTGCCCAAAGACAGAAGAGACACATATAAGAGAATCTGAGGACACTCGGTCAATGGTTGGGATAATAATAATATTAGTGATTAATGATAGCTAACGTGGATTACCTTGTTTGGCCCTTACAACAATGTATGAGGTAGATACTATTATTAATGCCCACTCAACAGATGGGGAAACTGAGGCTCATAGAGATGAAGTAACTTACCTAGAGTCACACAGCTAGCAGGTGACAGAGCATTAATCGAGGACAGGACTTCCCCAAGGCCTCCTCCACACTGGTCAGACTCTGATTGGAGCGCTGTGTTCATTCCTTGCAAGCAACCATGGGGTGCAATGGGAAGCTACAGGGAAGTCCAACCGAAAGTAGACCAGGAACCAGGAGGTAGTGAGCTCTCTGTCCCTGGGGATGGACAAGCGGAGGCTGGAAGACTCTGACAGTGCTGTCGTGGTGAGGGCCCCAGCATCAGATGGGGACTAGGACACCTAATACTTACAGTCCGTCCCACCTTTGCAATTCTATAATTCTACTATAGCAACTTACTACTTTCAAGCCTAGTTTATGGTACGGGAGAACTCTATTTTTTCCGCACCGAATGTGTGCATTATTTATAATACTTTGGGGTTTCTCCCATGACAAATATGTGCACTATATTCATTCTCAAGTTCTAGGGCTTGTGACAAATTTTACATGACCATTTAGGGTTTACGTTTTAGCTGATTATGAAGACATTTGTCGTTGTTGTGCGTGTGTATTTATGACACTGGGGAAGTAGTATGTACGACACGCTGGGTGCCAGTCATTGATCAGGAAGCCGAGTTGAATATCTCACATCCTTCCTACGGGAAAACGTGTTCTGCTTTCTGACCATTCGTTTTATGATGTTGTGTCAGTAACTCAGCGAATTTACTTTGGGGAAGAAACTCCAACAGTTACTGGGTTCAGGGAAGTCCTTTTATTTAGAGGTCAACAGACCTGAGGTCACTCTGTGCCTTAGGCGAGCTTCTCAGCGTTTCTGTGCCTCAGTTTCCTCACTGAGGAACTGGAGAGAAGGGGACACGCCCCTCTGACGCGAGGAAGCTGATGGCTCCGCCTTGGGAACCAGGATCCTGGAAGACCCACGGCTGACCCAGAGGGGTTCGGCTTTCCAGATTCTTCCCAGGAATCCTCTCGCCAAGCAGCCTCTTTTCAGCAAATGTGAGGCTTTTGCTCTGGGCCTCTGAACTAAGCTTGTTTCACCTTAAGTAAAAGAAATCAATCCTTTCAGCTGAGCTGTTGCTACGACATTGATTTGGCATAAATTTTGAGGCAGCCTGGCTAATAAATAAGCGGAAAGGCAATAAACATTAGGGAGAATTATCTGCGAGGGGAGGGGGCAGGCCGCTGGGGAGGGAGAGGCTCATTCACGCCTCCCCCCGCCTTTCCCTTCTGCTCTCAGCCTGACACCTTGTCAGTGGTAGGGGGGCCACAGCAACAGAGACCCAGGCAGGCTGCCTCCTGTGTGGATTTGGGGAAGTGGGCGAGGGTCTGGGGCCCTCCCTGGTACTCTCGGTTGCTCAGACAGCCTGGCAGAGCAAAGAGAGGCCTGCCCCTCTTACCTCTAGTGCCCACCTACTTAAGTATGAATCTCAGCCCCGAGCTGTGTGATCGTGGGCAGGTGAATTAACCTCTCTGTGGCTTGGGTTTCTCACCTCGAAAACTGGGGCTACTTCTGGCAGGCATTGTGTGAGATGTAGGGACAGTGCCACCCACACAGCCAACACCCCAATATGTGTCAGCTATGGCTATCACACCGTGAGGGTTAAAGGAGCTCTCTGTCAGGTGCCCAACACACAGGGGGTGCTGTGCGAACAGCAGGTATTACTATTCTGGGGGTACACTAATGAGCTTTTGGGCCCCTCCCTTCGAGTCCTGAACCCTCTTCTTCACCACGCTTACCTCCAACCCCACTGTGGCCCCGGGATGATCCATTATCACCCTCCCTGGTGCCCCTTGAATCCCCGATTCCTGGTCTCAGAGTTCAGGCTCCTTGGCTTCCGCTGGACATACCCCCCCACCCAACCTCCCCCCACCATTGGCCTCTCTGGGCTCGCTGGGTCACAGTTCCCTTGTCCCAAGGGCTTGGCGGGGCCTCCAGCCATTTCTGCAGCCTGGCTTGTGGGTCCTGAAGAGGAAACCCTCACCTGCATAAGTGCCTTTTTCATGGTGTGTTCACAACCTAACTACCGGCGAACAGGAACCTCGGCGAACAGGAACCTCGAATAAATAACTCCTGCCTGCATCTGCTTATGGGGAGGCCGTGAGGAAGAAACAACTGTGCCTTTGAAAAGTAATACATTTTCCCCAACATGATTTCTGTCTCCACTCGTAAATGTCAGAGGTAAATGAATCTGTTTTATTAAGAATCAGCACGTTGATGCAGGGAGGCACCTGCTGGGCCGTGAATCAGGGAGCCGCCCCCGGTATGCCCGTCCCTCTGCATTGTCAGTGCTGCTTCCTGTTTGAGAACTGGGAGCTTTGAACGGCTGGGTCAGCCTCTCATCCGGCCCCCTCCCCTTCCCCATCAAACCCAGGCCCTTCTGGGTGCCGCAGCAGTTGGTGCCCCATGGTGACCTTTCCCAGGATCCTGACCACAGCCGCGCACCCACTTCCCCGACTTCAGAGGCAGGCAAAGCTGAGCTGGCATCTCAGCTCCATGCTGTGTGACCTCTAGTGAACTGCTTGCATTCTCTGAACCTCAGTTTTCTCAGCTATGAAATGGGAACTCTAATGCTCGGGGCTGATTTATCCATTAGGCACAGCAAGGACAGTGCCTAAGGCCTAAAATGCTAATTTAGGGGCTGTGCTAGGCAGAAGAATGGCCTCCCAAAGCGTCCACATCTCAATCCCCAGAAACTGTGAAGACAGCATACTACATGACAAAGGGGCATTAAGGGTGCAGATGAATTAGGGTTGCTAATCAGCTGACCTTAAAATAAACAGATGATCCTGGATTATTCTGGTGGGCCCAACATGACCGCAGGCTCCTTAGATGTGGAAGAGGGAGACAGAGAATGGGCTCCGGAGAGATGCCCTGTGAGAAGAACCCGACTGCTCCTTGCTGGCCTTGCAGATGGAGGAAGGGGCCACGAGCCAAGGAATCCAAGCAGCCTCCAGAGCCTGGAAAAGTCAAGAAAATGGATTCTCCCGTAAGGCCTCCTGCAGGAGTGCAGGCCTGTGCCACCTCCATTTCAGCCCAGCGAGACCCATTTCTGACTTCTGACCTCCAGACCTGTAAAATAATAAATTTATGTTGTTTTAAGCCACTAGATTTATGTTGGTTTGTTAGAGGTGCAGTAGGAAATGAATACAGGGGCCCACAAAAATGTTCGATTTTCTTTTAAAATCAGAAAAAAAATAAATGTAATCCAGGCATCGTGGCCCGATGCTTCTTGCTTCACAGCCTTTGAGGGGCTTCTAGGAGAGGATGTTGGCAAAGCTCCCCCCGGGGCTGTGTGGGTCCCAGGGTGGGAGTCGGAAATGGCGGTCATCATTTTCAGGGATATCAGTTTCCCTTCCAAGCATCAAGGCTTCCTGTGGGGGGCTGTGCTGTCCTGAGGCTTTGCACCCCACTGCTGGGACCTTCGTCTCCTGTCTGGGGCCTCACTGACCTAAGAGGCCTGTGGGGGCCCAACCCTGGCTTGCTGTGTACCTAACGGGGCACTTCCTCCTATGCCCCTGTGTCTGGATCCATTGCTGAGGCTCCCACAATGATACAATCGACGGAACACCCACTCTGTGCTCGGACTTGAGGGTGGGGTCTGGAAGCTCATCAGCACAGTCCCCAGAATAGTAAGACCTCTGAGTCCTTGAAACCAGCTGATGAGGCAGGTGCCATCGTCCCCATCCAGCATCTCGCCCGGAGTCTGCGTGACTCCATCCTGGCCAGAAGAATTTCCCTCACATCCCCGACGTGTGAATCACTGGAGAAGTTGTGAAAATCGGTGTCCCAGCCCCACCCTGCCCCACTGAACCCCAACCTCCTGAGAGAGCCTGGGAGGCTGCTGTAGGGTTAACAGGGGCCCAGGTGACCTCATCCTGAGTCCGGGAGACCCGCCACGATAGTCATGGGCTCATTTTGCAACAGCAAGGGAAGGGGGCCAACCGAAGTGGACAGACATGTGGACTTGGGTACATTCTGTGTGCCAGGTGCGGGGCCAGGCATGGCCACACTGTGTCCTCATGGCCATCTTCCAAGGTGATAACAGCCCCATTTCAGAGCTGGGAAAAACGGAGGCTTATGGAGGAAGCATGAGAACTCTGGAGCTGTGGCGGCTGAGGCAGGGGGTAGGCAGAGAACTGAGCCCAGGGCTGATGGAGCCCCACAGGGGCAGGGGTGGGGGCGGGGGGCACTGCAGGGCCCTGTCTGCAGGTGGGGGCGGGCGGCTTGGCTGCTCTTCCTGACCCTGAAGCTCAGTGTGCGTGACTGGGCCCATCCCCTCCCTTCTCCAGACCACATTCCCCTGTGTGGGCCCCAGCAGGGCTGCGTGTGTGTGTGTGTGTGTGTGTGTGTGTGTGTGCGAGAGAGAGAGAGAGAGAGAGAGAGAGAGAGAGAGAGAGAGAGAGAGAGAGAGAGAGAGAGAGAGAGGGAGAGAGAGGAAGAGACACTCCCAGCTAGGGCTCAGGTTCCCCTGCCCCGGGAAGAGGACCTAGCAGGATCAGGTGGGCAGGCCGACAACGCGCCCAGCAGGGCCTCTGGGAGGCCTCTGGGCCTGGGCTCCGACACACTCACCTGCTGGCCAGCATATTCTCTCTCGCTTAAAAAATTTTTTTTGAAGTAGAACATGCATACGGTAAAGGCCACCCATCTTAAATGTACAGCTTAATGGAAAAAAAAGATAATTGCAGTAGCCCAGAAATTCCCTTCGTGTCCCTTCTACGTGCATGTGCAACTCCCTCCCTGCCAGGGGTGCCCACTGCTCTGGCTCCTGATGGCACAGATAGTCTCGCCAGTCACTGGATTTATCTAAAGAGAATTAGGCAGCGTGTTTCTCTCTGGGTTACCGTCTCTCACCCTGTGTCACGCCTGTGAGATTTGTCCGCGTCGTTGTGTTCATCCAAGAGTCGTTTCTTTAATTGCTGAGTAATATTCCATTGACTACTGCATGGAATATGCCCCCTCTGTTCTCTCATGGATGACGTTTGGGGTCTTTCCTGTTTGGGGGTATTATGGAAGTCAGAGCATTTCCTTGGCCTGGGCATTCTTTTCAAATGTTCATGAGCTTCTGGAACTTCCCGTCTCGTCCTGACCATCGCCCCCTTCTCTTCTCCCAGAGGCCCCTGTTTAGCTGCTGCTCCTCAGGCTTTTGTCGGGTTCCGGCCCGTGCTGTGGGGTCTGTGCTGTGGGGTCTGGTGCCTCACTGGGGCGCGGGGGGAGGCCCAGAGGTGGCTCTGGCGTCAGCCTGTCTGGCCGGGGTGCTGTTTGCTAGTTTCCCTGGGTTCCTGCGTTGACTGATTTTCAGCCAATCTGTAAGGCTGTGTGTGCTGCCCGACAGCCCTCAGGGGTGCTGGCGTTTGCAGCTCAGAGGTTCATCAGAGACAAAACCGGAAGGCCACGGTCTGCAGAGAACAGCTCTGCAGTAAGTGGGGGGACACTTTCCTGGCTGTCTTTCTGAAATCCTTCAGATGCGGCACTGCCGTCTGTGTTAACAAGCTTGTGTACCCTTGAATGTGCTCATCTGGGTATGTGTGTGTGTGTGTGTGCCCCAGCCTGCGTGTGTGTGTGTTTGTGTGAGTGTGCCAGTCAACGTGTGTGTCTGTGAGTGTGTCAGTCAGCATGTACGTGTAACCGTGGGTGAGTGCGTGTCGGCCAGCCTGTGCATTCCTGTGTGTGAATGTGTGTTGACAGGTATTGCCATCAAGGAATTTCTTCGAAGCTGTTTTCTTGTTTGAAAAGGATGCCTCGTGCCCCTGCTCCGTCCACCCTGGGCTCTTGGCCAACAAGAGCCAGCAGCCTGGGGAAATGCGCCTTCTGTTGGTGGAAGAGAAGCCTGGGCTCCACACCCTGGATATTCTGCCTTTGACCTTGGCTTGGTTGCGGGCAGAAGGGCAGGAGCCCGAAGGGGGTCAGCTGTGCTGGGGAAGAGCAGGATGAAGGGCTCTTCCTTGATGTCACGGGTAATAAAGAACTTGAAAGAGATGATGAAGGTGTATAGGCCAGACATGGGTTCAAGTCCGAGTTTCGGCATTTACTTGCTGTGTTGATTTTGGGAAAGTCACTGCACCTCTCTGAGCCTCAGTTTCTCGTCTGCCAAAAGGAGACAATGAGACCTACATCAGAAAGAGGAAGAGAGTGGCCCAAGAGGAAGCTAGAAAGGAAGGTAGGGCAGGCTCCCTGGGGCCTGTAGCCACCGCGGGAGCATGAGTTTCATCCCAGCTTCAGCAGCGGGAAGCCGCTGGAGCAGCACGCCCTGTAGAACTTTCTGTGATGACAGAAACGGTCTATATCCGAGCTGTCCAATATGGTAGCTGCTACCCGAATGTGCTTACGGAGCACTTGGGATGTGGCTAGTGCAACTGAGGAGCCGAAATTTTAGTTTTAATTTTAATTACTTTAAATTCAAATAGCCGCCTGGGATTAACGGCTACTATTTCAGATCTACCACTAGAGGGCAGCACCAGAGGATTTCAAGCAATGAAAGTGTCATAATACTATTTAGTGTAAAAAATAAAGTATTGGCAATTCTTTCTTTGTACCTCCCCTCACCCTCAATTTTGTTTTCTTTTGGTCCATGAACTGCAAGCCTGGGAGCTACTGACCTTCTTCACAGGGACACTGGAGGGAGCAATGGGTGTAAAATACTCCGCATTTCCTGAATGCCCAGTACATGGTGGCCTCCTGAATGCCCAGCCTTGGGGAATGGCCAGAAGAACCGTCTCTACTGAGCTTTGTCTTCTTTGCCTGAGCTGGGGGAAGGGGGGCGTTTGGCTGCTCTGTAAACGCCAAGTGAATCCAAGTCCACGACAAAAATCCTTGTTTGGGGGCCGGCCCTGTGGCCGAGTGGTTAAGTTTACACGATCTTCTTCGGTGGCCCAGGATCGGTGGTTTGGATCCTGGGTGCGGCCCTACACACGGGTCATCAAGCCATGCCGAGGTGGCATCCCACATAGAAGAACTAGAATGACTTGCAATTAGGATATACAACTGTGCACTGGGGCTTTGGAGAGGCAAAAAAAAAAAAAAAAAAAAAAAAAAAAGAAGAGGAAGATCGGCAACAGATGCTAGCTCAGGGCCGGTCTTCTTCACACACAGAAAGCCTTGTTTGTCCCTCTCTGCAGAGGCTGGGCTAGGGCTGCTCAGCCTGCTTTGTTCTGAAACCCAGTTCAGGGAGAAATAGAGGGGAAAAGAAGAGCCTTGAACTTGGAGTCACAAGACCTGAGTCTGAAGCCCTACTCAGCTGCCTGCCTGCCGTGGGATCTTGGGCAAGTTGCTTGGCATCTCTGGGCCTCAGTTTCCTCATCTGTCACGCACCATCACAGCGATGATGACCGTGTGCCACCTCTCCTGGCCCAGTGCAAGGAGCTTTGTGCACATGACCTCATCTCCTTTCCGCCACTCGATGGGGCCAGGATGACCATGCCCCCAATTTGCAGTTGAGACTACTGAGTCTCTGCCAGATGAGGCGAGTTACCCAGATCACAAAGCCCGGGAGTGGCAGTCAGGACTGGAATTCAGGGCCGTCTAATTCCAAAGTCTGTGCTCTTTGCGCCCTGTGGCCCCAGCCTGCGTGGACTGTTTACCTCTCAGATGGGGGGGATGGAGGCAATGATGACAATGAGCAGGAACGCACAACTTGAGTCTCCTCCAGCCGCTACAAACTGCTCACTGTCACCTCCTGGGGACCTGTTTCCATCCTCTCCTGTCCCTCCCTCACATGGTCCCCTCCATACCCTCTTCCTAAGGTCCCACTTTCTCCCGAGTTGAGCCTAGCTGGGGGTTTCTGTGTCCCCTGCTGGATGGCAGTGGGGAGGCCTGGATTCTGAAGGAGGAGGGGAGAAGCTCTCCAGACGATATCTGAAAAGCCACAGAGCTCTCACACCCAGGTGTTAACCTTTTCTAGCATTTCTCACCAACCTTGTTATGCTAAGGAGGGTCTGCTCCCCCAGCCCCTGGAGTTATAATAAAAGGCATTACCTCGGGGGTGGGTGGGGTGGGCAGTGCTGAGCTGCAGGAAGAGGAATGGGAGATAAACCCCTTCCACCAATCACATCTGTGTCAGCTACCTAATGGAGGACGGGGTGGAGAGCTTCTCCAACTGCCTGTGGGAAACGGGGTGTCTCCAGGCCTCATAGGAGCCCGCGTCCGCTCGGGGAGAGGCAGCGCCAGCTTGCTGTCCGCCCCTGGCTTTAGACATCTGGTGCTCCAGAGACATCCTGGTGTCCTCACAGGAGAGCTCACACACTCAGCCTAGTCGGGAGCTTGGGGACAATTCCCTTCACCCCGTCCTTGTGGGAAAATGTGGTCCAGGGAGTCAGGGACCCCGCACAGCTGCACACCTGAGTTGGGCCAGGGCCAGAGATCCTGTCTGCTGTCCCTGTACCTGCTTCCTCGCCCCACCCACCAACACGTCTGTGGGGTCTAACGACTTCTGCCAGGGCACCCTGAGTGATGGCCCCAAGCTGAAGTAGCCACCCTGGGGAGCAGGGCGCCCAGAGAGCAGACCTGCCCAGGGTCACAGAGCCTGCAAAGTGTCAGCTCTGGGCTCGGCGGTGTTGGGGTCCCAGGACAGGACCTACTCCGTCCCCTCTCCCACCCACAGGTGTTCCCTCTGTTCTGGGTGCCCCTTACTCTCCCTGTGCCTCTCCAAGTGCCCATTCCCCAGCTCCTGGGGCTTCCCTCCGCCTACCCCATCTCTTCTCTTCCCTTTGGACAGAAAAGAAACATATCGTTTGGGGAACATGGATCCTGGGTTTTATGCCTAGTGTCTCTCCGAACAATATATTCTCGCTTAAGAGTCTGAAGAGGGAAAACGCCACAAAAAGGTTTTTCTTTCTAAGAAATGATATTTTTCTTTACTCTCCTCTTTTTTGATGTAGGAGGGTGGGAGCTGGGAATGAATTTGTGCTCAGAAAAGATAAGAAAAAGGCTCCTGTAGCTGCTAGGAAAGGCTCAGGTGTGACCTTGAACCAGGGAACAGAATACCAGAGGCATTCATTGGTTGAGTCACTGGTTCATTCAAGTATTTATGGAGTGTCACTCAGGTCCCAGGTTGCAGGACAGACGCAATAGGAGCAAAATACAATCACAGTCTCTGCAGGCGCATCTTCCATGTAAAAGCCAGATCTGCCTTTTTCCAATTAATTTTTCACTCTGTTTCCAGAAGGATCGTCCTAAAACACAAATCCAATCACATCATTTGCTTGCTTAAAACCCTGCAGGGTCTTCTGTTCCTTTAGGTCAGGGGGAGCACAAACTCCTCATTGTGCCTTCGGGGACCCACCCTCCCCAAGAAACCTTCTGTGTGCAAATATCCATCCCAGAGCTGGTTTCCAGGGAGCCCGCTCTAAGACACCCATCTCCTTGCCAGTTCTTTGCTGAGACCTGGCTTCTTTTCAGCACCAAGAAAATCATCCTAGAACATCTGGGTCTTTTTATGGCTGAAAATTCCACAGAAAAATGGGCTCTCCAGCTGTGGCTCGTGGCTGAGCGTCTGCTGTTTGCTGAGCGAGTCCCTGGATGGTTTGGGTACTGCTGCGGCCGCCTCGGATGTTGATACGAAACAAGGCGAGGCAGTGAGAAGTGCATTCCGTTTAAATAATGAAACCAAATCCAAACGCTCGTGCACCACAGCTGTTTAGGAGGAAACTGCTCCAGCTCCCTCGTTTCCTCCAACTGTGGGCCTTCTGTCTTGTCCAAACCTGTGTTTGTCTTCTGGCTTTCACGGAGATGGGCAGAACCCAGGTTTCTGCCTCCTTGCTGACCAGCCCCAACTGGAAAGATGTGCCTGGTGCCCAGGTGAGCCATTCCTCTCACCCCCCACGCCAACCACCTAGTTAGATTTCCAAAAACCATGTCTGGCCTGGCCAGTGCCCTGCTCAGTTGCTCCTGTGGGGGCCCCAGCATCTTTAGAATGAGATGCAAGCTCTTAGGCCTGGGATTCTGCGGCAGCCATGAGCAGGCCCCCGTGTGATTCCTCAACTTCCTCTTAAGTCAGTTCGTCTCAAGCATTGCAAGCCCCAGACAAACCAAATACCTATACTTTTCTTGAGCCTTCTCTGTTTATTTGTGTCTAAGTGTCAATGGATGTGCTGTTTCCTCTACCTAGAAATCCCTCTGCACTTTGTGTGTGACGGGGGAACTTCTATTCATCTGTCAAAACCCACTTCCAGAGCCAGCCCCGATGGCCTGGTGGTTAAAGTTTGGCACTCTCACTGCTTTGGTGGCCCAGGATTGGTTCCCTGGCACAGAACCACACCACTCATGTGTCAGTTGTCATGTGGTGGTGGTGGCTCACGTAGAAGAACTAGAAAGACAACTAGAATGTACAATTGTGCACTAGGGCTTTGGGGAAGAAAAAAAAAAAGAGAGGAAGATTGGCAACAGATGTTAGCTCGGGATGAATCTTTCTCAGCCCCCAAAAATTGTATTTCTTAAAAAAAAATACCCAAAACCCACTTTGAACATCACCTCCTCCAGGAAGCCTACCCTCACTGCTCCAGACAGAACTAATCTCCACCCTCTCTAGGCTTCCACTGCATCTAAAGCCCTTTCATAGCACTAGTCTCATGCCCTTGATGTGTGCTTTTTGATACGGGATGACGGACCTGTGGAAAGAATCAGGGTCTATAACATGGCCTGTCCTTTTATCCTTCAGCTGGGAGTAGGCCCCATATTCCAATGGGGAGAGAGACTCGCTTTAAAAGTTGGACATTTAGATGTTTCAAATGAAAAACTTGTGTCCTTCCCCAGGCATCTTTGGCCAAGAGCTGTCTCAGAGGTCTATTTGGCTCTGGTAAATTCTGCTCTTCTCTTTGTCCCAGATGTTCTTGCTCTGGGACGGTGTTCAGTTGCAATGATAGAAAGTGTCCAGAGATCTCAGATTAAGGTAGAATTGGAAAAACTCAGGCAGAAAGTTCCACATCTCCCACCTTCCCGCCAGGGCAGTGGGCTGTGGAGCAGGCCCCCGTTTCCCCTTCTTTCCTTCCTTCCCAGGGAGCTGAGTTTGAGCTCGCCGCGCTGGAGGCAGCAGTCTGACTGTGTTTCCTCCATCCCATTCTAAGATCTTCCCCAAAGTTTCTGCCTCAAAGGCAAATTTGGATCCAGACACCACTTGGCTCCCGAGGCGTGGAGGACATCCTGTGGTCACTACATCCTTCCGGCTTTTTATTTAACAAGCACTTAAATGATGCTTACCTGTGACAGGCACATTTCTGAGCACTTTACGTCTTGTCACATACTGTTCTTGCTGGGGAAGCCGACCCTGAGTCAAAGACTAGAGTACAGGATGTTCATGAAGGAGGAGGGGGTGTCTTGGGATCAACACCCAGGGGAAAAGGGGGTGGGAAGCGGGATTGGACAGAAGGAGAAGGTGAGGTGTGACGTGGTCCCCAAAAAGAGCTCAGCCAGCGCCATAGGAAGCTCTGGAACTGGGATGGTCCTCTGGTCCTCCAGACTTGCCCAAGTGGGGGACAAGAGTGCCAGGCCTTTATACCCCTACGTTGATCACTCATTAACGGAGGCTGCCCCTGGAAGGAGGTGTGACGTTGGGCAAGGCAGTTTTCTGCAGCTGCGGCAGTTCCCTGAAGACAGCTGACGGCTGACGGCCGTCTTCTCAGGCACACCCAGCAGCTGGGGGAATATGACTTTCATTTCCTAAGCGGGAGGCGCCCCACAGCGTCCATCACCCAGACACTATCTCATTTAATTCTCACAACAATCTAGGGAACTTGGTATTATTATTATCCCCATTTTACCAATGAGGAAACTGAGGCTCACAGCAGTTAACATACTTCCTCAAGGCCACGTGGCTGTGCCTGGCAGAACTGATTCCAACCCGGGCAGACCAGCCCCGAGGTCTTCGCTCTTGAACCAGGCTCTGTCTTACTATGTTGTCCCAAGACCCCCTCAAGGTCATGACTTCTACAACAGGGGCCCTGGGCATGTTTGCCAGTAGCTACATAGAATTAAAAATTATAAACTCCAAACACTTTAAAATCAGACTTGATTAAAATTAAGTTGAGGCCAGAACCTTCAAGCTTCGGGAGCAGCTGCCTTGAGAGGCCACAAGCACTCGAGAATGCAAAGCCCTGGATCAAGCATTAGCCTTTATTTAGACGGACGAGGGAAGAGCAGCAAATATTTACATACCAGTTACCGTGAAATTCAAGTTCAATCTGTATTTATTCTGTGTCTTGTCATCATAAAGTTGATTTTCTCTCCAAGTGTGTTTCCTAAGGGGACAAGGAACGTTCCTGAAATATTGAAAGGTTTATTTTCATCGTGCCAGGGACCGTAGACTTTTACTTTTGAGACTATGAATATTTGTTATAGGAAACGAAATTTGTTAGAATGTTTGTAGAAAACTGTTTGTTTGCCCTGAGTTCTAAACTAGGATTTTTATAACAGGTTGACTTTATTCACCAACTCAGTGAAAATGAGCCCAGGTGGACCTCACAGATCTAGTTTTAATGAGCCCAACAGACACACGAGACTGTGCCCATTCTCAATTAGGAACACAAAGAGAGCCATTCGTCCTTCTAGAAAGACTGTTTCGCAGCAAAAATAAATAAGTGACTGAAAACTTAAAACCTATGCAGAACCTGGATTTTCCTTTAAGACTGTTGGAGGCGCTCTGTGACTGGAGTCCGTTTTTTGGACGGGCGACTGCTCAGTCATGAACCACGGTCCTAAGGTCAACCCCAGGGTCTCCCTCAGTTCTGTTATTAAGGTGGTTTGGTCTGAGTGGGCTGAACTGTGTCCCACTCCCCAAAAAGGATATGTAGGCGTCCTAACCCCAGTAGCTCAGAACGTGACCTTATTTGGATTTAGGGTCTTTACAGAGATGATCAAGTTAAAACGAGGTCGTTAGGGTGGGCCCCATCCAGTATGACTGATTGGTGTCCTAACACCAAGGGGAAGTTTGGACACAGACAGACATGCACAGAGGGAGGACGCTGTGAAGCCACAGGGAGACGACGGCCGTCACCAGCCAAGGAGAGAGGCCTGGGCAGACCCTTCCTCCCATCCCTCAGAAGGAACTGACCCTGCCAACACCTTGGTTTTGGAATTCCAGCCTCCAGAACCAGGAGACCATGCATTTCCGTTGTCTAAGGCCCCCAGTCTATGGTACTTGGGCACAGCAGTCCTGGCAAACTGATACTTGATCTGGGCCTTCCTGCTTTCTCTCATTTCAGCGAGAGTTTTGGCAAGCCACCTCATTCTTCTCACACTGCCTGCACTGCCACAAAGGGGCAGAGGGAACTTCCTGATTAGGGTCCAAGCTGCCACAGCACTTTCCAGAAAGCCATTCCACACCCCTGTCCCAACCCTGCCATCTGGGGTAGCTCAGAGGTGGCACCACCTGTGTGGCTGTGCCCTGAGCTTGCTCATGGGCAACCCTGCCCGTCCCCTCCCTCCCTCTGCCTCAATGCCCACCTCCTGCAGGCCGGGAACCCCCGCCCCTTTCCTTTCTACGGACAGGTGGCCTCAGCACGGGCCCGATATTCCTATTCAGATATTCCTCTCTGCCAAGGCCCTTTCGTCCAGCCACGAAGACAGGCCGCCACAGTGCCAGCCACGCTGTGGGGAAGCTCCGGGCCAGCACCTGTCAGGCTGATTCATTTCCCTTTCTAGGTTCTTGGTCTTTCTTGGGTGTCATTTTTTAAATGGAAGTTGGCACCAGGTTGAGGATAGCAAATCTGGAAAGTGTGAAAAGAAATTTATTTTCCACTGGCAAGCCAGGGAAATGCTTGAAAGGGAAGCTGTGGGTGCAATTGCAAAGTTGGGCGTTGTGATTGAGAGTACTTCATGTGTGTGTAAATCTATGAACTCGAGACCATGGCTTCCAGTGTGTGGTGGTGGGCCGTTGTGTGCAAGTGTGTGTGTCTGCATCTCTCTGTCTATGGAAGCTGTGTGTGTACCTAAGTGTGGATCTGTGTGTGTGTGAGGACATGCTCACTGTTGTGTGTGCAGATAGGTGGGACTGAGTACGAGAATGTGCATGCGTGTTTGTAAGTATTTGCATGCGTGTGCAGGTGCGTGGCCTGTGACACTGGGTCTGTAGCAAGCAAGGGAAGGAGCAGGAGTGGGACTGGTTTGGATGTGAGACCCTGGAGGAGACATGCTCCTTCTATGTGACATCCCAGAGGGATGAGCATCCAGCTCCTTCTGCCACGTGCTGCCCAAGTCAGTTGGACGCCAGGTCTATGTTGAGATTCAGATGTGCCAACATCCTCAGCCCCCTGGCACAGAGCGGTGTCTGTCCTGCTTGCCTGCTCCCAAGCCCACTGTCTCCACTGAGAGCTTGGAAGCATTATCAGCGTCCCTCGGCCAGGAGCCTGGCTGCAAAGGCCCCCTCCGCTCTGCACACTCCGCTCTAAGAGGTTGGGGACACCCCAGCCCCATTCATGCCAGCCAGCTCCTGCCAGAAGCCCAGGCCTCACCCACCTGTCACCTGAGCCTGTTCTGGACACAGCTCAAGAATGGCCCTTAACTCTAGCATTGCCTGGTCACTCTGATAATTGCCCTGCAGTTTAATTTAGCAAAGCAATATGCTGGGCCCCCCTCTGGGATCCCCTCCCTTCCCAGCTTTTCCAGTTTAGAGAGAGAGTGCGGGCGACAAGTTACCCTGGTCCTCTGCTTGGTGAGTCCTCAGCAAAGGTTCCCGATGCTGATGGAGGTCGGTAAGGTTACTTCATCTTCCTTCCTAGCTTCCAGATCTTCATTTTGGGCTCATGGCTCTGCTCTCTCCCTTAGTTTCAGTACTATCTTCTCGACAGATGAGGAACTCCCAGCCCCCAAGCCCCACAGCACCCCACTGGTGAGGTCAGCCTCCACGCCCACCCAGAGCAGGGTGAAGGGGGCAGTTCAGGCAGGTTTTAATCAACTTGCATCCTGTGTGGAGTCTTGCCTCACTCAGAAGTGTCATCTCTCCAGGGTAGGGAGCCAGGCCTGTCTCCCCTGCTGCCTGCCAGTTCCCACTCCTCAAAGGGACGCACAGGGGAGACCTAGGCAGGTGGCAGCCTAACGAGTGTGGTGCAATGACCCTGCCCAGGCAGAGTGGAGGACCAGCTCGGACCGAGGAGTTCTGGGTGCATTTTCCAGGATATGCAGTGGAGTGAGAAAGGCACAAGATCAAGGAGCAGGGCTCAGGGCTGCTCCATCTGGGGCAGGGCCTAGGGGTCTAAGGTGCTAACGACCCCACAGACAGGACAGGTGATGCTCTCTCTATCCACGTGCTCAGGTGCCAGCAGGTGCGTGCCTGGAGCACCCTTCTTATTCTGCTTGGCCTCCGGTCGGTTGAGGCCCGGGCTCCTCCATCTGCTTGTCTTCTCGCTCCTTTGTCTTGTCTCTCCTGAGTGCCCCACACAGATCTGGACACAAAGCTTCCTCCTAGCTTCCATCGCACCCTCAGCTTTCGTCATTTTCAATTGCCTTTGGAGACTGACCTTTTGCTCGTAAATAGTCAACTTTTCCTCCCCATCATTTCACTTCTTTTAAAATAGTCTACTTTCTAGAGGGCAGAGCCAGGAGCCAGAGGCTGGGACTTTGGGAAGATCGTATGATTTGGGTATAGTGTTGCCAGATTTAACACAGGATGCTCCATTCCATTTGAATTTCAAATAAATAACAAATATTTTTGTTTAGTTATTACAATGGACTGAATGTTCGTGTCCCCCCCTAAATTCATATGTTGGAACCTAATTCCCAGCACGATGGTATTTGGAGATGGGGCCCTTGGGAGGTGATTAGATCACGAGGGTGGAGTCCTCATGAAGGAGATTCGTGCCCTTACCAAAGGGACTCCAGAGAGCTCCCTGGCCACTTCCGCCACATGAGGGCACAGGGAGAAGAATTGTCTGTGAACCAGGAAGCAGGCCCTCATCAGACTCTGAATCTGCTGGCGCCTTGATCTCGGACTGCCCAGCCTCCAGACTGTGACAAATAAATGTTTGTTGTCCATGCCACCCAGACTGTGGTATTGTGTGATGGCAGCCCAGATGGCCTAGACAGAAGGAAGTATGTCCCAGGCAATGTTTGGGACAAACTTATTGTCCTGAGTTGAATTGTGTCTCTCAGAAAGATATGCTCCGGTCCTAACCCTTGATACCTGGGAATGTGACCGTATTTGGAAATAGGATCTTTGCAGATGTAATCAAATTAGATGAGGTCATACTGGAGGAGGGTGGGCCATAAAACCAAAATGACTGATGTCCTTACCAGAAGGCGAAAAGAGACACAGAGGGAAGACAGCCCGTGAAGACACAGAGACACACAGAGGGAACGCTGTGTAACCACAGAGGCAGAGGTTGGAGCGATGCACCAACGACCCAAGGAATGACGGCAGCACCTGAAGCTAAGAGAGAGGCATGGAACAGTCTCCCCTAGAGCCTTCGGAGGGAGCGTGGCCCTGTGCACACCTTGACTTCAGACTTCCGGCCTCCAGAACTGAGAGAGAATAAATAAAGCCACCCAGTTTGTGCTACTTTGTCATAACAGCCCTAGGAAACTAATATGCTTACAAAAATTATTCATTGTTTTTCTGAAATTCAAATGTAATGGGACATTCTATATTTTTATTTTCTCAGTCTGGCACCTTCCTCAGTTAGCACCTGTTTTCTCTTCTGTAAAGCTGTGGAAGACGTGCTGCCTGTCTCCCTTAGGACCCGTGTGAACATCCCCAGGGACCCCGGGTGACTGGGGTCTGGCCGTGAGGCAGAGCACTGTCTGTCCTTTTTTGGGACCCCTCTGCTCAGCTCTGTAGCCCAACCCACTATCTCAATTTCTTTCTTCATGAAAAATGAAAGAAAAAGAAGGAAATCTTACCAGTCGCAGCAACATGGATGGACCTTGAGGACATTATGCTAAGTGAAACAAGCCAGACAGAGAAAGACAAATACCGTATGATCTCACTCATATGTGGAATCTAAAAAATAAACAAACAAAAACCCCCCCAAAGTCATAGACACAGAGAACAGATTGGCGGTTGCCAAAGGTGGAGGGTAGACAGTGGGCAGAACGGGCGAAGGGGTCAAAAGGCACAAACTTCCAGTTACGAGATGAGTACAAGATGAGTACAAGATGGATGTAAAGTACAGCATGGCGACTATAGTTCATAGTACCGTATTCATGTTTGAAAGTTGCTTAGAGAGTAGATCTTAAAAGGTCCCATCACAAGAAAAAAAATTTGTAACTATGTGTGTTGATGGCTGTTACCCAAACATTTTGTGGTGAGCTATTTGCAATATATACAGATATCGAATCATTATGTGGGACACCTGAAAAGAATATATTGTTATATGCCAATTATATTTCAATAAAAAAAAAAAAGATGAAAGGACTGATCTTAGAACTCCTTAGCAGCTCGGTGGCCCAGGACAGCAAGAACTGACTGCAGTGTGGTGGGTGCGGGCGGGGGTGGGCAGACCCTCGGGCTCCGCATTCAGAGTGGGGAGACGGCGGGGAGATGGGACAATGTGTGGGCCACTGAGGTGAGGTGTTTGCGGTTCTGATGGGGCCTCTAAGTGACTGTGTGACCTCGGGCAAGGCTCTTTTCCTCCCTCCCTCCCGTTGGTTTCCCCCAATCTGTAAAGGAGAGACCTGGCTCAACTCCAGGGGTTTCCAGCATCCATGCCCTGCCCCTGCCCCCAATCCCGACCTCTCTCTCTCGCTCCTGCCTGATGCGTCTGTTTCTTGGGAGAAACGCACTTCCATTTTAAATCCTGATTTGGAGCAGATTCCGCTAGAAATCGACAGAACCCACAGGCCGGCCCTTGCCCATCTGTGCTGGAATGTTTCCGGCACACCCAGAGGGTCTGCCTGCTCCCGAGTCTGCTTGTGCCTGACCCTGGTCCTGCCACAGTGCCTCCTCTCTCCTTCAGAACAGAGGTGGAAGGCACGCCACATCTCCGGGGCAGGCCGAGAAGGGCTGTTGTCCCTGAATGAGGTCTCAGAATGACCACTCGGTGGTCACTTGGCAGGACATCTGGATGTGAGAGGTGTCCATCCAGCCAGTCACTGCCTTTGGTCATGGGACGGAGGACGTCCCTGGATATAGATGGGGGTTTCAGGGAGAGGGGTGGCAAGGTGGTGGGGCGGATGGTTAGTCTCCGGGGAAGCTGAGCAGCTGAGGAATGAAAGGCTGCAATAACGGGGCTAGTTTCTGACAGTTAGTGTTAAAAGGGACTATATCTGTGTATGAAAAGGATAGAAACTGCTCTCTGCTGAAATTGTAAATACAAAATGCCTAAATGAGCACTAGGGAAGTAAGGCTGCGAGAAAGGACACCTGGTTTCTGCTCCTGGGTGTGCCGCATGCTCCTGGGGGGTCCTGAGTGTGCTGCATGCTCCTGGGGTGTCCTGGGTGTGCCACATGCTCCTGGGGGGATCTGGGGGGTCCTGGAGTGTCCTGGGTGTGCCACATGCTCCTGGGGGGTCCTGGGTGTGCCGTGTGCTCCTGGGGGGTCCTGGGTGTGCTGCGTGCTCCTGGGGGGTCCTGAGTGTGCCACATGCTCCTGGGGGGCATCCTGGGTGTGCCACATGCTCCTGGGGGTTCCTGGGGTGTCCTGGGTGTGCCGCATGCTCCTGGGGGGTCCTGGAGGGTCCTGGGTGTGCCACATGCTCCTGGGGGGTCCTGGGTTCGTTGCGTGCACTGTGTGACTTAGGTCAGTGCCCTGGCCCACTGACCTCAGTTCTCCTCGTGCAGTGGTGATGCCGAGGACCTCCTCTCAGGGACAGCAAAGGTAAAGCTCTAGGCTCTATAGCTGCCGTGCGGTAGGTGACCCTCTCTGCCTGCATTCAGCAGAGACTTGGCTGCGTGTGGGCCTAGGGACGCAGCGGGGAACACTCCTTCCTGCCTTCCGGAAGCTCCCGGTCTAGACAGCTGCATGCTGAGGCCACCGTGGTTGGGGCTGCGCATGGGGCTGCCTGGGGGCTGGGGGAAGTCTACAGGTGATGTCAAGGTCCTTAGGGCAGTGGCGGGGGTGGGTCCCTGACATCCCTCAGTGACCCACAATGATCCTGCAAAGTGGGGGGTCAGAGGGGAGCTTCTTAGGAGGGTTTGAATTTGTAAATCGGCTTGAAGAGCTCCTGGCTATTCGGAGGTCCCAAACGTGCCTGTTTAAGCCTCGCTTAGGCTTGTTCCAACCCACCCTCCCCTAGAGTGGTCCACCTGCCCCCTGGCACCAGCCCATCCCCTGTCCCAGTTGGTGTCACCCTGCAGCCCTGACGGCTGTCCCCTCGGCTCCACCGTGGCCTCTGCCCAGGCCCAAGATGTCCAGGGGCTGGACTGAAGGGTCCGTGGGCCGACAGACTGCCATGTGCCGAGAGGAGTCAGGCTCTGTTGGGGACAGCTGTGCCATGAGGTCACCGTCCCTCGGCTGTCCCCCACCCCCAATAGGCCTGGTCTCCGGCTGTGGAATCATTGGGCTTGACATGTTCATTTGCTGCCTGTTAAAAGTCCATTTTCTGGGTCCGAGCAGGCGCCGGTGGGGTGGGTTTGAAGGCCTCGCTGTGGACCAGCTGCTGCAGCTGCTTAACATGCAGCATCAATATTATTCTCTCCGAGGAGGAGGATCAGCTGCGATTGTCTTTGGCGGATGGACGTGACCGGGCTGTTTGCCCACATTCCTCCCCGGGCCCCGCCTGGCTCAGCACACCCTTCCAGAACCCCTGGAAGGCCGGGTGTTGGCTGACCTCGGTCCAACACAGGATTCAGCCCTCAGAAGCCCCATGGAGAAGAAGTGCGCCCGGGCAGAGGAGGGAGGGGGAGGGAGAGTGCGTGGGAGGCACACCTGGACGTTCCTGTGGCGGGAGGCCCTGGGTCCATCACCTCACCCCTCGAACCAGCAGCCTCATCTGCAGAGCAGGAGCCGGGACCCTCCCTGGCCGTGTGCTTCTAATCCCGCCTCTTGACAGGCTGCACCTGTCACGTGCTGGCTCAGCGTAGGGTCCGGCTGCCGGCCCCGCCCTGACCCCACACTCAGGCCACCATCTCAGGACACCTCTGGAGTCACCAAACCTGGGGGTGAACCCTGACCTCATCGCCTCCAACATTCGGTGTATATAGATGCCAGTCTCCGTGCTGGGTGCTGGGGTCAAAGGGACAAACAGGATTGTCAAGGTCACTGTGGGCACAAACACACCACTAAACAAAATAATTTGGAACCGTTTCAGAGCCGTGAACAAATCCTGTGACAGGGTGTGACTGGGGGCTCTGCCAACCCTGGTGGTCACAGCCTCTGAGAGGAAGTGACGATTTTGAGCTGAGACCTGGAGCTTTGTGACCCTAGGTTTCCTAATCTGCAGCCTGGTGATGGAGGGGCCCCACGCCCTGCTCTGTGTTGTAACGCACAAATGAGGTTGTGCACGCACATTGCAGGACCTCGGCCGCAGCCCCTCTGAACAAGTCTCCCCTCAGCATCCGGCTGTTCTCTCGCCACGTCCTCAGATTCTGCTTTCCCAGACTTCTGGGTGGATCAAAATCATCTGGGGGACTTGTTAAAAATACAGATTCTCAGGCCTCCCCCTTGGGGTTCAGCAGGGCAGGGGTGGGAACCTGCATTTTCACAGGCGCTGCGGGGGACATGGGTGGCTCATGGAAGACACTTCGAGAACCTCGGCTTAGACGCCCCCAAGTGAGACCCACTATCCCTCCCCCGACCTCCAATCCTCAGCTCTAGAAACCAGTATCTTTGGGGAACAACTCGCCCGAGCCCCAGCAGACCCAGAAAAGCTGCTCTGATAGCTGAGGCCCGTCTGGCCTTAGTTCTAGGCAGGGTTTGCCCACTGGACCGTGTGAAATGCTGCTTTGAAATAACCAGCTGCTTAGAATCCCAAAGTGTCCTGAATTTATTAACACGCAGAACGTCGTCCGAGAGCCTGACGGGGAATATTAAGTATGGCTGCTGCCCTGGAATGATGCTCTGGGGGGACGCGGATGTCGTCCGACAGGCAGAGTGGGCAGCAGGGCGCCCTTCATCGGACGGGAGAGGAGGACCAGTGCCCCGGAGGCGGGAGGCCGGTGGGAGGTGGGGGATGTCCTGGGAGTGTTTAGGCTGCTCCGAGAGATCCAGAGGCTCAGCCAGGGGTCCTCCGCCCCACGCTGCCATCTTCCCACCGCCTCCCTGGTCGGAAGCTTTCTCCAGACCCAGGCACCTCATCAGCATGTATCTCACACGCTAATGTAATAACAGCTGCTAATTATATATCCCCGCTATTACTCCGCTGCCAGTTGTGGGAATGGAGGGAGGATGATTCCGGGCCAGGAGAACTGCCCCCTCCGCCACCCCTATGTGTGATTTTATTTATGGGGCTGCTACGTTTTTTTTTGTAATTGCAAAATTTGGTCCTATCTGAAATTTGTTCTTAGGTCCCGCCTCAGCGCAGCCAGCTGTGACCTCCTGCTGTAGCCTGGCCCTGGGGGATGAGAGGCACCCGCCGTGGTCCTTGTGGGGGGGCCTTCCAGTCAGTGCCGTGTGGAGGCTGACGCATATGCAGGCAGGGCCCCCTGTCTGAGGGCCTTCCTTCTTCGTTGATGGCTGGAGCCTGTTTCCTGACTTGCTGTGTGTGGTCCAGGGCTACAGCCTGCGTCCTCACCCCCGGACAGGATCTGCTCAGATAGCGCCAGAGTGAGGACAGAGCTCCTCCTGTCCCCCGCCCCCCGCTGCCAGGCCAGTTACCCAGTCTGGGTGCCCCTTGGCTCTGCACCCCCTCCTCCTCCCCCCTCTTCCTAAGGCCTCAGTTTCTCTGTTTGCATAATGGAGACACCAACACCACCCACCTCGAAGGTCCCTGGCCGGAATCGAGTCAGTGGTTCTCAATCCTGGTTGTGCACTTAGAATCATCAGGGTCGTTAAAACAAGCACCAAGACTGGGGTCCACCCTGAGACCCGCTGGAGCCGATTTCATCAGACTTTCTGGGGAGCGGGGTCGGACATCTGCATTATAACAAAGCTGCCAGGTCCCAGAGAGAGTTCCAGCGAGAACTCTCCTGTACGAGAAGCTTCTGGTCATGGCAGCCCTTCAACAAGCTGGAGTCCTTGTTTCATTATCGTTTATTGTGTTGAGAGCATTAAACAGCATTGCATTTTAAGCCACTTGTTGGAAACTATTGGACTAAGAAGACCTTCATTAATTAAAAAAATCCTTAATAAAAGAAAGAAATATAAATATGCCCACATAAAGGGTGGGTTAGTAAGGAAAAGTTGACCAGTTTCCGTGTCTCCTTCCCCCACCCCCGTGCCCAGGAAAGAGGAGGAGGGGACGGAGGGAAGAATGTTCTGGCAGGGGAGAAGTGGAGAAGGCTGATGGAGCCAGGAAGGAGACTCTCCAGACTGGGAAGGTCACAGAGTGTCTGGTGCACCCCTTATAGGATTTTGGGGGAGGGGAGGGGTAGCTGGACCTAAGGGAGATGGGCTTTGTGGGGTCCCTGAAGAAGCTAAGGATCTTGGGCTTGGGGGCTCTGTGACCCGGCCCCTGAGTGTAGAAGGAGAGGCTTGAGCACCAGGCTGTGAACTCAAGGTAAGGAGACTCCTGGGGGCCAGAAGTGGGGTTGCTACCCAGCCTGCACACAAGGGCGCTCCCACCTCCTCCCCGAGAAATCGAGATGAGATTTCCCACAACCTTGTGGGCAGGGCCTGGGGTCTCATGCCAGGCCTGGGGGCTATAGTTAGGGACCCCCAGGGGCCCTGGAAGTGGGCCCCGGGGGAGAGAAGGCAGGTCCCTTCAATTGGGAGGGAAGGGCTGGAGTACGCCTCCCCCACCTGTATTTAGGATCGTCTGTGGGAACTTGTTAAAATACAACTTCTCAGGTCCCACCTCAGATTTGGATCCAGTCCATCCGGGGCCCTGAGAATCTGCATTGTGAACAAGCCCAGGTCATTCTGCTGCTAAGGCTTGTGAGCTGTGGGGGTTGGGAAGAGGCAGGGGGCAGGAGCAGGCTGCCCTGAGTCGACGGAGAATCCCTGCCTCCCCCACTCATCTCCTAACCACCCACCCCAGCTGTGGCCACAAGGCCGGCCTCACTTCCCTAGGAGCACTTGCCACGCCCCTTCCTGTTCCCCAAGCCTCCTGTGGGCCTCCCATGGACGTCCCCTCCCAGAATTGGCCCGTTTTCCCAGGAGAAGACGAGGCTCTGCAAAGGGTGTGCGTGTGCTGGCACCACATTTGCCTGAAATAAGCTTTTCTTTTTGAGTCAATTTCATTCCCATAATACTCAAATATGACATGCCGCTGTGCCGTTCTGTTTGCAGATGATTTTTCTCTCTGATGAGCAGAGTGTCAAAGACACCAAGGAGATGAGTGGAGAGGAAAAAAAAGCAATAATTTACAGGAATGAAGACGTGAAGATTTCAAACCTGGTGCAGGCTGTGGGGCTGTGGCTCACGCAGCCCAGCCCACTGCCTGGAGGGTGGGGGCCCCCTCTCCTGGTCTGGCTGCAGAAGGGTGCTCCAGGCCTGATGGGATGCAGGGCTGAAGGGCTTAGCATCATCCTAACCAGACTGGTCCTCTCCACCCACTGTCAGCTTCTCTAACCGCCCGCCCTGTTCTTGCATGGGACATTACACCTTCCACTCATCTGCTCAATACCCCTCCATGGCTCCCCACTGCCCTGGGGCGGCATCTCACATGGCCTGATATTCAAGACCCCTCGGTCACTCTCCCTTTGTGTGCACTCTACTTCCTGGATAAATTATTTGTTGAGTGTGTGAACGAGTCCTCACCCTGCTTGTCTTGAATAGATCCATCTTCTCTGCACATTTGCTCCCGCCGTTTCCTCTGCCCTGGCATCCTCCTACCTCAAACACACACGCACCCAGTGCACCTGCATCTCCAGGTCCTGCTGAGATGCTTCCTCAGGGGCCAAGCTGCCTCTGATGCCGTCCACCCCCCGAGCTGGGAGCAGCCCCGTCTCCTTTTGTGTTCCCACTGCGGTTTGTCTGGAATCCTGAGCACCGGTCACAGCCTGCCCTCTTTCATCTTTGCTTGTTTCCACATCTTTTTTTTTTTTTTTTAATTTCGTGTAATTTTCCTTTTTTTGCTGGGAAAGAGTCACCCTGAGCTAGCATCTGTTGCCAATCTTCCTCTCTTTTTTTTTTCCTCCCCAAAGCCCCTCAGGACATAGTTGTATATTCTAGTCGTAGGTGCTTCTAGTTCTTCTGTGTGAGCCACCACCACCGCAAAGCTACTGACAGACAGGTGGTGTGGCTCTGTGCCCGGGAACTGAGCCTGGGCTGCTGAAGCAGAGTGCGTCGAAATTTAACCCCTAGGCTATCAGGGCTGGCTCTCTACATCTTTTTTTTCCTCACTGTTCATCTCCAGGTGTCTTGTGTGGAGCTGGCACACAGTAGGTGCTCAACCACTTGTAGCTGCAGAGCCCACAATATGGAACACACATAGCTTTTGAGATCTTGGGGGGAACCTGGCATTGCCTGCAGGACAGAGCCTCATGGCCTCCGGTAATAAAATAAGAAGTGTGGCCTCTCTTCTCAGTGGTGCCCACGCCAAGCCTCTGTCCCTAGGAAGTGGCATCTCACTGAGTCGCCACTGGGGCTCAGCCAGCCATTGTTGTAGATGATAAATCAGGCTGTTTTCCTGGAAACTGGGGCTGAGGGAACTTATCTAGCTGGGGGAATGACTGAAGTCCCCTCCAGTGGGGCAAGGGACCCCTTAGGAGGTGTATTGCACTCTGTAAGAATACGGGCTTTGGAGTAAGACATCCTTGCACTCATATCTTAAGTCTGTTGTGTGACCCCAGACCAATTCCTTAACCTCTCTGATCCTTAGTTTCCTGGTTTGGAAAGCAATGCTAATGATACCTTCAGGGTCGTTGGGAATACCGGGGATCATATCCGTAAAGTACAAGTCACCTTATAGGAGCTTCGTAAATGATGGTTAGTATGAATATCATTATCATCATTAACAGCCCTGATTTCTCATTCTTTTTTTTCCAGTCATTGTTGTTCCCTCCAGCTGTTGGTGCCTGTGCTGGGATCACCTGGGGCTGTGAGCCAGCCATTTTATAATTAGGTTGGCAGATGCAGGATTGGAGGACCCCCTGCCGGGGATCACAAATTAATTAGTGTCGTTTCTGGAGAGGAGGTCTTTTGACAGGCTTGATGGGGACAAGCCAGGCCCACGGGCGTCTGACCTCGGTCCTCGGTAGCTCTGTGGAGGGGAAGCCCCATTAACATCAGCAGAGGGTGGGTGCTCTTAGTGTCTGCAGGGGACCCAGAGCCACTGAGTCCACCCCTGCATGTTTGACACGTGGGGCCAGGCTCAGTCACACCCCGTGGGCTCAGGGAAGCTGAGAGAGACAGCTTCCCCACCCCGACTCTGACGCATGGCCTGTGCACATGCCTCAGTTTCCCCACTTGGCACTCCATCCACCACCCGTTGTCTGCAGGTCCCTGCTCTCCGTGCGGAGAACTCCCACAACAAATCACTGGGCGGTACCTGTCTTCTGCTTGCAGCCTCGGGCGGCCCAGGAACCGTGACTCATTGTAAACAACAGCGTCAACCTCTCTTTGTGTCTGGGGCCATGGAGGCACGCAGGGCTCCCGGCAGCGACTTTTATTAAGGATACTGGCCTGGCTTCATCCTCCTGGGGCAGTGCATGGGCTGGCGGCCACACTACACACTTGGGGGCATCCTCACCTGGACCTCACTCCCTTGCTTCTCGGCAGGACCTTGGGCAGCTGCTTGTACCCAGCTCACGGGTACTGCCTGCTTTCCCACGTCTCAGGGCCCGAGGGAATCTCTGCTCACTCGTTAATTATCTCACTTAACAGTGCAATGCACCCAGGTAAGAGCTATTGTCATTCTCGTTTCATAGACCAGGGATCGGAGTCTCGAGGCTAAACTGGTCACAGAACGAGTCAGGGGTGTGTTAGAATTTGAACCCAGATGGTCTGACTACATAATCTTCTTTTTAAATTGAGGGATGATTATAGCACAACAAAAGGTGTGGATCTTCGGTGTTCAGTTCAATGAGTGGTGACGACCGTATTCACCCAGGCAGCCGCCCTCTAAGCACGGTGTCCAACACCTTCCTTCTTCCTGCCTCTTCCCCATCGCTCCCCACCCGCCATGAGGAGGCCCCTCTGTTCTGATTGCTCTCCCCATGGGTACACCTTGTCCTTGGACTTTGTAGAAATGAAATTAGTTTATGCTCCTTTATATACACTTCAATACGGACAAACGCTTTTGAGATTTATCCATATTGTCGCCATATCAGGAGTTCATTACCTTTATTGCTGCGTAGGATTCCGTTATACAGAGACACCACAATTTGTTTATCCCTTCACTTCCTGATGGACATTTGGGGGTTATTTCCAGTTTTGGGCTATTATGAACAAAGCTGCTGTGAACATTCACATACAGAGCTCTGTTTGGACATACAGCTTCACTCCCCTCGGGTAGATACTTTGGGTGGAACTGCCAGCTTACAAGGAGGTGCCTGTTTAACTTTATAACTGCCTGACATTTTCTGACGCCGCTGTGCCATTTCACACTCTCCCTGGCCGTGTAAGGGGGTTCTGGTTGTTCCACATCCTTGTCAACATTTGGTGGTGCTAGTCTTTATTTTAGCCACTCTAGTGAACAAATAGTGGTGTCTCATTTTGGTTTTAATTCGCACTTCCGTGATGAATAATGATCCTGAGCTTATTTTTCGTGTGCGCATCTGCCATTCATATATTTTCTTTTGTGATGTGTCTGTTCCAGTCTTTTGCCCCCTTAAAAAATTGGGTTGGCTGTCCTTTTATTGTTGATGTGTGGGAGTTCTTTATATACTCTAAATATGAACCATCTTTTCCCCAGTCTGTAGCTGGTTTATTCATTTTCTTAAAGGTGTCATTGGGGAGCAGAAATTGACTGCAGCCCCCTCAAGTTTGATTACAGATTTTTTTTTGTGAGGAAGATTGGCTGTGAGGTAACAGCTATGGGAATCTTCCTCTATTTTGTATGTGGGACGCTGCCACAGCATGGCTTGACAAGTGGTATATAGGTCCGTGCCCGGGATCTGAACCAGTGAACCCTGGGCTGCCAAAGTGGAGAACTTGAACTTAACCACTACACCACCTGGCCAGCCCCCAGATGATTCTTGGGAGTGTGAAGTGAGAGAATGTAATATGCCAAGTATACAGCAGGTGCTCAGAAGAGGTGTATTTCCTTTGTCCTTCCCCCTTCTGGCAAGGTCTCCTCAGATCATTTTCTCTAACTGGAACAATTTCCCCTCCTCTCCATCCATCCGCCCACGTTTTACCCATTCTTGAAAGCCCAGCTGAACATGGCCCTCTGGCACCCAGCCCCTTGGAATGCCCCAACCCATGGAAGCACCCCAAAAGCTGGATCAAAGAGCAGATTCTCTCTCTAATTAAGGGCCTCATGTGGTCTAATCGGCTTCTGGGAGGATGCTAGAGATTGGCAATGTGTTTCTAGTGAGTCCATTTTGCTGATAAAGAAACTGAGGGCTAGAGAAAGGTCAGATGACTCACCCGTAGTCACTGGTACAGCCAGGGTGGAGACAGAGCAGCTCTCTAAGGCACCTCCATCACCATGATGTCATCCAGGCCCTCCCCACATCTTGCTTGGACCGTTGCAGTACTGTCTCCTTACTTGCTCACTCATCACAAATTCTTTTAGTGTCATCACTCTCAGGGCCTGCATGAGGCTCCAAGAATATTGTCATCACTCAAGCATTTCCCTGCCCTTCAGGGACCCACAGACCAGGGGAAACAAAGGCACTCAAGCTGTTAGCCTGGAAAGTGGGGAGAGGCATGTACAGCAGAGGGATGAGCTAGGCCCTGAGGAGGGGCACCCTGAAGAGAGCGTGGCTTTCTCTGTCCTGGGATGGGGGTGAGGGGGACCCCAGGGACAACTTCTCAGAGGACCAGTACTTGAGCTGTGTTTGCAAGCTGCAAAGCCTTCTCCTAGGTAGACAGCCACGCGGAAAGGAAGAGCATCGCAGGGAGAGGGAAGAACCTGGGCAAATGTCCACAGACATGACGAAGTCTAAGGCGTCCCGGGAAGAGCTCGTGGACGGGCACCTCCCGTGGGCAGCGGGGATGTCGGGAGGTGAGCTGAGCTTGGAGAGGTCGGTATGGTGACATCATAAAACATTTGGCATGCCAAGTAAGAAACTTAGGTTTTATCCTGAAAGCGATGGGGAGCTTTCAGGGGATTTGAAGATGGGGGCACGGGGTCAAGTGGCTGTCATTAAGAGGGTGGGTGGGGGTGGGCTGCTTTAATAGGAGGCCTGTGGGACTCTTTTCCTGAAGGTGGTCCAGGAGAGACGATAAGGCCTGATCCGGGGCAGAGGGAACATCTGACCCTTTGCTCGGGGTTGCTGCTCCAGTCGCCTCATTTCTGAAACGGGTCTAAGAGCAGCCTCTGTGATGGGGTTGTTTGGGGCTTAACAGCCACACTGTACGTAAAGAAAGCACTTGGCACACGGTTCCGCTCCGTGAAGGCTGGGTTCCTGGTCATCTACCGCCATCACCAGTGAAGCTTTTCGATGCTGCTGCTTTCCCTGCTCTGCCTCTGGAAGCTGCCGGGCTGTTGGGTGCCCAGCTTGTGCAAGGCACAGATGTGGGAGCTGCTTCCCGGGAAAGCTCATCACCAGTGCCCTGCCACCCCCTCCCTCAGTCCACAGCAGCAAGGGGGCCCCCATGAGGGCCTTGGCAGGAGTGACCTGCACCTCTTTTGGAGAAGACCTTCCTGTCGCTGCTCTAGTTAAATAAACATCACCCTCTGGCAGGTTTTCCGCCTGTGCCCACTAGGCAGTTAAGGAGCTGAAATTCCAAAGGCAATTTCTCCCCAAGGAGATGTTTTGTGGGTTGTTCATGCTGCACTCTGCCAGGATGCCTTCCCATCCCTCCCAGGCTGAGCTGCACAGCCACCAGGCCGGCTCGCTCGGCTGCCTGAGTGGCTGCCTGGACCAGGGAGGGTGGAGCAGGCCTGGCTGGGGGGGTGATGGGGCAGGTCCGTGCTGGGTCCTGATTGTACTTCCTTCCCCGCCTGCAGACAGTGGGTAGGTCAGGCCCCTGAATAGCACCCAGATTGCCCGAAAAACACTGTTATTACAGAAAACTTTCTCCCTTCCCTCTAGGGCAAGAGGAGGCAGAAAATTCTGATAAGTGCCTTCATAAGTGGCTGCCATTGGTGCAACAATAGCTATTAAAAACTATCAATTATTTAGATATGGGAAACTGGGGGGAAAAGCTTTTAGGGGCACTTTTAAAGACTGCATAGTGTCAGTAGTAGTGTTCTTAGTTTCCAGCTCAAAGATAGTATTTAAAACACAGGTTATGAAAGTCATTTGGAGAGAGAGAACCTTCACAAAGATGCAGATGCTGGGCAAATGAAACTTCCGTGGGCATCCAGGGCGCTGTTCATACCCCTCCTCAGATGTGGGGTGTCTCAGGTTGCAGCGAGGCCCAGGTGGTCCTCTTCTCTGACCGGAAGCCTCTGTTCCTACTTACAGCGGCATCCCTGCCACCGCTGCTGCCCCAGATGGCCACTAGGGGGAGCCAAGGTTCTCAACAAAGGGATGCGCTCCCACACGGTCAAGCCCGAGTCCTGCATCGCTGCCTTTCCCTTCTGGATTCCCAAAGCAGGGCTGGGATGAGGACGGTGTGGCTGCTGAGTGGCCTGGCAGAGGTGGACAGTGTTTGAAGGAGCTTGAGTCTCTAAGCTATGTCCAGGTCTCTCCTCACCAACCTGCCTCCCTCTTAAATTTGAAAAGCACGGTCACATCCTGGAGGGCACACAACCAACTTCAAAATGACCTCTTCCAGGGAACCTTCCAGAGGCGCCTGCCTTGTGCCTGCTCCAGGTCCCTGGGCATTGTCTCCCCGACGAGAAGGAAGCCAAGGACTGTGTTCTGTTGCTTCCTCCTCCTCTTCCACTTCCTCATTTTAACACTCCGCCCACCCCACTTGAACAAGCATTTCTGATTTGCAGGAGACTGTCGGCTTGGTGCTCTGTGCACGACTTTGGTGTGAACTGGAGGATGATGGGGGAGAGAGACAAAGAAGTGCAAGCAATGACTCCTGCGTTCGGGGGCTTCCCACTCAATCTGTAGATGTAGGAATTTGGTTCAAGACACTGAACATTTTCTGAGTGCCCAGCTGAGAAACAGTGAAGTATGGGGTAAAGAGAATGGGTTCGGTGACTGAGTTTCAGTCTCGGCTCCACCTCGAAGAGCCAGTGTGACCTGAGTGACTTAAACCTGCTGGGTCTCTATTTCCTCATCTATAAAATGGGGCCGGGCATCCCTAAGGGATCCACAGCGATGTTTTGAGAATCACATATGGCGATGGGAGATAGAGGCTTTCTGACCTGCTCAGTGAGCGGCACCTCCTTTGTAAACCTCTCCAAGCCCCTCCTCCAAGTTAAACAACGATTCCCTTGTCTGTCTTCCTCAACCTCCTCGCCTCCTCGTCGGCCAGTTAGAGCTATTGCTTATCTGTCGTTGTTCGGAGGACCACATCGGAGCAGGGATGCTGGATATGTCTGAGCCATCTCCACTCAGCTCGCAGCCTGCTACTTTGCACGGAATGTTTTCAGATGTTGGGGGTAAGATGTTGGGGTAAAGGCGGGGGATGACTCCCCTTTCCTAGTTTGAGCCCCTGGGCTGACAGTGGTACCATCCAGGTGTGTGTGGCTCCGGTGTGTGTAGGTGGACACTGGCCGTGGGCTCAGGTCTTGGGTGATCCATTGGGGGAGAACCTCCCCATTGAGAAGGTGGCCACAGGGGCCTGGGCTATAGACACATATATTGGAGGCCCTCAGAGCAAGGGTGGGCAGTGAAGCCCTGGGAATGGGTGGGTTCCAGGTCAGGGTGGGATGCCATTTCCCACAGGATGGGCCAAATGTCACTGAGGAGGGTGGGTCACAGGGGGATGTCCTCAGGGGCCCAACACAGTATTTACCGCCCTGGGTCACAGAGTGAGAATGGGACCCTTTTGGAATCTCCGTCAGTCCTGTCTTGGTGGGGGAGGCCGTCTTGTGCCTGTGAGCCTCTAGTTTTTGCTCATCTCCCTTCCAGAGGCAGAGCGGGTGGGAGCGAGGCCGGCGCCTGCAGCCGGGCAGCAGTATCCAGTGGCAATTTACACCCGCTGTTTTCTTTGCTGGTTACTTTTGATAAGTGGTACTATTTTTACACATACTGTAGTGATATGCTGTTTCCTTTAAATACGTTTATTTAAGTTAGAAATAAAGGGAGTCAGTTTAAAGAAAAATATTAAGTAAACAATAGTACAGGTGGTGCATGAATGCAGCAAAATCCTGGTGCTCGTATGAGAACGACGGTGGTGGGGTGGACGGCATGGGTTTGGAGTCACAGGTGGAGGCTTTGGCTCTGGCTCTCCCAGGGGTGTGACCTTGGGCCTCTGGGCCTCGGTCTCCCAATCTGTAAAACAGGGCTAAAAATACCTCTTGGGAGGGTGCGATGAGAGGCAAATGAGATAATGCATGAAAAGGACTTAGCACAGGGCCACGCACACAGTAGGTGCTTGATAATTGTGCATTGTTTTAGTTTGCAGCAGGGGTGGGTAAAGTCTAAGCCAGAGTGGGGGGGCCTGCCCCTTGGGGATGGAGGGAGGAGGAAGCGGGATGCCTGAGGAGTGGTTGGGAGGGACCAGGAACTCAGAGGGCAGGACCTGTAGATGGCGAGAGGAGAGTCCATCTCACGCCCAGCCCTGAGCAGGAAGCCGGGGGTTCTGTCCTGTGTCCTCCTTCCAGTTAGGGAGGATCCCAGCCCTGCCCTGGCGCTCCGATTCCCCTTGCCTCAGATCTAATTCAGAATCACAAGTGTTCGTGATAGGATCCTGGCACTTTAACCTGGGAGGTTGCTAGCCTGGAAGCCCCATTTTCTCCTGAAATTCGCTATTAACACACCAGTGAGAACAGTGCCAGTCTCCTCAGGGAGCCGGGGCTCCAGGCTGATGAGAATCACAATCATTCTCCACCTCGCAGGCAAGAAGGATGCACCTGAAAAATATTAATGAGCTTTCCAATTCCTGCCTCCCTCCCTCTTTCCCCCTCTTCTTTCCTCCCTCCATCCCTCCCTCCACTGGTATTTATTGAGGGCAGCCTGGGTGCTAGTATGTTAACCTTTGCCAAAACCAGGAGTGCCTCCTTCTCTGGCAGAGGCCTAATTTCAGTTCTTTAAACACAAGCAAAAGGCAGAAATTCCAGGACCCGTGTCACTTGGATCAATCAAAGAATTCTTCTCTTGTTCAGCTGCTTCCACTATTTACACAACATTCAGGTCACACACACACAGAGCTTGGAGCTGTCTGCCTGTGCGAATTAATCTTGTTGGTCTGTCTGCTGAGTTTTCAACGTTCAGGAAGGAGATCCAGCTTTCCCCTTTCCCTGGGGCGGCCGTCCGCCTGTCTGCCCCATCAGGCTCGCTCCTTTCTGTCCTCCATGCCCACACTGCCATTGTCCTCTTCTGGCCTTTGTGTGTCCTCTTCCCCCTTTCTCGGGGAAGCCAAGGAAGGAGATAGTTCCTGTAAGCCCCGGCTGCCCGGATGCTGGATTCTGAGCGTCGGTAATGGACTTAACATGGAAATGTGTCTGATGGGCGTTAAGCAAGTTTCGCCACATCTAGCTGGAGCGTCTGCTGCTGCCTGTCTTGGGGGTTGTTGTCTCTCTGCAGAGACCCCGTCTGATTACCGGAGCGCTCACTTCTGTCACTGGAATGCTGTCCCTCTTAAGCTTTAATTCAAAGTGTTTATTTATTTTTGCTTTGCTTTATTCCCCAAAGGATTTGAGGTGACCTACAAGAAAACATTCAATAAAGTCATAACAAAATATAAATAAGAACAACAAAGGGAAGATGCTGTTCACGTCACGACACTGAGTTGCCTGCATCTGATGGTCCTTCATGGACCAGACAATCCTCACTTCCCCAATCCTTCCATTCAGAAAGGTCGTGCCATCACAGAACTGGAGTGAACACACGCCGTGCTTTGTGACCTCCAGGCTTTAAACATAAAGATTCAAGGCTTTTCCAAGCTCCCTCATGCCTGTACTGGCAGTAGATTCACTTCCCAATCCAAGCAGCTAATTTGAAAGGCGCTGGTCACTGTCAGCCTTAATATTCTCATCTCCTGTTCTTGCTGAGCCTCCTTATGCTGACGAGGTGGCCCTGCCCTCTGGCCATAACCCAGTGGCTTTCTAGGCATGACAAGAATGTTATACAAAGGGGCAATGTCTCAACTCTTGCAGAGAATGCACTTGGGCTCTGGGCCACCCAAGCCTGGCACTGAAAGTTCCTCTCCTGGGGGCCAATTGCTGCACCCAGCTGCCTGGTCTGCTGAGTCACGTGGGCGCTGGTCCACTCTGGGGTCCCATAGGTGGTGCAGAACCATCTGCTGCTCTGATTTGCTTTCCTTGCCTCCAGGAAACATTGTCACAGGGCTGGGTTTGTGAGCCCCAGGCCCCAAGAAACCAGGAGAAGGCTTTCGTGAGGATGCTGAGTTCACTTGCTGGGAGGCCGTGGGGCTCAGGAACCAGGAGAGAAGCTGAGATGTGTGAGCTCCAAGGACATCATGGTGGCGGCCCAAGCGATGCTTTTCCTTTCTCACCTGAATCAGTCTCATTAAACAATCTGCAGCCCTACTGGGGAGCCGTGTGACCAGAATATGTGAATACACAGGAGAGGCTCTGGTTGTGACTCAGAAGGCATTTTGATGGATATGTTGTCTGCCATTCCATGGAGAACTTTGAGAACTGGGCTGGACAATGATAAGGGAGGCATCTTGAAAATGGCCAAGTTTGAATCCCAAGTTTGGTTTGCTCCAGACCAGCTCTGTGGCCTTGGCCGGCATCCAGCCCCTCTGAGCATCCAGAACAGGATTCACAACAGTGGCAGGCAGAGATATTTGAGGATGACTAGAGATGATGTCTGCAACAGGCCTGGTACCCGTGGGAGCCCAGAACCAATAGGATATGGACAGAGCTAGTTCTGGTGTCTTTGGGGAGTCAGCACTCATGAGGTCCTTGCCCCTCGGGGCCTGACTCTTACACACAGGTAGATATACAGGTAGACTGGTCATAGACATGTGAACAGGTGACTACGACAGGAACCCTGCCCAAGGGAAGCACTGGGCCTGCATGAGCCCTGAGAGGAAGCGCCTGACCAGCTTGGGGGTGGTGGGTGGTAGTTAAGGACAGGCAGGAGACAGCCAGCTGAAGCGGGCGGGGGAGAGGGCCTTCCAGACACAGCAAAGTTCTGGTGCAGTGGAATGACATGCTACTGCAGGCAGATTCAAGGATTTAGGTACGTCTGGAGTATGACATGTTTTGAATCCGGGAGCTACGAGAGAGGCGGCTGGACTTATGGAAAAGGGCAAGATGGTGCAGGGCCTCGATCTATATCCTTCGAGACCTGCTCTGCGCCCCCAGCCCAGCTCTCTCCCATCTTGAGTCAGGGCTATGGGTTAAGGACCCAGAAGAGTTTTCACTGTGGGTCTTCAGTGGCTGGTGGGGCTGCTCATTGCTCCAACCCACAGATGGAATCCTGTCACGCCCCTGCTCAAGACCCCTCCATGGCTCCTCACTGCCCTCCTGATGAAGTCCACGCTTTTCGCCCGGTCTTCATGGCTTTATGGGATCCTATGATACCCTCCCCTCTCTCTGCTCATCTTTCAAACTTCTCTTCCTTCTCACCTCACTCATATTCTCTTCTCCCCACTCTCCTTCATCGGAGTCACTCCTGCGCATGCTTTGGGGCTCAGCTCAGGCTTTGCCTCCTCCAGGAAGCCCTCCCTGACGCCTCTGAGTCCTATGGCCCCTGTGCCCCCTGTCTCAGCACATTTCACACTTGACTATTTGTCTGGCTTGCCCACCAGGCTGTCAGCAACTTGGGGGCTAGGGGCAGGCCTGTCCTATTCCCTCTGTACCTCGGGCCCTGGCACAGTGCCTGGCACTGAGTAGGTGCTCATTAATCATTTCTGCACGAAAGAATGATTGAGTGAGTTAACGAAGGGCTTTGGTTTCCTCCTGGCAATCTGCTCTCTTCCCTGACCCCAGCCGTGTGCGCTTACATCGCCACTTCAGAGATTCAGGAACGAAGACTTTACTACTTAGATTCACCACATATTTTTATCCTGGCTTTTCTATTCCATTGCCCGGTGCACAAAAGCACTCCACTTTTCTATACCCGTGAGCCCACCCACTCTGTTCTGATGCTGGAGACCCTCTGATTCTTCAATAGGAAGACTTCATCTTCCCGGGCACAGCCGTTTCAGAAGCACGTTTCAAAGCTTCTTGAAAGCGAGATGCTGTGGCTTTGATGTCTCTGTTAGCACCGCTGTAGGGGAGACAGGCTGGCTCACTGAGGTCGCCTGGGGCCTGAGGATGGGGAGGCAGCACCCCGGGGGGATCCTGGGAGGTGTGGAGGACCGTGGGGCCGGTCTGCCAGGACTAGAGGTGACAAAGTGACCTCCTCTCCGTCCAGCCTCCATCCACGGCCTGCCTTGGCCAGCAGGTTCTCTCTTCTGTAGTGAACACTGGGGCTTCAGCACAGACCCTGTTTTCAGGGCCTTTGCACCCATTCCCCAGATGCTGGGAATATCTGCCAGCTACGTCCTTCCTGGAAATTGCCCTCGGCCATGGGGAACTGCCTCACCCCAGGTGTAGCCCATTCTCTTAGCTAATGATTGGCTGATGGAAGATGGGGTGCAATTTTGAAGCCCTGTCCTTCTGGCCTCAATTCAGGACAGTGCTGGGGGGCTGTCCTGGCTCCAGAGCTCCCGTTGGATCAGCCGAGGCCTCGGTTGCCGCTGCGTCACCCACTGCATTGCGGTCAGCTTCTCCTTCTGCCCAGCCCTGCCTTCCTTGCTTCCTTTCATGTGTATCTCCTGGGACCACTTGGCAATAAACCTTCTTCATGAACTTTCCATTCCAGAGTCTGTTTCCAAGAAACCTACTCTAAGATACCCTCTCATCTGTTACATAACAGGGGCCTCCTGGCCACCAGCTGGGGGAGCAATCCGGAGGGTGTGGGTGGGGGCATCCCAGAAAGAACATCTCTGATCCGGATACCTGGAGCATCGCGACTAGCGCCCCGGTGCTTGCTCCTTTCCCTGGACCTGGTTCCTGCAGGGCCCCGGGTGGTCCTCACTGATGCCTGGGGGCGGGCTGAGCCCTTCTTTCCGTCCTCCACCGTGGGGTTTGGGTCTATCTCAGTCCTGGCATTTTGCCTGAGAGAGTGTCACACTCCGGGCTTGTTAAGCGCTGGGTGAGCACGTGATGGCTTCTGGCAAAAGCTGGATTGGGGAACTCAGCGTGCATCAGGCCTAAGGGAAGTGTCCTACATCCCACTGATGAGTCCAGGATGGCCACAACTGCAAGAGAGGCCAAAGGGCCCCATGCACAAGAATGGCCATCCTGCCTCTTCCTGTTTACACGCTGCCATAGACCGATGGTTTGTGTCCTCCCAAACTCACATGTTGAAATCTAATCCCCAAGGGAATGGTAGCAGGAGGTGGGGCCTTCGGGAGGTGATCAGGTCATGAGTGCAGCCCTCATGAATGGGATCAGTGCCCTTACGAAAGAGACCCCAGGGAGCTCCCTCACCCCCTCCACCAAGTGAGCACAGAGAGAGAACCACCTATGAGCCAGGTGGTGGGTCTCATGAGACACCGCGTCTGCTGGCGCCTTGACCTTGGACTTCCTCAGCATCACAACCGTAAGAAATAAATTTCCGTTGTCTCTGAGCACCGAGTCTACAGTATTTTATTATAGCGGCCCGAACAGACTAAGACACTCACGGACGCAGGAAGCACAAGAGAGTTTCCTAAAGTCACCTGTATTTCCTACTGCTCATGTAACAAATCAGGACAAACTCAGTGGCTTAAAACAACACCAATTTACTGTTTTGCAGTTCTTGAGGCCGGGAAGCTGAAGGAAGTCTCGCTGGGCCAAAGTCAAGGTGTCAGCAGGACGTGCAGGAGGCTCTGGGGAGAAACCATCTCCTTGCCTTTTCTGGCTTTTAGAGGCTCCTGCATCCCTTGGTTTGTGGCCTCCCTTTCCATCTTCAAAGCCAGCAATGGCCAGTTGCATCTTTTTTTTTTTTTTTTGGGGGGGGGGAGGAAGACTGGCCATGAGCTAACATCCATTGGCAATCCTCTTTTTGCTTGAGGAAGATTGTTGCTGAGCTAACATCCGTGCCATTCGTCCTCTATTTTGTATGTGGGACGCCATCTCAGCATGGCTTGATGAGCGGTATGCAGGTCTGTGCCTGGGATCTGAATGGTCAAACCCCAGGCCGTCAAAGCAGAGTGAGTGAACTTAACTACTCGGCCATGGGGCTGGCCCCAGTTGAGTCATTTTCACTTCACATCACTCCAACCCTAACTCTTCTCTCTCCTCCACGTTGTTAGGACCCTTATGATTCCATTGGTCCCACCTAGATAATGCAGGCTAATTTCCCCATTTCAAGATCAGCTGATTAGCAACCTAATTCCATGTGCAATCTTAATTCCATGTGCAATCTTAACTCCCCTTTGCCTTGTAGCATAATATCTCCCCCCGTTCTGGGGATTAGGACCTGGACATCTCTGGGCGCCATTATTCCGCCTACCACATCATCCCTGTGCTAGCTGTTCTCAGCACATCCTTTCCTGGCCGTCTTCCCTTTCTCTGTGTCACTTTCCCACTTCCCTGCTGGTGGTCCCACACCTCTCGAGTAAACGACTTGCATGAAACCTTGTCTCAGGGCCTTCTTCTGCGGGGGAACCAAACTAATACACTCAGCAAAGCTTTCAAATGAAAGACACAGCACAAAGGTAAGTAAACCGGGGCTACAAAGACCCAGGACCGAGAGCAATGGGTTGTGATTGGCCCTGGCCCCCCGTGTCGGTGCTGCTGGGCATGAGCAGCCTCCCCATCTCACAGAAGGCAGCCCCAGAGGGAGGGACCACCAATCTTCTCCACCCACGCATCTCTTTGCAGCCCCACGACGCCCTGCTCCTGCCAGGTGATGGATGTCACCGTGCTAATGAATGACTCATTCTCCTCACTTAGCAAATTTCAATTTTAAGTAATTGCTCGAATCAAAGTTATTTATTGGATCCTTAATACGCTTCAGATTTGAAGCTGGTCTTGTTGAGGCTCCCTCACTGTTAAAATTGAAACTACGTTTTCCATTTGGTGGTGACTTTCCTCAATAATGACATGGTTGCTAACAAATACAGTTTTAGTCATCGCCGAACTTGGGGCGAACATTCTGGACCTTCCCCTTAGGATCACTCCTTTTCTGTCTTCAAAGGAATTTTTCATGATCACAGCCCTTGCTCTGGCCGGGCACCCAGTGGGCGCTTAATAGCTGATGGAATGCTTTCTGTATTGCAAAACAGGCCCCTGGTTCTCTCTGTTCTCATTCTCTCCGAGGAGTGTGCTAGGCAGCCTGGGACAGGAAGCCTCTCTGGGGCTGTATCAGGAGGTTAAGCTCCCTGTCCCGGGCTGTGAGGCCCTGGACACTGGCCCCCGGAGCCCCTCCTTCTGGGAGTGAATTTGGATATTGACACTCAGTGAGCAGGAGCGCAGAGGGGGCCTCTCAGAGGCGCGGGGCTGGACTGCATCCTCTGTGAAGTGCTCTGCTAGTCAGCTGCTGTGGCACTTGCTCAAACACCGCTCTGAGTCAATCAGTCGAGAGGGGATTATTATTATTTTTTCATACCTGAGGGATATTGGAGTGTTTTGAAGAGAACAAGCCCTCATGTTTGCGACAAGCCTCACTGAGGTGGAACATCTCGTTTTATAGGTGTCTGCCTCTGAGATATTATTCACCTGGTTAAAGAAGAAACATAAACGCGGGGCACAGCCCCAGCTCTGTCACTCACAAGTGTTAGAGGGACCAGCTGAGAAGTGGAGGCCCGGGAACGCCAAGGACGCAGAGGAGAAAGGGACTCACGGTGGCCGGCTTAGAATGGGATGCTGACACGGCTTTGGGGAAGCCACTGTGGGTGCCATCGGTCCGAGGTGAATCTGGGTCATCCAGCCCGGTCTTAGGAGCTCCAGGGATGCAGTGGGGTAGAGGCGACTTCGTCCCCGCCATTCTACAAGCCATGTGTTGGGAGGAAGGCCTCCCCTCCTCCAGGCGATGGCAGAGGCCATTATAATTTGCAGATTTTTGTTTTCAAAACACACCATTGAATCATCCTGAAAACAGATTTCTGTTTAATACGAGGCTGGGGAAATGGTTCTCGTTTATTAAAACATACACACACAACAAAACGCGCTTGACTTTGTATTACCAGAATCTGCCTGGAGGCAAGGGTGAGGCGAAGGAGATTTTATTTTATTTATTAAAGGAAACACGTTTCCTTCCTGTTTCTTGGCTTCAGGAACAGATACCCTGAAGAATGACAGAGTCCCAGGAGATGAGAATGCGGCTCAGAGGGGTGGGGGGAGAAAACCAGGCCCTACTCCATTCCGGATGATCTGATCCTTCATTCCCTGGGGGCCTCGGTGCGTCTCCGCTGGTCTCTGGGCTGGCTCTTTGCAGGTGCTCAGTGCCTATTCTGTGAACAGATGAATGAATGATCTCATTTGGTGCCCCAAACCCCTTCCCGGGAGGTACTAACATCCTTCTTTTATGCAACTCTAGACTTTCAAACCATCCCAGCCTCCTGGGTGTGTCTGTCTGCAAGTTTGCACCCATGCCCTATTTCTCTGGCTTTTTGGCTCCATCTGCTAAGGTAGGCGCTTCAAACCTCACCTGGGGATTCTGAGGGTCCCCCAAAATCTCACATGAGCCCTTCTCTGCCCTTTCATGGAGCCTTCATCTTCTTCCTGCTCCCACGCCCCCTTGTTGGCGTCCACGGATTGTACGGTCTTTGGGGCTCACGCAGGAATGTGGTGTCCATGCTCAGGGCTCTCTCCTGATGCTCACCTTGCTCCCCAGCTCCAGGGCCCCGGTTCCCTGAGACCTACGTGCGCCCAAGCTGTGCTGTGTAACAGGCAGAAGTCAGCAGAACGCCTCTCTCCCTCTAGATGTTAGGACCAGACACATGGGGGCTCCGTGCGGGCTCATCTGTGCTTGGAGTTCCACGTGATGGGCGTTCCTTCGTAGGAAACAAGGCGAGCTCCTAGCATGCTGCCAGGTCCCTTCCAGGGCTGGGACCTTCACCCTTCTCTCCCCAGTTTGAAACACAGAGTGCTGTTTTCAAAGATTCCAGACTCCAGCAGCAGCAGCTCCTTTGTTGAACTGTGACACAAGTTCAGTTAACATTTTGGGAAAATCGTACTAGAGACTTGACATCCTACTTGCCTCTTCAGCTTGTCTGTGCTCAATTTTTCAGTATTTTGACACTGAATTTCTCCATGCATTAAAAAAATTACCGGTTAAAGTAAAAACATATAGAAGATGATTTCTGCCATCAGGGCAATGCCTTAGATTATTTTTTCTTTTGTCTCCAAAGCCCCAGTACATAGTTGTATATCCTAGTTCTAAATCCTTCTGGTTCTTCTAGGTGGGAGGCCACCACAGCATGGCTTGATGAATGGTGTGTGCGTCCACACCCATGTCTAGAACTGGCAAAACCCAGGCCTCCAAAGGCAAGCACGTGAACTTAACCACTTGGCCACTGGGTGGCCCCTCATATTCTTCATTTAGTCTGGAAAGACGTGGAATCTTGATTTCCCATGGAACTGGTTTTATCCCACAAGTTGATGTTGAGTGTTGTAATCAAAACAGTCCTCGCGCCTGCACTGGCTCCATCTCCCTCAGGGTTCACGGGGACAATTTTAACAGCTACCTGAACCCTCACAACAAGTGTGGTGTTTTCCCCACTTTACAGAGGGGAAGACTGAGGCTCAGCGACGTTAAGGAAGGGGGCTGAATGAGCTTAATTTTGAGCTTAGGTCTGTTTGTTCTGATAGCAAGGGGTGTTTCCAGCCTCGCGATTTACGCGGCACATCCCTGGATGCTGCCTGTTCCAGTTAGCATTGCCGTGTAACAAATTACAGCCACACGTGGTAGCTAAAAACAATAAGTTAACTGTGCTCACAGATTCTGCGAGTCAGAGTTCAGATAGCACAGCGGGGACTGCTTGTCAGCTGGGAAAATTCCAAATGGGGGGGTGGCTTGACAGTGGGTCACCTGGAGGTTCATTCATTCATTAATTCATTCATTCACTCCTATGTCTGCTCTCTGGGCTAGGGTGACTGGAGGGCTGGGATTGCTGACTGGACCACCTACGTGTGGCCTCTCTGTGTAGCTTGCCTTCCTCCCAGCCGAGTGGCCTCAGAGGAGTTGAACTTCTTACATGGCAGCTCTGAGCTCCAAGATGGGTGTGGCCTTTGGTGACCCAGCCTTGGAAGTCACACAGCATCACTTCTGTCGTATTCTATTGCAGAAGTAGTTGCATGCCAACTTAGACCCAAGAGAGGGGAAGAAGACCCCACCCCCGTGGGAGGAATGTCCAGGCCGCATCGTAGAAGAGGATTTGGGACGGGACGGGGGGAATATTGTTGTGTCTGTTGGGAAACACAGCCTGCCACTCCACTAAGCTCAGTGAGAACGAGCCGACCCGCTTCCATCAATAGGCTCTGTAAATGGTTCACTTTATAAATACGTGTGCAGCCCAGTCATAGAGTCTTGTCCATGACTGAGAGGGGTGGTACACTCCACTATCAATCGTCTTTCCTGCGAGCAGGTCAGACACACACGGAGCCCAGAGGAATACAAAATGGTTCTGTCCTTCAAGTTCAACCGACATCTTCCAGTGTGGGTCTTCCGATCTCCGCTCTTGGGGCCAGCTCCACATGTGCCCACTGCTCGGTAGTCGCTTGGAAATGAACAGCCCTCTCCTTTGGATTCTCTTGCTTGTCTCTGCTGCCCTGGGGCTCCTTGGCCCTCTGACCCCGTGGGACCCTCTCTTCATGAGCCCCGTTTCTGGCACGAGTTGGAAGCATGCAGTCCCCTCTGGCTCCTCCCTGCAAAGCCGCAGGCAGCGAGTGGGGAGCAGGGACTCTGGGTCATTTGGCTCTTTGGCCGGCCAACACTGGCCTTCTCTTGCCTTATCTCCATGTGCTGTGATTCTGAAAGGGTGTGTGTGCCCTTTGCTGCCTTGATCAAATGCCTCCTTCAGTTACTGCAGCCTCGGGAGGGGCCACATCCCGCACTTTCGTTGGCTGTCATAGCCCTGGGGCAGCTCATTGCTCACTTCAGGTGAATCCGCCCTAATGAACATTATGGGGTGGCGGGGGTGGGGTGAGGAGGAGGATGCTGTCGGCTTGGGGAGGGAGACAAGACAGCTGGTAGGGAATCTGAGGCGAGCGTGACAAGTGCTGTGATGGAGAGGGCCTCAGGGGACCCCAGAGAAGGTGGGGGGCTCAGAGGAGGGGCAGCCTGAGCTGGACGGACCTATGAGGGCTTGTGAGTTGAAGGTGGTGAAATGTGGCAAAATGGATTTGTATGAGTTGCCCTCCTTCCTAGCCAGCCCTGGGGGGGTCTAGCAGTTAAGATTCGGTGCTCTCACTGCCGAGGCCCTGGGTTCCTTTCAGGTCAGGGAACCACAACACCTGTCTGTCAGTTGTCACACTGTGACAGCTGCGTCTTGCTGGGATGCTGAAAGCTGTGCTACCAGTATTTCAAATACCAGCAGGGTCACCCATGCGGACAGGTTTCAGTGGAGGTTCCAGACTAGACAGACTAGAAAGAAGGACATGGTCATCCACTTCAGAAAAAGTCGGCCACCGAAACTCTGCCAAAGGTGGTGGACCATTGTCTGATATAGCACCGGCATGTGAGGGGATGGTGCAAAAAGACAGGGCTGGGTTCTGATCTGCTGTCCGCAGCATCTCTAGGAGTCAGAGTCGACTCGATGGCTCCAACCACAACACTCTCCCTGCTAAAGAGGCCTCTCCTTGCGCATGGCATCTGCCTCCCCTGTGTGCTCTGGGGAGAGTTGGGCCTTTCCAGTGGATTCTCAGCTTTTATGATGAAGAAAGAAACAGAAAAGAAAGAAGTGGAGGGAAAGAGGGGAGGAAGGACTTACAATCTGGCACGGTCAGGGGTACCAGAGTGTTGGGGAGAGAGTTGGGAGTCCACGGTTCCACGGTCCTGAGCAGCTGCAGGGTTGCGGAGAACGGGAAGAGGGCCGACAGCGATTTGAGGAAGTGGTGATGGAGGGCCCGTCAGGACTTGGAACCGTGTGAGGGGCTTGCAGAGGGGCAGGTGGAGATCTGAATCACTTTCGCGTCCGTTTTGCCTGCAGGACTGTAGCTCTTTGCATGCAGCACAGCCCAAGGCCGGGCCGGCTCTGCAGCTCACAGTACGCAGGGTTGGGGGGGGGGGGGTGGGAGGCGGGGTGCAGGGCCCGCGTGGGGAGCTGTTGGGAGTTCAGTGCGGCTGCAGTAGGGGGTGAGTAGTGCTGTGGGGCATGCAGGAGCTGAGGCTGGGAGGACCCCAAAGATCCGGGACCTGATGAGCCATTTACGTTTGAGCTTCAGCTGGAAGGCGGTGGGGAGCCACTCAGAGGTCGAGTGGGACAGGGACATAGTCAAGGCTCCTTCTGACTGCAGCACGGATGTCGGATTAGAGCGGGTGGGACCGGACACAGGGGACCTACGAGGAGGCTGAGGCAGCATCCTGTTAGTGCTGGTGCAGCCAGATTTACCGCAGAGGGGAAGGAAAGGAGAGAACGGGTGACGGGGAGGAGTGGGATCGGAATGAACAGGACAGATGACGGATGGGAAGAGGCAGTGATGGAGAGGAAGGGGCTGAGGACGCAGCCCAGGTCTACACGGATTATTGAGGAGATTAAATGAGACAGTGAGTAACTCCCCTGGCACAGTTCCTGGCACAGAGCAGCTGCCCCAGAGCGGGTGGCAGCTACATTAGAACAATTATAACGACATTTTCACATGTGTGACTAATTGTGAAGATCTGTCCTCATCATGAGGCATGAGCTCCCTGAGGGCAGGGACGGTAGGCACCTTGTTCAATGCACTGTGCTTGACAGGAGGCAGGCGCTCAGCGTCGGTATTTCTTGAATGAACGAACAGATGAATGACTCAACCCAGGTGGGGCCATTCCCTGTGCTCCCCTCAGCTGCTTTGGCCAGAAGATGGCGCTTTTCCCAGAAAGAAACCCGTCTTGGGGAGATGGGGTTGGTCCGCTAAAAGCTTGGTCCATCTTCCCATGGGACAAATTTCTTGGCTTAGAACGTTGGCAGGAATGGCAGGAATGTAATTCCTTTGAGTATCACTTCCCTGAATAGAAATAATGCAAAGGAGTAGTTGGCCTGCTCCCGGAGGCTGTGCGTGTGCCTGTGTGTGCACCTGTGTGTGTGTCACCATACAGGGGTGTGTGTGTGTGTGTGTGGTTCTCCTCTGTTTATCCAGGTCAAAGATCACATGGGTTTGAGTATTTTGGCTCCTTAGAGCCTCACATCTTGAGGTCCTGTGGGAAGATGGGCCTCCGATGGTAGATTTCCAGGGCCTTTTGGGCAGTCAGCCCCAAGAGCCCCTCCCTAGAGCTGGCTTGATCTCCTGGCAGAACGTGGGTGGCCTCTCTCTGGCTTCATCAGAGCAGGGCAGGAAATTCTGTGCTTGAAGAGAACAAAGGGTCATTCCCCTCACCTCTGAGGTCTTCCTCTTCACTTCAAGAAAGTTCTTCTTGGGGGTTCTGCGGGGCTGCCTGCCCACAGAAACTTCCAGCCCTCCAGGTGGGCAGCCGAGCCTCAGGGCCGCTCCAGTGGTGTTTAGACAAGCTCTAGGACATCTTATCTCACCCTGCCTGCACCTCTTTCCCCGCCCTGGTCACAGCCTTGTTTCTAAACATGGTTAGTGCAGGATTTCTTAACCTCTGTGTATTCTGGACCAGATAATCCTTTGTCGTGGGGCCGGCCTGTGCGTTGTGGGATGTTCAGCGGCATCCCGGGCCTCTACTCACCAGATGCCAGCAGAACCCCTCCCTCATCTCTTCCAAGTTGTGACAAACAAAAGTGTCTCCAGGCATTGCCAAATGTCCCTGGAGATTTAAACCGTTGGAAGCTGAGAACCGCTGGGTTAGAGGATCAAAGAGACTCCAAGGGGAGGTCTCTGCTCCCTGCCTGGGCCCACGTGCTGTGTCCTCTCAGGTGTCAGGAGTCCATAGAGTGGGCTTTGGGCCCTGTTTCTGGGTAATTATGAAACGAGACACAGGTTGGCTCAGGAGCTCACCCCCATTTTTCTTGTCTGGGGGGCTCTTGGCTTGAAGAGAATTGTGTTCTTTTCCAAAATTGTTTTGGCTATTTGGGGTCCCTTTAGACACCACATAGATTTTAGGATGGGGTTTTGAATCCATAGACTCCTTTGGGTGGTACTGACATCTTAACAATTTTAAGTCTCCTAATCCATGAACACAGGATGTCTTTCCATTTATTTGTGTCTCTTTAATTTCTCTGAGCAATGTTAGTGTTCAGTATACGTCTTTCACCTTCTTGATTAGGTTTATTCCTAAGTATTTTATTCTTTTTAGCTATTGTAAATGGACTTATTTTCTTGATTTCCTTTTGGATTGTTCATTATTACTCTCTAGAAGCATAACCGATTTTTGCGTGTTGATTTCATATTCTGCAATTGTGCTGAATTTGTTGAACAGTTCTAACATTTTTTTTGGTGTGTGGAATCTTTAGGGTTTTCTGCATATAAGATCATGTCATCTGTGAACAGAGATAATTTTATCTCTTCCTTTACAAGTTGGATGTCTTTTATTTCTTTTTCTTGCCGAATTGCTCTGGCTAGGATTCCAGTACTGTGTTGAATAGAAGTGGCGCGAATGGGCATCCTTGTCTTGTTCCTGATCTTGGAAGAGCTTTCAGCGTCACCATTGAGTATGATGTTAGGTGTAAGCTTTTCATATATGACCTTTATTATGTAGAAGTATATGATAATTAAATAGATGTTTCGTTCTATTCCTAGTTTGTTGAGCGGTTCTTTTTTTTATCATTAAGGGGTGTTGAATCTCGTCAAATGTTTTCTCTGCACCAATTGAGATGATCATCTGGCTTTCGTCCTTCATTCTGTTAGTGGAGTGTGTTGCATTGATTGATTTTAGATGTTGAGCCAAGCTTGCGTTCTAGGAATGTTCTCACTTGGTCATAGTGTATAATCCTTTCAATGTGCTGTTGAATTTGGTTTGCTAGTGTTCTGTTGAGGATTTTTGCATCAGTGTTCACAAGGGATGTTGGTATGGGAAGTTTTCTTTTCATGTAATGTCTGGCTTTGGTGTCAGGGTAATGCTGGTCTCATAGAATAAGTTTGCAAGTGTTCCATCCTCTTTAATTTTTTCGGAGAGTTTGAAGCGGATTGGTGTCACTTCTCCTTTAAATGTTTGGTAGAATCCTAAGCGAAGCCGTTTGGTCCTGGGCTTTTCTTTGTTGGGAGGTTTTTGGTTATTGATTCAATATCTTTACTAGTTATTGGTCTGTTCAGATTTTCTCTTTCTTCATGATTCAGTCTTGCAGGTTGTGTGTTTTTAGGAATTTATCCATTTCTTCTAGGTTATCCAACTTGTTGGTGTACAATTGTTCAAAGTAGCCTCTTATAATCCTTTTTATTTCTGTGACATTGGTTATAATGTCCCCTACTTTATTTCTGATTTTTTAAATTTCAGCCTTCTCTTTTTCTTCTTGGTTAATACAGATAAGAGTTTCTTAATGTTTTAAAAAAACTGACTCTTATTTTCATTAATTTTTTCTACTGTATTTCTATTCTCTATTTCATTTATGTCTGCTCTAATCTTTATCATCTCCTTCCTTCTGCTAGTTTTGGGCTCAGTTTGTTCTTTTCTGTTTCCTTGAGATGTAAAGTTAGGCTGTTCATTTGAGATCTTTCTTCTTTTTTTCTTAATGTAGAGAGAATGTAATGTAGAGGGAATTTTTTTAATGTAAAAGGGAAGTTTATAGCTTCGCTCTTAACTTCCCTCTTAACACTGCTTTTGCTCAATGACATACGTTTTGGTATGTTGTGTTTTTGTTTTCATTCATATCAGGTATTTTTCTAATTTCCTTTGTGATTTCTTCTTGGCTCATTGGTTGTTCAAAAGTGTGTTGTTTAATTTCCACGTATTTGTGGATTGTCAAATTTTCCTTCTGCTGTTGATTTCTAGCTTCATTCCATTATGATCAAAGAAGATATTTTGTATGACTCCAAACTTTTAAAATTTGTTCACACTTGTTTTGTGGACTAATATGTGGTTTGTCCTGGAGAATGTTCCATGCCTACCTGAGAAGAATGTGTCTTCTGCTGTTGCTGGGTGGAGAGTTCTGTGTATGTTTGTTAAGTCCAATTGGTCTCTCGCGATGTCCAAGTCCTCTATTCCTTACTAATCTGTTTGTTCTGCCCATCGTTGAAAGCTGGGTATTGAAGTCTCCTGCTATTATTGTGTTGCTGTCTATTTCTCCCTCGCCAGTACGGGAGGTTTTCTCTCAGTTGCATTGTGTTATGTTGGGTCCAGGGATCTTTTACTAAATCCTGTACCACTTTGTGACGTTGCAAAATAACTGTAATATTATTCCTTCTTTCGTCAAAAGCGAATGGATATAGGCTGCAGCAGCAGTTGGGCAGTGAGCTCCGCGATGCCAAGGAAGGAAGAAGGAACCAGTATTCCTTCTTCTTTCTACTGCAGCTCCTTCTCTGCTCCAGTCTCGGCTCAGGCACTTTACTCACATAATCGTTCCGATCTTTGTAAACATCTTGCAAAGCAGATGGCATTACCCTCATTATGCAGATGAAGAAACCGGGGAGGGTACATGACTTGCTATGTTCTGAGCAGTAGAAGCTGGATTTGAACCAGGTCTGCTTAACTATAAGGTCATTTCTCTTTCCATGACACTGGATAAAAGGACCCAGTCGTGGTCATATGCGTCCTCCACCTGCACCCACGTGCTAGCAGAATTCAGCAAGTGTTTATGGCCTGAATGAGGCTGAAGACGGCAACTAAGGAGATACAGAGGGAAACAGCTTCACCCCACCCCTGCCTCAGCCTCCTCATCTGTGGGTCTATTGACTTTTGCCCTCCCTTGGTTTATGTTCTCAGGACCTAGGGGCTTCTGACTCTGAGAAAAATCCTCTGAGAAACGGCAAAATCCAGCGCTCGGCCACACAACCCAATTAAACACAATGGGCAAAAACTCCGTCTCCTCAAGACACTTACTTCCATCTGTGGGAAAATGCCTGCACTCTACTGATTTTGTTAGCATGAGTCTCTTTACCGTCATCTGTTGGAAGTTCATGGCACTACGGCACTACATGCATTTATGATGTTTATGATACATAAGATGTCCCCCAGGTGTGGCACCTTTGTGCCACCTGTGTTGGCCATTCCAGAAGATGAATCTGCTGACTCAAGGAAAGATTTTCTGGAACATTCTAAAGCCTAGGGGAAGAGATTTATGGATTTTTTTTTTTTTTTAGTTTCTGTTTGGATGTGTCACCCTGGTCCTGCCCAGTGTGAATCTCTGGGCCTCTCTGTGCTCACCTTACCCTCTGATACCCGACGCTGCCCTGGCACTTGGAGGGAGTCCTGTTTGAACGCAAGGCATTGGGGGAAGACCCAGCATCTCATCAAGCCCTTTAATCTGGTGCCTCAGTTTCCCTACTGGGCTTACAGCTCTGTCACCTGACCCAGCCTTACCTGCCTTGATGCTTTGGTTACTGGACTGTGGGTGGGATCCTTAGCTACTGGCTGGATTTCTGCTGGGGATGGGCTGACCACTGGACCTAATGGACCGGGAGTCTTTGAGTATCTTATCTTGGACTATCAGCCATTCTCCTTCGGGGGTCAGCCTTACAACGTTGCTTCATTCAGTCACCAATAATTCATTAATTCAGGAGGTAATTATTAAGCCCCCACACTATGCACGGCACTGGGGGATCAATGGTGAGATACAAGCAAGCACAAGGATGGAGCGGATGCCTCTGGTGCCCTGCTCTTCACCTTCCTTGGCCAGCTCTGACTTCAGCCCCAGCTATGGTGGCTGGTGGCCAGTTCTGTGACACCTCAGGCTTAGTGTCAACTTCATGGGTGCACCAGGTGCCTGTTCATTTCTGCCTCAGGACCTTCTCTGATGTGGTGGGGTCCCTCTCAGCCCGTGCACGTTTGGCAGTGTGGGGTCCTGTGGTCAAGTGTGCCTGGGATGTGTTTGAATTGAGTATGGCAAGACACGTAGACATGGAAATGATTGTCATGAGGGAAGAAGTGTGTACTCGCAGAGCCCTAGAATCAGGAGGTGTGGCACACCACACAGGACCACGTGGGGACGGACAGGGTCAGTCAGGAGGCGGAAGAGGGAGAGGGTAGATCATGGTCCAGAGTCTTTATTTTGGATTTTGTGGGAAGGAATGCACCAGGCAGGATAGGCAAGCTGAGTAAGTTTAAGATTGGAAAGTTGGAATAATTTTGGCGGCTCTGGGCCACAGGAGTGGTCCCTGGTTGTCCAGTACCTGGTCCTGGGATAATGATTTAGGGCATGGGGCATACTGGTATGGTGTGAGAGTTCGATAAAGGAGATGGTTAGGTGTGCGGGCTCTGATTGGTTGGTTTGCACATCAGAGGCTGGCCGGGGGCATCGTTTGCTAGGAATTAACTAACTCAAGGTGGGGGGTGGGCAGTCTCTCCAGGATCAAGGCCCCAGATGCCAGAGCATTCAGAATACAGAAAATAAGAAAATAGAGTTGATATAGGCTCTTAATTCCCCGTGGACAACCTTCAACCAATGGAGGCAGGGAACTGGTGGATGAAAGCTGCTGCCTCCTGTCCTGCAGGGGACCAGTTCTGGGGCCTTCTCCTTGCTTCTCAGGAGGTCCCGGCAGAGCCCATGTTGCCCACACACATCTTTTAATGAGCTTTCTCTTCTTCCCTGTGTCACTCTCCCCACTCCCTCGCTCCTGCTCCCTGGGAGCCTCTCCCATATAAACTCCCTGCACCCCAGGCCTGGCCTCAGGCTGTGCTTTCTGGGAACCCTACATAAGCCCCCCTGACTCCTGCTCCCTGGAAGGTGTACCCTAGACTCAGGGGAGACGTATCAGGAAAGCTTCCTGGAGGAAGTGACATTTTCCCTGCAGCTGAAGAAAGACTCATAGTTTAATGGGTGAAAGAAGTTGGGGGAGGACAGTCCAGGCAGAGGGAGCTGCCTGTGCACAGGCCCTGAGGCTGGCGGGGGTGGGGGGGCATGGCCTATTCTAGGAAGACCTCGAGGGGGTCCCTGAGGGCCCTATCCCAGCATGCCTTGCACCAAGGTCCAGCCATTTATAACAAAGGGGAGAGTATACCTGAGCGCCGACACATTCCTGCTTCAATTGTGGTATGTTCCGGGAGAATTGGTGGATGAGTTCCTATAAGGGAGACAGGCAGAGAAACTCGGATAATTTGTTTTTTTTTTTTTTTTTTTTTAAGATTTTATTTTATTTTTCCTTTTTCTCCCCAAAGCCCCCCAGTACATAGTTGTATATTCTTCTTTGTGGGTCCTTCTAGTTGTGGCATGTGGGACGCCGCCTCAGCGTGGCTTGATGAGCAGTGCCATGTCCGCGCCCAGGATTCGAACTGATGAAACACTGGGCCGCCCGCAGCAGAGCGCGTGAACTTAACCACTCAGCCACGGGGCCAGCCCCTCGGATAATTTGTTTTAATAAGCAATTCAGGTCGGCCTCTTTCTCCAGGGTGGTGTTAGTAGCAGGGACCAGTCAGACCCGTGGGGTGCGTCTCCTTCCTCCCGAGATTTCCCAGGATTCACCCCTCTCCGTCCTGGGGCTTGGGGCCCAGTTAGCACAGCGGAGGCCTTGCCTGGTTTCCAACTCACTCATTCACGGAGAGGAAACTGGGTCCCGTGTTAGTCTTTCCATCACAAAGATGGTTCCGGTTAAGTCTGGGAGCCCGGTCTTGTAGTGGCCCCTCCTTCTTGCTCTGGTTCCCCCTTCCTCCCCGCGGGCCCGTCCATTCCTCTGGGTGCAGCTCTGCAGCCTGCTGACAACAGGCCGTGGGGTGGCGTGTGTGGGGACCTGGATGGGTTTACACAGCTTGACTGGAAAACTTGGAGATTTCAGATCTCAGCCAGGAAGGGAAAGCTCTGGAAGGTACGGACCTCAGGCCTCTAGAGCTTGAGGCCAGAGAAATCAGGTGGCTCATGAGGTTTCTGTTCTTGCATCTCTGGCAGGGTTTGGGGGCAGAGGGAAGGGAGGATCAGAGCTGAACGTAAAGCCACAGGGAACTATTGTGACCCAGGCATTTGATGGAGCTTGGAGAAATCATCTTGACAGGCAAAAGCTTCCTTCTTCCCTGGCGCCACTTTCCATCTCCATCCTCGTGGACCATCCCCAGGCCAGCGGAAGGACAGAGAGGCCCGGGTGGGTGGGGTGGGGAGCGGCAGAAGTGCCCCTCCCTCCCAATCCCTCATCCGGCTCCCCAAATCTTGGCCTGGGCAGTTCACCGAGAGTGCGCCCACCCTGGGGCTCCCCGTCTCATCGCCTGGCCCCTGATGCCAGAGCATTTTCAACAGGGTGTGCTGGACCCTCAGACAAAATGGAGGCCCCAGGTACTCCACAAGGCCCCCTCTTAGAAGTGAATTTTCTGTCCCTCCCCATTCCTTTTATCCCCTTTTCTCTTTTGGAACCAAGACTTCCTGAATTAAAAACGTATCTCCCCCTCTAAAGGTGTGACTTTGGGCAAGTTCCTAAACCTCTCTGTGCCTCAGCTACCTCATTCATACGGGGACCATAACAGGCTGATGTGAGGACTCATACCTGGGAAGGGCTCAGAACAGCCCCTGGCACAGGACGTGTGCGGTGTGAGCTGTCGTTAGGATGGGCAGGGCAGGAGGTGGCTTCTCTCCTTTTAAGACTCCAAACTCAACACAGGAAAAGGGAGCTTTCAGACATGCCCTCCAATGCCTGAGTTTAAAGTAAGGTGCCATGAGGACAGGGGTCACACTGGAATGCGGGATTCCACGTTTAGGTACCACTGTTTGGGAGAAGACATTCAAAAGCTCGCCAAGAGAAACGTCCTCTTTGGGGGAGGGGTGACAGCCGTGGGCACCTGCTGTCCACTTTTAAACATATAGACGGGTGCACTTTGCTTGGGGCCTGACGCCGGATGGCAGCCGTTTCAGTGCTCGAGGGGTGGGGTGGGGTGGGGTATCTGGGAAGCTGCTGGCCGCGCGGGCGGCGACCTTCTGGCGGGGACACAGCCGCGGCGCGCAGGCGTCCCGACGGCCGCCAGGGGGCGCTGTGGCCACGCGGCCGCCCGCCGCCTCCCCGCCGCCGCGCCCCCGCCCCAGCTCCTGCCCGGCGGGCCCGGCTGTCCCCGCGGGGAGCCGCCGGTCCCCTGCCGGGATCTACTGCCCTTCCGGCCTCAGTTCGCTCATCTGCGAAGTGGCGCCGCCCGCTGCCCTCGCGCCCACTCCTCTGCTCCAGGCCTTGGGGTTCCTGGTTTTGTGTTAAGTCACTGGACCCTGGAACCGGGGGGCCACCATATCCAGGTCCCCTCACTTGCCCCGTCAGAGCTAGTTACTTCTTCCTCCCTGCAATCTTCCTTCCTCCCACCTCCTCTCTCCTTTCTATGTCGCTGCAGATTCAGCAGAAGACTCTGGATTTCACTCTGGGTCTCTTCTCTCCGGAGGAGACCCTCTCCTGGGCCCTGGTCCTGCTACCCCCGGCCCCTCCCTCTGGACACTCCCACAGGTACTTTTGATTTGATGGGTCCAAACCGGAACTTGGCACCTTGGCACCTTTCCCCCCAAACTGCCCCTTCTCCAGTGTCCCTTTCGGCCCCGCCACCCCAAGAGGGGACAGAACCTTGAAGCTTCCGAGTGCCCACCAGGAGGGGCTGTCCTGCAGCGCGCCCACCGCCTGCAGCAGCATCCAGGGGCGTTGTTAACTGCGCGCGTTCCGGCCTCACTCCTGGCCATCCAGACCACTGGCTGAAGCCGACTCTGTGAGGTGGGCCCTGAATCTGCGTGTTGAACAAGTGCTCTGGTGATGCTGAACTTTGAGAGCTGCTGCTCAGAGGTCTCTGTGGCCGCTCAAGGAGGATGAACCTCTGAAACGGATGTGAAATGTGCCATTGAGGCTTTAGGCTAAAGTACCTACCTGGCTATTTGTGACCAGATCCAAGTGAGAGCCGGTCAGGCAAAGCCTGTGGGGGCCCTCGTAGGCGATTTGGGGCCTCAGGGCACTGGAGGCTCTCAGGAGAGGAGGAGGAGGGGAGCTGTGAGGGGAAGGAGGTGGGGTTTGGAGTGGTAGGGCCGCTTGAGGGGGCCTGGGGCTGGCAGGGTGCATTGGAGTCCTTGGGTCTTCACGTTTTTAGAGCCAGGAGGGACCTTGCATCCCAGGCTGCCATTGCTCTGTTGGTGGGGAAGCTGGCCCAGAGTGGGAAACCAGTCCTGTCAAGGTCACAGTGAGTAAGGGCAGGCAGCCTGGACCCGGGGCCCTGTCCTCCAGGTCAGAGGTCTTCCCACAGCCTGCCTGCCTGGGGGAGGCAATAGTGAGCTATAGAAAGTTCTAGAGTGCTCTCCAGGATGAGAAGGTCATTTCTCCAACTGGAGGTTGGCAGATCACACGGGTCTGCAGGCCTCTCACTGTAATGGGGGTCCTGGGCCTGGAGCAGAGGTAACAGGGAAAGCCCTTGGAGCCACAGCTAGTCTCCTTTGCAGACTGTGGACGAGGATGTGCACGTGCTGCCCATTACCGCTTGTCTCTAGGGAGGGGTGGAGGGGCCTCCAGTCAGGGTGGGGCCTCTGTCCCTGCCCAGGCCCCCTCGCGGAGCCGCCTTGAGAACAGGCTAACACTGCCATTCCATTAAGCTGAGGAAGCAATGAAAAGAGTTTCTTTTTGAACCAGGGGACGTCACACGCATACTTTTAAAGGCACCTACAAAAAATGTGGAGGGTACAAAAGTGCGAATCGCCCCTGTCCCTGACCCCAGCCTCCCAGTTCCTCTTCCTGGAGGCAACAAGGGTGACAAGCTTCCCGCAGGCTTCCCAGACACTCTGTGCAGATGACAACATCCGTGTCCATATGTCTCCTTTTAAACATATAGCACTTTAGACAGGCTGTTCGGTATCTTGCTTTTAACCTAAAATATATTTAAAAAAAAAGTTTTAGAGACTGTTCCTCATGTCACTACATGAGGTTGATGTGTCTCCAGCAGAGTAGTTAAGGGCACATCTCTGGGATACTCCCTCTGTTTGAATCCGGGTCCTTCCCTTACTGGCTGGTGACCCTGGGCAAATTCCTTAGCCGTTCTGTGCTCCAGTCCCCTCAATTTAAAAATAAGGATAATACTACTTATTTCCTGAGGTCATGGTGAGGATTCAAGGACACGCACAGTCGGCACAGGGCCTGGCATCCGGTACATGCTTAGTAAGTGTTAGTTAAGAGGGTCACCCCTCATTTCACTTTTTAAAAATCACAACTTAAACCTGAAATGCCCCCCCTGTAGTGATGTCGTGGAAAAGATACAGGCTCCGGGACGCTCTGACATCCTGGCTGTGCCACTTGCCAGCTGTGTGCCCTTGAATGAATGATTTTTCAGCTTCTCTGGGCCTCTGCCTAACCCATCCACAAATAGGGATAATGACATAACCCCTTGCGAGGTTGTGGGAGGGTCAGATGAGACAGTGGCTGCAAAGGCACCGGGAGCAGTGCCTGGCATGTGATAAAGATGACAGTAATGTTAGGAACCAGGGCAGTTAATATCCTCGGAGCATGCACCATGTGCCTGGCATGGGATGTCTATGGCCTCACCTGGGCCTCCAGGAACCCTGTTTGATCTGTCTTCTGACTTCATCGGGCACCTTCCATGTGTTCTGTGCTTCTCTCCGACAAAGCTACTATATTATCCCTATTTTACAGAAAAAGAAACTGAGGCTCAGATCTGCCTAAGATCACACAGCTAATAAAAGTCTGATTTACTGTACATCTCATTTGAGACCTGGAGATAAGTGGGCTACACCTTGTGCACTCACTGGGGCTCAAGAGGGGGCCTGTTCCAGACTCCGCCCCCTTCCTCTTTTGTCCTTCCTCCCCGTCTTCCTCCTCCTTCCTTCTCTTTTTCCTTCTTCTCTCCTTCTCCCTTTCCTTCTAACTCTCTTTCCTTATGTCCCACTTCCCTTTGCCCAGACTCTGGACTTATGGCCTGAAGTCTGGGTGCCCTCTGGGGGCCACAGGCTGACCTACCCCAGGGCCGGCAGGGGCCCAGCCTGCAGGGGCGTGAGTGTGTCTGAGAGTCAACATGTGTGAGAGCTGCACTTCCTGCATATGCTGCCCGGGGCGGGGGCGGGGGGAGGGTCCCCGTTGAAAGGCATCATTTCTATGCTGTTCACTTCCAGAAAGCCTGGGAGTCCTTTACAGCAAAGAGGCAGAGACAGGAAGCTCCAAACCACCCAGGGAGGCTGTGAAGGACAGGAAGCAGGAGGGGTGGAGGTGCCTGTGTGCACGTGTGTGGTTGTGTGTGCATGTGGGTCCCCAAGTCCCGTCCTCCCTCAGCCAGGGCCCCACCCGAGCGCATGGGAGGCCCGTCAGCATCCAAGCTCCCTCCCTGCCCACCCCAGATGTGGCTGACCAGCCGTGCCCTGCCCATCCAAACATCTGCCCACAGGACCTGTGCGCGGAACTGGAGGAAGCAGGGCCCAGAGTCTCAGCACTCGGGCTGTGAGTGACACAGACCTGGGTGTCCCCTCTGGCCTTCAATTTTTCTGAGCTCATGGGTTTACCTGGAAATGGGCTAAAAACATCTACTGAATAGGCTGGTTGTGGGGTTCCAGGGAGAGAAGGCGTGTAAGTGTGTGGGTGGCTCCGTGCCTGATATCCTTGTGGAGATCAGGAGGCCTCAGTGGCCTGCGCCTGGGCAGACCCACAATCCCGGTTGGCTGCGACGTCGCCACACCTGTGCCGTGGCCACACCCACTCTCCTACAGACCGGGAAAGCAGTCCTTGAGCTGGGCGAAGTCCCCCTGCGGGGCTTAGAACCAGCCAGTGTGCCTGCGACAGGGTGCGGGATGGCGTGTGAGCACCCGGGCTGGCTCCGCAGAACCTGGGGTGAGGAGCCCGATCTTTCTGGAGCGTTTCCTGACGTGGCTTGAGAGGAACATCTCAGGAGGCAGGCAGGTGGGGCCCGGGTGCCCTCTGGCCCCTGGGCTGGTCCACACTGGCCCTCCAGCCCGGGTGTCTGGGCACTTCCTGGCCTGCGCACATCTGGAAGCAGTTGTCTCCAGCTGCCGGGCGGGGCTCCGGCTGTGGTCAGGGCTGGATGCCCGAGCTTTGGAGACCTCCCAGGGGCTGTCAGACACCCCTTCAGAGCAGGAAGGGAAGGCCAAGGAGAAAGAAAAGAATGGAATACGGGCAGGGGGAGGGCGGAGGGGTCTGTCTCTTTGTTCCGAAGAAACTTTTGGCTTTTCCCAGCAAATCAGAAAATCCGGTGGGGAACGGTCTCTACTCCAGTCCCGCCCACGTCTACATCAAGCAGACCCAAGACGCACATCTGGTTTTGTTTCTAAACTAATCAAAGAGACCTCAGGCCTGTACAGCGACCTAAAAATACATATTGAAAACGGCTCGTGTTCCACCCTCTCCCCTGAAATTTTTGTTTCCATAACTTAAAAATTTCCAGCAACTTGACATCTCTTGCTCTGACCTCAAGCGCAAGGAGCCTCATTAAATAGTGCCAGAGTGTCCAGATTCGCTGGGGGCCGGGAGGTGTGGGCCCGGAGCGCGCAGGAGGTCTGGACTTGAAGGGGATTGTTCTCTGGTCACAGCGAGTGGCAGGACCTCCTAGTTCTACCCCCCCATCTTATAACTGGAGAAGCCAGCCCAGAGAGGGGGGGTCACACAGCCAGGATTCTCCTTGAAATGACAGTGCGGGAGGGCTCTGGGCTCAGCTGTGTCCGGTAAGCCAGTCTTCAGCCTCCCCAGGGTAACTGGAAATGTATCTTATTTGCCATGGAGCCGCATCTGTACAGAATGTGGAGGCTTTATCGTGGGAGGCACCCAGGGGGGCTGGCAGAGAGTGGGACCTGGGGTTGGGGTTTCCCAACTGACTTTCCTGCTGTGTGATGTAGGCTGGACCCTCAGCTCCCTATGTGAAAATCATAATGGTAGTAACGATGCTAACCTTTGTCATTTAAGGAGCACTTTCCGTGTGCGCTGCCTATGTGTCATGCCATCTGACCCCACAACCCTCTCAGGTGGGTCCCAGTACTTGCTCTGCTCTGCAGATGAAGAAACCGAGGCTCAGGTAGGTTAAGTGACTTGTCCAAGATGTGGAATCAGGAGTTGAGCCCAGGCAGCCAGGGGTGGCTGTTGGCTACCTTCTCCCTGGCAGCTATGCCCTTCGCCCTCAAGCCTGAGGTGAAGGTTCACGGGGACCTTGGATGGATAAAGCGAAAAGGCCAGTGCTCCCCATCAGAGCAGCAGGGCCCTGGCGGCGTTGAGGGTCAGCGTGGCGCTGGGGCAGAAGCCCTCTCTGCTTTGGGTTCCTTGTGGCGCCTCCCCTCTGCCCTGGGGTCCCGCGGCCCCTGCAGCAGGGTCCTGGCCCCCGAGTCTCAGGCGTTCACTCCGAGGATCGCCTGCAGGGGGCGCTCTAGGGCCCAATCAGGACGCGGTCCTCCTCGGCGGCTGGCTTTGCTTCCGCCCCCGGTGATGGCCTGGCACGTCGCCGCGCAGGGCTCTGCCAAGGCAAAATTAGAATGTGCGGCTCCCGCAGAGAGCGCGGATTTAACCGAGGCTCCTGCTGGCTGGCCTGCCCAGGCCCTTCCAAATGGCTGACAGCAGGTCGAGGAGAGGGGATCCGGGGCCTGTGCCCACGACGGTCCGGGCAGCAAGGACATCTCCGCGCTGGCTGCTTGCGGCTCCGACACAGTCTCCCGTTCCGGGAGCTGCTGGAGGACCGCAGGCACCGCGCGCCCGGCTCTCAGCCTGGCTCAGAGCAGGCTCTTCATAATTGTTCCCGACCGAGTGAGCGGGGACTTCCAGAACAGTCTTCCCAGCACTGGGGGCTCCGGGGGGGTCGTGAGGATGGCTCTGAGCCCACTGATGGGCACCGCTTCTTGCCGGCGACAAGTGGTACTTTTCTGGTTTATTACACTTGGTTTTTAAATATTCCCCTTCCCTAGGACTGTGCATTTACCTATTATAGATAAAATAGGGGAGCTCAAGTTGGAGAAGGTCATGTGACAGTAACTGGAGGGCTGCCGGCCCCTCCCGGAGCAGCAGTGCGATTTCTGCAGGATATGTGGGTGATTTCTGCAGTGTACTCTGTTCCGCGGTACTTGAGGAAACAGCCACAGAAGTGGTTTGCAGGTTTGCCTTCCGTGCGGGAGGGCAAAGCAGCTGGGGCAGGATTCTGTGCTGCAGCCTTGGGTGAGAAGGTGACACTTCCGTGTGGAGTCCTGGAGGGTCGGTGGGGCAGGCGCCCTTTGCCCGGTGGATCCCAGGCCACTGACCTCGGCTTTAGCGGCTCTTTGATGCCCTGGCTCTGTCTACAATGGGGAACATACATCCGGGTCCACTCGGCTCAGTCCTAGGACCATAGACTCCCCTGTCCTAGCCCTCAGTACTGCTCGTTTGGTCCCTTGCTTTCTGGCATGGCAGGGGATGGGGGTCTGGCCTGCTCCCATGAAGTGCCAGGTCTGGGGATGTCATGGACTTAGGACAGGCATGGGAAAGAGTTCAAGGGTTTGACACAAGAGACTGAAGTCTGGAGCGACTTGAAGGAAATGCAAGCTCAACAGAGACCCGGTTTTTATCCGTTTCTCCTCTAATGAGATGCTTATTCACCAGGAAACTGTTTGCACCGGAGGACTCCAAAGCAAGAAACTGGGCTTTGCAGGATATTCTTGTTTGCCCTTCCAGATCATTCTCCAGGCTGCTGTGTGCCCGGGAGCCACCCGCTGTGGCTGCATCACTGGGGCTCCCCCACCCTCTGGTTTTGGGTTCAGTTTGGCCAGTTGGAGGCAGCAGCAGGCAGCTGGAGACAGAAGGGGGAGAGCTGGGTGTTTTTCCCTGCTCCCTGCCTGTGAGCTGAGGGTTAAGGGTGGCAGTGCCAGGCAGCTACACTTACAGCTCTCTGCATGGTCCAGGCCCCTTCCCTCCCTCACCCCCAGAGGCCTAGGGGTGCCACCTGCTCCGTTCCTCCTGTTGGTCTGCCTGAAGCCTGCTTCATGTTTGGAAATCGTCCTGTAGTGGGTTGAATCGTGGCCCCCAAAAGACATGTCCATGTCCTCAGCCCTAGAAACTGTGAATGTGACCTTATTTGGAAAAAGGGTCTTTGTGGATATATTAAAGATCCTACTGAGCACCTCCTGTGTGCCAGGCACTGTGCTAGCAGCTTTGTGGATGGCAAGTCATTGGGTCCTCTCAAGATCCTGTGAAGTTGGAACGGGTGTTGTTCCCATTTAATAGATGAGAAAAATCGAGGTTCCCAAGGACTTTTTTTGTTTATTTTTTTTTGGTGAGGAAGATTGGTCCTGAGTAAACAGCTGTTGCTAATCTTCCTCTTTTTTTTTTTGCTTGAGGAAGATTGTCCCTAAGCTAACATCTGTGCCACTCTTCCTCTATTTTCTATGTGGGATGCCTGCCACAGCATGGCTTGATGAGCAGTGTGTAGGTCCACGCCCGGGATCTGAACCCTCAAACCCTGGGCCGCTGAAGCAAAACGTGCAAACTTAACCACTATGCCACTGGGCCGGCCCATCTGAGGGCTTAAGAAGCTTGCTCAAGGCCACTCAACTCGTAGCTAGGTGGCAGAGCTGGGATCTGGGCTCAGATCCATCTGTCTCCACCGCTTGCTCCTTCCAGAAGCCAGGACTGTCTCCCTAGGTCTCCGGGGAATGGTTGTTGAATGTTCATTTTAAGCTTCATCTTTTTACTGCATCTCATGAGGATGCACAGCCGCAGGATCCCACCGGGTACAGGGCGGTCTTGCATGGTTTAACGTAAAAATATGAGTCTCTGTGTACACACAGAATTCACCTTGGTGGGTCCTGCGAGTAGGCGCCTCAGAGAGATGACCGTCAACCCTGGAGCGGCTGAACCGGGCAGGGAAGGGATCTTCCCCCAGCCAGCCTGCAGAGCCGCCCGGCAAACGCCCAGCCCTCCAAAGGCCGGCCAGACACAGAATTACATCAGCCAGCACGTCTGTCCCCTCTCTTGCCTCTGCTGAGTCCATACCTTTTCTGGAACCGCCTCCACTTGCTTTTTGGCGTCTTCTGTCCTGCTCTCTGGACTCCAGCAGATCTCGGCTTTATCCCTCCTCTCTGTCCCGAGGGGCAGGGGTCTGTGTCTCAGAGGGAAAGCAAGGGCCATCCTTGCCCGTGGTTGCAGGTGGGAGGGGTGGAGCTCCTCCTGGCCTCAGTGCTCACGGCCCTCCCATTCCGTGTTCCGCTGCGGGAGGAAAGAGCCCGCCACGCCACAGAACCGCTCCGAGGGATGGCGTCCGGCCGGGGGGAGCCCCATTCAGGGTGAGCAGGGCGCGTGTCAGGCCAGGGGACTAATCCTGCGACTTCGCCAAGATCAGAAGCGCGTCCTGCGGGACGACACGTGCCTGACGGCAGCATCCGAGGGGAATCGCCGGGCGGGCAGGAGGATTAGAGGATGTTAAGCCGAGGATTTGACAGTCTGTCTTTCTGCCCGGAGAGCCAGCGATAGGCCGGGGTTGTTTCATTTTCCTGAATAACCAAGCAGGTGAGTCTCAGGAACAGCAGCCGTGGCCCAACGCTGAGTGTGTGTACGTGTGCTTGGGTCGGGGAGTGTGTGTGAGTGAATATGCGTGTGTGTATGTGCGTGAGTCTGTGTGAGGGTGAGAATGCGTGCATATGTCTGAACATTTATGCATATATGTTGTATATGAACTTACATGGATATATGTGTGCACGTGGGGAGTGCTTTTGAGTGTGTGTTTACAGGAGTACATGTGTGCGTGCATGTGCTATGTGTCCTCAGTGAGCGTATGTATGAGCATAGCTGTGTAAGTGGGTGTATGTCTGTGTGTAAATATGTATGCATCAGGGTGTATGTATGTGTGTGTGTTTGTGTGCAGGTAGGTATGTGTGTGTGTGTGAGAGAGAGAGATTGTGGGTGTATGAAGCTACTTGGTTTTTGAGACTTTCTTGGAAAATATGCCAGGGGCCTTTAGAGTCACATGGGAGACACGGTCATAGAATCGCGCTGAGGGACACCAAGGCCCACAGCCCTGAGCACTGTGCATGGCCGAGTGGGTCAGCTCTCGACCATCCTCCCCTCTTGCTTCTGCTGGCACAGTCGTGGGTGGGGAACTCCTGGGGCCAGCATTAAGGGGCAGCCTTCGAGTTACTCTGGTCCTGGATACAAAGTCCAGCTCTCCCTCCTCCCTGCGGGCCCTCGGGCACATCAGTGCCCTCCTCACGCTTCCGTTTCCTGTCTGTAAACTGAGGTGATAAGAACTCGGACGGTCTGTCGTGAGACCCAGAGACCAGGGCAGGAGGATGCTCTGCAGCCGTGAGCACTGAGGGGTTCCCGTCCTTCCTTCCATGTCCGGCTGGCGTGGTGCCCCTCTCCCGGGCTCTGGGGCTGTCCTCGGAGGCCGGCTCTGTGGAACATCACACCAGCTGCTCTACTTTACTTCTCGAACAATCCGTGTGCAGCCAGGGCTCCACGGGGCCCAGATGTGTCCATAAACACCACTCAAAACACATTTCCGCCAGGACGAACCATGTAGAAACAGAACCCTCATCACATGGCCGTCTCTGTGTGGGTCCTGGGGTGGCTGTCGGGGCTGAGGCAGGGCTGAGACTGTCTCACGGGCCACTAAAGCTGCACAGTCACCCTCCACTCTCGTGTCGGAGCAAAAGCAAGGACTTCAGATAAAACAGGCTTAAATCTTGGCTTGGCCTCTCTCCAGCTGTGTGACCTGGGGCAAGCTCCTTGACCCTTCTGGGCCTCAGTTCTTCACTTGCAAATCCTTGCTGCGTAGCTGACCTGCCTGGGTCAGGAGGAGCTGTTCTGGGAAGAGTTAGAACAAGGTGACAGTATGTTTTCTCTTGCCGCTGTAACAGTCACCACATGCTTAGTGGCTCAAAACAACACAAACATATTATTGTCTTACAGGTCTAGAGGTCAGAAGTCTGACATGGGTCTCACTGGGCTAAAATCATGGTGTTGGTGGAGCTGTGTCCCTTCTGGAGGCTCCAGGGGACAATCTGTTTCCTTCTTTCCAGCTTCTAGAGGCCACCTGCACTCCTTGGCTTGTAGCCCTTCCTCCATCTTCAGATCACATCGCTCCAACCTCTGCTTCTGTCGCCACATCTTCTCCTCTGACTCTGGCCCTCCTGTCTCCCTTTATAAGGACCTTTGTGATCACATGGGTCTCACCCGGATAATCCAGGATACTCTCCCATCTTAAGAGCCTTAACTTAATCACATCTGCGAAGTCCCACTTACCATGTGAGGTCCCATAGCACAGGTCCTGAGTATCAGGATGTGGACATCTTTGGGGGCCATTATTCAGCCTACTGTAGTGTTCCCTGCAAATGGGAAGAATCTTTGGGCTGCAGCATGGTGTCCCCCAGCGCCCCAGCAGAGAGACTAAACAACCATTGGTCACCATCTCGGTCACTGCACAAACATTTATTGAGTGCCAACTATATGCCAGACCAACCCCCGCCCTTAGGGAGTCTATGTGCTAGTGGGGGAGACTGATGACAAACAGGAAAATAGATAGTATAGAGGTGGGGACAAGTTCTCTGGGGAGAAGGAAAGCAGGGGTAGGGTATGGAGTGATGAGGACTACCTCGGATCAAGTGGGTCCAGAAGCCTCTGTGGGGAGGTCGCAGTCGAGCAGAGCTTGGGATGAAGGAAAAGTGTGATGGACTTCAGAGAGAAGGGTCGTTTGTGGGTTGAACTGTGCCCCCAAAAGATATGCTCAAATGCTAACCGCTGGGGCCCAGGTACGTGAGCTTATTGGAAGTAGAGTCTTTGTAGATGTAATTAAGATGTAAGATACGATAGGATGTATGATAGGATGGCCTTAAATCCAAACTCTGATGAAGCCTGGAGGTGGCCGTCCTGCTGGAGAGCAGTTTACCTAGGGCTGGAGAACTGATCAGAGCCACAGTCTCTTCTCCTCCTTCTGGATAAAAATAAAACAATAGCAGCTGCCGTTTACTGCCCATTGACTTGCCAGGCATGTCGCCAGCCTCATCTCATTTATCCTCAACCAGCTCTGTGGGGTGGTTATTGTTAGTACTCCCATTCCACAGAAGAGAACACTGAGGCTTAAAGACTCTGAATGATGATGACTGTCTCTACACACTCAGCTACTGAATCGGGGAGCTGGGGCTCAAACCCAAGGGCACGTTGTTACCTACAGTCCTACCCGCGCACACTTTGAGGGCAGGACCCATTCATCCTTTTCTCTCTTGTTTCTGTGTGTTGAACACAGTGCCCTGCACATCGCAGCCAGTGAAATCATATTGATTTGTGCATCTGTTAATGATCTCTTAAGTCTTGACAAGGGAGTTCAGTTCAATCAGAACTTTTGACAAATCCCAAACCAATTTTCCCCACTATGTTGATTTATTTATTCTGCCAACATTTGCCATGAATTCCCTGTGCGCCTGGGACGTGCTGCCGGGTTATTTTCTCAGTCCTGTCCTGAACAGACTCTAATTATAACCACAGCTTTGAAAAGGTCATTTTTTCATTGGTCTGTGGGGTAAAATACTCTGAATACCCATGGGGGTGGCCTCAAGGGAGCCCAATAGCCACGGCTGGAAATGTCACACGTGGTTCCTGTCTTCCAGTGGCCCCTGGGCCCTTGGATCTGCAGGGCTTCCTCTAGATCCGAACCTCCCTGGTGTTGCCTGTGCCTCCTCTGGGTGAAAACACGCACTCATGGCCTTCAGAATGCCACCAGTACCAGTATATCTTGAGCTTTGGTCCCAGAAGCCTTTCTCCCAAATACTTTGGACAGTTTTCCTCTTCCTTCCTTTGACTGCTGCCACTGAAGCCAGGTACCTGGGGTTACTGTAAATATTTGATAAGATTACTCTCCACCTTGTTCCCAACACAGACACAGATGAAAAGAAGTTAATCTTGTTAATTTGCTGTTTTCCTGTTTAACCTGAAGGGTGATTCAAGGGTCACAAGGATTTATGAGCTTGTTTTGCAGAAGGAAAAGAATGCCTTTAAGGAAGTTACCATCACCAGCTAACCAGCTCCCAGCTGCTACTGAGCCCAGAAGTCTAATTGCCCAAGGGCTTATCTGGTGAGTAAGAAACAGGATTCCCCCTTTGTTTCTTAGAAACTCCTCCTCCCGAGCTCCTTAGCTGTATGAAACTGCCTGCTTTCTTCTTTTGTTAAGGTGGATTTGAGAGAACCTATCCTCCTGCCTTCTTGTTTTCTCCAATTCAAATAAACCTTTCTCCATCTCTAAGCACCTGATGTCTCAGTGATTGGATGATTGCATATCTGGCACACGAACTTGAGATTAAGAGGTTTGGTATCATCACTGTCACTACCAAATTTCAACAGCAATCAGGATGGCTGTGTTTTGGGCATCTTTGGTGAGCAGCTATTCTTAAGCACCTCAGCTGATGGCTAGAAAACTGATGTCTTTGTCCTTGCCAGATGTGTGGGAAGAAAAGATGTGGGTAGTGGTGGGCGGGAGGGCTGGGAAATGGGGCAGAAGGCTTCACTGAGGTAGCTAAAGCAAAAATGTATCAACTAAAATGGCAAGATATCATTTACTGCCCATCTGCTTGGCACTGAGTTGAAACTAGTAACAACAGTAAAACAACTACTTAATAATGTTGATAATGCCCAGGTTCAAGGTCTCTCTCCACCACAGTTAAATATAAATGGCACAATTTCTCCAAGGAGCAATTCAGCATCATGCATTGACATTTAAACAAGCTCCTACCCTTCAATGTAGCCATTGTTCTTCTGGGATAGAAGTCAGCTAAATTAACAGATACAAAAAGACTCATGTGTGAAGTTGTTTATTGTTGGATAGGACAGTGAAACTTTGGAAAGATGCTGAGTGTCCAACAATAGGGAAGTGTTTAAATCACTTATGTCCATCCTTCTATCCATCCATTCAATGCAATGGTATCCATTTAAAAGGATGCTTGTGTGCATTTTTGCTGCCATGGAAACATAATAATCATGGTAATAATATTTATAATGGGCCAGGCACTGCTCTCCTCACTTCACAAGGAATAACCCAGTTAATCCTCCCAGCAACCTTATGATGCAGGTGCAATGTCAGAATAACGCCCACATTACAGACGGGGAAATGGCAGCCCAGTAAGGCAGAGAGTCAGGACTTACTTGCCCACATAGCACTGGGGGTCCTGAGCCACTCTATCTCTCAATGTGACCATGGAGATGGAAAAATCAAGGACACAAAACTGCATGTCCAGCCTGATCCTACTTTCATGGGGGGAAGATGTCTATTAGGCATAGAAAAAAGACTAGAAAGGAAAATATCTCTAAGGGTGGTAGCCTCTGGGTGGTAGGATTAGTGGTAATTCTATATTTGGATTTTCTAAATCTTTATAACAATTGCTGTATAACTTTTATGATGAAAATAGGAAAAGTGAGAAAAGAGAGAGGGGACACAGGGAGGTGTCTGGCTGGGTGGCCAGGGTCCTGGCTATCCTGCTCTTGGCATGGAGGATGGGGCAGGGGGATCCAGGGTATGACCCAGCCTAGCTCCTGGGTGTCCCTTGCCTCCTGGGAGGGAGGTGGGGGGAGTGTTTTGTGCCTGAGAAGAATGAAATAAAGACCCCTGTGTCCTCTGACCCTGGCCGTAAGAGCCTGGAGTATGAGTTCTCCTTGCAGACCAGCTTGGGGCATTCCTCCTTCTAGGATCTCTTAGCACCACAACACAAGGACTTGAAATAGGCCTGAGGATTGTCTGGAGCATTGGTTTTTCACCATTTTTCTTGGTGGCAGAGCACTTCAAATGAGTCTTACTCATGAAGTAGGACAAAGAAATGATTATCTTGACATCTAGGACCCACGTTTCTTGCAGAGAAGAGACTTTTGCACAGGAAAATCCTTGAGGGGCCCCTTTGGGTGAATGTGAGGCCCTGAGATATTGTCTTTAGGGAGATAGTGAAGCAAAAAGGGCCTTTATCTAGAAGAAATGAACAAGATTTTTGGCATGGGGAAGGGGAGAGGAGAAAGGATTTGGGTACCAAAGCAGCTGGAAAAATACTTTGAAGAGCAGGGATGTCTAATTGTCCATTTTAAGGTCTTTATGTCGCTGTGATGTTGAACCTCACTATCGAATAGCTGTGTGACCTTAGGAGAGTCATGTCACCTCTCTGAACTATAGTTATTCAATTGGCAATAAGGAACTACCTACTTTTTAGGGTTGTTGTGAGGATAAGAAACTCTATAGGGCTGGTGTTGGTCCTGAGCCCATATGTGGTCAGGTCCAGTCTCTCTGTCTCCTGATTCTACTCTCTAAGCCAGGGGGATGGACGACCTTTGCAGGCTCTTCAAGAGACTGGAGGGCAGGAGGAAGGGAGAAGCAGGAGTGTTTCTCGTCCTTCCTCTGCCTCTGATGGGTTCTCGAGAAGTGGCTGTGTCTCCTCTGTGGTTCCAGTGCTGCCATAGAGCTCCACTCAGGTTCCAGCTTCTGTTGGGTCCCCCCAGCCCCAGGCCTCAGGGTCTCCAGTGACATCACCTCTTCCTTCTGTCCCTCCAGCCTAGGTAGCAGTTTCCTGCTGTTTCTGACCTCTAGACTGCATCCCTGTCTACTGGTTGGCTTATCAGCTCCTCCATCACTTGTTGTGTTAGTCTCGGTTCTCCAGAGAAATACAGCTGATAGGACATATACATATATGTATATGTACACATACATGACTTTATTTATATATATTTTATAATTTTATAATTATATATAAAATATATATAACAAAGAATTGGCCCACATGATTACAGAGACTGAGAAGCTCCCAGATCTGCAGTTGGCAAGCTGGAGACCCAGGAGAGCCGGTGTAATTCCAGCCCGAGGCTAAGCCCAAAGACTGAAGTCCCAGCCCAAGACAGTCGGGCAGGCAGAAAGGATTCTCCCTTCCTCCACCTTTCTGTTCTATCCAGGCCTTCAATGGGTTGGATGAGGCCCACCCACGTTGGGGAGGGCCATCTGCCTTACTCAATCTATCCATTCAAATCTTATCTTATCTAGAAATACTCTCACAGACACACCCAGAACACTGTTTAATAATCATGTGGGCGCCCTGTGACCCAGTCAAGTTGACACACCAAACTAACCATCATATCATCAGTTCTCTGCCTTAGTTCCATTCAAGTGATGAAATTCCCTGGTTGGGTCCAACTGAGGCAGGGATGAAACAAAGTTTGGCTTTGACCTTTGGAATTCAGCATCGAACAGCCAAAGGCTTAGTTCAATGTCATTTCTGGAATTTGTGAAATTGTGAATCACCAACAACTGAGTGATCTCGCCAGGTTATCATCATATCTCATTTACTGAACAAGTAAATAATAAAATGAGAATGTATACCTTTCGTATTTATTGTCAATATCTAAATATTTACTTTCAAATATACGAAAGCATTCTTGAAGTATCGTAGACTCAAATCTTTTTGTTTATATTTAGAAATTTTATCAATTGTTTGAAGTATAAATTATTGCAAGAGAAAAGTCTACAATAATTAACTTTGATTATGAAAGTTAATTTTATTTGCTAAGTCATCTTAACATATTTCCAACTGGCAAATAAATAGGGAGATAGACTAACAGTTAATACAAATATTGAGCGTGTTTGGTAGATAACTTTACGAAGAATACTGTTTCCTTTCTGAGCTAACCAATGTTTATAAAATTTACATAATACAGAGCAGAATAATAGAAATTAGATTATATCACAATTATAATATTTGTAGAATTGCTATTGTACCTGCATTCACAACATTAAACAAAATAAACTTTAATAACTGCATTTGATTTTTAGTCATTCAATTCTGCCTAAGAATTCTACTTAGGGTGTGAGGATTCCAAAAAAATACTTGGGAAATTTTTCCCTATCCTGGGAGGATGAATTGGAAATGGAATGTCACCTCCGCTATCTCAAAATAGGAGGAAAAACTCCAAAATTATGTACAGTGTTCAGGATGAATCTGATCCAGATGTAATAAAGAACGTGGATATAAAGAGAAAAAGAGAGCTGTGAGGAAGATGAGGTAAGCCCCAGACAGCTTGCTTCTCCCCTGCCCTCAGTTGAGGGGGAGTGTTTATTTGATGTTACAAATGTGAGCTAAGAGGCCCTGGGGCCACTTGACCCCTGACAGTCTCGAGGAATTATTGTTCCTGCCCTAAGATGCCGAATGTCCAAAATGTGACTAGTAAAACGTAAATGACAAAATTGTAATAATAATGAAATTTTAAAATTGGATGCCAGAATTGTTCTTTTTATCCCAGAAGTAAATTCCACGATGGTGTCCTTTGGCTTCAGTTGGTTAATTTTGACACAGCCACTTGGCCAAAGTGCATATGCCTTGCACCGTGTCTGCCATTTGTAATTGCTGGTTTGCTCGTCTGCAGCCCCACTGGACTGTGACATGCAGGGCGCAGGGCCTGGGCTGCCACTTAGCTGCCCCATCTCAGCAATGCAATTTCTGGCACTTAAGCCCTCAATCAATTCTTGTCGAATGCACAAAGAACAGCAGGAGGCATTATTATTATTATTATTATTATTATTATTATTATTATGAACCAGAGGCAGCTGTTGGGTACAGTCAGAGCCTACACTGGGATGCTCACACACCCCAGGCATCAGGCAGAATGCTTTTAGTTGCAGATTGCGAGGAACAGAAAAATCAGCATAAACTGTCAGAAGCAATTCAGGGAATGAAGGGGGCTTTACTGACTCACGCGTCTGGAGAGTCCAGGGTTGGGTGGGTCTTAGGTGCAGCGCGCTTCCCAAGTCTGAGGTCACGGCGTCGCCCTCCACAGCTGGCTGCTTCTATCTCAGCCCGATTCGGCCTGGGGGCAGCTGTTCATTCCTCCAACTCCCCACCACCCACAGGAGCAGAGCACGTCTCTCCCCCAATCATCAGACTGACGTCCCGGGCTTCACTCTGATTGGGCCAACTGGGTCACGTGCCCACCTTGTCCCAATCACCGAGGCCAGAGGCTGGGCTTCAGCTGATTGGCTTAGGCAAATAGGCACCCAACAGGCTCTGCGTGACCCAATGGACAGGGGTGGAATGGATCCCGGAGCGGACTTGGTGGGTGTATTAGTTTTGTTTCTTCATAACAAATCACCACAAACTTGAAACAACACACATTCACTATCAGACAGTTTCCCCGGGTCAGGAGTCTGGGCATGGGTTAGCTGGCTCTTCCGCTCAGGGTCTCACCAGGCTGACCTCCAGCGGTCAGCTGAGGCTGTGTACTCATCTGAGCTTTGGGGACCTCTTCCAAGTGTGCTGGTGGTTGGCAGAATTCATTTCCTTGTATTGTAGGACTAAGGTCCCTGTTACCTTGCTGGCTGTGGCAGGGACGGCTCTCAGCTCCTAGAGCCTGCCTTCAGGTCCTTGCCACACGGCCCCCTCCTCTCACAGCATAGCGAGTGTGTGCTGCTTCCAGACCAGCAGGATACATCTTTCTGACTTCTATCTCTGACTTCTAAACACTTTTATGAGAACTCATCTGATTAGATCAGGCTCACCCAGATCATCTCCCTTGTACTGACTCAAAGTCAACATATTAGGAACCTTAATTACATCTGGAACATCTCTTCACCTTTGCCATATAATGTAACTTAATCAGGGGAATGATGCCCCATCATATTCACAAGTTCTGCCCACACTCAAAGGGAGGGGATTATACAGGGTATGTACATTGGGGGTGGGAATATGGGGCCATCTTAGATTCTGCCTACCACAATTGGTGAGCATCCCTGTCTGCTACATTCCCAGCCCCACTTCAGATCTAGTCCAGATTTCCTGACCCCTGGGCCCAGCTGTGCCCACAGGGACAGTGTCTCCAAAGAGAGACCCCTGCACCCCTTCTGCTCCTGCCTCTGCGGGGGCAGCCCCTCTGTACAGAGGAAACATCAGAGTCCCTCCAGTGAGTTAGCAGCTGGAGGAGGTAACAAGCTCCTTTGCTGACTAAGGCCTTCTGAGGCCCGGACTAACGTTTCCAAAACAAACTCTGAAGTGTTTATTTACTGGGTGACTTTATTTGGGGCTCCCTCGGTGCCCACTATTGCACTAGGTGTCTTTCCCCCGTTATCTAACTTAACCTTCCCAACAACCCAGGAGATTGCCACTACACGCATTCCCATTTTACAAAAAAGAAAACAGGGGCTCCGACAGGCTGGTCATTTGCCCCAGCATATGGCCTGTAGGTGGCAGAGCTGGGACTGGAGCGGAGGTCACGCTGACTGCAAATCACACGCATTTAACCCCTCTTGGTAGCAGGGCTTCCCCCAGAATGTTCCAGATCATGCGACCCAGCTTCCCCATTTTGCTGATGCAGAAAGGAGGCGGCGTAGGTTCACGGTCCCCACCCAGCAGGTCAGTGGCATTATTGGTTTCAAGGCTGAGCCTGGGGCTTGCAGACCAAAGCCAAGTGCAGGGAAACAAGATCTGCCTCGTCCGTTCTCCATCCTGGGAGCACCACGCGTGGGATCTGCTGGGATCCATCCGCAGGCTTCGGAGAGCCTCCACAAGGAGATCCTCACAGAAAAACATCCATTTGGTGCCAGTTGGAGAGGAAAATGCTGGTTGCTTTTTAATTTACCCTTGAAACGGCCGCTGCTGGGCCTGAGCTATGGCCACCAGATCCCGGGGCTGCGAGCCAGGCACTTTGGCGCCTGGTCCTTGCTCTGGATAGCACGGGCGCTCGAGAATGCTGCCCGGATGCTCCCTGCTGAAACCACGTTGCAAAACTCTGAGCGTCGTCAAGCACACCCAGGAGCTGGGCTCTTTGCTTTGAGGCATTTTAATTACTCAGTGAACTGGCGGCGGGGGAGGCCGGGCTGGGCGGAGGGGACCTCAGCAGTTTGGCTGGAATGAAGTGGCCCAGATGTTGTGCTGCCTCCAGCTGCTCTCTGCGCTGATACAGCCCGCAAACAGGCCCGGGCAAGGCTGTCCAACAGAAATGTAACAGGAGCCACATGCGTCATTTTAAATTTTCCAGTAGCCACAAAAGAAATTGGTAAATTCTATTATAATAATGTTTTATTTAACCTAATATATTCAAAATACTATCGTTTCAACATATAATCAATATAAAAACGATTAATGAGTATTTTATATTCTTTTGATTGCACTAAGTCTTGGAAAGCCAGAGAGTACTTTATACATATGGCACATCTTAATTTGGACTAGCCATATGGCAGGTGCTCAATTGCCACAGGTCTCCTCTGCTCAAAGACCTTCAGTGGCTCCCTACTGCCCAACCTGTTGGAGCCAGCCATATATTACAGTGATTTCTGATTCTGCCTGCCTCTCTCTCTCTAAGAGTTTTTATGGGGTCCAACAGGGCACTTATTAGGTACCTATTGTGTCCTGGTGTGATGTTTCCTGAGCTGCCTTAGTCGTATTTTCCATCTGCCCCCATCAGTCTTCCAGGGATGCACGAATGCATCAGCCATTGTGTTAAACGCTTTATGTAATTTTCTGACTTCATTCTCAGCATAACCCATGAGGTGGGTATTTAATCTCCCTTTTACGGATGGAAAGTGGCGCCTCAGAGAAATTACCCTGAGCCCAGATCCCTCGGATTCCGAGCTGCTCTTCCAGCGGCGTTGTGTCTGGCACCTTCGCTGGACACGTCTTAGGTCCTCAGGAAGCAGGTGTTAACCTCGCTGTTCGAGAGCGCAGTCTCTTGGCCCTTGGGATGAACAAACAGCAGGAGTGTGGAAGCGGCAGGAGGGGCCGGAAGTCTGCTGACTCGCGTGTCCTTCTTGGTCCGCGGGCTGCACTGTCAGCTCGGGGCAGGGCGGCCTGACGCGGCCTCTGGGAGCTGAACCCGGGCTCTCGGCAGCCAGGCAGCAAATTGGCAGGCCTCCCACGGTGCGCGATCACCGCCGCCGGGCAGCCCTCCCCTGGCTGCCGCGGGCTGGTAACTGGCGCTCTGCAAAACTGGCGCCCTGAGCCGCTGCTGGTGACGTGGTGCCAGCGAGCATGACGCTTTGCCTGGGAACCTTATTGAGAGCACAGTAAAAATAAAGATGAGCTACTGATAAAATGTCAAAAGAAAATGTCAGCTAGGATTACCAAAAAAAAAAAAAAAAAAAAAAAAAAAAAAAGAGGCCGACGTTATTGTTCATCCTTTCTGTGAATTCCCTCTAATTAGTCAAACAAATATGCAGTCCTCCCACTCGGGCGTGTGTTTGTTTGCTTTAAAACGTTGTAATTACATCCCATGCTTTGGAAACTTCTGGGAACCGGAACCTTCACACATGGGCTTTGGCTAAGGATGTGAGCCTGCGGTTTGGCTGGGATGAAACTATCAGTCTGTGGAAGTTCTGGGGGTAAGCATTCCGAAGCAGGCTGTTTTGCCCTGCCCTCACTCAAACACCCTCTGTGGCTCCCTAGGGCTTGCTGGCATCAGCACCAACTCTGCTCTACAGTGGAAAAGGACCCGGGCAGGGTGCCTGGAGAGGCAAATTCTGCATGACCCTGAGCAAACCTCTAACCTCTCCACGCCTCTGCTTCCGCTTGGATGAAACAATGAGGCAGGACTAGCTGCTCCTAGCCCCGAGGCAATGCTAATTTTCTCCACCCTGACAGCTTCTCCCCTCCCCTCCAGTTTATCCGCATATCCCTCTTCCTGCAAGAAAACATTACAACTTCAATTTATATTTACTTTGTATCTTCTATCTTTCTGTATGTTTCACTTCATATATGTGTGTGTGTGTACTGCTATTCATAGAGAAGAACACATATATGCCTAATAAATAAATATGGTTGGTGATGTGTCCTGAGAAACTTCCTAAAAAATCTGTGTGGGGGTGGGCCCTGTGGCTGAGTGGTTAAATTCACATGCTCTGCTTCGGTGGCCCAGGGTTTCGCTGGTTCCGGTCCTGGGCGTGAACCTAGCACCGCTCATCAAGCCAGGCTGAGGTGGCGTCCCACATAGCAGAACTAAAAAGACCCACAACTAGAATATACAACTATGTACTGGGGGGCTTTGGGGAGAAGAAGAAGAAGAAAAAAGAACAAGATTGGCAACAGATGTTAGCTCAGGGCCAATCTTCCTCACCAAAAAAAATAAATAAATAAAAAATAAATCTATGGGGTTAAAAAAATGTGGAGCCAACTAGTTTGAAGCATCAGGACCATATAGTTGAAATAAATTGGAGTCAGAAGACCTGCCCTAAGGATTCTGGTCCTCCCTCTCATTAATTGCTTCCCCTCAGGCAGTATTTGACCTTCCTTGTCCTGAAATGAGGCTAATCCAGTCTGGATGGTTCGTTTTAAAAGGGAGGTTATTCTGAGGGTTGAATGACACGATGCCCATGAAACTGTTTTGTAAACTACATCCTCTTTCTAAGGAAGGGGGCAAATACCATGGGGCCATTCACAGGGACAGTGTGCTGGACCATACACACTTTTACTCAGGAAGAAACACAAAGCTCCAGAAGGGGGGGATTATTAGATTATTATCCCCATGAACAGCTCAAGAGAGAACTTCAGAGAGGTGGGGGCATGGTCAAGGTCACACAGCTAGTGCAGGTTCGTGTCCAGTTTTGAGTCTAAAGTTCATGATCCCACCGCTGCATCAGGCTTTACCATCGGATCTTCAGAGCTGGTGACGAATCGAGTCAGCCTGACAATTTTCTTGGTATCTCGTTGTAGGTCTGGGATAGATTCGCTCATTTAAGCTGCCATTGACCTTACCTAATAAAAGGAATCAGGATCCAAGGAGTCTCTTTAATTCATTATTAAAGATCATTTCCTGTTATTCTCTTCCCTGTAGCAAAATTAGCTGTTAACTCTCCTGTTAGCATAACCCAGCCAGTATTACTGGGAAATTAAGAAAAAAATCAGTTCAGTGATATGCGAAGTGAGCTCAGGGAATTCCCATCTTTGGCGCATATTAACAGGATGCCTTAGAAGTGGAGGAAACGTTCTGTTAAGTGGAAAAAGAGTTGCAGAAATTTTACTTTCAAAAGTCAAGTAAAAAGTTAGTTTTTTTTTTTTTTTCCCAAGTCAAATTAATTTTTGTCTCAGGGCAAGAAAAAGTAAATTAAAAATTACAGGCTGCCGCCTCCTCCCGGGCCTGCCTCCTCCTGGGTCTCCATCCCTCTTGGCTGGAGTTTCAGGTTGCTCTGGCCCACTTTGGGCCTCAGAGGACGCCTCGCTGCAGGGGTTTCTGCTCCCGGAGCCCCTGACTATGGCAGGGTGGGGCAGCCTGCCCTTCTCTCCATCTGCCTGCCCTTCCAGGTCCTTCCCTGCCTCCTGGGCAATTGCTGGGAGGTGAGGACAGGGTGCAAAAACAGAGTTCTTGGTGACACAGTGAGGGCTTGTGTTTCGTGCTGTGGGGTGGGGTCAACACCTGGACGTGGGGGTGCCTGCACGCTGACCACCCCTCCCTGCATTGGGCAGCGAGGTGCCCACGAAGCTGTGAGTGGGCCTGGAGGAAGTGGGGAGCTCTGGAGAAATGGATCAGGCAGTGAGCAATGATTCTAGCTGGGGAGACGCCAAATATGTTAGAGGCCTGAACTCACTGGTCTGCAGCCCACCCCTCGGTGTGTGTCTGTGGGGCACACAGCAGTCTGGCCTGGCCAAGGAGCCGCTGGCTTGGCACAAGGCAGCGAGGTGGACTCCTAATTCCCTTATTAAACATCCTTGTGGCCTCAAGCAAATCACATAATTGCTTTGGGCAATTCCATTTCTTTACCCTGAAGAGAGAAATTTGCCAGCCTCTGGGGCTGTGGTGAGGGTTGCAGGTGGGAACATTCTGGAGACTTCATCAGCACGGGACTGCCAGGTATCAGAACAGCCAGAGGCGACAGTGCTTGGCCAGGAACGCCAGACAGGGCAGCACTTGCCGAGTCCACAGCAGTGCTGGAAGTTCTACTGGCCTCATGACACACACATAGCGGCTCCAGGCTTCTTGAGGTTCAGTAATTTTCAAGAATATTAGAGTTGGAATAATCCCAGAATGTTGACAAAGTCAGGGATCGTGGGAAGCCCTAGAGGGCAGCCGACTTGCCCTGGTTTGTCCGGAACTTTCCTGATTTTAGTACTGAAGTCCTGTGCCCTGAGAACAGCACCCCCTGCTCCCCCACCCCCCCAGCCCTAGACAAACTGGGACAGCTGGTCACTCTACAGGCCTTCCTTGTTTTAAAAAGAGAGGCAGGGTCACAGACTGGCTCAAAGTCATCTGGTTAGGGGGCGGCAGAGCTGTTTTTAACGTGAACCTGTGATTTGGGACAAAGACTGAATCCAGCCTGGCCCCTGCCTGAGCAGGACCCACATTCTACATGTGAGCATCCGAAGAGGCGAAGCTGCTTTGGGCTCATTTCACCTGTTGGCATCTGACTTAGAATTGTTCTCTGTTAACTCTATTATCTTTAATTTGCAAGAACGCAGCCAATAGGAAACCTCTAGATACCTTCCCTTTAATGAAACACAATTTGATTACAAATCATCACAGTGCCCTGGCCGACAGCCTTTTCTGGAGAGTTTCAGCCTGGCATGGCCACTTCAGCATGACTTCTGCCCTCTGGCGAGTCCAGTGAAGGCGGCTGAAGCCCTCCACAAATGGAGGGGGCCCCCAGCTCCCAGCCAGCCCATTTGCTAAATGCCGGCTGTTGAAAACACCCTCTCTCATGGACCTGCGCGTGAGGGGTATTCTTTTGTGGGTCCCTGGACCTAGTGTACCAGAAATGCCTTGCAGGTGATAAATGAATAAAAAGCAATAGGATATATTGGAGTATATGAGGAAGCCATTTGGGTTAAAACTAACTCAGTCTGACCTTATTTTTCCAAAAGGGGCTGATGTGGCCTGTAGAGCATGCATTGTACATCCGCTTTAAATATTTACTGTGTTCCAAAGACAAGAATGATGCCCTTAAAGATAGGGATGTAACTTCCCCCCTTATGGGGGGGGGGGGAGGGCGGGGGAGGGAGGAGATAAGCATCTCTTCCCGGGAACTGAGGATTAATTACTGACCTTCTGTGCTCACTTTGTGACCTGCTGACCACTGATCTGCTGTGCCAGCTGAGCATCTCATGAGGATTGTAAATGGGACATTCCTGTCATATGTGATGTATGCTCTTTGTTCCAAGAGGGTATATAACCAATCTGTACATCCACTTCTTTGGTGCCCTTCCTTCCTTGGGGAAGGAAGGCTCTGTGCTAGTCCTCAGATCTGGCTCATAATAAATTCACTCCAGGGTCAGCCTAGGGGTGCAGCAGTTAAGTTTGCATGTTCTGCTTCGAGGGCCCGGGGTTTGCTGGTTCGGATCCCGGGTGCGGACATGGCACCGCTTGGCAAGCCATGCTGTTGTAGGCGTCCCACGTACAAAGTAGAGGAAGATGGGCACGGATGTTAGCTCAGGGCCAACCTTTCTCAGCAAAAAGAGGAGGATTGGCAGCAGATGTTAGCTCAGGGCTGATCTTCCTCAAAAACAAATAAATAAACTCACTCCAATTTTGATTTATAATTATGGATTATTTGTATTGACACAGGATCACCAGAAAATTTTGATCAATGTGTAAAATTTGTTTTTGGTTGCAACTTTTAGTAGACATCTTCACAACCAGTGCCCAGAAGAGTAGGTATGGGGCTGGGGTGACTCAGTTGGTGGAAGATAAAAGGTGAGAGCCGTGAAGCCAAGTCCCAGAATGCACGTGTCTACAGGACGTTAGAGAGCTTTGGCTTCTGAAGGGGCACCGTCAACCTTCCTCCAAACAGTCTGCGGGGGAAGGGCGAAATCCAGCGGGCAGCGTCCTCACTGTGGCGCTATAGTGGCGGAAGTGAGACCCGGTTACACACTGTGTGGGACACGGTGGTCATTCCTTAGTGAACGTCATTTGGAGCCTCATAATTCTGTTGCGTATGCCAACCAAACTTTTATCGCTTAATACCGCTCCTACCACAAAAGCAGGCAGTTGAAAACCACAGTCCAAACCCTTATTTCCTTCTGCTGACTCCTGCTCATCAGATCCGACACTCACCTCCAGCCTCAAACCTTCACTGACCCCTCCATCCCCCGCTCCTCCCTGCAATCTTAAGTAAACACAGCGCCAGAGCACACTGGAATCGGCAGCGGTCTCCAAAGAAGGACTCAGCGTCACACCGACGGATTCCTGGACCCGATTGTGCCTCATATTAGCTTTCTAGTCTTCAGAGAGTCATTTAATCTTTCTGAGCTTCGTTTCTTTAACTGGGAAATGGGATTAGTAACCATCAGTGTGGGTCATGGTGATGGATGTATGGGACGGCACAAGGGAGAGCATTAGGGATTTGTCAATAGCAAGTGGGCGTGGTGAGACTGGGGTTAGGTACCGGTCTGCCCTTTGCCAGTTGCATGGTCTTGGGGAAGCCTTTTGGCCTCTCCGGCTGGAGTTTCCTTAAGCACAGACTGCATAGCGTTGTGATAAGGATGGAAGACATGCAAGTTCAAGCACTGAGAGCAGTGCCCAACACACGGTAACCCGAGTCCAGCATGGGTGGGGTGCCTGGAATCGGACCACGTGGTGGTCGATACTTTACAGACATTAGCTCTTATTATACAGCCCGGGTTGTGGGCTCCTACGTGTCCAGTTGCAGAAACAGAGGGTCTGGGGATTGAGTTGATGGTCATGCTTACATGATAAAGCCTCCATAAAAGTTCAGAGAGCTTCCTGGTTGGTGAACGTATCCATGTGCTGGGAGGTGGCGCACCCCAGCTCCGTGGGGACAGAGCTCTGCGCTCAGGACCATTTCGGGCCTCACCCTGTGGATCTCGTCATCTGGCTGTTCATCTTTTTCCTTTATAATAAGTTGGTAAACAGAAGTCAGCGTTTCGCTGAGTTCTGCGAGCCAGTCTAACAAATTATTGAACCCAAAGAGGGAGTCATGGGAACCCCAACTTATAGCCTGTTAATCAGAAGTACAGATGACAACCTGGACTCTCAGTTGTCGTCTGAAGTGGGGGCAGTTTTGTGGGACTAAACCCTTAGCTTGTGGGACTTGATGCTAAGTCCCAATATCAGAACTGAATTGAATTATAGGACACCCAGCTGGTGTCAGAGAATTGCTTGACATGTGGAAAACCCACACACCTGGTGTCAGAAGTGTTGCAAGTGTGAGAACGGTAGAGGAGAAACACAGCAATGTTTTCCCCATTCAGATTGCATAGCAACAAAATCAGGGTCACCTGTGGGGGGCGGGGGGCGCACATGATTCCACCTCATCTTTCAGCTTCTTAAAGGAGAAAATATTTTAATTATTGGAAGCACCCTAGATCCACACAGAAGTGCGTGAAAATAGTTATTTAAATCCTACTTGTATTTGGCAAAGCAAAGATCAGAAAATTTCCAACAAGACAGATGACAGAAACAAAAGCATGAGTGCTTTGCCGTTACTCAGCTAGAGATGACGCCTCCACATCCTGCTGTTGGTGGCCTGGCTGGACTTCTGCTTCCTTCTGCACATGAGCAGAGTTTGTTCACACAGACGCTTCTATGACGTTGCATCTGTTGGTTCAAAGCGTTCTCGCTCCCCCTCGTTGGTTCCACGCATCCAGCCGTAGCTGTCTGTGGTTTCTCTCCTTGTGTACTTGTTTGAAAATAGTGTCGAAGCGAGTCTTCTTTATCTCACTATGAAGCCCTCAGGGGCTCCCCATGGGTCTAGGACTCTCTCTCTCTGCCTTTCTTGCTCTTTCCCTACTATGCTTACTCTCACCAGACTCAGATTTCCTCGAGGAGGTCACACAGGGATCATTTCCCTCGCAGGCTTAGCTATCAGCCTTGCCTTAGACAGCAAGGATGCTGAGGGTCAGCAAGAGGGGCACACGCCACTTGTCTTCCCAACCCTCCCATTGAACATTTAAGCCATGTTGGGCTTATGGGGAAAAGAAGGGAGGGGCTATTTGAGAGGAGGTGTTTCTTGACGTGAGGGAATCGGAAGACTTGAATTCAATTCTGCCTCTAGTTCGCTGAGGGCCGTGGGTGCGTCACTTGACCATCTGGGACTCAGTTTCCCCATATGAAAAATTAAGGCATTGAGATAAGCAAACCATAAAGTCCATTTCAAGCTCTAAAAGGAGAGGAGGCGTGACCGGCTCGTAAGGCCCTGCTTGGCTGTGTGCTTTATAACACACGCTATTTCGTCCTCAGAACGACCCTCTGAGGAACGCAGTATTAGCCTCATTTTACAAATGGGGCAACCAAGGTTCTGGGAGGTTCGTCCCTGCCCAGTGAAAAAATTTATAAAGCCAGAGACCAAATGCAAATTTTTCCAACTCCAGAGCCCATTTTTTCTAACTCCAGAGATGTTTCTAACTTTACCCTCTCAAATAGTGGTGACACTTTGGTGTCACTCTCAGAAAAGTTTATTTTTCCGCCTCCGTTTGCACAGTGTGTTCCATGCCACGGAGAACTTTTCTTTTCAAAAAATTTCCAAAGGACAAAGGATGCATTATGTCTTCAATTTTTGGCAACTTCACACAATAACCTTTGCAGCCTCTTGGCTTCCATCTCCCAGGGATGGCATTTCAAGTATGCGTGGTCATGGAGCGCCCGTGGTTTAAAATTTTAGTGGAGGACCCTTACTCCCATCTGTCTTTGTGGGCTGATGCCCTGTCCCTGGCTTCCTGGCGGTCACAGTCCCGCTCGTTATCTCTTGTAGTCGAGAGGGGCTGTGTCCTGCCTCCCTAGCTGGAAGCCCTGATTCTTAGCACAGCCAACAGGCTCCACTGGGGCTTTCAAGCTCGATGGCACTTTGGATGTCAGTAGCTGGGAAAATCAAGCTTAATGTTTGATGACATTACAAAGTCAGGCTGTTCTCTTTTCATCCCAGAAAGAAGGAAAAAACAGAGTTCTCACCAGGAGACTGTCCCAAGGAAGTGGGAGACAGTTGGTCTGGGAAGCCCAGTGGGTTGGAGGGGGCACACTGGGCTGGAAGTCGGCAAACTGGACTCTGGTTTTGGCTTGGAAGCCAACTAGCTGTTGACCTGGGGCAAAGTTGACCGTCTATGAGCTTTAACTTCCTCCGGCATGAATAAATGACGGCTTGGGCTAGGAGTACTCTGAGTTAGGAACTATGCTATCATAAAGATAAGATCAACTTGTGGGGATGTTTCTGTACCCCATGCAAACTTCAGAAATGACCAGGGTCTTTTGACGGGAGGGGTCAGAAGAGCAAGGAGGTGCCCTGGGGACCAGGGTGAGGAAGTCTGGGCAAAGGGACCAGCTCTGTTGCAGGACCTACAAAAGCTTCAGGATGCCCAGTCACCATGCTTGGGTTCCAGGCTGAAGTCCAGAAGCTTTGGGGGCCTGGAGGGGGAAACAGGTGCCGGTGTTGTGGGTGAACTCAGGCTTCTATTCCCGGGGGTCTCTAGTTTGATGCTCAAGAGAGGCTCTGGGCTCCGTTACCACCAGGCTCACACCTGCCCTGTTGCCTCAGCTTCCCCAGATCTGCACGTGTCCCAACACGGTAGGTATGCGATGAGTCTGTGGAACAAGTCAGTTGGGCAGAAGCCTGTTCCCAGATGTGGGTGTCTCTTCATGCACCTCCAAGATGGCTGTCTTTGACCAGAGCCTGGACTGGCTGGGGGGAGAAGGCAGGACTGACAGGGAGGTGTGGGCTGGAGCCAGTGCGACGTTAGGCCGCCAGCTCTCATACTGGGGCTCCAGGGCAGGCATCCATATCCAGAGGTATCTTTGAAGACCAAACCGGAAACAGAGGCAAAAAACCTATTGTAGGGTTTGATGACACAGAAGAGCAATGGAATTCCTGGAAACAGATGAGCACCTCTAAATAAAACTCATTTCATTCCCTAGAGCAACCCGGCATGTTATATTTTTACCCGGAGAGTCTCACTCGTTTCATGCAATTATTACTGGGTCGAAGTTTTCTGGGAGACCCCAAATGACATGGCAGGTGCTAGTTTGATAGAAAGAGGAATCTTTGGATTCCTCCTAATCTTAGAGGAATCTTTGGAAGGGCTTAGAAATAAACAAGACTGATGTAACCAGGACCGCTATAAGCAGAGGTATGTAATTATGCAGGAGCTGGGAAGTCTAGCTTATGACATCTTATGGGAAACATTCCCTTAGATGGGAAGCTCCGTTGTGGACCATCCTTGAAAACAGATGATGTGTTTTGTCAGCTTTCTCTTAGGGTACCATGATCTTCACACACAGAAAGAATGATGTTAGGTCATGATTTTCTTTGGAAATTTTTCCATTGGATGATTACCAGCCTGACTTAGTCCTTTCAAGATTGCATATTAAAGAAATGATGAAAGATGTTTTCCTTATAAAGCTTTCTGAAGTATGATACAAAACTGAGAAGCCACAAAAGGAAATATTAATAAATTCAGTTACATTAAAATAGACAGCTAAATACACTGTAAACAAAATCAAAGGACAAACATGGAACTGCAAAGATGTTTGCGTGCTATATCACAGAGGAAGAACTGGTTTCTTTAATATATAAAGAGATTCTAGAAATCAATAAGCAAGGACTCTGAGCTTCATAGAAAAATGGGCAAAGGATATGAATAGCGTCCATGAAGAAGGAAGTAAAGCGGCGTCTTAGGCACAGGAAAAGTTGCTTAGTCTCACTAATAAGAAATGAAAATTAAAATGACATGGAGATAATTTTTTCATTTTTCAGATTGGCAAAGATCAAAAAGTTTGAAAATGCCAAGATAGTGTGTGTGTGGGGGTGTGTGTGTGTGAGTGGGATAAATTGTTATAACTTTTATGGGGGAGCAATTTGGTAACATTTCTCGTTCACGAGTCAATATTGTGAATGTTACATCCTCAAATGCCAAAGGTTCTTCACTTATTCTGAAGTTTCCCCACCAATATTTCACGGAATAGGTTCTCCTATTCTCGAAGCGTTTTCAGGCACACAGTCTGGGAACCGCTGCGAGCTATAGAGTATTCGGTAGTCAGGATGTATCCAGCAGCTATGAACACTGTCCAGGGCCAGCTGCAGTCCTGTTTGCTGCCTCTTTAGAAAGAGGAGACCTCACAAACCACCATCCACACTTTCTGCTCTTGGAACTGCATTTTAGTCAGGAGAATAAATGCCAGAGCTGCAAAAAAATGCTTCTGAACCCAAAGGAGCTGCCTGAGGACAGACGCTGCTCTCCATGGCTGGGACAAGGAGATGGCAGGCCCTCCTCTCCCCGAGAAGCTCCCTGGCGTGCGACCAGAGGCCAGCGGCTCCCCTCGCAGCGTTAATTAGGAGAGAGGCAGCATTTGGAGACAATCTGTTCAAGAAACTCTGCACAGGACACCTTCGCATTCTGGGCTCTGGGGCTGCTCTGTGCCAGGCGCCTGACTCCACACGCCTCGATGGAATTCTGTGGCAGAATCTCTCCAAAATGTGTGGAAAAATCTGTCTCACCAGCTTCTCCTTCTTCACTTCAAGGTGAAGCAGGTGACTTTCCTCACTGTCTCTCTGGGAGCCAGATGAGCGCTAATGATCTGCACCCTGCTGAGCTGGCTCCCCACAGGAACTGCCACGGAGCCTCCAGTCTTTCCAGAAGCAGGCAGGTAAGTAAACACAAACAGGCGAATAAACGGCAGGGGTAGCTGGGCCATGAAAGGGGTCTGCTGGACCCGCTTCCTCTGCCGCCCCCATCCCCCCGTGGGCAGGGCAGCGCAGGGCTAGCTGGGTCCCACCCGCCAACCCCTGTCCTAATCCCACTTTGCAAACCAGAGAAGCTTGTGTCTTCCACCTACGACGGTGGCCTTCAACCTCCGCTGCATATGAAAATCACTGGGGAAAGCTTAAAAAACAGTGGCACTGCCTGGATCTCACCTGTGTAGATTTTGATTTAATCGAGATGGTTTCCAGTCCCCGCCTAGGTGATTCTAAGGTATAGCCAAGGTTGAGGACCACAGATCTGGGGTACTTTCGAGAGAGAGTGGGGGCACTATTAACCATTATTTTGCATAAACTGGGACTATGCTAGGCAGTGTGGGATGCGTGGGTCCCCAGCTTCAACCTTGAGAGACCCCTGAGAACTGTCTTCTAAGAGCATGTGATCTGAGTTGTTTGTTTTCATTTTCTACGTGGATGCAAACGCTGGCCCTTTTCCAGCATTGCAGAGGGTTAGAGGAGGGCGTCATGAATCGGATTTTGAGTTCTGTCGTGTTTCCAACAGCCACACTTTCCTCTTTGGGCATCTCCCCCACCCCTGCTGAGGAGAAGAGGGGCATGCGTATTCCTCTGGTCTTGCTGGAGAGTCTCACACCCGTGTCCGCCTTCTCGCTGTGCAGCTCTCTCTCTTGCAGCATCTTGGGCAACGCCGGGACAGAGAGCTCTGGATCCAGACTCCGCAAACCTTTCTGAGCCTCACTTTCGTCATCAGAAAATGGGGAGGGTACTTCCAGCCTCAAAATGTTGTGGTTGGGATCACATGAGACCCTCTCACACACACAGTGGGGGCACCGCTGGGCAGCAGAGAGTGGAGTGCAGCCCCTTCCTCCCTCATAGGAGGACATACCTCCTCCACGCGCCCCTGTCGTCACTGCTAACAGCGTGTCCTTAATGGGTGGCAATCTCTTAATCCTCTTAGAAACGACAGATGGTAATTCCTGCATTGTTTAGGAAGAATGGGATGACTTTCACATCGACACAACACTTGGAATAAACAAAGTGCATTATATATATTTTTTATTTATTTTTATTTTTATTTTTTGAGGAAGATTAGCCCTGAGCTAACTACTGCCAGTCCTCCTCTTTTTTGCTGAGGAAGCCTGGCCCTGAGCTAACACCTGTGCCCATCTTCCTCCACTTTATATGTGGGACGCCTGCCACAGCATGGCGTGCCAAGCGGTGCCATGTCCACACCCGGGATCCGAACTGGCGATCCCTGGGCCGCTGAGAAGCAGAACGTGCACACTTAACCGCTGTGCCACGGGGCTGGCCCCCAAAGTGCATTATAAATATTAATATTTTTTACATAAGCTGTTCTTGAGCAGTGACATTGGAAGCTGAGAGCCCGCCTGCCTGTTCTCCAGATGGAAAGATTGGGGTGCCCTGTGGTCTAGAACCTCACAGTAGGTAACTGCGAGGAGACAAAGAGCATGGCATTTATTGAGAAGCTGGGTGCCAGGTGCTTCAACTTACTTTATTTCATTACAACCTTTCAATAACCCTACGGAGGAATTACTGTTATCGCTACAACTTGGTTGAGGAAACTGAGACTCAGAGTGGTTGTGTCACTTGCCTAGGACCACACAGCAAGCTGGCCAGCTGGACTGTGATTCTGATTTTGCCTGGTTCCAAAGTGGGAGCCCAGATCCCAGGGGAGGTGGCCAGGCCTGTTAGGCCATGAGGATGTTTCCAGGAGATATTGTGGCCAAAACGTCAGGGTCAATGGCTTTGCAAGGTGATACCTTCCACCTTCAGCCTCCCCTTCCTTCCACAGCATTGAGTGGCCTGTGCTCTACACTGGGGAGACAGAGATGTCTGTGACAGGGTCCCTGCCCTCAACAAGCTTCCAACTGAGCAGGAGATCCACCTGGGAGGCCAAGTGAGGGATGTGCTATTGAGGGGAGGGCAGGGGACAGGGTTTGGAGGCTTGGAGGTCCACAGCAGGGAGCATTCAACATTACACAGCAAGTCAGGGAAGACAGCATGGAGGAGGTGATTTCTGAATCTGGGTTTGGAGCAAGGTCCAGATGGATAAAGAGAGACCCTGTATGTTTGAGAAAGGCATGTCATGCAGTGCAGGGCAGCAGTGAGGCGGATGGGCACGCAGCTAGGGGCCAGCTCCCATGCTTCCAGACCCCATTTTTTCTGACCCCGATGGATGCAGCCAGCATATCGGTTCTTCTGCTGCAATTTGCACTCAGCATGCAAAGCTGGAGCAAAGTCCCACGGCCTCGTCTCTTCAAATTAGGCTAAAGAGATGAAATGACTTCATTACTGTTGTTTTGCCAGTTGCCTCTTCTCTCGGGGTCCCTCCCAACAGATCACCCGAGAAGACGGCCGTCCCACCCGACCTGGGCTCTCGGCTCATCCCCTCTGCCATTCAGCGGGGACGCCACCTCCGTCAGCACCTTTGCTAGACTCTAATAATTTTCTTATCAAAAAGTTTACGCTCATTAAAAAGGCCGTGTTTGGAAATATATTTTATTTACAGATATACTTCTTTGGAAAAATACGCTGTCTTTAAATGGTTATGCTATTGTTGCAAGCTGAAATGTATTAGCATTTCACCTATGGTTTGGTGACAGACACAAGCTGGCTTGAAAACCGTTGAAAAGGAATTCTTTGTTGATTAATTTGTTTTTCTTTCTCATGGTTCTGACACTTAGGAGATATTTAAATTGTATTTTACCAGTTTGTGCAAAACTAGTCTGAGTATCAGAGAGCAGTGTGGGTGGAATTTGGATAGTCTTAATGATGCAGTGCTGGAAATCAAATTTGAAATTCACGGAATCAAGCAGCTGGATCAATCAACCTGGAGTTGGAAGGACTTTGGTGGTCAGGAGGCCCTCTGCTTTAGCTGATGGCTGCTTGTCACTGGCTGGTGGCGTTCCTGGTGTATAGTAGATTGACTTCTGCTTGGTTACCTCCAGTGACAGGGAACTCACTACCTTACATCAGCTCTGAGTTATTGTTAGTGGACATGTTTAATGATGTCACAGCCTCTATGTGTTTCAGATCCAGGGTTAAGAGGGCATAGCCCTGAGCCATGGTACCCAGGAGGCTGTTCACTGTACTGTGGAGAACACAGATTCAGGTGCAGAGAAATGTGGGCTGCCCCAAAGCTGCCTGACAGCGATCAGGAGGTCCCTGGAGTTTGCCCTGAGCAATAGAGGCGCAAACACGCAGGATCCAGGGGCCCAGGAGCAAGAAGCAGATGGCCCAGTGCAGAGTGTGTCACAGGAAGGATGTGGTTCATGCAGAAATTTGCAGAGCAGATGAGCTTGGAGGGTGTCCCCTCTGCTGTCCTGGTTAAGATCATTACCACAGAAGGGAAAAGCTGGAGCTCGGAAATCACTGAGAGCCCTGTAGCATTCCTTCAACAAATATTTGCCTCTACATTGGAGAGTGAATTACAGCACCGTGTTCTCCTTGTGGAATGTGGCCTCGGTCACGCTCCCCAAGTCTTGTTTCATCTTCAAGTCAGGAGTGAAAGCTGCCCTTGGAAGGTGTTCCAGATGCATTTCTGGACCAAGGGGGCTGGGAACTTGGTTGGGGTCTGGGGTCCTGGGTCCTGAGCCGGCCATAAGAGATGAAGAGCTGTTTTCTCTTCAGGGTCCCCCAGCGCCACCTGGGATGCTTGTTAACCATGCAAGGATTCAGAGGGGCTGGGCTGGGGCCTGGCTGCTGCAGTTTTAACAGGCTCGCCAGGAGATGCTCGTTAGAGAAAGGCTGCCTTTCAGAGTGCTGCCTTACCAAGGCGCGCTGATCCTAGATGTGCTGGGCGTCACACAAGCACTGGGAAAGATGAACAAAGTTGCACCGATGTGACGCGCGTGTGGAGGGCCTCGTAGGATGACTGCATCCTGTAAATTGGTTGTGTTGCATCTCCTTGCCCTCTGTCCCGTCTCTGGTCTACAGAGAGCTGTAGTGTCTGAGAATCCTTTTCTAAAGGGCTTGACCTGCTGCCAGGAGTCGCTAGAACAAACGCATCACGCCTCCCCACTTTGGCCTGCTCTATGCCTAGAGAAATCTCTAGTCTTGCCCCCTGCACCTTGGGAACAAATGCTGGTCCACAGCTGAGAACATTCATTCTTTGCACCTAACAATGCAGGCTGGCCATTTTCTCCATTGTGCAATCTGCTCCCAGCTTTGGGTCATAGAGCTGTGACCTCCGATGTGCAGAACACACCGTCAGACACAAGCTTGATTAGCAACAAACACGTCCCACTTCCCCGGAGCCCAGAGACAATGTGAGCTAAGTGGGCTCTGAAGATGCTACCGCAGAGATGCGCTTTCTCGCTTAAGCGTTTAATGCATCTTGCAGAGAGCATGCAGAAGCCCCAGCGGAGGTGGGAGCCGCGGGTGCTGACCTGTGGGCTGATGTGGCAATAGTGAAGGATAATGTCACAGGGAGCCTGCTGCGCCTCTGCTCCCAGACCCACTTCCAGCTTGCTTTTCCCCTTGCCTCCCTGGGAACCCAAGCTGGACATTCCTAGTGAATATTTAGAGTTTCTGCCTGCCCCTCCCAACTCGACTCTTGCCTCTGGTATTGGCCAGGTGTATGGACTGAATGTTTGTGTCCTTCCCAAAAATCATGTTGAAATTCTGACCTCAATGTGACTATTACGAGGTGGGGCCTTGGGAAGGTGACTCGGTCATGAAAGTGGAACTCTCATAAATGGGATTAGTGCCCTTAGAAAAGAGGCTCTGAGAGCTCCCTCGCCCCTTCTGCTGCATGAGGCCACATACAGAAGATGGCCGTGCATGAACCAGGAAGCAGGCCCTCCCCACAACTGCTGGAGTTGACCTTGGACTTTCCAGCCTCCAGAACTGTCAGAAATAAGTTTGTGTTGTTACAAGCTGCCCAGTCTACGGTGTTCTGTTATAGCTGTCCAAACGGGCTGAGACACCTGGTGAACCTGAGCAAGTGGCTTCTCTCCTCCGAGCCTCAGTGCCCACATCTGCACGGCGAGGCTGGTCTGCCTCACAGAGAATTCGTGAAGAAAGGGTCTTTCTGTTCCCTCTTTCTTGTCTCGCAGCAATTTGTGCATATCTTATTTCCTGCCTGTGAGGACAGCACAAGATTTTATTCCTATTTGGGGTCTTTTGCAGCACCTAGCTCAGAGCCTTCCATTGGAGAAGAAATGAACGTCAGAAGGAGATCTCAAACCCTCAGAGACCCAGTGAGTTACCTCCGCGTGGGGAGAGGAGTGCAGACGAGGTTGAGGTGGGGGGGCCAGGCCTGCGTTCACAACTGGGTGAACCGACCCTTTATACTGGAGCATCCTGTCTCATGTCAAAATATTGAACTGGGGGCTGGCCCTGTGGCTGAGTGGTTAAGTTCGCGCGCTCTGCTGCAGGCGGCCCAGTGTTTTGTTGGTTCGAATCCTGAGTGTGGGCACGGCACTGCTCATCAAACCACGCTGAGGCAGCGTCCCACATGCCACAACTAGAAGGACCCACAACGAAGAATATACAACTATGCACTGGGGGGCTTTGGGGATAAAAAGGAAGAAATAAAATCTTAAAAAAAAAAAAATATTGAACCATTTCCTTCCCAGTTCTCCATCTTTGGCAGTGTCCTCTGCCAGTTACAGACGGGTGCTTGCACACTTGTGCCCTTCTTCCGTCCTGCCATCTTGGAATCCTGGGGACCATTGGCTACCTGTAGCTTGGAGTCTAAAGGGTATTTTCATGGTGAGGTCTTAGTTTTTTCCAGCTTTGAGCAAATACAATGAAAACCAACTGGGTAATAATACAGCAATGACTGGGGCCTTCAAAGACATTTGGGGAACTGACTTGGTGTTTTAACCAATGTTCGTATTTTTTGTAATGAGCCCAACTTGCTGGTTAGATTAAAATGCTATTTACTGATGCTGCATAAATGCAGTATGTATGCTACTGAGCCCAGATAAAATTACTGTTTACGTTTTCAACAAATGGGGAACAAGCTGATGAGGACAGTGGAAACGCAATTTATGATTATGTAAATTAAGCTAGCTTCAGGACACTAATATGTAGATAAACGAGACTTTCATTATTGTGAATCAAGATGCCATTAACCTTGAAAATTATATACGATTGTCACAAATATTGCTTAAAAAGTAAAAAGAGGGCCATCTCCAGTTTTGTGGTTCTTCTTTTCTTTACTATTGTCCTAACTTTATTTATTTGTTTTTTCCAGCTTTACTGAGATGTAATTGACATATAACACTGTGTAAATTTAAGGTGTACAATGCGGTGATTTGATACACTTAATATTGTGAAATGATTACCAGGATTAGTTAACACCTCCATCCCTCACACAATTACCATTTCTTCTTTGCGGTGAGAATATTTAAGGTCTACTCTCTTAGCAACTTTCAAGTACATAACGCAGTATTATTACCTAGAATCAACATGTTGTACATTAGAGCCCCAGACCTAATTAATCTTATAACAAAGGGAAGTTTGCACCCTTTGACTGACATCTCCTCATTCCCCTCCCCCACCCCAGCTGATCACCGTTCTCCTCCCGGTTTCTGTGAGTTTGATGTTTTCAGATTCCACATATAGGTGACATCATACAGTATTTGTCTTTCTCTGTCTGGCTTATTTCATTTAGCGTAATGCCCTCAAGGACCATCCATGTTGTTGCAAATGGCGGATTTCCTTCTTTCTCATGGTTGAATAATATTCCATATATATACACACATACGTACATATATATACCACATATATACTATATATAGTATACCACTATATACTATATATACTATACCACGTATATACTACATGTAAGTACTATATACACAGTACCCCACATACTACATATACATATGTTTACCACATCTTCCTTATCTATTCATCTGTTGATGGACACTTTGGTTGTTTCCATGTCTTGGCTATTGTGAATAATGCTGCGATGAACATATGGCGGAGTTATCTTTTTGAGATCCTGTTTTCATTTCCACCAGAAGTGGGATTGCTGGATCATATAGTCTTTCTATTTTAATTTTTGGAGGCCCCTCCATACTGTTCTCCATGGTGACTTCACCAATTTACATTCCCACCAACAGCGCGCAAGGGTTCGCTTTTCTCCACATCCCTAACACTTATCACTTGTTTTTTGGATGATAGCCATTCTAACAGGTGTGAGGTGACATCTCATTGTGGATTTGATTTCATTTCTCTGATGATTAGTGATGTCAAGCATCTTTTCATGTTCCTGTTGGTCAGTTGCATGTCTTCTTTGGAAAAATGTCTGTTCAGATCTTCTGCTCATTTTTTAATTGGATTGTTTGTTTTTTAGCTGTTGAGTTGTATGAGTTCCTTACATATTTTGGATGCTAACTCCTTATCAGATGAGTTATTTGCAAATATTTTCTCTTAGTCCATAGGTTATCTTTTCACTTTGTTGATTGTTTCTTTTGCTGTGCAGCAGCTTTTCAGTTTGATGTAGTTGCACTTATTTATTTTTGCTTTTGTTGCTTGTGCTTTTGGCGTCATATCCAAAAAATTGTTGCCAAGACCAATGACAAGGAGCTTTTTCCTTATCTTTTCTTCTAGGGGGTTTTACGATTTCAGGTCTTATGATTAAGTCTTTAATTTATTTCAAGTTACTTTCTGTGAGTGGTAGAAGATAGGGGTCCAATTTCATCCTGTGCATGATTATCCAGGTTTCCCCAAACCATTTATTAAAGAGACTATCCTTTCCTCACTAAGTATTCTTGTTAGTTCTAACAGTTTTTTGAGAGTCTTTAGGATTTTCTGTATATATTATCACGTACAGTCATGCATGCTTAACAAAGGGGATATGTTCTGACAAATGCGTCGTCAGGTGATTTCATCATTGTGCGAACATCATAGAGTGTGCTTACGCAAACCTAGATGGTGTAGCCTACACACACCCAGGCTGTATGGTACTAAACTTACAGCACCACGGTCATATATGCAGTCCATCATTGATCCAAACACTTGCGAACACATGACTATGATCTTCAAACAAAGACAGTGTTACTTCTTCCTTTCCAGTTTGGATGCCTTTTATTTCTTTTTCTTACCTAATGGCTCTGGCTAGGACTTTAGTACTGTGTTGAATAGGAGAGGTGAGAGTGGGAAACCTTCTCTTGCTCCTGATCTTACAGGAAAAGCTTTTACCTTTTATCAATGAGTATGATGTTAGTGGTGATCTTGTCATTTATGGCCTTTATTATGTTGAGGTACATTCCTTCTATGCCCAGTTTGTCGAGAGTTTTTATCATGAAAAGGTGTTATATTTTGTCAAATGCTTTCTCTGCATCTATTGAGGTGATCATATGGTTTTTATTTTTCGTTCTGTTATTGTAATGTATCACATTTATTGTTTCGTGTGTGTTGAACCAACTTTTCATCCCAGGAATGAATCCACTTGATCATGGTACATGATCCTTTTAATGTAAAGCTGAATTCAGTTTGATACTATTTTGCTGAGAGTTTTTGCATATATTCATCAGGGTTATTGGCCTGTAGTTTTCTTTTCTTATAGTGTCCTTATCTGGTTTTGGTATCAGAGTAATGCTGACCTCGTAAGATGAGTCTGAGAGTGTTCCCTCTTCAGTCTTTGGGAAAAGTTTGAGAAGGATTGGTATTAATTCTTCTTTAAGTTTTTCATAGAATTCACCAGTGAAACCATCTGGTCCTGGACTTTTTCTTTTTTTTGATTACTGATTCGATCTCTTTATTCATTATTGATCTCTGAAGATTGTCTCATTTTTTCACAATTCAGTCTTAGTAAGTTGTGTATTTCCAGGAATTTATCCATTTCTTCTGGGTGATCCAATATGTTGGTGTATAATTGCTCATAATAGTCTCTCTGATCCTTTGTATTTCTATGGTATCAATTGCAATGTCTCTGCTTTCATTTCTGATTTTATTTGAGTCTTCTCTCTTTTTTCCTAGTTAGTCTAGCTAAAGGTTTGTCTATTTTGTTTATATTTTAAAAAAATTAACTCAGTTTTTTGTTGATCTTTTCTATTGTTTTTCTGGTTTGTAGTTCAATTATTTCTGCTCTGATCTTTGTTATTTTCTTCTTTCTGCTAATTTTGGGCTAGTTTTTATGTCTTTTTCTATTCCTTGAGATGTAAAGTTAGGTTCTTTGAGATCTCTCTTTTTCTTACTGTAGGTATTTATTGCTATAAGCTTCCATCTTAGAACTGCTTTTGCAGCATCCCATAAATTTTGACATGTTGTGTTTCCATTTTCATTTGTTTCAAGATTTCTGATTTCTCTTTTAATTTATTTCTTTGACCCGATTGGTTGTTCAGTCTTGCTTATTCTTTTAAATTTATTTTTAATTCTTTTGTTAGGAAGATGGTCTCTGAGCTAACATCTGTGCTGACCTTCTTCTACTTTATATATGGGACACTGCCGCAGCATGGCTTGATGAGCAATGTGTAGGTCCGAGCCCAGGATCTGAACCTGTGAACCCTGGGCTGCCGAAGCAGAGTGTGTGAACTTAACCACTGTGCCACTGGGCCAGCCCCATGAGTGTCTTGTTTAATATCCACATTTTTGTGAATTTTCTGGTTTTCTTCCTGCTATTGATTTCTAGTTTCATACTATTCGTTTTATTTATTTATTTTATTTTTCCTTTTTCTCCTGAAAGCCCCCTGGTACATAGTTGTATATTTTTAGTTGTGGGTCTTTCTAGTCGTGGCATGTGGGATGCCGCCTCAGCATGGCCTGATGAGTGGTGCCATGTCCGCGTCCAGGATCCGAACTGGCAAAACCCTGGGCCGCCGAAGTGGAGCATGTGCACTTAACCACTCGGTCACAGGGCCAGCTCCAAGTTTCATACCATTGTGGTTGGAAAAGATCTTGATATGATTTTGATCTTAAGTTTGCTAAGAGTTGTTTTGTGACCTATCATGTGATCTATCCTGGAGAACGTTCTGTGTGTGCTTGAGAAGAATTTGTATTCTGCTGCTGTTGGATGGAATAATCTGCATATGTCTGTAAGGTCCATTTGGTATAAAGGATAGTTCAAATCCAATGTTTCCTTATAGATTTTCTGTCTGGATGATCTATCCATGTTAAAAGTGGGGTGTTGAAGTCTGCCACTATTATTATATTGTTGTATCCTCTTGATGAGTTGACTCCTTTTTCAATATATAATGACCTTCTTTGTCTCTTGTTACAATTTTTGGCTTAAAGTCTATTTTGTCTGATATAAGTATGGTTAACCCTCCTCTCTTTTGGTTTCCACTTGCACGGAGTATCTTTTTCCTTCCCTTCACTTTGAGCCTATGTGTGTCCTTAAAGCTGAAGCGAGTCTCTTGTAGGTGGCATATAATTAGGTCCTTTTTTTTTTTTTAAATCTATCCAGCCATTCTATGCATTTTGATTGGAGAATTTAATCAATTTACATTTAGATTAATTATTTATAGGTAAGAACTTACTAATGCCATCTTATTAATTGTCTTCTGGCTGTTTTGTAGCTCTCTTGTTCCTTTCTCCCTCTCTTGTAGCCTTTCTTTGTGAATTGATGTTTTTCCATAGTGGTATGCTTTGATTTCCTTGTCTTTATCTTTTGTGTTTCTACTGATGGTTTTTGCTTTGTGGTTACCATGAGGCTTACATAGAACATAAAGCATAAAACTTCTCATAGATATAACAGTCTATTTTATACTGATAGCAACTCAACTTTGATTGCATACAAAATTCTACTGTTTACTCTCCCCCTTTTGTGTTTTAGTTACCACAATTTACCTTATTTTTTATTGTGTATTCATTAACAAATTATTGTAGATATAGTTATTTTCAATACTTTTGTCTTTTAATGTCTGTCCTAGAGTTAAATGGTTAACACATCACATCTACAGTATTCGAATATTCTGAATTTGACTATATACTTACTTTTATCAGTATGTTTATTTTCATTTTACTAATTAAAGTCCTTTCATTTTAGCTTGAAAAACTCCTTTCAGCATTTCTCGTAAGGCAGGTCCATTGGTGATGAACTCCATCAGCTACTGTTTATATGGGAAAGTCTTCATCTCTCCTTCATTTCTGAAGGACAACTTTACTGGATAGAATATTGTTGGTTGGCAGTTTTTTTTCTTTCAGCACTTTGAATGTATCATCCTACTCTCTTGTCTGTAAAATTTCTGCTAAGAAATCCTCTGATAGCCTTATGGGGTTTGCTTGTAAGTTACAAGCTTCTTTTTCCTTGCTGCTTTTAAGATTCTCTCTCTGTCTGATTTTTGACAGTTTTATTATAATATGTTTTTGGGAAGATCTCTTTACGTCAAGTTTGTTTGGTCAAATAAAAATGGGGGAAGCTCTATAAAAATTACTAAAAATTGCAAGATGGTGACAGCAGAGCATTAAACCAAGTGCAGGGCCCTATGCAACTGCACAGGTCAGTCCTATGTCCGTGAAACCAGCCCTGCCTGTTACTTTGGAGTTTCACAGGCTCGCATGACTTAGCAGGGAGAGGGAGCCATGTTCATTTGGGGCCAAGACTGGGGAAGCAACCTAGCAGTAAGTTCTCTCCTGGGTGGAACCACTGGCGAGAGTCATGCCCAAGGAATGTAACATCCCCTGGTGGGGGTGGGATGGGTGGTGGCAGGCAGTGGGATATTTCAGATCATGTCCAGAGGGTCAGTTCTGTGGGAAGAATCTCTGACCAGCATAGGGGTCTGGAGAACAGGATCCAGCCTAGAGTGGGCAGGGGGGTGACAGAAAGAACCAGGCAGGCCTTAAGTCCAGGGCTAGTAGGCTGAGCCTCAGAGCAGGCCTTTGTCTCTGGGGAAAATGGTGTGAAAGGTGGGGAAACTGAGGTAGGAGTGAAGGCAAGAGGCCTGGGCATACCAAGTGAGAGGGAGGAGCAGCAGCTGGCTTGGTCCATGGCCAAGTGACTAGAGCCAGCGCCCCCTGCTGGAAGGAGCTGAAGGGACAACTGTGTTTTATGCTTCTGAGACTGGATTTAGATCTGGGCGACATCAGCAGAGGTAGCTGGGGAGAGTGATAGGACCCCAAACCAAATGCATGATCCCCAAATGGAGATCCACCCACCATCTCCCTCCAAGCCCCATAACCCTCCTCCCTCCTACAGGGGATGGAGCAAGAAAGAGCTGGTACCCAGCATGGCCCTCTCTGACCCACTGTGTGCTCAAGGAATGAAAGGAGGTTGGAAGGCATCGAGGAACAGGGGGAAACAAAGGGCAGGAGACTAATGGGAAGTCCTAAGGGAGGCCATTGCTCTATTGATCTCTTTAGTGCTCACACTGTGGCGGACATTGTCAGTGCCCTGCCTTGTCCCCTCAGCTCTATAGTGGCCATTTCTATGCACTTGCTCCTCTGCTTTCACTTCCAACAGCCAGCGTCTGCTTCTCTCTGTCTCTCTCCTTGGAGGGCTGCCTTCGGGCTGCCAGGGTGGGGAGATGGAGCTGCCTGGGATTCACGTCACCACCCCTCCCCCAAGCCTCAGGGCAGCCCTGAATCAAGGACATCTTGGGCATCTCTGAGACTTCTCCTTTTCAAATCTCCTGAAGATCTTGTTGAAATGCAGCTTCTAATTCAGTAGGTTTAGCGTGGACCTTTTTTTTGGTACAAACTCTAGATATGGTTGCTGCTGTTCAATGGGCCGCCCTTCAAGTGGCAAAGACCTCGATATGGCGTTTTCACTCGACCTTTCTTTCTGATTCCCTTTTCCCTCTATTGTAGTGGTTTTCCTGGGAATATTTCCTACAGAATCATTTTGTTCCAAATCCTCATCTCAGGGTCTGCTTTTGGGGAACACGACCTAAGAGATTCATGGATCTTGTGACATGGGCAATGCCATCCCTGGTTTACAGATGAAGAAACTGAAGCTCAGAGAATGGGAGTAACTGGCACAAGGTCACGCAGGTGGTAAGTGGCAGAGAGAGGCCTCCATGCTGGTCTGCTAGTCACCCTGATGCGGGATCGGTGAGCCGAGGAGTCGAAAGAAAGATTTCTTAGACTCTCAAGATCTGGCAGTAGTGCTCTTTTATTTAGAAAATAGTGTGGAATAGCATAGGGACAGGACCCATGGGCAGTCAGAGCTTCTGCTGCCGCCGCTTCTGCTGCCCCCGCTGGCATGGGGACAGAGCCCATGGGCAGGCAGAGCCGCTGCTGCTGCCCCCGCTGGCATGGGGACAGGACCCATGGGCAGGCAGAGCTGGTGCGTGGGGACAGGACCCACGGGCAGTCAGAGCTCCTGCTGCTGCCCCGAGTTGAGGGTTAGGGCTAAATTTAAGGCATAGGTATGTGAGTCATCTCTTTACGAAGACAAAGGAAAGAACACAAAAAAAGTTAAAATGGTATCAGTGCAGGTGGGGTCTGGTTGTTGGGTGATCCCATGACTTTTAGACAAGAATCAAATCGGATTAAGTAAAGGTCAGAAGCCACCACCCTAAATCAGTTACATGAGATTGCCAGACAGCAACCAACTTAAGTTCTTGCCTCTGGCATTGACCAAGAGCCTCTAGAGATAAGACCATCCCCCCCTCTTCCTGGCACAGAGAGGGAGGCATCTTCACAGATAGAGGTTTCCCTTAGAAATGTAAATGTTTCCCAACAAAGGGGCAAAACAAATTCCACTCCTTGGAGCCTGAATCTCATCTGTAGTTTTAAAACTAACCAGCCTAAAAATCCTCATCATAAACCATTTTAAAATTAAGCAGCCTAAAAATCCTCATCAACCCTAACCCAGCATCCTCTCATTGCACCATTTGTCAGGTGGTCCCCCACCAGTGCTCATTCCCCTCGGCCGCGTCCAGCATCTGGTCTCATTGTGTTCTCCTTCTCAGCCCTTCAAGTTTGGAAACCAGTTGGGGGCAGTTACAGACCACCCCACTTATTCCTTCTTAATCTAAGCTTCCAGACTGGGCTCCCTTTGTGTGCGCAAACATCTAATTGTAATGCCAGCCCCAGGATTCTAGTCGTCTACCAGATACTTCTAAGCACTTTTCGGTGCCCCGTTTCTCTTTTATTTTGGCCATGAAACAGTTAAGCAACAGGTTCTATGGAAGCCATTAAATGAGGCAGAATGTCAGAATCAATCGAAAGCCGCTTTTTGTCCTTTTATCCACATGGAGATAGAGCAGAGGTCAAGCATTGTGCAGAAAGAACGACCGTGTCCTCAGAGAGCTCCCAGAGCCCCTGCACCCGGGGGCTGGGGAACCGTATGGCTGTGTGACGTCCTCTTAGACCTGAAACAGCTCTTTTCTGTCCCTGGGGAGATGCTGTGGCGGATGAAGCTGCCTCAACCTGCTTATAGTTGTGAATGCCACCCCAATCGCCTTCACAGCTGTCACTGCCTCAAAGATAGAAAAAAGGGGAACGAATGTTTCACTCTGGTTCAGAGGAGACACACCCCGTTTCCTCAAAGCGTCCTCTGACTACACACTGAACAGCAGAACATTTGTGGGGGGTTTGGCTACCCGCTCCCCTCAGCCAAGCTTCAGCACCAGGTTTCTTCAGCTGGGCTGCTCACACAGGGGTCCTTCTGTGGGGTGGGGAGTGTTTGGGGTCACCTCAGGGGTTCAGACAAAGTAAACAGACATTTTGATTGTTCTTTAGATATAACAAGGACCACTTCCATGGGTGCAGTGAAACAGGACAGGGACCCAAGCACAAGGGAGGGATGGGGGAGGCAGCCATCACTGACTATAGCCTGGGCGTCTCCCCTTCCTTTGTACAAAGAACCACACTGTCAGGCCTGCCCCGTGGTGTAGTGGCTTAGGGGTTTGGCAGCCCCAGGTTTAGGGGTTCAGACCCTGGCCGTGGACCTACACCCCACTCTCAAGCCATGCTGTGGGGGCGTCCCACATATGAAACAGAGGAAGATTGGCACAGACGTTAGCTCAGGGCCAGTCTTCCTCAAGCAAAAAGAGGAAGATTGGCAACAGATGTTAGCTCAGGGCCAATCTTCCTCACACACACACAAAAGAACCACACTGCATGGAAGTGTGGCTTGGTCCCCTCTCTGTCTGAGGGTCACCTCTGGGTCACCTCTTTTTATGTGAGAAGCAGGGTCTCTGGGAGGAAATGGCTTTGCTCCAATCTCAGGTCTGCCGCTGCAGCTGGGTGACCTCAGGTAAGTTCCCTCGCCTCCTCAAGTTGTCGTTCCCTCGCCTACAGTGGGCTCACACAGATTAAAGGAGAAAATGTGCACGAATCACTTCAGACTCAGAGTAAGTCCTGAATAATTGTGTGGAACTCTTGCAATCCGTGTGTGACTGTCAGCCTCCAGCTTCCAGGTCAGGGGAGGCGTCAGGGAGGACATGGATGGCAGAGCCAGGTCGGGATGGCGAGTCAGTCTCCCCGGGAAGGGGGGTTTGGGCTGTTCTCTCTAAAGCACGTTAGTCCCTCATCAGGTACCTACCAGTCTACCCCATCTGTATATTTAGTGTGTATTTTATTTAAGGTGGCAACACTGCTCTGGATCAGATGGCAGCCTAGACTGTTGACTTCCTTCCCCAGCCAACCCGTGGCAGGCTAGCAGAAAAAGATGGAGGTCAATGGACATTGGAAATGCTCTCAGTCCCTGACACCAAATCTGTGAGACCCACTGACAACTGGAAGTGGAAGGTGGTTGGGTCCCAGCATGGGATGACATGCACCTTGGAGTGGGAGCAAGAGGTGGAAGCAGGAGAGGGTCCTCTCATCATCACTCTGGGGACCCACCTGGGGGTTTCGTGTTTTCCACTCCTGTGACTTTAGGCTCTGCTGGACCACAGGTCCTGGTTCCAGGGGGCACAGAAAGTTACAGCCTTTGCCTGGTCATGTTAGGCTCCTCATGCTGGTGCGCCAGCAGCCAGTGAAAGGAGTCGTAATACCGGCGGGGACAATGACTGGTTATCGCGGGGAGGTGAGGTTGTTGGTACATAACGGGGGCAGGAAAGAGGATGTCTGGAATTCAGGGATGCACTTGGGCACCTCTTGGTACTTGCAAACCTGGAGATAACCATGAAGAAGCCATAAGCCCTGGTATCAGGGCATGGTACCAGACTCAGACCCTTAGGACTGAAGGAGTGGCAAGAGCCTAGAACAGTAGCAGAGCGGGCCAAGGGCACTCTAGAAAGGGTTATAGTTTCCTGTGGCTACTGTAACAGATTGCCAAAGACTGGTGGCTTAAATGACAGAAATTTATTTTCCCACAGTTCTGGAGGCTAGAAGTCCAAGATGAAAGTGTCAGCAGGGCTGGTTTCTCCTACGGGCTTGTAGATGGCTGGCTTCTCTCTGTGTCTTCTCACGGTCTTTCCTCTGAATCTATCTGTGTCTAAATTTCCTCTCCTTATAAGGACCCCAGGTTGGAGGAGGGCCCACCCTAATGACCTCATTTTACCTTAAATACCTCTTGAAAGGCCCTGTCTCTCAAAATGGTCACATTCTGAGGTACTAGGCATTAGGATTTTATCACGTGAATTATTTGGGGACACAGTTCAGCCCATAAGAAGGAGGGTCATGGTGAATCTCAATGATAACCTGCCCCAGAAGGATTGGTAATCTATCCCACTAGTCCTTCATTGTGAGTTTGTTTGTTGATTTCCTTATAAAATAAATTATGACCAGTCACCACCTTGAAAAATCAGTGGCAGAACAGAATGAACGCAGCGTGGGTGCGATTGGATCTGAGCAGTGCAAGGGGTGGGCTGGAGCAGCTGCCCGTAGAGCCCTGCCCGTGTTCCCTCCCTGCTCATTGTTCTCCTGCTCATGCATGGCTTCCCACTGCAAGCACCTGTGACTACCCTCCCAAGGCCTCCTCTGGCAGCTCAGCTGGCGCTCAGGACAAGCACGAAGTGTCAGGAGTTGATGCCCCCAGGGTCGGCCCTTAGCTGGTGAAGGATGAGTTGGAGGATAGATAAACCAGCTTCCTCATCCTCAGCACGATGGAGATGGGGATTCTGAGGCGTGCTCTACAGTGCCTCCCAGAGGTCATTAGCAGGATCGAGACCAGCAGCCCACGGTGCGACCTACTTATTTGCGCACCCTGTATTGGCTTGCTCACTCCCCTTCCCGTCTCACTTCCCCCACTCTCCTACTGGTGCTTCTTGGGATCACTTCCTAAATAAAAGACTTACATTTAAATCTTTGTGCTAAGGTTTGCTTCTGGCAGAACCTAAGTGAAGGCAGGAGGAGGAATGGAACTCCACTTGAGTGCCCCCTGTGGGCTAGGAATTGTGCCCGGCTGTTCACATCCTCATCTCCTGGAATTCTGAGAGGCTGGCTTTATCATTCCCACTTTAACGCCTGAGGAAACTAAGGCTTAATAGCCTGCTGAGGTCCCAGCACCCTGCCATTCAGTGGTGGAGCCAGGATTGGTTTCTGAGGATGGGGCAATCCCCATTCCTAAAGGACGGGTTGCAGAATGTGCCTGGACAAGCCTCACACGAGGAGTCTAGAGCCCTGGCTTTAAGTGTCAGGCATAGCAGCTACTTGGACGAGTTACTGTCTCTCTCTGGGCCTCAGTTTCCCTCTCTGTGAAATAGAAGGAGAGGCTTAGAACATCTCTGAGGGCCCCTCTGGCTCTCGAAATCTAGGATGAGAATCCATCAGTGATAGCACTCCTGGGCCCATCCTGCTCTTTACCTTCCACGGCACAGCCAGGCCGCAAGTGTGACTTCTAGACAAGGCCTCGGAGCCTGTCCTGGAGGGTTTGCCTCTCCATTGGTCTCTTATTGAGGTTTATTGACTGTCAGATATTTAAGGGTTAGATGGATTACGTCCTTGCGATAAGACAGAAAACATGATTCTCCAAAAGTCATTTGACTCTCTAGGAAAAGCAAGTTTCTTCCCTTCTCTGAAATGTCATGGAGGGAAGTCACTGGAATTCATTTATGAAACCGTAATCTTTCCCCATGTATTTCCCACGAAGGCCATATAACTCTTTCCACCAGACAATTTCTATAGATTTAATGAAGAGAATGAAGCAGGCAAGATGGAGGATGGCAGCAGATTAATCGTCGCCCAAAAGATTATGCACAGATGGCAGCTGATGATGGATGGGAAGTTGGCACATATTTGCGAAGGGCTATCGAGGCACCAGGCAACATACTAGACATGAAACACATGTGCCTTGAATGAATCATCTTATTTTTCATCTCCATTTCTAAGATGAGGAAATTTAGGTTCAGAGAGGCTAGGCAATCAGAACAAGGTCACACAGCCAGTTGGTGGCAGAGTTGGAAGTTAGACCCAAGTCTAGGTGTGAAGAGCAGGGCTTTGGAGCAGGAGGACGCTTGGATTTGAATCTTCCACTGACTGATTTGTCATCCTGTGATCCTTGGCAGGTCACCTGACCTCTTTGAGTCTCAATTTCTTCATCTGAAAAGTGAGGATAACACCATGAGTGGGATACAGGTATGTAGCTGTTAACAGCTCCCAGGGTCTCTCCACTCTCAACCTTCTCACCCCACGCCCCTGCCCCCAACAAGGTAATTCTGCCTGCAGGCTGGTTCCCTGGGGCACATTCACGCCTGGAGGTGAGACCTTGGGCTCTTGTCCGCCGGCCAGTCTCCCGCCTCCTTGGCATTTGCTGTTACAGAAGGGTGTGCTCCCTGCTCTGGATTCTGGTTTTCTTTATGACATTTTTACAGTTTTTCCATCTTCAGGGCATCTTTGTCCTGTTCTGGAATGGCCAGTGACGTCTGCTTGTCTCTGCGCTTCAGGAGCCTGTAGCTCTTCACTCCCAGCCAAGCCATCCATCCCCACTGCTCCCCACGTGCAGCCTCCACTCCCTCTGCTGAGGTCACTGCCTAGACCACACCGCACCCCCGTCTCTGGCTTGGGAGCCTGTACTCTAGTTAATGAGCGTCAGAGGTTATTGGAAACCATCTCTTCATCTACCTGCCATGGTGCCTGAGGCTCCACCATTAGAAAGTCATTTGTTTGGTTAAAGGTAAAGCATCTTTTGTTAAAATGCAGCTATTTCCAGAATGTGCAAACCAAGTTCTATCAACCATCCACACTTGAGTTAGGGATGTCTTTAAGTAACGGGCCAGGCACACAGTGAGTAAGATTCTGGAGGATCTGAGATTCTCCTGAGTGAGTGAAGAAAGCTCAGCGGCAATTTTAGCCTCGTCCTTCACCCTTCCCTGCCGTTGTTAGGAAAGTCTGGGGACTCAGAGCAACATCAGGGCCATATGCATAGAGGATACAGCTAAAGAGAGGAAATAAAACCAAACATAGCCAAAGCCTCAGAAGGCTCTGGTCCTCTTCCCACCCCCTACCCGGTATTTACTGAAGAGCATGGCAGGCGACTTTGAGAACCCACATGAAACTGGGAGAGATTTTGTTCAATCTGGTGGAGGGAGACCGCTATCCTGTGGATACTTAAAACGAATCACCCAAGACTCCCCTCCATGATAAGGCCCATACTGATGAGAGACCGCGGATTGTGGAACGAAAATTGAGCAAGACAGAGATATGAGAGACAAAGGAAGATAAAGCCAGATAAAAGTGGCAGGAGAGAACAGGGCCAGGAGGTCTCAGAAAGCAAGCCACGTATTTTTGAACATAACACAAAAACAATGGAAGGGTCCCCATGAAATTAAGGTTTCTAGCTTATGAACAATGCCTCCTAAAAGGGCAGGAAAATTACTTTCATCTAAAAATGGGCCACAGGAAAGAATCAAGACCAAATCCAGTACAAAGTTGTTATAAGAAAATGAGAGAATAAGCAACAGAATAACATTTCTGCAAAGAGACCTGCCACAAACTGAATTGAAGTGTAGCTTTGTATCTCAAGTGAATAAAAGATATGACACAAGATATGAAAGAATGCTGTACATCAGATTGAGAAAAATTCATAAACAGTGGACAGAACTCAGGAGAGAATTAGGAATAAAAAGAAATAAAGACTAAACTGTAAAGAACAGAAGAGAATATAAATGCCATAAATATCTTAACAGAAACAGAGGGTGAAAAGGATAAAGAAATTAAAAATTAAAGAGAAATGAAAACAGGAAAAAAGAAGGATTCAAGGGAACGAGAGAGAGAGATTGAAGACAAGCAAAGACAGTCCAACATATAGACAACAGGAGTCCCTGAGCTGGAAACCAAAGCAAAGGATAGAACAATACCAAAACTATAATTCAAGAAAACTTTCTGGAAAAAAAACACACATGATTTAAAAGTACGTATTGAAAGAGTACACTGTTCCTGAGAATATTGACACAAAACAACCAACTCCAAGACCTATTCTAGTAAAATTACTGGACCATAAAGAAAAGAAAAATCCTCTAGGTATCTCGGCCCAAAGAGATAGTAACTTGAAAGGGAAATAAGATTAGATCATCATCAGAGCTTAGAAAGTGATGCTTCATTCTAGGAGAAAATGGAGAAGCAGGTTTAATATACTTGAGGAGGGAACGTGCGAGCCAAGGATTCTATGTCCATTAACACTGATGTTCAAGTACAAAAGGGAACAGAATGTTATTTATACGTCAGAACGCAGAGAAATAGTTCCCTTGGGACTTTAAAGAGCAACCCACAGCAAATTAGCCTCAGGCTGCCCAAATAACTAGAAAGACATTAACACAGGAATTACGGTAAGCATTAAGTAAATAGTAACTTGCAGAACTAACAAAAAAGAACAAAAATAATGAGAGAGAGAATAGTCTGTAGCAGCTAACTGCTCTGACAGTGTAAATAGCATGCAGCTATAAAAATGGGAGGAGAATGAGAAGATACAATACAAAACAATTTCTTCTTAACTTTCGGTAATCATATCGTGATGGTAGTATTAATATTATTACTCAGAAATTGTTATTATGTAATGTGGGATAAAGCATGTAATTATGAGATATTCAAATTTTATCATTTCCTGTGTCTTGAGAATTATTATCCTTTGTGTGGAAGAAAGAAGACACAGATGTGAAATAGAAGTGGTTATGTGCAAAGCCTGCAGTCTTGAATTCAAATCGGAAAGGTCAGTCAGTATATATTCACGTTACAGACATCTGTTCATATAATTTTTACTTAGATGTAACTCATCCCTTCTATTTGCTGAAGAATATTCTATTATATGGTTTTACCACAATCTATTCAAGCAAATTTATGTGGGGGTGTGTGAGTGTGTATATATATATATTTATTTCCTCCCCAAATTTCACCATAACAAATCATGTGGCAGTGTATCTCTGAGTATATGAGTGAATATTTTTTAAGGGGAAATTCCCAGAAATAGAATAAACCGTCAGGACCACGCTCCTCAATAGGTACTAGATAATTGCCTTCCAAAAAGTTTGTATCAGTTTAAATTTCTATTATAAATGGATGAAAACACTGTTTTCTCACAAAATCGCCAAGCTATTCTCTGTCCAATAGGAAAAATATTGCTTCGATATATATTTATTCTATCATAAAGAGATTTAACCAAAAAAGAGAATCTTGTTTTACAAATTTACAGGCCGTTTCTATTTCTTCTTTTGTGAATTGCCTACTTAAAATTTGACTTATTTAAATTTGAATGCTTATCTTTTTATTGTTTATTTGTAGGCACTTTCAACATATTATGGATGTTTATCTTTTTTCAGCTGTATGTTTTGTAAACATTTTCCCTTCATCTGGCGCTTATTTTAACATGAAGAGTCTGTGAGTTTTTATGCAGCTGGATTTGTCAGTGCCCGTCCCCCTTCTAATGGCTCCTGGGTTTTCTGCACATTTTTTAAAAAAGGTCTTCTTTACTTGCAAGTCATAATAATTCTTTTACATTTCCTTCCGGTGGTTTTACAGTTTTTAATTTTATGTTTAGATTTTTAATTCACTAAAATTTTATTTTTATGTGTGGAGTGAAACAAGAATCAATGTATGTATCCTATCTATGAATCATCTATCTGTTTATCTATCATCAACCTTTCCAGATAGTCCATTTTCCCAATACTCTTTATTAAATAGTGTATCTATTCCCTATTGATTTGAAAGGCCACTTTCCACTCACTAAATTGTCATATGTAATAGGTGTTCTTTGTATGCCATTCTGTTACACTGATCTATGCCTATTTCTTTGCTGGTGCCATACTTTTTTTTTTTTTCCTTAATGATAGACAAGGAGAGTTTGTGAATATTTTTTTCGTTCACCTATGTCAAGGGGCCAAGAAGCACATGATAATATTCAACAAACAGACCTCGTTGTAACAGCAATCTGCTCCTTAAATCCTAGGCTCCCATTTCAGCTCATCCCTCTGACTTCCTTTTTTTTTTGGTGAAGAAGATCGGCCCTGAGCTAACATCCATTGCCAAACTCCCTCTTTTTGCTTAAGGAAGTTGGCCCTGAGCTAACATCCATGCCCATCTTCCTCTGTTTTGCATGTGGGATGCTGCCACAGCATGGCCCGATGAGAGGTGTGTAGGTCCACGCCTGGGATCCAAACCCACGAACCACAGGCTGCCAAAGTGGAGTGTGCGAACTTAACCACTATGCCACCGGGCCAGGGCTTGCCCCCTCCCTCTGACTTCTCGAGTCCCGTTTTTGGCTTCCTGGGTCCCCTTAGTCTCTGAGTCTTAGTTATCCCACTAGGGGCCATTTGAGATATTGCTACGCGCTGGCCAAATCCATACAAAACTCTTTGGATTATTTTAGATTAATACAAGTTTCGACATTTGAAACTTGTTTGCAAGTTCCTTTTGGTATTATTCTTTTAGACATGGCTTCACTCTTCTTGCATATTTGTTTTCCAAATGACCTTAATTATCAGTTTGTTAAATTACAATAACTATTAGGATTCTGATTGAAATAGCATTATATTAATGCATTAATTTTGGGAAGAGTAAAGAAATGTACAGTATGTGTCTTCACATCCAAGGATATCATCTCTCATTCTAGGTCTTGGAAAATGCCTTTTAGTGCATTTTCATAGAAAATGCTCATATTTTTCTTGTTGAACGTATTTTTAGATATGTTGTAATTGCTGTGGATATTTTGAACGTGGTTCTGCTTTCCACTATATCTTTTTCCCACTATATTTTACAACGGATTTCTGCTTATATAAAGTTAAGCTATCACATTAAAAAATATTAACGCGTAGAAAGCAGGAGAGAGAGTCCATTCTGTGGGGACCTTGGGAATGGGACGGCTGGGGATGGGGTTGGGGAGCAGCTCTGCTGGGACAGTCACAAGTGTTTTTCTGCTCTTCTCCCACATTTGAGGGCTGGCTCTGTGACAAAGTGAGCCTCATTCCAGGATGAGCTGTCACGTTGCTCGAGCCTGGAATACCACTAAGTCAGCATATCAGCTTGCTCAGTGACCTTCTGGAATCTCCAGGCACCTGTGACATTTGTACCAAAATGCCACACCTCCCTTCCCCAAGCCTCCCCTCGTGTGTTCAAAGATGGAATATCCATGGCACTACTGGTGGCCCAGAATTACCAGTGTCTCTATGCATCACACAACTCAACATTTAATATATGTTAATATATGTTCTGTAGTCTCTCTTGATAAAACTTCTAAATATATGTTATGACAAGAGAGTTTAGATATTTCCTATAACATTAGAGATTTTCAGCAGCTCTGGGATAGAGAATTTGCCAGCTGATTATATCCCACATTGCTAATTCCATGTGGAAATTGGTGCAAAATTGCATTGACATGGGTGGGACAAGACTGTAGGTGGTTAGCGAAGCCGTGGGGTCGGTATTTTTCAAGCCTATGTGTATTTACCATCCCTGGCTTTGGGGTAGGCTCAGCACCCAGAGAGACTGACGTCACATACAGAGCCTTCACAACTAATATGGGAAACTGTCTAACAAGTTGTACACTTTGGTTTAATGGGATGTCTGATGAGTGACACATGGTTGTTTGTCGACTGAAAATATCTTGAAGACGTTTGAGCAAACCAAGGGAGACCTCTCTCATGTTGCATCTCAGGCAGCTGCACCCTGCCCTGGTACACAGAATTGCTGAAACCGATTCGGGGGGGCTGGAACTGTTGATGCTGTCGTATTAATTTGCTCCATAAACCAGCGTGTGAACTTGACAGCCCTTTAAAATCTTTATCATCATGCATTTATCCTTTGTATTCTGAAGGAGCCTCATCTGACTTCAATCCAAAGCGACTCATATTCATTACACAAATATTAGTTGAGCATTGACAGGTGCTAAAGGTGTAGGCCTGGGACCCACCTTCAAGGAGCTCGTAGTCTAATGGGGAAATAGACGAGTAAGCAAAAAACAGCAATTTAGTGTCATCGGGGCAGTGATAGAGTTAGGCATCCATGTAGTGTTTCCACTAAGATTCATTCCTTCATTCGTCCAGCAAAGACTTGGAAGTTAGATGTCAGCCTTGCTCAGAGTTTGTTTAAAGAGTGAGTCCTGTCTCAGCCTCGTGGACGGGAGAGATGTGACAAAATTAAATGAGGCCTGGCCCAAGGAACCACTTAGCAGTTATTCAACCACAGAGATTGACCTCAGTTTCCCCGTCTGCCCAATGGAGATTCCTGCCCTCCTGCTTAACTTCACGACATGGTCGATGGGAAAGTACTTGGAAAAGTAGTAGAAACGCTACCTCACTGTTACAAAGTCCCCACCCCTCACCTCAGGGTGCACCTGCGGGGCCAAGTGAGGTAAAGTGGAGACGCTTGCTGCTTCCACGTGGAAGGATAATTAAAAAGCCTTCAGTTTTTCTTCTTAAGCACACAATAGCGTTTGGGGAAACAGCTGACTGTCCCCAGCTGCATGTAACCCCCAATCGGAAGCAGCAAAGAGCTGATTATGACAGAGTGGGACCCGGCGGTTAGCGCTGAGCTGCCAGACGCCGCCGGCAAGTGGGAGTAAAGAGAAATTGGCAAGAGAAGCGTGTTTGCACCTCCTGGAAATCCGGGGGGCAGCACAATGCGGGTGGAGCTTGGATCGGGGGAGGGTCAGGGCTGGGGACGGGGGTGTCTACACCGCAGACCCAGATGGTCTCCAGCACTTTGGGGGCTTGAGGACGTAATTATTTTCAGATCGGGGATGTGTGGGAGCCAGCGGCTGGCAGTGTATGAATCAAAGCTGAACTTTGAGGATTAGCAGTTGAGGTACGTTACGGGTTGAATTATGTCCCCTACAAAAATAGATGTTAAAGTCCTAACACCCAGTGCTTCAGAACGTGACCTTATTTGGACATACAGCCTTCTTTTTTGTTTTTTTTTAAGGAAGATTAGCCCTGAGCTAACTACTGCCAATCCTCCTCTTTTTGCTGAGGAAGACTGGCCCTGAGCTAACATCCGTGCCCATCTTCCTCTACTTTATATGTGGGACGCCTGCCACAGCATGGCTTTTGCCAAGTGGTGCCATGTCCACACCTGGCAAACCTGGGCCCCCCAGAAGCGGGACATGCGAACTTAACCGCTGCGCCACCAGGCCGGCCCCTGGACGTAGAGTCTTTACAGAGGTAATCAAGTTAAAACGAGGTCGTTAGGGTGGGCCCCAATCCAATATGACTGGTGTCCCTAAAAAAGGGGGGAATTTAGACACAGAGACACAGACACAGAGGAGAGATGGTGTGAAGACACAGCCAGACGACCGGAGTGATGTATCTATAAGCCAAGGGGCACCAGGATTGCTGGGAACACCTGAAGCCAGAAACGACCACGGTGGGAGTCCCCCCAGAGTTGTCAGAGAGCGCATGACCCTGCAACACTGCCATTTCACATTTCTAGCCTCCAAAGGATGAGATAATAAATTTCTGTTGTTTTAAGCCACTCACTTTTTAACTTTGTTCGAGAGGCCTTAGGAAACTAACACAAGGTGCTCTCAGTGAGGAGCATTCAGCTTCTCGAACCTCTCCAAGGAGACAAAGGCATGCTATTTTTGACACAAATGTGGGGGAGGCATCCATCCTCGCAGGGGCACCGCCAATTCATTCAACTCTTTTACCATGGACCAAATATACCGGCCTGCGTAGGGGCCTGCTCTGTCCGGGTCCCGTGAACAGTGCAGCCTCCCAGTGGTGGGTAAAAGCAGAGGCTTTGCAGAAAAGCAGACCTGGACTCAGTGTCAGCTCTGCTGCTCATGAGGGGGTGATCCAGGGTGTGCGACCTTCTCTAGTCGCTGTTCTCATATCTGTCAAATGGAGATTATACACCACCGTCCTTGCATGTTGTGGAGATTAACTGAGAATGTGCATGTGAAGTGCTTAGCACTCATCAACCAGAGGAAGTGCTAAACGACTATAGAGATTATGATTAATATTCTCCTATCTAGCAGCTTTTCTCTTTAGCTGCAGGCGCGTCATGCCTGATGATCACACATTGTGGGAGAAGACGTTCAGTGGCGCCACAGTTTAGCTCCCATAACTGAAACCTTAGAGGACGGAGACTGGGCAAAGCTTGCCATCGGCGCCCTCCCGTTTCGCTCTTCTTGACCCAAGGGCCGTGGCATCTTTGCTGACTCCAGGCTTTTCCTCATCTCTCCACTCCCGACTCTGTAAGCTCTGTGCTGAGGATCTCTTTCTCATGATTCTCTTTCGTCTTTCTCCCATAGAAACTCTCAATCCTTCATTATAGTTAATCTAAGGGGACACCTAAGCTAGGAAAGCGATCTGATTGCAAAAGCGTATATAAAGTTGTGAACAAATGATAGTTCATAATATTCCCTGGGGTTTTACCATTTTTAAAAATAGAGTTTGTTAATTTCAAAGACGTTCTATTTGATGGGTTGAATGTGGGAAATACTTCTGCGGTCTGGATTTGGGGCACAGTATCTGCTATAGACTGAATGTGTCTCCCACAAATTCATACCTTGAAACCTAGTCCCTGATCTAATGGTATTCAGAGGTGGGGCTTTGGGAAGTGAGTAAGAGCCCTTGGGAGGGGCCGGCCTCGTAGCCGAGTGGTTAAGTTTGCGGCCTCCGCTTCCAGGGTTTTGCAGGTTCGGATCCTGGGCCTGGACCTAGCACCACTCATCAGGCCATGCTGAGGCGGCCTCCACAGGGTGGAACTAGAAGGACCCACAACTAGAATACACAACAATGTACTGGGGGGCTTTGGGGAGAAGAAGAAGAAAAAAGATCTTAGCTCAGGGCCAATCTTTAAAAAAAAAGAGCCCTTGTGAATGGGATTGGTGTCCTTATAAAAGGGACCCTCACAGAGCTCCCTGGCCCCTTCTGCCACGTGAGGACGCAGTGAAGAGACGGCCATCCACGAACCAGGAGGCGGGCCCTCACCAGACATCGAATCTGCTGGCGCCTTGATCTTGGACTTGCCAGCCTCCAGAACTGTGAGAAATAGATTTCTGTTATTTCTAAGCCACCCAGTCTATCCTAATTTGTTATAGCAGCCCGAATGGACTAAGACAGTATCCCTTTCTACTAAATGAACTCCAGAAAGAAAGGTAATGTGTCAGCAATGGAACACTTGACTTTTGAAAGGCTGCCACTATAGTCTCTCCACGCCAAGCTCTGGCTTGGCATAGTTTTCCGTGTTCTTTACAGGGTGGGAGGTTGTTTGAATTAACCGAAGCAGCTTGGCTTGCTTACTCTCTATTCCCAGAACTTGAGTTACTCGTTCCTGCTCCGTGGTATGTTTCCCTCCGCCTTCCCTTTCTCCTAGTATTGCCATTTTAACTTTAACTAGGTCAACCCCAACAGGACCCATCACTGGAAAATTTGGGAAACTTTATTTCAGTTATTGTATCAAACCAGAATGAAAGAGAATTCCTGCCAAGGTTAACCGGATTTGGTCCTGATATTCCCAGACTCTCTGACTTTTTGCCCGCTATTCCCTCCACCTGCAATGTCCTTTGATTACCTTGACCTCCTGGTCCACTCCTACATGTCCTTTAGGGCCCTGCTGACCTGTAACCTCCTCTCAGAAGCCTTCCATGCCTCTCCGTATCCCTATTGAGGTGTTTGTCGCGTTGTTTTGCTCATGTCTCTGCCTCTCTCTGTAGACTGTGAGGTGCTTGGGAAAGAGGACGGATCTAATTCAAAGGCTCTGGCGTGTGGTTGGGATTATTCCTAATGACGCACAAGTGAGTGGATAAATGGATGGAAAGAGGCAAGGAGAGATGGATGGATGGATGGATGGATGAAGTGGTGGGATGATTTCAGCATCTCTGCCCCTGCTTCAGTTGGGGATGGAATTCACCTACAAGTTTGTTACCTTTCAATACTCAATACCTGTGGATACAGGGCTGCTCATAGCCAGCATGAATGAGACAGATAGATAGATAGAGAGAGATATAAATGAGAGAGAGATAGAGTTACTAAGGTGTGAGCAACTGAGAGTCCACAACCTTCCCTGATGCGTTTCATGAATAGAATTTATTAACTCCAAAGAAGATCGACTTGGGGGACTGTGTGAGAATTTAAAAAAAATTTTTTCTTCTTTTTTTTTTTGAGGAAGATTAGCCCTGAGCTAACATCTGCCCCCAGTTCTCCTCTTTTTGCAGAGGAAGACTGGCCCTGAGCTAACATCCATGTCTATCTTCCTCTACTTTATATGTGGGATGCCTACCACAGCATGGCTTGTCAAGTGGTGCCATGTCCACACCCGGGATCCGAATGGGCGAACCCTGAGCTGCCAAAGCGGAACAATGTGAACCTAACCGCTAAGCCACCAGGCTGGTCCCTGTGTGGGAAATAGTTTTGAGGATTGCATTAGAGGAGAGCATCCCTTTGTCCTGCCTCTATCTGGAGTTCAGAGCTCACTCACCTGCTCCCACTTCCTGCTCTGGGTCTGGACTGCTCACATCTCTGTAGCCTCCTTTCTCGTCCCCGCCTTGCTCTCCTGGCTGGATCCAACTGTTTTTCTGATTTGACCTGGATGAGTGTCTGCTGGACCTCCCAGCTTTGCGTGTGCTCAGATGTGGCAGGACCAGAGGAACAGAAGGCTCAGTGGAAAGTCCCTGCTCACGCAGAGCTGAAGAAGGAACGTGGGTTTGGAGCCCTGGCTACTGGCTGGGGTGCTTGGGATGGTCGCTCTGTTGCTGCTAAGCGCACACCAGCTTTCAGACTGACACCCTGTGTGGTCTTGTTTAGTGTTCTTGCTTTCTTTACTCAAGATGAGCTGTGATTGAGGCTGGAGAGGAAGGCTGGACTTACTCTATTGTCTGGAAAGAGAGCTGACCAGCAACAGGTTTTTCTAAGATCCACGGTTCTTAAAGAAAGAGCTCTGTCCATTCAGGGGTCCTGAAGATCCATTTTCTATAAAACATGTATCCGCCTTTGTCTGAAGGGCAAGGGGGTGGCCTTTTCCCCAAGGATTAACTGTCTTTGGAGGCAACACCACCCTCCGTGTATAAAAGTCGTCCAAAGAAAACCTCAGGCTAGATTAATCTGGGAGATTTTTATTCATATTAGAGAAAGAAACTGAGATAACTTATTAGACGTAAAAATACTTACAAACGTGGTAACTTTTGGCCAGGCCATCATTTCACCTGCCCAGGTCTCAGTGTTCTTATCTCTACAGTTGTTAGAATTATACTGTCGTACTTACTTCACGGAGCTGTGGGGATCAAATAAGTTCATATAAATTGTAAAATGTTAAACAAATGCTAAGGTTGATGGTCATTATCATGGACATAGCACCAACCATCCATCTCGGAGCAGAGAAAATCTGCAGTGACCTGAGAATTAATGGGACCAATGACATTTATCCTCCGACATCCATCACTTCACAATGGTGTGTGTCTGAGTCTCTGGGACCAGGACGTACAGAGGGGTGGGTACGCACTAGAATGGAAATTAGTTCTCTTCTTGGTTTCAGCGTTTTTGGCTGGGGCATCTGCATGGATTGCTAGGGGTGTTGTAAGTCATAAGTCTCGCGAGGAGAGAATGGCTGGCATTCAAGGCCTTCCAGTGTCTGTCTAGTACCCCCTACCCCACCTCCCACCTTCACAACCACATTTTTGTGTTCTCTAGACTTAGGTTTCTGCTACATCGAGGTAAGTCCTCATCCTTCCAGGAACCCATCTAGTCTGGACCCTTCTCTGTATCTTAGATCACGCGTTTCCTTTTTCAAGGGGGGAGAAGTTATGCCATGTCTGAGATTTTATCACAGCCAGGGGACCCAGGCATCCCTACATCCTGATGTCTGTCTGTTCTCCCTTCTATGATGTCCAGGAGGGAAATCCATTCCCAGGACAACGGAACAGAAAAGCGAAGTGGTTATATTGTTAATGAGGGTGTAACCCCAAGAACTAAAGCCGGTTTCTGCTGCCCCAGGCTAGACACTATAAAGGACTTCCTTTCGATAATCTAAGTGGACTCCAGGGACATCAGAGTAGCTTGCTCCATCCATGTACCTTGAGACCAGACCCAGCCTCAGCAGGGCACCTTGTTGAGAGAAAAGACTCTATAGCCAGGCCCCCTGCAGAGGAGGTGTGAGGGCATCGGAACCCAGAGAGGGCCTCATTCCTGGAGCGGAGCTGTCCCAGGCTGTCCACTCCTGGCTTGTTGGTCTTGGGTGGCACCTGAGTCTGAAGATCTGATGGAGAAGGGAGATCAGGCAAAAGGGACAGAACACCCTGGCCTTGCTGCAAGTCTTGCCGGTCTGGCTGCTTGGAAGGAAGAGAGAGAAGAGAAGGGGCCATATTTACATGGGTTTGATGCCAGGCCCAGCCAGAGGGATTTCTCTCCCACCCTCCCAACCCCCTCTTTTAGGTACGAAAGTCAGTTTTTTATTTAGAACAAGAAGAGATGTAACAAATCACTCATTTAAGAAACTGACAAATACAACAAACATGATAGAAACTCAGGAAAATAAGATAATTTTAACATTTTCTTCGATGTCTCTCTAATGTTTTTCTCCTATAATCTTTGGCTGCATACTGTCATTACCTCTTCATATCACAAAGAATTTATAATAGTTTCCCACAGAGAGAAGGGTAAGTCACTCTCCCCTCCAGCATGATTGATTTCAATGCATTTATTATTAATACTTTACAGCAGTTTTTTCAGCTTTACCACTCTTTATTGGTAACAGTATGTACATTTTTAGGAATGTTGTCAAATTCAGGAAAACATCTGTTAAGTGTCTTACACATAGCATTTCTCACAAGTTCAGGGCATTCACATCTTTTTATGCAGTTGCTAATGTGTTAGAAAATATTTATTTTTTAATTGAGACTTAATCCACACATACCATAAAATCCATTCCTTTAAGGTAGATAATTGACCAAATTGTACAACCATCATCGCTGTCTAATTACAGGACATTTCATCACCCCCAAAGTCGCTCTGTACCCATTAGCAGTCACTTCCCATTCCTCTGTCCTGCCAGCCCCTGGAAACCACTATTCTGCTTTCTGTTTCTATGGATTTGCCTAGTCTGAACATTTCATATAAATGGAATTATATGATATGTGGCCTTCTGTGTCTGCTTTCTTCCGCTGAGCATCATGACGCCCCGGTTCATCCCTCTTGTAGCACGTGTCAGTACTTTATTCCTTTATATGGCTGAATAATATTTTGTTGTATAGATGTACCACATTTTGTTTATCCTTCATCAGTTGATGGACATTATGTTGTTTCTATACATCTCCTATTATGAGTAATACTGCTATGAATATTCATATATTTTTTTCATGGACTTATGTTTTCATGTTTCTTGGGTAGATACATAGGAGTCAATTGCTGCTCCATATGGTAACTCCACGTGTAACTTTTTGACCATGACTTTCTTAAACATGGTGGGCAATGATACCTCTTCTCCTCCAAGGCAGGTTAAGGTTGGGGGTGGAGGTGTGGTGGGCTGTGGGAGGGGAATGTTGAGCCCTAACAGAGGCCTTTCAATGTCCCCTTCTTTCTTCTTTGATTCTTGGAGCAGTGGAGGCCTGGCATCAGGAACACGTCAGGAAAAATAAAACAAATTTATGGGTTGCATTTCTAAAAGGTAGAAAATGCAAGTAAATTTATTTAGTCCTAGGAGGGAAAATGCATTCTCACCACTTTACTTACGCACTTTAGTGCTCCAGAGTGGACTCTAGACCCTGCCTGCATGGCTGCCTCCCAGCTCCACCGCTAACGAGCTGTGGGACTAAGTTACCCAACCTCTCCGTGCTTTGGTGTCATCATCTGTAAATTGGGGAGACGTTAACACTAGTAGCTTCCTTGTGGAGCTGTTGTCTTCACACAAGAATGCAAGTAACACATGAAACAGGGTCCCTGGCAAATGCTCTGCCTGTTAGAAATACTAGTAATTTTATCGGCTTCCTGTAGAAATGAAAACATACCAATGAGGACAGCTGCATAGCCTTTGGCCACTAACATGTTAATTTCTGGGGTGTGTTTGAGAAGCAGCAGGCAAGTAATGGCACATGGATATATGAGACTAACTCAATTTGCAGCCCAGACTTCAGCTCAGAGCCTGGCTGGAGCTGGTGGGCGGCAAGAGTGGCTTGACACGAACCTCAATGAATATTTAATGGCTCTTGGTTGATTTTCCCTGAAATGCAGTATGCCGGAGTGGGAGGGACTTTTCTGACGCTTCAGTTGCGAAATCCTCTCACGTGTCTGGAGGCCTAGGCCTGGCTTCTTCCGACATCTTCAGTCTTCTAGAGCTTCCCTGGAAATTCAGATTTGCCAAAGTAAGTTTCACTTGGAGAAAAGAAATTGGGTCAGCTCTCTGTACCCCATTTCTGTTGGTCCAAAAAATACCCTACCAATTTTTACCTGAGACAAAAATAACGTTTTTCCTTTCTAGAAAGTAGAATGTGGGAATCTTCTGGAGGTCAGAGGAGGAGTAGCAGAACCTTAGGAAATCTGTATTATCGATCTATAATTTTTTTCTGTTTATCTCTATCTTTGTCTCTTTTCTTTATTGGCTAAGTCTTTTCTGTTGCTCTCCATTCATCCAATGCATCCACCCACCCACCATGTTTGCTAACACTTACTCCAGGCTCTGGAGAGGGAGATGGAACGAGTGATCAACAGGATACACACAGGAGGACAAGAAGTTGCCCCACAATGTGAGAAATACAGAACTAGGACTCTGGGGCTGGCTCCATGGCAGAGTGGTTGGGTTCGCACACACTGCGGTGGCGGCCCAGGGTTCGGATCCTGGGCGTGGACATGGCACCGCTCCTCAGGCCACGTTGAGGTGGCGTCCCACATCCCACAACTAGGAGAACCTGCAACTAAGATATACAACTATGTACAGGGGGGGTTTGGGGAGATAAAGCAGAAAAAAAAAAAAGAACTAGGACTCTGAAAAATGTAGTAGAAGAATCTAGAGGTGAGGTGACATTTGGGGTTGAATTATAAGTAGAGGTTTGACAATAGAAAAGATGGAGAAGGTAGTCCCAGGTGGGGGAACCTGGTTTTCAGAGACTGAGGCATCCTCAGGGAGGCTGGGGCAGAGGGTGTGAGGTAGGGATTCCTGGGAGATGAGTGTGGACCAGCAGGGTCTTGAATTCTATGCTCAGGCATTGGGATTTTTCCCCATAGTCTTGATAGACTAGAGAAGTAGTTTGAGCAGGTGAGTGATGACATTTTCAAAATGTCGCTCTGACGGTGGGTGTGGAGGATGAGTTGGTGAGGGTGGTGGAGGGAGAAGACTCTTAATTAGTCAGCCTCTAATCAATAAGCAATTTGCTTGTGTTTCATGAACTTTAATCAGATAATCCAGGCCATGATCCAGGTTTGACGTCATGTGAAACACATGGGAATGAATTTTATTTTGTATTTTATTTGTTTGTTTATGCTGCTTGATAGACTTTATTTTACCCTATTTCCTTCCTAGTGCAATCAAGGACCTGGGTTATTCATATTTTTCCCTAGGACCCTTCCCCGTATAGGGCACACATTCAAATACTTGAAACACATGTCATAGAGAGGACCCATTAGAATGTGACTTGATTTTATGTGGCTTCAAATACAAAAAAGATCATGCTGTGTTTTATTTGAGCTCTACAATCAAAATCTAACTCTTTCTTGTGGCAGGTACGTCTATGAGGTGAATGCCACCTGTTTCCCCCCACCCTCCCATTAGATGTGAAAGAGGAGTCGCTGTGTGTGACAGGGATTGGTGAAGCGAGGGGGCCCGAGGCATGGGCAGAAATCCACCTCTGAGGGTGAAGCACGCAGTTCTCCATCGGTGGACCAGGCCCTCTCCCTGGTCATCAGGGGTGACTTGCATACTAGAAGCATGGACCTGGGAGCATTCATGAGGCTTGACCACAACTGGATTAAATATCTTGCAAGAGCAGCCATCATCCTTTGTTCAGATTCCACATGCAACCTGCTGGCCACAAATTAGATGGGTCCCTTAGTAGTGGGAACAAATCTCTCTGGGAACAGGCATGGGTGTTTCAATTGTGGGGCCAATCCATCCCCCAGTGGGGACAGTGCTACGTGAGTGGGGTCTGTGTGAGGAGCCTTATGGGATCCGGTCACCTCTGGGCACATGGACAAACATGAGTGTCCAGCTCCGCACAGCCATAGACTTCTCTGCAGCCCTTTCCCTGACCCAGCTGTTGGTGGCCCTCTCTGGACCTGTCATCATCAGGCACCAGGCTACCGTCATCAGTTTAGTTGACTGCCTGGGCGGATATTTGTCCCCAAGCTAAGGGACTTTTAACTTTCAGCTAAAAGCATCATAAGCAATCTTTAGTAAATCAAAGGCAGGCTTATTTGTTTGTTTGATCTTGGTAAAGAAGTAAAATGGGCTTGTTTATGCTTGCTTTTCCCAAATGCAATCTTTGACTTTACTTACAGCTTTTTTTTTTAATTAGCTAAAACATCCACAATTGAGTTAATAAACTGAGAATTGAAAACCTCCCAATTGACAATGCAGGCGCCTTCTACTGATTGGCAGTCCTTGGTGGACGTGGCCCAGTGGGGGTCTCTTGGCTGCATCGTGCAGGGCAGGGACTCTGTTTCCCAGAAGTTGGCATACCTCTCCCCCGCCCCCTTCTCTGGGCACTCGGGCACAGTGAGTGCTCAGTCAACGTAGGTTACTCGATTGACTGATTCCCTCCCAACGCTCCAAGTCACCTGCACACTGAGCCATCTGGTAGCCTCGGTTGCCAACATGTTCACCTGGGCACATGTGCCTCAAGAGGGGCATAGCTGCAGAAGCCCCCAGGAAGGAGGAAGTCCACTGCTTGGGTGAGCCGCCAATGTGGAGTTGCTCGAGACGCTTCCAATGCTCAAAGCCATTCAGCTATAGGAAGAGAGAAATGTACATCATTCACCATGGAGGGACACAAATCTTCTGAAGGTGCCCATCGATTTCTTTCTGCATTCTGGAGGATTTGCATGGCCTTCAAGAATTCAATGTCATCCGCAGAACTGGCAGGAACTTAGCTTTCTCCTGAATTTTGGAAGGTTGTGAATGCCATCCACACTATGTTTAGTTGTCTGCAGTTGCATGAGCCTAGTTCCTTCATGAGGGCATTGTATTTCAACAATGATAGTAGCTAATTTTGTTGAAGCTTAATTTGAAACTAGCCTTGTTCTAATCATTTTATGTGCCTATGAGATGGATGATGTTATTGCCCCCTTTTTACAGATTAGAAAATGAAGATCCAGAGAGGTGAAGCAACTTGACCAATGATAACTAACACTTACAGAGCTCTTTCCATGTATCAGACAGTTTCCATTCTCTATGTACCAGGTTCTTCACATTATTGTTATTTAATCTTTTGTTATATAGGTACTGTTATTATTTACATTTTTATTTATGAGGAAGCTCAGGTGCAAACAGGTCAACTAACTTATTCAAGGTCACAGAGATGAGGTAGGACAAGCTGGGACAGTCCCTTAGCCAGGTTGTCTCAGTTCTCAACCGTTGGGCCCTCCTGCCTCTCAGGAGAGATTTTAATAGAATCACTTAATTGCTGGTGGGCTTAGATATGTTACTGATTTCCTTCCCCTTCAAAGCATAAATGAGTTGCTTAAGATGATTGTTATGCTATGTTGATAATTTATTTCCATTTCTGAAGCCAGGCTGCAGAAACTTAGAATATTCAGACTGAACACGGGGAGTCTGACAAGCTTTCTGTGGAATGTCGTCTGCGATATCTATGAAAACAAATAACACACTCGTCTTTCTTATTCCCCAGTCCCATTTTGGGAGTTCTCCGATAGAAACAAAAGTAGCAGGGAGATCAGGTATGAGTAAGGAAGTTTTCACAGCATTGTTTATAACGACAAAAACTCTGGAGAGCCTGACAGCCCATCACTGGGGTGGAGGGAGTGGATATAAGTGGATGGATAAATTGTGGTTAGGTGACAGGAGCAAGTTGCAGAAACGTGTGCATAGGAAACTCATTTTTTACAAACACCACACTCCTTCCTATACACACCTGGTTTTGACTGTGTGAGTCTTAGAAACATGGAGAAGGATGTGGAAAGACACATGCCAGGCTGTTAACGTTCATTATACGGGAGGTGAGAGTAACGCGAGGGGAAGAATGAAGGTGGGGTACGCTAGTAATTTTCTGTGTTGTTTCATAGGAACTGGGGAACATGTAGGACATTAGAAGCTTTTTAAAAACTTTAAAAAAATTGAAGTGCAATTTACATAGCGAAGGCTCATTTCAGTATGGGCACATGCAGTAATATCTTACCTGTACAGTGCAATCAGTTTTGACAGATGCTCACATCCACGTAATCCACACTCCTGTCAAGATACAGGATACTCCAGCATCCCAGAAAGCCACTTTGTGCCCCACCCAGTCCATCCCTGCCGCTCCCTCTACCAGAAGCAACCACTATTCTGATTTCTTTCACCATAAGTCAACTTTTTCTGTTCTAGAACTTCATATGAATGGAATCATACAGTGCATACTCTTTTGCACGTGACTTCCTTTGCTCGACACAATGTTTTTGAGCTTCATCCACTTTGCTACATGTATCAGTAGTTCATTCTTTTTTACTGCTGAGTAGTATTCCATTGTATGGCTGTACCACGGTGTGTTTATCCATTCTCCTGCTGATGGACATTTGGGTTGTTTCCAGTTTGGGGCTCTTATGAATAAGCTGGTATGAACGTGCTTGGGCAAGTCTTTTTGTGGACATGCATTTCCATTTCTCTTGGATAAATACCTGGAAGTAGAATTGCTGAGTCAGAGGGTAGGCATATGCCTAACTGTATGAGAAACTGACAAAGAATTTTCCAAACTGGTTGTTAACATTTTGCCCTCCCACCAGCAAAGTCTGAGAGTTTAGATTGCCCTATATCCTTGCCTGGCAGTTTGACATTATTAGTTTCATATTAGCCAATCTATTAGGTGTGCAGTAGAATCTTATAATTTTAACTTACATTTTCCTAAGGACTCAACATGTTGGGTGCATTTTCATGTCCTTATTTAGATGCATGAGTCCCTATGTTTAACCTTACATCAGTACCACACTTTCTTGATTACTGTAGCTTTATGGTAAGCTTTGAAATCAGGTAGTGTAAGTCCTTCAATCTTTTTGCAAAATTGTTTTCTCTGAGTCCTTTGAGTTTCTACAGAAAACCTGCTGTATGCAGTGAATACATAGATCAGTGCTGTTCACTAAAAATATAATGCGAGTCACAAATGTGAGCTGCATGTGTGATTTAAGAATTTCCAGTAATCACTTGAAAAGAAACAAGTTGAAACAAATTTTAGTGATAAATATTATCCAACTCAATATATCCAAATTACTGTCATTTCCATGCGTAATCAATGTTAAACATTTTTAATGAGATATTTTACATTCTTTTTTGTATTGTCTTCAAAATATGGTGTGTATTTTACATGTATAACACATCTTAAATAAACTAGCCACATTTCAGGTGCTCAACCCACTTGTGGCTAGTGGCTGCAGTATTGGACAGTGAAGCTATAGGTCAATTGGGAAAGAATTGCCATCTTTGCAATATTGAGTTTTGCAATCCATGAGCTTGATCTCTCCATTTATTTAGGTCTTAAACCTCTCTCATCAAAGTTTTGATTGCACTTCTTGCATATATTTGGTTAAATTTATTTCTAAGTATTTCATGTTTTTTTGATGCTATTATAAGCAGTACTTTTAAAATCACAATTTCCAATTGTTTGTTGCAAGAGTGTGGAAATAAAATAGATTATGGTATGTTGAACCTGTGTTCTGAAGCCTTGCTGAGCTCATTTTGTAGTTCTATTTTTTTTTGTAGCTTCCTTAGGATTTTCTACATATATGATTATATTACTTGCAAATAAAGAAAGTTTTACTTCTTCCTTTCCAATCTGTACACCTTTTATTTATTTTCCTTGCTTTTATGCACTGGTTAGCACACCTAGTAAGATGTCACAGTGGCGAGAGCAGGCCTTTTTGCTTGTTCTCCACGTAGGGAAGGAAGACATTTCCTCTACCTGCTGTGGGTTCTTCTGACTGGAGAGCGAATTAAAATTCACATGAGACAAAATAACAGGAGAAAATTAAACAGAGCTTTATAACATGTATACATGGGAGAGGCTCAGGCAAACTGAGCAACTCACCAAAGTGGCTGAAGCCACCACCTTAAATATCATCTTCAGCTAAAGACAAAGGAGGATGTTGGCGGTGGGAGGGATCAGTTACAGGAGGTTACCAGACAAGCATAGTAAACAAGATGCAGATTTAAGTCCTTGCCTTCTGCATTGATAAGAGTTTCTAGACATAAGGTCGTCCCCATTCTTCCTGTACAGAGAGGGAGACACCTTTGCAGATGGAGATTTCCTTTACAATGTAAATTTTTCTTAACAAAGGGTAAGTAAATTCTACTTTTCAGAGTTGCTTTCCTGTCTGCAGTTTTTTAAAAGTAACCAGCCCCAAATAATCCTCATGCCAAAGAGGCATATCTTGGGGTGGCCAATGCCAATCCCCCACATCCATATTGGTGAGAAAGTATTCAGTCTTTCCCCTTAAGGATGACATTAACTGTAAATTTTCTATTGATGTCCTTTATCAGGTTTAGGAAGGTTCATTTCTAATCTAAGTTTGCTGAACATTTTTATTACAAATAAGTGTTGGATTTTGACAAATACTTTTTCTGCATCTATTGAGACACTCATATATTATTTCTCCTTAATCTGTTAATATGCTGAATTGCATTGCTTGATATATGAATGTCAAGTCAAACATTTTGTTAGGGATTTTTGTATCTACGTTCATGAGGGATACTGGTCTGTGGTTTTCTTGCAATGCCCCATTTGGTATGGTTTTGGTATCACAGTAATATTGGTCTCATAAAATGAGTTCAGAAGTGTTTTATTCTCCTATCTCCTGGAAGAGTTTATGTAGAATTGCCATTTTAAAAATTGTTTTATAGAATTCAGTAGTGAAGCCCTCTGGGCCTGGCGTTTTCTGTGTGGGAAGGTTTCTGATAATAAATTCAATTTCTTTAATAGATATAGGGCTATTTATATTTTCTGTTTCTTCTTGTGTCTGTTTTGGTAATTTGCATTTTTCAAGAAATTTGTCAATTTAATTCAATTATCAAAGTTAGTGGCATAAAATTGTTTAGAATATTCCCTTCTTATTCTTTTAATATCTGTAGTATGTTTAATGTATGTAGTAATATTCTGTTTTTTATTTCTGATATTGGTAAATTTATGTTGTTGCATGGTTTATTTTTTCTCATCTTTTTATTTGTCACTTATCTTTTTCTTTATATTTAAAGTGACTCTCTTGTGAACAGCATATAATTAGATTTTATTTTAAAAAAATCTAATCTGAAATCTCTGCCTTTACATTTAACATAATTATTTGTATGGCTGTGTCTAGACCTGCCACCTTTCCATTTATTTTCTATTTGTCTTCTTTGTTCTTTTCCTCCTTCACTGCCTTCTTTTGGGTTAATTGGGCATTTTTTTTTTGATATTACATTTTATCTTTTGTATTGGATTTTTATTTATACTTATTCATTAATATTACGTCACTTACAAAATAATCACTTTTTGAAGGATGTAAGAACCTTGCCGTAGTATACTTTCATATGCTTCTCCTATTCTTTATGCTACTGTTTGCATACATTTTACTTTTTATATATGTTGTACTCCCTGAAATACATTGCTGTTGGTTTTTTAAACAGTCAATTGACTTTCAGACAAATTAAGAAATGAGAAAAAAGTCTTTTATATTTAATCACATATTTACTGTCTCCAGTGACCATAATTCCCTCATGTAGGTCTGCGTTTTCATCTGGTATCATTTTCCTTCAGCTTGAATAACTTAAAGAAAAAACAATTTGGAGTTCAAGTCTACTGGTGACAAATTTTCTTAGTTTTTGTTTCTTTAAAAGTGTTTATTTTACCTTCATTTCGAAAGATATTTTCGCAGGATTTAGAATTGCAATTGATAGGGTTTTTTTTCCACTCTAAAGCTGTTCCATAATTTTCTGGTTTACATTGTTGCTGGTGAGGAGTCAATGACAAGTTATATCATTTCCTTCTCTGTAATGTATGTTTTTTTCCCCTTTGGCTCTTTTAAAGGTTTTCTCTGCATCTTTGGTTTTCACCTATTTGATTATGATGTGTTTAGGTACGGTTTTCACTAAGTTTATCCTGCTTGGATTTTGTTGAGCATCTTGGCTCTGTGGATTAGTATTTTTCATCAATTTTGGACAATCTTTGGAATTATTCTTTCTTTAGTTTTTTTTTTTTGACCCAACCCTCTGCCCTCTTCTTTTGGTCCTCTAATTATTTGTCTCACAGGCCACTGAGGCTTTGTTCATTTTAAAAAATTAATAGACTTTATCTTTTTGAGCAGTTTTAAAGAAAAATTGGGTGCAACGTACAGAGTTCTTATATACCCCCTTACCCACACCTTCCAATTTATGCTATTTTTAACATCTTGCATTAGAATGGTAATCTGTTACAACTGATGAACCTACATGGTTGTGTCAATATCACCAAAGTCCACAGTTACATTGGGGTTCACTCTTTGTGTTGTACATTCTGTGGGTTTTGACAAATATGTAATATTTGTATCCACCATTACAGTCTCATACAGAATAGCTTTCCTACCCCCTAAATTCCTTATGTTCCTCCTATTCATCCCTCCTTCCCTTGCCCCAAACCCCTGGAAAACACTGATCTTTTTACTGTCTCCATAGTTTTGCCTTTTCCAGAATGTCGTGTAGCTGGAATCATACAATATGTAGCCTTTTCAGATTGGCTTCTTTCACTTATCGATGTGCTTTTAAGGTTCTTCTGTGTCTTTTTGTGGCTTGACAGCTCATTTCTAAGTGCTGAATAATATCCCGTTGTATGAATGTCTTGTGGTTTGTTTATCTGTTTACCTTCTGAGGGATATATTTGTTGCTTCCAAGTTTTGACAACTGTCAATAAAGCTGTTGTAAACATTCAAGTGCAGGTTATTGTGTTGACATAAGCTTTCAATTCATTTGGATAAATATCAGTGAGCATAACTGGTGGGTCATATGATAAGAGTATGTTTAGTTTTACAAGAAACTGCCAAACTGTCTTCCAAAGTGGCTGTACCATTTTGCATTCCCACCAGCAATGAATGAGAGCTCCTGTTGCTCCAGAACCTTGTCAGTGTTTTGATTTTATCCATTTTACTAGGTATATTGTGGTATCTCATTGTTTTAATATGCAACTCCCTAAGGATATATAATATTGAGCATCTTTTCCTATGTTTATTCATCATCTGTGTGTCTTCTTTGATGAAGAGTCTGTTCAGATCTTTTCCCCATTTTTAAATTGAGTTGTTTGTTTTTTTGTTGTTGAGTTTTAGGTATATTTTGGATACCAGTCCTTTATTAGATATGCGTTTTGCAATGATTTTCTCCCAATCTGTGGCTTGTCTTTTTCATTCTCTTAACAGTGTCTTTTGCATAACAGGTTTTTAATTGTAATAAAATCCAACTTATCATTTTTTAAAAATTTTATGGATTGTGCTTTTACTGTTGTATCTAAAAAATCATTGCCAAACCAAAGGTTACCTAGATTTTCTCCTATATCATCTTCTAGGAGTTTTATAGTTTTGAGTTCATTTTTGCGAAAGATATAATATCTGTGTCTAGGTTCATTTTTTGCTTGTGAATGTCCAGTTTTTTTAAGCAACATTTGTTGAAAAGACTATCCTTTTTCCATTGAATTAATTTTGCTCATTTTCAAAGATGAGTTAACTGTGTTTGTCTTTTTTCTTTTTAATCTTTGTGTGTTAGTTTGGATAGTTTCTGTTACCCTGCTTTAAGTTCACTGATCTTTTCTGCTACAGTGTCCTATCTGCTTTTATGCCCATCCACTCAATATTTCAATTCAGATATTTTGTTTTGGGACTCTTAAATTTCTCTTTGGTTCTTTTTTATAGTTTCCATATCTGTACTAAAGTTCTACATCGAGTTCCTCATTATGTTTATATTTTCCTTTAAACCTTTGAACATATTGATGATAGCTGTTTTACACTTGTCAGCTAATTTCAACCTATCTATTATTCTCAGTCTGTTTCTTTTGACTTATTTTTCTCCTGATTATGGGTCACACATTACTTCTTCTTCACATGACTAGTAATTTTTGAACAAATACTGAGGATTATGAACAGCACATTGTTGAGTTTTTGGATTTTGTTATTTTCCTTTAAGGAGTGTAGATTTTTTTTTCTGGCAGGCAGTTAATTTACATGAAAAAAACCAGATAATGCTTTCAGGTTTTTAAAAAACCTTTCTTGGGGCTGTTTTACAGTAGTCCACTCAGTTAGAGTGATAAGGTGTGACTTCTCCGGAGTCCCATCTGAATGGCCAGGTGCTCAGAGACTTATCTCAACTTTGGTTGGTTGGAGTTACTATGTCTCTTAGCACTGAGGGATCTCCCTTCAGCTCACAACTACTTAGTAGTTTTTCTTAGCCAGGGCTCTTGGTGTCTTTCCCTGTGCAAGGGTAGCTTAGTATTTGACCAAAGATTTAAGAGGATCATGCCTATTTCTGGAGCTCCTTTTTTTGCACCACTCCCTCTTTTCCGGTATCTTACCCTGCAAATTCCAGTTGCCTCAGCAGAACTCCGATCTTTGTCTCCTCAGCTAACAGCCACCACTATGGTCTGGTTGGGCTCCATCTCCCGTCATGGTCTGGACAGCAAGTTCAAACAGAAAGCCAGGGCAACGTGAGGCTCACGTTTCCCTCCTTCACGGATCACAGCTCTGCACTCCTATTGCCCAATATCTGAAAACAGTTGTTTCATATATTTTGTACAGTTTTCTAGTTGTTTACAGCAAGAGGGATAGTCTGATACCAGTTACTTTTTTATAGCTGGCAGGAGAACTCTAATAACTTATTTTTTTTTAAAAGATTTTTAATTTTTTTCCTTTTTTTTTTTTTCTCCCCAAAGCCCCCCGGTACATAGTTGTATATTCTTCATTGTGGGTCCTTCCAGTTGTGGTATGTGGGACGCTGCCTCAGCATGGTTTGATGAGCAGTGCCATGTCTGCGCCCAGGATTTGAACCAACGAAACACTGGGCAGCCTGCAGCGTAGCGCGCGAACTTAACCACTCGACCACGGGGCCAGCCCCTCTAATAACTTTTTGAAGAGCAATTTAATAAAATAATTTTCTTCAAAAGAGAAATAAATCCCAAAGGATTATCTAGCCAAAAGCACACTGCATAGAGTCATCCAATGGGATGGGATGAACGGAAGAGAATCTTTAGTTTAATGGACACTAAGGAGAAATATCTTCTTTCTCCTATGCTCCTTGGTCTCCCTTTTCCTAGCTATAGAAATTTAGAGGGTTGGTATTTGAGTGAGGGAAGAGAAAGGGAAAAGGTAACCGCCCCTGCTGCCTCTAGCTTAAGTAAAAGTTTCCATCCTCATGGCCCATTCTGGCCCATCAGGAGCCTGTAGGAAATGTGGGACAAGTAAGTGCATATCTTTTTTATCTCTGACCATTAAGTACGTATCTCCATCAGGGGGCCCTGGCGAGGTGGATGGTGGCTTTGACTGTAGAGGATTTAGAGGTCAGGATCCCAGCCCTTAGCCATCACACACAATCTCCTCTGACCCATAGACATGGCCAAAATAGCCGGAGGGTCAGTGCCTGATGGATGAAACAGGAGAGGTAAGGGGAAAAGATGAGAGTCAGTGGTGGGAGCCCAAAGGTATGCTGAGAATGGGGCTGGAACTGACATTTATTCCTAGCAGTTGAACATTGCTGTGGAACACAGACCCAGAAGGGTCACACACAGCAGACTTTCTACATGGGAATTCTGTTTAGAGATAGGATGTTAAACATATTGAAATTGAACTCTCCCAACACAAGCTTAAGAAATCAAGACAATGCTTCTCGGGACAGGCTGTGGAAATACCAGAGGCTTCTTTTCTGGGAGGAGTGCCCCACCCTACTCAGTGCCCAACTTTACCCTGAGAGAAGTCCCTGTCTTGGATCGTGGGCTGGTGGAAGGGGCCCGCCCAGTGTCAGGAAAGTCTCGGTCTGGGCTCTGACTCACATCCCAGAGGGCTGTCAGTGGGAGTCTTGTATTGCATTGGGACGGAGGCTCTTTGAGTTTGAGCCATCTCTCCTGCCTGCCAAGCTTCTGGGCCCTGCTCCTCCGGGGGGCTGGCACCTCCCAGTAGGGGGAGGAAGATTTTCTTTGACCAGGAGCCTCCTTGATAGCTGATTGGCTTGCCTCCCTCTCAGAAACAGCTCTGAAGCTTCTGGTAAATTATTTCTAGGAAGCAATGAACAGGGAGATGGAGGCCACCAAGTTGATCCCTGGGAATGGTTTCTTCAAATTTCTTAATTAAGAACATGAGGCAGTTAAACTAGAAGCAGCTCTTGGAGATTTCCTACCTTGGGAAATCTGATTTTTAACAATGGAGGTGAATGCAGGCCTTGAATCTGGACTTTTTGGTTCAGCAAAACTCTTTCCACCACAGTAGACCGCCTCTTGGTGAAATTAAAGAAAAAAACCCAAACAACAAAAAAGGGCCTCTCTCAATACAGTGGCTCTGTGGGAAAACCCGGTGTGCGGAACAATTGCAGCTGAGTGACTACGCTGCCGAAATAGAACGGAGAAACACAATTAGAGACTCTTGCCACCCGCCCAGCGCTGCAGCAGGCACTGGCGGACTTTGCCAGACAAGAGATCTTAATAGGGGGTTTTAGGGCCGTCCAAACTGGAGCATCTCTCCGTGACATTTTGTTTGCTTGGAGAGACAGCTGGGGTGGTTTGGTAAGTTTTCAAGATAAAGCAACACTTGGATTATCACATTCCCAAATCATGACTAAGACGATTCAGGCTGTCTAAATAAAGGCAAACAGTCCTATTCAGTGGCCTCCAAGGGTAATTAAAGTGACAAATCAGTAATTTTCTAAATGCGGACACCTCATGCGTGACTAACACCTTCATTCCCTGATCAAAACACACTAAAGAAAAGAAGAAAACAAACAAGACAAAACAACAGGGATATTTCAACCTGTGCCCCCGAGAATTTAGCCTTGAACCCTGCGTGTTTTATTACACACTTACACCTAAGTTAGAAATGGCGAGAAAGTCACACATTTCGTTTTCCAAGATGGGCCTAAGGCTGATTGGAATCCTGGCAGAGGCAGCAGGTGGTACGCACTCATGAAGTGAGGTGGGAAGATCCCCAGGAAGTGCCTGGAGAAGCAAAGTCGAGAAGTGGAGGGACCAGGATTGACCTTGGGTGATCTGACTCCAGGCCCTGCGCTACACTAGGCCCGGAGCAAGGTGTCTTGCCACGTGGACCTTTGGTGGGTATGGGTTTTCCTAAGTCATGGAGGCCAGCAGCCACAGAGCTGGGGAGTAGTGTATACATGCTCCCTTGTTGTTCAGCTCAAGGAAATGGGGAGATGAAGAATAGGCAAAGAACCTCCCAACCTGTGGCTGTGGCCCTGAGATAACTCTAGAAACAGCAGAGCATAGTGAGAAGCAGCATCCAGTCCACGGAGCTCTGAGCATCTTGGAGTGGGCTCTGCTCAGCCATGGCCTCCCCCAGAGAGACAGCCCAGCTGGTGAGTTTGATGTCAGCAGGAGCGAAAGGAAGGGCCAGGCTGTTGACTGGGCTGGTCTCATGAAAGGAGATGGATATTGGCAGAAATTTCAAATTCCGACTGCGGGACTGAGCTATTTATGTTGAAAACATTTAAATGACTTTTTTTCGCCTTCTTCTACAATGTAAGACGGGCAGACTTCCAGGCCTGCCTCTGCGCTCAACCAGCCTCCAAAAGCCGCCTGGCGCTCTTTCTGCCTAAACTGTAAGGAGCCCGGCTGAATAAACGCACCAGCAGAGCTCTGTGAGCGCTCAAGTTTAATATGCACTTGACCTCTTTGTCTTTCAGAAATGAAATTTATTGAGTTTGGATTCCAGCACCCCCGGGCCCCCACTAACATCTAATTACCCAGACCACACTTTGACTTCAAAAGTGCAGGAGAAAATGAGGAGGTGTGTTATGATGTTCTCTCCATAGGAGCCTCAAGGGAGGGGCTGGGGAGCTGAGCCAGGGGTCTTTTGAAGTATCTGAGTTGGTGGTCTGCGATTCTGCCAGAATGCAAGATAAGCAGGCTGGGCCTCCTTTGCCGCTGTCTTTTTTTTCCCCAATAAAGAGCGATTATCTTTCCTTTTGTTGTCATTGACCCTTCTTGGCCTGAATTTCCCAGGATCTGAATCTGAGCTCCTTTGATGCACCAACAGACAAGGGGGCAGCCAAATGTATCCCTCCTCCCCACCCCCCAAATGGCCTCCTGCTACCTTGTCACTGTGCTGGAAACCCCACCACAAAAACCACTCCTTTATCATCAGGGCACTGTGTCTAGAAAGCACGAAGAAAATACATCATCAGAGACAAGGTAATGCATTAATCCACGAGAAGCGGAATCATGACTTTTTGGAGTAGAGTCTGAAAACTACTGATTCAGTCCAATTCCCTATTTTCAGGCTGCAAAGCTAGAAGGATAAAGGAAAGGGAGGGCAAATTTGACATTTGTCTAAAGCAACTAAGAATGACTGCGGAAGCCATCTTGTCCATTTTCCTGCCTCTGGGAATCCTAACACTGGAGGATGCTGAGCATGTTTACCCTTGGGAGAGGGGGCGAAGTCACTGGAATGGAGCAGAAGGGGGCTTCTGGGGCATGCAGGGCATGCTGGGACTTCAGCTGCAGGAGATCATGGAGGCAGTGCTGGGCAGGACTGGGTAAACACAGCAGGGCTCCCCTAGGTAGAGGAGTGACCAGTTGGCCAAATGTAGTGACCAGTGGGTTGTGGGCACCTTGCCCTTGATTTAGGTCATGGTGCTTTCCAAGGAGGCCCCATCTGGTAGGTGGAATAAGGCAGGAACAGGGTTGGGAGCATGAGCACGAGGTCACAGTTGTTTGGGAGATTTAAATGAGATAATAACCATTAGTCACTTAACCCAGTGGCTAGTATACAGTACATGCTCAATAAATAGTGTCATTCCTCACTGTTATTATCAGATAACATGGATGAGGGGAAAGGACACATTTCAGAGCCCGGGTGACAGGGACCAAGAGAGGGAGGGATGGAGATGAAGACATAGGACAAGGCAGAGGTCAAGGACTCAGAGAAAGTAGAGGTGACCCCTGTGTGAACACCAAGGCACAGGCTTGTGGAGGCTTCCCGTCTGTCCTGGGAAGAGGCCTGTAGGGAGCTAGCCTGTTCTTTCCTCCAACAAGCTCCACGTGGTCAGGGACCATTTCTCCCTTGTTCGTGGTCGTAGCCAGGGCACGCAGCACAGTCCTCGGCACATAGTGGGAGCTGGTAGCAGACACTGATGCTCTGCCCATATCTCCTAATGCTTACCATTTTAAGCTCTCTTGGCCTGCTTTCCAACTGCCAGTTTCTACATTTCTTTGCCTAGGTTGCTGAAGCCTATTTTGCCCCACTGAATGAAAGAGCAGAAGTGGAGAAATGAACACTGCTAGAAAAGCAGCCTTCAACCAGTGACAGAGTGTGTGCACACCCCAGCTCCCTCCCCTCTCTGGAGGGATAAGTCCAAGTCACAGGCGATACACCGAATCTCAGAGGTCACTGCAGGGGGCACTTGATAAAGCATCCTTCATCGGCCACCTTCCCTTTATTGGCTAACTTTTGCACTCTTCTCCAAGTGTTTTCTTCATCTCCCAAACAGACTGCTAGCCTTGTATTCTTATCTGAGGGTCTGCTTCTGGGAGAATCCAAACTAAGCCAGTGCCTAAAAGCTAGTTTTTGGATAACGAATAAATGCAGAAGCTGGACCCAGCCAGTGTCACTGCAGCTTCATCTTTATCACTTGTCATTCTTGAAGTCTCCCACGCACAGGTAGCATATGGTGCATCCACAGACTCAGAAACACCAACCCCCCAGGTGTCCCAGGATCTCCAGGCTTTGTTCCCAGCCTCTGCCCTTTGTCTTTGTGTTACTTCTTCTTTTTCTGGCACAGTCAAGAGGGACAGAAGAGGTTTACCGCTGTCGAGCATCCACCCTTGGCCATTCTGCTTGGCGATCTCTCTTGCATCAAGACCTTTCCTTCATTACTTTTCTCAGAGCCTGCCTCTCTCCATCTCTCATCCTTAATGATTCTTTAATGGAACCAGTCAAGAAACACATCAGCTCGTCGTTGCTTTATCTCCAAGAAAGGCAGAGAAGATGGGATCACAGAGCCTGTCTTGCAAAACAAAAAGAGCCACGTGCAGAGGGATGACCGAAGTAGAGATAGCATCTGGGCGTCCAGGGAATCCAAGCCACTGCCGAGCCCTTCCTCAGAGAAATTTGTTAAACAGTCTCCAAGTCTTGTACAATTAGATGACAACATTTATTTGCAAATAGGAAGGGTGATGGTGACAGCAGTATAATTTATTTCTTCAATAAGTGGCTCATGCCCAGCGTCAGAATGGATCCATTGCCATTCAATCTCGCCCCTGGTTTTCACATTTTTGCATTTATATTGGGGATGTAAGTGACAAAATAGAGCCTGTGACAGGCCAGGTTGTTGTCAGCTTCATTCTCAGACTGCTGATTGTGCTGGTTTTTGATAAGATAATTACTCCATTTTGTGTGTGTTTCTTGCTTCTCTGATGGCAAATTGGGCCATATTGAAGCTGTCTCTGGAGCACTTCTCCTTATGAATTTGCAGAGGGAAGGAGCAAGTAGTTATGTCTTTGCTACTTGAGGTTGGAAATTTCCCAGTTAGGCGGAGAACATTCTGGAAGCTCTAGGCTGCCAAAAAGCTCCAAGGCCCTCTTATTCATCTCATAGTCATAGATCAAATTGCCTCCCTAGCATCACCATATAACATCACCCTTCTACTAGAGGGAGCATATAATTTATTGCACAAACTAAAACCCTTTTGAAGATAAAAGGGGGCACTATTAATAATTATTCTGGGATGACAGGTATAAATTTGGCAAATTGGGACATATGGGCATGCTACCTTCTGTGCTTGTACAACTCTTGTGATGGGCAACTCCTTTAACCTGAAAAAATATATATGTCAACAATCTATTTAAGAAAACCCTTATACTTAATGAGGAAATATACATTTTTTCCTAAAATTATGAAGTCAAGGATGTCTATTCTTACCTTTTCTTCTCAGTGTTATACTGGCAGTTTTAGTCAACATAGTGAAGAAAAATATAAAACAGGAGGCATAGGATTGGAAAGAAGAAACAAAACTGCCATTTTACATGGACAATTATGATTATCTGCAAAGAAATCCAAGAGACTCTAAAGGTCATAATTAGAATTAACGAGAGTTCATTAAGTTTGTCAGACATAAGACCAACATACAGAAATCAGTTGTATTCTGTACATCAGCAATAAGCCATTAAAAATGCTGTTTACAATAGCAGCACAAAAGTAACATACTTAGGAATAAATATAAGGAAAACCGTATATGATTTCTGTGAAAGAAAATTATAACACTATAAGAAAACCTAGAGCCAGTCCTGGTGGTCCAGTGGTTAAGATTTGGCGCTCTCACTGCTGCGGCCTGGGTTTGTTTCCCAGTCATAGAACCACACCACCTGTCTGTCAGTTGTCATACTGTGCTGGCAGCTCACATAGAGAACTAAAAAACTAACAACTAGGATACACAACCACACACCAAAGCTTTAAAAAAGAAAACAAAAGAACACCTAAATAAACAGAGAGATATACCATGTTCAAGGATATGTGGACTCTATATTGAAAAGATGCTGGTTCTTCTCAAATTAGTTCATAAATTCAATACAATTCCAATAAAACTCCTAACAAGGTATTTGTGGAACTTCATAGGCGTACTCTGAGCTGAATATAGAATAACAAAGGGCTAAGAGTAGCTAGGGCACTTCTGGAGAAGAAGAAGGTGGAGATTCACTCTGTCAGGCACCAAGACTTGTTATAAAGTTATAATAATTAAGAAGGCGTAATATTCTCGTGGGGACAGACAAGAGATGAACAGAACAGAAGAGAGAAGCCAGACACACACCTACACAGACAGAAATGACACATCACATCCATGAATGGTATGGGGACGATTAATTTTTCCATATGGAAAACAATCAGATTGCTAACTCAAACATAAAAATAAATTACAGGTGAATTAAATACCTAAAAAGCAAAACTTAAAAAGGCTTTAGATGAAGGTTGAGAAGGATATCTTCATGACCTCCACGTAGGAAATAATCTTTTTTAAAAATTTTAGGTGCACAGAATTGGATGAATTATAATCCTTGCTTGGTAGCACACTCTCGCCATTATTTCTGGCTTGTCTTTATTTGTTACATTCAGCTATTGCTAACAATGCAATAAGCAGCTAGGAGCCCACCACCTAAAACAAAAACTAGGGCCTTGAGAGACACTAGCCTACATCTCATCTACATCTTGAGAGACACTCCCGACATCTCATCCCTTTGTCTCTGCAGCACAAGGAAACTGTCATTCAGAACCATGTGCTCAATATTCTATTTATTTTCTTTTTACATAGTTTTATTCTACTTAAATTTTCCTAAAACTGTATGTTTTTAATTTAATTGTTTTTGACTTTATCAAAAGGGTATCATGTTGTTTTTAATCTTCTGCAACTTACTTTATTGACCGTACATTATATTGCTAAGCTTTTGCCATATTATTGGTCTCACTGTGGATAATTTGTTCAATTGCTTTATAATATTCCACGTGTGAATACGCCACAGTGTGGTTTTCCACTCTCCCAGTGACAGGCATTTGGTTGTTTCAGAATGTTTGCTTTTATGAACCATGATGTTATGAACATTTTTGTGCTGTCTCCTCTTGTACATATGCAAGAGTTTATCTTGGGTATCCTTAGGGGCAGGGAAAAATTTCTTAACAAGATACAAAATGCATTGATTATAAAAAAGATTGGGAAATTTGACTTTGTTAAAATGAAGAACTTTTGTTTTTCAATAGACACCTTAAAGCAAGTGAAAAGATGAGTTATAAACCTGGGGCAGTATTTGCAATAGGCACATCTTAAAATGGGTTAGTATCAAGAATATAACACAGCTCTTATAAATCAAAAAGAAAACTACAAATATCCACGTTAAAGTGGGTGAAAGACATGAATCAACATTTCGGATAGAAGACTATAGAGAAGCCCTATAAACACACAAAGAAATGTTTCCCACTTCTTTAACATCTGCGATTGGGAAATGCAATGAGATCATTTTCATCCACTTAACTGGCAAAAATGAAAAGTATGAAAATGCCTAGTATTGGAGTGGATTTGGGTCCGCAGGATCTCTGAGACATTGCCCTCTTGGTTTAACAGCTTTGGACAACATTTTGTCTTTATTTCCTAAAGTTAAACATTCATATATGCTTATTCCATTAGGCACAAAAGCACAAACCATAAAAAAGATCAATAATTTTTACTAATAAATATTTTAAACCTCTGTTATCAAAAGACACCATTGGAAGGGAAGAGCCAACGGCTGGGAGGAGATACTTGCAATAATGCTACCAACAAAAGATCAGTATCCCGAATATGGAAAGAACTGCCACAAATCAGCCAGAAGAAGACACATATCATGGAAAAGTGGCCAAAAAGTACAAATGGGCAAACTCTGGAAGAACACGGACAGCTAATAAACAAATACGGCTCAGCCTCACAAGGAATCAGGAAAAATGCAAATGAAAACTCTAATAAGATACTATTTCATACTCATCAGACTAACAACAATGACAAAATGGGCCACAGCACCAAATATTGTTGAGAATTTGGTGCCACAGAACTATTTTACATTGCCGTTGGGAGAGTAAATTAGCAAAATCAATTAGGGGAAAAATGTTTTGTTTCCAGAAAAGTTTAACATGCATAAATCCTAAATCCCAGTAGTTGCATCCTTAGATGTAAACTCTAGAGAAATTCTCGTTGGAGTTCTCAGACAGACATGTGCAAGCCAGTTCACGACCACAGTTTGTAATAGCATCAAATTGAAACAACCTACAGAGCCATGAACAGAAGAATGAATAAATTAGCCAAGTAATAGTCATAATGGAATACCCTACGGCAGAGGTCAGCAAAGCTTTTTTGTAAAGGGCCGCATAGAAAATATTTTAGGCTTTGCAGTCCATTCATTCTCCATCATAACTACTCAGCTCTGCCATTGTAGTGGGAAAGCAGCTACAGATAATACTTAAATGAATGAGCGTGGATACGTTCCAATACCTTTATTTATAAAAAGAGGTGGCCAGCTGCATTTAGCCTATAGGCCAACTCCTGCTCAACAGACATGAGAATGAATCCACTAGAGTGACATATATCAACATGGATGAACCCCATCGATATGAAGTTGAGTGAAAAAAAAGTTACAGAAGAAAATATATGTATGATACTGTTACCGAAACCAAGGTGGGTTCCCTCCTGATGAGTTAAGTCAGATTCTCCACCAGAAGTAGTCGTCTCACAAAGTGAAGTATGTTTGCAGCAAAGAGGAGATCATGCGGAATCATTTCCAGAGTCAGGGCGTCCCCGGACAAAGGGAAGCAGGGACGGTTATTTCCGATGGGAATGAATATTCAAAAGGGGGAGGTGGGTATTTGCTTGCGCAGCCTCAGTTGGAAAACATGCTTCCACATACACTGCAGGTTATGCTAATAAGGCCTAGGCTCGTCCTGGAGAGATCTTAGCATTAAAAATAAGGCAAAGGTCATAGGCGGAGCTCTTGTGGTGACGCTTGGTCTGGCCCAGGGTGGTTGGTGGTTGCATCTCCTTAACATAACAAAAGGAACAAGGACAGTTTGGAGAAAGTTAAAATATCCACACCCACCCTTGAGTTCCTCGGGATAACTTAGTTGGTGACAATACTACTTACATAAAGTTTTTAAAAAACATGCAAAAACTACCAAATATTGTGTGACGCTTCATTTTACGTGTCAACTTGACTAGGCTAAGGGATGCCCAGGTAGCTGGTAAAATGTTATTTCTGGGTGTCACTGTGAAGATGTTTCCAGAAGAGATTGGCAGTTGTGTGGTGGACTGGATAAAGATCTTCCCTCACCAATGTGCCTAGCTCATCCAATCTGTTGAGGGTCTGAATAGAACACAAAGGTAGAGGAAGGGCCATTTGCTCTCTGCTTGAGCTGGGACATCCATCTTCTCCTGCCCTCAGACACCAACACGCCTGTTTCTCAGCCCTTTGCTTGGACCAGAACTACACCACTGGCTTTCTGAGTCCTCCAGCTTGACGATGGCAGATCATGGGACTTCTCAGCCTCCATGACCGCATGAGCCAATCCTTCAAAATAAATCTCTTTCTATATATCTCTATACATCCTATTGGTTTGGTTTCTCTGGAGAACCCTGAGTAAGAAATATTGTTTGGGGCACAAGTATATATAGTAGAATATCAACAAATGCATGGGAATGATGAACACCGAGTTCAGGATAGCAGTTCCATCTTGGGGATGGAGGTGAGGTCAGAGGGATGCAGCTGGGGAGCGGACTTGGGGACTTGAGCTGTATCAATAAGGTTTGACTTCTTAAGCAGGATAGTAGGTACCTGAGTGACTGTTGTAGTATTTCCTACATCTTTTTGTGTATCTCAAATATTTCCTAATATATTTAAAAATAACACAAAGTAAAAGAAAGTCCAGAAGAGGAGATGGCTTCCTCCTTGTGTGAATCCATGTTAATTTATGATGTGTCCACGTGTCCACCTAAAGTGACCTGCCTGTCCACACTCATTCAGCCCTGCTCAAGGCCTCCAGGAGTGAGTGCCTCTTTATCACGTGGTCCTTCTTTCCTTGTCTCTTTTGCTCCCAGAAGACCAGGAGGCAGGAAGCAGAGCTAGGACTTCCTGTGGATGGTTTCTGTTGTATTTTCCCAGCACCAGATGGTCCCATTTGCCTAACCAAGTTTCAGTAGGGTTGGATGGTTTGGGAAGCGAGGCAGATTTGAGGATGCCTGGATCTGAGCGGTCTCTGGCCTCTATCAGATGAAGGGGCCACACCCTTGGAGGCTCCCTGGGCCCTCCAGCCACTCCCTAGCATCAAAAAGAGTGGACCACATGATACCTGGAAAACAAGACCTTTTGACTGCAGGCAAGTTGTTTGACTGCTCTGAGCTTGTTTCCTTGTCTGACAGTTAGGGATGATAAATCTCTGCTTCATGTTGCTTTGTGTGACCATGACGAGGGACATTGCGTGTATGGCAGCTGGCACCCCATTCCCACCCAAGGTTCTGAAGAGAGGAGGGTGCAGCTTAGGTTTCCTTACAAAACATGCACTCTAAGAACAATCCACAGAGAGGACTGAGTCTTTCTTTTCTTTTAGATTTTTGCAATATGCAGGTGCGTTATATTTAATATTTGCTTCCTTGGGTTCCTTTGCTATTGGTCCCAGAGTCTGGTACTTATAAAAAGCCATTGAAGCCCATTGATTCGTAACTCCTCCTTCCCTCTCCCCACATTCCACCCTTTGATTCTATGAATTTGGCCATTTTAGACACCTCATGTGAGTGGACTTATGCAATAGCTGTCATTCTGTGAATGGCTTGTTTCACTTAGCATAATGTCCTCAAGTTTCATCCATGCTGTTGCATATTGCAGAATTCCCTTCCTTTTTAAGGCTGAGTAATATTCCATTGTATGCGTATGCCTCATTTTCTTTATCCATTCCTCTGTCGAGGGACATTTAGGTTGTTTCTACATCTTGGCTATTGTGAATAGCCAAGCTATTTCAGTCAAGCAAGATGAATCAGCTCGAGAGATCCTCTGTACAACATTGCACCTATAGTCAACCATAATATACTGTAGACTTAAAAATTTGTTAAGAGGGTAGATCTCATGTCAAGTATTCTCTACACACACACACACACACACAGCCACTGAAGGAAAGGGGAGGGGCAGGAAGCACGAAACGTAATCATGTTCCTTTCAGACACTTCCGCACTGGGAAGGTCTGTCTGTCTCTGCCATGATTGCAGTTCTTTCCTTTTTTCCCTGCTGGAAATGAGATCTTTTCCTTCTCTTTTGAACATTTACACTTTGTCAGAAGGCATGGTCCCCATGATTGGCTTTTTAAAGTCTGGCATATCTAGAATTATACCGTAGATTCACAGTGTCAGAGAAATCTCCAGCAACCCCGTCACTCACGCTGACGGCATCTTTCCTGGGGCTGCTCTGAGAGGTGAGCATCGGTCCCTGATCGCTTCTGGAGCTGGGGAACTCACTATCTACAGAGGAAGCTGGACTTTGAATTCATTTTCATAGAGCTGGGGAGCCAGGAGGCCTGGGTTCTTGTGCCAACTCCATCACAAATTGGCTGAGCAACCTCGGGCACAAACAGTCACTCTTCTGTGCCTCAGTTTTCTTATCTGCAAAAATGGGATCATTCTGATTGAGATATCAAAGTGCCCGAGTCACGAACTGAGCACCAGTCCTCCTCTGTGAGCAGGCAGGGCTGGGAGCTTGCTGTGGGGAAGAACTTACTTTTTTCCTTTTATTTAAAATTCTTTTTTTTTTTTCTGGTTATAGAAGTAAATGTGTTCATTGTAAAAAAAAAAAAATTAGGAAATGACCTAAAAGCAAGAAGTGGAAACTGAAAACTGTCCTGGGTCTCACAAACCATAGATAACTCCTGTTCACGGTATAGGCTGTAAAAGATCTGCTTATCTTAATAAAAGTGATGAGGGCAGGGTAACAGCAATGCTAACGGTGCCACAAGGAAGCATTAAGAGCAGCAGAAACCAAGGCTTTTCCTAAGCACTTTACATATTTTTAATCTCATTTAATTCTCACAATGATCCTGCTTACATTTCTCCATTTTATAGACGAGGGCAACTGAGATGTGCAAAGTTAAGTAACGTGCTCAGGGTCACAAAGAAAGTGGCAGTTTGTGCTCTTAATCACCATGTCAGATTTCACATGGCATTTTGAACCTACCCTTTCAAAACATCGTGCCTTATGCATTTACCCCATAAAACAAACATTGGTAAACGAGGTGCCAACAGGCTCTTGGATTCTGTAACTGGCAGTGTGAATGGGTGTGCACATGGCTTACACACTTCGTGGCCTCTGCTTTTGTCCAGTGAATGCCTGCACCAATGATGTACTGAAATGATCCCCTGGTTTTGGACATTTAGGTCGTTTTTGAATTTTATTATTATAAAAATACTGCAATGAATATCTTTGGGATTACAGCTTTGTCTGCCTCTGATCATTTCTCTAGGAAAGAGTCCAAGCTTTTGGTACTTCGAAGGCTCTCCCAAGTTGGGCTCCTACCAGCCAGGCAGGTGAATGTTCTGGAGACTCAGTGAGGCTGCAGACAAAGGCGCCCAAAGGTCGAAGTCTCTGCCCAAGATGCTGGGGCCCAGACTCCTAGGGTGTTGCCTGTAGTTCTCCTGTGGGAAGGAGCCCGTTCCTCTCTTCTGGGTCTTCTGAGCTTCCTGGGCAGGCCCCACACGATAAATCCCAGGGGACTTCATCCTCCGCCATTTGCAGTCCAGGCCTGTGCAGCCGGGGTGGTGGAGCGCTCAGAGATGCTTTAAAGAATCCGGCCTTGTGGTTTTGCTAGTAGATGGTTGGGAGTGAGTTCACCTAGACTTGCGTTTCCCAACATCGGTTAGCTTGAAGATTTCCTTTGCAGTAAGGTACTTAAATCAAAAAACCCCTTATGATTTTTTTTTTTTTTTTTTGGTGAGGAAGATTCACCCTGAGCTAACATCTGTGCCAATCTCCCTCTACTTTGTGAGTCCCCACCTCAGCATGGCTGAGGAGTGGTGTAGGTCCACACCCGGGATCTGAACCTGCTAACTCAGGCTGCCGAAGCATGGTTTGCCAAACTTAACCATTACGCCACAGGGCCGGCCCCTTAAATGAATTTTTAAAACAATATTTTCATATGGTAAAAGCTAAAAATGTGACTTTCAGTAAGAAATGATACTAAATCAGCACATTAATAAAATTGGATTGAAAAACCATTTTAAATAAAATTGTAAATAATATTCACAATATAGAAACAGGCAAATTTTGACCTTTATCCAATTAATAAGTGACAAGTTATGCTTCATGAAGTATGAAAAAGTATCATTTGTTGACAGCTAGGTTAAAAATGGACATTTGACATCATGTTTGGGTTTGGGACCAGATGCATATTTAATGGGACCCCAAATTTGACTATACATTATAGTATAAGAAACAGACATATGTTGTTTTCATGACCTGATATTTGGCATGCTGGAAATTTCTCTTAAAATTAAAACTATTCTTTTTAAAAGTAAATTTAGTGTTTTGTTTGGAAATGACATAAGAGAGGGCTTCAGGCAAGCCTCTCTCCACTCATAACACCTTGTGGGCTGCAGACAGTTTTTATTTCTAATAAATATGAAAAGTCAGAAGAGTGGGACAGAACAGTTATTCTCTTTTCTCTTTAGAAATGACTTCTGAAGTCATGGACGCATCATTGCGTGCTCCTTTAGAATTCGGGTCAGATGAAGGCAGTTTCCAGATCTGGCTGAGACGGTCTGGAGGTGAATGTGCGGGATCATCGTCGCTTTCGGCTCCTCACGTAATTCCACATCCCATGGCGAAAGGACCCGATGTTCCAGGTTTGAGCCCCACGTCCAGCTGACCTCTGCCGACCTCTGCATGGGCTCCCTTGGCCAGCCCTGGAACGTTCTTGAACCAGCTGCTTTAAAGAAAAAAACCATTTCACTGATAAGTGAAATGGGCGCTTTTATCATCATAATGACAGAAAGCCCTGGAAGGCATTTGTGAACCCTGGGGGGTGGGTTTCAACCCCAGTTGGAAGAAGGACAAATGCTCCCTCCAGCCCTTGGCTGGGCACTCTCTGCTTCACTTTGGACCCAGGACCCCATGGATGGAGGCCTGGTTTGTTTCAAGCTCCCCATTCAGAAACTTGTCTGAAGTGGGAGGTGGCAAGGATCTGGGCGTCTAACATGGGACTGGGGGTCAGGAAACTGGATCTGTTCCAGCTCAGCTACTCTCTCTCTCTGCCTCAGTTTCCTAATTTGCAAAACAAAGACAGAGAATTATTTGACCTTGAATCATGGTCCAGGATTTAGATTCTTTCTTAAGTGCAAAATCCCTTTTCTGCCTATCCCATGAATTTTTTTTTTTTTTTTGGTGAGGAAGATTGGCCCTGAGCTAACATCTGTGACAATCTTCCTCTATGTTTTGTATGTGGGATGCCACTGCAGCATGGCTTGATGAGTGGTGTGTAGGTCTGCACCTGCAGATCCAGTCCAGGATCTGGACCCACAAACCCTGGGCCGCCAAAGTGCACTGTGCGATCTTAACCACTGTGCCACTAGGCCGGCCCCAAAAGAATAATTTTAGGTAGCGATCAGTTCCCTTGAAAAAAATCCCCTGTAGAAGCTTCTATGAGAACAGCAAATTTTGCTTGGAGAAGGGTCGAGAGAGAGGGGAGGCCACCTTGCCCACTCTCATGCTCCCTGATGGATGAACAGTGAGCTACTTTTGGGCTGTGACCTTAGGGGCACTAAGAGCTCCAGGAAATTCCCTTTACTTCTTGCTGGTTTTGAAGCTGTCTTTTCTGGACCTTCCTTTCTTTCCACGGGAAGGAGAGAGAGAGACAGAGAGAGAGAACTTCTCATCTTTTCAGGAGGGACGAATTGATCGAGGAAGTCAGAATCAAAATGGAACTCAGATTCTGGGTTCTGCTTCCTTAGGAGCCAGAGCGGGACCAGCTATCCGGCGGGAAGTATTCCCTCCCGGAATCTTGGAGACTCGAGAAAAACTGGCAGCCTTCTCCATGCATTTCACACCTGCAACTCCAATTCTGGCCTCTAGAGGGTGTGGAACCCAAACTCCAGGGCCCTGGACCAGAGGCCTGAGGATTTGTTCTGGAGTTCTTAAACGTCCCTGCTGGAAAGGGCCCCAGGAGCCAGAATTAGGTCCCTTGCCTGAGTTCACAGCTGGGGAAACTGAGGCCTAGAGAAGGGAACTCACCCAGGGTCGCCCAGAGACTTAGAGGCAGAGCCAGGGATGGGACCTGAGTCAGCTGGCCTCCAGTTCAGGCCCTTTGCAAACCCTGGGTGGCAGGGAGATGGAGCATGGATGAGGAGGTCTCCCCGACCTGTCTCCCCTCTTCCTCACTCAGCTCGTTTATCACGAGTGCTTTGGCCTCTGAGTCATCCCAAGTAATGCAGTCAGTTCCCTCGGGGAGGAAGCTCCCAGGACTGAGACAGAGGGTCTCAGGTCTGCAGGGAACTTGGGAAGCCTTTTAGCCCAAGCTCTCTTGATTTTGAAAAATCTGGGGAGCCCGGGGGATGCAGGACCTTCTGCTACAGATGCATGTTTCCTGGCAGGGGGCTGGTTCAGAGAAGGCTCCCCGGAAGAGACGGCACTGTGGACTGAGTCAAGAGATGAACATGTGTTGGGGAAGGGCATTTGGGACAGAGGGAACAGCAGGGGCAGAGGTGGGGCAGTTTGGTGCGAGGGGGTGGCGGAAGCGTTGGGTAGGTGGGGGAGCAGATATGGGAAGGTGGCTGTGCCATGGTGGGCATTGTACCCCATATCAGAGATGGGGTGCTTTTCCCTCCAGGCCACCAGGAGCCACAGAACAGCATGGCTTAGAAAGATCAACTCCCTCCGTGTCTGCCCCCAGGGGAACACCCCTGCTGGCATTGGAAAGCAATGGGTTAACAGTATAAGAGCCACCTCCCCACCCTGACAAACTGCTCCACGACACGTTGGGCCATAATTCTCCCTAATAAAATAATATGAAGCTCAATTATGCTCCTGTTCCCATGTTCCTGGACTTCATTAAGCACAGAGGGATTAAAAACTTGTATAAATTAATCAATGTACCATAATCCTAAAAATTAGAAGATGAGTCCTTGAGGAAGTAACGTAATACAGGCTTTTTAATTAGCAGGGCCCCCGAGATTCATTGCTCTCTGCAAGCCCTGTGTTTATGAATTGCTTTATCATTTGAAGGGGAAGGCCCTGCAGACTCCCGGCCTCTTAGAAGGAAATGCTAGAAGCTGTACTAATTCCCTGGGCTCATACCCTCCTTGGAGCCGGAGCGGAATGACAGAGCTGGCCTTGTTTTCCTTTCTTCCTTTTCTTCCCCAGCAAGAGCTAACTTTTCAAAGGAAACTCAGAAAAAGCATGCAGAGGGGATTCAGGCTACTTTCATCCTTCTTACCGGGCATGTGGAATTAAGAGCGTAGAGTGTGGAGACACATGGATCTGGGTTTGAATCCTGGCTGTTGCTCACTAGCCTTGTGACTGTGGGCAGGTCCCCTGACCTCTTGAAGCCTCTGTTTCCTTCATGTCCTCCTCTGTCTTAGGTCATTGTGAGAAACACCTGCTGACAACAAATGAGACCCTTCTCTCTTCTTAACTCACTGTCTCCTTCTCAACGACCTTGAACCATGCCAAGTCCTTCCATCCTAACAAAACCGAAACATAATCCTTCCTTGACCCCACTTTCCCCTCCAGCTCCCACCTGTTGCCTCTCCTCCCCTTTATATGGCCTCCCCTACTCACAGCTCAGTCCACTAGAACTTGGCCAAGCCCCAAACATGATGCTGACGTTCTTCTCATTAAGAGCTCCAGTGAGTCTTTATCTTACTTGACCTCTTGGCACCAATGGACTCATGACCCTTCCCTCCTCCTCAGAACGCCCTCTGGCTTCCTCCTGGCTTTTTGGACACTCCTTCTCGGCTTCTTTTTTCCCCTTTTATCCCACGAGAGTTGGCATTTCTTGGGTTTGTTATCTCTGTTCCCCTTAGGGACGCTCGCCCCTCTCAGAGCCTCTCTACCACCCCTGCTCATGGCTTCCACGGGCCTACCTGGCTCAGTCCTCTCTATTCTGCTCCAGACTCCAACACCCAAAGGCTCCTTGGTCATTCTACTTTGACATCCTACAGGCTCTTCACACTCAGTGTGTTCATGACAAATCCAATCCTTTCCTCTCCCAAGAGTGTTTCTTCTTTAGAGTCTCAGTCTAGATAATGGCATCAACATCCACCCCGTGCTCTAGAATCCTGTCTCTCCTCCACAGCACTGAGGACTGGGTGTCTTGGTCCTCACTCTACCCCCAGGCTGAGCCCTGGGGCATGCAGACCCTTGGGAAATGGATTTAATGGATGGATGGATGGCCCCGTTTGCTTCCTTTCCCATTAGGACTTGTTGGCTCAGTTAATGAATGACAGCATGTTTGCTTTGAGTCCATCTTTCCTAATGGTTCCACAAAGGACTGAGACTGACATTGACCCTAATCCAGGTAATAGCCACTCAGGACTCCTATGTGGGAAAGAGTCCACATTTCGAAGCAGGAACCCTCCGGTCCATGACTTGTCCCATAGTCTCTGATTTAACAAAGGACCTCCAGTCTAGGAATCAGAAAGACCAATGGAGCCCACCTCATCAGCACACGGAGAAAAAGAGACTCAGTCTGTAAAGGGATTGCAGAGTCCAAGCTGTACTGCCCGATGTCAGGAGTCAGGCAGGGACAGGTTTCTTCAGTGACCAAGGGCATGGTCACTTGGCCCCCCTCGCCCACCTGGAGGGGCTTCCCCTGAGTCAGAGGCTGGAACGTGGCGGTGTTTGTCCCTCCCGCTGGGCAGTCCCTCCCCAGAAGCATTTGCCCTGTGTGCCAAGGAGTAACCAGCAATACCGTCCTTCACTCCTGCTGGCAGGGCAGCGCCACTCCCGTTTCAGAGCTGCCGTGTATTTTTATGCTGGCTCATTTACCCTGTGTATTTTGGGAGACACAGACACGTACACACACGACAGCAGTGCTGCCAAAATTCACCCCTCCTCCCCCATACAGTATTTTCCCTTGAAGGCTGGTGCTCCTGGAGAGCCGGCGCCTGCCTCTGGATGGGTGGAGGACTGATGAGGAGCCAGGCCAAGGGGCTCTTTGCTGAGCAGTTTTATCAACACTGGGTTCCAGACAGCACGGTGGGGAGTCCCCTCCGGCTCCTGCATCCCACTGTGCTGAGCCCCCTTCAGTTCCTCTTCTGTCTCTTGGGGAGTCTGGCCTCTGCTCTTTTGTCAGCAGGAGCCTGAGCCGGAGAGGAGACCCCTTCTTGAAGAAGACGTGGGTCCCCTCAAACCCAGCATTGACTCCCTTCAACAAACTCTGTCAGCAGCATGCTCTGAGCCCCGTCCGTGCTCTAACCAGACATGGAGGGTGCAGACGGAGCACTGGATCAGGAGCCGGGAGCAGTCAATTCTTACTTATCTCTCCAAACGAAACCTGCCTGCCTGTTTCTCCAATAGCTCTCATTTCCATAGGGTCTTGCTTCTATTGAGACTCAGTGGATCTCTCCAGAACTTTCTAGATGGTTCTGCCTTGTGGGCCCTCAAGGACAACGGACAGGGGACCTTCCCCACTCTTTCCCAAACCAGGACTGTCTGCATAGGTTGTGAAGAGGGATTCCTGGAATGCAGGGAACAGCCTGGGGACATGCAGCGAGGAAAGTACAAACAGACGCTCCTAAAGTAATGACTCCCTGCTGCCACTGTACACAAGTGTGTGCATGCATGCACACACACATGCGCACACACGTGCACACACACACAAGGGGTTAGAAATGTCTCCCAGTTTGCACATCGCTTGCACCTTAGGAGAGCTAAGCCACTACTGCTGAGCCCTGGTGTTCTGTACACAAACAACCGTGTGACTGTCAATTGGCCCGCAGAGCCCAGTCCTGGGTTTGCAACCGTCCGCAGAGCCTGGTCTGATGGCCCAGCTTTCATCATCTTTTTTTCTTTAATAATAAAAAATGGCAATGCAATGACAAAACCCTAATGCTCAAGAGCTAGAAAGAGCAAGAAATGGCTCATTGTTTTGCTTTGAAAATCAAAAACAGTGGTTTCCAAACTTTTCCTAAGGTAGTGGAACCCGGTTTGGAAGAAAACTCCCCTGCAGACACACTCAGTGTGTAAAATGCAGAAAAGTGAGGTGACTGGTGGAAGGGGGATGTGGGCTGTCAGCTCCACCCCCCACTCTCCCCTCCCTTCAATGTCTCTGGGGGTCGGGGGGGTGGGGTGGGTGGGTGCATTTAGGGAATCTTTAGAGCACAGTTCGAAAACCATTGACCTAAGACAACAAAGCCAGCCCACTTTTCCCCAGGTCCTGAGCCCTGAACCCAGGCAACTATTCCGTATCACAGTAGTTGATGAAGAGGTGACCCTTAGCCCTGTCTCTGAAGGAAGGAGAAGAGGAGACCGGGACCCACATCCCTGAGTGGCCCTCTTTGATGTCCTCTGTCACCAGTGCCTGAGGGAGCGATGGCCTGCAGGTGCACACTCACTTAGAAATGCCGAGGCTCCACCCAGCACCTGCTTAAGAGTGGGGTCTGGTGTCCGGACAATCCCATGACCCACTTTGTTCTCCAGGTCAGACACTGACCTGCTTCCTTGCTGTGGAGAGCCATTACCTCCTGCGGTCATTGCCTGAAGCCCTATTTGCCTTGGAAACTTGGCAGCCATAGAATGGGGCTCCTGTAGTTTCCCCCAAATCTATGAGGACACCTCCTAGAATCCAGGAATTTGCCTCATCTGCTGATGTCCTTCAAAGAGAACCATTGTGGATCTCGCACATGTGCCAGGGACCCCTTATAGTGATCCTATAATTTAATGCAAGTGTGGTCCTTGCATTAAAAGACGAAGAAAGAGGCCTGTGGAGGGAGGATGAGAGAAAGGTTATCTCAGGATGGTTACAGCAGCCTGAGAGACCAGTTGTGGACGCCTCGCTAAGGTCTGTCTAAGAAACCGCCACCCACCGCAGTGTTTCACAGCCCTCGGCCTGTTTCGGCTCTTCCCATCCCCAGCGCAGCCCAGGGTGCTTGCAGGGGTGGAGACGGTCCATAATTTTCTGAGGCCGGGCCTCAGAATTTTCCTCCTAGTATGAATTTGCCATTGTAGGGGGCCCTTGAAAGCATCCAGGCTTTATATAAAATCTGAGCAAAGGATTATTTCTTGGGAATTTCTCCATATCCAGGATCAATAAATCAGATATAGACCTGAACTACGCAGACCCTACATGCCAGCTGGGGGATGTGTTCTAACATGGCAAGGAGCGCCGGTTATTAGTGCTGCATAAATCAGGAAGTGCATTTTGACAGAGAGGTGAGACCCTGCCTTGTGGGAGAGAAGGATGGAGAAGAAGTGTTAATTAGAGCAACTGTAGCTCCAGCTTTCTAGCGCTTATTTATGCAGGGAGTCCTGAGCAGCTCTGGTCCAGGAAAAGTCACCCTCAGCAGATAATCTGGGGATATCAAGGAGTGGGGACATGTTCTCAGCTCATGGGTGGGTGCTCTGTGATCCAAGATACCGAGAACCCACAGAAGACAGTCAGATCACCAGACAGGACCCTTGAGAATGAACAGGCACTGGTCGTGGGGACTACAGACACGTGCTGCCCTCTCCCATGGCTCCTGCTGATGCCCTTGAACCTTGTCAGAGGATGTGGGTTGCTATGGTGATGGGAGGGGAGCTAATCTAGGAGAAAATCTGGGGGGGTAAAGTTGCAATAGAGAGATGGAATTTTGACATAACGCAACTATTGTTCCAATTTCCCCTAGAGCTGGGCTGCAGGCGGTACATTGCTTATCCCGGTTTGACAGGTGGGCAGTGTGGGACTAAGAAAGGCTTCCAAGCTGCTCAAAGCCAGACATGTCTTTGTTTCATTACATTACCCTGCTGATCTCAGGGGCCACGGATGCTGGCGGGGAGTCCCTGCCACGGTAATATTGGGCCCTGGCCTCAAAGTCTTGGGAGTGGGGCCCGTGTGAGTGTGAAAGGTTTATTTTGCTGAGGACAGAGGTAGCCGGTGCGGCCTGCTTTCTGTTCCACGGGCCCCCCTCTGCCTCCACTTTGTTTTCTATGAGGCAAGAGGGGCCTCCTCCAAGGGCTTAATGTCTTTCCTTGTACACAGACAACCTCCCCGCCAACACTGTGGAGACCTTGGCCTTCACCAGTGCGCCTCCCCTTGGGAGGCAGGTGTCAGGGGAGCCTTTGGGCATCTCTGAGATGCTGAAGAGTGAGGTCGGCAGTGATAAAGGTATTAATTCCTACTGGAATACTGACAAGGAGGTGAGAGAGGCAGAACTCATATTCTTTCTCATCCACAAGCTCATCTGCCTTTTCTTTTGAATTATGAATATTCATCATTTGAATTCCCTCCTCCCTCCCTCCCTTCCTTCCTTCTTCGCTGTCCCCTTCCCCTAACCTTGCTGAGCACTTGCTAAGGGCAAGGCTCTATGACGAGTCTTGACAATGCAAGGGTGACTAAGTCTTGGGCCCTGTAGGAAGGAGTCTACAGCCTAGGGTGGAGGAGGTGAAAGTCAGACATCTGAGCAGATGACGAATTCTCTAGAGGAGGCCATGTGAGTTGTGTGAGTGCTGAGGAGGGGACAGAGCCAGTCTGGGGGAGTGAGGACGCTTCTCAGGGGAGGCGACCCTTCAACTGCATCTTGAAGGAAGAGATTTCCACGCAGAGAGGGGGGTACGCTGCTGGCGGACGCTCCAGCATGTGCAGAGGCAGAGGTCAGCCTAGACGAATCTGGCGGCTTTCTGTTAGTCCCTGAGGCTGGCCTTGATGACAAAATTGGGTCCTCCCTGTCTTTCTCCTTCTCCTGTTGCGGTGCAGCTCTACCCTGCCTCCAGGAGTCCCGCCCTCCGCTGTGTGTCCCCCTCCATCCAGGAGGTCCCCAAGCCCTGCATTTCAGGCCTGGTGAGTGGCTGACTCCCTCATCATTTAGTTCAGGGCTTGTCTTCAAGGTCTAGAGCCAAAGTGAGTCCTGGAGCTTGTAGGGAACAATGCCAAGAGGGAGCAAACCTTCTCGAACAAGATCGAGTGGCTGGAGTACGGCATTATCTCAAGCAAGTACAATGTTTAAAAGAACTTAGGGGAAGGGCAGAGACTTCCAGATTTTTCTCCAACTTCTTTTTACCTCTCTAGGAGCTGCTATTGCTTAGAGTGAGAGGGATCTTCCCTCCTAGCTAATCTTAGAGGCCTCCTAAGAAAGCAGCCTCAGGCCTTGGAGACATCAGCCCAGGAGCAGAGATCAAGGTGGGGAAGGCAGGCAGAGCAAAGCTCTTTGACTGCATGTGTGGGTCGAGCTCAGAATTCAGGATTTTTGAGGTTTCTCTAAGGCACCGAGTTCTCTGCTTACGGCCTATTTGGACTGTCACAGGAGGAGATAGGAACGGGCAGAATCAAAGGCAAGATTCCTTCCCTCCTTTAGGTTTCCAGAAACTTCTCTCCCCTCCTCTCCGCCTTCCCTCCTGGAAGTGGGCGTCACGGAGTTGGGCTGGGGGCAGAGGGGCCTAGTGATAAGCACTTGGGAGGTTGTAATGTTGGTGCCTCTAACGTTTTCTGAAGATGTGTTTCCCGGGGTCAGGTTTGAACTGAGGAATTAGTGACCTAGCTCCTGTTCACATGGCTTGGTGTAACTACCAGCCTCTATCTGGATCTACATCCTCCCGGGAGCCCAGGGGCAGGGCTGAACAGGGCACGGGTCCTGGCTACTGTCACTCTCCACTGCCCATATCCTAGGGCGCCCGGTCTCTGATAATGCCTGCACCAACCTTCCTTTCCATCACAGCCTCCTGCTTCTGCCCTGAGCACGCGCACCCTCTGCTGTAGGAACAAGCCATTCTGGGTACACTGTGCTCGTCTGCCCTACCATGCCTGTGCCCAAGTTATTCCTCCTGCCAGGACTGCCCTGCTCGCTCGCCGCCTGCTATGTGCTCTCACGACCCATCCAGGCCAGCTCAGATGTTGTACCATGAGAAGCATTTCTCTCCTTCCTGGGCCACCCCTTACCAACTCCCACCTTGCGTGGTCGTGTCTGTTTCCACTGCTGGACCTTGAGTTCCAGGAGGACGGGAACAACGACCTAGCACCCAGCCCCGAGCATACATGATGAAGGATGAGAGGGAGGATGGAGAAATGCCTGTGGCTGCAGGCCAGGCTGTGGGCCTGTCCTTGCTGTGCAGGTTTTGGGGCGTTCCTCCCCTGGAGAGCAGGCGGGCTTTTCCTGTGCCTCCTCCCGGTGGTCCATTAGGCCTTTCTTGGATTTGGGGGACAAAAACTCTGTTTTCAGCTTTCATCTTGGTTTCCATTATCCTTAGGAATAAGAGAGCTATTATGCAAGCCCCCATTTCTGCTGTTTGCCTATCTGGGGTGGAGGCTCATGGAGTGAATTCAGCCCTTCTGAAATGAAATGGGCACAATTGAGGACCTGGGGGGGACAGCATCCCCAGTATCTCAAGCTTGTGTTGGACAAGGACGAACCCTAGACCATGGGCACCGCCCCAAGGATGGATGTGGGCTCGTCAGCGGGGCCTCCTCAGACAATGTCCCTATAGGCTGCTGCTCCAGGAGCAATGAGGGACATGTAGAAGATGGAATAGTGTCCCCTCCCCCAAATTTATGTCCGCCCAGAATCTCAGAATGTGACCTTATTTGGAAATAGGATCTTTGCAAATATAATTGGTTAAGGATCCAAAGATGATATCATCCTGGATTCAGGGTAGGCACTGACCCCAATTACTGGTGTCCTTATAAGAAGTGGAGAGGACCCGCAGAGACACAGGAACAGGGCCATGTGAAGACAGACAGAGGGATACAGTTATAGGCCAAGGATGCCAAGGACTGCCAGGAGCACCCAGAAGCTGAGAGCGAAGCATGGAAGGGGGCCCCCTCAGAGTCTCCAGAAGAAACCAATCCTGCTGACCACTTGATTTTGGGCTTCTGGCCTCCAGACTGGGGGAGAACACATTCATGGTATTTTAAGCCACCAGTTTCGTGGGAATTGGTTAGGGCACTCCTAGGACACTCGCACAGGGTTTTGGGGGTCTCTGGCCTTGATTCTCTTCCTCCCATGGTCCCAAAGCTTCACCACACAGCGTCTTCTCTGACACGTGTATGCTATAAAAAGCTGTTGTCACACAGATGAAAAATACTGGAGCACAGACTGTGACATGTGGGGTTAGAAGGATGGGGACACCCAACTCATGGCGTCACATTCCTTCCCGTCTCCACCCTGAGTCCACTGAGAGGCCTTTGCCTCCATGCTCTGTCTTCCAGTCTGCGATCTTTTCTTTCTTTTAAAATTAGATCCAGTAGGGGAAGAGGTAGCAAAGAAACAAACATGAGGCTGTTGGCGAGAGCCTGGGGCCCAGAAACACCCTTGCTTTAGCCCTCCGGTGAGTCCTGGGGCACCAGCGCTGTTCCTGCCTCTGACCACATTTCCCGGGGCTTCTGGGCCCTAGAGAGCTGAGCCACGTGTCAGTCAGTTTTTACTGTGTAGCAAGACACCCCAAAGCCTGGTGCCTCAAACGGCCCACATTTATTTAGCTCACGATTCTGCAGGTGACTTGGGGTGGACTCTGTGGGGCAGATCTTCTGGTCTCGGCTGGGCTCACTCACTTGTCTGTGGTCAGGTGCCCAATGGGCTGGAGGCCACTGGTCTACAATGGCCTCACTACATGGCGGTTGGCTGGCTGTGGCTTAGGGTCATGGGGGTCACTGGGACCCATGTCTCTTACAGCAGGCCAGTGGGGCTGTCACATGATGATGGCAAGGTTCCAAGAGAGAGAGAGAAAGAGAGAGAGGTTGAGCAAGCAGAAGCCACAAGCTTCTTGAGGCCTAGGCTGGGAACTGCTCCATCATTTCCGCTGCGTTCTATGACCAAAGCAAGTCACGAGACCAGCCCAGATTCAAAGGATGAGGAAATAGACAGTGTTTCAAGATGAGGGGACCTACAGAGTGACATTGCAAAGGGCAGGGCAGAAACTCTCACACTGCAGAGTCACAGGAGGGGTACAGAACTGGGGCCCTTTTGCTAACAGTCCCCCCAGGGGCCAGCCCTCTTCTTGGCCCTGGACGGAGAAACTCACTCAGCCCTGAGTTTTCTGCTGCTCGTTGCTGTCCTCTCTACCCAAAAGAGTCTGGCAGTGAGGGGTGAGGGCGGGATCCAGCTTTTAGGACCCTATACATCCAGAATGGACCTGTAATATGTCATTCCAAAAACATTTCATTCATCAAACACTTATTCCAGCGCCCAGCCCAAGGCCAGGCAGACCCACATGGGGAGGCAGGAGATCCTAGTGGTCAACAGCTTGAATTTTGGAGTCAGACAGGTCTGGCTTTGACTCTTATAGGCTTTGGGGCAAGTCACAGTCCTTTCCTGAGCCTGTTCCATTACCAATAAAACAGGGATAATAATGTCTGTCTTACAGGGAATCTGCAAGGCCTGAAGCAGATACTATACGTAAAGTGCTTAGCAGAGCACCTGGTCTGCGATGGAAGCCCACTAAATGGTAGCTACTATTATTAATAATAAATGTACACTGAGTGAATGCATAGATGAATGAAAGTCTGGGCAACCTTCAGCCAAATGTGCATAATTAATGCTTACTCTCTCCCCATCCTGGCCCAAATAAATACAGAGAGGATCTAAGGAAACCCATTAGCCTTGGCTTTCTTTCATAACAGGAAACCTCACAGCCCCGGCCAGGGGGATGGATTAATAACACCCCACTCCGCTTCTGGGCTCCGGAAGCAGGCGGCACCCCTCACTGTGCCCGCAAACGCCTCCTCCGATCGCCGCGTGCGCCCGGTGGAAAACCGAGGCGCACCTGCACCGGCGGCTGCCGAGAGGCATTTTCCCCTCGGTTGCCTGGACGATTTTGTCTCAACACCTGCAAACAGCCTTCTTTTCTGCCTCCTCTCCAAATCAAAGCGCGCCTTTGCGCCCCACGCCGCCGGCCTCCCGAGTGGAGAGCAAGGAGAAAGCCGAGCGTTAGACACTCAGCCCGGCCCTCTCGGAGGCTGGAGCTGTTTTTAGCTCTGCCTCTCCTGCAGGCGGGCCTGGCCTTGGGGTCTGGGCCCAGCCTGGTAAATTAATAACAGCCGAAGACTGTCAGGGCCCAGAGCGCGGGAGAGAGGAGGGACCGCTCCCTCTGTGCGCTTGTAACTTCTTCCTTTCTTCCCTCGTAAACAACAGTTTCCCCTTTCAATGCGCATTGCCCTTGTCTAGATGCTCTTTGTCAAATGACCCAGCGTAATTAACAACAATACACTCCCCCTCCGTATACTTTTAGTGGAAAATAAAGGCACATTTACTAATCTGAAACTGCACGCTGGCATGAGAACGAAGAGAATGCGCGTGGGTGCTGCAGGGTTTTGGAGCGCGGAGCAATGAAGCTTCCAGGTTTTCTTAAGCGGCATTTGGAAGTTGGAGCCGCTCCCGGAAGCCTGGGACGGGCGGGCTTTGGGGTGGCTGGCGTGCAGTGGGTAAGGTTTAGCTTTTGAAGCAAGAGGGTCAGTTTTTGGAGGCAAATGGGCTCCAGGCTGATACGATCTGTTGGCGAAAATAACTCTGGATTTGGGTCTAACAAGGACTATAAAAGAGAGGCTCCGAGACTTGTTTTCCAGCCTTGCGGGAGTCGGGCTGGTTTTAAATGAAGGGCAGATGGAGCCTGAGGCCCAAATCCGCCCCCACGTAGTCCGGCTGTAACCTTAGTAGAGGATAAAAAGGAAGTGAGGACTTTCATGCTAAGAAAGAAATGGCATGGCTTGCAGCTTCCCCGAGCCGAGCGGAGAGAGGGGTTGTGGGGCCCCACTGCAGAGGGTGGGATCTCCTCTCTCTGCAAGGGGCGCTGTGGAGAGGAGGGAGGTGGGGGCCCCCATCTGAGTCCAGGGCAGGGGCAGGGGGGAGGGGGGCCCCCAGCTGGTGCTGCGTCTTTTGTCCTCCATCAAGTGCCAAGTCAGCGCCCTGCCAGGCCAGTCCTCACCCCACAACTCCGGCGGTCCACGCAGGCTGCTTCGCGACTCCATGTGAAAGGGGACTGAAGCAGGACCCCCGGCTTTCCAAGGTCGCACGGCGCCTTACTCCTGGGAGGGGCTCGGCCCTTGTCCTGATGAGAAAAACAAAGCACGTACTCTGCAGCAGGAGCTCCTCACCGTGAGGCCCTCGCGGAGTGGGGGTTTATAGTTTGAGCTGCTCGAACCTTATCCACACCTGTGATCGTCCGAGCAGCTCACCTCACCTTTCTGCACCTTGGGTCCTCATGGGAGGCAAAAGCCAGACCAGACGTTGGGAGCAGGTGTGGGGCTGGGGGGTCCGTGAGCGGCTCTTGTACTGCTCAGGAACTTGAGTCCAGGCAGGGAAACTGAGGCAGGGCCCCAGCTGCAAAAATGGCATCACAAGCAGCTGGAGCAGGGAAGCCTGCCACCTGGGCCCAGGCTCAGCCCAGGGCTGTCCACTGGCTCCCCAGCGAGAAGGGTGCGGCTGGGAGGGAGGGGCTGGAGAGGCCTTCATGGGGGGGGGGCAGTGGGGGATGGGTTTCATCCTCTCTGGCTTCCATTCTTCCAACACTCCCCTCTCTCCTCTAACTGGTCTCATGGCGCCAGTCTTTTCCGGTTACAGTCTCTTTTCCAGGAGGCAGCCAGAGTGGTCTCCGTAAATCACAAATCTGAGCATGTCGCTCTCTCCCTTGAATCCCTCCCATGGCTCCCAGTTACTTCCGGGATAGGGTCCAAACTCCGCAATGTGTTGTACAAAGAATGCCAGTGCTCCCGTGCATTCTCCTCACTCCCCTTCCATCCTCGGGTCTGGCGTACATGGCGCGGGGGTCCCTGAATGGACTGCTCACTGTGCTGCATGTTTGCGTGTTGTTACACCCACTGTCAGTGCCCCACCCCGACTGATTCCCCCTATCTACCCCCAGGGCACCTACGTCTTTGATAGATCATTCTGTTTCTCAGATGAGTTCAGACCTCAAGAAACTTGGAGGCTCTGCCTGAGGGCTATCTCTGGTCTGAGGAGGATAGCCATGGGGCGTGGGGGGCGGGGAGAATGCCTCAGGAGTCACCTGCAATCCAGAGGAGCAGGAATTGGAGATTAAATATCCAGTTTGTAGGGGCCTCCATGGGACGGTTCTGAGGTCTGCTCACAGTCTCTCAGAGGGTTCCCACGGGGATTGCATCCCGGTTGCCTAGCCAGAGACCCCTTGTTAATGCGTTCATGCTTTCCTCTCTCCCCCGTTGTTATGGACTGAATGTATATGTCCCCACAAAATTCCTATGTTGAAACCCTACCCCCAATGTGTTGGGATTGGGGGGGTGCCTTTGGGAGGTGATTAGATGAGGTCATGAGGGTGGAGCCCGCACGAATGGGATTATGCCCTCATCAGAGTCCTGAGAGAGCTTGCTTCCTCCCTCTGCTCTGCCACCTGAGGAAACCACCAGAGGTTGGCAGTCTCCAACCTGGAGGGGGTTCTTCCAGAACGCAGCCATGCTGGCACCCCAGCCTCAGGCTTCCGGCCTCCAGAACTGCGAGAAATCGCTTTCTGTCGTTTGTAAGTTGCGTGGTCTGTGGTCACTGGTTGTAGCATCTGTCTGGCTTCCTGGGATCACCCCCCACTTGTTGCCTCACGCCCGAACTCTCATCTCAGGGTCTGCTTTCGGGGGAGCCCAAACCAGGATGCCTCTGCCCTTCCTCCTTCCTGGAGCTCTAACTCCCCTCTTTGTTGGTCCTCAGCTCGGCATCCCTGGGGGGCTTCCCTGAAGTTGGCTGCCTCGCTCTGGGCCCCCAGGCATTGGGCTCTGTCCTCTGGCTGACCTGCTGGTTGGCATGACCCGTCATCTCGTCTGTGTGGTCTGGGCTGGGGAGCCCTCAGCATCAGGGGTCGTGCACCTGTGTCCGTGTACCCAGGGCTGGCACAGTGCCTGGCGCATAGTAGGGATTCAACAGGTGTTCAGGGTGCCGACGTGATGAATACTTGCTAGTGGTAGCAGTCTGGGCTTGGAAACAGCAGCAAATAGTGTTTTCTTTGTTTTACAGCCCCTTCCTCTCTTGGCCAAAATATGTACAAGATTTTTTTAATAATCTCTTGCATTTGTGTAGTGTGAGGGCTTCTCAAAGCAGTTTTATGTGGGTCTCACCTAAGCTCTTCGATGAGAAGATAGCATTGCCCCATTTTACAGATGAGGCCACTGAGGCATGGAGGCTTGTTGGGCTGCCCAGGACAATAATCATAAAGGTGGAGACTGATGTCTAGAGAGGTTAGGTAAATGGCCCAGAGGCACACAGCACAGAGCCAGCAGGAGAGAACTGGCTAGACCCCAGGCCTTTCTTTCTTCAGAATCCATATTCTCTCCCCTCACCAATTACATAGAGTGGGTGCCTGCTGCTGTCGGGCTCTGTGTGCAGGGCCCACCTCTCCACTCCTCGTTTTATTCTCACTACAATCCTCTGAGCTGGAGAGTCCAGTTTTTTTTTTCAGATGAGGAGACTGAGGTTCTGAGAGGTTCCAGGCACAGAGCCAAGCTCTGCCCCCAGGTCAGTTTGACTCAGCATCCGGTGCTCTTTCTCCACAGCCAGCCCATTCCTTTTTCCTAAACTTCCCTGTATTTTATGCCCCGAGGCAGATGGCACAGGGAGAGGATTTCTTCAGGAGCATATCTGGTGAAGATTAATGGCCGGCTTTGGGCGTTTGTGTCTGTGAGGCTCACGGTTCTGAGCGGAGATGCAGATGACGGGCTGGACCAGCGGTGCTGAGGCAGCTGTTTGCTGCTGGCTGGCGTCATAGGAATATTTATGCCTCGGATTTACGAGGGCTGTGTGAGCAGAGTGGGGAGGTGGCAGAGGAGGAAATTGCTTCCCTTGAGGCTAGGGGAGCATCTCTCCCTTCTCTTGCCAGCCTGCACCAGACCAGCCCTCGGGGTGTTCTAGAAACAGCTCCACATATCTTCCTTCTCTTTTGGAGAGGTGGGAGACGAGGAGGAGAAGGCCGGACAGTTGCCAAGTGGAGAAAGGCCTTTCATCATTTAAAGCTCAAATGGCTTCTGCCCTTCTCTTGTCCCGTCCCCACACCCCACATCCCATCAGTGGCCAAGGCATCAATTCTACCCCTTAAAAGAATCTGTCCACTGACTGCCTCCCACCTCACTCGCCTGGACGATCGGAGAAGCCTCCTCACTGTCTCTCTGCTTCACTCCTGTCCCAAACTGTCCTTCCCACACTGGCCCTGGAGAGACCTCTTTACAAACGCAAACCTGACCATGTCATCCTCCTGCTTAAACCCTTTAGTGAACTTTCTATAATAGTAGCGTCCACGTATGTACAGTCACGTGCTAGGAAACCGGCCGAAGAAGAGAGTCCTGGTGGACAGTGTCTGCCGATTGCCGTGGTGTAAAGATTCTTGCTCTTTCAAGCGATGATGTTCTGGCTGGCAGCCCTTGAAGAGTTAACCATGGCTCTCCTGGGGTGGCAGGAAGTGGCTCTGGCAGATCACCACATGGCACTGAGGAAGTGCTGGCACTGCTTGGAGAATTTTCTCTCTGTCCATGTCCTTTACCCACCTGGCATGCCCTCTCCTCTTGTCGTGTTTATCCAACTCTTCCCGCTCCCCAGTCCCACTTCTGGTCTCACTTGCTCCAGAATGCCTCCCCAGCTGACCCCGTTGCTCCAGGAGTGGGAAGGACTCCTGTCACCACCTAATCGCTCTCTCCTCCCAGCAGGATCCCAAATCCCTTCCCTGGGGAGGATGGTCCGGTTCAGAGGCCCAGCTGCTATTGGTGAATTCCAGGTGTAATTGACACTTGTCAATAATCAGGCTGTTCCACTGAGCGTTTGCTGAGCACCAACAGTGTCGACGGTCTCGGTGTAACCACTGGTGGGGGAAACAGAAGTGCCAGCCTTGAGCCCTGCCCTCAGGCAGCGGGGGCTGGCTTTGGGTTTCACGGGCGTCAGAAGTTGGAAGCCACGGGGCAGCGGCTCCAGCATTTCATGGTGACGAGCAACTGGTGTTTCTCCTCTGCCTGAACCTGATGCTCCTTCCAGTTACGCTTTCCTTCTCGTCGCAGGGGCGGGAGCCATTCATCCTGATTAGCAGACGATGTGCCCATTAATGGGAAATCAAAAAGGACTGCAGGGGAATTTCAAGGTCAGGATGTGGACTTTCTTTTGAGACTTCGGTTCTGTAGAGAAGGAAATAGAGACCCATGGCCGCCTTTCTTGCCTGGTACCCAAAGGGGTGGGCTGTCCTCCCCAAGTCCTGCTGGGAACCTTCCATCCCCAGCCTAAACTGTCACCACCTCCTGCTTCCCACCTTGGAGCTGAGCTTGGTATTAAAGAACCCTTAACATTAAAACAAAAATGAAATATGTTTTTTTCCCCTAAGTGATTGGCAAAATCTAAATGACCAGTAAAACTCAGTGCTGTCAAGGATGCTGCAGAATGGCATTCTTTTTTTTTTTGCGCTTACTTTTTCTTTTGAGGAAGATTGGCCCTGAGCTAACATCTATTGCCAATCTTACTCTTCTTTTTCTTTTTCTTTCCTCCCCAAAGTCCCAATACATAGCTGTATATCCTTGTTGTAGGTCATTCCAGTTCTTCTATGTGGGATGCCGCCACAGCATGGCCTGGCAAGTGGTGCATATGTCCATGCCCAGGATCCAAACCTGGCAAACCCTGGGCTGCCAAAGCAGAGCACGTGAACTTAAGCACTTGGCCTCGGGACCAGCCCCTAAAGTGGCATTCTTGTATACTATCCATGAGAAAGTAAATTGGCCCAAAATTCTTTTTAGATAGTACTTTGACATGATCTAGATAACATAAAAATTTACATTCGAGGAATCTGTAAAATTTATGTAAATGCTAGCATGAGTGCATTAAAGATGTAGATATTATTATTTTTGGTAAGAGCAAAAACATTACAAATAACCTAAATATTTATCAATAGAAGATTGGTTGAATCCAGGGTAATATATCTATAGAATGCAACACAATTTTCCGTCGTGAAGAGTGTGGTAGATCTGTAGGTGATGATTTGGACGAGGGTCATGGTGCGTTGGTCAGTGGGGGATAAAGCAAGTTGCAGAGCGTTGCTGAGGTCCCACAGGAGTCGGGACCCTGCCTCCTGCTCCCAGCTGCCCTCAGTACCTGGGACAGAACCCGGCCCCAGGAAGTGCTCTGTAAATGTGGCTATTCCTGCTGTTGTCAGCAGACCATCAAGAAATGACGGATGAAGACTGCTTTGCAAAATCCTCTGTAGAAGCATAGAAAAAATTCGGAAGGAACCTCATGAAAACAGCTTCCCCCTCTTGGGAGTAGAATTGGTGGCAGGGGACAAGATGCTCACTTATATTCTGTACATTTCTATGTTTGAATTTGGGATGAGTTTGTATTATTTTTGCGATTAGAATAAAAACCCAAAGAATTGGAAGGAACATCCCTTCACCATCTTTCCCCTACAGCCACACTCAGGCATCCGCTGGTCACACCCCCAACACACATCCTCGGGCCTCTGCAGGCCTCAGGCTAGTCCTGCTTCTGTTGCCTCCTGCCTGGTGACCTGTGGATGAGAAGAGCCTTTTCTCGTGGGGTGGCAGAGAGAGCCACCTGCAGGAACAAGAGTAATGTGCTCAGTGCTACTGTCAGCACATCGATGTGGCTGGTAACTGTTAGCTGCCTTCCACCGTCCTGTGGAGTTTCATTCACTGACTCTCCAACTTACCTTTTTCTGGCCCAGAGCCTTTGCTTGAGTTCATCACAGAATCATTAGTTCCTGAGCACCATTGAAACTCTGAGGAGGATCCTGCCGAACTCTGTTGTTTTGTGGAAACCAGAGCTCAGGGAGGTTAAGTGACTTGCCCAAAGTCACACAGCTTCCATGTGTACTGAGCTCAAAACCACGTGCTTTCATTACACTGCACTACCTGGTAGGGACTTAGTGCTTGCCTTCCCAAGTGGCCTCCTAGAGGCTGAGATGCCTTACCCCAAAGGGCAGGAGTCTCTGGTGGGGGCTTTTAACAGTCTCTCAGAGGCCACCCTGTCTAAGGCCCACTCCCTCTGGCCCTGAGAAAGGAAGGAGGTGGCTAGAGAAGTGCACCTGCATTTACGTGGACTCAGAGACTCTCCCCCACTGGCTGGTCCTCTCCAGTCACACCCACCTGGGCTGACCGCCCACCAGGAGCTCTTCCTTGGTTACCACGAGCCTCAGAGCAGCCAGGTCTGGGTTCACAACCCTGTTCTACTTAGCGGCGGGCCTTGGGTCAATCAGTCGCCAAAGGAGGCAGGGAGACCTCTCTGTGAGGAGCAGGTTGAGAATTAGGTAAGCTGGCAGTTACGCACCCGCCCCGTGTGGGGTCTGGTGTGGTTGGATGACAGACAAATCTGAATTTGTTTGACTAAAGAAAGGCACTTTCTTCCTGGGCCCTGAGGCCACCTGCTACATATGATGGGGCTCTGTGGCTGGGGGAGAAGACAAGAAGGCAATGTTTCTGACTGCTGTCTCAGAGTCAGTATGGTTGCCTGTGGACCATTCTGGAGGCCCCTAAGTGTACCTGGGAGCAGGGTAGTAGAGCGATGAACTGTGTGGTTCTTAGAAGCCTTCGAGTCCTGGGTTTGAGCCCCAGATTCACCATTTAATCAGCTCTATGACCTTGGGCAAGTCCCTTGAATTCATGAGCCCCATTTTCTCATCTTTAAATTCTGGCTAATACTAGCATCTACCTTGTTCGGAATATTAAGTTAAATAAAGGATATAAAGCACTTAGCCCCAAAACCAGTAAATGTCGGCTTCTTTTAACATTTTGTCATTGGCATTGTTTCTACTCTGTGGTCCTTCATGCTGTTCACCAAATATTTTGTTTGCCTTGGGCTCATGGTAAGATTGCACTTCTCTGACCATTGGAGTTGGCTGTGGCCTTGGACTTGCTGGGGCCAAGGAAAGGTAAGGAGAAGTGTGTGTGTCACTGGGGGCAGAAGTTCTGATTTGCTGTCTTCCCTTCTCCTGCTGTTGGAACTGTGGTGAGTAGAAACTCTGCCCTGAACATAGAGTGCAAGGGACAAATACGCCCTTTGTGGGGTAAGCCACTGAGAGAGGGGCTCAGTTGTCACAGCAGCTTAACTTGGCTTCTCCTGACTGATACACGTGGGCTGACCCCTGCGTGGCAAGACCATGGGGGATAAGTGGCCTTCTGCTTTGTCACGGGAAGAGAGAAAAGAGAGTGGCCGCAGAGTTCATGCAGGCCCCCACCCAGGAAGTTTTGGTCCAGTGGAGTGATTCAAGCTGGCAGGCCTGGCGCCCTCCTCCCCATGACTGGAAGCCTTGGGATGTGCGTGGGAGGCTGCACAGATTGGGGACCAGATGGCGGCTGTGCGTTCCCTCTTTGGAACCAACTGGTCTCTGCCTGAACTTCCCCCATCCTTTTCTCTGCAAAGAGCGGGCTGTCCATGCTTCTTGCAGCGTGAACTTCCAAGTGACATCCAGGGATCACCGTTCATGAGGATTTTAAACCGCACTCCTTCGAGGCAGGCCTGGCGAAATTTCACTTGTGCTTGCTCCCTGCCAAACCCACCAGCGGGCTTCCTGGGCAGGGCCACCCGAGAGGGGCCCTGGACTGAAATACGATCCCCAGGGGACCCTCTGGATCCCTGGGCAGGGATCGTGGAAGACAGTTGAAAAGCCCAGGTCCTCTGGGTGAGCTAATGTTTTGACCGATGTGCATTTCTATTAAAGTGTAAATGATGGATATAAGGTTCTTCGACCCCAGGCCATTTCGGTGGAGGTGAGCAACAAGATACAAACGCCTGAAAGCCCAGAGATGGAGCCGAAAGGGGTAGAAAGGGACACGGAAAGAGAAAATTGGCGGCTGGAGGGGGCAGCAAGTCAAACTTCCCCTGGGAGATGGTGCAGGGAGCCTGAGTCCTTGGCTACTGTGTGATCTTTGGGGAAAAAGGTGGATCGAAGCCAAGAGGGCACAGTTGGCTCTGTCATGAGATATGGGAATGCCTGTGCTGGGTCCTACGTGGGACACTCAGAATGCACCCCCCTCCCTGATCCGAATGCCTTATACTGTGCCCCCTATGGCATATTATCAATGATACCAAGAACCGTCTTTTCTATGTCTTACTGCAGGGATAAAACTGAATTGAGCTCAGTTCAACAAGCATTTACTGATGCCTACGAAGCCCAGTATCTGCATGCCCTAGGCTGGGCGTTGGAGACAGAGAGACGAGAAAAGGATGCTGCTGGTGGTAACTCTTGAGACACCACAGGGAGAGCTTGGGCTTAGAAATCAGGGGGTTAGGTCTGGGAAAGTAGCTTCCTTTCTCTGAGAGTCAGGTTCCATATATAACTGAGGGAGAGGCCAGTGACATTTTCTCTGACACGTTCTGAGGGGACTCAGTGAAAGGGGGTGTGTGAAAGCCAATTGCAAATGGCAAAGCTCTACCCAAGCGTGAGGTGTTGTAATTGTTGTTGACTCCAATGGTGTCCACTTGGTGGTCGTCCCTGATTGTGTCCGTGTGTCCCCGTGACAGCTTGCTGGGGTTTTCCATGGGCTGACTTGATCAGAGACATTCCACTGGACTTGGTTTGTCTCGGGGGCCTGGGCAGCTCTCCACACCCATTTCCTGGGAAGAGAGAGGCTGTCACTTCCGTCCAGCAGTGGGTTCTCAGCCCGGAGCCAGCCCCCTGCATCCCCGTTCTGAGGAAGGAGTGGAACTGTATCCTGCTCCAAGAAACGCTAACCGGCTAGCGGCTGCGTGCTGGAGAATTGCCTTCCGTGTTGAAACAGCAGAGATCCAGAGGGAGGCTGGGGGGATGCATTTTAACCTCCATGAGGGAGGAAGTTCAAATGGTCGATACCGGGGAACCTGGGTGTCTCCCTTGAGAATCGGGAAAGTATTTTTATTTTTAAAATCTCACTGACTTTTATCATTTCTGAGCACAGATGGCCCTAATTGAGCTTCCTGATGACTTCTTCTTTGAGTTTTTTTATTTTTAAATTTTTAAAAATAAAATTGTTATGTTCTTAGCTTCAAAGATGACCTGATGAGTTCCCAACCATGAGCTTCCTGGCAGAGTGGGGAGCCTCCCCCTGGGGTGTCTAGCGTTCAGGCCGGCCGACACAGGGCTCTCTCTGGGAAGATGGAGAGGCAGCAAGCTTGGTTGCAGAGTACAAACCACAGGAGCCAGTTACTTTCATGCAAAACACATTAATTGGGGCCGACTTAGAGTTAGGGGTGGTGCTAGGTAATGGGGGGAACAAAGTCACGGCTGTTAGATATCAGCAAAGAGATGGGGGAGGAAGCACATAGCACTCAATGGATGGAGGTGTAGAGGAAAGGTCCCCACACCTGTTTGGGGCGTGGCTGTCAAGGAGGGGCATCTGAGCAGATCTATCAAAACGGTTTGGAGTCCTGAGGAGTACAAAGGACTTGTGGACATTTCAGCAGAGGGGCAGTGTGATTGAAGACTGAGAGGCCTGAACTCGGTAAGAAGTTCCAGTGTGTAGCGAGGATGCTGGTGCAAAGGGGTGTGCGGGAGACTGAGGAAGGGGGTTGGGACCAGACTGGGAAAGGTCTGAAACACCAAGGAGGAGGCCGATATTGTCAAGTCTGTGTTTTAAAGATCTTCTGTTTGCACACCCCTTGTGATGGGAAGCTCACTACCTCTGGGGCAGCCCATCCCACCTTCAGCTGTAACCCATAAAAAGTCCTTTCTGAGAGCAAGCCAGTGCCTGCCGTTGGCCTTGGAGGTGCCTGAAGGATGAACCTCTGCCATGCTTGGTCCTTCCATCCTCATTTTTGTCCTGATAGAGTGATGGACATTTGTTTTTCAGACCAGCATGATACTTTCCTCTTACCATGACCATTACAAAGATTAGGCGTGTGCCCAGAACCTCTGGAGTTTTCCATTAATGACCCAGGTTGGCCTACCATAGGGAACATCATCCGGATTCATGTCTGCAGTTTGCCTAGTGTCCAAGAGCTTGGGGCTCAGGGTTCAACAGTCCTGATTTTGGATCCCATCCCAGCCACTTTGTAGCTTCCTGACCTTGAGCAAGTGGATTTCCTCTCCAAGTTCAGCTTCCTCAGCCTGCCACAGGGGGTTACTGTAAATGCAGCTAACACGCACTCATCACTCCACTCTGGTTAAGAGGCCTCTCTCTTCCCGGGCAGTTGAGGTAGAGTTCTGGAAGGTTCTTGGGCCATGCTGTCACTGAGACGACTCGAGAGCCCCTGACCCCTTTTCAATCACCTTACTCCCCTAGGAACCGAATCCATGTATTTTGACTAAAACGAGATGCTTGAGGAAGACTTGCTCCTGTTTCTGTGAACACATCTGCTTAAGGGCTGCTCTCCGGGTTCAGTTTCTGTGGATTTGGGATCCGTGTGCAAAATGCATTTTGTAGGCTGCTTGGCCAGTTCATAGACAAAGATTTGGGTAGTGTATCCTCTCTCTTGCCTCTCTAGGGTCTCTGGGAGGCCCTGGGATTTGCTTGCCCTGAGCCTTTGGCTCTGAGATTCTCTACATCTTGAAGGTTTCCTGGGGTCAGCCTGCCTGGCTATGGGCCTGACCAGGAACCTGGAGCTGCCCAGCATCAGAGAAGGGAGGCTCTGCGGGGATTACCCAGTTCACACCCCTCCTGCCACAGACCAGGAGATGGAGGCCTAGAGAGCAGGGTGGGAGACCTGTCTAAAGTCACAGGGCGAATTGGTGGCAGAGATGGGTTGGAACCTGCCTTCCCAGGGCTCCATGTCCTGCTCTCAGCTGGGGCCCGGGGGTCCAGTGAAGTATCCTGAGTGTGGCAGGCACTGTTCATCAGGGCTGCGCTCTTTCTTCAGGCCTGCATGACCTTCTCTAGGTCACAACCCCTATCACTGGCCCCATTCAACACTTAGCCTTCTTAACACCCAGGCTGACTGACTTGCCAACACCCAGCAACTCAAAGATAATCAGACATTTCCTGAACCCCAGTCTTTCTCCTGGTTCCTGGCTGAGGGGGCGGTGGTGCCGTGGGAAGGCTCGGGAACCCTCTGAGGAAGCAGCGGCTTCCAGCAGCTGTGGATTCGGGGAACTGGAACTATGACTTCCTCCCTGTCTCCACTAACAACCTGGCCGCACCCCGGGCCTTGGGAGCACTAGCCTGCGAGTCAGTTTCATCATTTTCCTAAGAGTGAAATGATAGTCCGTGTATTTGTTTTCTTGTCGCTACCATGACAAATTACCACAAACTCAGTGGCCTAAAATAATACAGATTTATTCCCAATTCCGGAAGTCAGAGGCCCACAGAGAGTCTTGTGGGGTTAAAATCGTGGTGTTGGCAGGGCTGCTTCTTTCTGACGGCTCTGGGAGAGAAGCCACCTCTTCGCCTTTATACCTGCCAGGGACCGCCTGTATTCTTTGGCTCGTGGCCCCTTTCTTCATCTTCAAAGCCAACAGCTTAGCACCGTCTTTCTCCGAGTCTGCTTCTGTCATCTCACAGCCTTGTTTTCTATGTCAAATATCTCTCTGCTTCTCTCCACAGTCCGGTGTCGCTTAACGACGGGGATACATGCTGAGAAACACATTGTTAGGCGATTTTGTCATTGTGTGAACATTGCAGAGTGCACTTACACAAACCTAGATGGTGTAGCCTACTGCACACCTAGGCTATATGGTGCTAATCTTATGGGACCCCACCATATATGTGGTCCATTGTTGACCAAAACGTCATTACACAGCACATGGCTATATAAAGCTATTTGTGATCACATCTTGAAGTCATCTGGATAATCCAGGATAATCTCCCCATCTCAAGGTCCTTAATTTAATCACTCCTGCAAAGTCCCTTTTGCCACGTGAGGTGACAGTCACCACTTCCAGAAACTAGGATGTGGACATCCTTGGAGACCATCCTTCAGTCTGCCACAGTCAGTTAATGTCATGCCATTTTACAGACTCAGAACCTGAGGCCTGGAGGGTTTACAGGAAATTGAGGTCTGATGCCTGCCCTCTAATCCTAGGATCAGGGCTTTTTGAGGTCCTTCCAAGATCTGTGGGCTGGTCTTTGAAAGGGAATAATCTGACATTTTCTCACATCGGTTGGTCATTTTCTGGGGGTGGGGTTGTTTCTTCATTGTTCCTTTGAAATCTCAGACAAGCTCCCTCTGTTTTCCTCCTCAGTTATCTGAAGCTGGTAACACCTCCCTGCTGACCTTGCTGGGTTTTCCGGAAGATGCACTAATGAGCATCGAAGGTTCTGGTGCACTTCTCAGATGGTCGGGCAATGCAGCTGTGCTTCCTTCCTCCATAGTAGATGTCACTGGGGCTCTACCCTGCCCCCCTGCTGAGGAGCAGGTGCACCCACCTCCCAGCTGCCGTGAGTGTGGGATGCTAATGACCCACAGCTGCCCCCTTCTCTGCAGACTTGCCTTCAGCCAAATAGGGGCTGCCCAAAGCACAGATGCCCTGGAATGCTCCCTCTCCCTGCCCCCCACTGCCCACTCCATTGACTAAGAGTGGCATGCAGGGCTGGTCTCCTTCTGCTGGGTGGAACCAACTTTTAGTGCAATTCCTGCTCCAGAGCTCCCCATGGGATCAGGCTAGTCTTCTCTTGAAGTCAATCCATCCTTCTTAGTTCCTCCCCGTCCCCATCCTGCTTTCTCACTCCCCCCATCCTGGGAACCTCCCTCACGGACTCAGTGGCCCCAAATCGTGCCACAGACTGCATCTAGGGAACCTACCCTAAGTCCTTTTCTCCTCTGCCTTTTAGTGTTTTCTTCTTTCCTTTCTTTCTTGCTAGGAAATCAGGAGAGCATCATGTCATGGAAACCAAGTCAGGAGAGTTTCAATAGGCAGAGGGACCAGCAGCATCGGACGAGGAAAGCCGTCACCAAATCAGGACTAAAGAGTCCTCATTGGCCTTGGCATTTAGAGGGTTTACTGGTGCCCTCCTGTCTAAGGAATATCAAGGTACAGTTAAACTTCACCTTCCTTCTTTATTGCTGGGTCTGTAAATCTTATAAAAACAATCTTTAATGGTAGGAAAATGCCAGGCAAGTCAAGTCTCCTGTCTTAGCCTGAGTTTTCTCACCTGCAGATGAGCTGGATGATCTATCCCAAATTCTATGGTTCTAAGAACGTATCCTGTGTGACCTTCTCAAATAAGAAGGGTCCCAATTCCCAAGCTTTCGATATGTGTCCTCGTGCGGGGCTGGGCAGAGGATGTGAGGTATCTCTTTCAACCCTCACAACCACCTTGTGAGATAGGAGGTATCTCATCCCCTTGTCATTGTGTCTCCAATTTGTCCATGTGCCTGTAGCAGCTGGATCTTACGTTAGCATGAGGGAAGCCATCTTAGGGAAAGGAAGCAATACTGTAACTATGACCTTGACTCGCCAGTCTCTTTGAGTATATTCTAGCCTGCGCGTAGCCTAGATGGTGAAGGACCTCTTGCTTTTGCAATATATATGATCTGCCAGTTCTATGACTCTTGCTTACGTATCTATCCCAGCTGCGATAAGACGATAACTTTGTTCTGAGTTCCCCAGGAACATGATGACCTCTAGAAAGAAAAACTCTGTGTTGGTACCCATCATGAATGACAGAAGAAGCAGAAAATGAGGCACCTTGAAGTCCGTCACACCAGATGGTCAACATTCCTAAACCCCCCTCCCTTGCCCATTTCCCCTCTGTAACTGCCTCAAGATTCTGTCTAATTTTAAGATGATCCTTTAGGACACTAATCTGCCATCTTTTGATTCTGCTAGCTAATCATATAAACTTTGCTTTCTCAACCACTGACTTATTTGCAATTGATTGGCACTCGATTGTGGCAAGCAGAACAAGCCCCTTTTTGCTTGGTTACGTGCCGAGGCCTCCTGGGTTTATATCTCCAGCCTGCACCATTCCCCTTGAACCAACTGGCTTCATCCTCTGTTTCTTCTAACTGCAAAACCCCCATGTTAGTCAGCTCAGGCTTCCATAGCAAAATACTGTAAACTGATGTACTATATACTGCTTAAACAGTAGTACAGTCATGTACCACGTAAGGTCAACGATGGACTGCATGTATGTCGGTGCTCCCATAAGACCAATGCCCTATAGCCTGGGTGTGTACTGGGCTATACCATCTAGGTTTGTGTAAGTACACTCTATGATGTTCTCAAAATGCTGAAATCGCCTAACGACGCATTTCTTAGAACATATGCCTATCATTAATGATGCATGAGTGTAATTTATTCTCACAGTTCTGGAGGCTGGAAGCCTGAGATCGGGGTACCAGCATGATCAGGTTCTGGTGAAGGTTCTCTTCCTGGCTTACAGATCTCCTTGCTGTGTCCTCACCTGGTGGGGACAGACAGAGAGAGGATGCAAGCTCTTTGGTGTCGCTTCTTATAAGGATACTAATCCCATCTTGAGGGCCCCACCCTCGTGACCTCATAAACCTAATTACCTCTCAAAGGGCTGAGCCCCAAATACCATTACACTAGGGTTGGGGCTTCAACATATGAATTTTGGGGGACACAATTCAGTGCATAGCAACCCCTGACCAAGGATGCATTAAATAATCACAATGGGACTCAATCCAGCATGGGCACTCTGGTAGGTATCATAGAACGTGCCTCAAAGTTATTCCCAACAAAGGGTGAGGGAGCTGGGATATTTATCCACCAACTCATGTCAGCCATGTGTTAAGAGCTGCTTCCCGGAGGTACGAACTCCCTGGCACTCTGGGCTGCCCATGTGAGCCGAGTGCGGTCCAGTGACCAGGAGGGGCCCTCAGGCGGAGTTGCAGGTGCTTATAGTTGGGGCTGTTGGGTCTGCATGCTCAGGCGAGGTTAGTGCTGAGGGAATGGGCAGGGGGCCCATGGGGTCTGCCAGCGGTCTGAGGGATGCACCCTAGGGCGTGCCAGCTTTCAATCTGAGCTGTGGCAGAAGGTCTGTGGTAACTTCAGAGGGGCAGTTTCAGCGGAGCCGTGGGTGTGAAGCGCCTGTGGAGCGGGTTGCTAATAAATGGGCCATGAAGGAGCAGAACTGGAGTGAGGATGCCTCCCGAGTGAAGGAGATGGAGAGTGGGGGTCAAGAGAGAGTTTTCTCACTGCAAGATGCAAGACTCAGGTGCTTGGTTTGGGGATGATGGGAATGATGGGGGTGAGGGAGTGGTGGGTGATGCAGGATGGATGCTCCAGGGAGGGAAGGCTGGACATGTGAGGATTTGAAGATGGATCCGAGGCCAGAGGGAGCAAAGTCCAGACACACGTGGAGTGACTGATCTGTGGTAGGGAGAGAGCCTCTTGTGAGCTGTGAGAGGAGGGAGGAAGGGAGAGTGGGACCTGCGGAAGGTGGATCTGGTAAGGAGCAAAAAAGGATTGATGCCTTCTACCTTTTCAGGGAAATATAGGCAAGATCAAGACACAGGAGTGAAGGGGGGCGTTGGTATGGTGACTGCATTCCTTTGTTTCTTTGGAGTGGAGTGGGCAAGAATGGTTTATTTCTATTTATATAGAAGTACTTTTCATAGCTACCAAAATGATTGCATTTTCTTTCACTGAAAATAAATACTTCCATGCACTTAGTCAGTTTCTCATGGTCTTTGAAATTACTTGTTGGTTTCGCTCATCAGCATTGTGCGCACACCAAATGTAACGTATACTAGTATTTCTGAAGGGCAATGTGAAATTGTTAGTAAAATTAACAATGCTCGTTGATTCTGACCCAACAATTTCATATTTGACAACTTTCATGTTTAAAAGGCCAAAGGAGAATATATTAAAGACAGATTAAGAACTAGGGAAAAAGGAGAGGATATTTTAGGTGGTAGGAAGGGAGGAACAGCTAATATTTATTGAGTGCTTGCTCTGATCCAGGACCTGTCTGTTAAGGTTTTTTTAGTCATTTATGTCCACAGTTCTAAGAAGGAGGTATTATTATTATTCTGCTTTTAAAAATGAGGAATTGAAAGCACAGCAAGGCATTATTAAGTAAATTGCCACAAGTTATACGACCAAGTAACAGAACTAGAAGTAAGTTCTCCTAGTTTCATGCTTACATCCTCCGCTCATATCTTCACTTAGCCGTATCATCTGACACTCAGCTCTATATAGTTTCTTTCTTTCTTTTTAATTTATTTTCCCCCAGCTTTATTGAGATGTAATTGACCTAAAGCACTGTGTAAATTTAAGGTGTACAATGTGATGATTGATACGTGTATATGGTGCAAAATGTTAGTTAATACCTCCATCACTTCACATAATTACTGTTTCTTTTCTGTGATGAGAACACATAAGATCCACTCTTTTAGCAACTTGCAAATGTACAATACAGTATTATTAACGATCATCAGCATGCTGTACATTAGATCCCCAGGCCTTATCTTATAACTGGAAGTTTGTACCCTTTAACCAGCATCTCCCCAATCCCCCCGCCCACCCCACCACCAGAGACCCTGGCAACCACCATTCTGTTCTCTGTTGCTATGAGTGTGGCTTTTTCAGGTCCCATATGTGAGTGAGATCATGCCATATCTTTCTTTCTTTGTCTGACTTATTTCAGCATCACCCCATTTCCTTGGTCCTGGTGCACGATCAAAGCTCAAACCCAGAAGACCGGCACCAGTGCAAAGAACTCTGGTGGGGCTGGTATATTTCCTTGCAAATTCCACAGCAAATAAAGAAATCCCATTTCCCACCAACAGGTAATTACATGTTTATGGAGCTGATCACCAAATTACAATGATGAAAGAGAGAATTCTTCAGAGTTTAGGAAGTGACTTATTATGATAAATATCTGCTCTTTTTCTCTCCTTCAGTCTTATTGGAAAAAAAAAAAAAGGCAAGACAAGTTTATGTATCATATAATGTTCTTCATTTGCTCCTCTGCTGTGGTTTTCAAAAATGGCATTCTGAACAAGCGTATTCAGTTTGAAGTCCTTTTGTACTCAAATGATGGGTACAGGAACAAATAAAATTACATATTTTTGTTGTTTTTGATATAAGATGGACACTCAGGCTGTCCAAAATGACGAGAGACAACTTTATTTTCCGGATGAGAAATAAAGATGCCCAAACAGTCTGACAGTTCACATTATGAGTAGCAGTTAGCCACTGTGACACTAAATTTGGAGCAGGATTATAACTTTTTAGAGTTCCCAACTTATCTTCTGTGCCTGCCATCATGTGTACTTCTCCATAGTTTATGGTTTTAATATTATTCTGCAGGTTCGTCCAAATCACATTACAATGAAATCCCTCTCAGAGAAGATGCAGCTCAGTAATAAACAGTGTTTGCATTAAACTTACTGATGGCTTCCTTGGGCTGAAACCCAGCGCTTAGACCTCTTGCATTTCGTTACGTGGGGATAGAGAGAGGCCAATCAATTTGGTCACAAAAAACACTTTGTGACTTTGCACACTCTGTCCTTGTAAATCAAGGAGACATCAGAATTTCGTGCACTCTATTCTGGAAGAATAGATCAACAACCACATCAAAGATTTCGGTCCAGAGGGACATAGAGATGTGTTATCCATGACCACATCCGTGATCACACGTGTGAACGTCTGGTCCACAATTGCTGATGATTTTCATTGCACATGTGGGACTGGATTCTCAAAGAGTTCCTAGGAATTCTGCACAGTTTATTTAGGGTGTTAAACCCCAGGATGATAAATTAGGGCCAGAAGGTGAGCAAACCTGCATGTGGAGTAGCAGTGTGCTTTGGTGGAAAGGACCTAGTGGCCAAGAGCGGAGGATCTCCTGTCCCAGCCCTGACATTGATTCCTCTGGGGACTGAGGCAATTTCCTTCTCTGGAAAAGGAGAAAATGAAGGGTTAAGATGGGAGTAGTCCCAAGGTTCCTCCCAGCTCCGATATGCTACCATTCTACACCCTTGGGTCTGATCTCTGCTCCTTCTTGCCATCAGCTTTATCATCCGGCAATCTTTAGATGTGATAGAATCTTTTAGGGGTGTCTTAATGGAAAACCCATTAGCACGTTTTAGTGAGGCCCCCAGACGAGGCAGAGGGAGTTGGGACAGAGAGAAATGGGAGCCCTGCTAGGTGGTTAATTATAATTGGTGGTTCAGGTTGAAGGGGGGCCCTTTCTTTTAAAGACAAGTTATTTGTAATGGAAAAACATACAGGTCAGCTTTTAGGCAGATCCCATCAGTGGCTAAATATGTGGAGGGATAGGGGGAAGGTGATGGGGGGGGGGGCGTCCTTCTACTCCTTAAGGGCCGCTGCTTTCTTGAATCACACCGTGGTAATGTTATGTTAATGTGGAGCAAGCAGTTGTCAAGAAATTATTAAAAATTCGCAATGGGCTACAAAAAGCACGGTGACAGATTGGTGCCCAGGATGCTGGGGGGAAGAATAATTTACAGCCTCCAGGTGAAATCTCAGGCTGTTTGTTCCTCGTTTCTGGAAGCATAACACAACATTTGCAGCATGTGTTGGATAAATTAACCTCTTGTTAATTTTGGAAGCTGCCGTCAGCCCCTCCGTCTTCCTTTCTCAGCTTCAGCAACGAGGCAGACTGGAGGAGTGGGGAGCACATTGTCCCAGCATACGAGTTCCCTCCTGGGTCCCCAGAGGGATCCTGCAGTATTGCCTTCTGGCCTGGAAGCCCCAGGATGGCAGGGACTGTCTGCTTTATATTGCTGGTGCCTGGCACGTAGTAGGTCCTCAATAAATACTTGTTACATGCGCAGTTCCTGGGAGCAACATTGGCCTGAGAGGCAGACCAGACTGGGAGGAGATGAGGGCGTGCAGGACTGGGGGTTTGTTATCTCCGTTTCCCTTACAGTAGACTTCCTTCTAGAAGCAGAGGAGAGTGGAGCCCATCTTTGGAGCTTGGCTTCTTCCTCTCCCCCATCATCTGCTCTGGGCTGTTGGTGGTCAGCCAGCCGAGGAGCTAGAGAAAGCCACAGGATCAGCAGAAATGCACTTTTCCTACTGGTCCTGCACGGAGGGAATTCAACGGCAAGCGTGACTCTCCCTTGGGCATCGCCAAACCAGCTCCTGGAATGGACTTCATCAAGGCCAACCTGAGGGACCTTGCAGGGACAGGAACCGCCACGCCCTGCCCTTGGCCATCGTTTCCCAGAGGAAGACACAGCACGTCTGCCGCTCTCTCGTTTGGATGAAAAGTAACTTGTGTTGCTCTGCTCACATCCTCATACGGACATTATTCAGCTTTTACTAATTGGCTTTACAATTTTCTCAGTAGTTAATATTCATCTGTCAAAGATGGAAGCATAAATAAATAACTTCAGCTCGAGCACACCTTCTTATTAGGCCATACATCATGTTAGAAAGTTCGCATTCTTTAACCAGGAAGATGAAATTAGAAACATCTTGAAAAAGCCTTCTTGTTATCAATCATGTCATCTTGAACATGTTTCGAAGCTTGCTGCTGGCATCAAGAATAGATGTTTTATTCAAAAGAATGTATTTAAAGAAAATGACAGCACTTTTCGATTTCAGCTTTTTAAAAACAGGAAATCTTTCAAGGCCTCCTGACGATGAGCATTGCAGCATCTTGGAAGATGCGTGAAGTGGCTCTAGCCTTCTCTGCAGGCATTCCTAAAGGTGGGAAATTTTCTGACCCTTTAGAAAGGGGATGGGACAGAAAGACAAAGAAGCTGATCATGATTTGGCAGAATGTCCTGTGTCCTGTGTGGCTTTGAGAAAGTCGCTTGCCCTCTCTGGGCTTTAGTCTATTCATTCATAAAGAGAAGAGGTCGCATGTGATTAGTGTCTTAGTCAGCTTGGACTGGGGGCTGGAAGTCCAAAATCCGGCATCTGATGAGGGCCCTCTTCTTGGTTTGCACGTGGCTTGTTGAATCTTGTGGAATCCTCACATGGTGGAAAGCAGGGCAAAATCCCATGTTTCCTCCTCTTTCTATAAGGGCATTAACCCCATTGTGAGGGCCCCACCCGCATGACCTCATCTAACCCTATTACCTCCCAAAGGCCCAACCTCCAGATACCATCACGTCGGGGGTGAGGATTTTCCTGCCCCTGGCTCACGGCCTGCTCTTCCCAGGATGGGGAACACAGGTTAGACAATCCCCAATGCCCCTGCAGCTGCGACCTACTCGACTCCAGGACAGATGAGTTGAGGGGTTCACGTGCCTTCATCCATCCAGCCCCTTCCTTCCAGGAGGGCTCAGGGTCACCCCCACGCCCAGCCGCGCCCACATCAAATTCCACAGCACAGTGTGTGTAGTAAGGTAGTCCCTGAACCAGGAGAGCAGGATGCTTGCCCCATCTCTACCCCATGGCCCTTTATGGCCTGTGGTAAGTCACTTCCCCTCCCTGGGCCTCACTCTCTCATCCATAAGACAAGGCAGTTGGATGGGCTGATGGCCAAGAGCCAAGATTTAGTGATCCCCTTGGGGTTAAAAGATACTTAAGGCCTGGGTGTATTTCTGCAAAGAAAATAAAACCTGGTCTGTTTCCCCAAAGCCCAGGTCCTAGGCGGCAGCATTTTCCGTATCGCAAAGACAGTTTCAAGTCTGTTTGTCCGTCAAATGACTCCAGAAGACATAGGGACTCACTCCATCGGGTTCAGGCCTCTGGTCAGCAACAGAGGTCATTCTCGGGGGGAGAACACTCAAAGCTTCCTCACCCCATGAATGAATACCAGAGTCTATGAATTCCACTGAATTGGCATTCAATGATTCCTGGAATGTTGGACCCAGAACAGACGTCAAACATGCTCTAGCCCAACTTCCTCATTTGACAGTTGAGAAGATAGAGAAGATGGATTCCTGAGAAAGAGGAATTCTCTGGCTTCAGGTCACACCCCAGGTGGCGGCAGCTGGGACTCAAGGCCGAGGCCCCGCACTCCCTCTCCAGGGCCCTCTCAGCCGCCCTAAATTTGCTTCTTGTTTAAAAGCGTCAACACAGCTCCTCGAAATGCACAACCTAATTTTGAATTATTTCCCTTCTTGCTGCATAAATATGAAGTGGTAGTTTTTCGAAATGCGTCAACACTGACCTACCCTGGAAGCTGCTAACCACACCCATCTGCCACCCCGATTTCCAACACGACTGGCTGTCGAAGACTCATTATGGACGGTTTGCCAGAGGCTTCCCAGCCAAACCTGGCAGAAAATTAATAATGTTGAGTGTGCCTGTGACATCCCACATGAGTCAAATGGGTCAATTTATGACAAACATGTCTTCCCCCAACCCCCACTTAAAAAGGGAGGGCGTTGGGTTGAACGGCTGAAGGCAGCCGCCAGGACAGACACGATTAGGACAAATCGCAGCTCCTAGGAGCCCACAGTCTGGCAGGACAGAAATGCCTTGTAAGCAAGATTCGGTGCTATCAGAAGGACTAAGATAATTGACAAAGCACCACGGGGCCTCTGCCGTGTGGGGAGCACTTCGGGCAGGCAGATGATGAGCGGCAGGCCTCTGGACCAGGCCCCGGATGAGGGGAAGGATTTGGGCTCACAGAGAAGTGTGACTTGAGGCCCAAAGGCCAGAATGCATGGTGCCCTCTTGGAGGACCAGTGGAGATAAGATGGGAAGAGGCTGGCTGGGGCCCTGCTGTAAAGGCCTCGAATGCCAGGCTAAGGGCTCAGTCGTCATGGAGGAAGCAACAGAGCTACTCTAACAACGGTGATGGATGCGGAGGGAGGATAGGGACCTTGGAGAAAAGAGTCTGAGGTTCAAATCGTGAGTATTCTGCTCACCAGTTGGTGACCTTTGGTGAGTCACTTAACCTGTCATCTCCGTGATGGGGCACTGATCTCTGTTTCACCAGATGGTTCTCCCAGGTTACGTATCACGGTTTACCATAATGTGAGGCCACCAGTATTGGTGTGCCCTCTGTCACGCGTGTGCTGAGCCTTACCGAGCTTGCATCATGGAATCTTCAGGGTGACTTTCTAGGGGAGATACTGTGATCGTCCCATTTAACAGATGAGGACACGGGCTCACACGTGGGCCTCTGCTTTGCACAGCCCAGGGTGGGAGAGCCTCCCACCTCTGCCATGATGTCAGGACGTTGCCCACGGTCCAGTATCAGCACTCACCTCCCACGTGGTCTTCTGAGGAGCCAGGCACGTGCTAGGGAAGCGTTTCACATGAGCTGGCTTATTTCATCTTTGCAACGGCTCTGTGAGATTGGCACGTTGCTCCTCCCATCACACGGATGGGGAAGGCGGTACCTGTTTCTATCCGACGGTTGATGTCCGGAGAGCCGGGCTCTGGTTGATTTGTTTGCACTACATCACATGCCTGGAGATTCAGATTTAATTGCCTGGGGTGGCGTCAGATATCGGTATTCTTTAAAGCTGCCTGGGTGATTCTGAGGGGCAGCTGGGGCTGAGAGCCCCCTGGCCTGGCAGCAAAGCTCGTATTCTAAACCAACACTTTAAACACAAAAAATCCACACCCTTCTCTAGTCATGGTGTCCGTGGATTCCCAGACTGAGATCTCTGTTCAGGAAACAAACTGGCTTCAAATAATAAAGTTTGAATTACACCGCTACTGCTATTGTTTAAAAAGAAAAAAAGGCAGGGAGTGAGAAGATGTTTTGAAAATTTAGAGGTACTGGTACATTAATAGGAGTGCTCAAGGCAAAAGTAGCTTTTACTCACCTGTCAAGTTTCTGTCATCACCTGCCGACACGACAAACTTTGCTTTCTAATGATATTTAAGAGAATATGGAGTGTGGGGCTCCTGACAGTAGGAGATGTGGGCTTTCGTTGGAGAGAGCAAAACAAGATTTCATCTGTGTTTCTCCCCTCTGAGAAGAGAACCACTCTCCAAGGGCTCTTGGAGACGCTGGAGGAGGAGATTTGATTTTCAAAACTTCAGAATTAAGGAGTGAGGTTTTAAAAATTTTTTTGATGAGGAAGATTGGCCCTGAGCTAACATCTGTGACCATCTTCCCCTATTTTGTATGATGGATGCTGCCACAGCTTGGCTTGATGAGTGATGTGTAGGTCTGCACTTGGGATCCGAACCTATGAACCCCGGGCCGTTGAAGTGGAATGTGTGAACTGAACCACTATGCCACTGGGCCGGCCCCAAGGAGATGAATTTTGAAGGTGATTTGTAAAGTGTAAATCCACCTTGTTTCTTTCTTCTGTTTCTTGGGGCAAGTCCTCTTCTGAGTCATGACAGACACTGGTCCCAGCACGATGGCCCAGCCGTCTGTAGGACCTGCATGCCATGCACGTTAATAAACCTGGCCACCATGTGAATAGACCTTCCATGCTTTTCAGAGGATGTTGTATTGTCTTCGCTGTGGATGCCTTCAAGGAGAGACAGCCACAGGCTGCCCCCAGGATCAGGCACGAGGCGAAATGATTCTTTCAAGTTGTGATTTCAAAAAACTGGGTGAGTGGTTTGGGTGAATTATGAGAATTGAGGCTCATGGCAGGTCTGGCTTTGGTGATAACGTCTGTCCACGCTGTTGAGTACTTTTCTGTGGTCTGTTCCCAGCTCGGGTTGCATGGGGAGGGGCGACCCACATCTACCCGGGAATGAGGGACCCCCTGACTCTGGGTAGACACTTCCACGAAGGTGAAAACACTGGTGTTGTTGTTTTGCTGAAAGTAACAATAATCGCTCTAATGATAACAATACCTGCCTGTGGTTATACGTGCCAGTGGTGTGCTAAGGCTTTTACACACGTTGTGTGTTTTAATTCTCACCACGATCCTCTGTGGTCGGTTTACTGTTAGTCCCATTCTACAGGTGAGGAAACTGAGGCTCAAGAATTCAACAAGATGGTCCCAGGATGTGGCTGAGCCGTTTTTAACCCTGGGTCTTTCTTTCTATTTCTAAGGCCTGTGCCCGTTCGTCTCTCAGGCGTACTGACCTTAAAAGGCGCTTTGTAAACTTAGCTGAGACATGCCTGTTGAAAACTTTCTGTGATTCATTCAAATCTGCCTTCTGGCGGGAGAGGGGGGCGGCTGCCTCTTCCACACGATGTCCCTTCAGAGGGTGCGGCCGTTGCGATGTCCACCCCCTCCGCTCCCGTGGTTTTCCCCCTCGGTGCTGGACCACACCATCCCTTCCACAGGTCCTGCCGGGCCCTTCACTGTCCTAGCGTGTGCTCCCTTTCATCTCTATTCCTCTTGAAACTTCCCCAGTTCCAAATATAAAGCTGGAAACATGATTTCACTAGGGGCAGTTTTTTGAAGCAAGAAACTGTGAGGTATCAAGTTTTAGAACCACAAAGGATCTTAAAGACAATGTAGTCCAGGCTCCCCATTTTATAGACAGGAAAACTGAGGCCCAGGTGTTTGGGGGGACAAACTGCTCCAGGCCACGGAACAAGCTAGTGGTACCTCTTCACACCATGGCTTACTCATCTCTGAGGGGAGGACCACAGGCTATTGGGAGGATGAAATGGGATTGTGCTTGTGACATACTTGGTGCGGTACTTGGTGCATCGGGGTGGCCATATCTTGGGGAGAGATGCTGAGGGCTATGAGTGGGGCAGTGGGGATGGAGGGAGGGGGCAAGGATTCAAGAGGTAAACCAATGGGGCCTGGGCATGGGCCGTGGGAGGGCGAAGTGTCAGAGATGGATGACTCCTAGTCTTTTTGGTGTCAGCACCTTTGGAATGGGTTTCAAAGGATGGTTAGGAGTTTCCCTAATGGACAGGGCAGGGAGAGGCCTTCTGCACAGAAGGAATGGCCATTGAAGGCATGGGAGTTGGTGGGGCAGGATGCGCTGGGGCTGACAACAGGCATCTCTTTTGGACTTTGGTTACCCAGTGGAGCACAGACAATAACGCAACATCTTAGCAGGAATAACAACTACAAAACCAACAGGGAGAGAAAATGAAGATCGATGCTCAAAGCACAGACATTTCAACACCTCGTGAGCTCCATCCAGAGGCTCTGAATTAATAAAATTGAAGCAGCTATCTTCTCTCCTGACGTGGTTTGTCCCTGATGGCTCCTGAGCTGTGGGCCCGATGCCTTCCCGAAGAGCGAGGAAGGCCCAGGCCCCCACCTCTCCCTCTGAGCTGTCTCTTTACAGCTGTTATCGATGCTAGATCAGAACTGGACCTGGGGGCAACAGCAGGACTCATGGTCAGAGCTGCCAGAGTAGTTCCATCCTTTCATTCCTCTCCCCAAATTACGTTTTAATCAAACTTTACAAACGTGTTCATCTTTGGCCAAACTGCAGCAGTATGCAAAAATGCCATTTATTTTGGGAAATTGAAACAAAACTTGTTTTCTTCTGTTTGTTTTTGGTTTTGAACCTTCGTTTGTTCCGTTTCCAGAGCTGATCCCAGGTCTTGAGATCCCAGGTCTGGAAGTTTCCTCCTGAAAAGAGTGTGTGTGTGTGTGAGTGTGTGTGACTCTGCACATACTGCTCGCCTCCTCAGAGGCAGAGTTGAGTGGGTGACCTGGAACCAGCCATGCCTGAAGCCTCCAAACTTATTGGGCATGTCTGACTTACAACCCCTGTGTCCCCAACAGGAATGCCGCAGATAATCAGGTCCGAGCACAGCAGTCCTGTCTGGACAGCTCCATCATACTCCTCCCCACTGCAGAGCAACTGTGGGCACATTGGAAACCATGCTCTCAGACTCCCTGGGACCAGAGTTTGCCATTGTAGATCCCAGGGGGCCATTGACTGGCACGTTTCCTCCATGTTGACTGGAACTTGCCCAGGTGGAGAACTCATCACCAGATGGGGTAGTTGCACAGCATCGAGCGCAGACCTTGTGTGAACTCTGCACATGCATCATCATCTCACTTCATCCTTCCTACAACCTTGGTGGCTCAGAGAAGTTCACGAACATGCCCCAAGTCACACAGCAGATGAGGGATGGGTAGGGCCAAAAACCAGGATAGTCTGGCTGCAAAGGTGGTGGGTAAGCTTAACCTTGGTGCAACTACTGTCCCCAGGTGTGGCTGGGGCATGTCTATACCATGTCAGTGATAGAGGGATCAAGAGTCATTTTCCTAAATACACATGAGCTGGACTAAGAGTGAGGGGGTTGCCCTACAAAGGCTGGGCCTCTCTCAAAGAGGGATGAGGGCAGCCAGGGGGTCTGCCAGAGGAAAGGATCCACGATGGGAAGGAGTCCCAACATCCAGGCCTTGGAAGGAAACTCAGATGACTGAGTTCACCAGCCTGGAGGAGGGAGGGAGCAGAGAAATGCCTGCAACTGTTTGAAGAATCCACGGGCCAGGAATTAGCTAGCTCCCCATCTCCCCAGTAGGTGGCCATTATACAGCACTAAATTCTATTTTGATAGAAGGATGGACCTTCAAATGTTTGTGATGCCCAAACATGGAAGGACCTGACTCGGCTGGTAGTGAGCGCTCCATCACTGGAAGCATCCTATCAAAACAGAAACCACTTGCCTCATTTAATAAGAATTTCAGAATTCACTAAGTGCACTGGGGGTGGGCGGCAATGACAGCCTCTTAAGCCTAACATAAAACTGAGCCAAAGTTTTAATGAACTTCCTAAAGTTTCCAGAAAACGTTAGAGACAGACATAAAGGTGCATGCAGAAGGATGTCTTTTTCCGACACTGTTTATCATATCAGACATTAGAAACAGCCCAAATGTCCCAAAATTGGGTATTGGGGAGGCAAAGTGTGGTACTACTAGATGATGCAATATTAACATGTCATTAAGATGAGATTTTTTTTTGTGTGTGTGTGTGTGAGGAAGATTGGCCCTGAGCTACATCTGTTGCCAATCTTCCTCTTTTTGCTCAAGGAAGACGGTCCCAGAGCCAATATCCATGCCAATTTTCTTCCACTTTGTATGTGAGATGCCACCACAGCATAGCTTGATGAGCGGTGTGTAGGTCTGTGCCTGGGACCCGAACCCATGAACCCTGAGCCGCCGAAGTGGAGTGCATGAACTTAACCACTACGCCACCAGCTGGCCCAAGATGAGGTTTTTTAAACGGTGTTTAAGTCACAAGAAAAACCCACCACATTATGTAAATAAAAAAGGAGGATGCAAGATTGTATAAATACATATATGTAAAAATACATATATATATATGCCTGTGTACACAGACACATATAAATTGATCTAGGAAAAAGTAAAGTGGGCGGGCTACAAAAATGTAAACAGTGATACTGCTCTGCTGGTGAGATAACATGGGCAACATACGGATCTGTATTTTGCAAAGCTTTCCACCAGGGGCCTGTATCCCTTTTGTAATCAAAGCACAAGTTTTTAATGTGTTATCATTTTAATTAAAATGATATTTTCGAAGACTAGAATGACGGCATGATATTGTGTAAGTGAAAAATGCAGGATGCGAAAGTATACACAGATTATGACCCTAATTATGCACATAAATTTAGTTATTTATTGCCTATTTGTTTCACGAAAAGTATTGAAAACAGTGTGGATGAACACACCTGCACGTGCCCTCCCCCGCGCCCCAGGGGAGGCCAAAAGCTAGTCTTTGAAAATGCTGATGGTTGTCCCTGAGTTGTAGGATTGTGGGTAATTTCGTTTTTCTACTTTATTTTCTTTGGCATTTTTCAAATTTTTGGGTACTTTTTTTTCCTATTAATTATGAGGGAAGCCACAGGGGCTGGCCCCGTGGCCTAGTGGTTAAGTTTGGTATGCTCCACTTTGGTGGCCCAGGTTCAGTTCCTGGGTGTGGACCTACACCATTCATTGGTGGCCACATTGTGGTGGCAACCCATGTATAAAATAGAGGAAGACTGGCACAGATGTACAGATGTTAGCTCAGGGCGAATCTTCCTCAGCAAAAAAAAAAAAAAAAAAAAAAAGGGAAGCCCCAGAAAAGCCCAAAACAATTCTTGGAGCATATTAGGAACCCAGTGACAGTTACTTCCCCTGCCTGCCTGCTCCCCTCTTCTTGTTATCCCACTGAATGGGCAGATCACCCAAGACCTTCCAGATACCTGAGGCCTGCTGGGCTGTGTGCTCTGCAGAGGGGCAGCTGTGGGCCCAGGTCACCTGATCGCTCTCTTCTGGGGCAGAAGGACAATCACCATCCCCAGGTTCAGCCGAGGTTCTTGCCAGATGTGACCCTAAGAAGTGTTTGGTTGTCACCGGGGAAACTGGCTCAGGAAATCCCAGGTCTCTGGGACTGACTTCCCGACTCAAAAGGCCTTGTTCCTCACGAATCATGGTCCATCAGAATTCATGAGCTGGAGCCCATAATCCCCAGCATCACAGCGATTCTAAACGGGGGTGGTGGCACCCCCTGGAGCGCTCGTCAGGTTTGCTTATCCTTTTATAAAAAGGTAATTTGTAAAAGTTCAGTTAATCCCACCATGTTTTGTAATTTAAATGTCACTAGAAATGATTGCTGACATGCAACTGATTAACAGCAGCCCTTGGTGCCAAATTAATCAGCATCTAATCCGGAGTATGTATTAAGACGGAACGAGATAAAATAAATAAAACCTCCTCCCTCAGCCCCTCTGCTGTTATTTCTACAGAGTGCCCGACTTTGCCCTGCAGTTTGGGACTTTCACTAAAAGCTATGTTTGAATACTTTTCTTACGTGAAAAAGATGCAGAGATGATAAACTGTCAAAACATGTGTGATTTTACCCGTTGGGGAAATTGGATCACCTCCTCTTCCTTTGATGTCCTTCGGAGAAGCTGTCAATCACTCTTCCCGAAGCCGAGGGATGGGGAGCTCACTGAAGCCACCTCCATCTCGAGACATTCTAGAAAGGTGACCCTACAGCCGGCATTCAGACCTTCCCAGGAGCCACCTTGTTCCAGTCCTTCTTAAGGCATAATACGTTTTTGATTTTGCTTCTGATTCTGGAAAAAAAAAAAAAGAATCTTGATATCAATGTGTTGAAGGAAAATAATCCTATGGTATTAAAGTTTTTAAAAAAAGCACAAAAATTAAGTAGTTAAAAGGACTCTTCTCCCCAAGATTCCTAAAAATAAATGCGATATCTTCGAGGAAAGGCTGTGGAAAAGGGGGTATTCGGGGATTTCCTTAGGGGTCAGCTGCCATCCAGGTGAGTGGATTTTCCAGCATCTTTATCCAACGCTCTTAAATGTTGTGTCTCAATATGTCCTGATGCTATACCATGGCCCTGGGGCTGGACAGCAAGGCCGGCCCTACGTGGATATTTGCATTTTCTTACTGAGGGTTTCTTCTTATTTACCAGCCTCCTTTGCCCCTGCTCGCTCCCTGGGGGCTACCTGCTCCTGCAGGTGAGCTCCCTTCCTCCCCCGAGGCCCTGGAGGGCCAGGCCAGGGTGGAGGAGGGCAGAGGGTGACTCACCTTCTTACCTGGGAGAGACGGACGGCTGACCTGCATGAGCCCGATCGCTGGACGACCTTCTGGCAAGGTCACCTTTCCTAACTCGGTCAGTCTCTGGCTATTCATAGCTAAAAACCCTGCTCTCCTCCTTTTTTGTCTTCTTTTTTTTGCTGGGAAAGATTTGCCCTGAGCTAACATCTGGTGCCAATCTTCCTCTCTCTCTCTCTTTTTTTCCCTCCCCAAGGCCCCAGAATGCAGTTGTATGTCCTAGCTGTAGGTCCTTCTAGTTCTTCTGTGTGAGCCACCACCACAGTATGGCTACTGACAGATGAGTAGTGTGTTTCTGTGCCCGGGAAGTGAACCCAGACTGCCCAAGTGGAGCATACCAAACTTTAACCATTAGGCCATTAGGGCTGACTTGCTAGCTTCCTTTTTTTAAAAAATTTTTTTCCCATAGTTTTGTTTATTTTTATTTTTTTGGTGAGGAAGACTGACCCTGAGATAACATGTGCTGCCAATCCTCCCCTTTTTGCTTGAGGGAGATTGTCCTTGAGCTAACATCCATGCCAGTCTTCTATTTTGTATGTGGGATGCCTCCACTTCATGGCTTGATGAGCGGTGTGTAGGTCTGTGCCCAGGATTTGAACTGGTGAACCCTGGCTGCCGAAGTGGAGCGCACAAACTTAACCACTACACCACCAGGCTGGCCCCTTGCTTTCTTCCTTTTAAATGCATTTTCAAAGCTTATTGTCTATGAAACGGGTGCCGTAGCTCTCCATGAATTCAATTTTGGCTTTGTAAAATGGAAAGCAGGCTCATAATGGGAAAAAGGAGTGTCTCTTAAAACAAAATAAATAAATACATCACGCATTGTGTGTATTGCCAGCATGTATCAAACATGGGACTTGCATTTCTTCAGCCATAATGCCCGGTGTTCAGTGTCCCTGGCCGGATGCTCAGCATCCTGGAAGAGGCACATCTCCTCTGGAGAGGAGTGACTTCTAGTGGGTCTCAGGGGCGCAAAGCTGCACCTAGAGGTGCTATTGTGTTGGAAGGCGGTTTTCAGACTTTTTGTTGTTCTTTTTTAAAGCAGCAGTCCCTTAATTTCAAATAATATGTTATGTAGGCACAGACCCTATTTACAGAAAGCTCAAGCCTGAGGAAAAACCAGGGCAAACTTAACACTACCTTTTAAAGGTCTGAGGTTAGCTGACCTGGGTATTTGCGCATCTTTAAGTAATAGTCTAATTATTGATTCCTTTCACGTGGAAGGTGAAATGTTGATGCTGCACATTGATAGAGCTCTCGATTTCATAGGTCAAGGTAGAGTGTCATCTGTGACTCAGGTGAGCGCATCTATTCAAAGCCGGTCTATTGAGATAATGAGACAGACCGTGACCCGGTCTTCTCCACCTTCCTGTCTTCAGTGTAACCAAATTGCGCAGAAATTCCTGGCAGAGTGATAATCATGTCCAAGTTGGATGGAGTGCTTGCTGTGTGCCAGATGCTGTGCTAAGGGTCACATGCATGTCATCTCATTCAGTGCCCATAGCAGTCCTAGGAAGTAGGTGCTGTTTTACTGACCAGCAAACTCAAGTTCAGAAAGGTTGAGTAACTCACACGTGGTCACACAGTAATGGCGCACCTGGGATATGTAACTTGGCCATGAGACTCTGGAGCCTACTCTTGTAAGCACCACCACCTAGAGCTCTCTTTCTAAAGCCTAACTTGATACAGCAATAGCAAATCCTATTTCCCCTTGCCCATTCATCCCTTGCTGTACATCCCTTCCCATCCGGATTCCTCCCTTCTCTCCTTCTTTCCTGGAGATGGCCTGATGCATTTCTTCATTTCACTAGGAGGAGCTGCTGACACCCGTTCTCACTGTGGCTGAAATGCGAACATCACTGGAGCCAGCTCCTGGCATCCGCTCTAGGAAAGATAAGGTGGAAAGTTTATGACCCCAGACTTCTAAGGAATGTGCAGAGAAAATGATTTGCGATGTGTGATTTGAAACTCTAAACCCCTCTTGGGCTCAAAGCTCTGTCCTGCCCCTGGTAGCTGCTGGCTGGTGCTCCCCCCACATGCTGTGTCTGTCGTGTGCTGGTTCGAGGAGGAACTCTCCTTTTAAGGAGAACCAAGTCGGTAGATGCTCCTCCCCAGCTTCTCGCAGGCCAAGACACAGGATTTCTGCCAACATCAGCCCAAGAGGGGAACCATGTCAGCAAATAGTTTGCTCAAACCCTGATGACTCGGAGATAATCTATTTGACCACTAAGGCTGCTTTCGCCATGGACCCCATGGCTGCCATCACAGGCCTCCCATCTCCATCTCGTCTCAGTCTGGTCAGATGGAAGAGGGCAGGCCCTGACAGCAGGAAGCCTGCTCTCACATCCCTTCCTTTAGCTCCAGTCCTAACATGGAGAAGCTGGGGTGGAGCCCCAAGTTTAGGCTCAGTGACCGGCCCAGGGGTGGCTCACTGGGGCTCGGTAGCAAGACCAGGTCTGGAGAAGAATCTGGGGACAGTGGGCATCCTGGCAGAATCTTGGGCTTAGGCAGGGGGGTCACAGAAGATTCACGGGCAGCCCTGTGGATCTGGGCAGGCAGGGGAAGAGACCATGATTTGATGGAACGTGGGATCTGGGAGGACAAGCTGAGATCCCTGACTAGCACTTCAGTGCACTGGTCATGACAGAACAAACCCTAGAGTCTTGTCTCCTGGTTCTCAGTGCCTTTCCCCTCTCCGTGGCCTTCCTTGCTCATTCAGAATGAATTACACCATCCCTCCGCTCAGACAACATCTGGCATATTCCATCTTTCCAGCACAGCCCGCCCTGCCTCCTCAGCTGAGCCTCATGCGCATTTTTCTACTCTTCCTTTCCAGCTCAATGCACCATGCGTCATCAAGCCCCTTGATGGTGGGAGCTGGGCACCAAGCTTTTGGGAGGCTCCACCCAGTAGCTCTGGAGATCCTGACGGAGATGGGTGCTTGAGGAGGGGACCCTGGCTTTCACGGTATGGAAGAGAGCCTAGTGCCAGTGGCCAGAAGTGAGGGACAGAACCATTCAGTTGAGTCACAAAGCAGAAGCAGATATGAGGGAGGTGGGCACTGCAAATTCTCATAACTGGCCAGAACTCTCTGGTGGCAAGTGACAGAAACCCAACTCCTTCCGGTTTAAGCGATAGAGGGCACTTATTGGAAAGCACTGAAGTGGCCACAGATTTGAAGAAAGACTTTCTCTCCATACATCTCTCATCACTCCTGGGTCCCATTCTCTCGTCCCACAGACGCTCTTATCCAGAACGGCCCTGAGAGGGATGCCTCCTTGCATTCTGCACCAGGCATCCCAAACCACTCAGCCTTTCCCTCTAGCTCCGACTTGGAAAGTCTTGGGGAAAGGCCCTATTGGCTTGAATCACGTCAACATCTTGGGTGAGATCCTCATCCCTGGGGCTCAGTTTTCTCATATCTTAAAATGATAGGTGGGACTAAATGATCTCTAAAGATTCACTGGGTCCTAACGTTCTGAGGGAGATGTGTCTTTTCATTTCTGCACCCCCAGAACCCAGCACAGGGCATGGCTCAGTTCACACAGTGGATCTCCTTAAATGAGTGTTAATGCGTCTGCCTCTTACCCCACATCTGTTACTGCTCTGAGCCACCAAGAACTGAATTCCAATCATTTCTCAGGATCCTTGAGTCCTGGGCCAAGCCCTGGATTGGGAAAGACATGTTTGTGATGCAGACCAGGTCAGGGAGATTTTTCTCCAAAGGAGCAGCAGCTTGGGGACAGCTGACAATGTTGGATGGCCTGGTGGGAGCATTCCTCTCCATCTTGGCTCTGCCTTCCTGGGAATGTGGAGGGATGGGTGCCCGGAGAGCTGGTGATGAATGAGGCGAGGCCCCGGGAGGAGATGAATGGCTCTAGCCTGCACTCTTCTGCCTGGATAGAGGCTGAAGGTCCCTGGGGACATCCCATGTGAACAGTATGCCAGGCCAACCTGTGAGCTCCAGTCTCTGACGCTGAAGGAAACAAGATGGCGGTGTCAATTGGAGGTGAGGGTTTGGGGAAGCTGAGAAAACGAGCCATTCTCTGCTGTCTTGGCCCCATTTCCTCTTCAGGAGACTGAGAAGGGCTAATTTTTGCCATCTGAGAGAAACAATGGACTGACAGTGTGGGCATCTGAGGTTGAAACCCAGTTCTGTCACCCATCATACATGTCCTTGGATAAGCCAATTAGCCTCTTTCAGCCTCAATTTTACCATCTGTAAGATGGACCTGCCAGTACAGCCTACCTGATGAGGGTGTGTCTGAATACCAACTGCACAAATACTGTTTAAGTCATTCTGTCACTTTTGATTGAGTCCATTGCTTTGTGAAAAGTCATACCCTACATTCACAGTTTTAAACTGAGTGCACAGAGCCCTGGATTCCTGAGTGACTGCTGAGGCCAGGGTTGGGGATGTGGGATGGAGATGGCTTCAGTATGAGGCCAAACTCTGTCCTCTGATTTCAACTGGGGAAGCTCCACTCACGTGGGTTTCTGTGCTGGGGTTCCGTATCAAATTTAATTGACAAAAGGGCTTGCTGCTCTAAAACACATCAGCAACTGATGGCGAAGTGGAAGGAACGTGAGCTCTGCGTGAGGTCCAGTTCTTCCCCAGAAACTCAACCGCGTAGGGTTGTGGTCAGGACCAAGGAGGCTTCCTGGTCCAGGATCGATGATAGGTGCTTTCCTATGTGAGCCAGCTGATACGCACAGAGTCCCTGGGAGGTGGATAGGGTAGCTGGAGATCCGCCAGGGTAGGTAACTTGTTTAGAGTCCCATAGACAGCAAGTGGGGGGATCTGGGATCAAGTCTGGGAAATCCCCACTCCCTGGACACATACCACTGAGCAGCCTTGTGTGCCTGCCTGACCTCAGGCCTGGGCTGGCTTTTGCTTTAGTTGACAAGGTGCTGCACCGCCTTGATTTTGGGAAGGGCTCTTCCTCTCTCTGCTTCCTCCACATCCTGCCTCCCACTCAGTCCTCCTCCCTCAACTTTCTATTTCTTGCTTCCATCCTTTCTCTGCTCAGTTTTCTTTCTGATTCTCCTGTGACCCCCAGGAGACTCTTGGAATGGCTGAGAAGGAAGAAGAGGCCTGCTCGGCAAAATGCCAGAGTTTCCATTAGCTTCGAGCTTGACACTCGTGTTCTGTCTTTGTCTGGTGGGTTTTCTCCCCTCTGTGCCCGGCTGTTCCACGGCTGAGCAAATCTCCCCTGGGTCCTGTTTGCGTGCTCCTGTTCACCTCTGACATGCACTCTGATGCTTAGTGCATAACATGATGCTTCTTTGACGACTAGTCCTCACTAGCATGGGGTCCTGGCACCAGTAACCAAAGATGTTTCATGTTCAATCAAATACATTAATTTTTCTAACTTAGCTAACTAGTTTTGTAGAACACACATGACTCATCCATCAAAAAGTAGAAAATTCTTGCATTGTAAATTTTTGTCTGTTTAGAAGAAAATTATGTTTTCTTCCCCTTTCTCCCCATGGTGCCATCACTGACTCGTGCCTCTCATCCTGCATAAAGGCGACAAGTACGTAGAAGGGAAACGAGTGGAAAAGCAGGGAGGGACACGTAAGCAGAGCATTTAGAGCTTTACCAAAATATAAGCAACAGTGCCTCACTTTATTAAAAGCAGAAGAGGAGAGTCTTTACATGCAGAAGGAATTCATTTATTATGACCAGAGAAATTACACAAGAAGAAAGGAAAACACCCACGCTCTTCACTCTCCGCCAGGATGCATGTGTGCAGAGCGTGTTCCCGATTTCCAACTTGAGTGTAAGGGATTTTTGGTGGCCTGTGAGTTTTATGTGGGTTTTTCCCCAAAGTGTTTTGAAATGGAGCAAAAGAGTGTGTTCAGAGTTAGAAACCCAGAATTCCGCTCCCGGACTAGTTAGAGGTATGTTGTAACCTTGGACCAGTCTGTGAAACCCATTGAGACTTGGCTTGAAGGACCGATTATGCAATGGTAGAATTTCTGAACTTGGACGTTTCCTGTGAGACCAAATAGAGGTGGGGAGGGCTGCCTTGCCTCCCTCTCAGGGTCATTAAGAGCGGCCCCAGGTATGGCGAATGTGACAGTATCCTGAAGGTATAAAGAAATTTGTGCAAAAGTATATATTGTTAGAGTTGTTCTTGCGGCTGGCTCAGGAGTGATGCATAGATGCTGTTTCCCGGGAGGTGGACATGGACTGGACAAAGGCTGACTCCAGCTCTCCTCTCCTTCCCGCCGTCCAGGGCACCCTGTCCAGGGAGTTCTGCTTTGCTCCTGCTCTCGGCCCACAGATCACAAGGCCAGGAGCCGGGCTGGGCCTGGGCTAGGCTCCTTCTAAACTCTGCTTCCTCAAGTTTTACCCAACATGGATTTCTTGATCCAATAGAAAGAAGGGACCCCACCCCCCAAGATCTTCCTCCCAATTTCCTACACCTGACCCCACTCCTAGAGCCCTGTAGGGGCTCCGTAGCTCCTCCATGATTTCAGGGAAGTGAGCTAAAACAAATAATGGATTTTTTTCTTTTTAATAACCAGAGGAAAGAAATCTCCTACAAAGAGAGCGATGGTTGTCAAAATCCACGCCAAGGGTCAAAAAGTAGTTGTTTTGTTCACATAGTTCTGTAAATTGTAGATTTCTATGTGTGTGTGGCGGGGAGAGGCTGGAGCTTCAACATACAAATAGCTGATCTAAACGAGACATTCCAGGAAAATGAGACACATCAAGCTTTCTCCTTTAATATCTGAGATGGAAACAACGATTCCTCTAGCAACCACAAGAATGTTCCACGGCAGCAAGGCCGTGGCCTCCAGTGGTCGGGCACTGATTCTGAGGCTGGGAATCAGGATCTGTACTCACAGGGAGGGTTGGTCCACCATCTCGGGCAGGAAGGAAGGGTCCTGTTTAGGGGCTGATCTGTAAAGCCGATGGCTTAGCAGTCTAGAGCGGAAGCCGTGTTTGGACGCGCTGCAGTGAAGAACTCTCTCTGAGAACCAGGCCACCCTCAATAAAGCACCGAGGAAGCACCAGGGATGGCCAGGAATCAGGTCTGTGCCCTCGTCCTGGCTAAGCGGAATAAGCAGCCGATTGTGTAAGTGGCTTCCTCTGGTTCCTCCTGCTGGCCACTCTGCCTGTCATCTCCTAGTCCAGGGCTGTCTCATGGACCTCAGAGAGGTTGGTGATCTCTGCTACTCTTTGCTTCCTGGATGCTCAAGACGAGGCCTGCTGGGCCCTTTGAGGACTCGAAGGAGGCCCTGCTCAGAATTCAGCGAGGCCTGCACCCCCACCCCTTCCAGGGGACCGCCCTCAGCTCCCCCAGCTCCAGTCTGCAGCCTGTGGGCCTGACACTTTCTTCCTCTGTTTACAGACACGAATCGTTTCCCGTGCAACTGAACAACTTAATAAGCTGCGAAAATTTGATAAGACAATTTAACTGTCAGCTTTTTACGCGTCTGCTCCTTATCGCTGGGTTTCTCGGGAAGGTGAGCTGGAAGGGTGAGCGGAGACACTTAATTAGAGGACTAAAACAATGGAGCCAGATTAGAGAGCTGTGGCAGACACCAACCCTGCACGTATTTCTCTGCATTCCCCTGTTCAGATGGGGCCCTTTGGGCAAACTTTACCAGTACCGTCCTCCGGATAGTAACAAAATGAAGATGCAGGTCCCAGACGCTGGACGTGCAGCGGGCTGGCTGCTGTGCGTGGGCCAGCTCTAAACTCTCAGCAGGGAGCTTGCTTTTCAAGGCAGAAGTGGGTGGGTTTGTCGGGAAGACATAATTCTGCTTGTGTGCTCAGAGCTCAAGAGGATGGTACCAAACAGCCTCCTCACTGGTGCAGGAGGATGGGGGCCGGTCCTGAGGAGAGCATTTGCAAATCTTTGCGAGTTGCTCATGGCTCTTCAGTGGATTTTTGTCTTTCTCCTGTGTCTTCCTGGGTAATTTGACTGCAATGTGCGATACCGCATCATGGGGCTCTGATGCTGATTTTAGACCATACACCCTCCTTGTAGCGAATCGAATCCTCATGGTACCTCTGTGAGGGGGGAGCAGGAACCTTCATTCTTATCACACAGATGCAGATCCTGAGACTCAGAGAGGTTAAGCAACTTGCCCGAAGCAACACAACTGGATAGAAGCATCGGGATTCAAATAGATTGTAGTGGACACTGTGGGACTCTGCTCAGATCCCCTCAGATCCCTCTTACCGATTCTGTGCACTCCCTACCCAGCTCCATGTACTTCGTCTCTGACTTTTGTACCGATGGCTCTCCCAGGAGGCCTTCCCTTGCACTACAGGAGCCTGGGAATCCCACTGCCTCCCGGGCAGACTGCAGCCAATGAGCAATCAGTGCTGGAGCTCCAGGCCAGCTCCCTACCTGGAGGCAGGACCGACTCTGAGGTGTCATTTATGCCCCAGACCCCCCGTGGGATCAGGCAGAAGCTGGGACCTCACCTTAAATCACACCTCCGCTTGGCTTCTTCCCCCTTCCTATTCTTCTTTCTCCTCTCTCTCACCTGTTTCTCTTCCTTCTTCCTTAATAAATCCCTTGCACACAAATTCTCATCTCAAGGTCTGCTTCTGGGCAACCTGACCAAGGACACGGATGCACTTTTGACCCCTGCCTGCCCCTCTGGAGTTCTGCAGCCTCGTCCCTTGTTTCATGCGATTAGCAGATCTCCTTAATTGGACTGTGAGTGTGAGCACATCTGTGGTCCTAAATTCACTGTGAAATAGAACTGGAGCCGGAAAGATCTCCTTGGGGTGAATTCCTTCGCTTCTCTAGCACACAGTTTCATCATCTGTAAAATGGGAGTAATGAGAGTGTTGATATTAAAAGATTGTCATGAGGTGTGAGTTTGCTCATGTAAGATGCTTAGCATTCAGCACAGACTGGGTGCTCAAAAAATGTTCATCATTGTTAAGGGTAGTCAAGACTTTGTCATCTTGTCAGCCGTGGGTTCCTAGTCGGCGGGGTTCAGAAACGAGGTCACCGTGCTGGGAGTTCTCGTCCGGCAGGAACCAAGCCAAGTGTTCAGTGCACTTTAAGCACTGATTAAAAATTTTTTGGTAGGGAATTTTAAACAGCCTGTTGTGGGATGCAGCATTTGCCTGCCACTGTCGGGAAAACCATTTTATGATTTTGCTGTCACGTGTCATGATAGCCATCCCGTTGTCTCTCAGTCTCCCTTTCATTGGTGAGGTAAGTTTGCCAAGCATTTTACAAAACTGTGGGGGGAAAAGAGAGGAGGGAAAGAGAGAAGTGGAGTGTGGCACACGGAGGAACGAGCTGGCTCTGTGGCATTCCCCAGGCGCCCGCATTAAGGGCCTGATTAACTTGAAATATTTCCCAGCTTCTGAAGCACTTGATTAAAGTCAATTGGGGGGAAAGGAGATAAGCTCTTACAAGGGCTAATTTGAGGCTTGGAAAACGTGAGTGTGTCTAAATCTCCAGGGGTCTGGTGGGTAGCGCTGGTGGCCGTCCGGTCTGCTGGGGGACCATTTTGACATCCTGGGAGTGGCTCCACGGTGCCCGCCGCCCGGCTCCCTGGTCCCACACTCCTTCTTTGTGGCTGCCTGACTGCCAAGCCTCGTATTCCCTCTCGTCTTCTCTTTTCTTCCCCCTGTGAGGGCTTAGATGATTTTCCCTTTTGAAGGCATAGAAATAGATGGCTTTGGATTCAGAACGCAGCCCGTGTTGCCTTCTCCCTCCCTCAGATGCCTGGAAAAATCAAAGCGCGGCTTTAGGGACGCTGTCCCTTGGCTTCCTCTTGATGTGTTAATGGGTCATGCTTGCTGCACCACCGTCCCTGCTGCCAGGGACACTATTATATGGGCAGATCGCTCTCCCTTTCCCCTCAGATCAGGTGGCACAGAACCAGGCAGGGAGCAATTGGTTTTCCTGTCATGAACCACGCTGGGCTAACTTTTGATCTTTGACAGGGAATTTCCCGCAAAGATGCAGACGGGGTGGGGCTCCAGTCCAGGCTGTCCTGCTTAGCACAGTGAGGGCTGGGGCGGAGGCGTACTTTGTTGCCATTAGATAGTGTGTGAGTTTTCTATGGCTTCACAGGGACTCAAAACAACACCCATTTATGAGCTCATGGTTCTGTAGGTCAGAAGTCCTGCACAGCCTGGCTGGTCCTCTGCTCTGGGTCTCACGCAGCTGATTTCAAGGTGACAGCTGGGCTGAGCCATGTTCTGAGAGCTCTGGGAAGAAATCTGCTTCCAAGGCTGCTCAGGGCATTGGCGGGATTCAGTTCCTTGCGGGTGGAGGACTGGGGTCCTGTTTCCCATCCGGCCATCACTCAGAGGCCTCTTTGAGCAACTTAGGGCGGTGGGCATTCCTTCTTATGTAGCCACCTCCGCCTTCAAACCAGTGAAGGCACATCAGAGCCCCCGTGTGTTCCGAATCTCTCTGACTTCCTCTTCTTACACTAGCCAGAGAAAACTCTGTTTTGGATGCTTAGCTCTTTGGGTCAGGCCAGCCTGGATAATGCCTGTTTTTTTAAGGTTAATTGATGTGGGACTTTAATTACATCCGCAAAATCCCTTACAGAAGTAGCTATGTTAGTGTTTGATTGAATAACTAGGAGGCGGGAGGAGACTCTGCCTATGACTGTGAGGTGGTTATGGCCAGAGGACTCACGATAGCCTTGACTAGCCTCCCCTCTCCCTATGGGGCCCCGGGGGAAGGGAGGGCGGCTCCCAGGGAAGCTTGGCAAATGGGAACAATGCTTCCAGTTTCTTATTCTCAGCAGGACCTCTATGGCAGCCCCAGGAAGACCTATGGGGAACCAGGCAAGGTGGCAAATTTTGAGATCATCAGCTAAGGAATTGCTCCCAATTTCCTAAGCAAGCATCATTCCCTCTTTCTTTCTTCCATGGCTTCCCAAGACCAAGTAGGAGCTATCAACAGCACACAAGAGAAGATTGTGGCTACTTATAAAACTTAATATTGAAAGACAGCAGTCTTTTATATTTACTGTATTTATTTATTAAAACAATAATTGGTGACCTGTAATTCCAAGTGGCATCTTGCAAGCAATTCTTGCTCAGTATCTTCCAAGGCTGTTCAGAAATACTTTTGAAGAAAGAGAAATGAGCAAAACAGTACACCACCATCAGAAACCAAGACTGGCCGCCCACTATCTCCGGCATCTGGGGGCAGTTTCTACAAGGGGCAGAGAGGAGACTGCTGCTGGAGGCCCACCTATGTTCTGCCATTCTGATCTGAATGAACTGATCAGCTTAAAGGAAGGAAGGTGGGTCTGGGGTTTCTCCCTCTCTACAAAAGCCTGGAGGCAGACCGTCAGGGTCCTAACTAAACTGAGAACTGGGCACCCAGTTCACTAAACAGTGGTTCTGTATTTGAGGCCTCTGAGCATATTTCTACTCACTCCCATCTCTCAGCCATGATCCAAGCAGATGCCCTGAGCACTGTCTGGGTCCTGATGGAGGGGCTCACTGTCCTGCCCAATGTGGCCCATGAGCACAATGCAGTGGGCCATGGAGGAGCCAGACAGCCCCAGAACAGTGCATTTTGGGAACTGTAGTTTTCAATGAGCTACTCTGTTTCAGGGAAGTAGGCAGTCAGGGTACAAGATCTCTTCCCAGCTCTTCCGTTTCAGCATAGGTAGTGCACTTAGCATGGAATTAATTCTTATAGAAACACACCAGCCAACATGTATGGTCTTCTTGCTGTTCAATTGAGGCTTCTTTCTATTTTGGTTCAGAATTAGAACATTTTAAAAACAGAAGAGAAACAAGAGGATCCTCCCCTTCAGGATATGGAAATGCATTATGCAACTGGTAATTCAAACAGTTTGGCACGGGTGTAAGAATCAACTGACAGATCAATGGAACAGAATAGCTGGTCCAGTGTAAACTAGAACTCAGTATAGATTAAAAAGGCTCAGAGTGAAAACAATAAGGGCATATAGTTCAACAAATTATATTGTGAAAATTGGCTATTTGAAAGAATATCGTTAGATCTTCATCTTTTAGCAAATCTCAAAAATATTAAAAAAATTCAATTCTCCCCCATTCAATAAACTCTACACAATTAGAAGGCTAACAATAAACTAGGTAAACTTACCACACCTCTGGCAGACAAAGGGTTAACATCTTTACTATAAAAAGAGGTCTTGCACAGCAGGGAAAAACTAGCAAAGGACATGAACACAGACCAAGTCAAAGAAACTCTTTTTAAGAAATAATCAAGAGGGGCTGGCCCAGCGGGCTAGTGGTTAAGTTCAGTTTGCTCCACTTCAGTGGCCTAGATTTGGTTCCTGGGCACAGACCTACACTGCTCATCGGTGGCCATGCTGTGGCAGTGACCCACATGCACAATAGAGGAAGACTGGCACAGATGTTAGCTCAGGACGAATCTTCCTCAGCAAAAAAAAAAAAAAAAAGATAATCAGGAGAACAAATACCTATTTATAAGTCTGTTCACTGTAATACCACTTGGAAGAACAAAACATTACCAAAAAAATCCCTAAAATGTTTAACAATTGAAGAGTGGTTGAATAAATTATAGTATATTTATGTGATGTCATGTTGGGTGGTCATTATAATTGTGCTTTAGATATTATCTATTATGATGGGCTCAAATGTGATTTCATTTTTAAACAACATAAACTCAAATGCTGTATGATAATGCCCCACACTCATGCCTGCGTGTGCCCTGCACACACTGAGCCTGTTAACAATAGATCTCTATGTGTGATGCAATTATATGGGATTTTTATTTGGTTCTGTATTTTCTTTTATATTTTATGTTTCTGTTTTCCAAATTTCTATAATGAGCTTTTTGCAGGCAAGTTATGTAAGTTATTTTAATAAATCAATAGCTGTGAAATTGGTGTATAAAAAACTGAAAACACTATGGGAACAAGCAGATATAGGCCATGTTTATTAGTAGAAAATCACAATATTCTAAAGATGTAACATCTCTTTAATCTATTTATTAATAAATTAATCTATAAACCCAATGCATTCCAATTAAAACCCTAGGAGGATTTCACTTTCAAAATTTGACAAAAGGATTCAAAAGTCACTTGGGAAGAAATAAATGTGCAAAAATAGGACAATCCTGTAAAACATAGCTATAAAGGGAGGGCGGTACTAGCAGATCTTAAAATGCATCACGTAGCTACAATAATCAAAATCTTTGGTTTCAGAACCAAATGAACAGAATGGAGGCCCCCATCAGCCCCTAAATATACTAAATTCCCAAGGAAATTTTAGTAAATTTTAAAAGAAGCACTTCAAATTAAATCTTGAGGAGGGAAAGATGGATTATTTAATAAATGGAACCACTGACCAGGCATTTTGTGAAAAATAGAAAATTACAAAGCTAGCTTCCTATTTTTTGTTTCTTTCGCTAAAATAACTTCCGGATGGATCATAGGGTGATCTTTTAAACACTCAAGCCAGATAGTGCCACTCTGGTTTGCAGCCCCGTGGTGGGGGCCCATCACAAACAGAAGAGTGCCCCATGCAGTACCGCGGCCGTGGCTCCGCCCACCGCGGCCACGTGACCCACCTCCCCTGCCTGGCCTCCCTTCTCTGAGGGTGCCCAGTTGTGCCCCGGAGGCAAGCTCCTTCCTCCTCAGACGCTGCCCCTATTTCCCTGCTTGCACGCTCTCCTCCTGCTCTTCCGGTGGCTTCCTCCCTCTCTTGAGCCACCCCTCCTGCACACATCTGGCCACCCGCATCCTCGTTCACATCATCCTGTTTTCTTTTCTCCATAGCTCTTGCCATCCTCTAAAATCATTTATTTTTTTGTGTAGTGGGCCCTTGTCCCCACACTGGGATTCGAGCTCTCTGAGGGCAGCTGTCTTGCCTGCGTTGTCGGCTGCAGTAACCCCTGCGCCCATCGACAATGCCCGGAACAGAGAGGGTGCTCAGTAAGTACCAGTCTCAGTGGAGGACTCCAAACCTGAAAATGAAACGAGAGATAAGTGCCTTTCCCAGCTGCCCAGCAAAATGAAGAGCTGTAAAAGGAGGGAATGAGAAATCTGAGTCGACGTTAATACGCGCATTAAACACATAACTGCTGAGGACCCACCGCGGTTTGGGCACTGATGGAAGCACTGGGGATGATGCAGTGATGAACACAGCGGATGAGGTTCTACCCTCGTGGGGCTTATATTCTGGAGGGAAGAACAGATGGAAGATGGCAAGTAGCTACCTACACATTGTGGTAAACGCAGCCAGAGAGGCAGACGGGAAGCTGAGGCAGACGGTAGCAGAGGAAGGTTGCCTCCAGCCAGGGGATCCTGGAAGCCTTTCTCAGGAGGTGACATTTAAGCGGTGGCCTTGAAGAACGGGAATGCCTTTCTCTGTTAGCCAGCGGGAGACAGGAGGAAAGAATATTCCAGAAGGAGAGAAAGCAGAGTATAAGGAGCTGATGTGGGAAAGAGCTCAGGTACACCTGGAGCACGTGAGGGGAGGGTGTGGTACGAGGTTAGAGAAACCGGCGGCTTCTAGAGCAGGAAGGGCCTTCAAGGTCATGGCAAAATTGTGAAATTTATTCTAAGAATGATAGAAAACAACAGGAGGGTTTTTGGCAAGGAAGCAACATGATTTGGCTTTGGTTTTTAAAAGATCACAGTTGTGGCCAGAGTGGAAATGAGAGGATCAGTTAGAAAGTTATTTTATACCTTAAAAAGAAAAATCCATGGCAAAAAACACCATAAATAAAATTAACGATGAATCAGGAAAAACCCTGCAACTTTGTACCGTTTCACCCACAGCTATTTTTCTGAATTTATAAGAGTTATACAAAGTGATAAGGAAAAACACAGTAGAAAAAATGGGCAAGGGTTATAAGCAGGCAGTTAATAAGGGAACTCCCACCTCATCTCTCTCTCACATGCAAACACCTTCTTCTTCTTCTTCTTCTTCTTTTTTTTTTTAAGGAAGATCAGCCCTGAGCTAACATCCGTGCCCATCTTCCTCTACTTTATATGTGAGACGCCTACCACAGCATGGCTTGCCAAGCGGTGCCATGTCCACACCTGGGATCCGAACCGGCTGCCGAAGCGGGACCTTCGAACTTAACCGCTGCACAACTGGGCCAGCCCCACACACCTTCTTCTAAAGAAATCAACACTGCACGAGAAATTGTCAGTCGACGTGTGAAAGGACATTCACTGTTTGTCATGATGAAAGAGCCACAAATCAAAATAATAACAAGATTCCATTTTTCACTTCTCAGATTGGCAGATATTAAAAAGCTTTGTTTTTTCTAGGGTTGATGAGAGCTTGGGAAAAAGGGACACTCCATATACAGTTAATAGGGGCATTTAGTATGACCCCCCCATCTTTCAAGACTTTAAATGCACCTGGCATGTGACGCAGCGATTTCGGGTCTGAGAACACATGCTTGGGCGATTCTCCTGGCTGTGCCCTCAAACGTATGGGTGAGGTGCTCTGCAGGTCTGTCAGGAGTAGGAAAAAATCCCCAAAAGACCACAAATGCCCCTTAACAGGGGTCTGGTTAAATCACTTCTGGTTTACCCATTAATGGAAGACTCTTTCCTCCTTAAAAAAGGAGTTAAATCTATATGTACAGCTGGGTGACCTTGTCCCAGGTATACTGTTACATGAACAAAATAAAGAAGTGAGGTGCGGAACAATGGCAAAGATACACACACGCTGTTATATGCAGAAAACGTTTTCTGGAAGAGTCTATAAGAAACATATCAACAGGGGTTGCTTTGGGGAGATTTACTTTTCATTTTATACCCTTTGCGGTGTTTGAATTTTTAAAATATGCTATATTAAGTATAACAAAAATTTGTTAAATTTCCTTATCAATTTTCACAAAAATTATTAAAAAGCAGGAAACAAGTTAGCTATCATTATTCTAGGCACAACAAACAATAATAACCCCTAATAATGAATAATACAGGTTTTTAATAACCCCTTGCATTTGCATGACTGTGTACCATTTACTAACTAATGTCTTCAGACATGACCTCATATAATTCTCAGTGGGGCCGTCACAGGGGTCCCCACGTGACTGATCAGACATTGAGGCCCGTGTTAAGGGAGCTCAGAGTCTGTGCCAGAGTCTCTGATTCCCTGCCTAGGGTTCTTCTCTACTCTGCTCTGATGATAAAGATGGAGGGCATCTGTTGAAAAGGCAAGTGTTCTGTGTCCCAACACATGCCAATATGGGCAAAAGTTACGGATTGCTAATCTATCTCCTCCGACCCTCTTGTCTGCAGTGTGACCTTGGGCGAGTCGCTTCCTCTCTGTGGATGATCTCTAGTGCCACCCAGGCTATATATATCTTTGATTTATGCCGAATGTCTTGCTGAGGTAATTGAATTTTGAGGGTGGTGTGTCATAACTCATTCCTAAAACTTTGAAACACAAGTTCATGGGCAACATTTAAAGAATTGGGGTCTTGAGCAACTCTCTAAATCACCGGTTCTACAAAGCACGTTCGTCGTACCCTTGGAATGACTGTTTGCAGGAGATGCGCAGACACTATCCTGGCTTTGCTCTGTGTCCAGCTCAGGCTGCGCACGCTCATGCAAGAGATCTCTCGCTTCCTTCCCTCCAAAGGGCCACGTGGTCCTCCTCTGGCCTCCAGCACCAGCTCTAGCATGGTTCTAATCCTATTTCATTACTTATGTTTATGTTAATCCATCTTCTCAGGGCACTATGGCTTCCCATGTATCCTTTGAGCCCAGTGCAGACTCTGGAACATCGTGTATACTTGACAAGTGCCTGGGAAACAGATAAACGGATATCCAGCCTTGAGTAATTGGCTTGTCTTGCCCTGCTGTTTAAGACTTTTTGTCTTTGAGTTGTAGATGTTGGAGTTGAAGACTTCTAGAATCTTCGAAACATAGGGCTATGTAATTCAGGGACATGATAAAGTCTTAGAAGTCGAGTGGAGGCAGCGTGTGGGTTAAATCATGAGCTATGGAGACGGACGCCCTGGGTTTGAATCCTGAGTCTCCAGGTCAGTGCAGCACCCGCGTTCAGGGCTATACTCATGGCTCACCCAGACTTTCCCTCCCCGCTGCCAGTATCTGCATCTCCCTGCCCAAGGATTTTCCCCCAGAACTTCAGAAAGCTGCTCTGTCATGTAGGGTAGGATGGAAGTGCCATGGAATTAACACTGCCCTTCGCCTGCCCAGCAGCCCCCAACCAACAACTGTTGGAATTCATAGTATGTTGTACCATATGAAGTTGCTATTTCTGTGGGGCAGAAATGGTTTAATAGTGGCAATTTCATATGGTTCAATCTAACAGAGATACCTCGGTTGGTATTATTTGGCAGGAGGTGGTCTGCTCAGTCCCTAGAGTTTCCCCATTGGATCCATCTAGTCACCACTGTGTAGCTGGCTTAGCAGCATACCCTTTATCACGTGTGTCACTTCCCCACTTCCTGGCTGATATTTCCTAGGATCACCTCCCAAATCAACTATATGCATTTCAATTTTTGTCGCAGACTCTGCTTCTGGGGCAACCACAAACCTAATCTGCTCAGGGTCTCCCATTTGTAGGATGGCATCATTGTCGACATCAAATGAGGTAATGCACGGAAAGCGCCGAGCACACAGCAAGGACAAATCGATATCCCCTGTTCCTGCTCTCAAGTCCAACGTGCCCCTTTTAGAGGCAGGGTCACTGAATCCCAGAGAGGAGAGGGGACTTTCTCAGTGCCCCTTCATGGGTTCGTGTGGGCTCCTCCGTTTTGGCCAAGCCCAGGGAAGGTGATGCCAAAGTGGGGCTCCGTCCTCACTTTCCTCAAGTGGTTGCAGGATAGGATGTGATGGGGTAACTAGTCAGGACTCTGCTTTGTACACCCATGCAGGAATGCACTCAGGTGTTCACACACCTGCACACAAATCTTGACTGTCCAACAGCAGCACAGGAACGTGAGGGGGTGGGGCTGCCCAGAGCAATGGCCAGTGAGAGAACTGGGCAAGGAGTCAGGACTAAGGGCCTTGATGCCATCTTTGTTGCCAAGACTTTCCCCAGGCTGAGTTGCTTTGTCCAAATGGCAGGATTCTTGGGTGGAAACCTTGTGAAAACGTCAGCTCAAAACAGCCTGAGGGATGAGACAGAAGAGCATTTGGACTGACCTCTGATCCAGCAGAATGCTGGACTCAAGTCTGTAATGGAAAGACCTCTCATTGCTGACCACTCTGGGCCTCTGGATCTAGGTGTGATGGTCCCCTGAGGATGCAAACTGCCCTCTCTCTACCCTCCCACCCGGTTCTCGTGTAGGTGGGCCAGGTGGGAAAGGGGACATGTGACAGATGGTGACCTCCTGAGAAACTCCTTGTAAAGGAGTCTACCCTGCTGTATTGGACGGCATCCTGGACAAATTCTGGAGACTTGGATTCTGGCCTTCTCTGTGCCACTAAGTTGGTGGCAAATTCTTAACACATGAAGCCAGTTTCCTCCTCTTTTGGATGGGAATTCCAATGTGTCCCTGAGACAACCATGCAACCATCTTTCTGGAAAAATCGTTCATGCTCGTGGGAACCAAATTCATCCTATCATCCCCTCTCCTAATTCCTCCTTATTTCTGGGCCTGGGCCAGAGCCAGAGCCAGAATTCAAATTGTAGGGGATATTACGAGCTTGGGTCTGATGTGGACCAATGCTATTGTCTGAGGTAACATTTCCTAAATTTCGTTCTAGAGAGCAACATTTTTGTGGGCTGCTGTTAGGTATTCATCATTAAAAGGGTTCTGTGGTGATTGAGTTAGCATGTCAGTAACAAAGGAAATGTGAACTCACTTTTAGATCAATTAAATTAAAATCAGTTTTGATTTATTAAGCATTTGCCATATTGAAGCCCAGTGCTAGGAAGTGGATGCGGAAAGGGATGATGTGTGAGCCTGGCCAGAAGGGTCTCGGCATCAGCTGAGGAGACGGACTGGCAGGCTCCTTATTACCAGAAATGTGCTGTAGGGAAGAGCAAAGGTGTGTGAGGGGCAGGGACCAGTATGGAAAGGAGTGATTCAGTCTGGAAGGGAGTTGGGGCAGCAGGTCTCACCCATGTCACTTTTTTAAAGGTTGGATAAATATGCCTGGTGGCAAGATGACTCATAAGACTCTCCTAGCAGGCACAATACCGTCATAGGGCACAAAGTCTTGAGTAGGGTGGGGTATTTGGGGAATTATATGACATGTGACAAGTTTAAATGGATAGTCCCTGAGAACAGGGACCTATCACCTGATATGGTGCCACAGCCACGTCCTCTCCATATATTACCATGAAAAATAGAAACTGAGTGTGTGGCTCCATTGACCTTTGGAAGCACCATAATCAAACGTAGGCAGCTGCTCAGATTGTCTGAGTCACTATGGAGAAGATGCTTCAGAAATGTGGCAGCTAGGAGACAGCTAGGCTGATAGAGGTGACAGGCATGTCAGGCATGGGAGATGCTGACAGTGATGGGAGCCCCCCACTGGTGCTGATGCTGGCCAGGCTGGATTCACTGCTCCCTTTGGAGCAGTGCCTTGCAAACTCACATGTGTATACACATCACCTGGGGATCTTGTTGAGGCCCGAGATTGCGCATTTCTAACAAGCTCCCAGGTACTGTCCATGCTGCGGGTCCTCAGATCTCACTTTAAGGAACGAATCTCTGGAGTGGGGGTTGGCAAAGTACAGCCTGCTACTCATTTTTCTGAGTAAAGTTTTATCAGAACGCAGCCATGGCCGTTCGTTTATATATCATCAATGGTGCTTTCACACTACAGGGACAGAGTTGTGTAGCTCTGATAGAGACCACATGGTCCCAAAACCCTAAAAAAATTTGCCATCTGGCCCTCTACAGAAAAAGTTTACTGACCTCTGCTCTAGAGTAGTGTTCTTGAACTTGGCCGTGTATTAGAATCAGCGGGGGAAGCGTTTGAGCATGCCAACGCCCAGGATGCACCAAGACCAATTAAACCATAATCTCTGGCAGCAGGCTTCAGGCATCAGTGCTTTTAAGATCTCCAGGTGATTCTAACTTGCAGCCAAGCTTAAGAAACCCTGCTGGAGAGGCTGTCATGGTTTGGATTTGCATTATGCCTGCAATTCAGGAACATGTCAGTAGGAGGCAGTGGCATGAGTTAGGACGTGCATAAGAGGCAGCACAATTAGGCATAGCTCTCTGGATAACTCAAACTGGCTTAGCCACCAGGATCTCCTAGCATGACTAGAACTTGCATTAAAACTGAGAAATCACTCATAGGTGGTCTGCTAATAGGAGGCTCTTGCCTTACTCAGTTAAGCTTGTGGACCTGTGGGCCTCAGAACTTGGCACAGAACTAGCTGCTTTAGCCCTCACAAATGACTCTAATGGAATTGCTTTTTGCCTGGACCATATCTTTTCCAGTCTTGGCTGTTCTCATCTGAATTTTGTCCCTGGGCTGTTTATCGGGATTTCCATTCCATATGTGGTATACACTGTGGCTTAAATTAAACCAATTACAAGTCTAAGTAGCATCTGTGTGGCAGTCAACAGCTTATACAGGGCTTTCACATCTATTATAGCATTTGGATCCTCATAAAACCCTGTGTGTGGAGTTTATTTCCATTTTACAGGAAAGGAAACCGAGGCTCGTAGAGTGGAAGTGACATTTTCTAGAACGAGCGAGTGGTGGAGGTGGGACTCATCCACATCCTGTGTCCGTGACACCAGAAGTGGCAATGGTTAACTTCCTCCCAGTTTGAGGAAAAGCTCCCTTTTGCCAGCATCACAAAGCTGCCTCTCACGGCTCCCCGTTCCTCTCCACGCTGCTGCTCGCTCTCTCCTGCCTCACTTCCTGTGTCTCTCTTCCAACTCCTTTCAAATGAATAAAAGATTTTACAGCTTCTTTATAAATACTCTGCAGGTTTCAATCCAGCCTTTTTGTAGATTCAAACAAAATCCCTAAAGGGGCTTGGTTCCCTCTTCTTTTTCCTTTCTGTTTGATACGTTTGAACCATTTAAAACCTAACACATCAGAATGGTTTTTAAATGCAGGTGCCCAGTAATTGACTCACAGATGTGAGTTTGAGCATCGCTACTTGTGTTATCTCTTGAGACTGCGGCAGGTCATGGGGAAGACAAATAACCTCCAACTTGAATTTCATTTCATTTTCTCTGCCCCGGTGAAGCTTTTCCACCTGTCAGCCTCACGCTCCTTGGGAACAAAGAACGAGCCTCCTCGAATCTGACCTGGATGGGCTGTAGCGTTTGGGTGGTACTGAGAGATGGACGTTGGGCCACTTCAGAGTGGCCCTTTGCCCTGGGACACGGTCGTTGATTGGATTCCAGCAACCCAATTGGTTTTCTGTCTTAAAGCCCTTACCTTTCACTTTGGGGAAGGAAGTGTCCAAATCACAAAGGCAAAAGGAGAGGAGAAGTCCAAATGCCTGTGGTTGAATTTGTACTTCATCTCCTACCTCATTCTATCAGGGAATCAATTTCTGACGTGCTCCTCTGAACAGGGAAAATGCTTAACAGAGCAACCTGTGATTACATGTCCAACGGGAAACGCCAGTTTCAGAACGGACAATAAATATAGGTGAAGAATGTTCGATGTTTATCAACCTGTGGAGATTTACTGCACCCGGGTGGGCCGATCGTACAAGGAAGGTGGAGGTTCTGACAACGTCTCCTGGATATCCTGGGACGGGCCTAATGATATATTTTAGTCTTTAATAAGGGTGGTTCATTAAGTGTACAGTGAAACTTGACTTCATTTTTCTATGTTTTAGTCTTTAGAGATTAATGTACCCCGCATTATAAAGAAATAAAATGTTTGTTGGAGGTGGGTGGGGGAAATATGAGTAATTTCAGAGCTCTAATGGGATGTGCAGATGCTAAGGTCAGTCAATGGTCATGGTAAATTGGGGGGCTTGGGAACAAATCATGGACACCAAACTTGAACTGGCTTAAGCAACAAATGGTATTTATTGGAAGGCTATTGGGACAATTTATAGAATTAAAGGACAAGATGAGAAATCAGGCTACGAAAAGCCAGGGCAAGCCCATGGAGCCCAGGAGTGAGAAGTAGGTCTTTAGGCGCCATAAGGACTGTTGCTCTATATCTCATCTGTTTTCAGCCTTATTTTCTCTTGGGAAGTTCCCTCCACACCTGTAGGATCACCTGCAGCTTCCAGATTCACATCTCAAAACTTCACCAATGAAAGGAAAAGGGGATCTTTTCTCCAGCATCAGTTAACCTTCTCCAGGGAAAGGACTCTGATTGGCCAGACTTGGGTCACATGTCCAAGCCCTGGACCAATCACTATGGCTAGAGAAGTAGGGCCAGGAAGACAACAGCTCCTATTCAGAATACAGGGCAGAGCTATAGGGAGGATGGTGGATCCCAAAAGAAGTGTGGGTACCACAGGCTTGGCCTTGGGGGTGGTTGGTAAGAGGCAGCCACTCCAACTTCTATCTGTACATGTATGACTTAGGAAGAAGATACTGAAAACTATAGAGACCATTTATTGAAGACTCGTATATGTGACAGGCCTTTAAATAGATTGTCCCACTTAGTTCAAGCCACTGAGAAGTATGGCATTGATATGCTCATTTCCAGAGGTTAAATAACTTGCCCAGAGTCACTCCACTGATAAGGGGAGGAGCTAGAGTCAGTTACATGCTGGGTGTGACCTCAGAGCCAGTGTTCTTAACCATTAGTCTACGTTGCCCCCGTACCACACTCCACATTGCGATCTTTCCAAACATGGGTTTGCTCACGGCATCCCCTTGGTCAGTCAGTCATCTCCCACTTTTGTTCACATTCCTTGTCCTGGTTGACAGAACCCTCTCACCTTCTCTCTCCAGTCCTTTATTTTCCCCGATTAGACCAACATGGAATTAACAAACGGTGATCGAACCCTCCATGCTGGGTGCTTCCTTTCACCTGTAGTGTGTGCGGCTCCCCATCCCGTACCGCCCCGCTGCAGAGTCATTGAAGCTCACCGTCTTTCTTCCCCCTACAGACCCCAAGGCAACAAGACGGGGGCAAATAACCCCCAAACTCTTGTGAGTTTCCAATCCCCTGGTTCGTGTTGAAGGTAAAAAGCTGTAATTGGTGCATAGCAGTTAAATTCCAAAAATATCCTTAAAAATCTTTTCATCATTATGATTAAAAAAAAAATCAACAGATCTTGAACAAAACTCCCTTCTGTTCTCTCCCCTCCCTGTCTTGCCCTGACTTTCCTTTCCCATTAACTCCCCCTGTCCACCAGGTGTTGAAGGTTTGTTCTCATTTTGAGAACCTCTGTTGAGCTCAGGTGGCCTCTCATTGCAGAGGCCTGAGGGAGCCTGCCTGTCACAGACCTGCCTTTGTTCAAGTGGCCCAAGTGTATTCCAATGTTGTCACAGCAAAGTCCTAAAAAAATGACACGTCTCCTAAGTGGTTTCTTGTGGATGCCTTGCCCTCCGTCAGTCTCTCACAGGGCTGGGACTTATTTGCTCTCCAAAGTGAGATTGTTGGTCAGGCTGCTCAGAGGCTCTGGGCCCTGTGTGTGCTTGATGGATTAGTTGTCCTGGCATCACTGAACAGGATGAGACCTACCCATGCGCCAAATCGAGGGATAGGCTGGGGTGGTGGGCTGCCCTGGAGGTCTGGAGAGGAGAGGCCGTCTGTGGGTCTGACAGAGGGAGGGAAGGTGAGTCTGAGCAAGAACAGTGCCTCTGGAAGGAGACATGATGACGTAGCTGGTGAGAGGTACCTGAGGTGGCCCCAGCCCCTGGTCTCAGAAAGAGGACTGGACTGAGAGTCAGCAGGCTTGAGTTTCCTTCTTGACTCTGTCATTGATCAGTGTGAGGCCACAGGCAAGTCACATCTACTTGGTGACCTGCAGTTTTCTTATCTATCAAATATGAGATTGATCAACATCAGTATTTCCCAAATTTTATTTTATTTTTTGGTGAGGAAGAGTGGCCCTGAGCTAACATCTGTTGCCAATCTTCCTCTTTTTGCTTGAGGAAGATTGTCACTGAGCTAACATCTGTGCCAGTCTCCCTCTATTTTCTATGTGGGATGCCACCACAGCATGGCTTGGTGAGCATTGTGTAGGTCTGTGCTTGGGATCCAAACCTGTGAATCGCCAAAGCAGAGCCCGCGAACTTAACCACTCTGTCACCAGCTGCCCCCAGTATTTCCGAAATTTTGAATACTCTAGTGTGACCATCACCCAGAGTGGAAAAGACAGACACATGAGCAGTAATGGCAGCCCTATGTGACATCTACTTTCATACTCAATGGCCATCTGGACCTAAGTTCAATTCAGGTCCCATAAGAACACCGGGAGTTTCACAGTTTGTTTATGGTTTCCCCACTGCTGACCTCCGTAAAGGAAGTGCTTGTAAGAAATCTACACAAAGGAGATGTTCAGTAAATGTTCTGGAATAAATGAATGAAGGAGTCAGATAGTGCTAACATTCCAACAATTCCTTCTTAAGGAGGAATATGATGTATTGTCAAAAGGGCGGACGTTGGACACCCACAGGTCTGGGTTCATATCACAGCTCCACCACTAGCTGATGAGTCATGGTTTGTAAAATGCAGACAGCTTTCTCTTCTTTCCAGGGTTGTTGTGAGGGGTGAATGACACAACGTTTGAAGCGCCCAGCACTTGGTAGGTGTGCAGTGATTGGTGGAAGGGGCTGTGAGGAGCCAAGTAGGTCGTGGGCTTGACCTCCAGATGGATCCTGAGTCATCCCAGGAAGACTAGACTCTGTCAAGAACTGGAGTAGTAAGCAGTCTCCTCTCTGGTCCAGTCTCATAGACATTGAAATGCTTGGCATTGCGGCATTTGTCATTACTTTGAGTGTGTGGAACTTGCAACAGAGAGGCCTTTTATTTCTTTTCCACTTGTGATTCATTGGTATTGTGTGTGTGTATGTGTGTCTGTGTGTTAAACATAAAGAATCCTCCTGTGGGTAAAACCAACTCAGAGAAACTTATTTCATAGCGTCCCATCCAATTGAGTTTTTCTGAAAAAACTCCACAAATATTAACTATTATATGGGGTAAGACCTTTGTGGAGTCACTTACCTGCTCAAGATTGCCATTTCCACATTTGTCTCATGATGTAAATGACACCTCTTGAGCTTGAGTCTGCCTTGGGGTCTGCTTCTGGGGGAACCCAAACTAAGGCCCTTTGGGAAGAGGACAAGACACATTCTGGCCAACGTGGTTAACAGAGGGAGACATTGGGGGGCCTGCAGGTGACATTTCATTTTCTATAATGGGTGCTGAATATCGTCAGATGAGGTAACAAGAAAGGGAAACTACTTCTGGCAATTGACTCTGTTGGGTCAAAGATTGAAATTTTGATTTTGAAAATTAATCCTAAATTGGAGTGGCCTGAGGAAGATGGACAGACCCTGGATTGGCTCCACCCCTTGCTTGGTGCAATCCAGAGGCTTGGCCCCCCTCAGGGGGACAAACAGAAACCCACCTTGTCTCTCAGGCGCGAGAGCTGTATCGTCCGCTTTTTAATATCCATCTTGGAAAACCATATCTTTTCACGTGTTTGTAATTGTTCTTAAGATTCTGAAGAAGAAAGTGGCTTGATTCTTCTAAGATCCAAGAAGGCCCATCAATGAGGAACATTTTCTCTGGTTGGGAAACACACAGGAAGATTGGAAGGTATGTGATCCAGGGGCTTTGTCTTCTGTTTGTGACTATGGGAGGAAGAGAGCTTCCTGGGATGCGGGGAGAGAACTTCCTGCTTTTCTTGAGGTTCCCGGGGAGCAGGTGTGGAGAGATCTTCTGCAGGGGGTCAGCATTCCATCGTGGAATCAGATGGAGAATTCTTCGACCCAAATGCTGCCAGGAAGCTGACCCCGAGCCCTGTTCTTCTTCTCCAACTGCACCGCCCTCACCCAGGCTCCCCACCTCCTGGCTACAGAGCCTTCCTGCCTCTCACCCTCCCACCCACACCTCACACAGATGCCAGAGTTGACCTCTCATCTCCCCATTCCTCCCCGTGCTGGGCAAAGTTCAGGTTCTCAACCTGAGCACAAGACCCTTCATGACCCACGTTAGCCTCCCACTCTGGCCTTTTCCCCATGGCACTGCATGGGTTGTCCAGCTGCCCTGCTATAGTTCATTCCATTCCCTGGGCCTGGAATGCCCTTCCTCACTCTGCCTCCCTGGCTCAGTCGTACTTATTCGACAAGGCAGAACGCCAATGTTTCCGGGACACACCCCAGGCATGACTCCCAGCTCACCTCGCCGTGCTTCCTCAGGCTTTTCGTACACCTCTGTGACTCCCCATCACTCTGCCTTATGATTTGTTTAGTTGTCCAGCTCCTCTGTGGGGATGTGGCTTCCTGCAGGCGTCAGTCATCCTGATTCTCCAGAGGGAGCATAGTGCCTGGTCCATGACGGACACCTGGGGTAGGTTGTGGGAAATAATTGGATGGCCTTGAACTTTCTTTTTCCTGTTCGCATGTTCCTTCATTTCACCTAGGCCTTAAACACCTAGAGAGTAGGTGTGATTTACTTCAGATTCTTTTCAGAATCGTTATTGCTTTCTGACTCTCCCACAGCCCCTCTGCCAGCCTGGGCATGTTATTGGGCGTGATAAGTGGCTGGTGGATAAGAGAATGGATGACACACATTCTTCTAGCTCCAGAGCTCGCCTTGGCATCTTCTATCTCACGTGGATACGCTGTCAGAGGATATTTTTATCATCCTGTCATGCTTAGAAAGCTGAGTCCTTGATCCAGGTCATTTCTAAGTCAAAAGTGATTCAGTTTTCGGCTTCTTGTGCTCAGAGAAAATCCCTGGCAGAGCTTCCTGCTTCAGGAGATGTGACATGCGCTTCTGCAGCACATCTCGCACACCTGTGGGGTGATGAAAGGTGATTTAACACCTGTCTAGGCCTCTCTTGAGGCTCTCCAAGTGGGTTAATGGGATGTTGGGCACAGCGTTGAGAGAAGAGTTGGAGCCCACCAGTGTTACAGGGTATAAGCACCTCCGGCAACAGGCCCTGGACCTACTTGGTTCCGTTTCACAGAGTGCCCCTGCTGGTCTCCACTCCAAATCCAGACCTCTCTGGTAATACTACACCTTCTCTGGGGTTCCTTACAGGCTCCATTGTGTAGAGCAGTGCTCAAGGGCATGGTGGTGGGCAGCTGCTTACGGGGTCTGTCCACTGTGAGCACTGGATTCCAAGATGCGATTGTCAGCGTGGTCTCCAGGATCTAGGCATCTTTTATGCAAGGGTACCCAAGATTTTGTAAAGCTTGTAAAACGATTCACTGAGAAAGACAACCCAAAATCTGAAATGAAATATGTTGGATTTACCAAATAGTGCTTTAATGATTATTATACTTCAAGGAACATAATATACAGCATGGGTATGATGTTCACTTCCTTCTCTTCCTTTTTGGGAACTGGTGACATCCCCTGAGCCAGACCAGACAGAGCTTTCAGTGTTTCAGTACCTGCCTGGGAATACAGTACAGTGAAGTTGCACCTTGTGCTCGGTTAACTGATGCTAATACATTGAGAGAGAGAGGGATAGAGAAAGAAAGATAGAGATAGATACAGAGAGAGAGAGAGAGAGAGAGAGAGAGGCAATTAGAAATTTGCCTAGTCTAGTGATTATGCCTGCCATTCTCAATGAGCCCATTTCTAGGCATGAGCAAGAGGTGGTAATGATGCTAACCTGCCATTGGTCCTGGTACCTGTGGTGACCTCACTCTCTATAGAGGTGTGCTTCTTACACCCACCCCTCTGTATTACATCCTGCCCATTACTGAATCCATTATACATAGTAACCTCTTTTACTGAGCAGGGTTGTATGTACCAAATGAGGCAAACTGTAATTTATGGACAATTTAAGGGATTACAGGGTATGATTTCAACAGATTTTTTGACTGATATACTGAACTTTAGACCCCAATTTCTGGGTTAGATGTCACTCCACTAAAACGCTAACGCTAATGATGAGAACAACATAAACAACGATGATAGCCATCATTCGCTGGTTACTTGCTCAGTCCAGCTACCGTGAGAGGTGCATTCCATGGACTGTCTTCATTTTATCTTCACAACTATTCTGTGCATCAGATATTATATTTTGATGCAACCTTTTAAATTGAGGTATACATTTCATAGAGTAGCTTTTAGTGACTCTTTTCACAGGTACACACTTATGTAAGCACCATCCTGATCACGACAGAGCATTCGCATGCCCTCAGCAAGTTCGCCCACGCCCCCTCCTAGTCAACACTGTCCCCTGCCCAGGTGGCCATTATTCTGACTTCTAAGACCATAGCCTATGAAGTCATGTTCTAGGACGTCATATAAATGAAATAATACAATATATGCTTTTTAGTGTCTGGCTTCTTTCTTGCAACATAATGTTTTTGACATTCATTTACTTTATACTATTTAGGAGTAGTTCATTTTTTACTGCTGTGAAATATTCCTTTGTGTCAACATACCACATGCATATATATATCTCTCCATGCATCAGATGTTCTTTCCGTTTTACAGATGAAGAAATGGTGATCTGGAGGGGCAAGATAAGTTGCATAAAGTCGCATAGCATAGCTGGCAAGTGGCACAGCGTGAATGAACTGAGGTCCATCATACCCCAAAGGCTCTTAGCTGCTACCTCTGTGTGTGTGTGGGGGCGTCACGGCAGCTCCAATTTTCCAGTCCCAGGAGAGAAGCCTACACAGGAGCAGATGAATGTGTACAGACTGAATGGAAATATGTTGACGACAGGATGCAATAGATGTACCTGTGCCATCAAGTGCCCCTTTCCAGCTAGTTTTCTGCAGAGGGCTTACACCTTGGAAATTCAGGCACTTCCCAGCATAGGAGGCGAGGCTATCACTACAGCCAGAGTCTCCCTTCCGTTATTCAGAGTCTTGATTCCTGAATTGAACAGAAGAGGTATTACTTTGATGTTCGAATCGCGCCTTTGATCAAAAGCTTGCTGGCTCCCTCATGTCTCTTAGAAGAAGACAGTCGTTCTCTTGTGCTGGCGCGTGTTGTAACATTTTGGACAGCAGAAATGACATTTACATGAAACAGCCATCCTCGGAATGCATGAGATAAGACAGTTTCAACAGCTCCTCGAAGAAAAGTCCCCAGCGTTGACTTTAAACCAAACAGAAGTAATTGCGTGTCATCTGGTTTCCCCTTCTCTACCTGGTGTTAATTAAAATCCTGATAACAGAACTCAGTCAACATCCGTATGAGGAAGACCAAAGCGCGGCTTGAAAATGTTCAGATGAAAGTACAGTAATCAGAACTAAAACAAAACACCCCGCACAGTCTTTATTCTCACTTGGCTTCCACTGGACGAGATGATTAACAAGCAAAGGTAATTTCTATGGCCCTCCCCCTCCCCCACCGTTGTGCTTTCCAAACTGAACTGTTAGAAATAATTGAACAATTACTTTGTGCAATGTTATCAACGTTTATTAAATTGTTCCCATCAGCTTTCTCCAATTACCAAATTCAGCTGATTTGCATACTGCAAAGCAGAGTGGTGAAAGGGTCCCCAGCGGTGAACCTAGTTATTTTTGAGCAGAGAGTAGTTATAAAGTTCATTTGGTTCCAATCCTTTCCTCTCACAGATTAGGATGCTGAGGCTCAGAGTGGTGAGCTGACCGGGCCAAGCTTCACATAAGCTACATATAGGGCAGGGCTGTGCCCCCTGCTCCCCGGAACCGCCATCTGTCTGCAGGGCAAACCCCAAAGCCTGCTTCCACATTCCCGCGCATCTCAATTAGTTCCTATTTAGACATGACATGGAGCATGCACTTAAAATGCAAATCCCTTCTGACAGGACAGGAAATAATAAAGGCAGATTATTCCAGTGCAATTTAGTAGCTCAGGGACCCTGGAACTTTGAAGTGACAGGCTGAATGGTCCTAAATGAAACATTGTTCTTTCTTTGGGGGTGAAAAACTAACATACCACGCTATCTCCTGTCTCAGAATCCTCTTCCTGGATCTTGTCCTTTTATTTTTAAACTTTTATTCTGGAAAGTTACCAACATATGCAAAAGTGAGAGAGTCATGTAATGCCCCCCACATATATCCACCACTTGGTTCAACAATGTAATGCCCCCCATTCTGTTTTGTCTCTGTTGCCTCATACTTTCCGACTCACTGGACCATTTTAAAGCAAATCACAGACATTATAACTTTTTGTCCATAAAGTCTTCAATATGGAGCTTGCTCTTTTTAAAATCTTTTTTGAGTTCACTGTATTTTATAAGTCAGGGAAGTGTGTGCTCCATGAAAATTTTAAATAATGAAATACTTATGCAGCCATTAAGGTGATATTTTTGACATGGGAAAATATTCTTCATAATTCAGGAAAATTAAAATACCAACAGAACATAGAGTGTGCTCCCATGCGGTAGCACAGAGTCTGAGAGGATGTGTATCAGATTATAGTGTCTTTTCTTTCTTTTTGTTTATCCCTTTTTTCCTCTATTTTTTTTTTTCAGTAACCATACATCATTTGTGTAATAAAAAGAAAAGAACCTGAGGATTTAAAGCCATTCATAAAGATGCTGTGGGAGAGTGGAAAAGGGATGCTGAAGTCCACTGCTTAGATTGTAGGAAGATGTACGAAGGAAGACACACAGCCCTTGATGTGTGTGTGTGTGTGTGTGTGGTCTCCATAATCAAACTCAATGATAGGAATGAAAGTGATTAGACTTTTTCAATTCAATGAATGTTTATAAGCACCCACTCTGGGCCAGGCATTGTGCTACTTGTTGGGGTTAGAATTATGAGACTAGAAAGGGAATAAATAGGTTAGATTCTTGCTACTGAAAGTGTGGTTCATGGATCAGCATCACGTGGGAGCTTGTTAGAAATTCAGATTCTCAGCCCCAGCCCAGACTTACTGAGTCAGAATCTGTTTGTAACAAGCTCCCCAAGTAATTCGAATGCACATTAAAGTCTAAGAAATGCTGGGCTAGAATGGGACATCCTTGACCGCTGGGAATGTGTCTCACGTGTTTCTGCTTTCTCCGCCATGCTCAGCCTGTTCAGAGGAGGAGACAGTGGAAATGGTCGGGGGTGTAAACTGGCACTTGAAGTGGGCTCCAGGTGTACCTGTGTTGACCAAGTGAATGGATGATTGTCCTCATACCTGCTTCTGCTGCTGCTCCACAGCCTTTCCAACTTGCCAATGCCAGGGAAGGGAGGCATCTTCAGACACCTTGGCCAGGCATTCGAGGCCCAGGACAGAATAGGCCTTTGGGATTGGTCCCTTTATTCTCGAGCATCCATCCATCCTCTCAACACTGTGCCTTTGTCCCCACCACTAGGAACTCTGAAAATGTTGATCCACATCTTCCCTGTTCTTTAAAGCCCAGATGCCATGCCATCTCCTCCAGGAAGCCTTCTGGGGATACACCAGCCAGCAGGATCTCTTCTTTCTCCACAGTTTGGCAGGACCTACCGTCTGTGCTGTTCAGTGCTCCCTTACACAGGTGTTGCCACGAAGAACCCTAAATTCCCAAAGCTTCAGTTTCCTCGTCTGTAAAATGGAATCATAGTTACTTCTTCATAGGGAGTCTTGACAATAAACCAGGAAGTGTATATAAAGCACTTAGGATGATGTTTACTTAGTATATTCCAGGGACTAGTCTAAGCTTATTAATATCAGAAGAACATTAAACTTCATGATAATTCTATGAGGCAAGTACTATTTTTCTCCTTATTTCACAGATGAGGAGAAAGAGACACAGAGAGGTTGAGTGACTTGCCCAGGATCACCATAGCAAGTGAAGGGGAAGCCAGAGGTATGCTCAGGGCTCTAACTCACACATGCACAACTCTTTTTTCTTGTGATAAGAATACCATGACACCTACCCTGTTAATAAAGTTGTAAGTGTACAATTCAGTATTGTTAACTACAGGCACAATGTTGTACAGCTAATCTCTAGAACTTATTCATCTTGCTTAATTGAAACCTTACACCTGGTGAATAGTAACTTCTCACTTCCCTCTCCCCCCGCTACTCTCTGCTTTTATGAGATTGACTATTTTAGATACGTCCTACAAGTGGAGTCACACAATATTTGTCTGTCTATGCCTGGCTTATTTCACTCAGCGTAATGTCCTCAAGGTGCATCCATATTGTTGCATATGGTGGGATTTCCATCTTTTTCAAGCCTGAATAATATCCTACTATATGTATTTAGAAATTGGAACCCTCAAACACTGTTTGGTGGGAGGGTAAAATGATGCACCCACTATGAAAAACAGTATGGAGGTTCCTCAAAAGATTAAAAATAGAACTAGCATATGATCCAGCAATCCCACTTTTGGGTATTTATCCAAAATAATTGAAATTAGGTTCTCGAAGAGAGATTTGCACTCCTCTGCTCATTGCAGCATCATCCACAATAGCCACGATGTGGAAACGACCTAAACGTACATTGACAAATGAACAGATGAAGTGTATGCTCTTAAATTCCGGCATCTGGCAGTTACTCAGCAATGGGCAGAAATGGTAATGATTTCTGTCCCTCTGTCCCCACCTCCCAGTGCCTAGCCTAATTATATAGTTGCGTAAATTGACACATGTTGGTTACATATTTTTCGTATAATAAACTCACCTTTGGGTTCTTGCCACATTTTTTTTGATTTAAAAAAAAATGCCTACCTTTGTGTTTTTTAATAAAAAATGCAGCTCAGGCATCACCCAGTCGGCTGAGTACCTTTCACATACTCATAATATTGCACTTGTCATGTCAAATGGTAAAGCACTTATTTGGCAATCTTTTTCCTAGCCCGCCACCCCATCCAGATGTGAGCCACATGAAGACAGTCTGTGGCCATCTTTCAAAGCTGGAGCATAGTAGGCTTACAATAATTGTTTGTTGAAATCATCCCTTTCATCTTGCTGAACACGGTGGTCACCTTATAGTGTTTCAAAATAAAATTTAAATTTAGTTTTGCCCTGGGGTGGGGGCCGTTGGATTAAAATGAAGGCTCTGTTGGACTCTGGAGGGTTCCAGGAAACGGACTCTGTGGGGTTTATCAAAGCGCAGGGCACGCCCGTGAGGAGGCACAGGCGCAGACTCAGCCTGATCTTTTGCAGAGGAAATTTGGGTCCATAACTCAGTAAACTGATTACAGATAAGATAGTTCCCATCAAAGGCACACTGATACAGGCTGGGAGGTGTTGGCAACACACGTACCACCCGATTTAGTCAAATGCAGTCCCTGGTCTAAATAGACAATGGCTGAAAACACAACCTGGATATTAGTGCAATGAGAGAGGCTGTTTTCAAAGGAAGGCTTTTCGAAACTTATTTGAAGCTGAAAAGCAGACTGAGATAAGGGCTCGGTTGGTGAGGAGGCTGTGTGTAAAGAATGCGTGTGGTTTCAGGAGGGGAGATGGAGGAGCTGGGAGGCTGCCGGGGAGGCGCAGGCTGGGGAAGATGAGGGATGTCAGTCAGGGCTCAGTTCGAGGATGCTTTGAAATAACAAAGCAGAGATGCTTGATATGTTACAGGGAAAGGAAAACATAAAGCTAGGGAAGACTGGCTGCCGGAGACCAGAAAGAGGGAGGAGAAAGGGCGAAGAGGAAGGAAGGTGCTTGTGGAGCATCTTCTGCTGGGTCGGGGAGTGGGGCACAGCCCTCTGCTTGAGACATCCCCTCTGAGGTCACACCTGAGGGGGTGTGCAGAGGGGAGAGGCAGCCTGATGGAGGGCCCGGGCAGTGCCTCCAGCCCCATCCTCTGCCTCAGCCGCTCTCCTCCCCTCTGGCCAATCCAGTCCTCTTCACTATCTCCATCCTTCAGCCCAAAGCCCTCGGCTCTTCATGTACCAGCGGGACTTTCACCAAAATCTCTTAAGTGGTCCCCTCACCTCCTTCCCTCTTTCCAGCACTCCATCTTTCTAGCTGCTGCCCAGAGTGAGTGACCTTTCAGAGAAGTTCATCTGATCTCATCATTTCTCCATAGAATAGCATCTTATTATCCTTTGTCACTTCCATGAACTCTCTTTGGTGTGGCACTCAAGGCCTTCCACAGCTTTTGCACAGGGACCTTTCTTTTTCTCATCTCTGACCACGCTATCCCGCCCCGTGCTTCCTTCCCTTCAGGCTCCTATGAGGGTTTCCTTTCCTCAGATCTATGTGCTTTTGTATAAACGATTCTATCATCCTGGAATTACCTTCCCCCTGTGTACCTGGAAAATTCCCACTCATCCTTCAAGGCCTGGTTCAAACACCCCCTGCTTTAGGGACACTTTGTTCCCATTTTAACAAGAATAGAAATAGCTACGTTAAAGGAATGAAGATCTAACTACCCAACGGGATAAAAAGTGGAGAGAACTTTGTCGAAGGCATAGAAAAAAAAGGAAACGGACATAGAGCACCTACTATGTGCTAGCCAGTTCAGGGACCTGATCATATTTTGACATTTCAAGGACACTAATAAGTAGAGGAAGCTGTGGGCCCAGGGTGGTGAAGTGACTTGCCTGAGGTCACCCGGCCAGCATGGGGCAGAGCTGGGACTGGAATCCACATCTTCCTGACTCCAGGGCCCGTGCACATTAGGCAGCGTCCTCAGCAGCCCTGAAATTGCCGTATGGGAGCACTGCTCATTCCTCCAGTGGGGATGGTCCTTTTTGTCTCTGGGCTGGGAATGAGGAATCTCAGACTCTTAAAAGTCCTTAGTATTGCAAGAAGCTGTTAGTACAGTTAAGAGACAGAGAGATTTTAGCAAAACATTTCTGCCTTCAGGGTTGGGAGGTAACATGTTTCTTGGTCAAATGGCAGGTAACCAGAAGCTTCTGACACCTGAACCACCTGGTCGCTGAGTATTCTGGGTAAAGGTGGGTTCACGAACCTGAGGCCCGGGAATGAGACAGCTTGTCCCCTCCTTGGAGGCCATCACACTTCCTGTCCCTGTTTTTGCCTGGATGGCTCTGATCTCTTCTTCAGCATCAGCTTAGATGTCACTTCCTTGGGGAAGACTTTCATGACCTCAGACCCCCTCGTGCACTCTCTCTGTCTCCTCCATGTCACCTGTCTCAGCTGGAGTTACATTTGGAAGCAGACTGGAAGAGTGGTTTGCTTAATTCCTGCCCTTCCTGCTGAACTGTGAGTGCCACGAGGAGAGGAATCATGTCATCTTTGCTGCTGTTCTCCAGCTCACTGCTTTATCCCCAGCCCCTCCTCCGTGCCTGGCAATGGCAGTTAACAAATCTCTGTGGACTCCACGAAGGGCACACAGAAGACGCTCAGCGCCTTCTCCTTAATGAAAGAGTGGCAGCGTGAGCGCTTCTGCTCAAGCTCTGCCGCTAGGGGGCAGGGTGGGAGAGCTCCTGTGCAAAGTTCATTCCCAGGACGCTGACGTCATGGTGGGAGGGTGGAGGTGGGGGTCGGGTCCGGTCGGGGCGCGGGACGGGGAACTGCATCCTCTTGAGGAGGTCTTATGGAAAAGGGGAGCAAGGAAAAGGAAGGGCACAGAAAAGGGGCTGGGGGGGTGGTGGAAGAAGTCTAGATTTAAGCTCTAGACTCTGACACTCACTTGGGCCTTTCAGTCTTGGTCTCCTCATCTGGAAAATGGGAATTTGGACAAAATCACACTTAAGAGTCTTTCCCACATCAGTGGTTGGTGATCAAGTTGGCAGAATGTGGTAAAAAATGGTCTAAACTGCGGGTCAGGACTGGAAGTCTAGCCTTAACTCTTCCAACTCGTCGCTGTGTGACTTTCTAAACTCCAGTTTGCCCATCTTAAAAGAGGGCACTTGGGTGAGATGACCTCCAGGCACCTTCTATATCAACTATGTTGGGCTTCAAGGCAAAGTAGCGACCCCAGAAATCCTTCATCTAACCCACTTGATTTCTTCTGGTCTACATACAACTAGGTGGGATGGTTGGTTATTTCATCCCTCAGAGTTAGATTCTTCAAGTTTGAAACATAGGTATCCTATAGGTATCCAGCTTAGTGTGGAAAAAATACACTCCAGCGGGAATTAGAAGGCTTTGGTTTCTGTCTCGACTCTGCTGAAATTGGCTGTGTGACCATGCATTAAGTACTTTCCCTCTCTGAGCCATAGAAGTTCCATTTCCAATGAAGAGGAAGTAGATAATATGGAAGGGCTTTTTCAGCTAAGCCGTTATTTGATTTTGAGTGGTGTGTAGAGATTCTACCAGAGCACGATCAAACACAAATAAGCCTTGTAAAGGCAGCCTTGTGAAAAGGGAGACCCATACATGATTGTGCCCACTCTGGACACCTGGGTCTGGCTTCCAGGAGTCATTTGGGGACTCCCCAAGCATGGTTTGGTTCTGTTACAGCATCTGGAGGGAAATCTCTTCTTCAGACTTGTCTAAGTCTTTGACGTGATGTGTTGAGAGTGCCTGAGTCTACACCGGCATAGGAACTGGATACAAACTGGTGTGTGAAGATCCCATTCCTCTTCCCCAAGGATTCGAGAGACCCGTAAATGTGTACCTGGGGTTGAGAGAGAAGCGATCACTCAGACAACATTCTTCTTCTTTCAAGTCCGCAGATTCTCTTTATGTTCAACACAGTGCTTGTCACACTCAAATCACTCATTCATTCCACAGACATTCCTGAAGCACCCACTCTGGGTGCCAAGCACGGCTTTAGGTGGGGGGCTCCAGCAGAAAACCACACAGACAGAGGTCCCTGCCTTGCAGACCATACTTGCTGGTGGAGGGAGGCAGAAAGTAAGCCGACAGATGGATCTGGAAGGTGATGGGTGGTGATAAGGGCTGTTGAGGACAACACAGCAGAGGAGGACAGCAGAGGTGCCCATGGGAGCTCTTCTGAGGGGTGCCCAGGCAGGTGAGGTGAGGTGAATGAAGTAAGGGGGTGAGCCGGGCAGCATCCAGGAGGAAGCTCTGTCTGCTTCTGGTTTTAAGGGGCCTCTGCTTCTAAGTTGCTGGTCTCTGGATCTCAAGTGTTCAAGGAGCCTTTAGGTTCGGAGGGCCCGTCTTCTGTGTCTCTCTAATATCCAAATGCACTGTGGCAGCGTTCTGCATCTCTCTCCAGTCTGATCCTTAATTTCTGTTTTCCCCGAGGACTGTGATAGGCATTCTCTCTGGGCCTGGAGCGAATGGCCATGTCTCGTTTATAGGCTGGGCTGAAGCAGATTCTCCTGTGGGCAGAAACATGGACGCCATGACACCCTCCGAGCAACACCATTTTACCTACCCCTAAATAGTGCTGCGGAACCTGATGGCAGATCACTTCCTGCCTACTGTCATGAGTGTTTCCAAGTGCTCTTTCCGAATTAACTCAGCAATGATCACGAAATGTCTGGGGAAGGTTCAATGCCTGACAAAATGGCCGGTGGGCATTACGGAAGCAAGAGACGTTGGCACATGAACAAGGACTTTTCTAGTCTGCACACCTGGTTGCTGAGACGGGGACACCCCAAATCATGGCGGGAATGCTCATCAGGAGAGGCAGCAATCACAAGTGCCAGGTATTTGGCTCTTGTCTTTGTCAGTGATTCATGAAGTGATTATCAACCTTCAAAACCACTTCATGAATCAACCAGGAGCTGGAAAAAGATTTAACCATAATGAGCTCATTTCCATAGAAATAGGCCCAGACCCACTGGCTGGTCAAATAGTTGCTGTGCCGCAGACTTCACACCCTCCCCTCCCGCCACCTCCTCCTTTCTGACAGGCTCATTTCAGGCCTCATTATCCTTCATCGCTTCCCTCTCTAACCAAGAGCTGCCATATCCGGGAACCTCACCAATGGTGGACTCAGAGTCCTTCTTATTCAGCGTGGAGGTGGGCGTCCCTTGCGGTCTGTTATGTGCTGAACTGTGTCCCCTCCCACACACAATTCGTATGTTGGAGTCCTGGCTCCTAGTACCTCAGAACGTGAGTGTATTTGGATATAGGGATATAGGGCCTTTAAAGAGATAATTAAAGTGAAACTAGGTCATACGGGTGGGCTCTAATCCAATACCACTGGTGTCCTTATGAGAAGAATCGGGACACAGTCACGTAATGAGGAAAGACCACGTGAAGACGCAGAGAGAAGACAGCCATCTTCAGGCCAAAGAGAGGGGTCGCATAAGAAATCAACTCTACCAACACCTTGGTCTTAGACTTCCTGCATCCAGAACTGTGAGAAAACCAACTTCTGTTGTAAGCCATCCCGTCTGCGGCGCTTTGCTAGGGCAGACCCAGCGGGCTAATTCAGGGCCCTTGAATGTCTATTTCTCTCGGGAAGCTTTCGTGCATCCAGACTTTATTGACAGGGTGTCATTCATTGGCAAAGCACCTTCTCTAGAGGCCATTTAGGAGAGGCTGAACACCTTCCTTCCACATCCCCGGAGCTGGCTGGCCTTTGGCACTGACACCTGCCAGAAACAAGCTCATTTAAACACCTCAGGTTGCTGGTGGCCTCCTTACTAATGGGCCAGTTTCCCCATTGTCTTAGCTTGGTTCTTCCTAAAAGCAGATCCCAAGACAAAGACTGGGTGCATGAGGTTTATCTGGGATGTGATCCCAAGAAGCACTATGAGGGAGTGGGGAGGTGAGACCGAGAAGAGAGCAGAGCTAACAAGCCGGTGTTAGTGAGTGACTTACTGCTGTGGGCAACGGGGTTCCTTCTCACTGGGGACCCTCTGAAGTCATGTGAAATACACCTAGGGTTGTCTCAGCAAGGGGCCAGGAAGCTGAGGAATTACCCACCAACTCCTGCCCCTCGTTGGTTGAGGGTCTTGTTTGGGGCTGTAACTCTTCTGTACTGTGGCTTATCTTTGACTTGGGCCAAGCAGGCTCCAGCACCAGTGAAAGCCCTCAGGCGGAGAGACGCAGGAAGATGTCGGGTGTGTAGGGATGTTGGCAAATGATGCCTAGGGTGGGCCAAGGGGCTCTGGGGTGGCACACACAGCATCAGCTACACCCAGCCCCTTTTTCTCCCTTTTCATGGGCTCCAGCATGTTTCAAACCAAGCCCACCCAAATGCAAAGCACTTTTCCTCTCTCTCTCTCTGGCTGAGTTTTCAACTCCTTTCCAGGAGGCATTTGCTCCGTTAACACCCAGCATCGGTTTCAGATGCAGCGCTTCAATAGAGCCACTTCTGTTCCTTTGGACTCACCACTCACCTAGATGAAAGGCAGAGTCTCGCAGAAACGGGAATGAAAGGATTCCTCAGCCAGGTTCCCTTTCTGTTGAAGGGAGCGCTTCGTCTTGCAGTCTCTGCATCCCGTTGCTTCAGAGAATCCTGGGTTAGCCGGGTGGCACGGCCACAGGGTGGAGAAGTATTTCTGGAGCCATAGTTACCATGTCTCAAATGGCTGCATTTGAAAGTGGCGCCCTTCTGGGTTCTATTCCGCTGGCCCCTTTAAAAAAGATCGTGATATAATTTCAAGAAGACTGTGCTCTCTGAATGGTTTAATAAGTGTTTTGCTATGGTCTCTAAAATTCCAGATTTTGGGGCTGAGGGAAGTACTCCGAGTGCCATTTGTGTCAAGTATTAAAGCCACTCTGTTTTCCTGTCTGAGAAGAGAATCTGTCAGAAACGATGGTCAAAGTTCTGATGTGGAGGACTAACCACCAGACGCGTTGTTTGGGGACCACTGGATGCTGAGGGAGAGAGACCTGCGGTTGGAAATTTTCAGAGGTTGGGCCAAATATCAGAAAAAAAGAAAACAAACCCTGACTACAAGGGGATTGGACAAGCCCACCAAGTAGAGGGCCCCTTAGACCCTTAATTCATGTTCCCTCCAAATCAGAGGTGGCGACAAAGACCTGGGTTCAGGTAGTTTATTTGGGAGGTGATTCTAGGCAGCGTGGTGAAGGAGTGGAGAAAGCAAGATGGGGAGGGAAGAAAGCCAAACAAGGGTACATTAATGAGCTGGTTATCACTGACAGTGCTGGGTGCAGCCCCTCTGGGGTCCTGATGAGGAACAATGTAGGACACACTTCAGAATTGTCCCACAGAGGATGAGGAGGCTGAGAATTTATCCTCAAACTCCAGTCCCCCAGCAGTTGACGTGTGTCCCCAGGAGCACTGACTCTCCTTCACTTCTCGTTGGCTATAAGGCAGCTGAGTGACCTCATACAGGACCGACTTGATGTAGAACGCTAGTGCCCTACAGGGAACTGTCCACTACAGCTGTGCTGAATCAGGGGGCTGAGAGGATGCGGTACAGCGCATCACAAGCCTCCGCTACAGACTCTTAGTTTGAAGAATTAAGGTTCATTCATCCCTCTCAACCATTTTACTCACATTTGAGCACCTATATTGTACCAGCTGTGCTAAAAGTTGGAGACAGACTGGTGAATTCTCATGTTCCTGTCTTTCAGGCAGCTAGAGTTAGAGGGGAAGCAAAGAAGCTTATATAATTTCAAAGTACTCAGAACCACAAGCCCCTGTCCTATAGGATGGGAATCAGGCCAAGTGAGATCAGGCCACAGGGCCCTCCGTCATCTCCATATGCACTTGGAAAACTGATCTAGAGAGGGTCCTTCTGGAAGGGGCTCTCTTGTCCCATCTTGGTGTGAGAAGAATGGTATATGTGTGGATGAGAGAAGAGGCTAGGCTTCCACTCTTGAGATTACTAGTTCATTGGCAATCGCTTTCTCTGCTCTCCTCCAGCTCCCAGAGAAGGGACTTACTCCTTATCAAGGAAGGATGTTAGCTCTGAAGGAGGACTTCTTTGGAGGTCAAACCGTTCATACTCACATATGTTGTCAAGGAGGTCATGAGGGTATGACAAGCGAAGAACATAGGAAACTAAGGGGGACAAGATGAGCCACACTTGAGTGGTTGGGCCGATGTTGGGTGCCATTCATGGACCTGGAGAAGTCAGGCAGAGGGGCTGGCTCTGGGGCAAGGAGGAGGAGCCAAACTTTGACCTGCTGAGTGTGGGATGTCAGGGAGAGGCAGGCCAGGTGGTGGGGTCCAGTACAACTGCCCGTCTTCCTTGTGCCCTGTCTGCCTGGCCCTACCTGAGTTTCCTTTCTTAATATAATGGCGTCACTTCCTTCAGATCCTGGCAGCTCTCTCATCTGGCATCACCTCCAACTTCCTGCCTTGCCCTGATAATTCTGTCTGGTTCCTAGTGAGGCTGGTGTATACTGTGGAAGGGGCATCTGATCTGGAATTAGATAAAGTTGGACTCAAACCCTGGCTGTATCACTCAAGAGTTCTGGGGCCTGGAGTGGTCATTGGCCTCCAGTTTCCGCTTTTCTCCAGGTCTCTGCTCAAAGGTCACCTCCTCAGAGAGGCCCTCCCTGACACCCTAATTGAAATAGGACACATCCGTCACTCTATAGCACTTACCTTGCTTTATTTTTCTCAAGGGCTGTTACTGCCATCTGATATTGAAATGTTTGTGCTCACTTGTATGTGTCCCACCACATTCTAGGCCCTATGACAACAGAGACCATGCTATTTTGTTCATTGCTACATCATTCAGTGCACAAAGCAGTGCCCAGTACATAGTAAGCTCTCAATAAATATTAGTTGAATGAATGAACGAAATAAATCAACCTCTCAAGACTGTGGATGGGAAGAGGCAAAGCACGTGCCCTAGAATACAGAAGGATTAGTCAACTCTGGGGCTCAAGGACCCATCCCACCAGAAATAATAAGACCTATCCCCTTCTAGTTTGTGTTTGAAACAGAAGAAGGCCCTCAAGAAACACACAGCAGACATTCATTTGATCAGCTGGACTTACTACACCAGCGTGTCTAAGGTAATATTTCGTTGGATTTCACCCTGCATTTGAAAGCAAAACAATTCACATTTGAAAATCTCATTACCAGCGTCTTCCCTCCAAATCCATTAACAGCGTGAGTGTTTCTGGCAACCGAGATCACCTCGGATTATAGTATGAAATGCAGCGCTGGGGAAAACTGTATGTCTCAAGATGTTTGTATCATTCAATTGTCAAATATTCACACGGTTATGATTCTCAAAGAAAGCACACAATGTAGGGAAATTGGTAACAAAATAAAAGCTCTGGGATGTATTGAGAGAAGGCGGCCAAAGGATTCCTCCCTGACATCCCTAATCCCGGGGATGGGAAATTAAAAACCATGCCAGAATATCAATGGCTCACACAGAGGATGGCTTGCTTTTCTTGAGTGCGATTCCAGGTCTCTCTTCGCATAGTAATTGCGGACTTCTTCACCGGAATTTCAAGTCTCCTTGTGACCACCCTTTGTCCCATCTCACAAACAAGGGCCCCCTCTTCTGCCACTCAGACTCTGCACCAGCTAAGTCTGGCGATTCGCTAATGCTTGAATCTATGTGGCCAACCTTATCTCGGTGAACTTGGATGACATCACAGACCATTAGAGCTGGAGAAGTTCTGTGAGATTGAAAATGGAAAAAAAAAATGAGGGTAGGGGTTATATAGCCAAATGAGTTTGGGAACTAGAGTAAACGCTGCCTTCCTCCTGGAGCTTTCCGGTTCACACAGGCAGGTTCAAGGCTTTGAGACATCTCATGGTCAAGAGACCTGTGTATATTTATTTAGCCTAGTATTGCCCAAAATTAGCTGACACTGCAGCCTTTGATTTGACCATATAAACCATTCAAATTCTGTGGAAAACTAATGTACAAATTGAAATCCCCCCCTTTCAATAGATGAGGAAACGAAGAACAGGGAAGCTACTCAAAGTGCTTGATCACTTAGCTAGTCAATGGCAGAGCCAGGAAGGACTGGACACCAGGGACCATGACACTCAGTTTAGGGCTCCTCTATTGTCCTACCTCTGTTCGCTTCAATTCAGTAAAATTCCATGCAACCCCATCCCACCCCATCCCATCTCACCTGACTCCATCCCACTCTACCCCGTCCAACCCCAACCCACTCTACCCCATCCCACCCCATCTCATCCCACCCCATCCCATCTTACCTGACTCCATCCCACTCTACCCCATCCCACTGCATCCCATCTCATCTCATTCACTCCACAGATGCTTCTTGAGCACCTGTCATGCCCAGGAGCTGTTCTGGGTGCTGGGGATACACTGGTGAACCAGACAGACACATAACTGAGCACTAAAGATATGACTTTGCCCTCACAGAGTTAAGAGTCAAATTTACAGCTTCTCATTTTCTTTCCTTCTTCTCTCTCTCTTCTCTTCCTCTCTCCCCTCTTTCCTCCCTCACTCTCTCATTCCAGATCATCCTTCACTCTGAACAAGATAAATGGCCCTCAAACTCCACTCCACTTAAATTGCATCGCTCCCTGGGTGAGGACCTTAATTGATTCCTTTCTGTCTCCCAGAGCAGGTTTAGCCTGTGGGGCTGTGAGCTCAGTGACAGCAGGGCCCGTGCTGGTCTCATTCACTCTACTGAGCAGAACACCTGGCTCATGGTAGATGCTCAGTCGATACCCATCCCATAGCTGAATGTTCATCAGTCCTGCAAGACATTCTTGGACCTCACACTCTTAACTCCTCTGCTCAGCCTGAAGCCTTCCCTCCAAGATAGGTGATAGCCCTGATGGGCTTTTCTCACGACCCCACTTTCCTTTCCTCGGGATTTCCCTTGAACTGATTCCCCAGCAAGGGAAAGCAAGCATTCACTGCCTCCTATTCGATTCAAATCTCATATCCAGCTTCATATCTCACCTCTTTAGGAAGACTTCACTGAAATCCATCCTTCCTTCTTTCCTTCCTTCCATTCCTACTCTTCGTCAGGCATTATGTCAAGTCCTATGAATGCAAGTATGAATAATGTGCAACTCCCGTCTCTGAGGATCTCATGGTCCAGTGCAGAAGACAGAAAAGTAAATAATTATAGTGCAGTGTAATTTTGCCATGACAGCAGCATGCACAAGCTACCAGAGGTCTACAAATGGAGAGTCAGCTCATGTGGGGTTAGGAGAGGCCTCTGGAAGAAGGGGATTTACTAGCTGATCCTTGAAGTACAATATGAAGTCAGACAGGAGAGAACTTGCTGGGGTTGGTGCCTGGGAGGGGAGTATCAGACATAGTAAGAGCCGCCGACCAGGGATGTCACGTCTTCTATGTTCCCCAGCTCTGGGTGGGGGCTTATCATCTCTAAATGTTATTTGGCGTCAGCCCTCAGATCAAGTTCCAGCTCTGTGATTTCCTCTTCTTAGACGGGTTACTGAGCTTCAGGGCATCCCTTATGGAATCTGAGTGTTCTTGGCCCTGCGATTGGCACATGGTGGGTGCTCCATATGTTGAACCACTGTTTACTGTTGAAAGTACTTAAAGTGATGATGATGAAGTTGCTTGTCACGTGTTAGTTCCCTCTATATTTTTAAAACTTTTCCCCTAAGAGGTGTATAGAGAGGACAGAAGGTTGGCTGAGACTTGAGAGAGCTTGGTTCATCTGTTCCATCCCAAGAGGATTCCGTGACTTCCGTGAACTCCTCTTTCTTGCCTCCCAACCTCAGCCTTGTCTTTTCTATTTGAATGTAGACAATAAGCTAAATGGATTGTATTGGCCACCTCCCCTCCCACCTGTTTTTCTGAGTGAAATATGCTGCATGCAGCAGCACAATGTTGACAGCGACCCTTTTAAAAGTTGCCAGGTGATCAGATTTTACTAAATCTGACGTTTTCTTCCTTCACTCTCCTGACCTCTAGCCCTTCATTACAACAGAATCTTTCTGTGTCGCAAGCCCCTGTCCGTGGCTGGCTCCTCCTCCCTCCGCCATCATTTTGTCCTCTAATGAGTTACTCCAGTGAGCTGGGCCAGCCCTGCTGCTGAGGAGGAACTGTATTTTAGACATTCCCTTTGTCTCAGCAGAAACTGGGAGGGCACAGGTGGCCCAGGACAACTGTAAACTGGCATTTATCAAGGAAACAGCTGTGCCAATCACTGTGTCCGATGTCTCATGTTCGGCATTGTATTCCTCATACGGACCGTGGTTGTTAAGGAAAATCAAAGCTCAGGCCTCACCCAGGCCCATTAGATCAGAATCTCAGGGGTGGGGTGTAGACATTGGTATTTTTAAAAAGTGCTCCAGGCCATTCGAATATACAGGCAAAGTTTTAACTCACAGCTGTACACCAGGTTGCCTCTCAGAAAGCATGTTTCAGGGAACTTTAGGAGCCACCAGTGTGAGTACCAGGTTGAGGATGAAAGGAGACTTGTAGACGGGCTATTGGTTGTGGTCCTAACTTTGTTCTTAGGCAAGAATAAATAGGTTCTCTAGGGTATAATCTAGTCAATCAAAAACTCTATCTGAGCCTTTTTCCCAGACACAAAGGCAATAGGGCAAGATGTTGCCCAAAAACATAAGGGCTGAAATGCTCACAGCAGCAGTCCCCAGGGGGCATTTCATAAAGTAACACAGGAAGGGAGTGCAGCATGGATAGCTTTCCCACAAAATGAGGGAGAGTTTTTCATGTAGCACACATCCTAAGAGTTGTGTTCACGGGGCCAGAAGTCAGCATGGCCCCTTAAGATCTGCGCGTAAAAATTCAACCCAGGAAGACCTTGTGTGCATTTTGCAGATCCCACACTAAACAGTTCAACAAATTCCTATATTGAGATCAACAGAAAGAGCTTCTTGCAAGAAGTAATTGGTCCATTGTGTTCTCTGATGAGACACGGACAATCGTGACATTATCTCCGGTTCGTTTCCCTAAGCTACACGTGCCTGAGGAGTCCACTAATTCTTTGGTGGGAGGGGAACTGAATCAGTGCCAGAAATGTGTGATAGTGATGCTGGCTATCCGTTGTAGTTTGTTTGATGCATATTTGTTTACATAAATCACATACTAAACTATTTTAATGCTTTCCATATTGTGGATTCAGTCATTTCCTGTCATTATATTATTAAAGGAATCCCTCTGGGTTTGTAAAGATGGATATTTAAGGATAGCAATCCCAGTTGAATGTGTCCAAGTTCTCTAACCCTCGATGGGAAAACCAGGCAAGTGATGCCGTTGTACAGCATGTAGGAGAAACATGTCTAGATTCCTTCGGGGGGAGCACCTAAAATAAGCCTACCTTAATCTTGCACATTTTAGGTGTATTAAAGTCCATTATTAAATCACAGTAGAATTAATTGGTCAGAAGCACAAATTGACCCCAGGAAAATGTAGAAAACATCCTTTATTTCTCCTTGGAGTAATTTCAGCTACCTAATGGAGAGGACACTGGAGCCAGGCTTCTAGGGCTTAAACCCCAGCTCTGCCTCTTACGGCCTGTGTGACCTTGGGCAAGTCACTTAACTTCTCTGTGCCCCATATTCCTCTTCACTGAAGTGGAGATGACAACAGTATCTACAATCAGAATGTTTCTGTGAGGATTAGATCGGTTAATATTTGTAAAATACATAGAAAAGTGCCTGGCACATACAAAATGCTGTATATGTGTTTGTTAAATAAAAACAAATTTCAGTGTGCATGTGAATCATATGGGGATTCTTGTAGAAATGCAGACTGTGTCAGAGTCTGGAGTAGAGCCCGAGATTCCGCATTTCTAACACGCCCCCAGGGAATGCTGATGCTGCTGCCTCGTGGCCACACTCTGGGTAGTGAGGGGTCCACAGTCTTCAGCTGGATAGCATGGCAAGGATTCAGGTGTGACGCATCTGCTCTGTTGACCTTGCCTCGGCTCCCCAACAGCTGTGGGTGTTTGAAGGTGAACTGTTGGGACCAACCTCTGGTGTTGCTATGAGAAAAGCCGAGCCTTGATGCTCACTAATTCTCTCCTTGAGCCCTAATGCTCCCGCTGTTACTCCAGGGTGCACCCACGTCTAATCGCCAACAGCATGCGATCAACTGGCTTCACTCTGAATCTGAGAGGGAAGAGGGGTGGGGATCAGGCCCCACTCACGGAGCACCTTCGAGACCAGTCAATCCTTCTGCCTGCGAAGATGGGCCTTTCCATGTTCAGTGTTTTTGGAGTTACTATGCAAAAGTAGTTTGTCTCATCTCTAGCTTGAGCTGTCTCAGCAAATGCTCTTTTTTATTGTCCTGCTTTGTTAATTTCCAGGCCCAAGGAAGGGGGACGGAGGAAGGGGAGACCACTGCTCTCATCACTGAGAAAAATGGTTTACTCCCCACAATTAAACCAACAGTCTAGTTATTTATGTTTTGAATGCATGTTCTACATTTAGCTTAAATTCACTGTCCACCAAGTAAGTTGATGAAAGTTTCTAAATTGCCTCTTGGTACATTGTATCTATTTAAAGCACCTGAAAACGGTTTTAGGAAAACTCGAGCCCATAGAGAAGGCCCAATTCATTGAGAGAACCGAGGGGCTCAGGGTGAATCAGAGAAGGATCTTCGCGGTGGCCGCATTTACTGCTTCCTGTCACCTCTGCCAGCTCAGCCTTCAGGAGCTCTCCTGTCTGTTCTCGGCTACCTGGGCCTCACGTAGGTGACTTGGCCTACTTGGCGGGTGGTAAAGACAGCGTGGCCCTTGGTTTGACCAACCAACCGTACATACTTAAGAACAGGGTGGAAACCTACTAGATAATTAGCATATTTCTCCAAGTAAGCATGCTTGCAAAGGGGAAGGAGGAGGAATTATTTAAAGCAATCACAGATAACATTGAAAAATGAATCATTAGCAAAAAACGAATTTTTACAGAAAACAAATATTTCACCATGGTTTGGTGCCTTTCATTAATGGCCACCTGTTATTAATCACTGCTTCACTGTGCCCTGATATTTCCCGCTTCTGTATATGCCACCACCCACCCATTTCTTCTCCTTCTTTAAAAAATGTTAGCTCCTTATTTTTTAATTGACATATAATTAATGTACAGTGAAATGCACATATTTAAGAGTACAGTTTAATGAGTTTTTGCAAATGCATGTGGTCATGTAACACACATCTCTGTCAAGACAGACATTTCCATCACTCCAGAACATTCCTCCGCTCCTTCCCGTCCATCCTGCCGCCTCTTCCCCCGGCTCTCAGGAAAACACTGCTCTGATTTCTTTCAACAGAGATTAATTTTGCCTGTTCTAGAACTCCATATAAATTGAATTGTACAGGATGTATTCTTTTTTTTTTTTGTGAGGAAGATTGGCCCTGAGCTAAGGATGTATTCTTTTGTATCTGGTTTTTAAAGCATAGTGTCTTTGAGGCTCATTCACTTTGCATGTGTCAGTAATTCATCCTCTTTATTGCTGAGTAACATTCTGTTGGATGATTATAATTCGATTGTTTTTCTGTTCACTTGTTGAAGGACACAGGTCATTTCTAGCTTTTGGCTCTCATAAATAAAGATGATGTGGGTGGGTATTCTGTACAAGTCTCACTGTGCATACATTTTCATTTCTCTTGGGTAAATACATAGAAGTGGAATTGCTGGGTCATACGGTGGGTGAATATTTAACTTTAAGGGAAATTGCCAGACAGATTTCCCAAGTGGCCATTTTGCACTACTGACATTAATGTATGACAATTCCTGTTGCTCCACGTCCTTACCAGCATTTGGTGGTGTCTGTCTTTTACGTGTCAGCCATGGTTGTGAGTGTATAACGGGGCCTCATTTTTGTTTTAATTTGCATTTCCCTGATGACTAGTGCTGGCGGGCCCTTTCTCCAGGTGCTTACCCGTCACCGTATGTATTCTTTTCTGAACTACCTGCTCTAGTCTTTTGACTCATTTTAAAAACTGGGTTGTCTTGGGGCTGGCCCAGTGGTGTTGTGGTTAAGTTCATGCACTCTGCTTCGACAGTGGCCCAGGGTTTGCAGGTTCATATCCTGGGTGTGGATCTATACACCACTCATCAAGCCATGCTGTGGTGGCATCCCACATGCAAAATAGAGGAAGATTGACAACAGATATTAGCTCAGGGACAATCTTCCTCACCAAAAAAAAAAAAAAAAAAAAAAATCACGATAAACACATGGTGGGGGGATGGGATTGGGGGGTGGGCACGAGGGGTGAAGGGGTGCATTTATATGGTGAGTGACAACTAATAATATAAACTGAAATTTCCCAATGTTATAAACTATTGTGACCTCAATAAAAAGAAAATTGGGTTGTCTTTTTATAATTGAGGTTTGAGGAGTTCTCTATATATTTTGGACTCATAGGCTTGCCAGATATGTTTTGTGAATATTTTTGCTTAGTCTGTGCCTAACTTATTCTTTTTCTTAAGGATGACTGTTCATAAAAATTTTCAATTTTGATGAAGTCTAATGTATCAGATTTTCCCCTTAGGATTAATGCTTTCTCAATCCTGTTTAAGAAATCTATGTCTACTTCAAAGTTGCAAAAGATATTCTCCCGTGGTTTCTTCTGGCAGTTTTATTTATTTATTTATTTATTTATTTATTTATTTATTTATTTATATGCGGATATGTATGATCCGTGTTGAATTAGTTTTTGTGTATGGTGTGAGGCAAGAGTTGAAATTCGTTTTCTCCCCCCATAGCTAGCTATTTGTTCCAGTGCTTTTTATTGAAAAAAACGATCCTTTCCCGCATTGAATTCCTTAGGTTCCTGGACCCAAAAATCAATTGGTCATATAAACGTGGACGTTTCTGGACTCTGTTCTGTTCACTGATTTGTGTGTCTTTTGTTACCAATACCACAGAGTCTTGATTACCTTGGCTTTATAGTAAGTGTTGACATCTGGTGTGTGAGTTCTGATCTTCTTTCTCTTTTTCAAAATTGTTTGGCTTGTCTAGGTTCGCTGTATTTCCATTTTAAAATCATCACTTTCTACAAATAAAACCTAAGAGTTTGTAAAATTGAGCTTTAAATAGAGTGAGTGCACAGATCTTCAGTATAGTTCAATAAGTTTGGACAAACGTATATACCCATGTAAGCCAGACTCTTACTGACACACTTGAACAACCCCAGAAGGCTCCGCTCTGCCCTTTCCTAGTCATTCTGCCCTCCCCAGGATAACCGCTGTCCTGATTTCTGTCACCGAAGGTTAGTTCTAGAACTTCCTGTAAATGGAACCGTGTAAATGGAGCAGCGTGTACTTTGTGTGAAGGTGTCTCCCTCAGCGTTACCCTTCTGCTTTGCATCTCAGTAGTGCGTTTGTTTTGATTGCTGAGTGTTATCCCACTGGATGAACACACCATGGTTTATCCTTTCCCCTCTGGGTGGGCGCCTGGGCTGCTACCAGTTTTCTGCTGTTAAGAATAAAGCTGCTATGAACAAGTTTGTAAAAGACTTTTTGTGGATACGTGCTTTCGTTTTTCCTAGGTAAACATGTTAGATTGGAATTGCTGGTTGTCGACTGAATACACGTTTAACACTTTAAGCCACTTCCAGGACTCTTTCTAGAGTGGTTGTGAGATTTTATAAGCCCACCAGCAAGGTACAGGAGTTCTGGGTGTTCCACATCTTCACAAAAATTTGTGCTTCATTTTAGCCATTTTCGGGTATATCCCATTGCACACTCATGGTGCCTCACTGTAGTTTTAATTTGCTAATCCCTGGCGACTACAGATGTTGAGTAAATTTTTATACGCATGTGTCTTCTTTTGTGAAATGTCTGTTCAAATCTTTTGCCCATTGTTTATTGGGTTGTTTGTTTTTTATTATTTAGTTGTAGAAGATATATATATATATATACACACACAGACATATATATATACATGTTCTGTGTCAAATATTTGTTATATTTTTTCCCAGTTTGTGGCTTGCTTATTCATTTTCTTAACACTGTCTTTTGATAAGCCAAATTCTATTTTTTTAAAAAAGCATTTTGATAAAGTCCAACTTTTCAATTTTTTTATGGTTACTGATTTCTATATCCTAACTAAAAAATTTTATCTAGCCCATGTTCACAGAAATGTTCTCCTATTTTTTCCCTAGACGTTTTTATGGTTTTAGCTTTTATGTTTAGGTCTATGTATCCTGTGACATTGATAAATTCACTTATTAACTCTCTAACTGTTTGTTTTTGATTCCTTAGCAGTTCCGACACTATTATATTGTCTGAGATAAAGGCAGTTTTACTTCTTCGAGTCCCTTCTATATGGCTTTCATCTCTTTTTCTTCTTTCATTACACGCCTAGAGCCTCCAGTACAATGTTGAATAGAAGAGGTGAGAGTGGACATCCCAGCCTTTTTCCTGATCTAAGTGGGAAAGCATTAAATATAATGTTAATTGTAAGCTTCTCAAAGGTAATATTTATTAGGTTTGAGGAGGTTTCCTCTTTTCCTAGTTTGTGAGTTTTTCCCCCTCTATATCATGAATTGTCAAAAGCTTTTTCAGCACCTGTGGAGATGATCATCGTTCCTCCCTTATTCTGTTAATGTGACAAATTTTATTAGTTGATATTTGAATGTTAACCAACCTTGCATTCCTGTGATAAATCCCAGTTGGTCATATTTTGTTGTATTTGGTAACACATTGTTGGGTTTGATTTGCTAATATTGTGTTAAGGATTTTTCATGAAGACTGTTCTTGAATGATATATGTTCATAAGTTATATTGGCCTGCGGTTTTCTTGTCTTGTGATATTTTTGTCTGGCTGTGACATCAGGTTTATGCTGGCCTCACACAGTGAGGCTGGAATTGTGTTCTCCTCCTCCAGGTTTTGGGAAGTATTTGTTTAGGATTGACATTATATCTTTCTTAAATGCCTGATAAAGAAAATATCTTTAATAATATTGTCTAATTTCTCCTTTGATTTATGAGTTATTTAGAAGTGTAATGCTTAATTTCCAATACTTATGGATTTTCCTGAAATCTTGTTATTAATTACTAATTCAATTCCATTTTGTTTTTGAGGAAGATTAGCCCTGAGCTAACATCTGCTGCCATTCCTCCTCTTTTTGCTGAGGAAGATTGGCCCTCAGCTAACATCCGTGCCCATTTTCCTCTCCTTTATATGTGGGACACGTATCACAGCATGGCTTGCCAAACGGTGCCATGTCTGCACCCGGGATCTGAACCTCGAACCCCGGGCTGCTGAGAAGTGGAACATGTGAACTTAACCACTCTGCCACCTGGCTGGCCCCTCTTCTTATTCTTTTGTGCTATTGTATTCTCACATTTTACTTCTACGAATGCTATAAACCCCAAATACATCATTACTATTTTGATTTAAATAATTAATTACCTTTTAAAAAATTAAGAAACGAGAGAAAAAGTCTTTAAATTTACCCATATATTTTCTGTTTGTGGTGGTCTTCATGATTTTTTGGGTAAACTTAAATTTCCAGCTGGCATAATTTTCTTTCTTCCTGAATAATTTCCTTCAATGTTTCTTATAGTATAAGTTTTCTAACTATGAATTTTTTCAGTTTCGGTCTGTCTTAGAATTTCTTTATTTTGCCATCATTTTTTTTTGCAAAAATTGGCACCTGAGCTAACATCCATTGCCAATCTTATGTTTTTTTCTTCTTCTCCCCAAAGCCCCCCAGTACATAGTTGTATGTTTTAGTTGTTGGTCCTTCTAGTTGTGGCATGTGGGATGCTGCCTCAGCATGGCCTGATGAGTGGTGCTATGTCCGCACCCAGGATCCGAACCAGTGAAACCCTGGGCTGCTGAAGCAGAGCACATGAACTTAACCACTTGGCCAAGGGGCTGGCCCCAATTTTGCCAACAATTTGAAGGGTGTTTGCTCCAGATATAGAATTATAGATTGACAAGGTTTTTTTTCCTTTTTCTCCCCAAAGTCCCCCGGTACATAGTTGTATATTCTCCGTTGTGGGTCCCTCTAGTTGTGGCATGCGGGACGCTGCCTCAGCGTGGCTTGATGAGCAGTGCCATGTCCGCGCCCAGGACTCGAACCAATGAAACACTAGGCCGCTTGCAGCGGAGCGCGCGAACTTAACCACTCGGCCACGGGGCCAGCCCCTAGATTGACAAGGTTTTTATTTCAGCACTTCAAAGACGTTGTTCTATTATTTTCTGGGTTGCATTATTTCCAGTAAAAAGTCAGTGGAAATTACTGTTATTTTTCCCCCTGTATGTTAGGTGTCTCTTCTCTGGCTGCTTTTAAGATTGTTTTTTTTGAGGAAGATTAGCCCTGAGCTAACTATTGCCAATCCTCCTCTTTTTGCTGAGGAAGACTGGCCCTGAGCTAACATCCGTGCCCATCTTCCTCTACTTTATACGTGGGACGCCTACCACAGCGTGGCTTTCCAAGCGATGCTGTGTCTGCACCCGGGATCCAAACCGGTGAACTCTGGGCCACTGAGAAGCAGAACATGCGAACTTAACCACTGCCCCACTGGGTTGGCCCCATGCTTTTAAGATTTTTATCTTTGGTTTACCACAATTGGATTATCGTAAGTCTTAGTGTGTTTTTCTTTGCTTATCATTCTTGGAGTTTATTGGTCTTTAATTTATAAGTTAATATTTGTCATCAAACTTGGAAAATTTCCATCTGCTATTTCTCCAAATATTTTGTCTACTCTAATCTCTCTCCTTTCCTTTGGGACTCTAATTTCATGTCTATTAGACTCTGCTGCTCATTTAATTTAGCCTGTTTCCTCTTTGTGCGTTATTGCAGACACTTTGTATTGTTTCATCTACAAATTTACTGACCTCTAGTTCTGCAGGGTCTAATCTGCTTATCCCATTCACTGAATTTTAAAAATTTCAGATATTGTATTTTTCAGTTTTAGAATTTGTTCTTTATTTAATTAATAGATTTTATTTCTTAGAGTAGTTTTAGGTTTACGGAAAAATTATGCAGAAATCACAGAGCATTCTCATATATTCCCCCTCCTGTCTCCCCTCTACATAGATTCCTCTGTTGTTAGCGCCTTGTATTAGTGTCGTACAATTGCGGCCATCAATGAATCAATGTTCACACATTATCATTAACTAAGTCCACAGTTTACAGTTTAAATTAGGGTTCAGTCTTTGTGTTGTACAGTTTTGACAAATGCTTGATGGCATGTATTCACCATTATAGTGTCATACAGCATAGTTTCACCCTCCTAAAACCCCCAGGGCCCCACCTATTCATCTCTTCCTTCCTCACTTCCTCCAAACCCCTGGCAATCACTGATCTTTTTACTGTTTTCATGGTTTTACTTTTTCCAGAACATCATATGGTTAGAATCATACAGTATGCAGCCTTTTCAGACTAGTTCCTTTCCCTTAACAATGTGCATTTCAGATTCCCCCAGGTCTTTTTGTGGCTTGATAGCTGATTTCTTCTTATTGTTGAACGTCATTCCATCGTATGTATATTGTTTATTCATTCTCCTGTGAAGGACATCTTGGTTGCCCCCAAGTTTTGGCTGTTATGAATAAAGCTGCTATGAACATTCATATGCAGGTTTTTGTTTAGACATAGGTTTTCAACTCATTTGGGTAAATACCAAGGAGTATGATTACTGGATCATATGTAAACCTATGCTTAGCTTTTTAAGAAACTACCCAACTGTTTTCCAAAGTGGCTGCACCATTTTGCATTCCCACCAGCAACAAATCAGAGTTCCTGCTGCTCCATACCCTTGTCAGCATTTCGTGTCGTCAATCTTCTGGATGTCAGGTATCCCAATATTTGTGTAGTGTGGTTCTTTTATGTAGCTTTTCATGGCTCAATTGAGATTTTCTATTTGTCCTTTTTATATTTTGTTTTCTTTAAGTCCTTGAACTTGAGCTCTTTTAAATCCTTGTCTGCTAATTCCATCCTCTATCTTCTGAGTCTGTTTCTATCAACTGATATTTTCTTCCTTCGCTATGTGTCTCATTTTCTGCTTCTTTCCATGTCCAGATTTCTTTTCCATTGTATGCTCTACTTCATGGATGCTAAGTTCTCGGATGTCTACATTTTGATGTCTTCTTTGTTCCACAGTCCTGTGTGTCATTCCAGCAGAAAGTTAATTTACTTGAGGATCTCTCATTCAAGGCTTTAAAAAAAGCTTTGTTTGGGTGGGTGTAGGGCTAGATTAACCCTATTTCTGAGATGTGGCCCTTTCTAGTCTGTACTGAATGCCCACAATGTTGAATAGTCTATCTACCCTCGCTAGTTGTGACTCATCATCTCTCCGCCCTGTGTAGTTCATTGCCTGCCCTCCCAGAGTCTTGCCCTGTGCATTCAAAGCTTAGTGTTCAGCCAAAGACTCGAGAGGACTCCTATGCAAGCTTCTGGAGCTTCTTTCCTTAGATACCTTCTCTCTAGTACAAGCCCTACGACTTCTAGGCACCTCAATCACCGTTAGCTCTAGCTTTTGCCATCTCATCCCAGTGAGGTACCAGATTCTCCTTTGATTCCCTCTCCCTGTCCCATCCCCCCATGCCTGTGCCATAATGCATCACCCAGGCAGGACGTCAGGGCCATCCTGGGCCTCACCTCACATGTTTCCCTTCTCTCAAGCCTAGTGGTCCTGCACTGCCTGTTGTCTGTGTCTGAAATCAGTTATTCAATGTATTCTGTCCAGTTCCCCAGTTATTTACCAGGAGAAGGAAAGTCTGGTATCAGCTATCCTTTTGTGGCTAGAAAGCAAGCATCCCACTCATTCTTTATGTGTAGGATTGAATATTCTTTTCGTGACTTTTGTGTTTCACAGCATCAATCTTACCTGGCATCTGAGGCTCTTGCTTTTTTCCCCTCTTTCTAGAAAGGAAGTCTAATAATATCTCAGTACTTAATAATTCTTTAGTCTAAAAATGTAAACTGGCATTTGTTAAGTGGCATTAACTAGCACATGCCCAGGGCTCTCTCTGGGACTTCCATCTCTCCTTGTGGAGCAGGCTTTAGCATTCTCTCGCTCTTCCAGATGCGGAAAGGGAGGCTGAGATCGGAGCAGCCATTGCCTCCCACCTCTCAGCTCGCAGGTGATTTTTCTGCTTCTAAATCTCTGCACCCATAGATTTCACTGTCCTTTCTACTGTCCTCATAAGTTTTCAAACCAATTCCTCACACCTCAGGCCTCTAACAGGGAGAGAGGGAGGTCGTTTGGATAGAGACATGTCCCGTCCCCCCAGCTCCCCTCCCCTCCCCACCTGCTGTCTGAACTAGAGCAGATATGCTTTTAAATGTTTAATTTATTAGAGTTCCATGTAAAAGATCTTAAAGGAATTTCTCAGCAAACAAAACAAGATAGTTCTGTGGGAAACTATTGTGCCACACGAGGCGTTAATTTGCCCTTTTAAAATACGGATTTCCTCCAAGGTGAAGAAAACACTGCCAAGGAAGAGAGTAAAAGAAAATCCCCTTTGTAGTTTCTGCTTCTTAGTCTATGATGTTGCCGGAAGTGGCTGGTTGTTCAGTTTGAATCCTGGCTCTGTTACAAAGCCGTAGGGTTGTCTTAGTTTTCTCAAACGTCCACGGCCTCAGCTACAGAGTCCTCACAGTCAGGAAGAATAATACTTCCTACCATGCTTTGTTTTCAATAACAGATGTAAAAAGCCTGGCCCCGTGTGGTTGGCAGCTCTACGATGACGCCAACAATCCCTGCCTTCTGCTGTGTGTGCTCTCGTGTGATCCCTTCAACTTGGATAGGAGCCAGACTTAGTGAATTGCTTCTAAGGAACAGAATGTGGCAAAGGGGGGGGGGGGTGTCACTTCCAAGATTAGGTTACAAAAAGACTGTGGCTTCCATCTTGGGCACCCTCCCTGCTCTCTCCCTTGCTGGCTTTGAGGGGAGCCAGCTGCTGTGTGATGAGCTGCCCCGTGAAGAGGTCCGTGCAGCAAGCAACTGATGTCTCCAGCAGATAGCCAGCGAGCCCTGGACACCTGCACAGCCACGGAGAGAACTTGGAACCAGCTCTTCCTCCAGGGGAGCCTTGCAATGACTGCAGACCCTGCCGACACCTTGATTGCAGCCTGTGAGAGACCCTGAGCCTGCAGCACCCAGCGAAGCCACGCCTTGTTTCCTGACTTTCAGAAACTGTGAAAAATAAATGTGATTAACCTGCTAAATGCTGGAGTAATTTGTTATTAGTGATAGATAAAAAATACAAACAGTGTCTGGCGCAAAGCTGGTGCTCTGTTAATAACAGTCCTCTCTCTCCCCCACTTTCCTCCTTCTTATCCCCAGGGAATGGTGACTGCTGCAGTGGCCTGACTGCTTGTCCACAGGGATGGCTCTCACACTGGACTCTGACCTAATCGAAAGCAGAATTCCCCATTGCAACCTTTTTGAGTTCTCCCTTTTTTGATAAATATTTTATTTGGGTGCAGCAAGAGGTGACATTTACATCTTAATTGTTTTCAGACCCAAGCACTCTAACGCACAGAATTAGATGCTGCAAGCGCTTGGAGTGGAAATCGTGGTTCACATTGTAGCATACCTTTTACAAATGCTCTAGCTGTAGGAGGGCCTTGAAACAGATACAACGTGGCTCCACCACCTGAAGGTGATCCTACTTCGCATCCTGCGGAAATACATTAGGAATGTGCATTCTGTGTGTGTGTGTGTGTGTGTGTGTGTGTGTGTGTGTTTTCTTTTCCTTCTCTCTGACATTCTCTGGCTGACTGTAAAATTAAGTCTCTTCCCATGGGACCACTTTGAACTTTTATCTGTTCTCAGATATAAGTTCTCAGCTTTCAGGTTTTCCCCGCTTTTCCAAGTTATGAATCGACAGATCGCAAACCGAGACGCCTGAAGTCTTCAGGGTATTGTTCATTTGATAAAATGTCCATCCCTTGGTGAGGCAGCCGCTTGTGGAATTTCTGGGGTCTGCTTGCCAGGATGAATTATTCCATTTGATCTCCGTGAGGATTGAAGACAGTCAGTCTTGGATCTAAAGCGAGATGCCTGAGGACTGGTCTCCTAATTTTTCTTTTTTAACCTTGAAATTCCTGAGATGACCTTTTTTTTTTTTTCCTGGCAAAATCTCAAATGGGGAGAAAACGAGGCTGGCAAACGTTTCAGGAGGGCTGGGTGAAAGGCCGTAGGGACAAGGGCGGGTTTTTAAAATGTAGCAAATCGTATGTATGTCTGTATCATAGTGTATATATCCAGACACACATTTGTAAGTACTAAGCACTCAAAAAACCCAGGCTGCAGGCCAAATTTAGCTCGGTGACTTCTCTCCAGCATCTCATACCCAGTGTCATTAGGTCTCTGAAAACTGCACACTGGGAGAGAGACATTTACATGCCCCCTCCCCTGCTAGTTTGAATGCTTTCACTGGATCTTTGGTTTGAGGGCCTATAACTGTAGCCTCTTCTGCCTCGTGGGAGCAGGGTCAACGCCTGTCTTGTTCATCATTGTGCCCCTGATGCTTACCACATTGCCTGGCTCATAGTAGGCACTTGGTAGATATTTGTTAAATAAATATTGCTGAGCATGCTGAATAAATAAAGAAGGGCCTGGTGAGAATTTTCAGAGAATTTACTCAGAAATGTTGCTGCAGATTGGATTCATTACATATCACAGAGTCTTAAGAAGGACTCCCAGGAGAACAGACTTTTTTGTTTTAGAATGAGGAAAAATACCACTTTGCTTCAACCGTGTGGACACAGACTTCCTCTCCCGGTCGGCTGCTGGAAACCCAAACTGTCTGTCCGACCTCTTGTGATTATGTGAGACTTTATGGAATACTTAGTTTTATCAAGGCCCTTCTTGTATTTCCTTTAGAAGTATACATTTCTCATCGACTCCTAATTTTTTGTGTGATTGTGCTATATCGTATGTGTCTTTGTGAACAGTCAGCCCTTCGTATCCATGGGCTCTGCATCCTCGCATTCAACCAACCACGGATCGACAGGCTTATGACAGTTGCATCTGTACTGAACATGTACAGACTTTTGTCATTATTCCCTAAACAATATAGTATAACAACTGTTTATACAGAAGTTACATTGTATTAGGTATTATAAATAATCCACAAATGATTTAAAGTATGCAGGAGGATGGGAGGGTGTGTGTAGTTTACATGCAAATACTACACTGTTTTATATAAGGACTTGAGCATCCGTGGATTTTGGTATCTGCGGGGGTGAGGATGGTGGGGCTCGGGGAGTCCTGGAACCAAGGGAAAACTGTAGGCTCAGATTCTGGGGAGTGAATAAACAAAAATGTCACAGACAGGGAGCAGGAATGAAAGGAGTAGGTAGGAGGAGAGCATGGATGCAGTGAAGGAAACAGAAGAGGTTCTCCGGAAAAGGAGGGGAACAGTAGGATAGGAGGGATGTGAGGTTTAGATGGTGGGGAACAGGGCTGGGACCCCCTCCAAGGCCTTCCAGACATCTCAGGACGTGGTCTGTGGGGGCTGATAGTCTTTGACAACACGGTGGGCATCTGGCCAGCACCTCTGGGTGAACTTGTGACCTGAAACCCTCTGAAAATGGGGCAGGAGGCCAACCATGTGAGCGTCCTCTGGAGTCAGGGTTACCTCTCCACTTTGGCCTATGAGCGGCCACTTGTCTTCTCTGAGCTTCAGTTTCCTTTCTGTAGAATGGAGCTAATAACAGTGCCTCTTGCTGGGGTTCTCTAAAGCTCAATGAAGTGGCGAACAGAAAGTGTCTGATAACATATCCAGGGCCCAAGTTCAGTCACTATGATCATTGCCCTGAGCGGGCCATGGATGCTTCTCTCATCTGCAGTCATTCTGTGGCCTGGACGGAGCAGCATTAGAAAGGGAGAAGGGGGATGAAGTCTCAATTTCTCTACGTTTACTAACAGTCTTTGTTAAGAGTTTTTTCTTTTTTTTATAACCCAAATATAACTAGTCCTCCTGGGTTGTCCCTGAATTCACCCAGCACCTTCTATCCTAGGCAAATCTCACAAAAATTTGGCTTTAACAAAAATCACAAATATATTCCAAAAGTCTTAAAAAATAATACAGTTAAAAAAAAAATTGAAGCCTTCCTCCCAGGGGGACCAAGGGACTACGCTGTATTCATGTTCTACGGCAATACTCCACAAATTCCCCTGGAACATCTCATTTTCCGAAGTTTCTCTTCATGGCAGCTGCCGAATCACCCCACCCGTCTTTCCCTCTTTCTCCATCAACTATCTTTCTTCTCCTTCCCTCTCGGGCTGTTTCCTCCGGCTCCTCTTTCCTGGGCTATTCTAATTTCTGTAGACTTTTACTTGGAGAAGGATCATCAAACTTCTTCTGTGAAGGGCCAGATAGCAAATGTTTTAGGCTTGTGGGCTATATGTTCTCTGTTATAACTACTCAGCTCTGTCCTTGAAACTTGAAAGCAGCAATAGATGATAAGGAAATGAATGGGCGTGGCTGTGTGCCAATAAAACTTTATTTACAAAAACAGGAAGTGGGCCAGAATTGGTCCATGGGCTGTCATTTGCTGCTGATTTCAAGCAATTTAGGGATTTTTTATCTTCACCAATTGATATTTCTTTCTATCACACCACTCGGCAAAACTGAGGATTCTGTTGGAGATATATCTATGTTTGGAGGACCAGGAAGGTAGTGGGGTATGGTAAATAACCATTAATATTTTCTCCATCTCGTGTGGATTAAACAGATCGAAATGGTTCTTTGCCTACACTGCCTATAAGACATGTATATATATTGGGTACCACTGAGGCTTGGAGCTAGTGTGACAGGTTTTCCCAGGTTCCCAGGTGAGGGGTGTGTGTGTGTGTGTGTGTGTGTGTGATGTTTGGGACCAGAATTCTCTCCACCAACCATGGGAAAAACTAAGGTTGTCTTTTTTCTCTTTCTTTCTCTTTCCCCTTTGATTCTAGGAAGATCCTCACATCAGACTGTAAAATGGAAAAAATACCAGAGCAGAGCCAGGGATCTGACTGCTATTTCGGCTGTATTCCAACTTGCGTGTTTGACCTTGGTGAGTCCATTCATCCCTCGGTTTAGGTCTGTCAGGTATTAAACTAGAATCTTGGATCCTCAAATCCTTCAGCAATTGACTCTTAGTCATATGAGATCTTCCTTGGAGCTCACACAGCGTGGAATGAAGTGGGGCGGGGGAAATCAGAGGCCTGTCCAAAGTCCCCTTGTCCTGACACTCATCTCACGTCTGCCTGAGGGGGACCCAGAAGGAGCTCTGCTGGCATCCAGGGGCTCTAGGCAGCATAGGTTAAAGGTCACTGAACTATGATTCTTTGTTCTTCTGTCCCGTCTTCTGCCATCACCCAGTATTCCAGACGTCTCAAAAATTGTTTATCCTCTTTCAAAATGGCAAAGACTTCTCATAAATTTGTTCTTATATACTCACTAGTCTGCTTTCCTGGCTGGCTTTTCACTCTTTCCAATATTCATGCTTACCTCCCAGGCTCCTACTTACCCTCTCTAGCCCTACTCCAAACATCCACCTCTAGGGTTCATCTAACTAATTGGCTTCTTATAGAAAACTTTGGAAGATGCAGAGATTCCAGGAGAATCTCAGTTCACGGCTTTCAGCTATCCTTGTTTAAAGGAACTTTTCCTCCCTACGTGTAAGAGTTTAGGGGGACCCAATTCCAGCGGGACCTTCTCTGGAGGAAGCATCATCCCCAGTGCCTGGAATGTGCCGGCACCTATTGAAGAACTGAACGCGCCTTTTGAAGAAGTGGCCACAATGCTACTGGGCTCATTTTCTTTAGGTTTCTTTTCCCCTATTGATATATTTTTTCTTTTCTTTTTTTTTTTCCAGGAAGATTAGCCCTGAGCTAACTGCTGCCAATCCTCCTCTTTTTGCTGAGAAGACTGGCCCTGAGCTAACGTCCGTGCCCATCTTCTTCTACTTTATATGTGGGATGCCTGCCACAGCATGGCGTGCCAAGCGGTGCCATGTCCGCACCCGGGATCCGAACCGGCGAACCCCAGGCTGCCGAAGCAGAACGTGCGAACCTTACTGCTGCGCCACCGGGCTGGACCTGATCCATTTTTCCTTTAGTCATTACAGGTAAGGATGTTTGGAGGAAGAAAACAGAATTCTGTCCATCAGTGGAAGGGAGTTTGGGGATAGAATGCCTTACAGGTTGAAAAGATTTTCTGCAAGAAATCAGCAGGAGAGTGTTAGAAAGTCAGATTCCCAGTGTTGTCCATGAATATCTCAAATCCCTGGCACGTAAGAACTCCTTTTGTAGGATGTTTTTTTTAAGATATGCTTTTTTTTTTTGCTGAGGAAGATTTGCCCTGAGCTAACATCTGTTGCCAATCTTCCTCTTTTTTATTTTTCCCCTCCCCAAAGCCACTTTACAGTTATGTATCCTAGTTGTAAGTCATTCTAGTTCCTCCATGTGGGATGCTGCCACAGTATGGCTTGATGAGTGGTGTATAGGTCTGTGCCCAGGATCCGAACCTGTGAACCCCAGGCCACTGAAGCAGAGTGTGTGAACTTAACCACTCAGCCACGGGGCCTGCCCCCTTTTGTAGGATTCTCTGTTAACAGACTCTTTTTTGGTCTGGATGGGTGATAAGTTTCACAGCCCCAGCTACATCCAGATCCCACTGCTCTACTGTTCACCTGGGCTCTTCCTGGCCTCAGAGGGAGCTGGGATGGAGCTGTGACTGGGCCAAACCTGACATAGATGGAGATAGGGATTCAAAGACGAAAAAGAGAATGATTTAGAAAGGAAACCAAAAGAAATTACATTTAGCTGCAGGTTGCTAACCCTCCGTTAGCCTCCCGCTGTGCTGTTGTTCTGTAGCCGACTTAGATTATCCAAAGACAATGCTTAAAAGCCATTTTAACTAAATTAGCAATCATGCAAAACCTTCCCTCAGAATATATGTTTATCTGCACTTTCCCCTGAACGATTTCTGTCAAGGAATCACACGAAAAATTGAGGTCAAAATAGACAGAAGAGGGAAGCTGTTCTGAGCAAGACATTAAACATGTGATATTAGCTCCTTGTGAACGAATGATTTTTAATTGTTCCCTCTAACTAGGGTGACCGTCTTGGTTGGCTCAAGACAGTCTTGGTTTTTATCTGCGGTCATGGCATAATGATTAGTAACATTGTCATTGACTCTTAAAAGTTTCCAATCTGGACAATAAATTATATGGTCTCCCTCTCTATCTACATACAGAGCAAGCTCCAGTCTCCCAGAAGGTGTAGGAGGTGATGCTGTAGCTGAATCCCGTTCATATATGATGATCCAAAACTTAGACCTCAAAGTCTCGAACCACGGAGCAGGTCCTCAATGACAGATGCAGTTACCACACTTTATATGTCTGGGTATAGCATACTAGAATCTTAAATTCCTTATCACAGTGTTAGGCATATTGTAGATCATAGAGCGTTTTTCATTTTCAAGAATTATGCCTGGGTTGGTAGATGTGTCCACGACTTGGTGGTCCACCGGGCGCTTTTTGTCGCGGTGGGGACGGCTGTAGGGTGTGTCTCTCACTCTGGTTCTGTCCCTACCCCGCATATCCAGGAGGCTGAAGGAAGTTTCCCAAGCTGGGCAGGGAGTTTGCCTACTGACCTTCAAGAAGATTCCCGTGTTTGAGTCCATGCTTGTATTAAAACAGATGGCTCGCTTCAATATATAATAAAAAGAATGCCATGGTTATTCAGGTTCTACCTTTCCCCTCAGACTGAGCCAATTTTGACCCCTGGCTTTGACCATTTGATGCTTATGTGGCCATAATCAAGTGACCTAAACTTTCTGAGCTCGTTTGCCCATCTGTAGAAGGAGCTAATAGTGCTTGTCTCTTCCTCCTGGAGTGCTAAGGTGAGGCTCAGGTCAGGTGATGTCCAGAAGAGGGTACTCTCCACGCAGATGGAAGGCAGTTTTGTCCTCGTGCTGGCGTATTGGAGCGCAATAATAAGCCACTTCCTGGCAGCTTAACCATGCTTCAAAATAGGCCCTCATTCTAGCATTTTCCTTCCCTCCTTTTGGTCAGAGTACTCCGATTTCCTTTTGGGGAATTGCTATTCTTGTCTTGTGAGCTTCAGTTTCTTCATCTATGGAATGGGGACAATGATGGCATCTAAGACCCATTGGACTTTTTCTGTCCTAGAACTTTAAACTATGTCACCATCTGTTTTCACAAGAAAGGAAAAATTCATTCTCCTTCTGAGTGACGGAAGCAGGACGATCCAGCCAGGTCCTCTCTGACCGGAAGTTCAAATTAATTAATTCATGCATGGAGCAAATGTTTATTGACGCCTATGTGTCAGACAATGCATGCCAAGTCTTTCACATATTTTTTTCATTTAATCCTTGGTACATATGACGTGTTGGGTCTTGCTACTTGCTTTGAGAATGAAGAAATGGAGCTCGTGGAATTTAAGCAACTTGCCCAAGATTATACAGTGAACAAGTTTTGAGGGCGAGATTTGAACTTGGATCTGTCTGACTCCAAAGCCTACATTTTCTTTGCTGTGGCCTTTGGCCTCCCTGCTAGGGGAAGAACAGTTGGAAGCATTTTTTACTCTAAGATGCATGGGAGTGATCATCCCTTTGTTCTTTCATCCAAGTGTCCAGAGCAGTCATGAAGGGTTCCGTGAGCATGCTGGATACGTGTGGGTGGGGGGGCACATAGTGGTCTTATCTGTCGAGCATGCCTTCCCTCCTCTTCTTCCTCTTCGTCCTCCTGATGATGATGATGATGATGATGATGATGATGATGGCGGCAGACTCCTTCCTTTGGAAGGCACACCCCATTGGCCCATTCTGTGTAATTCTTGTGGGGTTGTCAGTTACAGAACCAGCTCCTCTGTCCACAGAGGCTTACCCCTGACCCAAGCCTGGCCAGTCAGACTACTCTTCCCCGCCCCCCCCCACAAAGGCTTGGTCCAACGGGTAGGCACATGACTCAAACCAGCCAATCATTGTCTTCCCAAGGTCTTGTATATACTAGAAAAGGAAGAGATTTTCTTTTCTGGCTCTGGGATCTTAAAAGAAGATCCTGGGTGCAGCCATCCTCCCTTCCAGGCAGGCAGAGTCACGGGAAGTCAGAGAGAACGGGACTGACTCAGAGGGAAGCCGAGGCGTGAGATAGCCCCGAAATACCACTCAACAAACCACCTCCCATCCCCACTTTTTTTGTTTCTGAGTTTTCTCTGTCATTTCTAATTGACTAACACAAGATGCTTCCTAGTGTATGTTTGCATGAGCCCTGGGCCTGGGAAGAGATTTCCTTTGCCTGTGAGTGACTGGCAGGGGAGGGTCCAGTGGTGGCAAAACTGGACCTTGTGTTATCTGTTGTGGTTTGTTTGTTTTGTTTTGGGGGTGGGGTGTGTGTATTTTTCCCCAAGAACAGCTCATTTACTCATTTGTTTATTCCTTTAGAGTATGGATTCACTGAAACAGCCCCCGAGCACCTGCCACGGTCCAGGGACGGTGCGGGTGCTGGAGGTCTGGTGGCGGCCAGCAGCCGTGATCCCTGACCTTGTGGGACTCACAGTCTAGAGCCCTCTTTTCCTTGGAGCCCCGTGGCCCTCCTCTCAGCAGCCTGTGTTTGCAGTTTAGAAGCTACTACATGGGGTGTTGAATTATTTACAGACTCTTTTCGCTGGAGCATCCAAAGACTTAAAGACAGCTCCTGTTTCTGGGCCTGGGGTCAAAGCTGCCCTCACAGAGACTTCCCTGATCTTAGCTCTCTCTCTCTTTTGCCCCCAGCATGCCATGGATTCAGAACAGATCTCTTGCCAGAATCGTTCCTCGGGGAACGTTTGAACTGGAACTCAAGCCCTTTCAAATAGATTTCTCTCTGCTCGCTTGAATTTAAACTCACTTGTGGGACCTGATGCATCTTGAGGAAGAAGGCTGCACCCACTGATGAGAACAGAGGGGTGCGGAGGGCCTTGATGGCCGCACAGCACCTGGTGATTACGTCTGCTCGCCCCCATCGCGCTGCTGGGCGCCCATGCCACGCTGCCTCCTCCAGCCCCCTCACCATCACAGTGGGCTGAGCCCTCCTGCTTGGCAGCCCCTTCCTGCTCCACAGCTCCCTTGTCAGCTGCTCATCAGGCCCCAGGTTGAGCCTTTCTGGCAGATCTTTCCTTACGTGAATGTGTTCCTTTGGGTGCTGCCCAGCTCCAGCTCCTCCTGCCCCGCCAAGTGCCTGGACTCTGCTTCAGGGACAGGATCTGCCATCGCGAGTAGAAAAATCTGGGGCCGGGGACACTGGGTGGCGCTGGTTGGAATAGCCATGCAAGTCAGAGATGAACCGAATCGAACTGGGGAGTGGTGGTGGGAGTGGAGAGGGTGGTAAGAAGGATTTGGAAACTTAATGGGGTTCAACAGAGAGGGAAGGGGGTGTGCACAGAATAGCACAACGGGGTGGGGCCAGAGCTGACCCTGGCCAGTGCTCCTTCACCTACACTGACCATCTCCCAGGCACAGACCTCATGGCAACTGCCTCCTCCCTCGGGAAGCCTTCTCCCTCTCGCCCCCTTAGAGCAGGTTCTCAGAATATCCCACGGCCACCGCCAGATGCTAACCCTGAAGTCAGCGCTCGGGGGAAACTTGCCTGATGTCTGCCTTCCTCTTGGGAGCTTCCCTGGTCTTGCTCACCACGGGGTTGCCAGGAAAATGTCTGGAACATATTAGCCTCTCAAAAAATGTTTATGGAATGTTTGAAGGAATAAATCCTCGATCTGTAGATTTCTGATCCTCTTTATAAGGTTATTGCCCAAGAAATTCATCTACCTACCTCAGGACTTCCTGGCAAAGGGAGAGATTGACTGTGTAATCACTGCCATTCACATACATTTTCTCTCAAGTAGGTTTTATTTTACTCAACACAAAAATAAAAATAAAAAATATTTATGTGAACTTCAAGAAAGATACACATGAAATAGAGAAGGCACTTAAAGCCATAGGGAGGGGTCGTGCATTTGCCTCCAGAAGACACTTTCATCAGCTTGAATTCTCCGAGACCCAGGAAGGCAGGGACCTGGGATCTCAGAGGAGAGACACCAGGGTCCCTGCCTCGCGACCCTCTCCTGGCAGCTCCCCCATCAATGGCTGCCTCAGTTTCCACCATGAAAAGTTATTGAGGTTTTGAATTTTCAGACCCCAATTAAATCTCAAGACTTCCTCTGAGGGGGTTGCCTTCTGAGCTGTTGGGAGACCCTGAGATCTCAGAGTAACACGGGGAACTGAGAACAGAGGGGGAGTGAGTGAGGAAGTATGAGAAGGCAGAGCCCCCGAATAGGGTAGGGAGAAGGTCGCACTAGGGAGAGAGGAAGGGGGGAGCGGGGCAGAGCTAGATTCTAAACACAAGCACTGGCCTTTTTTTTTTTTAAATTTTTTCCCACTAATGGAGGGATCCTGGGGCTGGGAGATAGGACACTTATTAAATTAAGCTTACTGAGTGCCGCTTACATTCCAGCACTATGTGGGCACTGGAGTTACAGCAGAGAAACAATACATGGTCCCTCTTTTCATGGTCTCGTGAAGCTTACTGCCCAGTGTAGGGATTCAGACGATAAATGTGCAGAGACAGGAGTCACTGAAGGTCATGGGGGTTCTTGCATTGGATAGCCAGGAAAGAGCTCTTTGAAGAGGTGCAGCTCAAGCTGAGAGCTGAAACATGAGCTGTGCAGAGAAGAGTATCTCTGACTGAAGAGACCGCAAGTGCAAAGGTCCTGGGGCAGAAATGAGCTTTATAGGGTCAAAGGGCTGAAAGGCATTAATGTAGGTGGAGCAGAATGAGCAAGGGGTTGTTGTCACTGGGCGAGGGTGGGCAGGTTAGCAGGGGTTGTTGTGGCGGGCAGGTAGGCCAAGAAGTTTGTATGATCAGGAGATGTGAGGGCTTTTGAGTGAAAGGTGATGTGACCTGATTTCTGTTTTACAGCAGTCACCCTGGCTGCTCTGAGGGGAAGAATATGATGGGGAGAAGGGAGGATGCGGGGGAGTTGGGAGGAGGCTGTGGAGAGGCTCAGGGCTGGGACAATGACGAACTGGAGAAGGTGAAGGCAGTGGAAGGAAGAGAAGGGACCAATCTGGGGGCTTCTGGGTTTTACCTCTGGCCCTATGATTGGCTGGCCCTGGGATCTGGTCCTCAGTTTCCCCATCTGTAAAGTGAGAGCTCTTCTCCAACATCCTCCAGCTCTGGGAGTCCCAGAGGATCTGTTGACTCTGGCCCTGAGAGCTTTTCCAAGGTCTGTGTCTGTTTGCATTTTCCCTCGAGGCCGAGAGACCCTCAGTGGAAAGAATTTCAGTTTATGGCTTAAAGAAAAATTTTCCAGCTTTCTAGAGTTCTGTGCATATTTTAAGCACATGACTGTCCTGTGTCCCTGCTCCTTGGTGGGAGGCGGCGGGTGAGGGTGTCACATTGTTAATAAAATATGAATACATTAAAACATTTATTTTAATGTAACTTCTGTGGGAAACGTGATCTTTGCTGGAGCTTTCTGGCAAGGGGTTAGAAATGCGTGTTGGCTCCAAACCTCTGAGAGCCCTTGATCGGGCTGGGGTGTTTGTTTCCAACAAAACTCTTGACCCCTCATGGTTTCAGCTCTGTTTACTCTTGGCAAGTGTTTCTGGTTCAAAGGAAGAATCTTTAAAAGCTGGATTGGGAAAGTCTATAAAATCTTAACGCATCTTTGACATCAAATAGCTTTTTCAAAGCAGTGATTTGATGAAGTAAATAGGAATGCAGCAGCACAAACCATATGGAACGCATTTTCCATAACTGCTCCGCACTCGAATAACAAAGGAGAAAAGTTCTTGGCACGGGGAGTTTGGGATTTTAATGACCCTTAAATATTTGACTTAGTTGCCAGATGTGTTTTACCAGGCTGAAAACCCCAAGGAGAGGCCGTGCCTTTCTCTTTGGCAAAACACAAGCGAACATGATGTTGCTGCTCATGAAATGATGTTTGTGCCTTGTTGCAGAAAGCTTAATTCACCATGATTTCCTTAATGACCCACCCCTCCCCCAAACTGGCGTAACTCCCATCATGCCTCTGAGCATCATTTCTGATTTGAGACGCTAAGCCATTTAGGACGATGCCACAGAAACCGCCTTAATTATTTGAAATTGGGATCAAAGGGTTGAAATGTTGTTCAGAGTCAGTGTTATTGATGGAAGTGGGGCGGGCAGGGGGCTCGGTCTTCCTGGCCTGAGTAGCTCTGCTCTGTCTATGTGAGCTGCACAAGTCACTTGATGTCTTCAGCTAAAATGGGACAGTGCCACGTTCGAGCTGTTCAAGTTCTGATTACGAACAAACCCACCTGTACTACAGAACACAGACACACATTTGCTGCCTCTCAAGGTCATTATCTAGAAAGTCCACACCTGGCTTCTTTGGACATCGGCCCATTCCTTGAAACATCTGTGTGTGGATACGCGGCGTGGTTCTCATCTCAAGACAACCTCAAAACTAGTTCATCCAACTTTTGCACACTGATAGCTGCCTAGTGGATCCCTAATAACCTTCCCCAAGAGGAGACATAAATTTGCAATTTCAGGTGGAAGGGACCATCAAAGAGATTGAGCCAAGCATTCCCATTTCACAGATGAGGAAACTGAGGCCCAGAGACTGAAGGTGGCTTGCCCAAAGCCACATGGCTTGTCAGTGTCAGAACCAAGGTCAGAATCTCTGTAATTCATCAGCAGTCTGGCCCTCAAGTGACTTTTGTTTACAAAAATAAAATATAGCTGCACAGGATGAAGATTCCCCAACACAGAAGGTGTTCAAATGCATGCCCTTCAGGAGGCGAGGAGCAGGTGGAAAGGAGGCAGATGGCACGTTGAGCTCCGAGTGGGCCACTTCCCTTGGGCCGTGTTGCTTGGGCTTCTATTAAAAAATTACGAAACATTTTCTAGAAGAAGAAACTGAGTTAGAGAAATTAAGTGGCTTTGTGCTGTCCCACAGCCGGGCTTGGGCAAAGTACGGCCGGTGGCTCCGACGCCTTGCTGTTTCTGGGATGTGAATGCGGGTCTGGGGCCCGGAGCCGGGGAGCTGTGGCTCGGTCTCTCTGCTGGACTCAGCGGGTATATCACTGGTCTTTCCAGCCCCGTCACCTGGAGGAGCCTCTGTACGCTCCCCAGACTGTCAGGAGCCGCAAGATCGAATTCGCTTTTCCATCCTTGCCAATAGACGGATGTGGACGAAAGCCCACACCCTCCGTGGAACTGGGAGAAGGTGCGGAGAAACCCAGATCAAAGTTGCAGCAGATGCTGGAGTACACTATCTTCCTTTTAAAAATGAAGTGCCACTCTGCTTTAAAAAACCCCACAAACACACAAAAACCAAAACACCAAACTCTGAATGTGAGTTTCTCTTCCTTATGGTACACAGAGCTGTGGATGGGGCTGGAGACTGTCACCAGAGGGGACCGACATGCCACTGCCTTGCTGGTTTCCATCGCTCCCTCCAAGCTGTCTTCTCCTTGCTCTTCTTCACTCCCCCGTCCCTAGCCTGGCTGGCTTCTGGGGGAATCTCCTCCTGTCTGACCGCTGACCCCCTATCCTCCCCCTCATCGGTCATCCTCCTGGGACGTGCAGTGGAGAACATGGCATTCCATCAAAGAGCAGACGTCACTAAGGGAAAAGAGATCCAGGCAGAGGGATGCAGAGAGCAGAGGCCGGGAAACGGAGTGAGATGAGAAGAAGAAACGGTCAGGAGTGGCCAGGGCTGGTTCTGGCCAAGCCCCGGGCAGGGTCCTCTTTTCCTTGCCTGCACTGCAGCCTCGTCCCTGGGAGGCGGAGGGGGGGGGGGGGGTGGTCCCTGCGTGGAGAGATCCAGGAGACGGCTCGGTGCGGATTGCGGTGGTGCAGATTCCTGAACACAGTTTCCAGGGTTTTATCCTTCAGTGCAGAGGCTAAGACGTCCTAGAACTTTCCAGCAGCCCAAACCTAGAGCGAGTACAGGCCCGTTGCTCCTGGGACTCTCTCCCGGACCTGCTCTCTGACAGCGCCAGCTCTGGGGCATCCAGCAGAGTGAGGGATGATGTGGACTCGAGTGAGAACTGGGTTGAAACCAGGCAGCTTTGACTATTTCAGGCACATTAAGTAAATATAGAAATGATATACCCCAAATCCTCACAGAAGGTAGATTTATCGTATCTCATTACTAGATTTTATACACTCCACTTGGGCGAGACTGATGTTCTGTATTATAAAAGAATGCTGGATTTTATGGCCCTCAACCTGCAGATATTAGGAGAGAAATGGCAAATGTGAGATGTGAGGTGCCACTTGTAAGCCCCCGATGATATGCTGAAGCAGACAGAGTTCAAACATCCTGAGTGCTCCAGGCCCTTCCCAGGCAGAAGAGTCCAGCTTGAGTTTAGGGAGAGCCAAGCTTAGCGCTTCTTCTTCTTCTTCTTCTCTTTTTTTTTGGTGAGGAAGATTGGCTCTAAGCTAACATCTGTTGCCAATCTTCCTCCTTTTGCTTGAGGAAGATTGTCGCTGAGCTAACATCTGTGGCAATCCTCCTACATTTTGTTTGTGGGACGCTGCCACAGCATGGCTTGATGAGTGGTGCGTAGGTCCATGACCGGGATCCAAACCCATGAACCCTGAGCCACTAAAGTGGAATGCATGAACTTGACCACTACACCACCGGGCCGGCCGCACAGGCCAAGCTTTTGCAGCTCTGAGGGCTGGAGACTTCATTCTCCACTTCTCCGAAGTCTCTTCCCTCTGATTTTCACAGGACCCACTCCTGACAATTTCACCACGTTCAGGACTAGTCATAGTGCTTCACATGATGGAGTGTGGCTGTAGGTAGGTAGATATGTGTGCGTGTGTGTGTATGTAGGTAGGGGCGTGTGTGAGTAGTGTGTAGGTAGGAGTATGTATGTGTGGATAGGGATGCGTGTGGGGGAGTATATAGGTAGGTGGGAGTGTGCAAATAAAACAAGTATAACTTTAACTTTTATCAAAGGAATAGATAAAACTGTCAAACCATTCTACTAAGATCTTGAAAAACAGCAGACCTCTGACCAGTTCCTTCTCACCTGCTTCTTGTTTCCCAGAGGCAACTCCTTTCAACGCTTGGCTGTTTCTTTATAAATTCCCCTTTACATTTCTAAAAACCACACATCACTGTTATTTTTAGTGTTTTCCGTATTAGACATGACGGATTGACTTTCCGTGGAAGACGGGGTCTAGCTGTCTCCGGCCATCTCCCACCTCACGCGAGCACGTCCTCGCCCCCATCCTCCTCGAGTGTTTATCATCCGTTTTGGTTAAATAAACACGGTTGTTGCTCTGACCATGTACACGTTCCTTATAGTTGAGATGTGTAGCGTCTCATGATTATATTTTCTTTCTTATGCAACTGTTTATTTTTTCCGGGGCTAAAATAACTGCTTCATTTGCTCCGTTGCTGGGTTTCCATGCATCCCAGACTGGCCATGCCTGTCAGCGAGGTCCAGCCCAGCAGATGGTCTCAGCTGGTGGAACCTTCCGCCCTGTAGCTCAGCCTGCACTTGTTCTCCAGGCTTCCTGCACGGCTCTCATCCTGGGACTTCCTTCCCACTGGCCTGGGAGGTTCCCCCGACCTACTGTGCTCCATTTTCTGTTTCTTGCATTCCACCCTCTTCCTCAGTTTTGATTACTTCCTCATCGGATAGATGGCTTCCTCTCAAAATGCACGGATGATATATTTTGAAAGACTGTGCAAGTCTTAGGCAGATCTTTTTTCCTACCTGAACACTGGATTCATAATTAGCTGGGTATAGAAGTCTAGGCTGCAAATATAGACATATTTTGGCCACAATTTTGAATTCTCTTCTCGGTTCCAACATTGCTGTGGATGACACTTTTGTCTCTGATCTGCTTTTTCTTTCTGAAAGCTTCCAGTATTTTCTCTCCCTCTCCCTGGTGGTGTGATATTTCACAATGATTTGCCCTTATATTGATCTTTTTGCTGAGCTCTTGATGGACTCTTTCAATCTGGAGATGCATGTCCTTTGGGGGCCATTCTTTTATTTCTTCCCTAATTTTCTCTTCTCAGTTTTTCTCTATTTTTACCATTTAGAACTTCTATCATTCAAATATTGTTTTCCTGGATTGCTTCTCCAATTGTTTTCCTTTTTCTCTTCCATTTTCCATTCTTTTGTTCTATTTCTCAAGTTTGTTTTCATTGTTTTAAAACAAAGCGTAATTTCTGTTTTATGGGTATAATGTCTTCTTATCTCTCCAAGGATATTAAAATTGTGATTGTTAATTCTTTGTGTCTATGTCTTAGTCCCTTTATGATGTCTGTTTGCTGTGCTGTCAGCGACTTTCCCCAGATGCTTGGTGGTTCTTGGCTGTCCACACAAGAGTTTGAGGGAAATGTCAAATGCTGCTCAGGAATATGAGTGTGATTTGGCAGAGCTGGTCAGCTGGGGACTTCGTTGTCCAGATGTGGAGGCTCGACCTGGCAATTTCTTCGCCGCGCTCTCCCCGACCCAGATGTCAGTACCTGCAGGTCTTTTCTCTTGGGCTGGTCAGCTCTCCTAGGGAGGAGTCTTCTCCTGCCTGGGGGGGGGGGTCGGGCTGGGCTGAGTGTGCTCCTGGAGTCTCCTTGCTCCGTAGGTCAACTTGTGCTCGTTCCTCCTGTTTTCAATGCGGTGCCTCGGCACAGCCTGAGTTGTTCCTTTTGACTGGAATGCTCTGCCTCACTGTCCCCAGAAACCAACAAGACCAGAGTCTTCTGCCAGATTGTGGAAAGGGCAGCCACTGGACTGCACCGGGCGAGGGGGGAGCTGGGCGCCATCGCAACTCCTTGGACACGTTTTCAACTAACCCTCCTGTTCTCCTTCTCATCTGCACGCTCCAGCTGCAGAGCTTCTCGGTGACTCTGGCTCTTGACACTGCTCAGAGTTCTGTGGTTGCATCAGATGTATCTAATGTGCTTCCTCAAATGCTCGTGGTCTCACCTGTCTCCCGGACCCTCGGCCACTTTTGGAGACTTGGTTATGGTGGCAATGACCTACCCCATTGATCCTGGGCAGTTTGACTGCCAGAAGCTGACCAGCTGCATGCCCTACTTTCTCCTACTACGTTTCCACTTAAATGGGGTTGTGGTACCCCCAGGCGGGATCCAGTCAAGAGGAAGAAGTGGGTTATGCACCAAAAATTACACTGACTTCCTGCTGACTTCATCTGCCTGGTCGTCTGAGTACAAAGTAAATGAATCCGCTGCAGTGTGTCAGGCAGATGGGAACTCGAATGCTTGCTGATGTGCACATCCTTGTCCCTGGGTCCCCCTCAGGCCCCCTCGTAGTCCATTCTTTCTTTAGCTTTTGTGAAGAGCCCTTCCATTGTCATTCTTTCATTTGACATCAGTGTGGACACTGGCGACTTACAGATAGTTTATTTCCTTTTATTTTGCAAGAAATCATAAGACAAGTAGGAGGAGCCAAAGAGAAAATGCACTGGACATCATTCTTGTTTTTGAGATTCAAAAACTGCCTGGTACAAAAAACGCCCCTGGTGGCTGTGAGCACGTGCAGCTCCCCTGCGTTGTGTTTTCCTGTCTCCCCGTTACCTCAGGACCAGTGCGCAGGAACTTCGCCAGCCGGAGTGCCCGCCATTCTCCCAGGCGGGCTCCTTCTCCTGTCCCACTAGACGTGATGAAGACAAAGACTTTATCTTGCTCGTCTTGTAACCCCAGCACCCTGAGAAGTGCTCAGGCTGGGTAAGGTGTCAAAAACGTTTATGGAAGTCTCTCAAACATTCCCTTAGGGACTTGTGCTCCTAGAGGCACCAACCTTCGAAGCAGGCAGGATGAAGTGTCTCTGAAAACAGACATGGCTCATAAATCTAAAACAGGTCATCCAGCTGTGCACAGGACTTAGCTGCGCGGAGCAGGGACTCTGTTGTTTCCTTCTCAGAGAGACGCAGCATTTTAGAATGAAGGGAGATTTAACCACAGGTGTTCCTTCCAGCCCAGGAAACATTCTTCCTCTTTAACCTTGTGTCTTCGGGAATGTCTGTTTGCCTCAGCAAGACCTGCGTGGCATGCTGGCCCTTCGAGCTGCGCGCAGGCCTGGGAGCGAATCTTTATCTCCTCCCAGCGCCGCGGCTGTCGCTTCCGTGCAGAAACCAGACCCATGTCAGTCCTAAGTCAGTCAGCCTCACCATTGAAACTAGACCGTTTCCAAGTTTCCAAACCAAATATTAAGTATGTAAGTTGGGAAATATAATAATAACACATACATCTGTGAACCCAAAACTTGATTTAAAAAATATTACAGGACCAACACCGCTGGCTCTGCCCCCCTCCCACGTATGCAATCACTTTTCTGGATTTTGTATGTATCATCCACCTGCCTTTCTTTAGAGCCTTACCATATATGTATATATCTGTATACCCCTAAACTATATATTACTGTGGTTTAATTATACATTATAAAAATTGTATCATGCTGTGAATATTCTTGTGCAACGTGCTTTTTCCTCTTACCAGTAGGTTTGTGAAGTTCATTCAGGATGCTTCTCTACTTGTCCTTAAGTCTCACTGTCATATATTATCCCGTTGTGTGACAATACCATAATTTATTTCTCCGTTCTCCTATTAATGAATATTTTGGGTGTTTCCAGTCTGTTCTGCAAATATATCTGGGTGCCCGTGAGGTATATACCTAAGAATGGAGTTAGTGGGTCATACGTCATCCTCAAACCAAACTCTGCTAGCTGATGCCAAATTGCTTCCCAGGGCGCGTGAGTCCACCTACACTCTCTCTGGTGGAGTATGAGACGTTTCATTAGTGCACATCTTCACCTGCACTTTGTGTTGTCAGCTTCTTTAATTGGGTAGGAAAATACATTCTATCTTGTTTTCAATTTAGATTTTCTTGATTACCTAATGAGGTATCTTTTCAAAAGTTTTTTCAGAAGCTGGTCTAGTTTCCTTTTCTGAGAATGGCTGTTCAAATCTTTGCCATAGTTTTTCGTTGAATTGTGTGTCTCTTGCTCACGATTTTTAGGAGTTAAATATATATTCCAGATTCTAATCATTTGGGCTCGTATGTATGTGGCAACTCTCATTCCCAGTTTGAGTTGTCTTCTTTATTTCTTTCAGGTGTCTCTTGATGAACAGAAGTTTTTAATTTTAGTAGTTTAAATGATTGATCTTTTCTTCTTTTCTAAAATGGTTTATTTTCCATGTGGATAATCAATTCAGTTGTCCCACCAACTACTGATTTGTCCCACTTTCTCCTGTTTACCTAAAATAATTACTTTGTCAAAAAAAAGTACGTATCTATAATGGATCTATTTTTGGGCTCTCTCTTTTGCTCCACAAGTCAATTTGTCTATCCCTGTACCAATATCACACTATCCCCTTAGTCCGTATAGCTTTCTGATAACTCTTGATCACTAGTGGGACAAGTGCCCCTACCTTTGCCTTCTGTGGTCTCTTGACTATTTTTGTCCTCATGTGTGTATTTAGGGATTCTTTAAAAATGTGCATAACATCATGATCACATCTAAAACTTAATAATCTCACATACCGTTTAACAAAGCAAATTTCCAAAACTCTTCCATATTTTTGAAAACTGTTTGAATCAAGATTCAAGTAAAGTTCATCCCAAAGTTTTTCACGGCCTAGACTTTGCCATTATATCACCATGGTGTCATTTAACATGTTCCTCCGGTCTCTGTATTTCTTGTAAATAGGTAGTTTGAGATTTAATGGGGTTCAAGGTCAGTTTTGGGTGGGGGAGAGGCAAGACTACTTCGCAGGTGGTGGTACGCGCTTCCATCAGGAAACACTAATATTTGGCTGTCTCTCTTTTGTGTTAATAGCAGCCATCGCTCGTCACGATCCAGATCCGTTAATTTACTAGAGATTACAAAATGCTGGCATCCTAATTCTATCATTCCTTCTTACTTATTAGCTGGAATTATTTTATAAAGATGAATTCCCCCAGTTAACTATTAATTACCTTGAGGGACATGTTATAGAGGAAAACAGAACAAATTGGATCACACCAGAATCAGTTATCTGCAATGAACACTGTCAGGTGAGTCTTTTCTTTTATTTACTAGTTTTCAAAACAATGACTTGGTGCCCAAGCATCCCACAAAGGTTACAAATACATTTAAAATATAATGTTATGGGGGCTGGCCCCGTGGCCGAGTGGTTAAGTTCGTGCGCTCCGCAGCAGGCGGCCCAGTGTTTCGTTGGTTCAAATCCTGGGCGTGGACATGGCACTGCTCATCAAACCATGCTGAGGCAGCGTCCCACATGCCACAACTAGAAGGACCCACAACAAAGAATATACAACTATGTACTGGGGGGCTTTGGGGAGGAAAAGGAAAAAAATAAAATCTTTAAAATATAATGTTATGAATTCATGGGTTAAATCTATGTGTTTTAGTCTATTGTAGTTATTATCCTCATTGATGTCCAAGTTGCCCCACCTATGGCTACTGGAAGCTTCTCCAAGTCGTCCTGCAGTCTTTTCACGTGACCCAGTAGTTTTGTTAGCTCCTTTGAAATCTGTAATTACAAGATATTCCAGGCTCGTCTTGGACATTTCCTACCCCAGACCTGGAATATAGCCATTTGTCCAAGAAGTCCTGGCTCCTATTAGTGCAAAATGCTACTTAGAGAAAACTACAGTCTGTGCATTGCTCTTGGCTTAGCCATTGTTTCTGGACTGTTCCAGTGGATAGAGGTAGGGAATACATACATGCACACACACACACACGTACATATGTATTAAAGATGCAACATGGGTTCTCAAATTTGTGATTACATGGTATTTATTTAACTTCGCCAAACTTCTATAAGATTTCCGCTCTATGGTGTTAATACTATTTTGAATTCTTACCAACAGTGTATGAAAGTACATTTTTCCCCATGTATTTTTGGAAAACTTTTGGATGAGAACTAGTAATTCAATACAGTTTCGAATTACATTTATCCTCTTTTGAGCAAGCTGAAAATTATGTATAGATGTGTGTTTGGTGTGGGTGTATAGGTATATACGCGCACAAACAATGCACACACATGTATACATATACATTTCTTTATTTGTAAATAAACTTGTCAAGTTCCATAAAAAATGTTGTTAGGAACCTTTATTAGAATTGTATAGAATCTATGGACCAATTCTCTTCAACTTGATATTTTTATGATATTGAATCTTTCTGCCCACAAACTCAGCCTGTTTCTTATGTATTTTGGTCTTCTTCCACGTCTTTCAATAAATCTTTCCAATCTCTTCCACAAAGGTCTTCAGCATCTTTTGTTAGACCCTTCTAAGCCCTCTACGCATTTTGTTGCTGTTATAAATGTTATCTTTTAAAATTTCATTTATATATACTTGATGGTGAAATAAATATAATTGATTTTTGTACACTGCTCTCATGTCCAATGATTTGCTAGCTTTTCTATTAATTCTAATAATTGTAGATTATTAGGTTTTCCGTGAAGACCATCGTCTAGGAATACTGATGACTTTGTTTTTTCATTCCAGTCCTTTTACACTGGATTTCTTTTTTGTGTTTTAGTCTGCGGCTGAATGCCTTCAGGACGACACTGGATCACACCAGAATCTTTGGTTATCTGAGCTGAGCCCTGCCAGCTGTCCCCCACCTGGCCAGGGAGCAAAACTTATAAGCAAAGCTTTATTCTTTTCTGCTCGCCCCCTACTCCATCTCTGTTTGCATTTGACTTCCGTGCAGTGCAGACCTCAGCTAAAGGGCTGCCGTTGACTTGCAGCCTCCCATAGCTTTCCTCAGTCAGCTTGGATGGGCAGGGGGAAGTGTGGCCTCCTGCCATCATGAGCAGGAGGGCTGGGCTGGGACCCAGGGAGTCAGGAAAGCCCTGGGATAGGGACCTCTGAACCATAGCTAGGACAAGTGGGTGGCATGACACTGAGGAGCAGGGAGTCTTACGAACTGAAGGCCCTGATGGTCAGATGTAACAAGCCATTCCACTGTGATCAAGACAATGGAGGCAGTAGACCACCGTAAGGCCAAACTTAAATATTGGGAGACCCATCGGCCCTTGACCATGGTGGGAGCAGCAACAAGTGCCCAGATCCAGGCTGTGTTGCCTGGATGTTATTTCATCAACCTCGTGCATGCACGCGTGGGTCAGTGACTCAAGTTTAGCACTGCGAGGGCTAATGCGATTATTCATTCACAGCTCCCAGCTCACGTCCTGGGATGCAACAGGAGCTCAATAAACAGCAGTTCTTGATGGGTGCAGCACCCCTGTAGACGCTCCGTGCTGCACCTGCCAACAACTGCTGCTTATCGAGTTCCTATTGCATTCTAGGATGTGAGCTGGGGGATCTGCTGTCTGTTAGCTGTGAGTCCTTCTGCCAGCTGGGTCATCCCGCTCATGTGCCATGGCCCCGAGGTGCTTACAGCAAGCCCATCACAGCGCCTGTTCTAGCAAACCGTCCTCTGGAGCCTACTCTTGTTTCTTCGGTCCGCAGATTCTCAGTGCTGCACCTGTCATTCTCGACTTGTTCTAGAGTCCTTGTCCGGTGTCTGGGCAGAGCTCAGGCTGCTCGCTTCATCAACAGGCCAGTGTCTGTCCCCGACATGGGGTGGGGGATCTATGTAACCAGGCCAAGTTATTCCAGTCACAGGCTTGTTAAGTATAGACTAGTTTTATCTCAATCACTCAGAGAGTAAATGACCAATGCAAATTCCTAGGACCCGCTTCATCTGGCCCACACAGAGTCATGGTGGTTCCAGACTGGGGTTGCTATTTGCTGTGTGATCTTAGGCACGTCTCCTCCTGTCGTGGGCCCTCAGCTTTCCCAGTTCAACTGTCCAGGATTCTCTGACCAGAGACTCAATGGCGCCTCCCTGTCCCTCCTCTGGGCAGGCTCCTGACTCCAGGCAGTTATCTTTCTGCCGTAAAACTCAACCAGGGCGGGGGTAGAAAATTCACTGCTCTCATACCTGGCACTATTATCATGACCAATCTCCTTTCACACATTTTATCCTTCATTTTATGATCGCTATTAAAGACTGTTAGGAGCTCTCTCGGTTCCTTGAGGAATATTTATGCATTTTATGGGACTCTCGCGAAGGAGAGAAGCCCTTATTAGGAGCAGGCGGGGAGATTCTGCCTTAAGGGGTGTTAGGAGGCCTCGCCCACAGGATAATGATCCTGAGGCTCCCTGTCCAACTCGCTAGTTTATGCACCTGTTAGCACTGTTTTCTTTAAGGGGATTAAGGGATCTCTGAGAATTTCAAGCAGCACAGAAAGACTACTGTCTCACTGAGATCTTGATGCTGTCTGCAACATCGTCTGCGCTGGCAGGAAGGGTGGGAAGAAAGGGGGCTTGTGCTTCCTCTTCTGATTTTGCGACCCCCTACTCACGCTGCACTTCACTTACCCATGAAGAATCCGCACCTGGTGGGCGGCCCAGATTTCCTCCCGCCTTGTCCCCAGTGCTTTAGTCCCCACGCCGTGTTTTGCCACCCTTCCTTCCCAGCACATCCCATATTTCATGGGACCTGAGGCAATTTCCAGCTCTGTTTATTTTTTTCCTTTTTAATTCACTTAATTTTTTAGAGTAATTTTAGATTCACAGCAAAATTGAGTGGAAAGTAGAGAGAATTCTCAAATGCCCCCTGCCCTCCCCCATTATTAACATCCCCCACCAGAGTGGTCCATTTGTTACAATGATGAACATCTATTGACACACCATCCCCTAGAGTCCATAGTTTCCATTCTGGTTCTCTCTTGGTGTTGTATATTCTGTGGGTTGTGACAAATCTATAATGGCCTGTATCCGTCATTATAGTGCCATACAGAATAGTTTCGCTCCCCTAAAAATCCTCTGAGCTCTGCCTAGTCACTCCCCCAACCCCTTGCAACCACTGATCTTCTTTATTGTCTGTATAGTCTTATTTTGTGTCATATAGTTGGAATCATACATTGTGGAGTCTTTTGGGATTGGTTTCTTTCACGTGGCAATATTCATTTAAGGTTCCTCAGCAGTGTGCATTTCCACGGCTTGATAGCTCATTTCTTTTTAGTGCTGAATAATATTCTATTGTCTGGATGCACCACAGTTTATTTACTCATTCACCAACTGAAGGACATCTTGGCTGCTTCTAAGTTTTGGCAATCGTGAGTAAAGCTGCTATAAATATCCATATGTAGATTTTTGTGTGCACTTAAGTTTTCAACTTCTTTGGGTAAATACCAAGGAGCGTGATTGCTGGATTATATGGTAAGAATACGTTTAGTTTTGTCAAAAACTGCCAAACTGTCTTCTGAAGTGGTCCAGCCTTGTTCTGAGTCATGTCTAGTTCTCTTGGGAAGGGGGCTATCCAAGCCGTGAGCCTGAGGGATTTCAAAGACCACTTCCTTTCTCTTCTCCTACACCCACACCTTCCAAGTTCTGTTGACTCCCCCTCCTAAATACATCTCCTAAAGGCTTCCTTTTCTCTAGAGGGGCTAATCCAAGGGTCTTTTCACTGTCTGTCTCCAGGCTTCCTGCAGCAATCCCAGAGATCCTCGATGTGTGTGGTCTTAGCTGTTACCATGGTGACAAAAGGCAGGAAGAAGGGCACACCTTGAAATCACCAGCCTAGTCCTTGCTTCTCAAGACTTCCCCTCTGGACACTGGGGATGGTTAGACAGGCAGATTTCCAGCTCCTCCACAGATCTAATTAATCAGAGCCTCAGGAAGTGGCCCCAGGACTGACCTGTGTAGCCCCTTGTCTCCATTCCTCCAAAGCTGATTCTGACACTCAGAGTTTTGAGAACTGACCTGTTTCCTGGGTCCACGGCTCGCCAGTCCCCCAGGCCTGGAAAAGGAACTGTCTCAGAGCCCCAGAATCCCCCTCCTGTCTGAGGGGCTCTCCTTGGACTGGGTTCCTTCTGCTCTGCACCCCCGGAAGCCTCCTTTCCCCTAACCCTCCTTTTTTTCCAATCGGGTCTGCTGTCATCCTCTATTTCTCTGTGCCTTTTTCTCCATCTCATTTTAATTGATTCCAAAGTGTTAAGGCATTTAGTGAGTATGAATTTGTGTTTCGCTGAAATCAATCTCTTTCTGCAAGCTTGCTTCCCCCTTCTTTCAAGTCAGCTAAATCTTGCCTCCCCAAAATTAAATGGCTCCGGGCGGAACGGGCCTTGAGTTGATTACCTAATGCCGTAGCAGCTCCAGCACCGCTGATCCGGCTTGACCTAATTTGACCCAGAAGTGCTGTCTCACTCATAAGCACAGTCCCTTGAAATAGGGCTGCTTCAACCTGTCATCCACGGGAGGGTGGGAGGTGTGCGATGCCTGGGGATGACGGGGGCGTTTGCGCAAGTGGGAGTCGGGGACAAACCGGGGGAGGGGATGTCACTGGCCTCTGAAGTTTGGGGTGACCCCCAGGAAGAGAAGCAAATGCTTTCCTTTCTCAACTATTGTTTAAAGCTTGTTGTCCTCACCGTGGGCCTGGAAATCTGGAGTCCCTGCACTGTGAGAAGCCAGAAGGTGTCACGGAAACAGATGGGTCTCTCTCTGTGACCACGTGACTCTGAACCTGTTTCCTCATCTGCAGAATGGTGACTGTCATGTTGGGCACTTGCCACATGATGGATTTGTTCTTATCGTTAAAGCTCTGGTGAACAGGTATAAGCCGCTCACTTCACAGGCGCAGAAGCTGACCCTCGGTATGCTTAGGTGACTTCTCTGAGGTCACATAACTGTCTTGCACAGTAAGTGGCAGAGTGGGATCTGAACCCAGTACTGCCTGACGAAGTCCTCGGTTCTCTCTCCTCCTCCTGCCTCCGTGTGCAGTGCAGTCTCGGAGCCCGGGAGGGAGGGGTCTTGGCGGGCTTGCTTCGCGGCTCTGACTTCCCCTTTCCATCAGGAACGCTCGTGGCTCACCCTTCAGCTCTTGTTCGCTTCTTCCCTTGGATCTGAGAAAGTGGGAGGCCTTCAGACAAGGAAGGGGGCCCTGCCATGCCCAAGTCCGTGCCTGCAGGTTGCAGTGCTGAGGACAGAGGGTGACCTCTGTGGGGCACATCAAAGGTGGGGCACATCAAAGAGGGAGATTAACATGTGCATCATGGCAGTGTCTTGGGTGGTAACCGACCCCCTGGGGCTGGGTTTCACTTCCGAACCCGGCTGCTGTGCCATCTTTCACCTTGCTTCCCTCAACCGTCCAATGGGAGACCACCGCACTGCTTCCCACCCTCCTTGCTTTCACAGGGTTGTGGTGAAGAATGAACTAGTTAATGGATACGAGCGAACTTAGCACAGTCCTTGGCACACAGTAGGTGCTCAAAAATGTTTTTTGTATTTGTTCCTCTGGAGACAAAGAATGTAATAAAAATTTGTTAAAAACAACTGTTAAAGTACCTCTGAGAGCTGTGTCTCAGTCAGCAAATGCGGACAGGACAGAATTCAGCTGGTCTGCCCGCTGAGGGCATGCTTCAGCCCGCAGCCCGAGGGACAGAACACGGTTCCAAGTCACGAGGATAGCTGTCCGTGGTTTTTTTTTTTTTTTTTTTTTTACAAAATCTACATCTGTATCTATATCTACCTAGAGGGTGATTAGGAGATGAGCTGATTACATCCACATGAAAAAGTTCAGCCTCTGATGGTTAGATCAGCAATTTCTCCTCCTGGTTTTGCATCACTCCAGGGTGTCTCCAATTATCTCAAGAAGGGTCAGGAACTACTCAAGATGTTATTAATTTTAATCCATTCTAATTAAATATATAAATGGGCCATGAACCACTTTGTGGAAGGAGGAAAGGGGGAAACAATATCTTAAAATCAAACGCGTGATGCTTGAGTACAGACAGCCAGCTTCTCGAGGGCTGGGCGCTGGGGGGACTTTTTCTTCTTCCCCTCCTCTGCCTCCTCCTCTTTCTCTCATTATGTGCCCTGTGGGGGGCTGGGATGGATACAGGCAAAGGCTGATTATATCTAGAGAGCCAGCGGTGTGATAGGAAAAAGGAGTTTGGGGGTGGGGGGCTGGGGTGTGTGGGTCCAGAGGCCTGGGTTCTCGTCCTGATTTGGCCTCTCAGTGCTGTGTGACTTTGGGAGGATGTGCGTTGGCTAAATCTCTGATGAGGCTTGTCCCCCTGCCCTTTCTGCCTCACTCAGTCAGGGTGAGCGTCAAGGCAACAGTGAGCAGGCAGGTGCACAGTAGAAGGGCATCTGCATGCACTCTTTCCCTACAGTTATTAAGCGCCGTCTCCTGGGCCACATGCCAGAGAACAATGATGAGCAGAAGAGGGCGGCTCCCTGCTCTCGGGCAGCTCATGGCAGAAAGGGTTTAATTGGGATCTGGGTGTTGCACGGAGGATGCGGCCCAGGAAGAGAGAGCTGCTGTCGCTGCCTTTGCACCAGGACATTCCTGGACCGCCAGGTAGTGCTTCCGGGGTCACTGAGGGAATGGTTCCTGTGCACAGTGAAGGCTGGTGGGCGAGGGACCTGGTCCCCAGGCCTCCGCCTTTCCCTCCAGCAGTTCCCCAAGGAGGTTTTGTGCTCAGCCTATTGTGTCTCTTGATGCTCTCTATGGGGAGAGGAGGGACCCCAGCTTCACGTGGGTTTGTGGGGTGGTGGGGGAGGGAGGACAGACGGAGCCTGCAAATTGGCCTGTCTTAGAGTACTGGGATGGGATACGTTGGGAGCGGGCTATGTGGGGAGGGGGAGGCAATCACTCACGCGGTGAGGGCCAGGTTCCTGGGGAGAGGATGTGTCCTCCGCGCTCAGAAGTTTCCACGTGAACCTTAGAATATCACGTCTTTTGAGGCCTCCCTGCAAGCTGCCTGGCTGTCCTGTCACTCAAGAACTCAAGAGATTCTGAAGATGCTGGGTGAGCAGAGCGGGGGCCTGTGGGAAGTGGAGTCCAGCGGCTGCCGAGGGGAGGCTGAGCAGGGCGCCCAGGTAGGGGGCCCAGAAGCAGGCCTGGCTGCCCTTGTGTTTGTTCTTAACCCCCTGTGCCTCTGGCACCTGAATGCACCACTCTGCCACCACCTTTCTGAATTTCTCTCTTCCCCAGGGTTCCCTCTGCAGCTGGCCAATGCTAGCTTACCCTTCAGGTCCCATCTTAGATTCCCTTTCCTCCAGGAAGCCCCCTGACCTCCCTGGATGGGGCAGGTGCTGTCCCAATGGTATTCACCGTCCTTCCTCCATCTGTATCCTTTGTGTCATGGTTCTCAACCCCTGAATCGTAATGGCCTGTTTTCACATCTGTGGCTGCGTTAGACTGTGTACCGTGCATCCCCTGGCTCCGGACACAGAGTGAGGCACCTAGTAGGTGTCAGTAAATGCTTCTGGAATGAATGACATGCTGAGGTTATTGGTAAAGAGACAAGATCCCACAGGGGTTAGGATGATCAGGACCTTGTCAGCAGGAAGTAGACGTCACCACTTGCTGTCAGGGCCCTGGGGTTGGGCATGGCTGGCCTGGGTCATGATGGTCCTGGGCGTTCTGGGTGACTTTTATCCTTTCTCTTGCCCAGGCTGCTCACTCGTGGGGCTGAAGCTGCAGCTCCATTCCCCATTCTTTCGATGTCTTGGGTGATTTTTCAAACGTTTTACCTCCAACGTGCTTTGCATACTGCCACACGTTTTAAAACCCACACACAATTTAAGGAACATTTAATCAATAGAGTCTTGATTCATTTTTCCCTTAAATCATCAGCATTATTGTTGTGAAGAGCCCATTCCAAGTTCAGGAAGGCTCTTAAGCATTTTTAATAACCATTTTCTTCCCCTGCGTCCTATTTTTTTTTTTAAACTATCTTTTTGAAAGATACTTTTTTCCAATGGTTGAACAAGCTCAACATTCCAGATTCCCAACTGCTTAAATTGTGTCCAGTATGCATTTCTGTAGGGAGAGAGGATTCTTCCAAAATACTTTTTTATATATACATTTTTTTAACCACAGCACTTTTTGCTGGTGGTTGTTTGAGAGTTATCTGAGAAGGGCTCAGCCCCCAGTGTGACTGTCACCAGGGCAAGGAGGTCAGGCCTTCTCCAAGAACACCTCACTCCTCATCTTTGGAGGTCTCACATCTTTTAAGTGCCAAACGCATCCATGGCAGGCAGTTGTCTCCGTCGTCTTTGGTCTGATACCATTCTTAGTCCCTGCTGTGATTTGCCTACTGCATCCTATGGTTACTGGGCAATTAGTGTGTACCAGGGATCATGCTAAACCCTTCATGTGCATCCTCTCGTGAGGCTATCATCCCATTTCACAGACAAGAGAACAGAGGCGGAGGACTTGCATGTTCCTTTCCTGTGGCTACTGTGACCAATGATTTCAAACTCGGCGGCTTAAAATAACAGAAACGTATTCTTTCACAGGGCTGGAGGCTAGAAGTCTGAAATCAAGGTGTCGGTAAGGTTGTACTTCTGAGGGGGGAGAATCCATTCCTTGCCTCTTCAAGTTCTGATGGCTCCGACATTCCTTAGCTCGTGGCCACATCACTCCAGTCTCTGCCTCTGTGGTCACATTGCCTCCTCTTCTTCCTGCGTGCTGTCCTCTCCTCTCTGTGTCTGTTTCCTATAAGGACACTTGTCATTGGATTTAGGACCCTCCTGGATAATCCAGGATGAACGCTTCCCCTCAGGATCCTTAACTTAATCCAACTTTTGCCATGCAAGGTGTACCATCCACTCCCGCCATATGAGGTGATATTAGCAGGTTCTGAGCATTAAGAATGGACATATCTTTTTGGGGCCACCATTCAACCCACTCCAGCTTGTAAAGAACACAATCAGGACTTGAACCCAGGCCGTGTGACTGCAGACCGGGGCTCTTTGGCCCCACTCTGTGCTCCCTGCTCCTTTGATAATGTGCCAGGACTGCAGGGCTAGGAACTGCTAAAGTTGCCGGGCTCAGTCAGCTTGGTTGGGACTTTAATTGTCCTGTCCCCCTGAGGGTACTCATATCCTGTTGCAGTCTGTTGGGGCTGCTACAACAAGATGCCACTGAATGGGCAGCTTATAAACAACGAAAATTGATTGCTCACAGTTCTGGAGGCTGGGAGGTCTAAGATCAGGCACCAGCCTGGGCACCTTCTGGTGAAGACCCTCTTCCTGGTTTGTAGCCGGTGCCTTCTCATGGTCCTCACACGGTGGAAGGGGCTACAGATCTCCCTGGAGCCTCTTTCATAAGGGCACTAATCCCTTTCATGAGGGCTCCACCCTCCTGACCTACGCACCTCTCAATGGCCCACTCCTTTGGGGCTTAGGATTTCTGTGTATGAATTTTGGGGGGACACAAACATTCAGTCCATAGCATATCCTTTCTGTCTTTTTGTTTTTGAATTCTTTTTCTTTCTACCTTCACAAAAGTACTTGGGTCTTTTCACTTCAGCACATCAACTCCAAAGTTTACATGGCTGGTGCTCTGTGCTGTGGATTGTGGTCTCGCCTTGGGGACAGTTATGTGACTGTCGCTCCACCCCTGACATGGTAGCAGTGCTGACGGGGAGCTGTGGTTATGATATTACATTAATAGATGTTAATATATCTCTATTATTATTACATTAATCCCTATGAAAGTGCCATTGTTTTGGCCAATAACCATCAAATATCAGCAATTTCATATGGTTTAAGCTCATATTTATTTAAAATACATTGGCCATCAGCATTCTCATCTCTTCCGCCAGCTTCCCTTCATCCTCCTGCTTCCTCTAAAGTCCCACGGAATATCCCAGTTTCCTGCATGTGCCTCTGATTTCAGCACGTGGCTGGTCGGACCCACTGCCGTCCTTGAGTTCTTCAGACACATCTCTGGCAGATCTGGCACTCCGTCACGCCCCAAATCTCATCCTAATTTCCACTGTCTCCAAAGAAGCCACAAAGCAGCCAGCCCATCTTGAAGTCATCAGCTTCTATTAGGGGTTCAGGAGCATCTGTTTGAAACCAACATGTTATTTTCCTGCCTGGCACATCCATAGCGGGATTGGGAACCATGCTCACTAACACGAAGTACTTACGGGTAGTGTCAGGTTGGGTCCACGTCTAAAAATAGCCTCTTTCCTCCATCATCTTGTCTTTTTGGCAGAGTGACCTGGCTCACAAGTGGAACTTTGCCACACTCAAAACATTTACACATTTAATGCATCCCGAAATATTAACCTATATTATGCACGAGCAACAGTGTAAATATTTCCTTTCCTGGCACGGATCGTGTTATTGGAAATCATTTATTGAGATTTATGTCTTAACAGAGCTGAAGGGCTCTTTGCATGGTGAAGGTGCCCAAAAAGCCATCCTGGAAATTCTGGGCTGGGATTTAGTGGACGTTTGGAGTCACTAGGAATGTCTGTCCCAGGAATGGAGCTGTCAGTCAATCCACTAGCAATGATCAAGAGCGCATTATCGGTGTGCCTCCAACAAGACAGTCACAACTCACTGATTGTGTGACCTTGGGAAAATTGCTTCATCTCTCTGAACCCTCGTTTCCCATCTGCAGGATGGGTTGGTAATAATGGCACACCCTTTGTAGAGTTGCTGCCGGAAGGGCTCATGGACTTGGCCCAGAGCCAAACCCACCTCCTTGTAATTGCGAACATAGAAGAGCATTTTGTAGGGAGTGAGTTCTCTGTTGCTGAAAGCATTTTGGCCAAGCTTGAGAGACCGAACAGCAGGGGTCTTGCTGAGGGGATTCCACTACTGGAAGAGGCAAGGGGACTTGCCCATCTAGCCCTGAGAGTCTAGGATTATGTGCTATCTTGATCTGGGAAGAAAATAAAAATGTATATCCTGGAAGGTGAAAGGCAGGTGGGATTATCAGACACCTTGGTCTCTGGTCCCTAGCACGGAGTCAACAGCTTGATCGAAGCTTAATTGTTGTATACGTACTCAATAATATGTATTTATTGAGCACTTGCTGTGATGCCAACCCAGTACGAGGTGCTAGGGACACGTAAATGGATGTGCCTGAACATCTGGCCCAGGGGAACTGTCTCTCAAAATGTCTACTCCCATCATGAAGAGTTTGGAAGAAAACAGTACAGAGAAATGAAAGATAGAGCTAACATTTGTCAAAGACCTGCTAGGAACCAAGCATGGTATATATTATCTCATCAAAACTTTGTGATGAGGTATCGTTATCCCAATTTCACAGGTAAAGAAATGAAGTCTCATTTAATCATGTCTCTGAATCAGTCAGGATGAGCTGGGTTATGCAGTAACAACAAACAGCCCTGGGATCTTAGTGGTGGCAAACAGAGGTTTATTTCTTGTTCACTGTCTATACCCCTTGTGGGGCAGCTGTGCGTTCTGCTCCTCGTTGTTTTCCTCATTTAGGACTCAGGCCGATGGAGCACCCACCGTCTGGAACCTTGCTATTGGCCATGCCAGAGGGAAAATGTGGTGGAACAAGCATTGACCCTAAAGCTCTCATTCATTGGTCAAAGCAAGACACATGGCCACACCCAGCTCCCAGGAAGCAGGAAGATCAGTCCTCCGTGTGTCTGAAAGGATAGTGCCGGGACGCTGGTGAACAGCCCTATTGACTACCTGTCTCTTGACCAGTGGCACAGTCAGAATCCAAACCCAGGCCAGGCTTTCAAGTCCGTGCTAAATCGTGTGCCCTGGGAGGTGGCAGGAAGCCCCGGGTTCCAGGGTCTGGAGACTCTCTGACTTCTGTAGTGGGAAGTGGTCCCACCTTGGTGACAGTGACACCCCACTCTGTGACCACAAGTTTCCTCTAAACCGCTCAAGCCCTGATACCCTTGATCCCACTTAATGTCCCTTCTCTTCCTGAAGGATTTGCCCACTGCTGCCATCAGCAGCCAGGCTTGGGAAAGGCCTCAGATGGCCTCCTCCCTCAGCTCCAGATATAGGGAAGGCCCTCGTGGTACATGCAGCCCAGGTATTATCAACAGCCTCATCAGCAAGATGGGGCCAGATAAGCCGGCTGTGATCTGAGGGAAACAAGAGGATGCGAGGGATGTAAAAGAACCCAACAGGCCAAAGAAAGATCCGTCTTGAAAGGAGCTGTATTGGTCATCTCAGGCTGCCATAACAGGACATCACAGACAGGGTGGGTTAAACAGTAGAAATGCATTTTCTCACAGTTCCGGAGGCTGGACGTTCAACATCATGGTGCCAGCAGGGATGATGGCCGGTGAGGCCTCTCTTCCTGGCTTGCAGATGGCCGCCTTCGTGCTGTGTCCCACATGGTCTTTCCTCTGTGTGCACACTTGGAGAGAGAGAGAGAGAGAGCTCTGGCGTCTCTTCCTTCTTTTATAAGGACACCAGTCCTTCAGGATTAGCGCCCGGCCCTTATGACCTCATTTAACCTTAATTACCTCCTTAAAGGCCCTGTCTCCAAATGAAGTCCCAGTGAGGATTAGGGCTTCTGTATATGAATTGGGGGGTAGGGGCAGAATTCAGTCTATAACAATAGCAAATAACAAATTCCACAGTTGAGTGAGGGTGAAGGAAGCAGGAAAAGTGGGTTTGAGGCCTCAGTTCCACAGTTATTCTCTCTGTCGCTCATGTCACCCTGAGAGCTTGGTTGTTCCATCCATGTGATAAATGAGTTCTGAGTTCCTTGCACAGGCGCAGGCACCGAGAAAGCATGTTGTTGCTTCTGTCTCCCCTCGAGCCTCTGTTTTGCCGTTCACCAAATGGAGATGGCCATCTCACCTCCCTGAATTGCTCTGACGGTCAGAGGAGCGTGGGTTTACGAACACTTTGAAGAGCTGGAGTTGCCACCATCGCTGCTCCTCTGCCTTCTGCCCCGCACAGAGGTTGGGACATAGCAGGGCAATAAACACGTGTTGAATGAATGACAGAGTGATGAAGTGATAACAGGAGAAGGAACGATGTGCTTGGTGGGTTGGAGGCCCCCCACCCATCCTGAGCCAGAACAGTTTAGTGTCTACCTCCAGGGGTGAAGCACGATCAGAGCAAAAACGAGTGTGGGGCAGAGGACAGACAATGAGCTTTGGGGACAGACATGTGGGTTCAAATTCCAGCCCCCAACATTTCCTAGATGTGCGATGTAGGGCAAGTTATGAGCAAACCTGTGCCCCAGTGTTTCAGTCTTTGTAAAGTGGGTGTACTGGCCTCTTCCTTGTGAGAAGATGGACCAGGGTCCAAAAAGTTTAATGTGTGGGAGGGGTTCAATGCACAGTGGCTAGCGCTACTGAAATATGGATTAGCCCCGTGGCCAACGGATGTGCAGAGCATTCGAGAATTGATATCTCTCGCCCCTGTCACCATCCTTCCCTGGGGTGAGGCTATAACCCAGTGGCTCCCTGATGATGGGATAGTAGCCGACCCTCTCACAGTGCCCACTAGATCACACATTTCGCCCGAGCGCCTCCACCGATGACCTCCCCGGGGCTCTCCTTCCCGGGCTCTCCTTCCCGGGCTCGTTCTTAAGCTGTGGATGACGTAGGATCACAGTCCTTCATCCTCAACGAGGCTCCTGATGGGAGGGCGTTTAAATTTGACCGATGGCTTAATATTTTGTCCTCAAGAGGAGGCAGTCTCCCCGAGGGTCCCTCCAGCGATGCATCATTGTAATGGCCCCTCTGTGAATCACCGGGAAGTCATCAGGAGAAAAACAGCCCCTTCGTCCAACCTTGGACTTGTCTGTGTGCCATCCGTTTCCGACAAACCCTTCTGATTTCTGCTGGTGGTTTCCTCCTGGCTCTGCCCAAGATACCAGGGGCTCCCCATGGCCTGGTGATGGCCTGACGGCTGCTCAGTTATTCCATCCTTGACTCTTGACTACTCTTCCTCCCTCGTCATTATTCTTGCAGGACCACGGGCCACGGATGCACGAACTCCTCTGGGGGGAGGCTCAGAGACACTGTGGGATTAATGGCTGTGCTAATGGTGCTCACAGTCCAGATGCCTGGGGTGCCGTCAGGATACCCTTAGCCATCTGGGGGTCCCAGCTGGCCTTTTAGTCCTATTCAAACTAAGTTTTATTGAGCATCCATTGCTGGCTGTCGCTATTCTTGGCAGTGGGCCTGCACTTTACCACTTATCAAACCTACTTCTCATTGTACGCATCATAAGCATTCCCCATCCATTCTCTCATTCCTTCCTCATTCATTAACTCAACACATTTATTGAGCACATACTATACATCATGGAGTAAACCAGGGCTATGTGGTTCCTAGTGTAATAAAGTATAAAACCATCCCTGCCTCTTACAGGCTTATGGGGAAAAGAAACAGACATGTTCTGTCTTGTAAGCGACAAAGGAAGACACTTGGGGAGCCCATAAGGAGAGATGTTTAGTCCAGCAGGGCAAGAGCTGAAAGCAAAAGGAGGGGCTAGCAGGTGGGCTTCCCAGAGCAGGTCCTCCCCAGGCTGAGTCTTGAAGAATCCTTAGGAGCCAGGAAAGGAAAGGATGGCGAGCAGGCAGAGGTGACAGCATGGACAAAGGCGTAGAGGCAGGAAGCGCTGTGTGGTCGGGCCTTATGGGAAGTTAGGTTTCTCTAGAGGTGATGGGTCTGTGCAGGAGGTGTGGGAGGAGACCACGCTGGCTGCCCTCGGCAGGGGGCTGCGTCCCTTGTCTAACAACAAGAATGCATTGCTTTGCAGAGAGCTGCGGGTGGGTTCTTGAGCATGAAGCCTGGAGCACACCTGTGGGATGGGGTGGTCTTTCATCCAAAGGACTGAGCAGGACAGTCGGTTCACAATGGCCAACACAGTCATGCTTGTTTCAGCCCTTTCTCCCCCTAGCCCTGGTCCTGAGCTTCTGGACTCCTCTGGGCTTGGACCCCGGAGGGAGCTTCCTTGGCCCCCTCTTTGCCCTGTCCTGTCTCCTGACAGAGCACAAAGCTGGGAGGGCATCTGGACTTGCTGGCCTGGCAGGGTGGGGCCCACCGGCCTGAGGGTCAGAGTCTGGGTTCCAGTTTGGCTCAGCCTCTGACTCCAGGAGAAACCTCGGGCAAATCACTTCTCCAGTTCCTGGGTGTGTGTGCATGTGTGTGTGCACGTGTGTGTGTGCATGTGTGTGTCTGTGTGTGTGTGAAACTAGATGGGATGCTTCCCCAGATCTGCCCACCCATGATGTTATTTTTCTAAACAGATAACAAGATCTTCATCATTGCACTAGTTTAATATTTTGTTAACCATTCACAGCAATCTGATTTTTGCCAAGTAACAGGTGATAAACCAATAAGATATTTGACAACTGTTAATTGATACTACAAATAGTAACTGCCTCGTAAGGATAGTGCTGGGCAGGGCTGCCATGTATGGTTGTGCTTATTGTGCACTGCCCAAGAGCACCTGGCTTGGGAGCAAATGGGGGCTGAAATCCAGCCCATGCTCCACTCACCAAGCCATGTGCCCTTCCCCAGGTACACATCCGCCTGGTCCCTTTGGCTTACTCTTAAGAAGGTACAGTAGGGGCTGGCAGCTGCGCTGTGTGCATAGCTAGTGTCTAGTCCAGAGGTAAGATCTCATTTTATTCACTCCTCTTATTAGGAGGAAAGCTACTTATTTAAGGACCTTGTTTAACCCAAAGCCTCAGTTTCTCCGTCTGTAAAGTCATGGAATTGAACTGCTATTCTCTGAGATCTCTGCTAGTCATCTGCTATTCTCGCGAGATCAGACCCTACACGTGATTTTGAAGTCTAGGGCAGGAGACCTGAGCTCAGCCTTGAAATCTGGTATGCATTTCCCTCCCGAGTGTGTGTTTAAGTTGATCTGGTTACTGATGCTTGGGGCTGGTGAGACTTCCTGGGTGCCTGGCCCAGTCTGGTGGCGAGAAGCATCTTTCTCCACCCCAGCTTTGCCACCACAGCCAAGGGAGGCATACGGACGTGTCTTGGTGGGTAATGGAGATATATTTCCCTTCTTGTTGGTCAGTGTCATCAAAGAAGCCAGGATGCTGCCTTGAAGCTTCTGCCACGCCGCTCCAAAAAGTCAGGGCAGAGGGTGGACAGAGAGGAGGGGGTCTCTCTGTCTAGCCCAGGAGAACCATGCCCACCAAGGATTCCACGACCTTGAAAGAACCAATCTATAAATTTGTAAAAATTCCTTTCCACTCACCATCTTTCCTCCTCCCCTTTATGGCACAACTTTTCTCAAATAACGCCTGAGGCTTGAACTGGGTTAGAGCAGAATTTTCAGAGCCTCGGTGACTCAGGCGGGGGGAGGTTTCAGATACATCCAGGCAGAAGCTGTCAGGCTGCGCAGTGCTCCACCGGCCTCTGAGCCCTGACCTGAAGGCTGCAGGACCCTCGCTGGGCTTGGGACCCGTCCTGTGTTTGGTGAGTCATTGGCCGACACAGGCCAATTAGCGAGAGCCGCCTCTGGTGCAGTGGCCGAGTCTGCCCACCGGGCTGTTCCTCAGACCTCCTCCTCGTTAGCCGTGACTTGCTCCCGGGTAGGGATGGGAGTGGGGCTTTGATGCTCTGCCACTTGCCTCCGGCCACAGCTCCCAGGACCACTGGCTGTTTGCCCTCTTCTTCAAAGGCCAAGGTGTACGATCTGCTCCACTCTCTCCAGGGCTTTCCCCACTGCAGCCTCAGGCTCTCTATTTAGCTCAGAGCAGGAGTGTTCCGGCTTAGTGCAGAGACAGACTCCAACCCAGCCCACTGCTTACCTATCCTCCTTCCCCACGGGGCCCAGCCGAGTGGCAAATCAATGACTTCTAAGACGGATCCATTGTGAGCGCAGTAGATTGATTAGTCTCAAGTCTTTGCTCTCTCCTTGTAATAGGATCACACATCCACGCCCCTTGCCATCTGACTCGGCAGTGGCTTTCCATAGGAAGGGTGAAATAGTTATCTCTGCCCCATTGACTTTGGGTGTGGCCATGGGACCTACTTTGGCTAATGGAATGCTAGTAGATGTGACAAAAGCAGAGTCTTTGATTGTACTTGTGTGGTTTTGCTTGGCCCCTTGCACTTCTGTCATTTGCTAGGAGAAGAGCATGCCTAGATCAGCTGCTGGTCCTGGAGAGAGACGCGGAGCAGGCCCACACCTGCCCCACTCCCCCAAAGCCAGATGTAGAGCTAAGAGCAAAGCATGTTGTATGATTGAGAGTTTGGAGTTGCTTGTTACACAGCAGTACTGCAGACGAACATCTGACTATCCTAGGGACCAACGCGATGCAGGGCTGTGTCAGTTTCTTCTCTAGCTCCGTCAGATCCTCAGTGGGCACACAGTGTGAAGGCCAGAAACAGAGCGCTGAATGGAGATGGAGATGGGGGGTTAAACGTGGGTGGACTCGCTGTGCTTGGTTGACAGTCGGCTCCCAATCTGGGCCCAGGCTCCCACGTGCAACCCATCACCAAGTCCAGCGGAATCTACTGCCAAGTTACAGCCTAGATTTGTGTGTGCAATCTATCACTTTTAAAACGTTGAATCAAATTTGTATACCACTCTGCAGGCAAAACAAAACACTTCTGACCAGCTTGTAAGTCACCACATTGCAGCCCCTGGTTCATCTACCCTGAACGTACCTCTTCTCTGAGCCCTTGGTATTGGCTAAAATTCTCATGGCAGGATCCAAGAATGCAGAATGGCAGCCAGCCTAATGGCCTATCCTGTTCCCTGGATGGTATTTCTTCGGTGCTGCTGAAATAGTTCAGATCTGACCAAGAAAGAGCACTAGACAGAGAACTTGAAGTTTTGAGTTTGAATTTTGCTGCTAGTTTGACTTGCTGTGTGACACTGAGTGAGTCTCTTTCTCTCTCTGGTCCTTAGTTTTCCTATCTGTATAATAACTTTACCACTTACAAGCTGAGAAGCTGGGAACAAATTACTTAACCTCTCCCAGTGTTAGCATCCTCATATACAGAATGCGATACCACTGCTCACCCAACCAAGTACACAAGGATTGAACAAGATAATGACTGAGCCACTAGCCGTCTGCCTGGCACGCAGAGTCCAGTGGATGTTCACTGTGGCTCCTGCTGCTGCTAATTATTAACAACAACAATAATAAACAAAAACATGGCCTGGGATTCTCCAGCAGGAGCTGGGGACAGAAGTTGGCTCACAGAATTCTGTGTAGCTGTCCTAATTCTAGCAGAAATGCACCGTGTTCTTATCTCCTCTCAGTCTGGTACCTGATGTCCTGCTACACTCTTTCTCTCCCTGCTCAACCCCTTGATGCCTCCAATTAGACATTTTCTTTACTCTCACTTTCTCTGTTCACAGCCAGTTTGCACCCGTGTCCCCCAAGCTCAGCCCTGAGCACGCGCTTTTCATGGATCGGCTCTCCTTGATGCCCCTGCAAGATGCTCTGTCAGGAGTTTCGTGCTGAAACGGAGAGATCTCTCCCGGCTGCCAGCCTGGTGCTCAGATAAGCTTCGACACCCTGTAGCACCCAGGGCTCCTCTCCCAGGCCAGCATCAAGAGCAAGCAAGCGGGTCAGAACACGGCCCCAGCCATCAAAGAGCCCAGAGAACGTGGTGAGGCTTGTGCAGCCATCAATTTCAGAGCAATGTCATGGATCAGCACACCATCTCTGGAACTAGGTGACAGAAACTTGCTTCAAACTATCTTGCAAGAAAAAAGAATAATTGATTCATATGACCTGGAAGGTCGGAGTTGAGCCGAGGCCTCTCAGACATTGTTACCTCTCTCTCTCTCTCTCTGTCCTCACACCTTCTATCCCTTCTCGGTGCTCCCTGAAGGATGCTCTCCATACCCTTAGAGAATATGCTTGGTAGTAACCCAAATAGAAACAAGACAGCCCTTCTCTTCCAAAGAGGGACTCTGATTGACTCCCCTAGGCCATCCCTGTTGCTGGGGGGGGGCGGGGGGGGTGTGAAGAAGCAAGTTTGGCTGAGCCTGGCTGTAAGCCCATCACTGCAGCAAGCGTGTGTGGGGTGTACAGCCCCCAACATTTCCTCTAGAACCCCGAGCAAGGGGGGATGTGGCTCTCCGAAGGAGACGAGCCGCGCCGCCCATGAGTGCTCCTCCTCTCCTGTCGCATGTGTTGTGCAAAGGCCTTGAGTCACTTTTCTTGGTTCTTTGTAGATTTCCTATGAGAACTTGGGGTGGGGGAAATGCCAATGGGGCTCTTTACTGTGGGGACGACTAATATATATTGTCAAGGGTAGAGGGGAACCAGCTGGATTCATGGCACTGGTGCCATCTGGGATGATGAAAGAAGTACACACCGGTTTGCATAGAAGCAGGACTGTCTGACACACACGTATAGAAAGCAGGAGCTGGGTATCATACATCATAACAGGCCACCTGTGTTCAGGTTGCAGGGCAGAGGGCCCCTGCTTCCACGAGGGGGGTGGTCATCCAGCAGCGCATTCCTTGCCTCTGTCTCCGCCCCCCGTGCCCTCCGTGATTCCTCTAGTTTAGGCCTGTCTTTGCCCATCTGGACCTGGATTGCCTCTTTGACCTCCCACCTCCCTCCTGTCCGTGTCCACAGAGCCGGCTCTGTGCTCCCGGCTTCTACACCTTTGCTGCTTCTTAGCACCCCGCAGGATAAAGTCTCGGCAACTTTGCTACACATGACCCTGCATAAGCTCACTTTTGTCCTCTGCTCCAGACCCAAAAAGCACAGCTTGGAGTATGATTGGCCCAGATTTGAGTCTCAAAGCTGCCTGCTGTTACCCATATGATTTTGGACCTGATGTTCACCCTCTCTGGAGCTCAGCCTCCTGTAAAATGGAGTTAAAACCTTTCTTTCTCCCTCCCTCCTTACCCCCCTCTGCTGTCCCTCCCTCCCTCCTGCTCTCTCCTCTTCTTCTCTCTGTCCCTCCATCTCTCTCTCTCCCTTCCTACTTCTCCTATTCTTTTCCACTTTCTCCCTTCCTCTCTTCCTCTCTTTCTCTTTCTCTCCTTTTCCCCCTCCCTCTCTCCTCCCTGCATACACACCTTACAGTGATGTTGTGAGGATTAAATGATGTACACTGCAGACCAGAGCACTCGAGCAGCCCAGGTGTGGAGCGAGTACTCAGCACATGCCCGTTGGCTTATCTTCTCCACTGCCTTGTCCCGGAGGTGTAGAACAAAGAATTTGTCTGGTCTCTGTCCTGGGTTGCTGATACAGAGCTTTGAAAACTCTTGGAATTCCCCAAGTGTTGGGACTATCTGTGTAATTCATGAGCCCCTGGACTAAACCTGTATTTATGCTAATGAGATGAGATGACCCAGGATGAGGGCTGGTCACCAGAGAGACCAGCTATGCGATTAGAGGGTTGGGGCTTTGAATCAGCCTGATGTGACTGACTTATCAATCATCCCCATGTAAGGAAACCTCAATAAAAACTCTGGACACTGAAGCTCAGTGGAGCTTCCCATTTGGTGGACACATCGATGTGCCTGGAGGGTGACATATCCTGATTCCACAGAGAGAGGACATGGAAGCTCTGCATTTGGGACCCTCCCATCCCAGATTTCACCCTATGTGTCTCTTCATTTGGCTTGTCCTGATCTGTACCCTAACCGTACCTAACCATAACAGTAAGTATAGCTCTTTCCTGAGTTCTGTGAGCCATTCTAGTGAATTATTAAAACTGTTGGGGGGAGTCATGAGAATCCCCAAATTTGTAGCTAGTTGGCCAGAAATGTGGGTGGCCTGGAGACCATGCTTGCAGCTGCTTTTGATATGAGGGCAAGCCTTATCAAGAAAGCTGATTCCTTAACTTGTGGGGTCTGCACTAACTCTGGGTGGTTAGTGCCAGAAACAAATTGCAGTTCACTGGTTGAAGTTGAAAATCAACAACTGTCCCCCAGACTGTCTATCTCTGGGCTCTTCTCCTATGACGTCTCTTTCTATCTAGGTTATTCCTCTGCTCCTTATTGGATCAGAAACTCTTATTCACTCTATAAAACTCGCACCAGATGTCCTGCTCTCAGAGGCTTTTCCCCTCAACTTCTTCTTATGGAAAATTCCAAATACATACAATTAGAGAGAATAATATAACCAACTCACACACTCAGTGCCAGCTTCAACAGGCACCAACTTCCTGTTGTTCTCACTTCATCTTTAACTGCCTCTACCCGTCAACTTTCAGAGGCTCTTCGTGGTCTCTGCAGAGAGGACTAAGCTGCCTGCTGAGGTCAAGGGACTGAAGACTTGGCCAAAGTCATCCTCCAGGGAGTGCGGCACACCTGGGGTGTAGCTGCCTTGCATCAGTGACTTGTATGCAGAGGAAAATGAAATGAGAGTGGCACTTACATAAAAGCTGAATTGGCGTGACAAGCAAATTTACAGAGAGAAGTGCGTGTCATTTGAAATAATAAGACCAGCGTTTTTCCGGAAGGAAGCACATGTCTCCTCAGCTGGCACTGGTTTCTCTACAGTCTCATGTTAGTTCAGTTCACCAAATATTTCTCCATGAGCAGTGGGGCGGGCTGGACTTCACGTCTACTTGGGGGCTGGCTATCAGCAAGGAAGTGGTCATGGGTGGGGGGTGAGAGCAGGATGGGAAGGAAGGTGGTTCCAGGGGTGTCTGACATATCCTCTCTTTTTTTTTTACAGGTTTTTCCTCCAGCCTTTCTTCCTCCCTCTCCCCATCCTTTCCTTCCTAAACTGTCTGTGGAGCTCTGGCTCTGTGCCAAGGCTGGGCTGGATTCTGGTGTGGTGGTGGTGATGACGATGATAAAAATAGTAAGAATAAATAATAACAAGCACTGTCATAGGGTTTAACATGGGGCAGGCACAGTTGCAAGAGTGGGACAAGCTAACATTAGAGGCCTCCTGATGTGACATGTGACATCATCTACATAGTATTCCTCCCAAAATGTTTACTCTGAAATGAATCATGAGGGAACGAACAGACAAATCCAGAATGTGGAACTTTCTACAAGACTACTGGCCTGGACTTTTCAAACAAAAAAGAAAGCCATTGCCCACAAGAAACAAACAAAAAAGCTGTAAGTGTGTGTGTTAGGTGAGTGTGTACATATGTGTGCATGCTTATATACGTATATGTATAGTTGTGTATATATGTGCATGCATGTGGGTACGTATACATGTATGTGTGGGGGTGTGTATGTAGGTATGTGTGAGTATGGATGTGTGTATACGCACCTGCTGGTGTGAATGTGTTCCAGGGGAGTGCTTTCCAAGCTTTAACACACACATGAACACCCTGGAGATCTTATTAAAATGCAGATTCTGATTCAGAAGGTCTGAGTTGGGCCTGAGACTCTGCATTTCTAGCAATACCTGAGGGGAAGCTGATGTTGCTGTCTGATGACTGCAGTTTAGAAGTCTAGATTAAGAGAGGTTAAAGGGCGTGCTCACCAAACACAGTGCTGAACCCTCATTGGTCTTAGACTCAAAGAAATGAACGAAACTACAAAGGACACTTCGTAGCTTTCCAAAGGAACAATTGGGGGAAATTTGAATATGGGCTATATATCAGGTGAAATTCCAAACTTATTGTTAATTTTCTTATACAATTTTATACGAGAATATCTTTAATGTTAGGAGATGCAGGCTGAAACACTAACTTTCCAAATGGTTTACGCACCACACTCACACACACAAAGAAAATGTGTAAAATGTTATAATTAAAAAAAAAAACTGTGAAATTAATTGGTGCTCTCCAAGATGCGGAGCAAGACACGAGTTGGGAGAGGAAGCTGGGGCGGTCTGCTCCATCTTTGGCTGGGGAAACTGCCGTCTAGTGCCGGCGGCAAAGGCTTTCCTCTTTTGAAGTGGGCTTTGTACTCCACGAAACATTTATTGAAGGCGTGCTCCAGACAGGGCTGGAGAAGGCCTCCAAAGCCCCGGGCCTGCCTTCTAAAGTTCTGTAACAAAGAGCCCAGATGCGCTGGGAGCCCTGGCGGTACGCGCCTTGGAGGCCCAGGGAGGCACGTTCTCCCCTCTGGGTCAGGTCGGCGCCGACCTTTCCAGAACCTGCTGCCTGGTGCTGCGCTCACACCGCTTGCAGGCGTCCACGTTGTCTCTGCAGAAGCTGCCTCTGGTTTGTGATGTGCAGAAGGAAACATTCCTTCCTGCTGTCTGCTCTCCATCTGCCGGCTCTGCACTGAGGGCCTTTGTCACTTTTACAGGGCAGAGCGGAGGAATTCCCTGTGACGTGATCCTCCCGTTTACATTTTTACCCAATTCCTTTCATTGCTTTTTACTCAGTTTAGTTCTGAGATACGTAAAGCTGCCCCCGTCCTTTTTTCTACAAGCCCCTTCATGTTGTTTCTTAAGGACATCCTCTTAAAAGGGATGTGATTCACCATTCCCCCAAGCTTGGCTTTTGCCCGAGGGCCCAGCCCCCTTCCCCATCCAGCCCGTCATAACTCAAAGAACCCTCTTTCTCAAACAGAAATTCCCCCACCTCACTTCCTAGCGTAGAATCCTTCACTCGCTCTACCATGATAATACAATCAATAAAGTCCCACTTAACCTATGCTAGGCCTTCAGGAAACCTTGGTTCACTGTACGGATGCGGGTCGCGTCCACTGCCTGTCTCTCCCCGCGCACTGCTGGTGCCTCCCTGACTCGGATCGCACGCTTGAAAATGCCAGCTCAGCTCTGTTCCCCGCGTCTCTCAGGCTATCTCACTCCCCTGTTCACTCAGCGGGTGTGTATTGGGTGTGCCCTGTGCACAAGCATTCTTCTGGATCAGAGCTGTCCAGTAGAAAGATAATGGGAGCCACATATGTGATTGTAAATCTTCTGGTGGCCACGCTGAAAAAGATAAAAAGAAAAAGATGAAATTAATTTCAATTTATTTAACCTGGTATGTCTAAAATATCATTTCAACATGTAATCAATACAAAAAATATTAAAATCATCTTTTACATTCTTTTCTTTGTACTAAGTCTTTGCGATCTGGTGCTTATGCTGCACAGACAGCACATCTCAATCAGGATTGTTCACAGTCCCAGGGCTCCGGGCGGCTCGTGACTTCTGAATTAGACAATGTGTCTCAGGTGATAAGATCCAGCAGTGAACAGGTATTCGAATTCTTACCTTCGTGGCGTTTACATTCTAGACAGGGAAAGGGACAATAAACAACAAAACAATATGGACTCTAATTTCAGGTAGGATGCTTTCCGTGTCACTTTACTCACCTCCCACTAAGCTACCAGGCCCTGGAGAGTTGCGTCCGTCTAAGGCAGTGGTTAAGACCCTGGAAGGAAGGACTGATTCTCATCTGCCCCTTACTCTATGTGACAGGCAGAGTAATAGCCTCCAGTGACGTCCACGTCCTAATCCATGGGATTGTAAATGGCAAAAGAGACTTTGCAGATGTGATGAAGGCTGAGGACCTTGAGATGGGAGAGATGATCCTGGATTACCCAGGATGGCCCCATCTAACCATGTGAGTTCTTAAAAGCAGAACACATTTCCTGGCTGCAGGGAACCAGAGAGATGGCATCATAAGGATACGGTCTACGCTACTGGCTTTCACCATGGAGGAAGGAGGCCATGAGTTCAGGAATGTGGCGGCCTCTGGAAGCTGGAAAAGGCAAGGAAACGGATTCTCCCTTAGAGCTGCCGGAAGGAAAGCAGCCCTGCCCACCCTTGATTTTAGCCCCGTGAGACGGGTGTTAGACTTCTGACCAATAGAATTGTAACGTAATCAATGTGTGGTGTTTTAAGTCACTAAATTTACGGTAATTTGTTACGGCAGCAATGGGAAACTAATACACCAACTTTGGAATTAAGGGATGAATAATTCACCTTTCTGAGATTCAGAAATTAGTTATATGTACCTCATGGGAGTTTTCAGTGGATAAAAATGAGATACTGGCCGCAAAGCACTTAGTCTGGTTTCCGGCCATCATAAATGCTTGCTGACTGTCAGCTGAAACTCTACGCATTGCTGTGGTTTCTCAAAGTGGTTGGCCTGGCGCAGGGACTCTGTAAACGTTTGATGAATGAACACCAAATGGACTGACCTTCTATCACTGCCTTCCATGACCCGTTTGTTGGCTTCTTAGGGATCCTCTGCTCCATTATTTTCCAGAGTGTGGAACCCAAGGGAATTTGAATGGTACGCAGTCAAACATGTCTTATTAGAGCAGTTATGCATTTTAATGTGTACGGGGAAAATATGGCTGGCGCATCAAATTCATTATTCACAGACAAAGGATAACAAAGCGAACCCGTTTTTTAAAAGTCTTATGTAAACGCTGGTTCCCATGGTGAGGAGATAGGTAAGGGGCTGGGACCCTGATCTAGCCAGCTGTTCGTTCTAGAGATGGGAAGACTGAGGCTGAGGGCAGGGGGGCGAGGGTGGGCTGTGTGTGTCTGTGAAGCAGCTACATCTCTCTGCTCCTTGCTCAGTGCTCTTGCTTGTGTACTGAGCTGTTTTGAGTTGGAACCGGCCCTTTGGATTCCTTAGAAACCAATACTCAATCTTCAGGCATGAAAAGCTTTTTAAGTGAATCTCCCTCATATTTTAGAATTAAGGGGCATCTTTGACTCAGCCTGATATCAGCTTTACTTATTTAGTCTCCAACAAAGGGCTAGGAAAGATGCACAGAGGACCTTTGTATCAGTCTGAACTCTTTTTGGTTGTTAAAGACCAAAATCTGACTAGAGCCAGTGAGGCAGAGGGATATTTATTGCTCATGGACGACAAGGTAGGATGGAGCAAACCAACCACAGGAAGAATGAAGATGCTGCTGGTCTTTGGGTGCTACCCACGTCAGGGCTCTGCCATCTCTCTCTGTTCTTCTCTTATCTCCACTGTCCCCTGTGAGTGGCTGCCCTCTGCTCCTGGCCATCATGTCTTGGTCTCACTTCTTCTGCCACCAGATATCAGAAAGAGTCTGGTAAAGATGTGAAAGATCCCAGAGAAAGACTCTGATTGGTTGGGCTTGGGTTGAATGTCCAAACCTGGACCAATCATATTGGTTGGGCTTGAGTTCAACATGCAACCCTGGACCAATCAGATAGGTCAGGCTTGGGTTGAATATCCAACCCTGGACAAATCAACTGTGTTCAGTGGACTGTGGGGAGGAGAGTAAGGCCAAGAAAGAGCATGGCTGCCTACTCTTAGCTACAGGATGCTGTTCTGCAAAGAATGTGATGGTGGAATGTGGTGGTCAGACCCAGCCGGAGGCAACCTCTAGACCAGCTTGTGGACCTGCAAAGCTTGCTTGCATAGCTCAAACCTCTGTTTCCACACTCGCCAGTCTTTTTACCTCAGGAATATTTCCCATTTCTCTAAGCCTCAGTTCTCCCTTCTATAAAAGTAAAAATTTTGATACCTATTTTGTAAGATGTTATGAGGATTGTGGGAAATAACAGGTGAAAATATCTTGTGCACAACAAGGGATCAAGAAATTTTTGCTTCTTTCTTTCCCAAGTGGCCAATTTTTCTCCTGGATTTTTGCTTAGGAAGCCAATTTCTCAGCTTGTGATTGAAATCCTTCTCTTATTATTCCCTCCTGTTGATTGGAAAGAAGGAAAACTAGTTCCCTGCTATAATTACTCCTTAGACTGGTTTTAAAACATCCTGGGTTAATGATAATTGGAGAACACCTAGGACTTCAAAAAAATATGTAGGTCATGCTAATAGTGACTGCTGGAGTTCCTGAAATAAACATGATGGAAACTGTCTAGGGAAATGAACACTAGACAAAATGCTAAAACAAATGGGAGGAGATGGTGAAAGGAGGAATCCACCTCTTCTGAGGAAAGTGCCTCAGGAGGTTGGCATCAGATCATGGGTCGCAAGCACTAAAGGGCTCGTATGTGGTCCAGAGTGGACTTCTACTTTTACACGGGTCTCTGGTCTGCTGTCCTGGGGGATGTCTGGGCAATGGCATTGACCCTTAACGGACTTCTGAGGACTGGCCTAGCTGGGTGATAGGCTATAAAGAAAGGCCTTTCAGAGCTGAAGAAACTCATCCCTCCAGAAGTCAAGGAGGACCTGGGGAACCTCTGGGTCACATAGACCCTCTGCTTGCCAGGGAAAACAGTTGGATCCTGTCGGGAGAGGAGGATTGGAAATGGCGAAGGATGATGGGTTTGGGATGCTAAGATAGAGAAGAGGTCATAAAGGAGGAGGACAGGAAGGGGAGCACTAAACCCACCCCTTCGCTGCCCCCTCCATCCCTCCATCTGTCAGTCATCCATTACCCACCCCCCAGTCCATCGCCTTGCTGCATACCTAATCCAGTTCTTCTGTTGGTCTCAGGTGGGGATATGGGTGAACTAGTCAATGCTGGAGAAACGGACATGAATCAGACAAGGCCTTTCCCACCTCACTGAGTTCCCAATCTCATGTTTTGCACAATGCACAGTGCGGACAGGATTTTTTTGTCCTGTACATATAGAAATAAGAAAACAAGTAAGAATATTTAGAATGCACAGCACATATTAGAAAACCTGATCCACCAACTCAATTATTCTTGCTTATTTTTTTCCCGTGAGCTTTGTTCTACAAATAGTGTCCTCGTTGCTCTGGGGAAATTTGCCAGATTCTGTTTGAATTGGGTTGTTCAGAACAGTTATTCTCCCTGAAGTACTGCTTCCCTGCTCCTTCCCTGCCCTTCAAAAAATATTGTGTCCTGAACTCCTGGAAAAGGCCGAGCCCCAGCCAGCCTTGTTCTCACTCACCATTTGTGAGAGGTGGTGAGGGTGAGTGGAAAGAGCGCTTCTCTGGGCACTTGGAGCCTGGGGTTCTAGTCTTGGCTTTGTCCCTTTGAGCAAGTCACTTCCCTTCTCTGGGCTGGGCTGTGTGATTCTCAGTTTCGCCCATCTCTAACTTTCCAAGGCCCTCAGATTCTTCCACTTGACATCTCTGTGTACCTTGACCTGTGTGTTGATACCAATGGAGCATCATCATCCACTCCCCTCCCTCCAGGAGAGGGAATTTCACATGGTCGGTAAGTCAGCAAATGTTTGAATGAGTTACTTCTTGCCAGCTCCTTAAAAAAAATGTCCCTTTGTTGCCCACATAAAGACCAACAATGCCCAGAAGACTTAGAGGACATCAAATCTGACTGAGAACAGAAGGAAAAGCCACATAGCCCTTTGTAAATGTCTAAGTGCACCTACAGTGAGCCAAGCTCTGCATGAAGCCCTGGATCCCACTGACAAACTAAGACCCGGTCTTGCCTTGAGGAACACACACTCTAGTGGGGAGTTGGGCATGTGCACAAATACTGATGCTGTGAACAAAGCTCCATGGAAATGCATGCAGCTGCAGAGGACAGAGTAGGAAGGGTTCCCAGCTGAGGCGTATGAAGCCAGAATCTTGTGCGTGAGTAGCAACAAGATGGGTGCCAGGAAATGGGAAGAGAGAACTCTGCATGAGGGGAGATGTGAAGGTGTGCAAGCGAGCGGTGGTTTTAATCGCAGGTCGGTGGGCGCTGCCAGCATTTGGGGTTCAAATGAGGAGTAACAGTCAAGACCCAAGTTCTTAAAGGCCTTGAACAATAAGCTAAGGAGCTTCAATTTTTATCCTAAATTCAGTGTTTATCCTGAACACAAAGGGATTTTGAGAGGTTTTAAGAGGAGAATGAGATGGCGTCTTAGTTGGGTTCCCCTTAAGCAGAGCCTAAGATGAGAACCTGGGTGCATGTGGTTTACTTAGAAGGTGGCTCCGGGAAACAGAAGGGGTGTGGAGAAGTGACACAGGGAGGGAAGAACATCAGACACTGTGTTCTCGAGCTGGTGACCACTATAGGCAAGGCGGATCTCAATGCTGGGAATCCTTTAGTGAACCAGCTAGAACATACGCCAGAAGTGTCCCGTTGAAGAATGGGAGCCGGGGGCCTTTATCCACTCCCTCCCATCCTTCATCAGGTGGAGGTTGCCCTCAGAGGAATGATCCTTTGCACTCTGGACTGCTTCCGTGTAAACAATGCCTGTCTGCCTTCAAGCCCTGCCCTCAGTGTCTCTATGGGAGCATGTCACACGTGTGGACATGCAGAGTAAATTACCACAGATGCCAAAGGACCATGCCTGACCTTCTTCTGTCTACCTGACCTCTCCCTTATGAGGTGGTTTGTTTTTAGAGTCAAATGAGCTTTAGCCAATCATGGGTTCAGCTGGCTTTTGTGATTTCAGGGAAATCCCAGAGGTAGAAAAACAGAGCGACAGCTCAGGGTGCACTTGAGATGGGAGGTTGGATATATGCTCAGGACCGTCCATCACAGCTGCCCTTCACTCAGGTGGGCTTCAGGGATGTGGGATATCTACTACCTACATGGTTGGATTTGCCCTTCAAAATGTCACCTTGGTCTTAGTAAGGAGTATGGACTGGAGGATGGGGCAAGACTGGCAGCAGCAGACATATTTTATGGGAGAAATTCTCAGTGGTTTTATCTCAAATCCAATCAAAGCTATGTGAATTTTCTCAGTGTCAAGTTTGGTGCAGGAAGAACCCAGGGAAATAGTGGGAGTGGCTCTTTCCAAGAGGAAGACAGGGTGAGAAGGTGAAGTTATCCTGGTCTATATTAAAGGATATTTTTCTCTCACCTCATTGGGTCTCAAGACTTTATCCTCGGAGGTGTTCAACTGCAAGATAAGTGGGGTCAGGTACCAAGGAGGCAATTGAAACTTTGACCCTTCCCCCTTTCCAGAACCTCCAGAGGGCAGGTGAATATTTATGGACTTAGAACAACTCCTAGTTGCAGAGGTGAAACTTCTGTCTTATTGCACTGCTTCAGTTCAGGCACTCACCTTGTTGGGGAGAAATTAAAGATTAAATCAGAGCTTTCAAATATCCTGTGGGGTATTTTGCAATAAATGCAGAGCATCTCTATCAGATGCCTTTGGTCCAGAGACAGAAAGGTTATGTTATTTATTTTTTACTTGTGGAGAAATAACATCTGGACCCTATAGAGATTCGTTCTTCACTTTTCCAGTGTCTACCATGTCATTGGGATAATTCTTCTCTTTTTTTACATTTTCTAACTGCTTCTTGGAGGAAATAGCTCTTCATTGCTTTGAAGAGCATCTTTGCCTAGACTTCAAGGCAAAGAAACCCCTTGCCAGTCCCGGGCCATAAAAATGCTGGGAAACTCAGGACAGAGCAGGGCCGTTTCTAAATGTGATGCTTTTCACTGGGCATGCTTGGGTCACAGCTGTGGAATTGGCCTTTGTTGGAACTGGATGGAGTCTAGTCCTGTTTCCTGGAGTTAGGTTGTAAAAGTGTCTGCAATTTCAGGTCTGTTCTCTGAACCATCACTTCCATGTAAGTAATGCCTGTCTGTTCTTCAAGCTGTGCCCTCTCTGTCTCTCTCAGAGCATTTTACACATGCGGGTGTGCAGAGTAGGTTAACACAGATGCCAAAGGACCATGCCTGGCTTTCCCCTCTGTCTGACCTCTCCCTTATGTGCTGGTTATTTTTAGAGTCAAACGAATTTTAGTCAGCCTTTTACCAAAGGACAGCCAGTTTAATCTTCCTAGAGTAACAATTATAGTACATTAGTCTGTGTTCATGGAATAAAGCAATTAAGGAAGGCCTCCTTTCGATGATAATTTCATGGGATTCTGTGATTTGCTTGTAGTAGATGCCCAATAAATATTTATTGAATAAACGAATGAATGAATGAGTGGGATAAAGCAAGATGCTAGGCACTGGAAAAGAAGGCTCTAAAATATTAATGGGGATTAGGACCAGCTATGTAATTTGCAGGGCCCAGTGCAAAATGAAAAGGCAGGGTCCTTGTTCAAAAATTATTAGGAAATTCAAGATGGCAAACAGCAGAGCATTCAACCAAGCACGGGGCCCTTCCGAGTGTGAAGCCCTTTGTGGCAGCACGGGTTGAATGTCCCTGCAACTGGTCCTGATGGCAGTTGTCTTTGAGAACTGGGATTATGGAGTAAATATATTGAAAATTCTCTATAATGAACATGAATGCTTTTAATAATCAGGAAAAGGTTATTCTAAAAACCCTACAGCATAAGAGCAGTTGTATGTGCTCTGGACCACGAGTCGGGAGAGCGGGATGCTAATTTTGATCCTCCTGCCTTGTACCACTCGAAGAGTCATGTCCACTCTGCTTCTTGATTTCCTCCCCAGTACAATTCCTGGGATGGCAAGGAAGAGGTCCCAGGCTTCCTCCTGCCTGGTGATTCTTGGATGCTAAGATTATCTCTAAAAAAATGTTCCCTGGGAGTTCCTTGGACACAAAGCTTAGACAACCATGTAAGGGCAAAGTCTGCCAAATTTTCTCGGAATTGCTTTCGGAAATATTCCTGACCAGGCTGCCAGGAGCATAACCCTCTCTGTGAAAATATCTCCTCGCCAGAAGTTGCTGGTCTCCGGGGGGATGGATGCTTTGTGTGGTTCTAAGTCAGCAAAGCCAAAGGGGACGATGAGCCCAGGCAGTCCCTGCTTGTCATTCTAGCCTCACATTGTGGCCCAGGGCGGGGGTGGGTGGAGGGGACAGTCCGTGGCCGGCAGTCCCCTGTTTTCTTACAGCAGTTGCATGAAGACTGCAAATATTTGAGCTGATTGTACTCGCTCGTAGGCAGCGATGAATCATTTCATGATGGGAAGACTGAAACATGTGTGATGAAATTAACGTCAATTGAAACAGAAAACGGATTCCGGCTCCCACCGCAGCGAGCTTCAGAGTGGGGCCCGGAGAGCGCGGAGCCCGTGCTGCTATTCTTAGTGGCTAAAACTCCCATGCTACCAGTGTTGCTTTTTCTATTTTTATTTTCTTGAAAAGCTTTTCAGCCCCTTCTGTGGGGGCACCTTCTTATCAGATTTTGTCTAGCTTAGGTTCCCTCTCGATTTAGACCTCTGGGGGAAAAAAATAGAGAAAAAGGAAACTAGCGCAAACCTTTAGAGTCTAAAGGAGAGGAAAAATGAGGGACTGTATCCCCCCAAAAAATAACATTTGAGGTTTACACTTCCCCTTAAATGCTAGATGGAAGGGTGTTCAACGACGGAGGAATGTACTTTTAGGGGGCGATACAATTTTGAAGCATTAGCCAGTGTTCCCCCGCCTTCCGTTCTTTTCCGCTTCATTCCTCTTTCATTCATTTCCTTACTGGCTTTTGAATTTCAAAAACACAGCCCTGCAGGAAGCAGAAGGAACTCACGTGTAGAGATAGATTTGGGAGGATTTCCTAGTGAGTCTGAGCAAGGCTTCCTATTCTAGAATCAGAAGAGGATTCCCTAGGCTGTGGCGAGCAGACTCAGGGGGAATGCGATACAGCAGAGGAGTTGCTGGTGGGTCTCTGAGAAAAGTCTTGGGGCTTATGAGACCCTCCCCAACCCTGGAGACACCCAGCAGGGGTCATCACACCCGCTTGCTCCAGGCCCTGCCCCCTGCATCCTTCCACTGCTGATGGCTGGCCATCCACGGGCCTCTGTCTGGAGAGTCTTGCCCACATGCCCCAGCCAGTGATACAACACCCTGGCTGACGGGAGGCAGACCAGAGTCAGCCCAAATTCTCAGGCACGGATTTGAGCCTTGGAAGTCAGAGAGACCCAGGGGGCTCCAGTAAGTTCTAGCATTTATCTGAACCTCAGCTTTCTCAGATGTGAAATGGGGATAGTGCAAGTACTCAACAGGGATGGCGACTGCATCACATTCTAAGACAGAGCTCTGAGCTCCATGCTCAGCACGTGGCTGCCAGCCGGTGGAGGACAGCCTGCCCTCTGACGTTCCCATGAGCGCTCCTGTCCTCCTCCTGGCTCTGGCCTGTGAGCTGGGCTGGTGCCTCCGCCTCACCCGAGCCTCACTCTCACTCCATCCAGTCTTCTTCTGGCCCCAGCATCGCTTGGGACTGAATCCACTTAAGAAATGAAGAGATCCAGGGTCAGAAGCTTTTGGAGACCATAACAACATTTTTTTTTTTTTCTCTAAATGAGAAATATGTTCTGGAAACATGAAGACCCAGCCTCTATAAGGAGGGCGGTGCCACAGCAAGTGCCGTATCCACCAGCCTCGTGTGGTGTTTAGGGGTAAACCATGTGGGTTCGAGCCTACATCTGACCCTGAGATGTAACGGCTGTGGCAAATTACTCACCTTAGCCTCTTTGTGACTCACTTTCCTCCTCGGTAAACTGATGAGAATGCCAACACTTACAGGGTTGTTGTGAGGATGACATGAATCCACACATGGAAAGTGTGCCAGACACACAGGATGGGTTCAAGACGTGCCAGCTATTACTGCTGTTCAGGTTATAGTGTCTGGCTGCTCCTCCTTTCATTTTGGCTTGACTTGCTGATCTAATTAGGCTTTCTGGGGGCAAGGGTCAGCTCTTCTCTCTGACCTCTAAGGAAGGGGGCTTTCTATAAGGCTGCCTGGGCCTGGGGGGCTGTTGGATCTGAGCCTGCTCTGGGATCTGGGGACCACTGTGGCCTCCCTGGCTTCTCCTGCTGCCCTCTGCGCCCTTGGCTCCTCTGCCTCCTCCACTCCTGTTTCCTCAGACCTTGGTTTCCCCATGTCTCTCCACGGCCTCTTTCTTCCTCTTAGAGAGCTCCTTGAGATGGACTTCAGAAGTAGGTCCTGAAACAAAAATTCAAATCTGAGTGGTTATTTGGGAGAGGGTTCCAGGCAGTATCAGAAAGTGGGTGAAGGAGTGAGGGAGGGACAAGCTAGGCGGCCAGTAAAGGATGTTTTGTCAAGTAAGTTTCCACTTTGGGTAACTGGAGCCTAATCCCTGTGGGGGACTCAGGACATCAGTGTCGAGCATATGCCTCCAAGGCAGTCCATGTGACGGGCCAGAGGGCTGGGGTGTCTATACACCAAATGTCGCTAGACGCTTCTCAGGGCTGCTGTGGGGCATTAACTCTTCGCACTTCCAGCCTCCTCTGCATGTTGACCAAGCCTGTTCCTGTGGGGTGAGTCACAGGTGTTCGCAGAAAGCAGCTTTCAGCATACAGAGGTGGGGACCTAGAGGTCCTGGGAGGGGGGCAGCCACAGCACCTGCTATAGCCCCTCACTGCTAACTGACTGCTCTTTCTGTTTCCTAATTCCAGATATGAGGTGGGGGAGGGGAGGAAGAATTGAGGAGTGATTAGGGAGCAAAAGAGGGAGGGAGGGAAGATAAAGGAGAAGGAGGTGAGAGAATAAGAATGGGAATCAATATATGAATCTGGAAGACCCATGTCATCCCTTTGCTCTATCCTTGGTCTGATCAACTATGGCCAGGAGGGAGGGGTCATCACCCATGGCTGAGACAGGGAAAGATTCATCTGAATGGCCTGTTGACTACATCTTTTCTATAGTTTCCCAGGGACTAGAGTGATAGAAGTGGGTTTGTGCTGACAGCTTGAGGAGAAGGGAGGTGAAATCATATGGTCTCAGCCTTGTTTCTCTTGTAGCATCCGCATCAGCGAGTATGCTGAATTCCTTCCCGCTCGACAGCCGAGGTGATGAAAAGTCACATAAACCCAGAGGAAGTCATGGGACAGTGGCCAGCCCAGAGCAGTTGTTTCACCTTAAAACCACCCTCATCTTGGCTGTGTCATATCCATGAGAGAAGTCACAGACGGCTGTGCTGCTTTCTCACTCCTTTGCAAAGAAACGGAAGAGGAAGTTACAGCTTCCACCTCCTGACATTTTTCTTGCTCCAGGGTAAATCACAGCTAGCAGTGATAGAATATCTTGGCCAAACTCTACCCAAAGAAAAACAAATCATGATTTAATACTCGGGGAGCAGAATCATTCTGAAGGATGCTTGGGAAAGACTCTTCTAGAACAATGTTACTCAAATGAGCACACAAGTCACCTGGTGATCTTGCTGAGGTGCAGATTCAGATGCAGCAGGTCTTGGATGGAGCCAGGGAATCTGAATTTTCTAACGAGCTCCCAGGCAGTGCTGTTGCTGCCAGTCCAAGGACTTTGCGTAGAAAGGGCATCGCCTTTAGATTTAGACATAACCAGATTTAAATTCCAGCTCTGCTTCCAGCTGTGGGAAGTTGGGCAAGTTACTTAACTTGTCTGAGCGTCCGTTCTTTGAGATTGAGAATGTGGAACGGAATTCTTACCCCTCAGGGCTGTTGTTAGATTGTGATGGGCTGGTGTATGCCCGTGACCACACACGCAACGTCCTGCGCTGTAATTATGTTGTGATTCACTCACCTACTATTTATTCTTTCCTTTCTTCCTTGGGCCATCTCTCCACCGTGGGCAGTGGTATCTTCCAATTTCAATTACCGTCAAGGAGGGCCACTGACTGAAGACTAGCCTGGGACAGAGGTCACCTGCAACTTTTGTAAAAAGAGGGCTTGTGGAGGGCTGTTGTGCAGCGTTGGGCTTGTCACTAAAGACAAGAAAACAAGTGCATCTGTCTTTAAGAAACAGGAAAGTAATTCAGATAGTAGGTGGGGTCAGGAGTTCAGCCCGTCCTGTGGAATCTGATTGGGATCCCACCCTTGCCCTGCTCATAGAGCTTTCCCTCAGAACCCATTTCCTGACTCTCAGATCATTTCTGATTCTGTACCTGGTCCTGTATTCCATGCCTATGAACTTGCTCAGTTGACAAGCACTCTTGGACTTGGGTTGCCCGTCTCCAGACAGACTTACCCAAGCAACAACCTTCTTTCTTTCTTTCTGTCAATTCCTTCCTTTCCTGGACAATGAGAAATTCTCTCTCTGAGTCTCAGTTTCCCTGTCTGGACAATGAGTCTACTTCAAGCAAGACTTGTATACTTAACAGCTCTTTCCCTGTCAATGGGCTCAGCTACAACAGTCTCAACAATCTTTGTTCCTGAACTCCTTTCATCAGTCTCCCTTGTTCTTCATCACTAACCCTTTGCTCCAGATCCTGCCTCACTTCTAGGTCCTTTAGATGCGGGGGGGGGGGGGGGGGGGGGTGCCATATTCACACAAAATGGCGCCCCTGGAGTTGTGCAGTACACAGCTTGCATAGATGTACATTGAAGCCTTGCTTGGGCCAACTACTTTGGACACAGTATCCCATGCTCTAGGTTTCAAACTAGTCCCATACCTACTCCCAGATCCTAAAACTCTAGTGTGGACCCAGCTCCTGACTTTCCCACAAGCAAAGGAGTTGAGCTGCAGAGTAAACCTGAGGGAGGCTGGGCTAACCCCAAAAGAGCTAGGGTGCAATTTGCATGTGCATGCAGCCAGATGACAAGACCAGAACTTGGTACTGTCAGCCTTTCTTGGGTCCTACACCTCAGGCTTAATGTCATGACTCAGTATTTTAGTAAATATTAGGTTTTGATGCTCTTCAGAAAGCTGTCTTGCTCAGCCTAGAAAAACCATCTTGAATCAACTCATTTTGGTCACTAGATAACAAACTCCAGTGGTTTAATAAGCATTTGTCTATGTTGTATCCATGGCAAGAAAGTGAATATCAATTAGGCCTCCACCAGCCACATTGCCTAATGCTAGTTCCCATTGGTGGAATTTACGTCAACAGCTTTGTTTCACTGTCACTATTCATGTTTCAATGTCATTGTTCTTGCCAGCAAGGAGTCCATGAAATCACCCATTTCATTCATGCTGGAGTTACATAAGAGAGAATTGATAAATTAACTGTATTTAATGTAAGAAACAGAAATGTGTGATACTTTTCTGACCAAAGGAATATCTTACGGACACATGAGCAAGAGGAAGAAGAGTTGTGGTCTGTGGATGGAAGACTGAACCCACACATGCAATGGCTCCCCACGTCTAGAATCGGAACAGCAAATATATTGCAAGTGTGCTATGGTGCCCCAGAGCTGGCTTGTACCAGTTTGTAATAGCTGTTTGTGTGCATTTCTTCCCAACTCTGCTATCAGTGATATTACGTGGGTGACTTGAAACTGGAGAATTTTTACTGTGCAAATTGGCCAATGGCACAATCAGGACTTCTCTTCTTTTTAGAGAATGGTTATTAAATATTTACTAGCACGCCACTGCAAATGGATCACCAGTTCCTCCCTCTCATCTGTGGCATATCTTACTTAAAAAATTCTAGAACATTTTCCCCCTTTGAACACAGATGAGGCTCAGAACTCTTTCCAATACATTCTCTAGGCATTGAATTGGTGTCAGCTCAAAGAATAAAACTCACTCAATAAAATCTATTTATCTTGGTCCAGTGTGTCCTGCAAAGGACCTCTAAATGGTGTAGAACAGTAGAGCTCAAACTTTTGGATTTTATAAACCTTTAAAATGTCCAAAATTTTTTTTGGAGCACATGAGAATAATCAACTTCTTATTTGGCTAAGTAAGGACATAGAAGAAAGCAAAACAATAAAAACAAAATATCTTCCAATTTCTACCATCATAATCAAGTCTCAAAGAAGGGCATTTTAACACCATCCTCCAGATATCAAGTATATATATAATCTCAGAACACAGGCCTCTTTGTTAAGTAAATAAACACCTCTTCATTTTTCTCATTTGCTGCATTCCAGTGTAAACTTTCTTTTGGACCAGCCTAAAGTCCAGGGACCCATATTTTGGAATAACAAACTTTCAGAGTTCTGGGGTCATTGTCCGAAGCCAACCATTGCAATACCACGCTCCCTACTTCACAAGGCTGCAGAGACGATACGTAAGATGGTGCCATGAACGTACTTTCAGCAGGATAAAGAGTTTTGCAAAGTTGGACTATCTTGCCATTTTGTACCCACTTTTCTTCATGCTTGCTGATTTCTCTTTAGCTAGACTACCCAAATTGCAGAGTACCACCCCATATTAGTAAAAATGTAGGATGGAACTAAATCCTTATATTTTCAGTTTGCTTAGTGAGACCTGGAGCAGTGAGGAGGGTCTATCCATCTTATTGGATGACAATGAAGTCAGTGAATTCAAGGAAAGGGGTGTAAATCATTCATTCACTCGTGTATTCAGCTAACATTTCTAAGGCACATGATAAGCACCCTTCTGCAACAAACTCCTCCTCCCAACCCCCACCCTTAGCAGCTTCCTTTCCTCTAGTCTGGCTCCTGCCACATAGCCGCTCAGGATATTGAACTAAGGCAAATCCGCCTGGGTCACTCCCCTGCTTAAAGTCCCCAGTGGCTCCATCTTGTCTTCAGCGGAATTCCAAACTCCACACATGACATACACCCGCTTCATGACTGAGTCATCACCCATACCTCCAGCCCCAATCCTTCCCACTCTCCAACAAGCACCCGATCACTCAGATGTAGCCAGTTTACTTTTCCTCCCCAACACTCATTCTCTTCCTCATCTCTTCCTGGGTGAGGCTACTGGCTCCATCCAGATTGCCCACATCTTTGATGAACTCCCTCCTGTTCTCTTGTTAAGGTTCAAATCAGGGACGGCCTTCTTTAGAAAGTCTTCTGAACATTTCTTGGGCCCCATAATAGCACACACCGTGCTATACCCTAATTTTCCATTTACTTGTCTCTCCCACTCACCTCAGAGTTCCTTGAGAATGCATCATTGAAGAATAACAAAGAACTGAAGCCCAGACAAATTAAGTAATGTGCCCGACTTCCTGCAGCTGGAAACAGCAGAGCTGGAATTTAAATCCAGTCATGTCTAAATCTAAAGGTGATGCCCTTGCTACTCAAAGTCTTTGGACTGGCAGCAACATTAGAAAATTCAGATTCCCTGGTTTCATCCAAGAGCTGCTGAATCAGAATCTGCATTGTGGCAAGGTCACCAGGTGACTTGTGTACTCATTTAAGTTTGACTATCATTGTTCTGGAAGAGCCCTTCCCAAGCATCTTTCAGAATGATTCTGCTTCCTTAAATGAAATCTTGAATCATTTTTCTTCTGATAGAGTTTGGCTGAGATATTTTGCCATTTCTAGCCATATAGTAGGTGCTCAAATGTTTGTTAAATGAATGAGAGGGTGTACACTAAGCCAAGAAAGAGAAAGAACATTCCAGAGAAAGAGAACAGTATGAGCAACAATAAGCCAGTATGGAGAAGGATGTCGTGTTGTAAAGAGGGAAACAGCCAGTATGTCTGGGAGACAGGGCACAGGGGGCGGACTGGGTGGGTGAGACCGGAAAGGTGGCCTGGAGTCAGTTCCCAAAGGCCCTAGAGTGCTATGTCTGTGGGCTTGGACTTCATCCTGAGCAGCAGAGAGGTTTTGGGCAAAAGGGTAAGAAGGACAAGCTTATCGGTTATAAAGAACGTTCTGGAAGCTGACACAGAACATGGAATAGTGGGGCAGGGCAACTGGAGTCAAGTAGACCAATTACTCCACTGTTGCCATGGCTGGTGAAGTGGACCATGATGATCTAATCTAAAGCGAGGTATTGGCAGCAAGAGCGGAGGGTGGGGGGCATTTGAATCTGCAGTTCTGCGCGTGGAGTACAAGTATATTCCTGGAAGCAGATTTGAGACATTAAGAGCAGATGTTCCTTTGCAGGATGTGGCAGAGGCTGCAATCAGGTGTGCTGTGCTTGGGGGGTCTGAGGTATAAATTGGTACCACTCCGAAATAGCATCCAAGGAGTCTGACTGTGCAGGTTAACATGTAGCTAATTTTACTGGGAACAAACAGCGATGTTTAAGTGGTGTGCATTCTTGGGGTTTGCAGATTTGGAATGTATTTTGATGTCTCCCTTTGCCTGCTGTCCATTAGGAAAAATGTAACTCTTATATAAGCATTGCTGTTGCTTGGAACATTTTTCATTAGAGCAAATTTGTTTCAAAATTGACTGTAGATTATATTGCATTTTGTTTGAAAGAACTTTCTGAATTAAAATAGAGAGCCAAGTATGCAATGCTCAGTGTGAAACAGAAGTTCGATTACTTACAATTATGAGCATATTCTCCATGTGTGTATAGATGGCGTCTCATATGTCAAGCATTTTAGTGCTGGAAGTCGTTTTACAGATTACTTAGTACAGCACTCCCAAAATAGAGATGAAAGCACAGAGAGGGAAGAAAATTGCCCGAGGTCACATAACAAGTTAATGGTAGAGTTGGAACTGGTTTAGGTATCCTTATGTAGCTTTTTGATGAGATTAAAGAAAAAAATGTTTTCTGAATTTCCATTTTGCGGAATATTCAATAGTTCTTTCTCTACAGACTAACATTAGAATAACTTTGCATCAAACAGACTCCAGAATAGATCTAAAGGGAAAATGTGTTTGAAGATGTCAAGCATAGCATGCATTCACAACACCGAAAATTCGAGAAGGGGCAGCATGGCTACCATGTGCTGTATTTTTCAATGTTGTTCAAGAGAGCAGCCTCCCACAGTCCTACTATTTGATCAAATCTAATCTCATGAAGCCTGTTTTATTAGGCTTTGAATTACCTTGCCCAGGTGAGCATTTGGATGACTACTGAGGCCAAACCTGATGCTTCAGCCTTCTTTACCCACCACTGACAATCCATTGCCAAGTTCTGCTAATTGTACCCCCTACATATCTCTGGGATGTATCATCTGGCTCTGTCTCCCCTGCATCTATCCTACTCTAAGCCCGAGTTCCTCACCCTCATGGAGACATTGGAATAGCCCACTATTCAATTTGCCTCCCTCCCTTCTTGACTGTATTCACTATAGCCCAGTCCTTACACAGCAGCCGGATTTAATTTTTCCCTCAAAACTCAGATCTAATCATGTGAACCTGTTATCCCAACCAAAATCTGGGTCTGGCCAACCCCTATCTCCTTGCCCTCCAGTCACCATCTTATTCTCCACTCCAGCCCCCAGGTTTCCCCTCCATCCTTCATATTTGCCAGGTCCCTGGCAGAGCTTTTGCACACACTGGCTGCCCTGTCCTCAGCCCTCCAACCTCCCTTTGGCTGCTTAATGCTAACTCATTCTTCAGACCTCAAAAAGGATTTTTCTTCCTCGTGTAAATTTTTTGCTGATCCTCAGATTAGGTCTGCCTCCCCTGTTTGTCACTGGCACAGAACCCTCTGTTCATCCTGTTTGTTCACAGCCATTACTGAAATCATAGCTTTAGATGCTCCTGTGGATTATTTGGTTAGCGCTGTACCTCTCTCCCTGTCTAGATCATAAACTCTATAGGGATTGCTTTTGTTCTGTGTGTTGTTGATTACCGTAGTGTCGTCAGAACCCATCACAGTGCTAGGCACTCAGTGAAGATTGTTGAATGAATGTCTTCACAAGATAAACACACTCTGCATAGGAAAGTCCCAATGGCTTGGTTCTGTTTGTGATCAGAGCATATCTCTGTTAGTTAAAATCAGTGAATACCATCATTTCCCATAGAATGTTACCCAAAGGAGAGGCTTGTGCCTGGTCTATCGTCTTGTTAACATACTGGGCACTCTGCAGTGATCTCTGCTCCATAGGTGAGGTGATATCAGAATCCTATCAACACCACCTCCTTCCACGTACCCTCCATTTTTCTATTCCTCTTGCAGGGGCTAGTGAGGCAGCCATGAGACCCAGGCAGAGGCCTGTCCTGGGATCTCACAATGAGTTGAGTAACCCAATGTGAGAAAATCCAGAGATGAGGACAAACTATGACATAGGCTCAGAATGCTGATGGTTAAACCAGGCACACACATTCCTACTTCAAGTGTGAGAACCACATTGGAGATGGAAACAAAGAAAACAAGAAACAAAAGCAAAGTCAAAAGAGTCCAAAGCAAGAGAGACTCTGGAGAAGGGCTGAGCAAAACAGAAGGATAGAAACAACTTCTGTTACCACGAGCATCATGGAGAGTGCCGGACCAGAGATGGATAGTAGGTGAGTCAGTCTGGTGAAAACATAGGATATCCCAGTGGACAGCCTTTAGTTCCCTTCTTCTCATCGTTGTTTAATTCCTGTCTAACTCATCTTTTTCCATTCTGGCCTTATTCCCCAATTAGTCTCCTTCTATTTAACAATATGGATTGTTCTGGAGTCTTCTAAGCTCATTTAGGATATTATCGTTTATAAAACAATATATTGCCTCTTACTTCAGAGAGCTTGCACTCTCTTTGTGGAGATAAAGTAGTACATAGGAAGAACTCTTAAAAATGATATTTTTTCTTTACAAAGATAATGTCAAGCAAGTCTTTCCTGATGCAATCTTGAAGACAAGAAGGTGAATTATAATTTAAAACAAAACTCCCTTGATTACTTAAGGGAGCAGCCAATTATTTGCTAGACTCTTGAGGAGTTCCACAGGTTATGAAGGAGAGGGTGGTGCTCTCAGAATGAAACTATGTGGTTGGTTCACCCTCTGAGCAGGTCAGGCACAAAGCTGGCAGAGGAGGCTCCACCCTAACTCCATTTTGTCTCTAAGAGTTGAGACCCGGTGCCCTGACCAGAGCCGCAGGCAGCTATGGTGGTACCCCAAGGCTCCTCACCTCTGCCAGTTCCTCTTGCTCTGTGTTGGCTTTTAGATCACTGCTCCCAGAATGCATTGTGGTCAGGACATGCAGACGATGGATGATGGCACTTTGTATCCTGGCACGGGTGGTCCTTCACCACGGGGTGATAAGGATGAGCAACAGCAACTTCCTTCTGGGATCTAGTCTCGTAGATGTGGATGGAGATTAGAAGATGAGTGTTAGCAACAGTACTCTCTGGAAATTTTTCCACTTAGCACAGCTGAGAATAAACCATACACCTTAGTTACACGAGGACCTACATTCTCTTTGTCAAAGGGAAAGAGGAAAAGGACAGGGAATGGTTCCAACACAGTTAAGTAGAGAAAGAATCGGTGACTGGTTCATGAATGCCAGACTCTTTTGGAGATGGTGGCTATACTTTTTAAAAGGCTCAGAGTTTCTTTCTATGTCACTCCCCAACCTTTGAAAAACTTTGCAGTAGATGAATGCCTTCTAGACACTGAAGATCAGCCCAGCAGTCGAATACCTTAACATTCATTTCAGCTTCAGATCCAAGAAAGAGGGTTTTTCCAGCATCCACTGAGGAGGCCAAGAGTAATTCATTCACTCGGTCTGCTGCCAGTGCCTGTCTGTCTGGTACATGGCAGCCATTCAAAAAGTATTTGTTAAGTGAATGAGTCAATGTATCAGCGAACAAATGAAAAAAGCCTCTTTCCACTGATAAAACGTATACTTTCTACCAAATTATCCCTTTTAAAATTGCATCACTATTTTTTTTCTTTTCTAAGGGAGCATTCTCATCAGCATACGCACATGCCCTAATATCTTCCATCTTAAAAACAAAGAAAAAAGGAAAAACTTGACATTGTTCCCTTGACTCCACATTCACTTTCAGTTATCATCCATTCTCCTGTTCTTCTCTTTGTTCAAATTGTCTCAGCATTTGTTTTGTGGTCTTCATTTTCCCACCTCCCGGTCTCTACACAGCCAACTTTGGGGAGGTTAGTCTCCTTCTGATCTACTGAGAGCATGATTTTGAGGTCACCAAAGACCTCCATGTAGCTAGTTCCAGCAAATCTCTTTTCTGCCTCCTGATGACCTCTCAGTGGCATTTGGCAAAGTCGCCCACACCTTTAGATCGAAACCTTTTTCTTCTTAGCCTCTGTGACCTTCATGGGCTCATGACTCCAACTTTTTTTTTTTTTTGGTGAGGAAGGTTGGCCCTGAGTTAACATCTATTGTCAATCTTCCTCTTTTTGCTTGAGGAAGATTGTCCCCAAGCTAATATCTGTGCCAATCTTCCTACACTTTGTATGTGGGATGCCAACATAGCATGGCTTGACGAGTTGTGTAAGTCCACGCCCAGGATCCAAACTCAGCATGCGAACTTAACCACTATGCCACCGGGTAGGCCCCATGACTCCAACATTTTTAAATCCAGGTCTGGTATTTCTAAGTACATTTCAATATTTTTACCTATTTGACTAATTTGCATTTAGAATTTAACATCTTGGGAACAGAATTCTTAATTATCCACCCTGGACCTTTAACCACTCAAGTCATCTCCATCTTAATAAGCATCACCCAGGTGTTCAAATTAAAAACATCCAGATTCTTCTCTTTCCTTTTTCCTGCAGGTCCCAGTCATTCTTTAAAGGACTTCTATTGTATTTATAATAAAATCCAATCTGTTCACTATGGCTTAGATTAGCACAAGTACTGAAGGCACAGAGAAGTGGATGGAGAAGCACTGGACCAGAGATGAGATGCTGGATGGTGTGGCCATATGACGCATATCAAGTTCAAGGGACTGTGGAAAATTTAACTCAAGAGTGAACTAGCATTGGTGTCCAAAGATTTATATGTAAAACGTGGGTCAAGAAAGTGCCCAAGAAATAATTGTTCTTACTCTGTGGTGGGTGGTAGGGATATATTTCTGGGACTCTATTTCTTTTTCTTTTTTTTTCACTTTTTATTAAGATTATGATAGTTTATAACCTTGTGAAATTTCAGTTGTACATTATCGTTTGTCAGTCATGTTGTAGGTGCACCACTTCAACCTTTGTACCCACCCCATACCCCTCTTTCCCCCTGGTAACCACTAATCAGTTCTCTTTGTCTACATGTTTAACTTCCACATATGAGTGGAGTCATACAGAGATTGTCTTTCTCTATCTGGCTTATTTCACTTAACATGATACCCTCAAGGTCCATCCATGTTCTTGTGAATGGGACAATTCTATCCTTTTTTATGGCTGAGTAGTATTCCCTTGTATATATATACTATATCTTCTTTATCCACTCATCAGTTGATGGGCACTTAGGTCGCTTCCACGTCTTGGCTATTGTAAGTAATGCTGCAATGAACATAGGGGTGCATGGGACTTTTGGAATTGCTGATTTCAAGTTCTTTGGATAGATAGCCAGTAGTGGGATGGCTGGGTCATATGGTATTTCTATTTTTAAGTTTTTGAGAAGTCTCCGTACTGTTTTCCATAGTGGCTGCACCAGTTTGCATTCCCACTGGCAGTGTATGAGGGTTCCTTTTTCTTCACAACCTCTCCAACATTTGTTACTATTAGTTTTATATATTTTTGCCATGCTGATGGGTGTAAGGTGATATCTTAGTGTAGTTTTGATTTGCATTTCCCTGATGATCAGCGATGATGAGCATCTTTTCATGTGCCTATTGGCCATCCGTGTATCTTCTTTGGAGAAATGTCTGTTCATGTCCCCTGCCCATTTTTTGATTGGGTTGTTTGATTTTTTGTTGTTGAGTTGTGTGAGTTCTTTATATAGTATAGTGATTAACCCTTTGTTGGATTTATGACTTGCAAATATTTTTTCCCAATTGGTGGGTTGTTTTTTTGTTTCAATCCTGTTTTCCCTTGCCTTGAAGAAGCTCTTTAGTCTGATGAAGTGGGCCTATTTCTTATAGGGGCAGAAACTAAATTAAGTTTGGCAACACATGCCCCTCAGTCACCATTCTATTTCTCCCTTGCCCATAGCACGCGTTAGTAATTAATGTCAGAGGATTTCCTGCTAAACCAAGATGAAACAACCCAAGCTTTCTGAACTGAATGCTCTAGGAAGTCATCAAAATCAAATAGACTTGGCACAGGAGAGACAGAACGTATTCGTCTCTCAGTAGATGAGACTCGGGGAAAATCTCAATCTGAGCTTGAGTGGTGGAGTGGGTGTTGGTGAAAGAGCAAGGTCTTGACTGACCTGATGGTTTTAAAGTCTGAGATTCAGGTCTTTGGGTACCTAGTACTGTCTTTATCCCCAGGTGGCCATAAAAAGGCAGAACCTTTTCCGCATCCCTGTGATGAGTTCTTCAGATGCTCCTGTTACACGACCAGCAAATCAGGCTTCTGATGCCTCCAAGTCTGGGAGGGTTCGAGATTTTATCCAAGTAGCTAGAGTAGGGACTGGGGAGTAGGGACGGGGATGAGGTGGACAGTCCCAAGTTTCATTCACCTTTTAATCCATGTACTGTCTAACTCTTGATGCAGGAAAGAAGGAGGTGTGCTGGTGTCCTTCTAATTTGCTCTCCGTGTTTTGACCTCTGAACTCTCCAAAGTGAGCTGACCCACTTCCCCCTCCAGCCCTCTGCAAATCACCACACATCAACAGTGCACGCTCACTTCCGCTTTCGCAGGGGAGACTGACAAGGACTTGTCATAACTCAGCATCTTCCTTCTGTGGCTGATGCTCCCTGCTGGGAGTTTTGAATGTCTTAGCAGTTGAAAGAGCGAAGTGAAATGGTATAAACGAAAGTGCCATTGCAAATGCCCCACTCCTTTAATTTATGATTTGGAATCACATTTCACTCAATTCTGCCAAGTCGCAGAGTGATTTGTGATAACACATTCTGGCGATAATTTAACAGAACTGAAATGATATTCGAATGGAGCTGCAGAAACTCCAGCTCCGACGAGTCCCCAGAGGAGGTCCTGTTCAACACAACAGCTGTTCGTTTACCGATTACCCTCTGGGAAGGTGGGCCTGACCTCACTGAGGCTCCATCCCTCTCAGATTGGCCCACTGGACCCTCCTTACTCTCCTTTTCTCCATTGCCTCAGACACCAAAATGCTCTCCTGTTTCCCTCTGAAATAGTCACAGAGATGATGACGGGGGTTAGCGTTCACTGAGAGCTTCTACAGAGCAGGCAACGTGCTTACGTGCTTCACCTCGTTTAGTACAAGAGCCCCACGATAGATGGCTGTTATTACTTTTACTTTATAGAAGAGGAAACTGAATGAGAGGTTAGCGGGCTTCCTGGAGGTTAGCTATGATGGCGGGGCTGGGATTTCATCCCACAACTGTCAAAATCCCAGAGGTTCTAGGAAGAGCTGTTGAAAGGATAACACGTATAGAAAGCGTGCCCCCTGGAGAAGGGTTGGAAGGTCGGGAGACTTAGCCTTGGAGAAGAGAGAGCACGAGGGCTGGTCCCAAGGTGTGGCTGGCCCCATGGGACTGAAGGGCAGATTTCAGTTCAATATAATGGAGGAGTTTCCTGATGAAATGAGTGGGCCCCTTTCACTGGACGTGAACAGGGCTGAACTTCCTTGTGCCAAAGGCACCAGGCAGGTTGGATGACAGAAGCTAGGATTCCTTCTAACCCATCAATTCTGTGATTTTCTTACACACCTTGGTTTTGTTCTCAAGCTCCCAAAATATCTCGATGCGATTGTACCATCATGTGGGAGTTGATTTTTTCACCTCTTACACATCATTTCCATCTTGATGAGATTACAATACTACTCTTGCTGCCGATGTTGCTACTGGGCAGCATTAACTGAGTTTGTGATGGTAGCTGAGGGGATTGGCTGATGGATTTAAAATTTATAGGGCGGTCCTTAAGAATCCTGCTAACCAGTAGTATGATCCCAAATTTGAGCTCCATTTTGTCGCTTTCGTAAGACCTCAAACATCAGAATTTGATGGAACTGGATAAAATCCTGACTCTGCCACTTACCAGCTGTGTGAACTTTGGCAATTCATTTCCTTTCTCTAAGCCTGTCTCCTCACCTATAAAATGAAGTTTGCAATGTCTATCCCTTGGGTTTCTGTGCAGATAAAATGATATAATGCAGATGAAGCATTTAACATTGTGCCTGGCACATAATACATTACCTGTAAAATACCACCTATTGTCATTATTATGCTTCACTATTATTCCTGGAGCTCACAGTGACATAAATATTATTTTCATTTAAAGAAATTATCCAGAGGTTCAGAAAGTTTAAGTCACTAGCTCAAGGTCACTCAGCTCAAAGAGTGGCCTTTAATCTCCATTTCCTCAGGCTCAGCTCCCTTGCTCTGCCCTACAGAGTGTCCCTTCTGTGGTCATGCTGACCATTGGAGGCTGGTGATCTCCCACACATGCTACATGCAGAGGAGAGGCCCCAAATGCTTTTTGACTGAATGGACAGGAACCAGGACCTTATCGTTGCCATCTTACTTTTCTCCATGGGAAATTGAGCATGTTCCTTCCTGCTCTCTGGGCCCCAGTGTGCTTGCATGGAACATAAGAGGATTTGGACCAAAGAGATTCTACAGTCCCTTTCTCACTGTTAACTGGTTCTTACAAAACACACAGTAGGTATCCTATGACTCTTCATAGTAGGGCTGGAACTTGAATGAGGCAAGTCAGGCAGCTGGATCACAAAATTTAAGGAGGCACACGCTCTGAGGGTCATGCCAGTGCAGGGTTGGCACCTGGGAGTGCGTGCCTCCTTAAGTCTTCTCTCTCGGCAGCTTTTCTGTCAGCTTAGTCCCAGTTCTGCTTCACAGGGCGGGTGAAAGTATTAACGACTCAGCGGCCAAAACAGATTTATTTTTTCTCTTTTTAAACACCAGTGATGTGTACAATGATATTTTTAATAAGAATTGGCTAGTACTTTGAATAGCTCTGCTCAAAAAGACATTCTTGAAAAAGACTATTATTCATCTAGTTATATATTTTAGGCTTCCAGGGAAAACAGTACGGGTATGGGATTGTAAGAGATAGAAAGGATGTAAAAGGGAAAAGATGAAATTACTGTAACAACCATTAGACTAGCCAAGGAAATAATTTCCAATGATACAGTTATTATTTGTACAAGCGTCGCCCCCCAAAAAAAGCAGACCAACAGAATCTTCACACTTACTCCTTCGGTTTAATTGTCTATTTGTTTGGAAATGAAAGCTAATTAAAAGATTATTTTCATATGCTTTAATCACACTACAGCTAACTGTTGGAAAATTTGCAATTAATTGATGGAACAGTTGACATAAGAATACATTTTTTTAAAATAACATCACTATTTGAATACACAGAGTGAAGCAATTAGTCCTTCATTAGTTCTGAGTTATTTCAGATGCTTTGAAATACTTGCGTGTTTAATGTTTAATCATCAAGGAAATATATCTGGCAATGGTGCTAGCTCCAGCATCATGAATTAAATATGGCCCCTTGGGAGTGGGGAGAGTTCAGGATGAAAAATGGCAGCCTCCCCAGGCCTGGCCTCGAGGCAAATTCCTTCTTTCTCTGGGCACCAGCACAGTAAAAGCTCTTCTTAATGCCTCGGTGCTTCTCACAGGCTTGTCACTTTCCCAAGCATGGCTGTGGGGGCTGCAGTTGGTTGTCTTGCAGTGGAGTTGACTGGGAGGGACAGCCCCTGAGTCTAGAGCCCCCTGCTGGAGTTGGGTGTTACAGGGGATGTCAGCAGCCACAGGGGAAGGTGAGGAAGGGATTACAGGTTGGCAGGTGTAACGCGGTGTCTAGAGTATGATGACCAACGCTCTAGAAGGAAGTCTGGAGTCTGAGGCAGGGCCACGGAGGATGGGTAGGGGGCATGTTTCCAACAACAACAGAGCTTGCTCAGGGGCTGCTACCTGGTAACAAAGCTTCAGAGGTACACAGACATCAAGAGGCTCTTTGGCAAACAATGAGTGTGGCTTTAGTGCATAGCTAGCAGTGTCTAGCTTCTCGGGAATATCCTTACGGCCACTGGGCACAACACATAGCAGAACCAAGGACCATGTTTTCCCTGGATCAGTGGAAAACACATCAAAAGACAGTTTTCATCTTCTGGAGACATGGCCATAGACGGCAAAAAAGCATTCATATCTAGGCTTTGTATTGAATTCTATACATGCATTTTCTTATTTAATTCTCATAGTAGCCCAAAGGGGTAGACATGTATATGACCCCTACTCTACAGGTAAGGAAACAGAGGCGTGAAGAGGTTGACTTATTAAACTGAAGCTATTCCTTCTGCCTATCTCATTGGCTTCTCAGAGAAATAAAATAATATATGATATTCCCTATTGTACAGAGGAAAGTGTGGCAGATACAGGTTAGAACCCGCCCAAGGATATGCACATACTTGGTAAAGAGCCAAACCAATGTTTGAACTCAAGGCTTTCTGCCTCCCAATCTACTCAAGTCTCAGCACCTGGGTGTGTGGTTTTGTGAGTGCCGAGGTAATGCAAGCACAAAGGGGCAGCTCCGTTGGTGCGCCATGCTATCCTGGGAGGCTCACTCTGTGTCATCAATCAGGAGAACAGAATCATGGAAGCAAACGTAGCTTCCATGGGGCCCAGATTATGTTCTCTCTTCTTAACAAAATCCATAAGGATTCTTCAACCCAGGAATTAAAAATATCAGATGCCTGAGACTAGGTCAATGATAGCATGAGTGACCATGGCCATCCCTGTTTCTAAAACTTGTGTTGACAGTGAGCGATGGAGTGATGCCTTGGGCGTCTGTCTGCCTGTCTTTCATGGAGTAAACAGAAAGGACCTAACTCCTCTATGCCAAGCCCCTCTCTGTGCTCTCCTTCCAGTATAGAGTATCCTATACAGTGTAGTCCCCTCTGTCCATAGGGAGCTTGGAGTCCAGTGGGAGAGAACAACAGAGAGAGAAGCCTGGCACTGCAATGTTGTGAGTGACCAGCTACGTGACTCAGACTGAAGAAGAGGGAGTGAGAGCAGTTATTGCCCTGGGAGCCAGAGCAAGCATGACAGGAGGGGAAATCCACTCCTGGTCGTGAGTTTCCTGTGGGGAAAATGGCAGGGGAGGGGGAGACATTACAAGCTTAGGAAATATGTGTGCTGAAGGATGGATAGGAAAGGTGGTAGGAAAGGGCTATGTGGATTTGGGGACTAGTGAGTATTTTAACATAATGGGGTAGAGGAAGCAGGGGTAGGATAGGGCTGAGCTGGCAGATCAGGATTGAGAAAGCCTTGGAATTCCATCCATCCAAGGGAGCCTGGATGTCCTCCTATAGCTAGCAGGCTGGGGGCTGATAGAGATTTACAAGTAGGGAATGGGAAAACCAGTGTATTTCACAGGAAATCAGAGTTAGACTGTGTTTGTGGGATGGCGAAAGCCCAACCAAATGACCTGAGTTGCTTCTTTTTTCATTCAGGGCTACTTACGTACCATACATACATTTATTTATCTATCTACCTATTCAATTAATTTATTTTTCTCCCTCTTTTTTCACAAAGGATGGAAGATACACATTTTCTGTGGTAACTCACACAAACAAATGATAAAATAAGTAACCAAGGGAGATGGGGGCAAGGATTAGAACCTGTAAGAGCACAGGGTCTGTACTGTTGGAAGTGGGCTGCAGAGATAACACTGAGCTTCCCAGAGGCCAAGGCCAAGATGGAAACAGAGTCAAGTTCATAGTCCATGGTGGCTGCATAAGAGAATCAAACTGGAATCAACTTTTCCTGATAGAGGAGAAGAAATACTCTCATGGATTCGCCAAAAGAAGTCCTTCACGAGGCGTTTCAGGCATTTCAATAAGCTGTTTCTTATGGGCTCCCACAATGTGGGCTGATGGGGTTCTACAGAAGCTCCATTTAGCAGCAGAAATGCTCAAGGCCGTAGAGCAAAGTAACATGATCCAGGTTTGCCGATATCTCTCCATCTGGCTTGGTCACAGAGTAAAATTTAGGCTAACATGATGGCTTTTGTTCTTTCAAGGCATCAGCATCCGTTTTTAAAGAGGTGATTTCCTATATGCAGCACCAATATCCCATAGGTAATAGATAAGACCCCATGTTCTCTGGATGGGGATAGAGGGAGGGGATGGGTTTCTAGGGAGCTTCAGGGACACCCCCAGGAATTCCAGGGCTCTGGGGAAAATAATCTGAAAAACTGCTGATCTAAAGGAGTGATGGACAGCACGTCCTTCAGGCAATACTCTATAAATATTATTCCTCGCACTTGGGGTTTTGACAAGGATTTGAAGGTAGCGTGCTTGCGGAGAGATTTGCTGGGTAGACGTTCTGTGCTGCTGATAGCAGGTGATTTTGCAAACACTGACAAGCAATAAAGAGTCAAATTCTCCAGGCTCACTTAGTCTCCAGCCCCAGGTCTCGGAGGATCCTGCCTTTGAGAATTCAAGGCCCTGAACGTGGGCTTGGAGGCCGTATCACCCCCACATCAGCCCTGACGGGAAGCAGTCTTGCTCTGACAAAAGTCTCTTGGGACCGGGGTTGCTCTAGATCTTTTTAATTGTTTCTTGACATGCCTTTTAAGCTGTCACGCTGAAATGTGATTCCCATCTCTGTTTATCTAATGTCACCGGGGGAGGCACTGGGAGAATTGTTATGACTAGATATCAACCTGCAAACACTCTCTCTGCCCCCAGCTGTCTCTCGCCACCTTCTGAAATGTCTCTGTAGCTGCTGAGCAACCAGCAAGGTCTTTGGCAGTATCAAAAAAGGACCGACCCTGGGGAAAGCAAGCGGCTCGCTGGTAATCTAGGATGCTTGTCCGTCCTCCTGGAGATTCCGTTATACCTCCCATACACCTACTCCATACCAGGCACTGAGATGGTCAGGAGAGATGCCAATAGGGAGGAGACGGAGGTATGCTCTTAGGGGCTCATGGTCAGGTGGGTGAGGCCAGCACACCCACACGTATAATTTTATGATGTAAAGGAGAGCCCAGTGAGGGTGATGCATGGGACACACACTTTGAGCTGCAGGAGTAATGGGGAGGTCCACTCTCTATCCTTTCCCACCCTGCTCTGCCCCAGAGCTGTACTGCATGAATGACATCAATGGGTTCTTCCACCTGCTGCTTCCAACTGGGCCGAAGGGGAGCCCCCAAAAGAGTTTGGAGGGATGTCAGAGAGTGCAAATCATCAATGTCACCATTGTCCATAAATACTGCTGACAAGTTGGTACAAATTGGTCCCAAATGCCTTGGACCCATAGTTGTAAAGCAACATTACTAACCAGTATGTTTCATGCCTTAGCCAAGGACATCAAACAGGTATTTTAGCAAACTAACTCAGGCCAATTCTCTGTTTCTGGAGTTAACTCTCATAGCCAAGAGGGGGTCAGAGTATTTATCCCCTAACTACTTCCCTGCCAGGTCACCTCTCAGCTGGCTCTGTTCTTTGACTGAAGGTCATAGCTCCTCCCAAGAAAGCTGACTGTCCTTGTCTCTCTCTCTCTCTCTGATTTCTAGGAGCTTCTCCCTTGTGGTCCTAGTGGTGGTAAAGTTCTGCTGCCACCACGAGTCAGGTCACTGACTATCACTTAGTACCCTCTCCCCACACCTCTGTACACAGCCCCTTCAGAAATAAACCCTCCGTGAATCACCCTGTTTTCAGTACGCAATCTCTTTTTTTGTTGAGACTCAGCCTGATTCAAGGGGGAATGGATCAATTCCAAAAACAGAAAAGGAGCTTCTCAAGGGTTGAGTCTTAAAGGAAAGTGGGATATGAATAAGGGGAGAGTAGGATCATTGCTCAGTGGTGTGTCAGCTATTACTCCTGGAACTTAACCTACAGAATCCTGCTCAACTTTGCCAATAGCCTCATAGGCAGGAGTGCTCCAGATGAGGACGGCCAGGTTTGGGGAGGTCATCTGAGAGCATGCATTCCTGCCCAGCAGAGACAGGACTCTACTTCTGCTCTGCCTACCTCCAGGGTCTCTGAATTGCTCATTACCCCATGCTGTCCCCATCCCCCAGTCAAAGACCTAAGTCAAAGCCTGAACTGGAAGGGGAGGAACACCTGACAAACAAAGGGAGATGCCTTAGAGATCCCAGGGAAGATAAGAGGTGACCTTGGCCAGATCTGTATCTTGGAAGCCTAGGTCACAATTGTTAAGAAGCAGTACAGAGACATGGGATCAGGGTCTCAAGCCCCAGAAATATTTCTTAAGTAAGAAGTCATTCAACTTTTTATAGCCTTGGGTTCCTCAACTATCAACCAGGGGTAATGACAGCATCTACTTCAGAGGGTTGTGGTGAGAAATAAGATAAAGCATTTGTCACAGTCTGACCCATATTTCACATTCAAAAAACATTGGTTATTGTTGTTGATAAGCGAGAAGTAGCAGGTGTGGCTGTTAAGGAGGCTGAGAGAGGAAAGACAAGAGCAGTAAGATTTGATGACATGGGAAATCTTAGAATGGAGCGTGACCAAGTGCCAGAGCTGCAAGGACATTTAATTGATCTTTTGTCTAAATCTCCCCTTTCTCAGATGAGTGAAATGAGATCAGCATGGAGAGGAGCCTTCTTCAAGGTCACCCTGAGCTTCCTGGTAGGAACAGGACTTGAACTTGAGTCTTAGGCTCCTTTCTCCAGAGCCTCCCGTGGAAATCCCCGCATTGATCTCCTCACCTCAAGAGTGGTGATGACTCTCAGACTTCTTAATGTCATTTTGAGGAGTATTTAAGGCAATAATGTCCATAAATCATGCCAAATTCATTCTTGGAAGGGCAAGAACAATTGTTGATTTTGCATTGGTTTAGTAGCACACCCAGAGTCACGCAGCTCATGGGAGGTGGAAGGGGGAAGGCAGGATTAATTAAGACTCTGTCTTTCCTGACCTCCGAGTTTATATTCTCTCCTCTATAGCACACTCCTTCAGCTGTTTCTTAGCTGAAATTAAGAACTGTGACTTCAAATAGAGCCACTTGCTTCACACACTCTTACTTCCTTGCCCCAAGAAGCCCTGTCTTTGTGGCTAACTTATACAGTGTCGGTTATTAAAAAACGCCTAGGGACAAGAAAACAGAGTCTGAAATGTTTCATCTGGAAAGACAAATGCACACACAGACAAACAAGGGGACAATTAGTTTTTGTTTGGGCTGAAGCTAGCAGGATATTTGTCATGTAAGTGAAAGTCTGTAGAATTTAATAGGATTATTGTAGGGTGAGGAAGTCCATTTGGAGAGAGGAAAAAACCAGAGGAGCAAAATATGCCTATACACATTTTTGTGGATACAAAAAAGAAGAAAAATCCAACCTAGGAGTAACACGTCTGATAGTTGAAATAGCGTCACCACCACCAATGGCGATTGTGATGTTAGCCAACTACCATGAACTCTGACCTGGATCTTGTTTTAAGTAATCTACATTCACGATCTCATTTAATCCTTGCAGGGCTATGAGGTACCTATTGTTATGTCTGCTTTGGTGGTTAAAGATACCAGGATAAGAGAGGATGGATAACTTCTGCAAAGCTACCAAAGTAGTGAATGGCGGAGGTGGAATTTGAGCTTCATTCCAAGTCCTCTTCCTTATTTCTGCCTCCTATGAAATGCCCTGGGAACACAGGTAGGATCCACGAGCCCAGCTGATACGTAAGGAGTGATGTTGCCCATGTGGACATCCGAGCAGGGCAAAGGTGTCAATCAACGTCTGTGGATTAATCCAGGGTCCAAATCAAACATGTCCACAGGACAAGACAGTTGAGAAAGTGGAACATGTTGACCCAGTGTAATTCTAATGGAAATAGGTTTGCTGTTGCCTTAAAAGTTGGAGTTAATGCCTTCTGAAGTGTGGCTTCCCTCATTTAGCATCTGAAGGGGCGTATTTTCTAATTCTTTTCCCCGCCCCAGATGCCCAGCAAGAGGTGGCCCCAATGTGGACTTGCTGATCTATTGACCAACGGATTGATTGATCAACTGATACATTTGCAGCTACATGGTTTGAGGCTTCCAGTCCTAGTGGGGAATTGATTTTAATCTTCACAGGTTAAACACAAAAGCTGTCAAATCAGGAGATGGTGATGAGACACAATCTTATTAAAGAGAAACTGACAATTTATCATCTCCCAACAGCTCAGGGCCCAATTTTTGTGTATTCTTGCTAGGGTCTCATTGTCTTGTTCAATATCTAATTTGTTTGGAGTTTTATTGAGGGAGGAGCATCTTCTGCAATTCTTGTCTCCAATTTTCAAAGAGTGGTTAAGCAGTGAAAGGAAAGAACTTGGTGACCATAAAGGGTGTAGTCCCTAAAAGGGGACTGTTTTCTCTGAGCCTTACACCATGACAATTTTCTCCTGAACCTAACTTCTTATGGTCCTTTTTTTTGTTCCTGACCAAACACCCCCTTGTTTTTGTGCTCTCACCTTGTTTTTAAAGTTTTTCTTACCCCCCCTGCTAAGTACGAAGATGTTGTTTAGCAAAACTCACTTATCATTTAATGCATTTCACAAGCTAATTAAACCTTCCAGCAGCACACAATAATTGGACCCTCTGGCCAGTAGAGATGCTCACCTCATCTGGCTTGGTCAGGAGTTCGCCTTGTTCTGCATTTGTCACATGAGAGCTGGGTCTCCAGGAAGAAGGCTGCTGGGCATAGATATGGGCACATGGGATTGGGTGGGCCCATCCGACTCTCCATCACCGGTCACAACGACTGGTTCTGGGCAGAGGGTGGGGGCATGAGATTCAAGCATGGCCTGTCAGAATCATCCTTGGCCTTGGTCTGAGGGCTCTGAGAGATGTTTTATTTGCACCAGCTTTGCTAATCTGGGAGAGGATGAGCAAGCCCACTGGTGCCCACCTTTCTGGTCACATGGGGAGAGTATGCTTAAGAGCAAAGAAGGGGAAGGCAGAGCTGATAGATGGAGAGAGAGCCATAACTGCACCGAGATTCCTTAGCTCCTCATTTATGTGACTCAGTGCATTCCTTCCTCACTCTAAGCTACTTGAAGTTGCATTTCTACCACTTATAATCAAGCGCCTTGACCAATATAGATAGGCTTATTTCCTCCATTTTACAAAGAGCTAAACTGAGGCTGGGAGGTTGAGAGACCTGAGGCTTACACAATGGTAATTAGCAAAGCAGGCCTGCCTGTCTCAGAAGCCGCTGGAGCTGGTGGTACCCAGCATCACATCACTGTCCATGCCCTTACTTGAGTGACATCTCCTGTTATCATCCAGGCTCAGAGCCAGTTCTGAGCAAGCAGCCACCTTCCTCACCACCCCAGGGCGAGCAGGAGACCTTCCTCTGTTTTCCTATTATTCCCTTGGCTTACTTCATAATCATTGTTTATTTTCTGGGTTTTCTAAATATAAAATTAGTCTATGTACATTGTAGAAGTTACAGAGAAACACAAAGAGACAATAAATTTACTCCTAATCTTGCCACCTAGAGGAAACCAGTGTCAAAATGGTGTTCTATTTTCTCTCCAGGCATAAGAAATCTAAATGTCAACTGAAGTCATCTGCTCCTTAATGAACAGATAAAACTGGCTAAACCACCATTCTCTGGCTTGTATGAAGTCCACTGTCCTGGACTTGAGTCTAAACTCTGTCCTATTCGAGATCTGTGATCTTGGGAAAGTTACTTAAGCTCCTTGAGCCATTTTCTGATCCGTTCCCTGGAGCTCATAATCTCCTTCTAGCTTGGTGGGTTTATGTGGGAACTACATGAAAAAAAACATCAACCAATGCCTTGAAAGCTACAAAGCTTGGTGAAAATAACAGAAGGGCTTTTACCAATTCTTTTCTTTTCTTTCTAGTCACAAAAACCTTCCATAAAAAATTCCTATGTGGAAGCCCAGTGTATAAAATAGTTGGGGGGGGGGGGAGCTTCTTAGGCTCAAACAGAGCCACCTCCAGCCCAGTGATGTGCCTTCAGGTAAACCTCTGGGCACAGGGAGCTATTTAAAGACCTTGGTCTATTGTTAGATCATTTCCAATGTGCTTTCATCCAAGAAACCGGAGGGAAAATGGCCAATGAAACTTTACAAGGCTGGAAACAGAGACAGGATAGGCTAAGTGGCAAAGAAAAACTTAACATGTTCTCTCCTGTGAATAGTAAATGAACAAGAACTCCGCCCAGCACCTGTCCTTAGAAGATGGCACTGAGGAAGGTGATGTTCTTATTCTGGAGTTTCCTTGGTGCTGAGTGCTGAATGCTGAGTACAATCAAGTCCTTCTCATGATACCTGCCTTTCTCTAACTGCGTGTCTAGAAGGCTCAAGACAAAGCCAGTTACTGAGACCAGCAACCCTATCCACAACAGACACCCAAGGCACTCCCCTGGGCTCTGGCTTCATCCAAACATATCCATTGATATGTTTCACTTGCTTTTCTCTGGGTACTTTGCTAGATGCTAGGAATACAGGGGTGGGCAAAACCAGCCATAACCCTGTTCTTTCTGTTCTCTGAGGACTTACTGACTAGCTGAGGAGTTAGACATAAACTATACAATCTCAAAATTAACATAAAATTGCAATCTTTATATGCGCTAGATGGATCCATTCTAGGAGACCAGAAAGAAGATGATGAGGATTTTGACCTTTAAGCTACGCTCTGAAGTTGATAAGCATCCCAAGCCAAGGAAGAAGGTTGTGCAAAGGCTCTGTGGCGGAAAGGGCATTAGTACCCTCCAAGAACTGAAACAAGGTCAGTATTGTCCATAGTGCAAGAAAAGCCTGGGAAGCAAGGCAAGGACTAGGACAAGCAAGATTATGTGGGCCATGCTAATGATTTTGCTTTTTATCCTATCAGCCACGGGATGCTGGAGGCTATGGCACCTGCCCATTTGAGAGATGATGGAAGATTGTCCCAGTGAAGGGGTTGTAAAGTTGGGGAAAAGTAGATGCATCTGGGAATTATTTGGAAAGGAAAATAAACAAGACTTGGTAGCATACGTGTTATAGTAGGGGACATTAGTTTCCTCCTGCAGCTGTAACAAATTACCACGGACTTATGGTAAGAACAGTGATTTATTCTCTTACAGTCCTGGTGGCCAGAAGTAGAAAAGAATCTAAAATGGTTAAAAACTGAAGTGTTGGCAGGGTTGGTTCCTTCTGGAGGCTCCAGGGGAGAACCTGTTCCTTGCCTCTTCCACGTTCTAGTGGCTGCTGACATCCTTGGCTTGTGGCTGCATCACCCCAATCTCTGCTTCCATCATCACGTGCCTTCTCCTCTGTCGTCAGATCTCCCTCTGCCTCCCTTTCATGAAGATCTTTGGGATTACATCTAGGGCCCACTGTGATAATCCAGAATCATCTCTGCATTTTGAGATTTAAGTTTCCTTAATGTCATCACATCTTCGATATCCCTTTTGCCAATATGGTAACATCCACAGGTTCCAGGGGTTAGAGCCTGGATGTCTTTGGGGGGGATTATCAGTCTATCACATAAGGCAAGGAGAAAAAGAGGCCATGGGTGTTGCCTGGGGTTCTGTCTTGCAAATTGGATAGCTGGTGCTGAGATGGAGTCAGGATCACAAGAGGAACTCAGTTTAGGTCATACTGAGTTTGAGGTGCCTTTGAGACATCCAAGAGCAGCAGTCCATCAGGCAATTTGGAAATAGAGATCTGGAGCCCAGAAAAAAATACAAATTTGAGAATCACTACAGTAAAGTGTAAATAATTCTGCGGCACAGATGAGATTGTCCAGGGAAAGCATATAAATTAAGGGAGAAGAGTGCCCAAGACCACGTCTTGAAGAACACGCAGAGGAGAACAATGAAGTAATGGCCTTTCCCAAGGAGGATCCAGAGAGGCAGGAGGAAAACTAGTCAATTTCTGGTTCAGAAGCCAAGGAAGAGATGATTTCAAGGAAAAAGGAGCGATCAATTCTGTCCAATATGTCTGAAGGCTCATGTGAATTGAGGATCAAAAATGTCCGTGAAATTTATCACATGAACTTCTGTGCTAGAGTGATGGCAGCAGAAGGCATGTTAGGTTGGAGCATGTTGAGAGGTGGATGGATGGGGAGGAAACAGAGAGCAGGCATAGAAAATTCTTCTATATTCACGTGAATTATTCTCTCTCTCGATTGTATATTCACACTCATCTTTCAGATCATTCTTCAACCATTACGTCTTCAGAGGAGCTTTTCTGGACCACTCAACCCTCACTTTTGCAAGTTCTCATAGCCCTGTTTCTCTCTCCTATGTAGCCTCCAACAAAGGCTATTGAAATAGATTTGTTTGTGTGATTATGTATATCATTCTTTCCCATTGCCCACGTAAGTTCCTCAAAAGTTGGCTCTGAGTGAGTATTTGCTCACCATTGTATTCCCAGAACGTAGTCCAAAGCTGTCACGTAGTAGGCACACAACTGACTTTACTGAATGAAGAAATAATCAATTGAATGCTATAGCTGTAAGTTGCAGAAGTGAACGCATGTTTGATGTCTGGAAAGAAGCTTCCTTTGGTTAACAGTGCAGAGACTTTGAACTCAGACCCCCAGAATTCTGAATCCAGAACCTTCTGTCTTCCAGTTATGTGGCTTTGGCAAAATCAGATTAGCTGACCTTGGGAGCCTCAGTTTTCACGGCAGTATAATGAGATGATTACTTCCATGTTGGCGATACTATCCATTTGACTGAGTCTGATATGCATTTTGCTCCCACAGTAATTCTGCCTTGTCGAGAGCTGGCCATCAGACATGCATAGCATGTGATGTATATGGATTTTTCAAAAGTATTACTTTGGGAAATCAGAAACCAAAACAAATTGAGAGACTGAGGGAGAGGAAGGGAAGGGATGAGACGCAAACACCGAGAGACAGAGCTCCTGGCATGTAGTGGCTGTTTCATAAATCCTCCCCTTTTGTTGTGTTGAGTTTTATTTTGTCCTTAGTGTGTCGTGGTGGGGCCCTTGTAGCTGCATGAGGAATGATTTCCTAATTAGAGACAATGCCTTGGTGGAAGCTTGCACCTGCTGATGTCGATGAGGGCTCAACGTGTCTGAGCAGAGGGGTGAGCCTGGGAGGACCGGGTCCTCCTGCACAGGGGCCTCACCTTGCTCTTTCCTGATGCCATTCCAGCTGGGCACCTGGCAAAGGAAAGCTAAGCATTTCGCCTCCTGCGCCCACACCTCTGAGATCACATGCAGAGACGGGCTGCCTGCTGGAAATCTGGAGTAATTCCGGTTTATTAATTTGTGCCCCTGTAATTAAACAGTCATATTAATTAGCGTTTCTGCTTGTGTGCCTTCCTTTTTCATGTTAGAGTTGAAGCTCAGAGTAATTATTTATATGATTTCTCAATTTGTTTTGGTTTCTGTTTTCCCAAAGTGATACTTTTGCAAAATTCATACATAGCACTTGTTTTGCATGTCTGATTGTCAGCTCTTGACAAGCCAGGATTGCTGTGGGAGCAGAATATATCAGACAGCGTCTGTGTTCTGGGCCGTAGGTAATTCAGAGCGCCCATTCTTTCTGATGAATTTGCAAGGAAATTTGCAATCTCTGTGCACACTGCTGGTGGTTCTTGCATTGTTTGGGGTGTGTGCGCGCACGTGTGTGTGTTATTTTGTTGGCATACGGGAACATTTAAAACATTTTCTGGGATAATTATTCAGCTTGGCTTGCCACCACAATGAACCGCCATTTTGTCTCCCTAGTATTAGAGCAATGGATGAAACCGACGTGGTGTAGAGGGAGAGTTCGATGGTTTGGTTTGGGGGTCCTCTTTTTTGACAAATGTTCTCTTTCATCGTTGATGGGAATAATTCCTTCCATGGGCATTTGTAGAACACGTCTAAGCAACTACTGTCACTCAAGATGAAGCAGGGTCTGGTCCTTTTCTCTGAAGTGTTTATTACCCCTTTGGCAAGATAAGGTCAAAATGATTAATGGGTCAACACAAGACACCCCAGACACACAAGAGCAGACAGCCAATGGAATACAGTTCTGCACTGATGATATTCATAACAAAGGATGCAGATACAAGAGACCAGTAGATAGGGATTTAGGAGAGGAAAGAGGATAAATGAAAGGAAAAGGTGGAGGGGAAGAAGGAAGTGAGCAGCGATGGTGTCCCTGGTGTATGTTGGAAGCTTTGTAGATAGATTCTACCTACAGTGACACAGCAGCTTTGGCATCTAGCCCTGTCCCCAAACCCATTTTATAGATGTGAAAGTAGAGGCTCAGGTTAGGTTTGAGTGACTCATCCAAGACCATCCACTAGAAGGTGACACAGGCAAGACTCAAATGCCAGCCCGTCTGATTCCAGAGCCTGTACACCCTCCACTCTCCCATGAAGCTGTACCAGACACTAATTAGCATGTGCTTTGGAGAACATGAAAGAATTTACCAGCAATTCGCAATTTGCTGACCATCCACTAAATGCCAAGCTTTCTGCTAAAGGGTACACAATGCTCAGTGCAATGTGGGGAGAGCATGGATGTGGAGGCAGAAACCTTTCAGATCATAGCAATAGTAGCTGCTATTGTTGAGCTCTGACTGTGTGCCAGCCTTGTTCAAACATTCTACATTCACAATCTCACTAGGTCTTCACAGTGGCTGCCTGAGATAGGTACCATTGTTCATCCCCATTCTATAGATGAAGAAATTGAGGAATCAAATGGTTAATGGAGAAGTGAATGTGCGTCACTGTTGTTGTCCTGGTCTGGGCTCGAGAAGGCCTGCAGGGACTGGAGTACCATGAGCAACTGGGGGCTGATCCAGCTGGGAACCAGGCACATGGAGCTCTAGTGTCCATGACTAGCTCTGGGCCCAATGCTCCAGGTGGCCCTGAGGGCTGCATATGGGAGGCTGAATGACGCTCTGGGGATATAGACCCATTCCTAGCGGAACCCAGGCTTGCTCAGCAGCGTAAGTGGAGCCCAGATAAGAAGCACTGATATGGGACCAGCAGCAGGATGGTCAACGGAAAAGAAAGGAAAGAGCGGGGGCTTTGGAATCAAACCAAACCTGGCTAAGCTCTTGGTCCCATCACTTATTCAGTGTGTGACTTTGAGCAAGACACTTAACCTCCCCAAGCCTAACTCCCTCTTCTATAAAATAAGAGAAACAAGGCTTACCTTGCAGGGTTGTAATAAAGATGACATAAGATTGTACATAAAAGAGCCCATATCAATGATGGGCATGCCGTAAGTATTTGGGGAAGGATGAGAAAGCAAAGGAGAATCCAAGCGAGGAATCTATGCAATACTCATGGAGGAGAGGGCATTTGAATTGGGCCTTAGAAGATGCACAGGGTTAATCTGGCTTCTCCGTGAACAAAGCAGGTATCAGCGCAGGACGGGTCTGCTGCAGGTACCCTTTGGGGCAGGCAGAACCACCCAGAACACTCTATGAGGCTCCAGGAGGCCTTGAGGAGATGAGAAGCAGCGTGCCCCCTGGGGTCTAAACCACGGTCATTGATCGGGTTAGAAATACTGGCTGAGAACCTTCTGCGAGCCAGATTCTGTGCCCAGTGGGTGCACATGTTATTCACCACCTCCTGTGGGAGAGACTCACTTTTAGAGAGTTGAATAACATGCCCAGGGTCAGCCTGGGCGGCCAGGCAGGTTTGGACTCCAAGCGTTTTCATTGTATCACCCGCTTCATCTCGTGACTTGGACACGGTAAAGCTGAGCCCCCAGAGCTTGTCCGCAGTGCTAGACCGCTGCCCTGCTCCACAGAATAGAGGCCCGACTGTCATGTGTGCTGAGCTTCCCAAAGAAGATGTTCACGCTGCCTACAGAGGAAGCCCTCTTTGACACTGCTGGCACAAGCATTTCGAATTCTAATCGTGGAAATAATTTGGAAGAAGGAGATGAAGGTTATCATTTATTTAGGGGGCTTTATCAACAGAGGCCCTCTCTGGCTTTAATAAATGCGACGTGTTGCACAGAACGGGGCTCACTGAGGCATGAGCTACTGTGTCTGCCCACGGAGGGCTTTGAATAATTTACATCCTGGAAAGATATTTTATGACAGCGCTTATAATCTTCTTATTGGTTCAGAATCAACATTTACAGCAGCCGTCTTTGAACTGATGCAGCTGATAAGCTTATCTCTTCATTATGTGACACGAATCAAGCCTGCTCAGGAGAGGGAGGTTTTGTCGAAATTGATTTCTCTTTGGATCTCAATATTTTATTCTCCGAAAACAGCCAATAAATAATAGAGGTCAGCTATTAATATTTCATTTTAATTAATATATTAGTAGAGGGAGCGCTTTTAATTTGGAGGGGCACGGGAAACAGGCTTTGGGGTTTGATGGAGGTGATTTATCTGGAGGCGCCATCCCTGATTAAACCTGCCCCCGAGATGTGCCTGCTGTGACAGTCTCGGCCTCCAGCAGAGGCTGGGGAATCACGGATCTCCTGGGGCCTGGAGCTCTCTCAACAGGAGGCTCTTCCAGGTGATTCGCTGAGCCTGGTCAGTCCGGAAGAGGAATCCTGGGGCATGGGATCCCTGGCAAAAGATGAAGAGGGCATTTTTGCTTCCACAGTTCTGAAATACTTGGGGCTTGCAGAGGAAAGGGCGTGGAAGGAAGTGAATTATGGCCCCTAGAAGTCCAAAAGGCTGTCTGTCTGTCTGGGCATCCGCACCTAACACTTACAGGGGGATGGTGCCCAGTACAACCTTGAAAGCAGCAGCCTGGGGCAAGAAGGGACCCAAGATTTAGAGATTCATACCAATGCTCACCCATTAGCTCTGTGTTTCATTGGGAAAATTAATCCACTGTTCTGAGCCTCTGTTTTCTCATCTACAGACTAGGATAATGGGCATTCACCTCACAAGGTTATACTGAGAGCTAAATGTGATAATTTATGTAAGCAGCGCTGTGCCATTCTAAGGAGAGGTGACTCTCACTCTTCTAAACCGAGAGGTCCCAGTGCCCACGGGAGGAAGAGTTCCACAGGGAGCACGAGCGTGGAGTTCTGGAATTGGAAGCTAAAACATCTCCTGGATGTTTGGGTTCTTCATGCCACTAAACCACTAGACAAAGAAGAGGCTCACTGAGCTGGCCTGAGGAATCTCCCGGGGCCTTGTGGGCCACTTCCTCATGCTCCCTTTCCCAAAGTCCTGGCCGGTCCAACGGTGGCAGCCCAGAAAAAGCAAGACCACCAGGGCCTCAGACCTCAGAGAAGCGAGGCGTGGTTCGCCCTCAAGGGAAAGAGCCTGCCCTAGCTCAGGGGGAGGGGGTGTGGACCGGGCAGCGGAAGAAGAGACGGTGATTCCAAACTTGATCAGAGCACTCGGAAAGAGGATGGCCCAACTGGCATTGCCCTACGGGGATTCCGTAGCTGAAGGGCCTTTGTGTGTCCCCTGTACTGGGGACATGAGCTTTTCACGTGGACAGTAGTGCGTGCCCCTTGCTTTTGTCTTGTGAGGCAGATCTTTCTGGAACGTCATTTGCCCCCTTGCCCTCTGGCTTCCTTTTGGTTTTGGCTCATGGTCAGTGCCTACAGGTGATCAGAGGATCAGGGGAGGGCGGGGGGAGAGTGAGCTCCCTTCCTGTGGGCACCCAAGAGCTGGCTGCGTCTGTGGACATAAAACCACAGAGCCCTGACCACACAGCCCTCTCTGTCCAGTTCCAGCTCTGGGTTCTGGTAGTTATTCCTCCCTTCCAATTCAGGCCTGGGGTGGTGATGGCTCTCCGTTGTCACAAGCCCTGGAGTCCTTCCCTGAACCATCTCAGCGGCTTGCTCTAAGCCCTCCCGTGCTTATGTGAGTGAGTACTTTCTCAAGCTCTCCCTAAGGAACCCGTCTGAATGTGCCATCGTCTTTTTCCCACAGGGCCCTGACTAATGCAGGTAGCAGCCTCGCAGGCCTGGGGTGTGATCCGGATGGACAGGGGGGCAGGGCACTGGAGGGTGCAGCGGAAAGTCAAGAGACCAGGTGAGCGCTGAGTGCCACTTACCTGTGGGCCTTCGGCCAAGTCTTTTAGTCCCTCTCAGCTCGGCCACTTCAACTGTATAATAATAATAACTGGGAATTATTATTATTATTGTCTAATTATATTATACCATTATATTAGATAATACAAAATATACAATTATAATTATATTATAATTCTATAATTATAATAACTGGGAATAATAGTAATATCTATGCAACAGGGTGAAATGAGATTCAAGATGCGAGGAGACTCGATAAAGACCTGGCATGTGACAGGTGCTCAATGAAGCTTTTAGTTTTCTTCCCCTGACACATAGCAGGCATTCAAGTGATGATGGATAAATCTAGAGGAGAGAGAGAGAGAGAAAGTGTGTGTGCGTGAGTGTGTGTGTGTGTAAGCAGGTGTGGGCTCAGGGGTGAGGGTTGTGCTAGAAAAGAGACAGATCTGCTTGCAGATGTCAATTTGGGGAACATCCAGAAACACATCTGTTTTGGGGGCAGGAAATGAGATTGGGGCAGGCCCCATATACCAAGGTCGGCCTCTAAGCAAAGGTGGGGCATGGAAGGGCTTGGCAAAGACTGATCTGTGAAGGAAAATTGTCTGGATTGGAGGCAGGGAGGCCAGAGAAGAGGCCTGCGGAGGAGGAGGATCTGACTAGTGGAGGGAAGGGAACGGGCACTGGTGCCCCCTGCCCCTCTGCGATGATGTGGGGCCCTGGCCCTCCACCCCCTTGAGCTTCCCTTGTGAGATCAGTGGCTGTTCAGTGTTGAAGCCCCCCCTTGCACTTGGCTGGGGGCTCACTGGTGAGGCCAGGCCCCTCCTGAGCTGCTCCATAATTCAGAAGCACATTGGGATTTCGGGGTGAACACTGTCTACAGATTGACATGAGCAATCTGGGAAGAGGAGTGTAAATTAGGAAATGATGCTGCAGAATCACACATAATCCCACAGTCCCAAGCAGTGGACCTGTGGGTCCTTTCGCTTTTTCATTCAGCAGGGTCAGCTTTTCACCTCTCTGTGCTGGTCAGCAAGCAGGGTGGACGGGCTGGGAGCCGAGACTGAAACAGGCTTCTGTGGTTATCCTTGAGGAGGTGTTTGCTTCATGTAATTAAGGAGAGTGGGTTGCTGAGAGCTCTTTCGCCACTTTCCAATCAGAAACATTACATCAGTCACGCTACCTTTGAAATCCTTCAACAGCCTGTGGGACGGTTGGCTCAAGACTGTGCACTGATTGGAGCTACAGAGAAAATTCCTGCCAAAGCCAGCTGATGCTGACTCTCTTCGATGGAAAAGCAGCTCTGTTCCCTGTGGACATCCCAAGTGGGAATTTGGGCAAAGATAGAAACGGCCAGAGGGCTTGACTCACAGACACGATGATCAGACAGACCACCTGAAACACCAAGCAAGAAAAACACCAATCTGGTCTCTCTTGCTGACTCGAATTTTTTTTGAGCACCTATTCTGGGCCGGGTCCTGCTATGCCCTGGGGATTTAGACGGATAAGACATGGCTTTGAGGAGCTCCAGTCAAGCGGGGCAGGACAAGATGGAATCAGACTAGTGGAGTTCAGTGTGAAACCACCCTGCTCCGAGAGGGAGGGAAATAACCCGGTGCTGTGGGGACAGTAGACTGTAGGGGCTCAGACAATGTCTCTTCCTTCCCCACTGTGTCCTCAGAGCCGCACACTGTGCTGGACTAAATAAACTCACTAGGTATGTGAGGAATGGATGAATGAATTACCCCATGAACAAGTGCAGAAGACGTGTTGGAGAAGGCTTCTGCAAAGGGTTGATGTGTGAACTGAGTCTTGAAGCTCATGAAAAGCTGACCAGGGTTGACAGGAGGGGGAGTGATCATTCCAGAGAAAGGAGTCAGCCGAGGGAGGATGGCGGTGACACATTTGATGCAGATGACACCAAGCACCAGCCTTCAGTTTTAGGTTGCCACCTTTGGGGCATAATTAGATCAGATCTGCAGCCCATGCCAAGCTGTGTGTGTCTCCAAGCGCTGATGACTGCCTATAATTTTGATGCTGTTTGATATCTACCAAACCCCTGGAATTTCTTGCCGAAGTAACAATTATGGTGCCTAACCTGTTATTTCAGGACCTTCGTAGACTTGGTGTAGGAAGTGGGTTGACAAGTTAGCTGAGGCATATTCAGGTCACTCACTCATCTCTTTTTAGTAACACTTACAAAGGGTTTCAGAGGCACTTGTGTCTTCACTCAGCTAACGGCCAGTGTTCCAGGGTTCCATCTTTCACTCATGTAGGACACGTGACAATTCACTGACTGTCTCACCAGCAGCTTCCTCAACTCCGAAGCGGAACGAAATGCTTCACGTGGTTTATCAGGAGAATCCTGTCCAACGCTGTTTCCAGGAAGTACCGCTAAATTCGCGGCGGGTGTTTTATCTTAAAATCTTAAGTTTTTTCTTAAAAATCACCTGGGTTTGTATTCTGCTCCTCAGGATAGCTGTTTGCTTTATTTTTGCATATTTTAAATGACTGACAGCAAGGCTGGGGCTAAGTTGGAGAGGGAGGCACTTATCCTGGGCCCCAAATTTAAGGGGACACCAAAAAAACTCAGTCATCAAGATAAATAACGTTTTACTACAATGTTTTAAAAATTCAAATTGGCAAACCGGCCACTGCGTTTGGTAAATGGAGCTTTATTGGAACCCGTCAAGGGGTTAACGACAAGGCAAGGGAGGCAGGGTTGTGCGAATGCAGGACGGGATCCTATCTTTATTTAAATTGGTGATATTTTGTTTGTCATGGATCTTTTGGCATTCATTTTGATTTTTAAAATATTGCATTAAGATCTTAGTTGTCTCGATGACTGAGTTTTTTGACACCCTCTTAAATTTTGTGCCCAAAGTGAGCGACTCACTTCCTCACCCTAGTCCGAGTGCACTTGACCTTCACGCCCCTCCCCTGAAACTTGGCAGACGGCAGACCCCTAGTAGGATGGGGTACGCTATTCCTCCGCCTTCATAAAACCCTGGAGCACTTTTCTGCCTGCTCACCTGTGTCTGGGCAGCTTCAGGGAAGAAGCACCGAGATGCGTGAGGGTCTGGACACAAGGCCATGTGCACAGGGGCTCCTGGAAGGCAGTGGGCTGGCTTGGTCTCCATCCTGTTACAAAATCACCTGTGGCTTTTGAGAAATCCCTTGAGGAATCAATCCGGTCTCCAATTCCCCAGCGGCAAAAATGAAGGGATGGGAACAGATGATCTTCATTAAGGCTCAGTGGTCTGTGATTCTCTGAAAACATCCCCCGTGGACAATGGGGGACAGAGGCTGTGACAGGCACGTCCCCGTGCCACACCTTCCTATGAGTCACACACTGAGAAAAGGTCAGTGTGAAAAATCGTTGGTGTTTAAAATAGAAGTGCTGGAGCGATATTCCCTGGGTGTGAGGGGGGAGGAAAGGTTTATTGGTCTCTTCGAACTCTTCAGAGAACATGCGGCTCATGCCAGGCATTGAGGGAAGCACCGAGTGGGTGGGGGAGGGCGTGCGCCTCCTCTGGGCTGGCGGGCAGGGTCGTGGGCACGGAATGAAGTCTGCCAAGGAGAGGGACAAGATGACACAGGCTAAACAGTGGGTGGAAAGTCAGCCCAGAGATATAATTTAGGACTGATCTGGGGCGATTTCTCGGAAAAAATGGGCCTTCAAGGATGTGCTTCAAATGATGGTGAACATTATGAACCCAAAGAGGAAGCTGGACTGTCAGTCAGGGTCCCAGAAGGAGAGAGCTGGTGCTCTCAGGTGGGGAGATTGAGGAGAGGTCAATAGACGGACTATTTATAGCAGCCTGGGGAGGGTGAAGGGGAAATCAACAAGGGATGGGGAAACACTTTGGGGCCAGCATCACTGGGGAGATGTTACCACCCTGGGCCTGAGCAGGAAGGGGAGGGAGGGTTTGCCAGAACCTAGAGGGGGCTGTCACTATAGGAGAGGGCTAGGACAGAAGCTGCTGCTTGCAGGAGCAGCATGCGACCGGAAGGGTGAGCCCTGGGCGTCAGTACCCTCCTCCTGCTCTCCTTCCATTCTCTGATCTCTTTCGGTGCCTCCTGTGGGATGGACCTGAGTGATGTCATACATACAGGTCAGCATCCCAGGGCTCAGAGAAGGGTGGAGAGTGGCTCTGGAGGGCAAATGAGAAGAGGTAGTTCACGGGGTCAGATGGGTGCAGTAGTGGAGTGAAACTGTGTGGTTAGGGAAGGAGGGGGTCGGGCCTCCATTTACTGAGCTTCCTTGCACCCGGTCACTTGCTCCCTACAACACCATTGTTACCTCTGTTTCTCAGGAGAGAACTGACAGCTGGACTCCACAGTCAATCATTTTGGCCCATTGCAGAGTCTCTTGGTATTTCCAGTGGGGAGAAGAGTTTGACCCTCTGCTGGCGCCCTTGCAGGGGCATTCTGCCTCCTGCTGTGATTTCAAGACTCTGGTGCAGGAAGAAGTAGCTCATGATGACCCCCAATGGAGAAGAAAACATGTCCCAGAGGGCAGGGCAGGGAGGGGACAGGCAGAGGGAGAGGACTCTTGCACAAATGAGATGGGAGCATTAACACAGTCCTGCCGGCAGCAGAGGTTGTCAGCTGTGCTCTTAGGCTGGTCAGACGGTGATGGCACTAGGGTCCCCGAGTGGGGAAGGCTGGGGCTGACTCCGGGCTAGGCAGCTGGGGCCTCGGACCTTTAGACCTACATTCCTGCATGCATGTCATCAACAAAGCACGCTTTCTGAATGCCAATGAGATGCCAGGTCTGGCTGGATGTTGAGGCTTTGCAGGAGAACAGAGACATCCCAACGCCTCCTCATCATCCTCATCTGCCTTCTCACGGCCGCCATTTATTGAGCTCTTGCTAGGTTCAGGCCTTGTGTTAAGTTCTACAAGTCAATCGATGCATGTAATCCTTGCAACAACAGAGCGGGGGTGGGTGTTACCACTGTCATTTTACTGATAGGGACACGGGCACTGAGAGGCTTGCAGTGCAGTGAGAGATACTGACAAGAGGACGTGGGAGCAGTGCCACCATCATGGAGTTGCACGCAGATGTTCCTGTGTGGTGTGTGTCCTTGGTTAAGTTTCTGTGAGCCTCGGTTCCAACCTACTAGAAACCTCCTCACGAGGCTGTTTTGAGGGGGAATAAGATAGTGCACAGGATGCCTCTGGCCTGGTGCGCGCGGCACACAGCAGCCCTGGACAGACGTCAGCTACTATATTGGAGCTGCATTAATTACCTTGTCACACCATATTTTTGTCCCTTTTGTTACTCTTTTTTTGTCTTTTCTTTACACTTTCTCAGCCCAAAGTCCTCCATCATTGGCTTGGGAGTGTCCCAAGCACAAATTAAAAGACTCTCCTGGTCACATCAAGTCTGTTAGGTGTATATCACACTTGTGTGCTTCTGGACCGGCCCACACTGGGCTCAGAATGAGATCCCCAGAGACTGATGGTGAAATACAGGGGCATTTTCTTTTATGCCAGGGGCCTGTCTGCCTCCTAAATCCCTCCCTCCCCACTTCCCTCCTTTCTTTCTCCCTTCCTTCCTTCCTCCATTCTGTGCACAGGTCTGGGAAAACAACATAACATCAAATACATTCACAGATCAACGAACACTCTCCTTGGGCTGATGGTACTTTGCTCCGGTTGTCCAGATGTGCAAACTGCATCTCAGATGCAAAGGGTGATTAAGTCATTCAGCCCATCAGAGGGCAATGGGGATGGGCAGCAGGTCTGTCTGATGCTGAAACCCCACTTTCTCCCCTTACAGGATTGGTAAATTACTGTCATGTCCCCTTGTTGGCCCTGCTCTCCCATTTGGTCTTTCTGAGGGGCCCTCACCCCTCTCGCCTTTGTCCCGGGGCTACTGCCCAAGACTGAACAGGTAGGACTTTGTCCCTCCATGGGGGCTGACCTTTGGAAAGTTCCAAAAAGAGGCTGCATGAGCCTGAGGCTGGGGGTGGGGGTAGAGGTGGGGGGGGGGCACAGACGGTGAATGAAGAGAACAAGTGAAGCAGGCAGGACTCCGAGGATGAAGGAAGAGCCCAGAGAGCCGGTGGAAGATGACGGCGCCTGCACAGGACGTCCGATTACTCAGGGCGCGAGGCGAGAGCAGTGAGGTGTCCACCCGCCCTCGGTGAGCGTGCTGTCGCACCGGCCAGAGAATGCGCGGAAGAATCGGGGCGCACAATGGTACGTAATAAAGCTCTGAACCTTGTGGCAGAGACGTTTTTATTAGCTCGTGCATGTACAGATGTAGCAATTTTTAGAACAGGAGAACAGTGACATATGCCCCGGAGCTGCTGCAGCTTCTGCAGTCCTGAGCGATAGACTGTGTATCTGAGACTCAGCGGAAGGAAGGAATCTTCCCCCATCTCCCCGTGCCGGCGCCCGGAGCCACGAGACCAAGCATCTGGCCTCCGTTGCTACAGTTGGGGGGTTCTCACATTCTAGTGCACCAGACTCACCTGGAAGGCTTATAAAAAAGAAAAAAAAACCACCCTTCCTGTTTCCTTTTCTGTAAATCTGGAACGGGGTCCAAACAATCACATTTCAGCAAGTACCCAGGTGATGCTGAGGCTGTTCTGGGGAACCCCACTTTGAGAACCACTGCTATAGGATTGCCCGCCTCTCCTGTCTGCACGTAAGAATCACCTGAGAAGTCTTTAAGAACATACCAAAGCTGGAGCCTCATCGCGGACCAACTGCAGTGTGGCTCCAGACAGGGGTCCATTTTCAAAGCTCCCTGGATGACTCTGCTGTGTCGGTCTACACGCACCCCAACTCGGCGTCCGCACTCATCAAGTAAGCTTCTGATGGTGATTTTGATGCCGGGATTGAGAATTACTGTCTTAGACCATAGTGAGGGGGCAAAAAACCCAACAAAAGAAACCTACATAACAGATATAACTCTCCCAATTCTTTTGTCTGATTCGGTGAGTCGGCGAACAAATTCTTATCGAACGCGCGCTGTGTGCCAGGAACTGGGCTGGCAGCGGAGAGAGAGAAACCAATCAGCTATGACAGCAACACCGGCAGCAGACGTCCACTGGGGGAAATTGGGGTGGGGAGCATTTTTAGTTGCAGGAGATACGTTTAGAATTAACTTAAATGTCTAATATACAAGTGTAGATTATCATATAACGTGAGTTGACCTATTCTCAACTAATCCTCCCGCTATTTGCATAACGCCCTAGGTGCGCAGGGTCTTTTTGGATCTGGCTAAACAGAGATATAGAACTGGGTTTGCAGGCAGAGAGCTGACCCCTGGGAAGGCTGATCAGGTAAATGATGTTCCTTCAAGGTGGGGGAACCCGCTCCCTCTTCCGCACGTATGAAACTTGCATATGAGTTGATGTGGATTAAGGCTGCCCCAGCTAGAGAAGCCCAAGGTGACTTGGCCTACATGCCAAACTATATGACCCAGTGGACTTTTTTTATGGTATGAATTAGGACTGCCCCAGGGAGAGAAGCCCAGGGCAGCCTCACCTACATGCCGATCTATATGGCCAGATTCGTGTCTAAAGTTATATGACCGCACAATAACCAGACCCCATCTGCACTGAAATCATTTAATGACTTTTTACATCATCTTTTCTTTTTCCAGTAAAAATAAGTCATGTACCCATGCCTTATAAAATTAGCCCTAACCCTCAACTCAGGGCAGCAGCAGGAGCTCTGACCGCCCATGAGTCCTGTCCCCATGCACCAGCTCTGCCTGCCCATGGGTCCTGTCCCCATGCTATTCCACACTATTCTCTAAATAAAAAGAGCACTACTGCCAGATCTTGAGAGTCCAAGAAATCTTTCTTTCGACTCCTCGGCTCACCGACCCCGCATCATGAGTGACATCTCATAGTCCCTACCCTGAGTGCTTCGCTGGGGCCTTCCAGAAAGGAGGAGAGGACAGTCTTGGACTTTTCATACATGGAAATTCAGCCAGGTCAGATTAACGTTGTTTTTGATCTTTCCTAGAGAATGTAACATACTGATTTTGTCAAAAACAGGCCAAAATCGCTAGATAAATTATGAAGTCAAACTTTTAAGTTTTCATATAGCTCCAATGAGGTATCAAATATGCACGTGCTTTGGAAACTGCAAGTTCTGGATCTTTAGTATTCATGACTTTTATTATACTGCACAAAAGAAGATGGTTCTGGGAATCCAGTCTTAGAACCATTTCAATCCACTCCGTGTAGACCCAGCATAAGTCATAGGTGGTTCAGGTAGGAGAGGGACTGTTTTGAAGTGCTGCCGGGGGGACTGGATATGGCAAAACCTCTGGCATACTTCCTGGTATGAAAGAGAGTCTCAACACGGTCAGCAGCCATTTCTCCCCACTCTCAACGCACTGATTGATGTTACTGACTGTCCAGGAGAAATCAGCCATGTTGACAAAACAATTTGCTTTCTTGAGGGGAAGCCTTAGCAAATGGAAAAGGGATAACCTAGAGCCAGATGAGATGATGCGAGCCTGGGGGAAGCAGGAAAGGCTGTATCAAGGTGTGTAGATGTACATGTATGGCCTTAGGTTCTCTCCCTACTCTCAGATGGAGGAGGAACTCAGCTGTCTGTCACTTGGCATACGGTTCCTGTAGATCAGTTACTTGAAACAAACATGTTGGTTTTCAGAGTTTCCTTGAGTACAGATTTCTCTACCCATACAGCACCATGAATACGGACTAATTACAAGCAAACTCTAAAAATGCGGTGGCTGATTCACAGCATTCTTCTTTACCCCTTCCTCTGTCTGTGGCTGGGGAATGAAAGAGCCCAGTTGCTCTGTTAGACTTCAATAAGCCCAGGTCCCTTAACCCGCCTTGGGGAGGGCTGACATTCCCGTTAGCTGGGGGAAGCTTCCAGAAGTTCCCCTCTGCCCTGTTCTCAAGTCCTCAAAGCAGAGAGTGTGCTTAGCACCCAAGCTTGAGGGGGAAGACAGTGTCCCTTCCTCCTCTAGTGTATCTTTTCTCAGTAGTAAAAAAATAATGATGACAAATGACATTATTTGAGGTATTTAGCTGTGTGTGTATGTCTATGTTTAAAAGACCTAAGCACTAGGAGACCTGCTTTCAAATCCTTGTTGTCTTCGTATTTTTGCTGTGTGACCTCAGGCAATTCCCTTCTCCTCTCTGCGTCTCAAAAGACAGGATTGAATGAATTGGCTTTAACATCCAATAGCCTGTGAATGGGTAGAGATTTGCTTTGAATTCCAGGATCTGACTCAACTGGAAGCATAGCTGGATACAGAGGGCAGCCTGGAGTTTATTTCACCAAGTCATTTGTTTTCCTGATGGCACTCCTGAGGGTCACACAGAGGGGAGGAACTCGCCCCTGATCTGCAGTGTATATGACATTAGCTTTGTCATTCGAGACACCAAGCCTCTGCCACTTAATCATCAAGGCAGTTTTTTTTCCCCTCTAAGTCTTAGTTTTCTTATCTGTAAAATGGGGACAATAGCGATGCGCACCTGACAGTGTTATTGTGGGGATTAAATAAGGGCAATTGTTTCCAGCAGTCTAGTCAGTAAGCCCCTTGAGGGCTGGATGGAGCCCCCACCCCCACCAGTTATTCATCTTCCTTCCTCTGGTTTCAGCACAAAGCTTGACACACAATGACCACTTATTAATTACTGAATAAAAAGCAACTCGTAAATATTGGGAGGCAGCTGTCTCCGTGCCTGGTGCCTGGAACGCATTCTCCAAGCGATGCTTCCCCAAGGTCTGTGACCAGTTAATGGTGGAACCAGGACTATGCTCTCATTTCATTGAAACGTGTGTCCCTGCCACGTGTGCTTGTTTTCAAAACCAGACTGTGGCCTTTCAGTTTGGAAATGAAGATAGATTTTTCCAGCTTCTATAGGCTTTTAAGTTAATTTCTTTAGGTGGTATTCTTTTACTTTTGTGTTTTTTTGAAACAATACTCCAAAAAATGTCTCTCTGGGTTTTATTTCCTGCCGGCCACCCTGAGTTCAGCATTCTCAGGTGTGAAGCTGGGTCCACAGCAGGTTAGGGGTGCCCACTGACATGCTCACTCTCCCACTGCAGCAGGGCTGGTGGCATTGGCCCGGGGACTGGACAGAGCCCAGACGGACCACAGAGTGGGTGTGATGCCCTCGTCTCTCCTCGCCAGCGGCTCCCTCCTCTCAGGGTGGTGGATGTGGACTCAAGGAGAACCCAGGTGAAAGTGGGTTTGGTGGGCTAGCCTGGGAACTCGACCACAAGGTACCGGAGGGATTCTGAGATGAAACCCCCTTCTCCTGTGCTTTCCTCACTGAAGGGGCCTCACCACTCCTTGAGATTTAGTCAATTACTTCCCCAGGTCCCTTTGCTGCCCTGTAAGGACAGTGAGTTTGGGCTGGGCTGCCTCCCCTGAAACACTCATTACATGTTTGAGCAACACCCGCCTGCCAGGCACTGTGCTAGCTGCTTATGTCACTTTATAACACCTTTGCTAAGTAACTTTTGGGCTCATCTCAGAGAGGATGAACCTGAGTTCAGAGAGCTTACCTCCCCTGCTCGAGGACTCGTGGCTAGCATGCCACAGAGCCAGGATTTTGGAGTCACTAGGTCTGTGTGATTTCCAGATTGTCTGCTTCACCTACCTGCAGTGTTTCACCTACAGCGTTCTGCTGAGGAGCAGGGGACTTGCCTGTGCCCTGCACACTTGGTGATGACCTTCTGCTCTCCAGTGAGACGGCTGCTGTCCCCAATCCCTTCTGCTGCCCAAACAGGTAACCCGCCATCCCTGAGTCTGCCATTAGGATCCCAGTGATTGTCCGTCCTTACTTCACCCCTCCCTTCACACATCATCTGTTCTCAGGGAGCTGGACTCCCCTCTTTACCCACAAACCCTGAATTCCTGCCACAAGTATACCCACCACCACCTTTCCGGGAAACGTATCATTCTTCTCTAATAGACTCTTTTATGTTTCTAACTAAATTTTTCCATCTGTTTTTTTATTCCTCTACTCTAGAAGTCTTCCATGGGAGCCTGTGTCGGTATCATCAAGGGGTTCTGGTGGGCTTGCTAAAACACGAAACACTGGGCTTGACCCCCTGGGTCTCTGCATCACTACGTCTGGGACGGGGATGGAGAGTTTGCATTCCTGACAAGTTCCCAGGTGATGCTAACAGCGCTGGTCTGGGGTTTTTAACAAAGGCTCTGTTCTAATCTTTCCCTCAACATGTGTTTACTGAGACTCTCCTAGGGCCTTGCTACTAAAAGGTAGCACGTTCACTTGTCCGATGATGTGTGAGAAGCACCGTCCCGGGGAACGGACATCTTCCTTCGAGAACGCCATAGTCTCCGTGGCAGTTCTCAGGCTCAGCTACACTTTAGACTCCCCTGGGGAGCTTTAAAAATATTCTCTGCCTGGGCTCCACCCCAGAGCAATTGAATCAAAATCTCGGAAACTGGGCCTGCTGTCATTATAGTTTGCTAGCTCCCCGGAGAATTCTAAAGTGTAGCCAACCAGGGTTGAGAACCGCTGGTCCAGGAAGGCACAGTCTTATAAACGGAAACTCATTCTGCTGAAATCAGCCACATATTTAAAACACCTGCCTCAGGGAAGTGGCCGGACTGAGTTAGAGGGTCGGGCTTGAGTTGAGTGTCAACAACCCTGGGTTCTAGTTCCATCTCTGCTTTGTGGCTTTAGGCAAGTGTCTCGGCCTCTCTGATCTCAGTTTCCTCTGGGGCCAGGGCTGTGGTGGATCTGGGGGATCTCTGAGTGCCTTTCCCTGCCTACATTAGTGATTCTAAGAAGACCAATGGCATGAGGATGAACCTGTGTCTCACTACAGATATTAATAAACTCAAGGGCTGGCATATTACTGCAGATAACAAAGGTGAAGGGAAAAATACAACAAAGCTGTTTATTTGGCGGCACTAAAGCAAGATGAGCACATAGGCTCAAAGGCCCATGAATTCCATCTCGTCCACCTTGCCTTGAAGAAAGTAGCAGGATTCCGCCAATGAGGCTTTGTTTAGAGCAGTGGCTCTCAAACTGTGGTGCCTGGACCACCAACATCAGCATCCCTGGGAACTTGCTGGAAGTGCACGTCTTGAGTCCCACCCCAGACCGACAGCATCAGAAGCTCCATGGGTGGGGCCCAGCCATCTGTGCTTTAACAGGCCCTCCAGGCAGTTGTCAGGCTTCAGTCTGAGAACCACTGAGCTACAGAGATGCTGCTGTGGCTCCTTCTGAGCCCACTCTCAGCTGAGCACAAAGAGTTGATATCAGTCTCGAGCTGCTTGTGTCCTGTAGAACCCGTGGTTTTCCAGTTTTCTTAAAAAGACAGAGATGGAAGAGAGGTTGACAGCACGTGTTTATTGTATTCATTGCCAGTTTTTGCCGCGCTCAAATCATGTGCATTTTATTCTCCTTCCTTTTGGTTTTGGAATTGAAGGTACTTTGCTTAACATAGATAAAGGAGATTAGCGGCTACTGCCGTATACAACGACTGAGGTGGGTATTTTTCTCTAAATGTTTTGATGTTCAAGTTCACTGTTGTGACTGCTTTACTGCCGCAGTTATGGCAATCTAATCAGATTACAATGGAGAAAAGTTATTTAGATGTGTGTTCTGTGCAGAGAAAGTGCCAGAACATTCCGTAGGAATGCCATTCAGCAACAGGACCATGATGCTGGTTGGCAAAAGGGTGGGCTTGAAAGGCTTTGGAGGAGAATGGCCACGTTGTGTCAAAGCAGTTCAAAGGGAAGCTCTCCTTTGCTTTCAGCACAAGAGGCTGCCTCTAAGGATTCCGGGTCTGCTGTTATGAATATGCGACTCTAAGAAATGTTGCAATTGGGAGCCGTGGGGGACGATGTCCCCTTGATCCACCAATTTACTGCCGCCAGCAGTCAAAAGAGCTAAACATCTTCACACGCTTCTCAATCCACTTTCATTTGATCACCCAAAGAGGTGCCAGGGACAATAGTCGTGGGATGTGGCATTGATGTGACATATATTTGCTTCGACCAAAAGAAGCAGGTGCCTTTGAAGATCCTGAAAATGGAAGAGGATTCTCACTCCCCTCTAGCTCTCTGGCACCCTCAGGAAGTAAAAAGAGGGTTTTGCATTAGTCTGACATTTTTTGGCTGAAGTTTCCTTTAATGACAATGACCCTGCAACCCCCAAACTGATTGTTGCCTCTGGAACCATCACAACATCTGCCTCCTATCAGGCAGACCCCGGAAACCTTCAGTGGTGCATCCTGCTTCTGGGCCTGTTCATTTGCAAAGGTTTCTTTGAATTTTATCTCAACACGATAGCACAAAACCCAAACATTGAGAAATGGCGGTTTGCTGTCTGCTCCCTTTAATTGACGTCTGGCTGGTTTCTCCCTCCCCCATCCCTCCTCCAATTTAGCTCTGGAAACATCTGTCTTTTTATCCACCAATAGAGTCTCGAAAGGGTAACAAACCTGTTAGATAAAATATCAAAGTTATGAATTCTGATTTAATAAATGTGCATTTGAGAGATGACTCATGGCATGTATGACGGCTTTCAATTGCTTTCTCAAACAGTTCATGCTTCATTTCATTAAGAGCTTCAGTCAATGCCAACTGATTAATTATCACAGCACTAGTCATCTTTTGTTAGTAAACCAATGCACAGGACCAATCTGGGCTTGGCTATATAGAAATTTATTTTCAATGTAAATAAAAATGTTTTAAAATAGATGTTTTTACGAACATTTTTAGAATTCCACTAAAATGTTATTGGAAATCATTAATTTCTTTGCTTAAAAAATGCCGACTGCGTTCCTGCAAGTACCATCCGCAGGCTGAGCACCAGAGGACGCACAGCGCCTGACACCAGTGAGCTTCCACTCTAGTGGCTGCAAACGCTTTTATGTAAATGATTTCAGTCTGAGTCATTCCAAGTCGAGAGCCTTCAGGGCTCAGGACTTAGAGACCCAGCTGGACTACAAAGTGGCTGTGTGACCTGTGTGACGTGGAATAAGATGCATCGACTATCTAGGACTTGGTCTCTCCTTTTTCAAATGACCTTGTTGGCGTCTGTTGCCTTTCACATCCCTACCAGTGCTGACATTATCTGATTCTAATTCTCGAGGGATTTTTGTTTACCTCCCACCTCAATTTCAGCAAAAGAGACCATAGAATGAAAACACCGAGGCTTAGCCAAGATGTCACGCTAAGTAGAATTCTTCATTTCTATTGATCTTCCTATGCCTGGAGTGGTCACGCCATTGGCGTAATTGCAGAAGTCAAAGGGAAGATTTCATTCTGGAAGAAATGAAGCAACTTAATAGATGGAAACAAATGACATTTTCATGTCATGTGTCATCTCTGAAGGTTTTTGCCTGTTTATTTTTTACAAATAAGAACAATTAAAAAAACAAGATAAGGAAACTGCTTAACCAGTGGTCCCTGGGGATCGCCTGCATGCTGGAAGAAGTGACTGCTCACATAGGTGGCTTCTCTGGGCATAATATGACATCCTCCAAGTGGCCTTGTCCCAGGAGCCATCAAGGGCGGGTGCCAGGCTCAGGGAGCTCTCACTGGGGTATTTCCTCTTCCATCTTGATATGTTTATTTGGTGAATTGTGGATTGTTGTGACTGATGAGTGTCTTTGAAGTAGCAGGGTGTTTACTAAAGCGCAGTATTAGAGTCAGAGCAGAGGATGGGAAGGCCTGGAGGGCAGGAAAGGAGACATCTGGAAGTCAACTTCATGGTGGGAGAAAAGCCTGGTAAGGCCGCTGTCACTGAGAGTGGAGAGTTTCAGAAATATGCAGCCTGCTTAAAGGTGCTTTCTGTTCTGCCTGGAGGGCATCTTAGGGTGAGGGGACAGGCCTTCCCAGAGGGAGGGCAGGCCTCACTGGGTTGGGAGGGGTGGATGGGCTGTGTGTTTTCTGGCCAGCCTGAGTAGGAATGCTGATTCCATCCCTTTTAGGGCTGACTTTAGACAAATGATCCTTAACGTTTCTGTGCATCAGTTTCCTCATCTGTAGAATGGGTATGCCTACTGGTAATAGTTTTAAGAACTGAGAATTGTGGGGGCCAGCCCTGTGGCCGAGTGGTTAAGTTCACGCGCTCCGCTACAGCAGCCCAGGGTTTCGCTGGTTCAGATTCTGGGCGCGGACATAGCACCACTCATCGGGCCACGTTGAGGTGGCATATCCCACGTGTCACAACTAGAAGGACCCACAACTAAAATATACAACTATGTACTGGGGGGATTTGGGGAGAAAAAGCAAAAAGAAAAAAAAAAAAGAAAGAAAAAAGATTAGCAATAGTTGTTAGCTCAGGTGCCAATCTTTAAAAAAAAAGAACTGAGAATTGCATAAGTTAAAGGTGGTGAAAGGTTTGCCCCGATGACTGGTAGTTATTAATTGATTATAAGATTGAGGGTGATCTCTTTACCTGTGTGTTCACATTACCTCTCATGTACAAGCACTTTACAGGTTAAAAATGTCTACATTTGACCTGTCTACATCCAAAGTCTCTTTTGAGTCTCAATGATGCTTTGAGAGACTATGGACTACATTATCCGGATGAGGAGGCCTGTCCAGTGAACAGGGCCGCACCTCATCCCAGAGCCGCCAGACTTCTAGTCCATGCTCTTCCTACCTCATCCCCGCCAGGGGGCTCCACTGAGCAGCAGTTCCGTGATTGGCTCACTGGGTGGCCAGTTTTGAATGGAGGGAAAATGGCCTTAGATCCCAACTTAGTTCTTTTTGCCAAATTATTTTATGACGTGCCTGATACTGTTTTCCAATTGTAAAGCAAAATACAGCATATGTTCATGGAAGCAATTTTGGACCATATGGAGAGACATTAAGAAAAGACAAAAATTTCCCACAAGTTAATCACCCAGAGATAATCAGGAGTAAGATATTTGTGCATTTCCTTCATATTCTTCATATATGTGTGTGTGCATGGTGAGTTGTGTATATATAATTTGGGTATCAGACTGTATGAGTATAATTTTATAATTTGCAAAATAGAGCTAATATAGCACATTCTTATTATTTTTTAAAAAATAATTTCAGACTTCCTAAGTCATGAATTTTTAACATTTTTATCTCATTTGTTCCATCACTTGCCCTTTCTTTCTCTCTTGCTCTCCCTCTGTAGGTGTGTGTGCATATGTGCATATATACATACTAATTATCTTTATTCATTTTTTGAATCATTTGAGAGCAAGTAGTATATACAATACTCCGTCCTTCCTAAAAACTCCAATATATTTCCTCAAAACAAGAATACTGTCTAACTACCCCCGTACAACTATTCCAATCAGGAGATCAACACTGCAAGAAGAGTGCTACCCAATCCTGTTCAAATTTCCCCACCTGCCCCCATAATGTATCCTTCTCCTTTCTGGTCCAGCATTCAATCCGCCATCATGAATTGTACATGTCACTTTAGTCTTCTTCAATCTGGAACCATTCCTTAGTCTTCCTGTCTTTAATGACGATATTTCTGAATAGGAGAAGACTTTTCTTCTGTAGAATGTTCCTCAGCCTGGGTCTGTGTTTCTTCATGATCAGAATTCATCTGTCCATCTTTGGGAGAAATAGCAGAGGAATGATGCTGTGCGCTTCTCACTGGACCACACTATGCCAATCTGTTCCTCCCCATCGTGCCAATTTTGATCACCTGGTCAAGTTGGGATCTGACAGGTTTCTCTACCACAAAGTCACTAGTTTCCATTCATCATCATCATCATCATCATCATTATTGGCTGAGAAAGATTCACCCTGAGCCAACATCCATGCCAATCTTCCTCTATTTTTGTATTTGGGTCACTGCCACAGCATGTCCGGTGAGTGGTGTAGGTCTGTGCCTGGGAACCAAACCCTGGCCACCGAGGCAGAGGGCACCAAACTTAACCCTAGGCCACAGGGCTGGCCCCTCCATTTATTATATAAAAGTATTTTTGTGGGGAAATTCTCTGAAACAATGTCAATATCGTGCACCTGATCAGACCTCTGCCCTCAAGCCTTGGCATCTATTGATGCTTCCTTCTGAATTAACCAGCACTATGATACTGGTCAACGGTGATTGTCTATTTTCATAAATTTTCTACATTTATTCTAGTTGACATTCTACCGTAAGGAAGAGCTCCCCTTTCTCCTTCATTTATCTGTTAGTTTATTCACTTGTTTGTTTATATCACACGTCTATATCAGGGTTTTTCAACCACGGCACTGTTGGCATTTTGGATTGGATAATTCTTTGTTGTGGGGGCTGTCCTGTGTATTACAGGATGTTTAGCAGCATCCCTTGCCTGTGCCCATTATGTGCCAGTAGGTACCCTTTTACCCCAGTTGTTACAACCCAAAATATCTCCAGACATTGCCAACTGTCCCCTGGGGGACAAAATCGCTCCTAGTTGATGGCCACTAATCTATATAGATTTCCCTGTGTATTTACGTGTATCTTTTAAAAGTATCAATTCATATCAATACCTTTATTTCCAATCCAGTGCCTTAATACCTCCAATTCGAATCCCCGTTTCCATCTTTGTAAATCCCTTCTCTGATCATCAGAAACCTGCCTCTCGTTATCCTCAATATAGATGTTTATTTGCCTAACTTCCCTGGATGTAACCAGTCTCCCTACCGTGCTGGTCCCTCCTCCAGCCATCAGAGTCTCCACTGCCATCTCCAGAGCCCCCCCACCCCCACCTCCTCCCTTGGCCTCATGGGCACACTGGCCATCACCACCGTCCCTCTTATGATCGCATTCTCCCTTGTTTGTTTTCCTTGCTAAATTTTAAATTCCGTGAAGGCAGGGAGCAAGCCTGTCCCATTCATAGCTGAGTCCTCCATGCCTGGCATGGTGTTAGTAGGCAGCTGGTGCTTAATACTTGTCTGATAGATGAATAGAAGTATGCTGGGCTTTTCAATTTGATAGCAGCATGGAAATGTCACCTCTAAGCCCTGGGTCTTTGTTTTATGCCCATTTTCCGGGTAGGAAAGGCTGAGCCTGGGCTCCAAGCCTCTCACACTATGTGCTTGTGTGAATGGATGGATGGCTCTTGGCCTGAATCCCAGTCAGTGCTGTCTCCGTCCATCAGACAGTGTCCCCTTTTTGACCGTACCAGATATTCCTCATTTTGCAGGCTTTAAGAGCTGAACTTCCAGCTGCCAGCAAGTGTTTATTTGTGACTCTGTCTGACAACAGGGGGGCTCTTCTTCGCCATCCTTTCCTACCTGACCTCATCCTTAGTAATCCCACCGCCATGCTGTTCCTGGCTCCCGCCCGTCGGTAGCAGCCGGTGATATTTGTTCTTTGCTGAGCCTGCCTTGAGTAGACTATTGGTGTGGAAAAAGACTGGTTCTCTGGCACCCTGAAGGGTTTCAAATAAAGCTCCTTTCAGTTCAAAGACACCTGACCATCGAGTACCAATGGTATTACTCAGTCAAAAAGAGAGGAGCAGGGATGCTGGGCTGCGGTCCACTCTCTGCCTTCATCGGAGCTTGATAAGGTGGCTTCCCTTGGGGGCTGTGTGGATATTTCTGACAAGTTCAAGTGCACAGAGACCCTCCCCTTCTGCCTACCTCCCACAGTCCCCAGCACACTGTGGGCTGCGGGTTTCCTACAGACATGGCCGGAGGGATAAAGTGTAGTATTCCAGAAAACGAGCAGCCTGACCTGAAATTCTACCAGCCTCATCTCAAGATCGCAGCTCCTTTCCTCACGCACTGTGTGACCTCCTCTGTGACACAATGGCAAGAGTCTGGAGAAACTTCAGGGACACTTTGAGCTTGAGCGTGTGAGGATTTCCTGAGGAGCCCGTCCTACTGGGGAAAACGGCATGGGGGAGAGAAGGATCCAGCAGGACACCTCGGTTCCAGTCTGGGCCTTGTCAGAAGGCTGACCTTAGAGCAGCGTCTGTCTTGCCAGTCTTGTAGCCGGGTCCCTTGGAGGGTGCCTGGCACGGAGTAGGCCTGCGATAAATATATCCTCAATGCTTGCTCTTGCTGGGTGAATTGACGTCTTGAAACTCCTCAGGCTCCAGTGTCCTTACCTGTAAAATGGGGATAAGGAAGGATCGCGATGATGTAGGGCAAGCACCGGCTCCAGGATCTGGCTCACAGTCGGTACTTAAGGCTGAGTTACCACTTCCATTGCTTGATTTGGGGCCATCTGCTTCCAAAAGATAGCACCCTTCCTGCCTTCTCAATTCTGGGTTCAGCGCTGAACAGTGAGCAGAGCTGGGAGCCACTGAGTGCCTGCTCTGTGCCCTGCATGTGGCATATGGCATGTGCTGCCACATTTCATCCTCCCAGCAGCCCCATGAGACAGAATAATTATCATCCCAGGTTACACATGGAGCAACTGACCCCCAGGCAGGTAAGGGATTTCTGGGAGGTCACTGGATTAGGAAATCACAGAGCCAGGTTTCAAAGCCCAGGACTACTTGACTCTGCAATGGGCACTTTTTCCTCTGCCCACCGCTGCCTCCAGGACGGTGGCTGTTTGATTTACCCGCCAAAGTGCATCCACTCACCTCTGACCTGGAGCCATCCTTGGTGTGACCAGGACTGTGCTACAGGAAGACTGGGCATGCCAGGACCCTTGGGCTCCTGTAATGAAACACAGGGGGTCTTTGCTGCCTACCTTGGCGTCCCTTGGCCGACAGTATGGATCAGGCCCACGGGTATTAGCAGAGAAATAACCACAGCATCATCATGCCCTCTAACTGTGTTTGATCCACTGGCTAATGGGGTCATTAGCAAAGGAAAGTAATTGTAGGTGTGCCTCACCCCCCGATGGTTGCCACCAGATCAATGGCCGTTTATCATCCTCTGCCTTTCCTGCCTCGGGTGCAGGCAATGGCATCAGGTTGGTACTGGCATCAATTCCTGGGAAGGTAAACACACTTCATAACCATCCCTGGTGCTGGTCGATGCTCTCTGGGGTCTTCCTGAGGTGGGAACTCGCAGCTGACAGGGGCTCTGCCCAGAAACGGGCCTCGGGGTCTCAGTATTCTCAGCATGTAACACGCCGGGCCCTGGGAGCACATGGGAAATGGCATATTTGGTCCTGAAGGCCCCCAGCAAGCCTCCTCCTTGAAACAGCACCAGCTAGACAGAATCAATTTCCCATTGACTTTCAGCCCCATCTCAGACACAGTGTAATTCTTGTCTGAGGGTTTATAAAGGCCATTGACTGTCTTATAAAAGATTTAAACACTTGCCTTGTGGCACACGGGAGCTCTATCTATCATGATGCCTTTTTGACAATTTGTGGGGGTGGTGATGAGGTGAGAAGGGGTGGCTCAGACCGTCAGTGCCTGCCAGACCTGGCTGGACAGAAACGCAAATGGACCAGTAGAAGGATCCTCCTAATTCATCACCCAGGGGACTCTTCTCCATGGAGAGTCAGGCTCCCCTTGCTCCATTTTGCAAACAAATCACGTGCAACACAAGATAATCCATGTCCCAGCATTGCCCTGCTGGCACCGAGGGCACATAACTGGGACATGATTAGAACCAGAGGCATCTCTTTATCTAGCGTGAAGGGTTTTCTGGTTAATGGCAGTGGGAACAATAATCATCACCCTTTGCACTTGGTCAACCCCACTCTATAAGGCATATCCACACATCTCTTTTTTGACCCACAGAAAACTCTGGAAGGTAGGTGGAACCAAGATTGTTACGCAGTCACGTGCCACATGATGATGTTTCAGTCAACAAACAATAGACCACATGTACAAGGGTGGTCCCATAAGATAAGTACCACATAGCCTAGATGTTTAGCAGGTTATACCATCTAGGTTTGTGTAAGGACACACTGTGAAGTTCACACAACGATGAAATCGCCTAACGATGCATTTCTCCGAGCGTATCCCTGTCCTTAACCGAAGCATGACTGTATTCATTTTACAGATGGGGAAACTAAGCTTCAAAGAGGTTCAGTGTGTATTTGGTCAAGTTAATCTCAGTTTTCAGACAAAGCAGTATTTTCCGACTTGCCTCTCCTACCCTTCTACTGCCCATTCTCCTTCTGTCCACTGCTCTGTAGCCAGCCAAGGAGTGTTTTCTAGGGAAAAAGAGAGCCATGCTATGATAGGATTTCTTTCCTGGAGGAACTTGGTCTGGTGGGTGATATAGACAAGGAGTTAAGTAAATATTTCAGTGTGTTTAGTGCTATAATGACTTTATGGTCAAGGGATAAGGGACCGTAGGGAATGGGATGGTCAGAGCTCTGTGGGGGCAGGAGGGTTAGTGATCAGTCAAACATTCATTAGAACACAGTGCTGAGGCATGAGGACACCCAACCTGCTTGGAGAATTGTGACAGTGACAAGTGTTGGAGAAAAGACTCATCAGGTACAGGGTGGGGAATGGCAGAGGCACATGATCTGGCCTCTTTACTCTCTCTGATGGCATCTCTCACTCCTCTCCCTTTTGCTCACTTTGTTTTGCCCACATTGGCCTCCATGCTATTTTCCCAATGCACCAGCTGTGTTCTCACCTCAGGGCCTTTGCACCTGCTCCTCTCACTGTCAGGAATGGTCTTCCTCTGGATATCCTTGAGACTCACAACCCCACCTCCTTCAGGTCTTTGCTCCAATGACATTTTCTCAGTTAGGGTTATTCTGACCCCTTAGTTGACACTTGCAACCCCCACCCCGATGCCCAGCAGTCTAGATCTCCTTTCTCTGGGCCCTATCTTCTTTTTTCCCATAGCACTTAGCACCTTCGAACATCCTATGTAATTTACACACTGATTATGGTTATTGTTTACTGCTTTCTCCCTCAACTAGAATGCAAGCTCTGCGAAGACAGAGGTCCTTGCCTCTGATTTATCCCAGGCCTAGCATAGTGCCTGACATGGGGCAGATACTCAATAAACATTTGTTGAGTAGACGAATTAATGAATGGTGGCCCTCAAAGATTAGCAGGCTGAAGGCTGGGATTCATGGTTGGGAATGACGGGAAGCTTGGGATTATTGTGGACAATGGAATGGAAGGAAGTTAAGCAGAGGAGTTATGTGGTTACGTTTTGTTTGAGACAGGCCTCTCCAGGGGCCTGGAGTGCTTATGTGGAAGGATAGATGGGGATCAGGGAGATAATCCAGATGAAGGATGAGGACGTTCTGGGCCAAGGTGAGGAGTGTGGGGCTGGGGAGAGGGAGACGTCTCGTGGGTGTTAGACTTGGCTCTATGGGCTGCTTGGAAAACAGGCCCAAAATTGATTCCTCATTCAAGGTTGAGTGACCAGGTGGAGAATCTGGTTATTATTGGCTCTGAGACAATGGTTGGGGGAAAGAGTGTTATGCAAAGTTTGTGCATGTGTGTTAGCAAGGAAGGTGGATCCGGGCCAGGTTGCAGGCTGCACCAACAATGTCAGGGCACTGTGCATTTGGTTTGGATGGTGGGAGCCATTTAGCATGGAGCTGGCTGGGGCGTCAGAGGGCTGAAGTGGTGCAGAATTGTTAACTGGCTCAGTAGAAAGCTAATGGGAAGGAAAAAAATCAAATCAAGTGGTTATCTAACTGCATTCTGCTTGGTATTCTAGGACTGGACCAAATTCTCTGGTGAAAACACTTATTGACTCAGAGAGGATGCTCAGTGCTTCTTGAGTCAGAGCAGAGAGCACGGTGCTCAGTTTCTTGTGGGGCCAAGCTCCAGGGCTCAGTGTGTCCTGCTTCCTCCTTCATCCTGGGCTCTCTGTGGCTGGGCACGTGCAGTCCCTGCTCCTCCATCATCTCCCCTCCCTCCCCTCCTCCTCATCACATATTTGTATGGTTGCCTGTGGCCCCCAGGTCTTCCAATCTGTCACAGCCTCTGTGCTAACACACATGTGGCCCAGCTCCTAAGGGTCTTCTCATATTGGGCCTTGTGGACTCTGGGCTTCTGTAGTGGCAAGAGACCAGATTTCAGTCCCAACTGCACTACAGACACTGAACATGGGACCTAAGGCAAATCCCCTTTCTTTTTAGAATTTCAGGGTCTTCATCTGGAAAGGAGCATGTTAATGACCATCCCATCTATGTAGGTCAGAATGCTGGAATCTGAGGATTGAGGGTTGGAACCGACAGTTGGGTATTCAGTGGGAAGGAGGAAGGACCCTCTGATCCTGGAATTGCAAATATCCCATGAAATAACATCTGGTTCATATGAAAGTTACCTCTTAGAGCGTCTTCTCCATTGAGTGGTACCTTCTGTGGAAGGAGAACCATCTTAACAAATACTCACATAAAATTTGTTCTGAAAAGGATATTTCTATTATGCTATAAAAATATTCTAATTTGCGCCATGTTTGATGAATTTCCTCTGAAAGTTTTGAAAAACTTTTCCCGTCTACTAAAAACATTTTTCAAAAGAGGGAAATGGGTATGTGCCCTGACAGGGGAGCTCAAGTGACTTAGATTCTCACTCACCATACTTCAGTTAGCCCTTATGGTGGCCGTGTTCACCACCACCAGATAATAAGGGGTCTTCCTTGTATACCATGTGTATGAGAGCAGATTCTGCTCTGTGATACTGTGGGAACCATCTTAGGATAGCGAGCAAGGAGAGTAACATTCTTATTTTGCCTCTTTGGCATGGAGTAGAGGCCAGATTGGGGGCGTGTGAGTTAGACGTCTTTGGATGAATTGGGAAGGACAGAACACATGACTGATAGTGGGATGGAGAAATGGGAAGGATTTAAAAGCTATTAAGCAGGTAGAGTCAGAGTTAATGGAACTTTGAGTTATCAGATGGGAGAAGTAGGAAGAGAAAGGAATCAAGTGCGACTCTACGTTTGTTATTGACCTTCTTAGAGTGATTTCATGGGAATCCGGACTGCAGCGCCAGTGGAAGGTGAAGGAGCAGAGAGGGGGAGTGTAGACAACTCTTTGAAGGAGCTTGTCTGTGTGAGAGCGCTGGAGAGAGATGGAGGGTCCAGGGAGATTTTTCTTTTCTTTTTAAGCTATGGGAAGTCTGAGCATATTTATATGCTAAGGGGAGGGGTCTTCGGTGAGGGGAAGGTTGGCAATACAGAATACAGAAATGATAATTGATGGGCAAGACTCCTGAGTGATGCATGGGACAGAGGAAGGTGAGGCAGACACATCTTCCTCAGAGGAGGAGGATGTGGTAAGAAGAGATGTGGAAGCTTCTAAATTTGGGGGTGATGAAACAAAACACTGAGGTAGTTTACACCCAACCTCTCTATTATCACTTTGAGGTAGGAGGCCAGGTGCTCCGCTGTGGGCCTGGGGAGAGAAGTGGGAGTGCGCACTTGAGGACAGTGCATCAGATCTATCTACTTAGAGTGATGGAGGGGTTCTGCCTGGGGACCAAGGTGTGTTGATGCCACAGCCAGAATAGGGCCCAGCACAGGGCACAGCTGGATCATTATCTCCAGCATAAGAAGGGGCCAGTGGGGCAGCAACAGGGGCATATAGTTGATTGACCCATGGGTGGGTTCTTCTGGGAAGTATGGCAAAGGAGCTATAGGGAAAGGACCCAGAGAATGATTAAAGAAATGGATTATTCCTGATGCATGATTATTATTTTATTACAGGAATGATTAAAGTGGTGGGACGAAGAGAAGGATTAAGCAGGGAGCTGATGAGCTTAGAGAACAGCTCAAGGACTGGACATCATGATAAGGTCACACCAAAGATGGCAGATGATTAAGGGAGCTGAGAAGAACCAGGCAGTGGTCAGATGTCAGATGTTAGATTTTGGAGCCAGAAACTTTCTAGGTGACCGTCAGATCCAGGGGTGTCAGCTGATGCAGAGGTGAAAATGGTCATTAACAGTATGCTAAGCACAACACTAAATGCTTTAGATGGATTTTCTCACTAAATCTCTTAACAATACTTGTTTTACAGATAAGAAACTGAAGCACAGAGGGAAGGAACAGCTTGATCAAGGAGCCACAGCTAGTCACTGTCCGAGGCGGGGATATGCAGGTAGGTGGTCTTTTCCACTCTCAACTGCTACTCATAACACCCTGCTGGCAGTTGGCTGAGTCAGCTCTGTGCACATTGATGTCCCTCAGGATGATGACAGTGGTTGCGGTGGAGAGGAAGGTGATAAAACAGGACTGAGTCTTCTGTGCAATGCTGACTTGTACCAAAATGATAGCCACAGCACCAATCTGACCTTGCCAGGTCTACCCCCGTCCCTCTTGGCCAAGTCAGCTCTGGGCTTCACGGGCTAATGAGCCTCCCGCTGGGCATCTTACTCACCTTCCTGGTGGGCACTCAGCTCCGGGATGCAGTGGCTCTGTGTCTGTAGCTGGAGGCCACCCCCGGCATTGGATTCAGGTCAGAGCCATCAGTGGTGAGGAGGAGAGTGGGGGAGGGATCAGCCTTGAAATATCACTGCTGCCCTGGCAGGAGGGAGCGTCTTCCTATTTTACTGTTGAGCAGGGCTCTGCATGGACGTGGGAGAGTAGGTGGCTCTGTGCTCTTCACCGCACTCCTTCGTCAGGCCAAGATGCAGAGTCTCCCTGGGGCCATATTTTTCAAGAGGCGTCTGGGCCCCAGACACATTTCCAATCGTGTGGTTGCTTTCCTTGGAATAATCCTTTGGTGCAGTCTAGATCCAGATAAGTGATGTTGTGAATACTCTGGTTGTTCACCAAGTTTGTCCAATTGTTCCATTTTTTTTCCTGTTCTAATTTAAATCCCTTTCCCTCTCTGTTTATCCCATCATTAAGAGGCTGGAAAGGGGAGATAGAAATATCTGTATTCACTCGTTTATTTGGCAGCTATTTATTGAATCCTTCAACAAAGACTGGAACGTGGGTTTTGGAGAAATGTGGGCTTGAGTTGAATCCTAGTTGTGTGTTATCCATGTAGTCAGGGGCCACATCATAACATGCTTTGGATGTCACAAATGAGCTAAATTATTAGCCTGTAAGTGCTGAGGGAGCTCTGCGACCATGGGAGCATATTTTACACTCTTGGATCGTCAGTTTCTTTTTCTGTGCAGTGGGGCTTTTGTATCAACTTGGCACGGCGTTCGTGAGAAATCAATGAGAAAATATTGCTAAGAGCCCCGTGCAGTGGCTGACAGACAGCTGCATCCAAAGCTCTTGCTTCCTCCTCCCTCTGATCCCATATATTTTTTGAACTGACAGGGGTATGCCAGTTCCCCAGATGAACAGGAGTGCTGGTGACATAGCAGTGGCCAGTAGGGAAGAGGTTTTCTGCATCTGCATGGTGGGTACCATGTTCATGCTGATGGCAAAAATCATTGCAGCCATGAGTGGCTGTGAGTCCAATGAACTCAGCTGAGAGATGTGAACATTTTGATTGGAACAAGAAGAGAGTTTTGAAGAGCTCATTTCAGAGCTCACTCCTTCAGTTTCTATCAGCAAAACTCTAGCCCCCTCCTTCCCCAGTTTTCCTGGTCTGGAACGGGCCTGATCAGGGGAGGTGGTGGAATCTGCTAGGCCCGCTGTTTGCCCAAAAATCCTGGATGCTGGATTTAACCAGGCCTGAAAGGGTCCGTGACGCCTTACAATTCAGGAAACTGCCATTGCATTCTTCACACCAGCTACATTTTCCAGATGAGCCAGGCCTGTTCTCTGCTGGCAGCTTCTATTTCAGCATTTCTGGACCCAGAATAAGGTCATGGGGCCTGATGGGGCCCAGCCTCGCTTTGGCTTTGTGGGAAGTCAATGTTCTGCCTCGGCCTTGCTGGGTATTGCAGTTTGGATATTATATCATCTGGCTTCCTGTCGTGTTTCTTCTCATCCACGTCGTGCCATTTGTTCAAACATAAGAAGCACTGTGATTCTGTGGAAAGAGCAAAGGATTTCGAGCGAGGCTGCCTGGGGTTGACTCCTGGCTTTCAACCTCTCTAAGTCTCTATTAGACCAACTCCACACAGAGCTTGTGAAGTCCAACGACATAATGCACGTGAAAATGCTGTGAAAATGCAAAGAGCTATACAGATATTACAGTTGTATTTATTATTACCCTTCAATTTATAGACCAACACCTACATTTTGAGGATAGGTTGCAAGAATGTCACAGATTATTAATCTGTCAGGCAATTAATAAAGAATAGGACTAAAAATGACTCAATATTTTATGCACTCATTAGTTGCCTTTAAAAGCAGTATTTGGTTGGTCTGATCTGATGAGCTATAGATGACAAGTTTTGGGAACCTATTTTCAAGGTTTTTTCCATTTTAGTTTAGTTTTAAAAGTCAATGCATCATCCTCAATGACTTTAATGGAGATTAAGTGAATGAAGTTCACAATATCGTCAATGTTAATTAAAAAAACAATGTCAGAGCTGTCAGACTCGATGCATGGGAACTGGTAGGAAAAGTCGATGCCCTGGCTTCTCAGCTGAAAATGGTAATTGCCTAAGGTTCCCCTTCTGCTTTGTCTCTGCCCCACCCACAAGAGCACCATCCTTCTGCACACTCTCTCCTCACTGTATCCTCTTCTCCTCAAGAATCTGTCATGGCTCCCTATTGCCCAGTGGGTTCTCTGGAGTCTGGATCGTGCCCTCTTTCTTTGACATTATTTCCCTGCTTTCTCCCTCTCATGATCTGTATTCTGGTATTTCTGTACTGTGTTCTCCTCAAGATTTGCTGTCAACTCGTGTGTTAGTTTTTGTAAGACTAGCAGCCCTGAGGGACCCCTTTGGCCGAGTGATGACATCGTGACATTCTATGCCATTCCTCCTACAAGAAGGATCTGCCTTATAAACTTGACTCAAGCCAGCCCCCCTTTCTGCAGAGATTTGTCCTAAGTAGTCCAGAGAGGAGGACCAGGCCCTTCAGGTAATACTCGGCCCACCCGTAACCAGTCAGAAAATTCTCCTAGAATGGGTGGGTTTAGAAGTTGATGAGAATCTAGTAACTAACCGTGTTCCAACAGGTCCCAGTTAGGAACAGTTGCCCCTCTTAGGAATGTGCTTTTGGTCACTATACATGTAGCTCATCTATCTTATCGACTGTGAGCAAGCTGGAACATATTTGACTCTGTCCGGTCACGCAGCTCCTATCACAGTGTCTGCATAGAACATATCATCAATGACATTCACCAAAGGCACTAATATGCTCGCTTCTCATGGATCTTCAGAGGCCCAGGTCATTGAATCAGGAAAGTTCCCAAATGTTGGTAACCTAGGCTCTGCCCCCCTGGCACCCAGGAAGTAGGACTAGAGCACGAGGGCAGATAAGTTTTCTATTGCTCTAACAAGTTACCATATACTTAATGACTTCAAATAACCCAAATTTGTATCTTACAGTCCAGTAGAAGTCTGATGCAGTCTCACTGGGCTAAAACCAGGGGCTGCGTTCCTTTCTGGAGCCTCTAAGGGAGAATTCATGTCCTTGCCTTTTCTAACTTCTAGAGACTGCCCACATTCCTCAGCTCCTGGTCCCCTTCCTCCATCCTTAAAGCCAGCAATGTGGTATCTCTCTGACCATTCTTCCATCATCGTGTCTCCCTTTGACTCTCCCCACTGCCTCCCTCTTCCACTTTTAAGGGCCCTGTGATTACATTGGGCCCTCCTGGAGAATCCAGGATAATCTCCCTATTTTAAGGTCAATCTATTAGCCATCTTAATTTCATCTGCAGCCTTAATTCCCCTTTGTCATGTAACCTAACACATTCACACATGCCAGGGATTGGGATGTGGACATTTTTGGAGGAGCCATTATTCTGCCTGCCACAAATAGATATGAGGACATAGGGCTCCCAAGTTCACTCTTCCTTTACCCAGAACGAAAACATTGACATATGTAAGACATATCCACACTGAAGTCTCATCTATTGAGAAAATGTGGGCCACAGTCTTGGTAAAACCCTTGACAAATCACTCAACCTACAAACCATCAACCAACCATCTGATGACACACATTTACTGATGCCTGCTATATACGAGCGATTCTGAGACAACTGGCTCTCATCGTGGGGGATGAGAGAAATGGACCTAAAGAGACAAGACACTGCGGTGAAGTGTTCAGAGAGGAGTGGGCACATCAGCTGACTCTTGGAGACACAGGTCATGCCAAGATGTTCATTGGTCAGACAAAGTAGGGAGGGCATTTCTGGCAGAGGGCACAGCAAGAGCAAAGCATAAAGGTGTAGACCAGCATGATATTTCCAGAATCAGCCAGTAGCTCTCTTTTTGCCATCTTGGAGCCTGTGGAGGGTTGCTGGGATCATGACTTCTAACACGCCAACCACATCTGGGGGGCTGTGGCCCAAGGCCATTTTTGCTGGCTGTAAGCTAGGTCTTTCAAACCAGAGGGTGCACACAGGTCTTCTTAAAATTGAAAGGATTTATGCCTGAGATGAAACTGAATTTTAGTTAGACAAGATATGTATTTATGTGTACAAAACAGTGACTCCTGGAGGCAAACTGGACAAAACCAGAGTAATGTGGGGAAAGGTAACTCGCTTCCATGGAACAATAGCCTGGTTTGTGCCAAATGCTGAAGCAACCTTCCTGCTAAGGCCATTGGGCATGGGATCCATGCAATGTTGTATCCCTTAAAGATTTACTTGTTTAAAAGGAAATGAATAAAATTCTGGGGAGAAAAAAGAATCACACAGCTGTTTGAGGTGATCTGACCAGAGATGGTTGGGGAACAGGTGATAACGGAAATCGATAAGAAGCAGGCATGTATTATAGGCTGAATTGAGCTTCCTTAAAATTCATATGTCAAAGTCTAGACTCCCAGTACCTCAGGATGTGACCATATTTGGAGAGAAGGTTTTTAAAGTGGTTATGAAGTTAAGATGAGGTCATTAGGGCAGGCGCTAATCCAATGTGACTATTGTCCTTCAAGAGGAAATTAGGACCCGGACACGTGCGCAGAGGAAAGACCATATGAGGACACAGGGAGAAGACGACCATTGACAAGCCAAGGAGAGAGACCCCAGAGGAAATCAACTCTTATGACACCTTGATGTCAGACTCCTAAGCCTCCAGAACTGTGAGAAAATACATTTCTGTTGTTTAAGACACCCATTCTGCGGTGCTTTGTTATGGCAGCCTTAGAAAACTAATACAGTGGGTAATAAAAAGAGAAAACCATAAAAATCATTGAGTGCCCTGCGTACTGGATGCTGTGACGCATCACCTACATCTCCTTTTACGTCTGGTGGCCTGAGTCCTCCAGCGGCTGGGAATACTGCTGGCAGACAGCTCTCAGCTATCAGCACCTCTCAGGAATTTGTCTTGGCTGGAGTTGCCTTGTCCAAGGTCATGCCCCCTTTCCCAGGGTAACCTGCATCCGAGACTTGCTGACATACAGGTATAAAGGCTTGGTCCCTTTGCTCAACTTGGTTCAACTCTGGAAAGTCATCTGGCTTCAGCGCTTCCCTTGGGGTTGACTGAGGCCTCTGTTGGGACTGCATCACAGCTTCTCCTCAGTCCTGCTTTCTTCCCATTTCTTCTCTTCTACATGGGTTGATCCCAAGAGTGCTCCCTAATACATTCCTGTATATTAACTGTTGTCTTAATGTCTGCTTCTTGAAGAATGCAACCTGTGACATCATATAACATCATATGGTTAGACCTGGGGGAAAGTAGGTGAAAGGGAAGGTGACAGAGGCCTGGATGTCAATGGTAATTCTTCACTCAAGTCTCCTCCTGGAGTCTCTACCCACCGGGAAGCTCAAAGCCATTCTAATATACAGAATGTGTTGTCCTGGCTTGACTGACATTTACTCCTTGCTCAGAGCATTGAAGGATGCTCAAGTCCAGTCCGTTTTCCAAGATGTGAGAGCCAATCAAGACCATGGGTGAATATATCAGGAGTGAATGGGGTGGTGGCTTAATGCTCCAGTACATCCTCAGGGATTTAGAGATGAACCAGAGGACCAAATATGCACTTTCTCCTTACCCCCTGCAAGTGTCTCATGAGCTTAATCGACTGGGTGCAAGCTCTCACACACCACCCTTAACTAGCTGGGGCTCTCCCTTCACATCATGCCCCTAGTGGCCCCTGAAACTTTGCTAATGCATTTTCCTCTGACTGGGCTGTATTCCCTCTTGCTCGGTGACCTTTATTTACCTTATTCATCACTGGAGTCTCTTTTCTGCATTTACTGCTTCTAAGAAACGTTTACTGATGGCTCCCTCAGGCTGGGTTAGGTATATTTTTACAATATCTTTTTTTTTTTCATCCACTAGACCGTAAACTCCAACATGGTAGAAACCATGTCTTCTTAGGGATTTGGGGCAAAAGAAGCACTCACTCTTGTTCCCCTTTGAAGTTTGACCAGTAAAGAATAGATGCACAAAGAGCTGATTACCAAATGGGGATCCTTTTATCTACTTTAATAATGGTTGTCTAACACTCAATAACCATCACATCTAGAGACTCTAGTAAACTGTAGAGGAGATTGTAGCTTGGACCTGGGGCCCAGTGGTATCTCCTACTTGCTACCCTATATTTAAACTTTAGGATCTGCAAACTTGAGCAAACCCCAAGACGTATAGCATGACTTGGAGACTCTAAATTCCCAACCTTGTGAAATAGGACCATGGGCCTGCCTGCATCAACCATAGGAGTCACTGGGGGAGTAGAGGAGAGAGAGAGAGGGAAAATGGTGGGTTTGTCCCTGGAGAGGCAGGAAGTAGAAGGAAGATGAGTGGCACCAGAGCCTGGATGGCAAAGGGGAATGAAAGAAGGGTCATGTCTCTGAGACAGTCTCCCTGCTCACTAGGAGTATGCAGCTCATTGAATCTAAATTGACCAACTGAATTAGATGTTCCTCCTTTCACAGACAGAGGCGACTGAAAGGTGGAGAGAGGATAGAGGCCTCTCTAAGAACTTCCCAACATGGGAAAAGTGGATGGAGATGTGGCCTTTATGAGATGAAGTGGAAACGTGGGGGAAAAGCACATGCGACTTTCCATCCAGGCCTCCTGATCTTCATGTCCCCAGAAACCAAGATGAGACAGGCCCAAAGCAGGGATCGGTTAATGCTTCCTGACAGAATGGGAGAATGGATATCTAAATGGATAAGGAGTGACAGTTGCTGACAGATTTGTGGTTATGCACCTTTCTCTGTTTCTCTCAGTTACTAATTAACGTCCTTGGGCCTGTGTAGTAGTATAAATGTAACTCATTCTCAACTTTGCAAGTCTGTCACTGAAAGCCCCCTCAGAATCTCTTGCAACCTCACCTTTAGACACATCCATCATGAAGACGTGTTGTTATGTAAAATGTGCTCCTGCTAGGGGGCCAATGGGATATGGCCGGAAGAGAGGACTGGGAGCCTGGCCCTACTGCTATCCCAGGCAGTCAGGGCTCCTTGTCAGTGTGATGAAGTGAGCTCTATTTGGGGCCAAGCAGGCCTTGTTATCTGACAAGGGTCGATACAGTAGCGAAGTTGAATGCAGAGAGTAGATGGAAATCAATAACAGGTGGGTGCAGAGGCTTGGCTCCCTGTGCTCCATCCACTTACGGCAGAATGCACGCAGGGTGGATGCTCTGAGTAAGGACTAGGAAGAGACTGACCAGGGATAATGGCCCCGTAGAAGTGGATGAGGATTCAGGAACCAACTCCAGTCTCAGTAGAGAACTAGAAAGGCTACACAGGCAACCAGAAGCCAGCACCCCATGGTAGGAGTTGGCCAATCCAGACAGGGATTAGGAGGGGCGTCTTGGAAAGCAGGGTCTCTTCTTGGAACCCACAGTATGCAGCCAGCTCATCTGTTGGTTGCTCTGAGTCGGTGAGTGTGATGGGTGTGCTAGTTCCATACATTGGGGGAGAGTGGCTGACTCTTTACTATGCTGTGGTAGAGGCTGTGCTGTGATGTGCCTCTGAAGTCCCCATTCAGTGAGGATTTACTGTCCCAGCTGCTGGAGGGCTGTTGTCAGACAACATTGGTATCTGTCAACCTCTTTAAGGATTACAGAAAGCCACCCATCTAAGATCACGCCCCTTCTGGGGTGGCCCATCCAATACTGAATAGTCCACATAAGAGTATAAAGTATTTTGGCTCAACACAAAACAATGCTGAAGGGTCAATTCTAACTCCAGTTTCCCATGGGGTTGGTGAAATCTGCCATTGGGTTTGCATCACAAGCGAACAGCTCCCTCTGCTTCCTACCTCTGTTCCCTTCCCTTCCCCAGGTTTTAACCTGGAGGGCACTCTTAATAAACATCTGGAATGTTCAACATCTCAGCGTTTGCTTTCTGGACTACCTGACCTGGGACCCTCCTATTGTATTGTGCATTCTAATCTGGTTCGGGAAGACCCAGGTTGAGCGTGAAGAGGCAGGTCTGGGAGTGGTAGGAGAGGAGGGGCCAAGTTTGCTCGAGATAGGATCTAGAGTAAGAGTCTCCCTGACAGAATTTGTTCAAGGTCTGGTTTGTGGTGCTGGTGACATCTTATTCCAGTGATGTTCACAGGCGATGCTATAATGTGGAAAAGGATGATGGTGGTGACCCAGAAGCAGATGCCTGATGTTTTCGGGACCAATGACCTGTTGGATCCTGAGCCCAGTCTTAGGATAATTCTATCTCCGACAATCAGATGGTCCATCCATCAGCAGATATTTCTCAAGCACTTTGACGAAATTTGGAAAGTTGTACAACTGATTCTGAAAATGGCAACTATAATATAAGTGTCGTGGTTACACCCATTAATGTGGCCTAGAATGGGCAAGTATGGATTTGAGTGAAATTCCATCTGGAGGGGAGGGAGGTTCTTTGCCAGGTTCGCTCTTGGGTAATTTCCTTTCCTCTGAGTCCATGAATCTGCATAATGGAGAATAAAACCCCTATTTCTCAGATTTGTCTTGGAAACTGGAAAAACATCTCCCTTTGTCCTGCCTCCATCCCACACAGCCTCTGGGAAGTTACACTCCTCATATATTAATTTCTTGTGAATAAGTAATTTTTTTGAGCACCTCCTATATGCCAGGTACTGTGCTAAGAACTGGAAAAACAGAAAATAGAAAAATATAGACTTGCTCTTGAATAGCTCTCAGCTTCCTGTGGGAGGCAGACACAAAAATAATAGAAACCATGGTGGCATTGGGGTTCTGTTAAATGGTATATGATTAAGGAACTGAAGAATGCCTATGGATGGCTCGGGCCCACAGCCACCCACACAGGTCCCAATAAAGTGTATACGTGACATACACACAAACAAAGGAAGCAAAAGACAACACAAAGTAACCCAATTTTGTTAACTGGACAGAGAACACCCAGGAAGCCAAACTGAACTGTGTTGAGCCCCCGGATTTGGTAACATACTAAGGGTTCACAGGAAAGAGAGCAATGAAGTCTACTTTGTTCCAGCATCTCCCATGCCCAAAGCCAAGTTTCAAATGTTTTATCCTCCGGATGCAAGGTGCCCACAGGGAATTGCAAGCCACTTGGTGCTACTGGAGGCCGAAGATGACAGAGCATCAAGAGACGAGACTGAACCCCTGGCAGGTCACCAAGGGCAATGCTATCTGTAGTTTCTCATTTCTCCTGAGAACAAGTGGTTTGAACTTGAATGTTTATCAAAATCACCTGAGGAGCTTTAAAAGAGGTGACTCCATGGCTGGTGCCTGGACAGTGGTTCTCAGTTGGGTAGGGGGCAGTGAGAAAAGGTTGGCAGGGCATGGGAGAGTCAGGGCTCTAGGTCCCCAACTCTTGTGTGCAGACTTGGGAGAATGATGGGGTTTGGATGTCTCATAGGGGTTGGTCAAGTCCACTGGAATCAGGTGGATTACGGTTGCCAGTGATGGAGATTTCTGGAAGCCATGTAGGAATACAAACTTTTCATGAGAGGCCGGCATCATTCCCAAAGCCTTACACTGCCTTGGCTTTAGGGGTGTTAGGATGAAGTAGGAAAACATTCAAATGTTCAAATAAGCCCAGTAATGAGGACTCACTTCCTCTTGAGATCACTGGTCCCATTCTGGGGTCTTGTGACTGTTAGAAAGTCCTTCCCCAGCCCCTGCCCTCCATCCACGGGTTCCTATTCTATCCCTCAGCATTGGTGGAGTGAGCCCGAATCTGTGACACTTGGGGCCTGTTTTAGCTGAAATTAGTAATCGATGAAATCTATGGTCAATAGGCACAGGGCAAAATAAATAGCCATGAAGGTGACCATCCCTGATTTAATGATAGTGACTCATCATGTTAAGCAAAGTGCTATTGGCCCCAGATGTCGGAATCAGATCCTCCAGCAGGGAGATGGCGCTGCCTGGGGACGGGGAGAGTGGGAATGCATGTGGGACCTCAGGAACATTAGTTCTCCTGGTGCCCCTGCATGCAAAAATTGGGCCCCCCAGCAGCAAAGCTGTTACTGAGCAACATTTATAGGTTACATTTGTATGGAAAAATGATTAACATAAACACATTTAATGTCCAAAAACACAAGCGCTGATTGTTCAGTGAAGAAAGTATTAGGAAACTCATTAAGAAATATGTTTTTTCCCTTGCTTTGGCCTAAGCATCACACTTAGCATCCACACCCACACAACATGCAGATACAATTGCGAAATGAATTTTGAAAATTGAGTCCCTCAAGCTTTCTGGTTCCCATGCCAACTGTGTACCTTTGATGTCACTTGGATCTTGATTGCATGAAAAATACTTCTTGTTCTAGCCTTTTCATAGTTTCCTAAAACATGTGGCTGGCACTTTGTGCTTTGTGTGTGAAAAATGAGGCTCTATGGTTTAAGCCACTTGGTGGCTAATTTTGCTACCTGCAACCAAAAGCACCTGTGCTCTTTGTCCCGACGACTCCTGCCTTTGTGGGATCTCCTTCTCAGCAAATCTTCCCTCTTTTTGCTTGTTTAAGGTCTCAGCCTGGAAGCCCACTTAACCTCTTGCTCTTCCCACTTGCCCCCAAGGCACCATCTCTCTTCTTTTACCCCAAATTTATCAAGTTGACTTACACACTTGCATCTTTGGCTTTCCAATGCACTGTCCTCTCTTGTCCTGTAATAGGACCTCCATCCCTTTCCTGGAGCCTCTCTTGAAAGTCTTTAGAAAGGTCCAAGTTGCCAAAGCCAATGGTTCCATTTCAGTCTCCCTAATCTGGTGATGTTCACTTTCCAGCTTTTCCCTAAAGCTTTTCCTTCCGTGGCTTCATGAAGACTTCAGGCTGTGGACAACATCTAAGCTCTCTCTCCTTTCTCCCTCTTTCTCTCACTTAAAAATCAGTTTCCCCTGAACATCTTTGGTCCTCTTCTTCTCTTTCTCTGCATTATTTCCTTTGTCCATCTTATCTCTGGGTTTCAGGAAAGACTTCCATGTGGGTGGTGCCCTCATCTTCCTACCAGGTCCTCACCTTTAGAACTAGGTGTCTCACAACCCACTGGGCACCCCAACCTATGTGCCCAGATGCACCTCAAATACATCTGAAACCTAACTCTTCACATGTTCTCATGAGCCTATTGTTTTTAGGGCCTGGTCGTGGGGCTCTGGTCTGGTCTCTGGGGCCCAAGTCTACAAATATGTCTTAGTTTTACTACCAAATTCCTTTACCAAGCTAGAGCTCTATAATGTCAGAGCAAGAAAGAAGTCAGGCTACCTGGCTGCAGGGCCCTCCAGGTACAGAGGTAATGCTTTATCTGGGGTCTGACTGAGCCCACGGTGACTCCCAGGACCTTGAGTTGAGCTGAAGCAGCAAGCAATGGTCTTGTGTCTCCCACCAGCAGTTGAGGAGAGGTGGAGAGGTCAAGAAACAAGCAGGTCCTGAATCTTGACTTATTCATCCTGTTACCTCTGTCTTCCTCTCACTGAAGTGCAGAGTCGCTGCAGGCAAGGATGTTTTCTTTGCCTCGCTGCTTGATCCCCAGCACCCAGAAGAGTGCCTGGTGAGAACGCTCAGTAAACATTTGTTGAATGAATATACTGAATTGGTTAAATAAATTCTTAGCAGATTCAAATATAGAAATAAATTGCAGCAACTTGAGATTCTTGGATGGTTAATTTCTGTTTAGTTGAGGTTTTCTGTTTCAGCCCTTTGGCCTTGGAGTGTCACTGAGGTTAAGCACCCGGAATGGGGAGGCTCATGGCTTCTTCAACAAGGCAGTTCCTGAATAGCCTCTGGCTAGATAATATTGGAGAACCTTCAAAATATGCATGTCAAGTGTGAATGCCAGGCAGCCATTATCAGGAATGTTGTAAAGCTGAGCTTATTATTTTTAGTACCAAGAGAAGACAAGAAACCTTACAACCCATAGAGGGACAGGACCACAGCCTTGTACAGATATGTGAGTTGCTTGGCACCTTGAAATAACTCCTACCTTGTCTTCCTTTGTCAAAATTGTGTTTGTGTCTGTTTTGGGGAAGATGATGGTTTTTGTGGGAAAAGCGTAAGTCCAGTGACACGTGAGATCCCTAGATATTGCGCGTCCTGATGATGGGGAGCATTGCTGAGAACATAGCGGGGCAGCTGGAAAGGCATTAGCTGGCCTTTTGAAAAGCCCATGCAAATGAAGTGCCATCCCAGATGGCAATGAGCCCCCTTGGTTTTGGGTCATTAGGGAGCTTTCAGGGGCTGCTAGCCTGTTCTCCCTACTCGAGCCCCTGAATCTCCATGGAACCAGCGTGTATTGGTGCTTTATAGTATTCTCTGAAGGTTTTCCTTTCCTTCGTGACAACACAAGGACTCGCTGAGGCTGCCTGGGTCCCCACCAAGGCATGTTCTTGATAGTGGTTTCTATGTCACTCTAAGCCCACCATGACGGGTGACCCGCAGAATAGTTCTGATCTTCTTTCGGATCCTTCTTCATGGGGCAATTGGTATCACCTTTAGGCGGCAGTGGCTCTGGGGAATGTCTCTTCTCTGGACTGGTCAGATCCTCTTCTTTCATTGTTCCAGCTTCTCATTCCCTGAGTCTCTTCGTCCTGATGCCTCATGTTGGAACATCACTTTCTTGTCTTGGGTAATCTCCAGCCTTTCTGTCTGTAATTATACAAAAGAAAGCAAAAACAAAAATAAAACTCTCTCTTTACTGACACTAACTGGGTCAAATAATTTCAAGGCTATTCGTAGATACCCTAAACTGCGGCGTCCACCCATTTATATTTGCCTCATCAATGAATGAGAGTAATGATCTCACCACAGCTTTGCCAGCTTTGAGTATTATTATTTTTTATTAGTCTTCGCTAAATTCAAAGACAACCATTACTGGTTCAGTTTTATTTCTTTAATTATCCAAGAGGTTGAGGAATTTTTCATATGTTGATTGGTTATTTGCATTTCTTCTCTTGGGACTTATCTTTCACTTCCATGAGTTAATGTTTTTGGTTTCCTCTCGATGACTTCATAAATCAAAACAGCCAACAGTCAGACTCACGTTAGTCTATCTGTGCTGCATTGTGATCGCATTTCCTTCTCTTCTTGTTCACCATGCACAGAATTCAGCCTGGACTCAACACTCGACAGGAGCGTGCAGATGGAATACCTACTATTTCATTCATACATCTGTATATACACATATATATGTGTGCATGTGTATATACACACACACATGCATATTAATCACATATATGTGAATATTTAAATATATGTATACATATACATATATATGTATATAGCCTCAATATGAAACTATATTCAACTTAAAGTGTGTGTCAGATGTTAATGGAGAAGATTAAGAGTTACAGCTTTATTAGTAAGCGTATTCTCAAGTCGAGCCAACGTGAGAGCCTGTGACTCAAAAAATATTTTATTTTTTTATTTATTTTTTTTTTTTAAAGATTTTTTTATTTTTTCCTTTTTCTCCCCAAAGCCCCCCGGTACATAGTTGTGTATTCTTCGTTGTGGGTTCCTCTAGTTGTGGCATGTGGGACGCTGCCTCAGCGTGGTCTGACGAGCAGTGCCATGTCCGCGCCCAGGATTCGAACCGACAAAACACTGGGCCGTCTGCAGCGGAGCGCGCGATCTTAACCACTCGGCCACGGGGCCAGCCCCAAAATATTTTATTTTTTCAACTACTTTGTAAACCCCTGAAAATTAGCCTCTGGATCCAGCATGATAGAAATTGCACTGGTCTTTAATGGGAGCCCCTGGTGTGCTTCTATTTATATTCTGGAAAGCCCTTCTGGTCTTGGTGCTCTCAGTGAGCCACGTCTCCCGTCAGATGAAAGGCTAGGAGCCAGTGCTTTGGTGTGTAAGTGATGTTCCCCTTGTTTCTTCAAAATCTATAATGCTATATTTATGCCACTTCCTGAAGTGGTGGGTTTTGTCAGATAAAATACGACCCTGTGGGGCTGGCCCGGTGGCATAGTGGTTAAGTTCGCATACTCCACTTTGGCAGGCTGGTGCTCACCGGTTTGGATCCTGGGTGTGGACCTACACCCTACACACTGCTCACTGGGCCATGCTGTGGTGCCATCCCACATACAAAATGGGGGAAGATTGGTAAAGATGTTAGCTCAGCGACAATCTTCCTCACCAAAAAAACAAATGAACCTGTGATGAGTGCCCATTTCTTCCACCGACGTTTGCGTCTGTTTCTGGGGTTTGCACGGAGGGCCTGCTTTGGGCAGGGCAGGAACTCAGGAAGCAGCGGGGCTCCCAGACCCAGGTACCCCTGGAAGAGCTATCTGGGCTTCGTATGAAGCTAGCAGAACCTGTGCATTTGCGAGGCGCACATTGTGATGGCAACACTGCTGTGTTTCTCAGGCCATGGAGCCAGGAGACTAGGTGTGGAGGGCAATGCAAATCGCTTTTATGATAAAGATAACTTATTCAATAAATCCCGTTTATGAAAGTGTTCGCAAAGTGGCTGTTTCACGTTCAAATGCCCCATCGACCTTCTTCCTCTCGCCACCGTACATCCTGCCCTTTCCTCCTCTAACCTTTAGGCTCGGTCTCTCACTCTTCCTCCTCCCTCCCTCACTTCTTTTTCTCTCCTGTTCCCTTATTTGTTCCAGGAAGCACAAGTGGTGGCTTCCACAGACTGAGCCCATGTACCTCTGGCCTTTGCACCCACAACTGGCTATAGGCAACGCCACATCCATCAGAAGTTCTGTGCCCATCCCAGTTACTGATTCAGCCTTCCCCTCCAACTCACGCACCTCACTTCCACCCTCTGCCCTCCCTGTCGTGGTTCTTTGACCCTGTCCCCAACCCACTCTGTGAGCATACCTCCCCCACCCCACCCTAGGATTGTGGCATCAGCCTTCCTGCTAGGGACTGAAAGGGACCTCTGCCTCAAGTGGTCCTTCTCGGGACAGACTCCTGTTGGTTTCCTCTCTGGCTAGCAGACCTTGCACTTGTACTCTTGTGTCCTAGTCTTGCACACTCCTAGGTTCAGCTTGTTCACTGGTTCAGGGAGGAGATGCTCAAACTCTTGGCTTCTGTCCTGTGGGGCCCCTTCCGGGTCGGCTGCTCCCTTGGCTTTCCCAACAAGACAAGGACATTAGTGACCACATACCTTTAGATGGAGGAAGATGATATCCTTTTAGGAAACATTCACTCAACATACCTTTCTAGATATTTGTTGCATACTGGTGCCAGGCTAGGGGCTGGGGTGTCTTTCTGAGCTGGTCAGTCTGTGCCTGGACTTAGGCTCAGCTCCAGGGCCAGCATTTGTGGAGGGGACCCCAGAGTGGAACAGCTAAGAGGGTGGCCAGGTCATTGAAGACACTTGTAAGCAAGGGTTGTTAGTTAGCTCTGCCTGTGGGGCCTGTCATTTCCCGGCACTGTGTTCCTGGGTCCCAGCCTAGAGCTGGTCAGCTGTGCGTGTAATCAGTGCTTGCTGAGTCGGTGAGTGAACGAACCGTGTCATGAATGGAACGGTTGAAGGACTGGTGTTGTCCAGCCAGTGAAAGAGGACTGAGGGACTTTAATGGGATCCTTGAAGCATGGTCACATCAAAGCGTTTCATGTGATGCCGAAGGCCTGCCCTGGGATTAAAGGGTAGCAGTTATGGCGATGAAGATTTCCACTCCACATCGAGAAAGCACGGTTGTTTACCGTGGAGATGGGCTGAATCTCAGGAGGATGGACTCCTTGCCACTGGAGATATTCAAGTGGGAGACACCACGTGACCTAACTGTGACGCTGTGGAGGGGAATTCTCATGTGGCTCCAACGATGCAAGTTGTTAATTGCACGCCTATTGTGTGCAAGGGACTCTGTCAGGCTCTGTGCTTGGAGAGACAATGAAGCCCTTTGTCCCCAAGAAGGGCTCTGGCAGCTTCCTTAATTTGGTGGTCACTATTAGATGGAAAAGGCATACAGGACTCCCCGCACTGCAGACGGGGAGACTGAAGTCAGGAAAGTGAAGAGCCTTTCTCTAGCGGCGTCCAGCAGCGAGTGCACGTAGGGGCCAGGCCCGTGGGAAAGGCTCTCTTGCACTTGCTCATTCAGTCTGCCATCGGCCCTGGGATGAAGACGTGAGTGTTTGGGCTCTAATCCAGCATCAACCTGCACTTGCCCAGACTCCCGATCTAGTGCTCTGCCCATTATAACAATTCACAAAGACAAGGTCCAGACCTGTGGTCATGAAGTGCCAGAGACTCAGCAGCTCAGGGCTGGGAGTGAGCAAGAGACTGGCAACAGGTGGAGGCTGACGGGGAAGGAGACTGATGCTGTCTGAGCCCGCGGAGGGCCAGGCAGAGCTTCACCTGCGACAGCTGATCGTATCTGGACAACACGCATGAGAGTTAGATGTTTTTACTGCCCTCTACAAATGATGAACCTGTGGCTCAGAGAGGTTAAGTGATTTGGTTAACATCACACAGGTAGTAAGAACTGGGGCTGAGGTACTTCTCTTACCACCATTACCACTACTACAATGACTCTTCTTGCTACCACCAGTACTAGTACTACCATTGCTACTAGGAGTACTACATGCTACTATGATTTCTACTACTACTACGATTACTAATTTTACTACCATGGTTACTTGTCCTGCTATTATGACCACTGATCTTACTACCACGATTACTAGCCCTCCTGCTGTGATCACTAGCATTCTGATTACTGTTTCTCCTCCTCCTTCTGATGATAAAGTGTTGAGTTATTGAGTCTTGAGTACTCCATGTAAGCTCTTGGACTAAGCCCTTTCAAATCTATTTTATTTCATTTTCACGACAATTCAGTGAGATTTATACTACAAATTTTACCCAAAAGCTGATGGTTGGCCCCACATTGTGGGATAAATATAGGCATCTCTGATCTAAAAGAAAAGGATGGGAGATGGAAAGCGGCGAACTAGGAACGAGTTTCCATGGGTCCTAAAGTATACTCACATGTTTATCTTAAGCATGGGATCTGAAAAGAAGCACAGCCTATTTTCACAGGAGCTTTTGCTTAAATTGGTCTCTCCAGAAGTCAGTCAGATAAGGTCTCCAAAAAAAAGAAGAAAGAATGCTACTACCAGTTAGAAGAGCGGTCGTTATTTTTGTGTGCTCGTCGCTGGCCAGGTTTTACGTCAGATGCTCTGCAGGCGCTGTCTCTTTAACTCCCATGCCAGGAGCTGGGTCCTGTCACCCCCGTTTTACAGATGTGGAAGCTGAGGCTCAACGAAGGGAAGGAGCTTGTCCAAGGTCACATCTCCAGCTGGACATGTGCATGCGTGGGACCTGGTCCCTCCGGATCTTCATCTCTGGCCCCTCCCACTCCAGCATCGGGCCTCTGCAGCAGAATTAAAATGTAAATCAAAACATAATTGGCTTTGTGTGCACAGTTTAGATAAGATTTACTTTTGAAGAATGACTTTGTGTTCTAACCCAGCAGGCCCAGCTCCACGAGGCCCACTTGTGCTTAATAATGGCCGGGGAGCGGGGCCATAAATATTGCAAACGATGCAGCTTGAATGAAACGCCCTATGAACCGTAATAAAACCCCCCGTGATTAATGCCAGAACGCGCTCTGTTCATATTAGACCTGCAGTGGCTTCCCTGATGAGATCAATACAGCGTGGCAGAGTGATCCTAATAGAAGTGTTATTATCTTTTAATCTTCGGGAAAATGCCAACTTTTGGAATCCGTCATCAGGCCGCCTGCTTTATTTTCTTGGTGCAACCTTGAAGGCAGTTGTTTTCCCTGAAATGAAGACACATTAGAGTCTTTTCAAGGATTTATCAATAATAGGACCTGGTCCTTCTTTGCAGGGCCCAGAGCCCAAAGGCAGATTTGTATGCAGCAAGTCAGAACTGGTTACGGTGACCTTTGCTGTCGGTCGCTATTTTCCCAGCAGACAAATGCCTCTGGAGAGTGAGTGGTAAAGACAGATATTCATGGGGGGAGACGGAGAGGAGAGGGAAATAACACCAGCAACAAATCACCTGGGGAGGGTTTGAGGAAGCCAGGCGTGTCCCCTGTTTAGGACTCCGAGGCAGAAATGGCCTTCATGGCCCCAAGCAGGCAGCTGTCGCCTTTTCTGCAGCTTCTGCAGGTCTCCAGGGACCGGAGCTTAGTGGAACTGGCTGTGAGCCATGGTGGAAAATGAAATGCCACTGCCCTGTAGCGAGTGTCCTGGCAAGAAGGAAGGAAGACAAGAGTCTCTTGGCCTCGTGCCTCCAGGGGTGCTGGACCATGGGTCCACAGGATGTGGGGGAGGCTGTGGATGGGGTCTGACGTCATTGTGGTAACTCCTCCCTAGCAAGCTTAGGTGAAAATGAACCAACTTATTGGTGACAACGCTAGGAAGCCTGTAAAGGGGACTAGCACCCTTTCTGTGTGTCCTGAGTTCTGATGGAGGTGCCACCCAAGGCCTGGCAGACAGCCACAAAGAAAGGCAGCAGAGCCTCTGAGAAGGAGAAATCCTTGGTGCCTTCCTTCTTCCTCCTCTGCTTAAAGGAGCACACACAGCTCTGAAAGGCAGCCTTGGAGGAGACTTGGGCATCATCTGGTTGTACCCGTATCTGGTGCATAAGGGGAAACCAAGGCCCACAGTGGAGAAATGACCGAGCAGTGCTCACAGCATGCTATCCGGAGGGCCATGTCTCCTTGGCTTCTGCTGAGGGCTCTGTCTATCTCAGCTTGCTTCGTGCTATCACTCAGGGACCCAGGCTCCTTCGCTCTGGGGCCTCTGCCATTCACTGGGGCTTCTGAGTCCTGCGTTTTATCATCAGTATCGAGCCAGCAGACAAATGAAGTAGGAGCATGGAATGAAGAGGAAATATGAGGACCAAGGAGTATATATGAGACCTATACACCGTTTGCCCAATTCCATTGGCCAAAACTCAGTCATGTGGCCCCTTCTAAAAGCCAGGTGCTGGGATGTGTCATCCACCAGTATGCCACAGAAGGAGGGGACAGGAAACTTGTGAACCACTAGCTTATCACAGCTGCAGCATCCTCTTGTATAAAATAGGGGTGGAGACTACCTCCTCATTGGGCCACAACAGGGGCTAGAAGGAAATGAAAGGTATGAGAGTCTCTGACGATTAACGCTAATTGTGCTTTTAATGTTAATCCTGCCCCTTTGGTTTTACCAGTCCCTCCTCCTCCAGTGGACTAGAGCCTTGACCCCAAGTCTGAGTCTTCCCTGCAGCTCTGTGGGGCTGGATTCCTGGTGGCTGGGCTCTCTCCTTTGGAGGGATAGAGACAAGGTACCATCTACATTCTGATCTGGCCTTGGAGGTGGCCTTGCCTTGCTTGACCAGCTCACTGGAGGCTGTCGGTGAGACTCTCCACCTGTCCAGGGGCCCTTTTCTCCTGCCTCTGACTCCTTCCCTTCACTTTGCCCATCACCCTGAGATCGGCCTGTGATCTGGGCTCCTTAGATTCAACTTTGCCACACCTAGTGTGTTCCGGGAGTCACAGTGAGCTGCCTGGTGCCCCATTCTCTTAAACAAAAAATACCGACAGCATTGAGGGGGATTATCTTTCGGCTTCTTCACTTATGACCCCATGACCTCGAGCACGTGACCTTGCCTCTTTGAGCCTCACTTGGATTATAAGAATCCTGTAAAGAGAGCAACCAAGACACACATTGAAAGGAGAAAACAAAGTCATAGTTGAGTCATGGTTGTGAGCCTGCTGAGCACAGAGCCCAGGGCAGAGCAGGGTGGGGGGAGGGTTTGTCTCAGAGATTGGCAGCGTGAGCTGATGCCCCACCTGCTGATGTTCCTCATTTTTCCCACCTTGGAGCTCTGGGTGCTCTGTGAGGGTGATCACAGCGGCAGAGTGGATAAGGTGGGGTTGGGGGACCATGACCATAGTCCACCGCTCTCCAGGGTGGTGCTGAAGGATGTGGAGTCCAACACTTTCTCATGCCCCTTTCTCCCAGAGCTCAGCTGGATCATGTGCTCGTTTGTCCCTGGTCCAACTGGAGGGATGCCCTGGCAGCCCTCGGCTGAGGAAATCCGTGTTCTTGGCTGAGCGCAGAATTGAGGGGAGCTTTTAGTTTTCCGGGATGTTACTACTACAAACCAAGCCTCTGCACCCTACAGAGCTTTGAGCACCAGGCAGATGGGCTCTGAGTAAACTCCTCAGAGATAAAAGGCAGACAGGACCGATGAGAGCAGCCATGGCGTGGAGGTGTGTAGATTCTTGCCTTGTGATATAGCTCCTTTCTGTTGTACCCCCGGGCCATCTGTTCTTCCTTTATTGAGGTACTTTCACTTTTATGGCACCTTGAGTTTAGGATGGTGCTCTCAAAGGAGGCCAGAGCTGTGCTGACGGGAGAATTCCAGCATGTTTCCTATTCCCTGCTGTTTAAGTACTTGTACACCTTGGTGCCTTGGCTCTGCTGTTCACCAGGTCAGTCATGCCCTGCTCATCTGTCCTCATTCTACCTTTTTCAAGGTCCTACAGAAATGTCACAGTTCTCAGGAAGCCTCTGATGGTCCTTGAGTTAGAGGAGGCTGCTCCTTTCTCCAAACGCACACATATCATCCTCCTGTTTACCTTGTGGCAGGTCTCACGTTGTCTGGTAGATATGTTAGTGTACATCTTCTCCCTTTAGCTAACCATACTAATAATTATAATTATAATACTAATAACAGCCAACTTTTTACTGATCTCTAGGTGCTATGAAATTTACTGTCATTATCACAGTTAATCCTCATAATGACCCACCATCCGAATCACCAAATTACAGATGAGGACACTGAGTCAGGCAGAGGTTAAGGAACTCGTTGAAGGTCCTCTAGCCAGTGAATAGTTGTTCCAAGATTTACTCCAAACTCTCATGACCTCCAAGTCTGTGTTCTTGACCACTGCAACTTGTCTTCAATTTGACTATAACGTTAAGTTCTCGTAGATAACCGATTTGGCCACAGCATCTCAGGCAGAGCATCCAGAAGAAAGGATGGGCTTTGGAATCAAAAAGTTCCAGTTGGAATCACCCTCGTGGCTTGAGGACCTTGGGCAATCTATCTGAATACTTTTTTCCTCCTTTTTTCTTCTGTAAAATATAGAGAACTGTATGTATCATGCAGGGTATGATGTGGTGAGGCTTAACTGAAATCAAGCATGTAAAACCATTCCAACAGTGTTCCACAGGTAACAGGATTAGCTAATATTTATCAAATACTTGCCCTGAGCTGCATGCTTTTCTGTGTGATTCATATGGATTAACTCATTTAACCCCTCATAAAAACTCAGTGACTGGAATGCCTATGGTAATATCAGACAAAGTAGACTTTAACACAAAAAATATTACTAGATTTGAAGAGGAGTGTTTCATAATGATACAAAGATCAATCCATCAGAAAGCCACAAGTATAAGCATATATGCACCCAGCAACAGAGCCCAAAAATACATGAAGCAAAGACTGATATAACTGAAGGGAGAAACAGACAGTTCAAAAAATAAAAGTTGGAGATGTCAATACCCCATTGAAAAAAAACAGAGAAGAATCAAATTACCAAAACCAGAAGTGAAAGAGGGGATATTACTACTGACCTTACATTAAAAAAAAAAAAGAACCCCCCCATGACAAAGTATAAGGGAATACTATCAACAGCAATATGCCAATAAACCAGGAAAGAGAAGATTTGAACAACCCTATGCACAAATTAGACCTAACAGATGTTTATAAAACACTCCACAAAACAACAGAATATATTTTTCTCAAGTACACATGGATCTAAAGAATCTACCATATTCTAAGCCATAAAACAAGCTTGAATCAATGTGAAAAGTATTGAAATTGTACAAAGTATGGTCTTTTGTCACAGTGGAATGAAATTGGAAATTAACAACAGAAAGATATTTGGGAAATTCACAAATACGTGGAAATTAAACAACATACTACTAAATAACCAGTAGGTCACAGAAGAAATTACAAGGAAAATTAGAAAATACTTTTAAATGAATGAGAATAAAGACAGAACATACCAAAACTTATGAGATGCAGCTAAATCAGTACTTAGAGAGAAATTTGTTGCTATTGATGCCTATATTTATTAAAAAGAAAGGTCTCAACAACCTAACCTTCTACTCTGAGACACTAAAACTAGAAGAGCAAACAAACACAAAGCAAGCAGAAGGGAGGAACTTATGAGGATTAGAGTGAAAATTAATTCAGTGGAAAATAGAAAAACAGTAGAGAAAATCAATGAAACCAAATACTGGTTCTTCAAAAAGATCAACAAAATTGACAGACCTTTAACGAGGCTAACTAAGAAAAAAATAGAGAAGATTCAAAATGCTAAAATAAAAAGTGAATGAGGGGACATTACTACTGACCATACAGAAATATAAAAATAAAAGAGAATACCTTGAACAGCTGTATGCCAACAAATTAGATAACTTAGATTAAATGGACAAATTCCTATAAAGATACAAACTAAAACTGACTCAAGAAGAAATAGAAAGTTCCGAATTGACCTTTAGCAAGTAAAGAGATTGAATTAGTAATTAAAAACTTTCTGACAAAGAAAAGTCCAGGGTTAAATCACTCCACTGATAAATTCTACCAGACATTTAAAGAAGAATTAATACCAATTATTCACAAACTTTTTCAAAAATTAGAAGAAGAGACACACTTCCCAACTCTTTTTATGAGTTTGGTATTACTTAGATACTGAAACTCAGCAAAGATATTTCAAGAAAAGAAAACTACAGATCAATATCTTTTATGAATTTAGATGTAAAAAACTTCAACAAAATACTATCAAATCAAATCCAGCAGTATATAAAAAAGGATTAAACACCATGACCAAATTGGATTTATCCTAGGAAAGCAAGGTTGGTTTAACATTCTCAAACTCAATTAATTTAATATACCGAATCAATAGAATAAAGGAAAAAAAAATCACGTGATCATCTCAAAAGATATAGAAAATGCATTTGACAGAATTCAACCCTCCTTTGTAATAAAAACACTCAACAAAATAGAAATAGAAGGTAACTTCCTCAACCTCATAAAGGGCATCTATATAGAAAACCCACAGCTAACATCATACCTAATGGCAAAAGACTGAATGCTTTCTCCCTAAGTGCAAGAACAAGACAAAGATGTCCACTCTTACCATTTCTATGCAACGTTGTATTTAAAAAACAGATTCCATTTAAAATAGCATCAAAAAGAATAAAATGATTAGGAATAAATTTTACAAAACAAGTGAAAAAATTGTACTCTGGAAATCAGAAGAAATTGTGGAAAGAAATTATAGACCTAAATAAATGGAAAGACATCCTGTGTTCAAGATCAGAAGACAAAATTTTTAAGATAGCAGTACTACTCAAAGTAATCTACAGATTCGATGCAATTCCTATCAAAATCCCAGATGCTGAAAGTGACAAATTGATCCTAAAATTCACTTGAAAATTCAAGGTACCCAGAGTAACCAAAAGAATCTTGAAAAAGAACAAAGTTGGAGGACTCACATTTTCCAAGCTCAAGTCTTACTGCAAAGCTATAGTAATCGAGACAGCGTGGAAATGGCGTAAGAATGATGCGTAGATCAATGGAATAGAACTGAAAGTTCAGAATAAACTCTCACATTTATGGTCACTTGGTTTTTAAAGAGGATTCCAAGACCACTCAGTGGGAGAAAGAAGAGTCTTTTCAATAAATGGTTCTGGGAAACAACATCCACACATAAAGGAATGAAGTTGGACACTGTCACACTATATGCAAAAATTAACTCAAATAGATTATGTATCTAAATATATGAACTAAAACTGTGAAACTCTTAGAAGAAAACATAGGCGTGAATTTTCATGGCCTTGGATTAGGCAATGGCTTTTTAGATATGACACACGAAACACAAGCCACAAAATTAAAAAATGTATAAACTGGGCATCATCAAAATTAAAAAGTATTTGTATTGAGAATATATAAAGAACTATTGTAACTCAATAATAAAAAGACCAATAAGCCAACTAAAAATGGGCAAAGATCTGAATAGGCAGTTCTCCAAAGAAGACATAAATGACAAATAAGTACATGAAAAAATACCCAATAATCATGAACCAATGAATGGGTAACAAAATGTGATGTATCCATATAGTGGAATATATTCAGTAATGAAAATGAATGAAGTACCGATGCATGACACAACATGGATGAAAGGAGCTGGTCACAAAGGTCAAAATGGTGCATGACTTCACTTATACGAAATGTCTAGAATAGACAGATCTAGAGAGAAGAAAGCAGACTAATGGTTGCCTGGGGCTCGGGAGGGAGCTGGGGAAGTGACAGCTAAGGGGTGTGGGGTTTCATTTTGGGGTAAAGAAAATATTCTAAAATCGATTTGGTAATAGATGTACAATTCTGTGAATATACTAAAAGCCATTGCACTGTACATTTTAAATGGATGAATTGTATGTCATGTGAATTATATCTCAAAAAAGCTGTTAAAAAACCTAGAGTAGGTATTGTTCATCTGCCCATTTTACAGAGGAGTAAACTGAGGTTCGGAGGGATTGAGAAACATATCCACGGTCACACAGCATTGATAAGTAGTGGATCCACGATCTGTGTAGTCTTGGGCAGTATTACCCCAAGAAGGAGTGGCTATTTTTGCTATAGAGTCACTCAACAAATATTTTATTGAGCACCTACTCTGTAAAAGCAGGCTCAGGCTTCATCTCTGAGATTTTGATTCAATAAAGCAGGATTGGTATTCAGGTCTCCATTTATATCTTCTTGCTAGGTGATTCTGCAGCTCACCTAGGAGGACCGTGGTTGTGGCAGGTTTGATAAGCGTGTGTTTGTTCAGTTGAAGGGGGAACAGTGCACAGTTGAGGGCTCTGCTGGGATGCACGATGAGTCGTCAAGACCATGCCTTGATCATGAACCTCCTGGCCAGCGAAGCTTGAGTCTTCATCGCAGACTGAGCTGACGTGTGTTGGTGCAGAGGGTTCACTCACGAGCCATGAGTAAGGAGATCACATGTCTAGTCCTAACCCTTTTGATCAATGGTTGTTTGACTTTACAGAGCCACACCTGGGCAGAAGTGCCAATATTAGTTGGGGCTCAGCGGCGAGAGGTATTGATGAAAGTGTTCTAGTGGGAGCTGAATTATTTATGAGCGTCAACCTCGGCAAAACACTCAGCATTAATCAGAGATCGGTCACACCTTGGTGTGATAGGTACAAAATACTCCTTCACGTGCTCTATATTCTGTGATCCTTATTAAGAGAAAACAAAATCTAAAGTAGGACTTGGACCTAACATCTGTGATGCTATTAAATAACTACTGGGAAATGCAGATGCAAAGACCCTCAGGGTTCCTCAGATTCAGTAAGTGGTCTAGATTAATGGAGGTGATAGGGGATGGAGTTAGGAATACAGGTTCTAGAGTCAGAAGGGCTAGAGCCAAAATTTGTATTGACCATTGGGAAGTCATTTAATCCTGAGCCCCAATCACCCTGTCTGTCAAGTGAGAGGTAAGAAGAATACCTGTGTCAATTATTTTGAGGATTAAATGAAATAATGCATAGTAAGACCCCAAGCTTGGTAGAGCCAGTGTTTGAAAAATGTGAGCTGTTGTTGTGAGCAAGATGATAAAGCCTTATCCAGGTCACTATCGCTGATGATGGCCAGTGTCCATCATCAAGGACCCTGGGATGCAGAAGGCTTCTCCAGCTGCCCTACACACATTTATTCCCTTACAGTGTATCATCTACTTTGATCGAGGAGGGAAATGGAGCTCAAAGAGATTAGATACCTCTCCAGGTTCCCACAGTGGAATAGCCATCAGAACATATGTGTTCTGAGCCTTTCTGCCTTCTTCCCACCCTACCACTCTCTAACCGTAGAGGGGTAAGGCATCATGGGAAGAGCACAGCCTGGTACTAGTGAGGACTTAATCAGCTAGCTTCCATCCCAATTCACTGTTCTCTTTCCCAGGTGCCTCCATTTGCTGGGTGGGACTTTTCTTTGGAGGGTGAGCCAGGAGGCATTGTGGCCAAGTTGCTGGGTGATGGAATTCATGATTGCTTGTGGCTCACAATGTGGGTGGATAATTCCTCATTAGTCACGTCATCCATTCTAACGGGAAGGAGGTGGGGTGGAAAGGCTCCCAGCCAGTGCGGTTCTGGATGCCAGCTTCTCTGTGTGCGGCAGGATGGTCTCGGTTTCCTTCTGGGTGACTGTCCAGCTCGTGCAGGCCGAGGGCTTCGGTTCTCCACTCCCAGCAAGTTCTGATTTTTGAAAGAGAACAGTTTTTACTCCTGCCCTGCAATTCAGACTGGAGCAGCAGGGCGGTACCCTAGACACATCAAATCATCATTACTCATTTTTGCAAAGGAGTGAACTGCAGCTTCAAAAAGTAACTTGTGCAAGCTTACACGATTAGTGGGAGGCAGGACAATACCACATGGCTTTGGGGATGAAGGATTCCAGGGGCTGTTTGGCATACCTCCAGCCCCTCTGTCCTCTGGACTCCTCTCGACTTCTTCTCTTGGTTTGGAGTGGGGTTGGGTGCACAGAAAGAGACAGCAAGAGAAAGCCTTTTTCCCATGCCCTCTGGGGACTCAGGCTTGAAGGCTGAAGCGTGGGTGTTCCCCAGGCAAGGGGAGAAGAGCCTCAAGGCAGAGGGAACAGTCTGGGAAGGCTGGTCCAGTAAGTTTTCCCCAGACTTTTGGTGAGCTGAGGCCCGCTCTGCACGATGGTCCTGGGGGTGGGGCCTCAGAGACAAACAGGGCCCAGTTCCTGTTCCAGAAGATCTCAGAGCCCAGGGACACTTGGACTTAGCAAGTCCTGACTCTACTTCCCCCACAGTCCCTGCCTTTGGTAATGCCTCAGGCTATCGACCCTGCAAACCTTGGCACCTTGCATCTTTTCTGCCATTAGAAGGACAGAGAAAGATCTTGCCCTGAGGGCCAAGAGCCTGGACACCAGCTGGCAGGAATGCAGAGGAGAAGGTCCTCATGGGGACCCCGAAGGGCTCCTAGAGAAGGTGGCAGATGCAAGGGGCCCTTTGGGGCTGTAAGTAGGACATGATTCTGATTGATGGCTGCTTCTGGGCCTCTGATGGGATGAGCTACAGTTTCTAGAATACACCTGGACAGAGAGGTGCTTAATAAGTATTAGTGGAACGAATGAATTGGATAAATGAAGGGAATGGCAAGGGAAGAGAGAAGACTTTGTGAATGAATGAAAACCTCACGTAGTGCTAGTAACACTCACCATTAGCTGGGCCCTTACTGCGTGCCTGGGACTTTTCTTCTGTGATTTCATTTAACCTTCTCATCAACCATGCAGGTAGATATTTTTACACTGGTTTTATAGTTGAAGAAAGTAAAGCCAGAGAGGTTAAGCGACTTCCCGAAGGTCACACAGCCAGGAAATGAGAGAACCAGGATTTAGTCCTTTGATCTAATTCCATAGCCTGTGTTCTTTATAGTGACAAGTTTTCTTTCCTCTCCACCATGACTCAGGAGAAAAGTCAATTTTTAGTAGTCGTGGTTGTTTGCTGAAAGGAGCAATTCCCTTTCCTCCATCTCCAATTTTCCTCCAACTAATTGCAAATTAGTGGTAATTTTCAAATGAAAAGAGGGATCCTGCATGCCATCCATTTGTGCTTACCCAGCAAGGCCTTGGGCCTGTGACAGCTCTGTCACCATGGCAACCCTGCATCAAGGCCTTGCCTGGATCCTTGGCAGCTCTGCCCTGGCCTCGGGAGGTGGGGTGGCCTACCCTCCCAGTTGGCCTCTTTCTTTGCTCCAGTGTTCCCACACAGGCCCACGATTTCTTCAGCTAGGCTCCACTGCTCACTTTGATCCCTTCTATTTTTTAGGAGTTTAGAGTTAATAGTAATAATAATGGTAAAAAGAAGGGAAGAAGAAAAAAATTTTGACAAAGAAACTTAGTCATGAAAACTGCAAACTGAAGAAAAACTGCATTTTCTCCCCAAAAACCTGGGGAGATCATCATCCTTCTCAATCAACTACAGCAGTTGGTGGGACAGGCTCCCTGCCCCGAGACCTTGTATGCACAGAAGGTCTTGGCTTCGATGGATCTGGAAGGCCTGGTGGGAGAATGTCCACTTGCCCCAACTCCAGCCCAGAAGGGTACTACTAGCAGGGGGCCCTGGACCCAGGGGAGGAAGATCTTTGCAGAACATTGTTTTATTTATTTATTTGTGTGTGTGTGTGTGTGTGTGTGTGTGCATCTGTGTGCATGTGAATGTGTGTGTGTGTTCTTAATCCATAACCAACAGGTACTGATGACCTACTGTGTAGCCAGCTCTGAGGATAAAACAGTGAAGGAAGGATTCCTAACTCCTGCTGTTAAGTAGCTGTTGACCAGTGAGGGACACAAATGGCCAATGCAGTGCTGCGAATGCTGTCACCACAGGGGTAGGAATGAGGTGGGCATGATTCTGTTTGCAGACGTTGGGACATGAGCTGAGTCTTGAGAGGAATCAGCAAATTGCTGAAAAGATAATGTAGGAAGAAGCATACCATGGGCAGAGAAGAGCAAATGTGGAAGCGTGGAGGTGAGGTGGCGCTTCATGTATTTGGGTAACTCCCAGGGACAAGTGAGGCTAGGATACAGGTGACTGGGGGCAGGGGTTAGGGCCAGAGAACAATACACATCAACTAATTTAAAAAATTACAGTGAGAATAAATTGAGCACTCACGATCCTGGGCTTGGCTCCGAATGGAAGACAGGCGTCTCTAAGATCTTCTGATGGCTCAAATAATGATGGAGGACACGGGCTGGTATCAAAATCACCTTGTCCCAATATGACCGAAAACCCACCCAGGAGGGCAGAGTCAACACCGTGAACTTCTTGGTTCCTAGGCTGCCGGGGAGATGGGTGGCACCTTGTCTCATTTCCAGTGTCAGTTTCAAGGGAGCCCCTCCCAAGGAGATGGGGCATCTGCTAACGGAGGGACATGGTGGATTTACAGGGAATCTATGTGCTGGCCTTTTTTGTGGGGGCTCAGAAAGGACTTGTACTTGTTGGAGTTTTCCTTCAACTTCTGCCAAGGTGATATGAATGGAGACTGGACCATGGAGTGAAATACGGGGGTACTGACCAGGTAGCATGGACCCCTAGAGGCTCCCAAGGCTCAGACCACCCCAGTGCGAGGGACAGCCAGCCAGGCTGAGCGCCCTCTCATTCTGGGTCTTTCAATTAGGCAATCCCTCCAGTGCCACAACCACTCCTGCCCCGCTGACCCCACGCGGGCCCCCTGGCGTCTCTCCAGTGGTCTCCTGCCACACTTGCTCCTGGACCATTCTGCCCTGCTCAGCTCTGCATCTTTTAAAAAATTATTTTTAATTGAGGTCAAAAGTTCACACATGATGAAATACAATTCAATGATTCTTGACAAATGTATCACCATGTAGCCAAAACCACAACAAGATACAGGACATTTCCCTACTCCTAGAAATTTCCCTCCACCCCTTTCCAGTGAATCCCTGCTCCCCACAGGCCACCTCCTTGCGATGCTTACCTTGTTTGTGGACCTCTTATAAATGGAATCAACCAGTGTGTCCTCTTTGGGGTCCTGGCCTTTGGTTTTGTTGCTCCTCCTAGGGCTCCTGTTTCCCATTCCCAGAGGTTCTTCTGGGATATGTTGTGCCTGACTGGGAGCATCCCATTTCTCTAAGGTTCCTCCTTACATCAGCATCCTGCTGGACCCAGGTCAGAGGTCACTGCGGGTCGCGGGGGGTGGGGGAGTGGTGGTTCTGGGAGCTCAGGGTGAATGACTCAGGCTCTGGACTGACCCGTCACCTCTCTGTGCCTCCCTCATATAATGGGAATCATGCGGTTGTGCCTCTTTCCAGGAGCTTTAGTGAGCTGGTGCTTGTAAACTTCATAGCAGGGTACCTGACACTTAGGAAGCCCTCAGCCTTCGTTTTAGTCTAACAGATTGAGTAGAGATGAGTACCTGCAGCTTAAGAGAAGATCTTAACACACTACAGAGGAGACCACGTGAGCTGCCTCCTCCCATTCTGGGGACAACGGTCATTCTAACTCACATTTCCTGGGGACTCAATACGTGCCAGGTGCTGTTTTAACTGCTTTGTATAAATACTTGAAACCCTCACAGTTCTGACAATATATATGGGTGACTGGAGCACAGAGAGGTTAGCGACTTGTCACGGATCACACAGGTAGCCAGTGGCCTGGCTGGGGTCCTGACCCAGGAGATCAAGGAGCTTTGTGAACTGCTCTGTTGATGACTGGCCTATCCTGGGGGCCACTCCCTTTAAGGCACTGCCAAATCTGGATAGCTTGAAATAGGGTTGGGGTTACCTAGGACATGGATCAACTAATCAGACCACAGATTCTCCCCCCCCCCCCAAAAAAATGCTCTTAAAAATCAGAGAGCTGAAATTGGTTCTTTTAAGTAGCCAGGGAGAAAAAAGTATGTATTGGGGATGAGATTTGTAGCCAAGCAATCAGCTGGAACAAATCTTTCTTCACAAACAGGGTTTATACTTCAGGAAAAGAAAGTGCATACACTGAATCGTCACATTTAGGATTAATCAGAGACAAAGTGTTCCTTGAGTGCGGCATTCAGGGTACTTGTCTTGTATTTGCATTAAAAAAAAAATAGGATCAGGTTTTGCTAAAAGCAGATGATAGCAGCCCATGAAGTGTTGGAGGAGGCCATCATTTTCCTGAATACTCCTGTTCGCGATTTAGGATGACGTCTGAATGCCGCTGGAGGGGGAACCAGGCAGCAGTAACTTTGTGTTTCCAGCCTCTGTCCCGTTCCAGGAACCTCCTAGAGTGGTGGGCAGGTGCTGGCCCTTTCCTGCTCTCTGAATCGGATGTTCTTCCCTGGGCTTGGTGAGCACCTTCTCCCCAGATCTGGGACATGGGTCCTTATGCACGCTGGGGATCTTTATTCCGTCCTCACAGACCCCTTGGGTCCTGCCATTAGACTTTGGGAGTCATTTGTCCTCACAGGTTCCCCCCAAATTCATTAGTCTCTAATAAAAGGCCTTTGTCACTTCTTTCTATTTCTTTGTGTTGAATCTCTTGGAATCTCAGCTACCTCATAGTTCAACAGGGACAACACAGCGAAGTCAACGGAATTACTGGGAGGGGTAAGGGACGTGGCTTAAGCACATCTCTAGCAAAGGATGTGGCCTAGGAGAAACCCTCGGCTCATGTGAGTCTCTTCGCCCTTAACAATTCTGTTTGTGTGAAGCAAGAGAGAAGTTTCCCTCATTGTTTTGCTCGCTGAAACCCCAAGACCAGTCTGCTGGGGGCTTGGGAGACATACTAGAAGCCTCCTACCGCTTCCCAATATTCTATTTCTCTTCTGGTCCTCTAACTTCCTCAGGAATAAACTTACCACAGTTGTAATAAAATCCCTAGCAAGTGCATTTCCAATAGTGATAATGCTAGTTATTATTGTTAGCAATAAATTAAGTACATCGTAGTTAATAAGAACTTAATGAATGAATGAACGAAGTGGTTCATGTTCACAGCTACTGTGCAAGGAAGCCCCATCACCCCATTCGTTTTACCAATGAGGAAACAGGCTCATAGAGGTTAAATGACGTCCAAGTGAAGACTATCACAGAGTTAGAATTCAAAACCTGGCACATGCATGTCCAGATCCTTTGAGGGAGTCAGACCACAAAACCCCGATCCCCTGGCCTGGGAAAGGTCTGCTCTTGAAAGGTTTTGCCTTGACTTGTAATTTATGTGCAGATCCCAGCCTGTGGGATTGGTTCTGAATTTATGATGCACGCTCAGGTCTTTCGTGACTTGTGCTCTTGGAATTTCATTAGGCAGACCTGTAATTGTTGTGGTAAATGTTTACACATCTATAAATTATTATTAGGCGAGTGGGGCAAGGTCAACCTTTATCTCTTAAGGCGTCGGGAACAGATCCAGAGATTTCCCAGCAGACAAAGGGGCCGGGATCTGATTAATTACGGGCTGTGTTGGTGTCATATTGACAACACTATTTCTTGCTGTTAATTTTGAAGCCCCAGATGGGTCATCTTTCCTGAGCGTGAAAAATTATCACCCTTTTACTGATTGTTTTGCAAGTGATTCAATTTTAAATCACTAATGACTATTGATAGCTGATCTCTTTACCCAGGAAGCCAAGCCCAGGATGCCTATGGGGTTTCAGGCTAACCCTTATTTTACTCTATTTTCTGCTATCTGTTTAGCCTAATACCCTTATTTCCAACGCATTCACTTTTTTGGCATCATATGTTAATTGTAAAATAAAAAAAGGAAAAATGCAACAATAACGTTAAGGAAACATTTGTAAATGGAAAAGAACTAATTAATATGACTCAACACCCGCTGTGCCTCAGGCACTTTTGTATATCTGTCTTCTAAGGCAACAGCCCACGAGATAGGTATTGTTGCTATTTTTGAGTTGTTGAAACTGAGGTTCAGAGTTCAAGGTCCATGCTGTTAGAATATGAACCAGTCCCACTGGCTCTGCACCTCGCTCTTCCCCCTACGCCTTTAGGCTTTAACCAGGTTCTAGACCCACGTTGAAGATGAAGAAAATAGTTGTGTTTCTATTGAGTTTTGGGGTCACACTGTGAGTTTACGCAACACCCTTGGTGATAACAAAGTTACTAGAAGTAATACAGCCTCACTGTCAGCACAGCTTCGCTCAGTGCTGGGGACAGAGGAAAGAGCTCCGGGAGCTGCGAGACCTCCGGGAATCCTCAAGGATTTTCTTCCCAATATCAACCTCCCCACAGTGCCATTTTTTTCCCACCAATCCCCCTTTTATTTTCATTTCTAATCTGAAACTCCCTGTAGATCAGGGGCTATGTCTTTTTCACCTCTGAAGCCCTAGCAGATAACGTAATAGCTGGCAGATAGTAGGCGTTTAACAAAACCTACTGAAGGAATACATGAATACAAGAATCCCTGTCTCCACACGAAGGAAGGTTATAAATACAGCCGTTGCCAGAATGGCATATCCTGTGTATATATATATGTATATGTATTCTGTATATATACATATATATCCATTCCATGTTTCTAAATTCTCCTCATTTCGTTTTTAGATAATTTCATCATTTCACTACTGACGGGAAGAGGTAGGTAAGAGAATTGCTCTGCACCATGGAAAACAACATCGGACATCAGTACTTTCTGAAGCCACAAAAAGAGTTAAATAGAACACATGATGACTACAGCCTCAAAGTCTGTATCTCAAAACCAAAGTGTCCCCTCTGTGCTCAAGGAAAGTCTGAGCGATGCCCCCCTGGTGCCCTTAAACTAGGAACATTCAGCCTCTCGAGGGTATTGGCATTTAAGCTTTTTTCCCCCAAACACTAAGGCAAGCTCTTTCTACTGCTCTGCCTGCCTCCTGGGGCCTCTGCCTTATTAGTGAGAGAATTGGAAGGTTGAGCTCATTATTCTGGCCTCCTCTTTCCTCTTCCAGCCTGCCCCCTCTTTGTCCAGGTTGCCCCTTTAAGTTCAAGTGACCTTTATAACTCAAAATGCAAGGATTCCATCAGTAAACGAATTCTCAGGTTCGACTTCGGAGCATTGATCGCCCGCCCACTCTGTACCAGGACCTTTCACATTTAATCACCCTGCAAAGAAATTTTACTCAATCCAGCTCCTGCTGTGTGTCTGTCCCTTTGTCAAACACTGTGGGGATTAGCAAAGGATGAATGGCCTGGAATCAGCCCTTGAGATCAAGTGGTCTGATGGGGATGGCAGTAGGTAGGATCTTCTAGAAATGGTGAAGGCCAACGAGACATTGCAAGACCGTGGGACATGTAATGCCCTCTTATATTACTTCTAGAATGAACTAGGATCCTCATCTCTAACGAAGATGAAACTCGCTGTGTTTGTAGGAACTAACAACACTAAATTATTTGTAAAAACTTTCCCTGCTCCTCTCCTGTTTGCTGCATAAAGAGCAGCCCACTTGAACAAGGAGAAGTCCTCTTTAGGACCCACCTGGAACATTTTGCTTGGCTTGCAAACTCTGGTCACCGATGTCCAAGCTGTCTGCCTGCCTCAGCAATATCTAGAGATGTTTGTTAATTAGAATCTTTGAAGAGAAACCCAAATATTAGTTGAATGGATTCAATTTGCTTTATGAAATTTATCCAAAATTAACATAAGCATATCTATTAGTCTGTCTGGTCAGTTTACTACAAACAGCCTGCATGTGGGTCTGGTTTCATGAGCAATCCTTTCTCTCGTCCTTGGGGTCATCTTTACAGGGAGCAACAGTGAGAATGGCCAGATCCCAAGCTGATCCATATCACATGGTTCCTCATTATCTGTTGGCCCCTGACTATATCCCACCACTAAGGGCAAGAAATAGGATGGAAAGGTTAAAACAAAAGGTCAAAGTGCATTTTGCACTTTATCTGTGAGCTTCAGGTATCCACATTCTCCTTAGTATCATGAATACTTGAAAACCCAAGTGTGAATCGTCTTGATAAATAAATGGCAAGCAAGAGGATATACCGGAGTCTATAATCACTCTATACACCCCACTTCTTTGGTGCCCAAGGAAGGAAGGTCCTCAGGTCTGGCTCATAACAAACTCACCCCAATTTTGATTTATATATTGGTGATGGATTATTTGTGTCGATGATCTATAGGACAAGTCCTGCCCTTCTCTTGGCCTTAGTATCCCCAGCTATTCTATAGCCAGCTCCATTCCCCAACTCCCTCCTCTGTCCTTAGAGCCCTCATCTCTAAAGTGTAGAAGTAGAAGGTCCCTAAACATCCTCTGAGTTCTTAAATGCCACAGCATTTTGGAAGATCCAGCTGACCCCACTTCAGAGATTGTTGAACCCCTTGAGAGCCATTTAGAACAATCCCTCTATGGGTGTTTTAAAACATGGATGCAAATTCTTTGACATTCTTCCCATCCAGAGACGGGGTCTGTCTTGACCCTTGCATCTGGATGAGTCTGTGACTACTTCAACCAACAGAATATGGCAGAAGTGACACTATGTGACTTTTGAAACTAGATCATGATGGCCATGTGCCTTCCATCTTCTTTGCTAGAACACTATATCTGGGAACTCTGGGACGGCCATGCTGGAAAGGTCATCTACTCCAATACACCATCCCAGCCAAGCCCAGCCTTCCCTCATCCCCGTCAAGGCACAGACATGTGAATAAAGAAGCCTTCAGATGATTCCAAGTCATTCGTGGCCATCTGAGTCGTTCCAGCTGAAGTCTCAGACATTGCGGAGCAGAGATAAGCCGTCCTTTCTGTGCCCTTCTGAATTCCTTACCCCAGAATCTGTGAGCATGTTAGGTAGTTGTTGGCTACGCTACTAAGTTTTGGGGTGGTTGATTACACAGCACTGGATTAGCAGACACCCTCAGAGGGACACTTGGCTGGCCTTTTGAGATGAGGCTGAAAAGGGCAATTGGTAGAGCCCTGGCCTCTGATTTGTCCGTGTGTCTGCATCAAAGTGTGTCGGAAGCCTTTCCTCTTCTTCCCTGAGAGGGTGAGGGTCTGAAGAAACCAAAAAGTCACCTTTGTAAGGGGATTGCTCTTTTCTCTTTTGCTGACACCTTTTCCTCTCTGCCATATTCTTCCTTTGCAGAAATCCATGCAGCCCCTGTGCAAAGGCTGCTGGGAGCAGACCGCAGTCGCCACTGCACATGAGATTCCTTAGAGCAGGGACCCTCCTTGCCCATGTTGTCAAAACTGTGTCCATTGTGAATGAAGGCTGAGTTTTCCATCACTGAGACTGCAGGGTGGGCGGAAGTGGCGGGGGAGGCTGGAAACAGTGCAAGACAGTATTTACTGTGTTTTCACTACACATGCGATGCTGTAGAAAGTGCTTCATCCTATTGTCTCATCCCAGCCCCTCTGTGAGAGAGGCAGGTACTAGTGTGTTCCCATTTATCAGATGTGAAAGGGGAGGGAGCTTAGAGGAGATGAGTCAGCAACCCACTCGGTGTTTGCTACAGAAGTGCTATCTGGACATTTAGTTGTGAATGAATGAAGAGCGGTTAAGTGAGGAAGGCTGTGAAGTAGACAGAGGATTTCACCCTCTCCTTAGGTCTGAACTGGAGGAGACAGGCTGGACACACGGCTATCAGAGCCCAAGAGATCTGACTTTGGACTCATGCAGGTCTCATACACTTGTCCCCTCTGCTATCCTGCTTCTCAGAATGACTCCAACCTGGGGGCTGCCTCCAGTGGTTGAGAGTGAGATCTTGAGCAGCTCAAACCATCTGGACCTCAGTTTCCCCACTGTCACTTGGGAGTAAAAACTTCTCTCCTGAAGGGCTTTCGAAGGTCTTTCTGATGCCCCGTTCGTGCAGGAGTGTTTGTAACCTCTCGGTCTCTGTGCACTTCGAGGAAGCACCCTGAGCTTCTCTTCCTTAGATGCCCTTAGATTTTGAGATGCATCGCCTTCCTGTTTAAAAAAGAAGTTGAATAAAATTCTGGTTAAACACTAAGCATGCCCCTTTCTTTTGTCTTTGACAAAAGCCAGAAACATTCAGGTTGTATGCATCTTAATCCCAGAGTAACCTCCACCTCCTCACTTGCAATGACAATGTCTTGCCTCTCAGAGGTCAAGCCAATCAGAGCAATGAGCCCAGGATGTATTGAACTGTGGCTTGGTGGTAATTATTTCTTTTTCTTTTCAGTAGATTCCTATTAGCCAGTTAAAGGTTTGCATTTGCAGAGGACTCTGTGCTCCGCCTGTAATTCAACTCACCTCCTTTGCCCCAGGCTCAAATCTGAACACAGCCGCCAAACCCATCACTCCTACCAGCTCCTTCTGTGGCTTCTCACCCCTTCCAACCAGTCACCAAGTACTGTTCACTCTTCATACAACCTTCTTAATACTTCCTGGCTCCATTGTCCTCACTGTATCCTTTGCTGGGTCCCTCATCCGCCTTTGACTGCCATATTCTCTCAGCATCCTAACTGCATGGCAGCCTGACACTTCCTGTGTCCCCTTGAATTCATTGTCCACAGCACAGCCAGCAAGATTGTTTGAAAATGCCAAGTCTCACTTTGTCCATAGGGAGGGGCAGGGTTTCCTTGAAGGGGTGGAAGGTATGGGGAGGCAGGCAGAGCCCATTGCCCTGTGATCATCTCCCCATGTTTTTGCCTCCCTGTAGAATATATTCTTATTGAGGGCAGGGATTCTGTTATTCGTCTTCACATTCCCAGCAACCCATGCAGTGTCTGCTGCAGAGGTTGTATCTGGACCTTTCATTGTGAATGAATGAGGAACAGTTAAATGTGCAAGGCTGTGAAGAGGAACCCATCAGTTTGGGAACACAGGAGGTGGACAAAAGATGTCAACTGCTTCTTAGGTCTGAACCTGGGAAAATAGCTGGACACACGGCTGTCAGAGCCCAAGAGGTCAAGGATCCAGGTAGATGAATGCTGAGAGCAGTGTGATGGCAGACATCTGTCAGACTTCTCAACGTGATGGACAGACAGACAGAAAGGCAGGTAGGAGCCATGAGCCAGGGTTTCATGAGGACAGACTTCAAGGTCTGGGTCTATGGGATCCCGCACACCCAGATCCCAGTCATGTCTCTACTCATGATAGTCCTGTGAGCTGGGAAGCTTGCTGAATCTTTATGAGCCTCAGTTTCTCAATCTGTTAAGAAGTGGAACCACTTAAAAGAGTAAAGACGCTCTGTCCTCTGACAGTGTAGACTACACCAGGAAGGAGAGGTCTGGGGAAAAGGGTGTGGTGTTTGGAATCAAACAGATCCACATTTGAATCCCAGCTCTCTCCTGTGCTACCTGTGTGAACTTGAACAACATCTATGCTGTTCATCTATGAGCTTGTTGTATCTATGAGATGATGTAACATCTATGAGCTTCAGTTCCACGTAAAATGAGTAATACCAACCTTACATGGGTTTTGAGAAGACTGAATGGGGTGTGTATAAAGAAGTTAGCACTTAGTAGGTGGTTTCTGTAAAATAGCTGATGCCACTCTCATTGGGCAAACCCATCCTTCCCCCTTGGAGCCCCGTGCCCCACCTCCTACCCTGGGCTTGGCACTCACCTTCCCTCTGCTCCGCAGTCCCACCCTGATTGGTCGAGAGCCTTTGCCTCCTGTCTCTCCCCTGGCCCCGTGAACTGCCCTATCTCTGCCTGCTCCTGAAGAGCCATTTTACATCCTCGGCTTTGTGTGAGCTCTTGACATATGTTAATGTTTGGAAAATCAGCCTGGAACAGAGCAGGGAGCCCTTCCAAACATGAGCCCGGAGGCAACAAATAAATTACTTTGCAGCAAGGGTTCTGTCTGTTGCAAGTTAAAACTTAGCAAAGAAAACAATCCCCTTCTGTTTTGGCCACCCTGGAAGCTGTGGGCCTCTTCCCCTCTGGATCAGGATGCCACTTGCGCTACGGCCCGGGATGGGACCACGATCAAAGGTGCCTTGTACCATGTGCCCGGTATTGTGCGAGACACTTAACCACATATTACAGATGAGAAACAGCAGCTTAGCAAGGTTGGTTAACACTCACCCATAGAGTAAATAGTTGAATCCAGACTTAAAAGCAGCCCTGTTAGATTCCAAAGCCTGTGCGTTAACCACTCAACCACATGGCCTTTCAGTATGTAAAAGGGGAGGAGCATCACTTCTTTTTTGAGAGGAAGGAGAGCATTTTGGAAGATTTCCTCTGGGTGCAGCATGGATCAATGGTAGGAGGAGTGAGAATAGAGACGGGGGCCCAGGTAGTAAGCTCTGGTGATTGGTCAAGTGGAGACAGAGAGCCTGAACTAGAGCCAGGAAGGCTGCGGTATATCGGGCACCCAGCTGCCCAGGGCTTCCCCCAGGTGTGCTGGCAGCAGGTCTATGGCAGTGGAGGACTAACCCCAGGCCCTGTCCATATCCACTGTGGGTTTCTGCCTTGGTCATCAAGGATGGTCTCCATGCCCTGTTGTCTTTCGCTCTAGCACAAAGTGGTAGATTGTTTGTAAAAATGACCACAAAAATCCCTCTCAACCTTTTCTCACTTCCCTTTGCAATGTGACTTTGTGTTCCCTCTCATCAAGCAATAGAGTCTTTCTCCACTCGTTTGAATCTGCATGTAGTTTGCTCAATGGGGCATTAGACAATGTGATGCAAACAAAGACTTGAAAAGCGCTTGCACACTGGGGCTCACACTCTCCTGCTGCCCTTTGGAATGCTGAGACTACCAAGGGAAGATGCCCGAGCTAGCCTGCTGGAGCATGGGAGACTGTGTGGAGCCAAGATGAGCAAATCCAGCTGAGGCCCCCTTAGACCAGCCCGAATGCTGGCCACTGGCAACGTGAGCGATGACCTCCAAGACCATGTAGCACAGGCGAGCTGCCACCTAACCACAGAGATCAACTGAGAGAGCCTAGAGCAGGAGACCTGCCCAGCTGAGCCACAGAATTATGAAAGACGGTAAATGTTTGCTGTTTTAAGCCATTAAGTTTGGAGTGGTTTGTTTTTCAACAAAATAACAGAGAATATCAGAGTCGAAGGACAGAAGGAGCTCCGGGTATCTCTTGTTTCTGAGCTTCCACTGCCTTTGGTACCTCTAGTGCAGCACATACCTATTCCACCCACCTTAAATTAGAGGGCGAGAAAAATCCAGACATACTGGGGCAGAGTTGAAGCTGAAAATCACTCCATCCAACCTCTTTTATTCTCCAATGAGACTCTAGGCTCTTGGGGGCAGAGGCCAGAGCCCTGGAAAGGAGCCTGGACTAAATCCTGAAGGTATTAAGGAGGCGTGGAAGTTTTTGCTTGTTGGTTAGTTTTACAATAAGAGTTGAAACTGTTGTGTATCTTGATTGTGTTGGTGGTTGTACCACTGCATGCATTTGTCAAAACTCACAGAACTGTACACTAAAACTGGATCACTTTTACTGTATGTATATTATGCTCTAATAAAAATATTCAAAAATAAATAAGAAACAATTTTTAGTGTGGGGGAGAATGAGAATTTGAACGAAAGCTGTGGATTCTAAGGCCCATTGTGAAAACCACCAAGTTACTATGACCACATTTTGTCATACATATGTCATTAAGAAAGATGCTTTATAAGTCTGATTTTTAATAAATGTTTTAGTTAAAGCAATTACATCATGATAGAATGACAAAAAATCAGATTAGAAACAAATGCATATTTACTGTTAAACACAATCTAGTTACGTTCCACTCATGGGAAGGTGGAGTGGATGTACTTTTCCCTATTCCTCTTGCTAAGTACAACTAAAGGCTCTGACTATTATAGACAAATGTAAGAAGACTCTGAAAGGTAGAAAGAAGGCAAACCAGCTAGGGATATCAGGACCTAAGGAATGACACAATCATGTGTTCCTTGAATTTTCTCTTTGCTTCATCTATCCCAGACTTGTAGTTGAAGAATCTAGCAACTCAGCAACACTAATAGGTACAAACAAAAAAGTCCCTAATAAAAGCCTGTTCTCTGTAGTTAAAGGATCAGAAAAAGAGATAGCCTAACAAGACAGCGAACTTTAATACAATAACCACTCTACTCTCGCCAAACACATCAGAAAAAACAGTGGCTCCATCCCCATCTATGCCAGCAAAGGCCAAGCAGGCTACCTAGACTTCTGTCTTCATCAGAAGACAGAAGTGATGAGGGTACGGAGGAACCATAGCCTGGTGATGCCAGAGAAGTTCAAGTGAGGACTTTTGTCCCTGCTGGGTGGTAATAAGAAGCCTCCTGTCCTGTGCAGTGGAGACCAAGTGGAGATTCTGGACTTCCACCCCTAATGGGAATAATAAAATGCCTCTATCCACCCCTACCGGTTAGTGCCAAAGGAGGCCTGTTGGAGAGTCAAGACTTTGACCACTGCCCATCTGTAACAAGATGATACGCTCCATGGTGTCAGTGGAGGTCACCACTGACCAAGGAGTAGCAGTAATGAGTCACTTCTACCCTTCCCAGACTGAGCAATATCAATGGACTTGTACTGGGAAGATGGAACTCCCACCCATTTAACAGGAGTAAGGAGACCCCTCTTGGTTGTCAACAAAGGTCAAGTAGGAAACCTGAACTTCTAACCCAACCTGGCAGTAATGATACAGTGCCCCACTTCCCCTACCAGAGCAGTGCCAGAAAAAGCCAGCTAAAACAGAAGGTTAAAATAAGTTCCAGAGTGTCATAACAAAATAGCCAACATAGGTCCAGGTCTCAACAGAAACCAAAATCATACCAATAACCAGAAGGTTCTCAAACTGGATAAAAAGAGGCAGTCAATAAATGCCAACACTGAGATGATAGAGATGCTAAAATTATCTGGCAAGGATTTTAAAACAGCCATCAAAAAATGTTTCAATGAACAATTACAAAAACGCTTGAAATGAATGAAAAAGTAGAAAGCTTCAGCAAGGAGATGAAAAATCTCAGTAAAGAAGAGAAGACAAAAAGAAGAACCAAATGTAAGTTTTGTACCTGAAAAATAAAATAGCTGAAATAAAAAGCTCAATGATGGGCTTAACACAGAATGGAGAGAACAGAGGAAAGAATCAGTGAACTAGAATATATACAAATAGAAATTACCCAATATGAGCAACAGAGAGAAAACAGGCTGAAAACAAAAGAACAGAGCCTCAGAGACCTGTGGGGTTATTAAAAGAATCAAATATTTGTGTAATTGAAGTCCTGGAAGGAGAGGAGAAAGAAGGTGGGCCTGAAAAAAAAAAAACACTCAAAGAAATAACAGCTGAAAACTTCCTAGATTTGACAAAAGACACAAACCTAGAGAGTCAAGAAGCTGAGTAAATCCCAAACGGGATAAACCTAAAGAAATCTCCATCAAGATACATCATACTCAAATTTCTGAAAAAGACAAAGACCAAATCTTGAAAACAGGGAGAAAGAAATGATATCTTATCTGTAGGGAAAAAACCCAAATCAAATGACAGAGAATTTCTCATCAGAAACCAGGGAGGCCGGAGGAAGTGGCACAACATTTTTCAAGTGCTGAAAGAAAAGAATTGTCAACATGCAATTCTATATCCAGAAAAAATATCCTTTAGGAGCCGAGAGGGAAATCAAGAAATTCTTAGATGAAAGGAAACTAAGAGAATTTGTCATCAGCAGACCTACCCTAAAAGAATAGATAAAGAGAGTTCTAGACAGAAATGAAATGATAAAGGAAAGAATCTGAGAATATCGGGGAGGAGATAAGAAGACAGTAAGCAAAAATACGAGTAGATACAACAGACTTTCCTTCTCCTCTAGAGTTTTCTGAATTATATTTGAAGCTTGAAGCAAATATTATAACACTGGTTAACGTGATTGTAAATGTATGTAGAGGAAATATTTAAGACAATTATATTGTAAATGGAAGGCAAAGTAATAAAGAAGGAGTTAAGATTTTTATACTGCATTCAAACTGATCAAACGATGACACAATAGACTATGATAACTTATTTGTATATAGTGTGGTACCTAGAGCAACTACTAAAAAAGATATACAGAGAGATACACTCAAAAACCCTATAGATAAGTTAAAATGGAATTCTAAAGAATGTTTAGTAATCCACAGGAAGGCTTGAAAAGGAGAACAGAAACGTAAACAGAAAGAACAAACAGAAAACATAAATTATATGGCAGACTTAAGCTCTAAATGTAAATGATTACATTACAGGTAAGTGATCTAAATACACCAATTAAAAGACAGAGATTGGTAGAGTGGATTAAAAATCATGTCCCAACTACATGTTGTCTACAAGAAACTCACTTCAAATATAATGATACAGGCATATTGAAAGTAAAAGATGGAAAAAGATGTATCATTAATCAAAGAAAAGCAGGAGTGGCTATAATAATATGGTTGTCCCTCAGTATCTGCAGGGGATTGGTTCCAGGACAGCCCCTGTCCCATGGACACTAAAATCCTCTGATGCTCAAGTCCCTTAGTCTTAGTACACCATCCGTGGTTGGTTGAATCCACGGATGCAGAACCTGTGCATATGGAGGGCCAACTGTATTGGCTAAAGTAGACTTCAGAGCTAAGAAAGTTACCAGAGACATAAAGGATACTCTATCGAAGGGATTCAAACAGCAGAGCGATGTTGGATCTGGGCTTTAGAAAGAACTCTCTGATTCACAGTGCTCCAAGGGAGGCCCCGGGGCTCATTCAATACCAAAGTCTGAGAGAACCCAAGGGAAACTGCTTGGCTGGACAATTTCTGGGTTCATCTCTTGAGACATCTTCAACCTTTGGGCTCTTAAACCTCTATTATAATGTGTATAATTATAATTATAATGTTATATCCTGTATTGTGCTTGTTTCTTTGTGTATCAACTCCCTTTCTCTGAACATCCAGGTTGGGGCTGTGTCTGATTCATTATCTTGTCCCCAATATGTAGGTGGTGGAATGGTATAGAGGAGCAGATAGTGTTGACCTATCAGGCCTCAACAAGGAGAGACTAGATCTGAGCTTTTTTTTTTTTTGAGGAAGATTAGCCCTGAGCTAACTACTGCCAATCCTCCTTCTTTTTGCTGAGGAAGACTGGCCCTGAGCTAACATCCATGCCCACCTTCCTCTATTTTACATGTGGGATGCCTACCACAGCATGGCTTTTGCCAAGCAGTGCCATGTCCACATGTGGGATCTGAACCGGGGAACCCCGGGCCCCCCGAGAAGTGGAACAGGCGAACTTAACTGCTGCGCCACCATGCCAGCCCCTAGATCTCAGCTTTGAAAGCTGTGTTGGGGGTAGAAAGATGGGGATAGGGTGTCCTGGTGACTTCATTGGCTGACTGTGATCCCGACTCCTGTGAATTCACTGGCCTGAGCAGCGCCAGACCTCAATCCATAGAAATGTGTGAATCTTTCCAGCTCCTTCTCCAGGCAGGAGGGACCCTTGCCCAACTTCTCTAGTCAGGGCAGTTAATTCCTTTCTTGGATCCATTGCCTTTCTCAGCTCAGGTAACCCTCTTGCCTATTTAGTAGTCCCTGGAACCCCAGACCACCAGATTGGCTCCCTTTGAGGGTTGCTCCCACTTAATTTACCCAGTCTCAGAGGCTGGATCCAGAAACTCTGTGCTAAGAATCAGAAAACTTTGTTCTTTCCACCAGTAACTTGCTGTGTGACTTTCAATGTGCATCTTGTCCTTTCTGTGTCTTAGTTTCCAAATTTGTGAAAAAAAGAAAAACGATTTTAAATAAGAGAGAGAAAGATTTCTTCAAAGAGAATCTTATGACATCTTACAAGTAAAACAGAAAATTTAAAGCTGGAGGAACCCTATTCCTTGCCCTGCAGGGACCTTGCAAAGACCACAAGATTTGATGACTGTCCTTCTAGATGGACTTCTTTGCTGCCCTGACATATCCAGCTCTGTTTTTCAATGCCTTCTCTCAGTGGCACCTCCAGAAAGATCCAGGGTCCTTCTTAGGGATTTTCTCCTCTGCTACCGTGCTCTTCTCCGCATTGGCCAAAGAAACTGAGAAGCTCTGAAGAGTGACTTTCTCCTTTCCCTGTGCCTACTATCATTGAGTGACAAGTAAGGTGTTACTTCTCAGGGCTGTGCCAGAATGTGCCTTCCTTCCTGAGAGGCTGGGGTTGGCATTCTCAGGCATGGTCTTGCTCTGGTCCCAACAGTGGGCCTGGCTGGCCGGATGCTCTCTGGGGTTTGGTATCCGTGGTTGACTGTGGCTGGAAGGTCACAGTGAGCTATAGTGGATGTGGATCTGGGAGCTGATGCTGCAGGGAGGGGTAGCCAGCTGGGATAACAAGCTCACTTCACCATGGGGCATCCCAGACCACCCCCCCAGGGGTAAGCCACTGTGCCTGTCTTTACTCCCACAGGGGCCAGCACTTCCCCATCAGGGCACGTGGCAGGCACTGCTGTTAGCCGTCACCTCCTGGTGAGATCATGAGCCCGATGAAGGCAGGAACAGTATCTGGCTCCTCTTATTATCCCATCTGCCCAGCACAGGATCTGGCTCTGAGCAGGAGACCTACAGGGGCTTGTGAATTGAAATGCATGGGCCCCAGCTGCAGCTTCTTCCCAGCACAATTAGCAGATGGTGCAACTCCTCTCCAGGTGGTTCTTGACCTAACAGGTGCACACGTGGAAGGCCTTCCCCTTTGCCAAGCATTTGAGTGTCTGATTTATTATTAACAGAAAGTGGTGGGTCTGGAGCAGATCCAGAAAACAGTTAGAGACGTGAGTAAAGAGGCAACAGCTCCTGGGAGGAAAGTTTGAAGTAAATACCTTCCCTGAGTCTGGGGCAGAATAAACAGGCCGTAATATATGAGGTGTCAACCCTGTGAGGAGTCTTGGGGAGAACGCATCCCCCCTCTCTCCTTCTCTACTGTGCTCTCTCCCTCCCACCTGCCCGCCTGCAGCAAACATTGATGGAGGTCCTTCCGTGCACTTGGCACTGTGTTAGAGGTGGGAAGGATAAAGAAGTTTATAATGCACAGTCTCTGCCTTCAAGGCACTTACAATAGACAGGAAATGATAGCTGTAATAAAAAACCAAGATTAGATGGTATGAGAGGTCAGAGGCGGGAATCAGAGATCACTTCTCGCTTGGATATTTGAAAAAAACTACATGAAGGGAGATGTGGACTTGAACTTGAATTTGGGGAGGATTTGAATCAAATAGGGGAAATCATCAAGAATGCAGACTATAGCCAGGCAGACCTGCTCTGAATCTTGATCCACAGCCAACTGGCTGTGTGGCCTTAGTGATATCACTTCATTTCTCTGATTCTGAGCTTCCTCCTCTGTAAATTTGTTAAAGTATTCTATAATTATCCTTTCTCCTGCAATTAGCAGGTCTCTATCTACTTAGCCATTCCTCTCAGCACACACACATGCTATAATATCTCTGGTTAAAACAAAACCAAACAAAAGCCTCTTCTTTTTGGGGCGGGAGGTGGGGAAGACTGGCCCTGAGCCAACATCTGTTGCCAATTTTCCTCTTTTTTTGGTTGAGGAAGATTGTCACTGAGCTAACATCTGTGGCAATCTTCCTCTATATTTTGAATGTGGGACACTGCCACAGCAGGACCTGATGAATGGTGCATAGGTCCGTGCCTGGGATCCAAACCCGTGAACCCCAGGCTGCTGAAGCAGAGCACATGAACCCAATCACTATGCCATGGGGCTGGCCCCCAGTAGCCTCTTCTTGAAACCACATCCCCCTTTCAGCTCCCACCCATTTCACCGCCTGCCTTTGGAACAAGCTCCTCGCACAGCTTGTCCACTTCTCTCTCCATCCTCTGCTCCCTTTCTTTTTTCACCAGCTCCAGTCAAGCTGTTGTCCCTGTCATCCTATTGTAACTGCTTGGGTTATGGCCACTAATCACCTACATGATGCAAAACCCAAAGATCAGTTCTCTGTCCAAATCTTCCTTGACTTAGCGGCATCACTTAGCACAAGTGACCATTTTCATCTCCTTCATGTGGCTTCCAGGATGCCACACTTTCAGTTTCCTCCCAGTTCTCAGATTGGGCTTTTGGAGTCTCTTCTGCTGTTCCCTCTTCATTTCCCTGCCCTTCATATAAATGCTGGACCGGCCTGGAGCTTGGGCCTAGGACCTCTGTTCTCGGTCCACGCACACAACTTTGGGAATCTCATTTAATGATGCCCTGACGTTTTCCCAGTGTACGTCTCTGTTCCAGACTGTCCCCTAAACTCTGGACTCAGACACCCAACTGCCTACTGGGCCTCTTTTCTTGGATATCTTCTTAGCATCTGAATCCCGATATGTCCAAAACCAAACTCCCCATCCTCCCCACCCGCTCAAACTCCTGCAGAACTTTCTCTCATCTCAGTTTTGGACAATTCCATCGTTTGTGTTGCTGAAGATAAAAACTTTGCCGTCATCCTCGACTCTCCTTTCTTTCATACCACGTATGAAATCCACAGCCAGCTTCATGGGCTCTACACTCAAAATACATCCAGGGTGTGACCATTTCTCCCCGCACCCCCACTGTTCTCACCCTGGTCCAAGCCACCATCTCTACTCACCTGGACTATGAAATAGCTGGCTAGATGCTACCCTGCTCCCACCATTGACTCACAGCCAGAACTACCCTTTTGTAATGTGTCACATCCTGTCATTCTTCTGTCCCAAACCATCTTGTGGCTTCTCAATGTTGTTGGAGTAAAAGCCAAAGTCCTACCGTGGCCAATAAGTTCTGGCAGGCTTCCGTTTCTGCTTCCTTGGCTTGCAGACAGCTGCCTTCAATCTGTGTAAGTATAGTTATTGTTGTTTATTAAGTGTCACCTGTTCACCACCCTCCCTTAGAAGAGGGTTTATCTGTATACTTCATGTTGTTTTGTCAGAACTTAGACAAATGCCCCGACACGTAGGCAGTCTACAAATGAGTGGTGGTTTTGGTTTTTGGTTTATGTATGTAAGTGTCATACTTAGTGGCACTTAGTAAGCTCCATTACTTAATAAGAACCTGACACATGGAAGAGTTCCATGAATGTCCTAATTATTAGATGGTGATGAGAAGGAAGGACTTTTTATGGGGAAGGGTCATCATGAACCAATTCACAGAAGTGGGGAAGTATGGCTTAGTTACAGGCAATAGCAAAGAGTTCGGTCGAGTTTGCGCAAGCTTTGCTAAATTGTGCGAGGGTGGCCTCGAGTGCCGTCCTCGGGTGTGGGGCCTCAGTAGCAGTTGGGAGCCACGTAGTATTTTCAAGCAGGAGAGTGGCTTGGCTAGTGGCTTAGCTGGGTTTAGCCCAATTAACTAAATTCAGTCTGGGGGTGGATGCGGGGAAGGTAAGCCTCAGCGCAGAGAACTCCAAGGAGAATTTCTCAAGTGGGTAAATCTGATCAATTGAAAGTTCAGCATTAAACAATTTACTACCCACTGCCTTTTATATTTTATTTCAATAATACGTTTTTGCTTAAAAGTGATACTTTTTGATTTTTTTCATATGAGCCATGTAATTGCTAAACAACTTATTGAGGAAATAAATTAAAGGAATTCTTGAGCTCTGTCTCTTTTGATTTTGTCTGTATCATTGCGGTTTTATCTTGGAGTGATCCTTGTCTCAGGGGTCCGGTGATTTCTCTCTTATTTCTCATTCTTGGAGAGAAGGTCTATTTGCCCATTGTTGGGAGAAGAGCGAGTTTTGGCAGAGTCTGAATGGGTCCTTGTCCAAATAATCGGGTTCAAGAAAAATGGGAAACTGCCTTTATGGAGGTGGATTTTGATTTGCTTGGGGACCTGCCTTCTGTACAGGTGGCAAGATCAGTAACATCTTGGGACGGAGGTGGTGTGGTGTCCCCAGGTTTGTGGAGGTGGCCGGGGGCCCTGCTTTCCTCCTCTGTCCCTCCTGCTCTAGATAGACAGAGCCCTCCCAGGTGTCCCCTGAATGTCTTCACTTAGCTAGTAGCTCCCTCTGCATCAGGGAGGTCAAGCTCCTTCCGGCCATGCTGTGGGCCAGCCCTCTTGTCCGCCTCTGTTTGTCTCCACCCTTCTTCTCTCTGATTTTCAGATTCCATACACTTATATCACAGTCGCTTTTCTTAAGTAGGCACTGAACTCCAGAATAATTTGTTCTCCTGTCTTAGTGCTTTCCAAAACTGTGGTCTGAATCAAAATCACTGAGTATAGACATACGGATCATGGGCCTCCCCCCTGAGCATGAAAACCTGAAATCTACTTTTTTCATACTGTCTGCAGAATTGCTTGCAGAAATAGCATATAATTTTTGGCTCATTCATTGTACTGTCACTTGTATTATTTAGGTATTATTTATTCTAATGGTATATATACGTATATATATTCTAATTTTGCATATATTCTCATTATATATTTATTGGTTATTTCAAAGGGAAAATTTGAAGGGTGAGGAATTAAATCTTTTGAAACCTTGGAACACTTGCCATCCTTAGATGAAATCGGGTTTTTATGTTCTTTATAAGTTTTTATTAGGACAATAAAACCATATTGCAGAAAGCTTGGAAAATAGGGAGAAAAATATAATTTCCCCAGTTTGATGTAATGACTATTTTCATGTTGGTGTGGTCCCCTTGGGCGTGTACAGAGGTATTCATAAACGTGAGCAGCGTCAGTGTTAGTGTTCACACCATTCGGTGTGATGTGTAAATCAGAGAGGAGAGGCTAGGGGCACAGACTTCGCTCTGGGCTCCCTCTTCCTCGGAGGACACAGCGCACTGGACTCACGGAGAGACCCACTTACAAGAGACCCATCCCAGGGATCCCAGGGGAGGAGGTACAGAATAACCCCAGGACCACACCCTCAGCTTACCAAAATCACCAACATCTCAGGAGCTGGCACGCACAGGGTGCTTTTCAATTCAGCCTCTGTTTGTTGTCACTTCCTAGGTACCAGTAGATGAAAAGACCGCCGCTGCCCTGGGGCTCCCAGGCTGCAGGGGAGACGGACACATAAACAGCAATTACCACTCAGTGAAATGCGTGTCACTCTGGAGGGTGGTGCAAAGTAGGACCTCACAGGAGGAAGCACAGCCGCTGACTGAGCAGGCCAGAAAAGGGAGAAGATGCAGGTGGGGAGTTAAACAGAGGCGGGCACTCATGTGCACACCTGGTCTGGCGCTGCATTTCAGGAACCGCCAAGGGAAGTGCAGGCTGGGGGCCGGCCCAGACCCACCTGGGGGCCTTGCAGCCTCTATTCTTACCCCACACGTGTTCCCAGGGGAGCCTCGGGACTTGAACAAAATAAAATATTGAAACTGATGTGTACAAGATAGTAGTGTCACCACTCTTCAGAGAATGGCATATTATTCTCTGTTTTATTCTATTCTATTTTTATTGGAATTCTGAAGTACTTAAAACATACAGAAATTGACAGAAAGTGATAAGACAAACACACAGATAGACACCAGACAGATTTAAACAAAGAAATTATTTTGCCACATTCAATTCATATTTTCTTTAAAGGAAATATAACATGACACCACTGAAGTCATCTTTGTGACCCTTCTGGATTCCATTTCCCTCCCTCTCTCCTTACCTAGAGGTAAACACTATTTTGAGGTTGATATGTGTTCTTTCTGTATGTGCTTTTTGTTTTTATTACCTAGATATGTAGGACATGCTTTAAAAAAAATACACACACGCATAAAATGATACATTTATTCTTTTGCAGCTTACTTTTTTCCATCTCTCATTATTAAGCTTTTGAGATTTATCCATAGGGATCACGTAGAATCTTTTTCATTTTAACTGCTATAGAGTATATTCCATTTTTGAAAATACTGTGATTTATTTACCCATCCTCCTTTGGATGGACACTTGAGTGCCAAACACCCTTTGCCCTGTCTCGTTACAGGTGTGTGTAAGAATTTCTCTCGGTCAAGTTTCAGAGACAGATAACCTGGGTTTTTGGAAAAGTGCATTTTCAGTTTCACTACATTTCCAAATTCCCTTCAGAGTTTGTACGCATTTTCACACCTTTCAGCAATATAACAGATCCCATTTTCCACATCGATATTACCACACGTTGCAATTTTCGCCAATTTTATGAGCATGAAATAGTATCTCATTGAGATTTTTATTTTTGTCTCCGATTAATAGAAAAGATTATTATGTTCTCATATATTAATATGTGTAAGTTCTTTATAGTTCCTGCGTACTAACCTTTTGTTGTTTATATGTATTGAAAAGATTTTCTCCTAATCTCTGGTTTATCTTTTAATGCTGTTTCCAGCAACTTCTCTCTTACAGATATTTGTCAATCTTTCGTTTGGTGTAATTGTGCATTTTATACCTTGTTCAAGGAACCCTCTCTGTCCTGGGGCCGTAAATATATTCTCCAATATTTTCCTCCAAAAGACTGAAGGTTTTATTTCTAGCCTTAAATCCATAACTCAAGTGGATTAAAAAATCAAAACTGTTTTTTAACTGTGAAAAGTTATGAAATTTAACTGTACAGCTCAATTATTATAAAACAAACACAATGCAACCACTACTTAAGTCAAGAAGCCCTTCCTGTGCCCCCTGTCCTTTATAACGCCTTCACCTTGCCCAAATGAGTCATTATTCTGGGATGGCAATCATATTGTTGCTTTTCATTATAGTTTTACTAAGTATGCATCCTTGATCTCTATTGTTTAGCTTTGCTTGTATTCTAAAAACTCTATATAAATGAAATAATGCAGAATGTAATCTTTCATGCCTGGCTTCTTTTCCTCAGTATTCAGTCTGTGAATTTAGACCACGTGAGGTACAGCTAAAGGATGCTCATTTTCACAATGGTGTGCTATGTCATTGGATGAACACACCACTGTGCATTTACCCATTCTACTGCTGTTGGACATTCGGGTAGTTTCCAGTTTGGGATAAGGTGTAAGATAGAGGCCAGTTTCCTTTCTTTCCCTGTGGATATCCAGTTCTCCCGCCCCCATTAATTGAAAAGACTGTCCTTTCCCCAATACTCTGCGGTAGCATCTGTCTTTGTCATAAATGTAGTGTCTGTGTACATAGGGGCCCTTTTCTGGGTTCTGTTCTGTTGCATTGTTCTGCCTACTCTTGCATCAGTACCACACGGCCTTCATCAGTAAAGCTTGCATCAGTACCACACCGCCTTCATCAGTAGGGCTTGCATCAGTACCACACCGCCTTCTTCAGTAGGGCTTGCATCAGTACCACACCACCTTCATCAGTAGGGCTTGCATCAGTACCACACCGCCTTCATCAGTAGGGTTTGCATCAGTACCACACCGCCTTCATCAGTAGGGTTTGCATCAGTACCACACCGCCTTCATCAGTAAAGCTTGCATCAGTACCACACGGCCTTCATCAGTAGGGCTTGCATCAGTACCACACCGCCTTCATCAGTAAAGCTTGCATCAGTACCACACCGCCTTCATCAGTAGGGCTTGCATCAGTACCACACCGCCTTCATCAGTAAAGCTTGTGATCAATCTTGAGACCCAGCACAGCAGGTTCCACCCTTTATTCTTCTTCAAAGATGTCTTCCCTCTTCCCAGATCTTCATATTTCCAGTTTATAATTAACTTATCAAGATACACACACACGCACACACGCATACACAACTTTTGGGGTTTTGATTGGAGACCACTTGGACTTAATTTTGTAGGTGTCATGAAGTTGGTTTCTAATTTTGTTCTATTCTAATCTTATTCCTGTAGGGATGACAACTGTCCCAGCTGCATTTATTGACGATCATCCTTTCCCCATTGGCATGTTAACAGAGCTATACTACTTTTCTTTTTATGAATACAGTTGATCCTCATTATTCATAGATTCTGTACTTGGAAATATGCCTACTCTCTAAAATTTATTTCTAACCTCCAAGTCAATACTCATGACAATTTCATGGTCATTCACAGACGTGCAGAGTGGTGAAAAATTTGAGTCATCTGACATGCATGATGCCAGCTGAGGTGAAACAAGGGGACACCCTGCCTTCTTGTTCCTGCTCTCTAAGCAAGCGTCCATTCTGTGGTCTTTTTAGTGCCACATTTTTTGCATTTCTGTGCTTTATTTCAATGAGTTTGCTGTTTACAATGGCCCCCAAGCGTAGTATTGAAGTAATGTCTGGTATTCCTAAGTGCAAGAAGGCTGTGATGTGACTTAGGGAGAAAATCTGTAAGTTAGATCAGCTTCATTCAGGCATGAAATCACCGTGCTGTTGGTCGTGAGTTCAACATCAATGAGTCGACAATCTACATATATTCAATACGGTGTCTTTAAACAGACACACACATAAAACAAGATTATGTATTGATCAGTTGATGAAAATGCTGTGCCCAGAGGCTTGTAGGAACCTAAGCCTGTGTTTCGCCCAGGAGCAATTGTTCAGTATTTGCTGATTCAGTGTTCACGGTGACTTTATACAACACAAACATAGTTATAAAACATAACTGCTGGGAATGATGAGAATTGGCTGTATTTGACTGGTATGCCTTTTCCTGTCCCTTTACTTTCAAACTTTCTGTGTGACTCTTATAAACAGCATATGGCTGGATTTTTTTCCAACTCAATCTGAGAATGTCTGCCTTTTTAAAAAAGAGCTAATCTGTTCCTGAACACTGATATATATTGACTTATTCCCACCATTTTATTTTATATTTTGTATCTCTCCTGCTTTTTGGGGTTTGGCTTTTTTTTCCTCTCTTTTCCAGCTTTGTATTGAATTTCTCAAATTCTATTTATTTTCACCCTTCAGGTTTATAAGTTATATATTCTATTTTATTCCTTTGGCGGATACATTACCCTTAAATGTTTGACATGTGTGCTTAATCGACAAAGACTAAGGCTAAATTGTATTTCTTTCCTTCCTTCTGCTCCAAAATTACAAGAATCTCAAAATGTTTTCCCTTTAAAAGGTTTAAATTATTTTATACTTGTGATGCAATATCTTCGTCCCTGAGATTGAGTGGTCTTTCTGAGCTCTGAACTAGGTCTCAGGCGCCGGTTCTGAAGAATGGGGATGGGGGTGGGGTTAGAGTTTGGGTTTTGTGTGCCCCGCCTGCCTCTCAGGCTGAAGATATGGAGCCTAAGCTAAGTGCAAAGTCCGTTGCAGTATCCACTGGGGAGATGGAGGGGGTTACCCTCCCTTGTCACTGCTCCGGATTCAGCATGATGCCAAGGGCTCACTGATGCTCCGAACACTTAATGGCCTTGTTGTGTAGGCACTTCAAACCTCGGAATATTTTAAACAATTATTTAAGTGTGAAATGGGGAAAAAAGTAATGACAGTTATACCTTGAGTAATATTGACCCTTACCTTCAGACCGATGGCTCTATTTGGAAATGATTGATCATTGCTGCCAAACGTCGGACTTTTCTTTTTCTTTCCTTCTTTTGATCACTGTGATATTTGTCAAATTGGCTTTTGAACCCCAGCCCGGCCCTGCCCAGAGATCCCTTCTTTTCGAGGTGGCTCCTGTCAGTTGAGTGTCTGCTTTGTGCCAGGCCTGGGGCTCGGTGATTTTGCATCTGCTGACTCGCTTAAGTGCACGCGTGCAAGAGCGCTTTAAGTAAATTCACGTCTTCATTTTGTAGATTAGGAGACAGAAGCCCAGAGGGTCCAAGCCAGGAACTAGGAAGACATTGGCATGTTTTTGACCCAGGGGATCAATTCCCAGTCCTGCGCAATTTCTCCTGTAGAGCAAGGGTCTTACGCCCTAGGGTATCTCCGAATCACCTGGGGAGCTTGTAAAACTGCATCTTCCTGGGCCCCACCCTCCATACATGTATTCTGTGTTCCAACATGGTGCCCAGAAATAGGTATGCTATTAAGCTCCCCAGATGATGTGGAAATACTGGTCTATGGAAACAAAAGAACCTGAAAAACCCTGGTGAAGAGCTGAGCCAAGAAAGTCAGAGATCACTCCAGATAGAAAGTGACCAGCTAGACAGCTATCCCTGAAGATCACGCTAATTCCACTGTCTCTGCCCTGGTCTCCCCATCTCAGGATGTCATCTCTGCCCTGCTCCTCCCAGCATCGCCATGCCTCAGTTCTGCCTCTGGACCTCACAGCTACCCGATGCCAGAGCCTTCCTGGAGATGGATGCTGAGCTTGGGTTTGAAGGATGAGCAGGTCCAGGAGAAGAGAAGAGTGTTCAGACCCAGGGAGCGAGGGAGCAAGAGAATCAGCCATTGCGAAGCTGGAGACTGAGTCCTTCGTTCTAAGAAGCTGGAGCAGAGAGCATTTGCACAAAGTGCAGTAAGATGGAGCCAGGAAGATCTTATCCTTTCCTCCCTCCCTGGACCAGCAAGAGACCGAACACATTTCCCTTATATTGAACAGAGACAGAATTTCACCCTGTAATGCTTTAGAGCGAAAGAGAGAGAGAGGGCCAGAAAAATGCATGGAACGCACAGAAACAGATGGGCTTGCCGCAAGCAGATGTTTTGCTGTAAGATCCCTGCCATCTGACTCAAAACAGCCGGTGCTTCCAGAGCCACCCTGGGCCCTTTCTCCACCCCCACCTTAGTTCTCTCTTTCTTGCTTTCCATTTGCCCTTCTCATCTTCTTGGACAATGGCAAGGTGGCCTGCTCTGCATTCAGAATGATACCCACAGAGGGTTGGGTCCCTGTGGGGCCAATCCTGATTGCTCTGGGAGATCTTGGGCCTCAGGCTGTGCCCAGGACTTGCTCTTGGACACTGGGAACTGGGGCTGGAGGCGCAGACCCCTGACTCACTGTCCCACCCTGCTTCTGGTTCACATGCATAATAACCCAAGACTTAATGGAACCCAAGTCTCTCTTCACCATGGGAAAGGAGTGGGAAAATACCGTCAAATTGGCAGAGGTCTGGGGAGGAAGCAATCCAGACTGGAAGCCTGGGGGAGCTGCAGGAAAACCCCCAAGCCAGGTCCTGCTCCAGGTACTGGGGAACCCAATGCTGGCTGGTTTTCCAAGGCAGACGGGAATTTAACCATGTCTCCTTTGCTTTAGAACTCAGTGGTTTTTAGAGATTTAAAGCCCATTAGGGAATGGCTTAAGAAGTTAATAACCTGTTACCATTTTGCAGAATTACATTTGATGTTGTTTATGGCTATTTGGCTTATGAAAATAAATACATTAAGATTGGGAGCCAATTCTTATTCGTGCCACTTATTGAAGGCAGATCATCCAATAATAAACAAATATCATTAATCTTAAACCCACGTGGGGAGAAGTTCATTTTTAAAAACGAGTTGTACTTGGGGGATTGTATTTTTTTTTAACTGGAACCTTAAAAAAAGTGCGGTAATACAATAAACTTTGCATCTCTGGCACAGAATTCGATTTGTGTGGGAAAAACAAATTAACTGTGAAATGTAACAGGAAAAGTAATGTTGATTACAACGAGCGCATAATTAGGGCAGCTCGGATATGCAGCGGGGCCCTCTTTGCTCCTACCAAGCCTGAGCACTAGTCAGTTGTATTCAGTTTGGTTTTAATGATCACGTTAGTGTTGGTCATAATTTCCATTAAATGACCCTTAAGCCACGAGAATGGATACTAGAGTTGGGAGACTTTCTTTTTTTTCCTTTTAAATATTTGAGCATTTATTTCCCAAATGTCAGGGCAGTCTGTGCAGGGAGAAAAAGTCATACAAAGATGGTCATTTCTCAATATGATAATTCCAGACCCTTTCTGGGGCAGGATCATTCGCTTCATTTCCTTGGCTACAGTTTATTCACTCACCATTAATTAGGGATGCTTCTTTAAATGTGAGCGTGTTGAGAACTCAGAAATTTAGGAGTGTCTGTCCCTGTATGAAAATTTAGCAAGGAAAATATACATGAAAACTATTTTTTAAGTAATTAAACTGTTCTGAGGTATATTACAATCACGTATATTAAAGTCAGGGATATTAAAGATGACAGGAACACACAGAAGAGGGAGAGTGAACCCTTCTAGGGGTGAGGGCATGGAAAGGGGAACTTTGTGTTGGGTTTTGATGTATTAACAGGAGTTCACTTGAGGGAGAAGGGAGAAATGGCTTGAGTTGGGAAAGGGCTTGAGGTATTCAGAGGATGGAATGAAGCTCAGGAGGCTGGAGAGCAAGGTTAGTGGGAGAATAAGGCTGGAGAGGCAAATTCTTGTCAGGTCCTTTACCTATCTCGATTACCTCCTCTCCTCCTGTTATTGTCTCTCGCCCCAACCGGAGCCAAAGGCTCAGCGTGGGTCTCCCTACTTCCACTTTTGCTCTTCTCTAATCTGTCTCCATTGCAACCAGAGGGATCTTTTTGAAACCCAAATCCTAGAATGTCCCTTTCCCACCCTTTCACCCTCAGGATAAAGTCCACACCTGCACGATCCACAAAGAGCTGCCTGAGTTGGTCTCTGCCAACTTCTCAGACCTCACGTCCCAGCGATCGCCGTCTCTCTCCCTAAGCTTTCACCACACTCTCCTCCTCTTTGTTCTTAAACCTGCCAGCCTCATTCTCTCCTCTGAGCCTTTGCACATGCTGTTCCCACTGCCTGGCAATCTCACCATTTTTAAAATAAGCATCTCCTTTTTCCCTCTCACACCCTCCTCCCATCTATTCTCTGAGTCTTTCCTTTCACAGTCTGTCATCATTTCTTTCATTTGGATGCATGTGGTTTTTGTCTGTCTTCATTGGAATGTGAACTCCATGGCACGAGGGCTGGGAGGTGCTCGCTCACAGCTATATACCCGGGACCCAGCACTGTGACAGGCACCTTCTAGGTTCCGAAAAATTGCTTCTTGAGAAAATAGCTGGAGGGGCCAGATTCCAGAAGGCCTCGTGCGCCAGGCTATAAGCTTTAGAGCTCATCCCGGGAACAATGGGAAGCCAAGAGAGAGGTTTAACCAGGCCTACAACGAGCATGGTGTGGGTCTGCCCGACACAGAAAATTAAGTTTAAAATATTTTCAGTAATTTTACCCATGCCGTGACTTCGCTGGTGTCCCTCCGTGGTGATGTGGTGATGGCAGCAAAAAGCGATTTTCATTTCTCGGGTAAAACATAAAACCTATTCCTGCGGGGCCTTACACGCTCAGAATGGGAGCTGAACCGGCTGACCCTTCCAGACAGAGGACAGAGCTGGTTACCGGGAGGGGTGGCGGGTCACCGACAGCAGAGGGGCCTCCGGTTTGCAATTTTAAGGGGACATAAAATGCTGGCTGGCTTTCACAGAGCGCCGGGCTGAGCTGCAGAAAACTGTAAAATCTCCCTGTTGCAATATAAATATGGGATGAAAGTTGATTAACCAATTTTATGTTGTTATCTGAGCCTTCAATCCATTTACACTTGAATTAAAAAGCCAGAAATTGAGTTTTGGCTGGACAGGCATTTTTCAATGGGTGACGTAAGTAAAAGAAAAGAGGTTTACTCTCCTTTTTCACCTGAAATCTTTATCTGGCAGAGATTGTTCTTTGAGGTCACTCTGCTTGGTTTCCGCGGACTAACTGCCAGGGTTTTGTATGAGGGCCCAGAATACATAGATCACAACAAGAAAGGGCATCTCCTGAGTTCTTTTCCAAGGGCTGGGGTATTCTTGTGGCCACCGATTCTTTGTTTTTCAAGAAGGTTCTTGTGACAGTCTCTTCACTGCACTCCACACAGCTTTTGGGGCTACTTCTGGTCCATCTCTGCCCAACCCCCATGGCCTCTCACCAAATAGCCATAGGAACGTTCTTCCAGTGCGAGTCTGGACCTGCCCCAAACCTCTCCATTGATTCCTCATTAAGCACACAATTTAATTATTTGGTGTGATCATCAAGGCCTTCGACAATCTGTCTACACACGCCTGCCTTACTAAACTCGCTCCCTTTCTTCTCTGTCATCCTCTCACATTGCCATGCCCTTCTCTACTCTATTTCCCAGGCTCACCTGTCTGTTTACTCGTCCCAGAAACCATCGGGAACTTTCTCCTCACCTTGTTTCTGCTCTTTCCCCAGCCTTGAACGGCCCCATTCCTGCCATCATCACTTCCAGTTCAAATTCTCAACATCCTTCAAAGTCAAGTCAGGAGTCTGGGCAACTCATTTTCTAGGAAGCAACATGGAAGGCTATAGCACTCTCAGATTGCCGAGCGGTAAGATTCACCAGGGCAAGTGCCAGAAGAGGAAGGGCTACATTTGCCAGGAGAAAAAGGAGAAATTTCACCCAGAGAGAGGTGTGCCTGTCCAAGGACATATGGTCATAGTTCTATGACACCAATGTCCTCTCAAGCTTGTGTCCTGTGGCCTGGAGTATTATGCCATAGAGAGGATCCAGGAGGCTCTACCCCATCGATATATCCACACAGAGCTGCGACCTGTTGGGGCTCAGTCCATGCTGGGTTCCCATTCTGAGTCCTGCTTGGACAGAGTGGACAGCCTACACTGAATCTCCATCCCTGCATCCCACATCCATAGCCCTTGGGCCACTTGAATCCCCCAGAAAAGCCCATAAACAGCAGAGAAGCTACTCTTGGCTTACATACATCCAGTCCATTGTGGGGCTCTTGACCAGTTAACTTGGCTTCATAACCTGTAGCTAACAACCAATCAAAAGGGGCTGGTGACATCCTTGCCTTGTTGACAGCCAATGTCCTGAGCTGTCATCTCAGCTCCCCTTGGCACTCTGTTTCTACCACGTCCCTGCCCACCCAACCTCTGCCCTCTAGTCTTGTCTCCTGTCTATGGTCTGGCAGTTATCTCTCAGTCCCAAATCCTGATTTGAGTTTCTGGTTCTAACCGCTGGCTGTGGTTTTGAATGCCATGACACTGGATCCTCCAGAATAATTCTGTCTATTCTGCCTGCCCTAGATACTAGCCTCTGGTCAGTGACAGGCACAGGCTCTGGATTCGCCTCAACTCAGAGAGCGGACTCATCCTATGTCAGCGTATGACCCCCTACTGCTCACTGGATCAACAGAAAACCCACTAGTTTGACCTGAAGGCTCTTCACACCCTGACCTCCCCCCAGTCCAGGCAGCCCTTGCCCCTGGGCCCGGCAGGGTACCCATGCTCCGGCCCTTCTGTACCGGTTCAGTTCATGAGCTCCCCATGAACTTGACATCTCTTTGCCCTCCTGTGGCAGTCCGGTGCTCTTTAGTGGGGGCCTCCGTGGGGCTGTGAGAATCCTTCAAAGAATTCCTCAATCAGGCCTGAGTTGAGAGCCCAGCTCTATAGCATCCATGGGACCTTAAGCTCATCGTTTAACCCTCCTAAGCTTCAGTGGACTCATTTGAAAACGAGAATAACAACCCCCACTTCGTGCGGTTGTAGTAAGATTCTGAGTGACACAATGCTGGCACATGTCCCCCCAGTGGCATGATAATGTGAGTGCTCCTTCTCTGCCCCGTCACAGACTTTGGTGACAGTTCAGAAAATTGCTTATGGAGAGTCAACTGAGATATAAGCATGATTCCACCTAAGAGTCAATGAGCCCCAGGCTCGGAGGGTGGACGCTGCTGCTTGACTGAGTCTTGCTCCTCTGGAGGCCACACAGGGGCCATTCAGTGAGGTCCTGACTCAGAGATGGGTTCTGACGGTACTGGGACGTTTGCTGCAACCACTCTCGTTACGAGTTGTGGTTCCAGCTTTAGAATTTCTGACAGCACTTTCCAGGGAATTGTCACTCAGCCATCCCCTGAGCTGAGATGATTCCCCGGCACCGGGCAAGGGCCACTGGGAGTCTCTACTGGCAATCAAGAGACCAGTTTCTAGTTGTACTGCTGATTTTCAAAGTGACCCTTGAAGAACCTCTTTCTCCCCTCATGCCTCAGTTTCCTTAATTGAAAAATATGAGTGCTGGACCAAGGGATCTTGAAAATCCCTTGAAATGCTCACACAGTGTGGTTCTTATTAGTGAGTGGCCCGGGCACGTCCTTCTACCTGCTCATACCTTGTTGCAACACTGAAGTCAGACGCAGTGTGCAGAGGGCAGAACACCATAACCGGCACACTTAACAAGACACTCAGTAACTGTCACATCCTGTGAGTATTCGCTCATAGAAAAATATAAAACACATCTGATTATGATCTTTTTTGTTCCAACCTGTGCTGGGCCCTTTGCTTGTTTGCAGCATGAATTCTACCTTGTATTAATATGGATTTCCCCTAAGCAGACTCTGGGACAAGAATTAGGGTGCAAGGAGTTTATCTGGGGAGTGACCACAGGAGCATGATGTGTGAGTGGGAACATAAGACAATGAAGGAGAAAACCAATTAAGGATGGATTAATGAGTGGGTGGCCGCTGCGGGCACCTGAGGTACAGACCCCAAGGGGCTCTGAAATACTAAGAAGCACATCTCAAAATCGTCCCTTCAGTTGGGGGAAGCTGGGTATTCCTTCCCTACCTCCCACCCCTGATTGGTGGGGAGTGTCTCCTAGGCATGAACTCTCTGGCAGTTTGGTGAACCCCTGCTGCGGGCCAGCATGCCATTTTAGCCAGGGAACACCTTTACGCAGAGAGACACAAAAGCCATCGGAACATCAGTATCTACCTGCCAGGGACCTCGGGGGTGGGTGGAATCAGTGATGTGCTGGAGTTGGCTCTTACCAGCTCCCAAGAGCTGATGGTCAGCTTCAAGAATTTTTGGTAGCTGGTCATGAAACACAGCCATTACAGCAAATTACATTTTACAAATGTGTGCTTAAAGAAACTATATAAAAGACAAAGGTAGCAGACACATCTCATCTAATCGTTTTTTGACTACACTGCTATTGTCTACATTCTTGAGGTTGTTTACGTCTATCATATTCATACAGTAAAAATGCAACATGATGGGCATGTACATCAGCCTCTCAGGGGATATTTTCATCATGGAAATCAGTGCATGCTATTAGGGATTTTTCTCCAAAGAACAGGGTTTAGACATTTACCAACACCATTGGCTGGGTTGCTCCCAGCAGGACACTGACCATGTCTGTTACGTACTTAACACAGTTTCTCATATGCCTTAGAAGTCAAGGGCTTGAATGACCTGCAGAATCACTAAGAGGTTTGAAGAAACAGATGATAGGCTGGGCTCCCAGGAGTGATTCTCAAAGCATCACCACAGAATTGAGGTCCTGAGGCTGCTGCTGCCTCTGCCACCGTCAGGAAGCTGTGGACCCGGGAAGCTGGCCGTGGAATCAGGAAGAGACCCCACGGACGGAGGCCCACAGATGCCTCCGCTCTGACCCACACCAGACAAAGGCCTGCTGCCCTGCAGCCTGCCTCTCCCCGGCAACACCTAATCCCCACGCCATGTGTGCGATGAGCAGGAAAAAGACACAGCTGGTTCTCCAGCTGCAAGGGAGTCTGAGAAAGATTTTAGATGTCTGGCTTCCGCGTGACAGAAAGGGGTTACAGTGCATGCTGAGAAAACTCTTCAGGTGTCTGCCACCATGGTCATCTTCTTCTACAGCCAGAGAACAGCGGCTGCCTCCAGCCCTCCTGTGTCCCCAAAGCCTGGTGCAGGCCTGGGATCCAGTGAGAGTTCAGTAGGCGCCTGTTAAATGCATTGATGACTCTAGAAAAGGAAATTTTGTTTCTCTGGTGGCTCCTCATCTTTGTTAGGAAGTAAATTCTGAAAGGGGATTTGGGCTCAGAAAAAAATATGTGGCCTGAAAGCTACATCTTCCTCCTCCTCCTCCTTTCTCTCTCTCTCCGCTTCAGCTTCCATCACCAGGAAAACCGCTTCTCCTGCAGACACACAGAAAGACCCTTGGAACCCAGTCCATAGCTCTTGCATCCACCCATGGCCTCTTTTAATGAAATGCCCCCTTCTTTAAGGCAGTCCCTCAATGCCGCAGAATTATCAGGTCTGGAGAGCACCTCATCAAACTCAGATCTGTTATTCATAAGAAACGTGGTCCAGGCAGTGGCCTTTTCTTTAGGGAGGGCTGGGCTTCTGTCCTTGGGAACCACCACCTACCCCCTGCTGGGCGGATGCGCATGTTGCAGGCAGTGCTCTCAGACACTGCTGGCTGGAAGAGTTAACGTGCCCTTTTCAAACTATGAAATACACGACTAATTTGCAACGTCACTGTGTCCCATTTCCCTGAATAACACCTTAATAACAGCTTTTAATAACAGTGTTCCACTGCAAGAGACACTGTGTAGTGCTGTTGGCTCCGGGTTGTGGCATTGGGGGCCTGGCCATGAGTCCTTGGAGAAATTTCCTTACCTCTCTATCCCAGGTTGTTTAAAAGGATGTTCCCTAAATGCTTTCAGTTCTATCCAGAAACCCTTTGGTGAGTGCTAAGTGCCAACCCTGCAGGGTCTGGGGAGAGGCTACTGACCTCGGCATGGATGGGGCGGGAGCTATAGGAGCTCGGCCGTGTTGGGGTAGAGCCCTGGGATCTCCAGTTCAAGCAGGGCTCCTGTGTTGGGGAGGGGACATATGAGCCCCTCCTTCTATGCTGAGCCCACCTCTCCCCATCCCTTCCTGACTGTTGGAACAGGTGGGATCTGCTTCCCAGAGCATCTGCCAGGTCACTTCTTCCTTCCCACGCTCTAGAAGTAACAAAGGGTAGGCGGGGCTCCTCTATAGACAGAGCCACATCTTTCTCTTTCTCTTGACCTGCAGATGTTCTTAAGTTCTTCCAATGAGCTTATGTTCCGTGTCAAACCCAAACCCATGTTTTTGAAAGCCAGATGTGCAAAAACCCAATAAAAACAAAATCCAGAAGCCAGAATCAGGGTCATTGAGCAGTAGCTTAGATATTAATAATGTGAAAGAACATTCCCGGTGTACCATCGTCCCTTCTGCATACAGCCAGTGATGGCAGGGGTGATGTGCATGGCAGTCGAATGCAATCCGTGAGGCACCCGAATCTTATTTCTGGCAGTGTAGACTGGCTTCACCCGGAGGTGAGGTGGAAGAAGGTGAGGACTTCTTGGCCATATCAATGAGCAGAATGCCTCCAAGCCACACCAGCTGCCACGTTGGGAGAGAAACATTGATTCTAACTCTCGGAACTGATAGAAAATGCTCCTGCCAAGAATTTTGGGAATACTGCTGGTGGGAACTGACTATTACGTCTCTTTAGTTGAAAGTAATAGAGAATAAATCAAATCTATTGAGTGTCTCCTCTGTGGCTGAAATCATTTTACATGCTGGGGGCACAGTGGTTATCAAAACTGGTGGAAATTCCTGTTGTTATGGGGCTCTGTGTCTTGTGGACCTTAAATAAGCAAACCATGGGAAGGGCAGATGCCGAAGTGGGTTTGGGGCCATTCAGGACTATCGACTTGAGTTTCAGCAAAATTTCTGTGACTCAGCTTCTCTCCGAGTCACTCCCTTCATGCAACTTCTTCCTGTCTCTACCTCCATTGGAAGAGAGACAAAAGAGCCACAATCCACATTCCTGTCCCCATTTTAGGGTCCAAGACTGATGAAGAAGATGCCAAATGAGGAAACCTCAATGGGTCAGCAGATGGGTGCCGTGTAAGTGACAGGCCCACGTCTGGTATGAGGTCACCTGAATAAGAGAGTTCCAGGTCAGGTGGCTGGAGTTCCAAGGAGGCTGAAAGGTGACTGGCTCTTAGGGACATGGGCACGCAGACTGCGCAGTGGAATGCTTCCTTGGGCTGCCGTTTGAAGCTGAAGACTAAAGTATTGCTCAAGAAGAGTGAACTAATGTGGCCAACCTGAACTGAAACCAGCGTGAAACCAGGTGAAGGTTGCCCTGTGTGCCACCAGAAAAATGGCTTTCTTCTTCTGATCTGGGCTGCCTGTCCCTGCAGTCCCACCTGCACGTAAGGGAAGTGTCCACCTGCAGCATCCACAGTGCATCCCCACGCCCAGCACATGCCTTGCCAAGATCCAGGACATCACGACTCTTTTCCAGCATCTTTATTTTCTCCTTCCTTTTCTTGTTTCTGGAATGTCCTATGCTTATTTCTAGTCCTGGATCTTTGCTTCAGCTCCAGACCCCTGCAACCTCCACCCCTACACTCCAGCAACTCTGTGAGGTGGGAGCTATTTCCTCCATTTTCCAGATGGGGAAACTGAGGCTGAGAGAGGCTTTACATTGCTCCAGGGAGAAGGAGCTGGAGCCCCTGCGGCTGTGTCTGCTCTCCTCTGTGTTGATGGCCTCCCTTTCCAGGGAGATGACTTGACACTCAGAGCAGTGGTTCTCAAACTTCGGGGTGCATGAGAATTACCAGGGGAAACGTTTTACAACATAATGGCAGAGCTGCAGGAGCAGACACTCTGGGGTAGGGACCCAGCATCCGCGCATGGTTTGCCAAGGGCCCTGAGGGATTATGGCTGGTGTGGTCACACTCAGAGAACCACTGACTTAAGAGATGGACATTGTAGTGTAAGTGACCATGTGGGTCACCTGAGGCTCCTACGATTCTGGTCCCTCTCCAGGCCTTACACATGATTGCTTTCTATAAGAAATTCTTTTTTTCTGAATGAAGTTACTGACTTCTTAGGGTGAAAACTTTTAAAGGGGAAAATGTGTTTCTCTGCTAAAAAAAAATTGGTGTCTTCCTCTTAAAGCTACTCCAGACTTGACCAGACTCTGTCAGTAATTAAAGTCTCTGAGCATCAGTTTCTTTACCATTAAAAGTGGAAATAATGGGGTCAGCCCCGTGACACAGAGGTTAAGTTCCCAGGTTCAGCTTTGGCTGCCCAGGGTTCACCAATTCGGATCCCGGGTGCAGACCTGTGCACCACTTGTCAAGCTATGCTGTGGCAGGTGTCCCACATATAAAGTGGAGGAAAACGGGCACAGATGTTAGCTCAGGACCAGTCTTCCTCAGCAAAAAGAGGAGGATTGGTGGCAGATGTTAGCTCAGGACTAATCTTCCTCAAACCCCACCCCCCAAAAATAATGGAAATAATATTTCACTTCGTATAATATCCTCAAGGTCCATCCATGTTGTTGCAAATGGCAAGATTTCATCTTTTTTATGGCTTAGTAGTATTCCTGTGTGTGTGTGTACTATATCTTCTTTATCCATTCATCTGTTGATGGGCACTTAGGTTGTTTCTGTATCTTGGCTATTATAAATAATACTGCAATGAATATAGGGGTGCATACATATTTTTGAATTAGTGTTTTCATATTCTTCAGATAAATACTCAGAAGTGGAATAGCTGGATAATATGGCAGTTCTATTCTTAATTTTTTGAGGAACCTCCATACTGTTTGTTTTCCACAGCGTCTGCACCAATTTACATTCCCACCAGCAGTGTACAAGGGTTCCCTTTTCTCCACGTCCTCTCCAACACTTGTTGTTTCTTGGTTTTTTGATAAGAGCCACTATAATGGGTGTGAGGTGATATCTCATTGTGGTTTAATAATAGCTACTTTATACTTTTTTAAATATCTCTGAAAAAATATTTATCGCAGTGTGCACGTATAGTCAGCTCTCAAATTGTAGCTGCCGTCATATTATACAGACGACTTGAGACTTAGACAAAAGGCTGAGCATATATTTTATCCTATCAAAAAAAATCTAAACAAAGGAAATTACAGAAACTCAGTGTTGGTGACATTGTAATGGAACAGACACACGTATTTTGGAGGACGATTTAGTAGTGTGTATGAAGTCATAAATATTTTCACATATTTTACCTTAGAAAATTAATTCTAAGAATTACTACAAGAGAATGATTTCTAAAGAGGAACAATTTAAATGTGAGTATCAGTCTAATTTGCAACAGTGAAAATAAGAAGTAACTGAAATGCACAAAAATCAGAGAAGGGTTACGTAAATTACAGTGCATCAACAATAATGGATATTTCACAGCAATTAAAAAAGGCTAAAGGCAAACCAATGTCGAAACATGGACTGATTTAAAACAAGTATAATATTAAAATACCATTTTATGTGCACTTTGATTAAAATGATGCAGAATTGCATATTTACGTATAGGCGTAAAGATTAGAAAGGAACCAAAAGACAAGACTATGTTTGCTTTGTTATATTGGTGACGTTAAATTTGTTTTACATCCGTACACATCTCTCAATGTTTTAAGTCCTCCTAATAGTTTTGCAAGGCAGCTTTTATCACTTCCATTTCTCAGAAGAGGAAACAGACACAAATATTTTACTAATTACATATCCTGGAAAAGGTGAAGTAGGCTTCGGAATGAACCTTGACCCTCTGACCCCCAAGTCTGTGGTTTTTTTGATTAATTATTCACGTGTGCATTTGGTGTTAGTTTCTCTTGAGAACTTGCTTCCGATTAGAGCTTATTTCATATTACAGCAGTGTAGATAGGTATAGAAATCATCTCAGGATTTATTATATGTACCATGTATAATTTACAAGTAAAGAGTGGCGTATTGTTTTCATTGTTGGCTCCAGTGAACCATTTCCCAGAATTCATGGCCTTGTGTAGTCTCCTCACACACACACTAGACTTGGCTATGTGACATGCCTTGGCCAATGGGCCATTTGCAAGCATGACTCAAGCACGCCTTCATAAACACTCGTGAGTTACAGTGTGTCCTCTTGAAACCCAAACTGCTGTGTTATGAGGAAGCCCAAGCTAGCCACAGGAAAGGCCACAGAGAGGAGACCTGAAGCATCCCAGAAAAGAGCCGCAGATGAACCCCCAGCTCACAGCCGGCACCAACTGCCAGCTCCATGGGGAGATCATTATGGATGATCCAGCCCCCATCAAGCATCCAGATGACATTGACCCTCATTGATACCATGTGGAGAGAAGAAACACCCAATGAGCACAGTCAACCCATAGAATCATGAGAAATAATAAATCCTTGTTGTTTTAGGCCACTATGTTTTGGGATGATTTGTTATCTAGCAATAGATGGCTGATATACTGGAGATGAAAATTTTAAAGTACCAAGATAAACTTAGCACATAGTAGGTGCTTAATTAAAATGTGTATGAGGAAGAAGGGGTAAACTCTCTACCTTGGCATTCAGATGCCCTTATGTTTGTCCACCATAGCTTTCCACTTTAACAAGCTTACCTTGATGTTGAACTGGATTGATCTGTAACCCAGGCCAGCTACCCTGGCTCAGAGCAGTCTTCCCAGAGGGCAGACTGTACAGTTCCATCCCAAAGGGGCATTGTCCTTTGTGAAATACCAGCTCCTTTATAAGCTGGAGAGTTACGGCCACTGCTTGGTAACTGCCCTGCCCCCCGCTAGAGCTTCCATTCGTGGCTCCTATAATAAAGTTCAGTCTCATGCTCATTTTTTATCTTCCTAAATGCAGCCTGCCATGGAATGGCCATCTGTATTAGGATCTTAGGCAACCACGACTGTTCCCAGCCACAGCATCCCCACTGCTGCTGCCTCAGTTCGGGTCCCCATCGTCTCTCCCTTGGATAATTATTGCAGCCCTAACAAGTCTCCTAGCATCTTGGCTTACACGCCTCGATTCCATTCTCTGCACCAGGCAGTAGGCCATTTCTAAAGCATAAATTGAATCATTTCACTCTGCTTTTAGAAACCTTCCAATAGGCTCCCCGTTGCCTTAAAGCAGTGTGTCTCAAACTGGATTAATGAGTGTTTCATAGGATATGGGCTAAGAATGAGAGTCATAGTTGAACATGTTTAAGAGACCCTGGATTAAACAAAGTAAGCCAGGTATTTGTGTGTGTGTGTTTGTTACAGGACTTCTCAGAGCTTTTAATATGCTGATGTGAACTGGGAATCTCGAAAACGGTGGTAGAAAATGCAACATTGACTAAACGTACTTTCTTGGCAGGCTGTCTTTGGTGCATTGAGTGAATGTTTATAGTCCTGGAAGCATTTCCAAGTTTCTTGGTCTGGCACACACGCTTCTTCATGACCCCTGCTTATCTCTCCAGCTCAAAGCCCTGTGCTTCTCCCAAGGTTTTGCTTCTTCACAACTTGGTGCCTTTGCCTGTGCATTCCTCTTATCCAAAACTGGCCATTCTGCTCTTTCATAGCCTGGTTAATTTTTGTTCATCCTTCAAATCTCAGGTCCACCTTCCCTCCTCCAGGAAATCTCATATCCCCACTCTCCCATGTCCCACTCACCCCACCCTCCCCACCTCGTGCTGAATTATACGTTCACCCCATAACATCCTGTGGTTTTTCCTGTTATGTTGACTTCCACACCACCTTATAGTTGCCTGCTTGTCTTTCCTTCTAGATTACATGTTCCTTGGGTAGAGCTGGTTGCTTGGCAATCAGCAGGCATTCAGTAAGTATTTATTGAATAAATGAGTGCTGAGAAATAGAATCAATTTTGAGAAAATTATTGTTGACTAAGAACTTCTGGAGGGGAGTCACATTTTTAGAATATATCTTTTCAGGTGTTGATCCACCCACGCTCCCAACATGTCTCTCATATTGACCTTACCCCACAGATATTCTCTGGGATGCCATCCCCTAGAACCATGAAAGGTCGCGTGAACACAACAGGGCCTGCTTGATTTATTCTGTGAAGATTTGGAGTGAGCAGTTGTTAGGATGTTGTTCAAACTGCATTCACATAAACTGCAGAGCTCTGACGGCCGTGCTGTGTGTGAGCAGATGGGAGCAATGGGAGCTGTTGTGCAGAGAGAAAGGGAAAAGTGAAGGCCCATGTGTTATTTATAAAGAAGCGAAGATGGCCGTGCTCCAAACTGGTCCTATGTGTCTCCTTCCAGCACTGGTGGAGGCCTCTGTTGCCTGTTTTTGAGCCCAGTGTATCATTCCGGTGAGTTTCCTTTTTCCCATTCATGCTTGTTTGAAAGGGGATTTTGTTATGTGTTCCCCCTAGGGTCTTTACTAAGCAAGATCTGGTTCTTTTTCCTTGAAAAACTCAACACGTGGATGGCCCTGTCAACATGCTTCTCTTTGTCACAGCCACATCGTGAATATTAATGGCAATACTTACGCAGGTCGATTGCGCATTGAGAATACGAAATATACGCGTCACTTAAAAACAAATGATTGTCAACAGAGCATCTGGGCTGAATCAGTCTCACCCAGGTTGTCCCAGCTGACACAAAGGGAAGGTATGGCAATGCATTGATGTCACACTTGATGGATCCCAAGGTCAGGATCTAAACGTGCAGATTCAGGAAGGTGCTGTGTTACTAATGATTTGCTAACATTAACCGATGCACTGGTGGATTTACAGAGAGAAAAATGTTAATAAAAGCCTTTTTGAGCTACATCTCTACTTTGCTGAGTTGTCATTCCATTAAGCAAATTTGAGGCAATGCAATCGCTACAAGATTCTACATATTTGCAAATGAATTTGTGAATTTATTTGGGAAATGAATGGGTTTTAACTTGGCTTGTTGGACTAATTCTCTCTTGTTTTCCAGGAGATGTTTCGTTTATGGGTTTCTAAGAGCTTGCAAGGAGGTGGAGCAGTTTACTGTTGACAAGATAGCAGACAGAAAGGCCTGGATTGAAATCCCGACCGTCACTTACTAATTGGGCGACCATGGCTCAGTTACTTCTCTGAGTCTCAGTTCGCTCATCTGTTAAATGGGCATGATGGTAATACTTAGCCTATTGGGTTGTTTGGGGATTAAATTTGATAAGTATGTTAAAAAACTGGCATCCAATAAATTATTATTTCAACTTAAGCCATCTTTTGATTGTTCCTCTTAGAGCAAAATGGAAATTTTCCATTTGCACAAATATTTACAAATTTAAATGTATGACTGCAAATGTGGGCTTTGGGTTAGGTGGTTGAGGGGAAGGGTGGATAAAGTAGTTGCCCACCACCACACCTGTTTCAGGTGGCCTTCAATAGGGACAAGAGTGGGAGCATCTAAATTATATTCGCAACAAAACTGTCCCAGACTCCAATTTCACGAAAGCAAAGTACACGTTGGGAATGTACAAAACCCGTGGGTTTGGCCCACATGTGGGTACCTTCAATCACCAATTGGCTATTTAACCCGGTGTTTGAACCATTTGTATTTTTCAAGTGTTCTACAGGATTCTAATCCTCTTCCTGAAAGCATCTGATGAGCATCAATTTTTGAAGGCACCATGCATGATGGGAATTACACAGAATCTGAAGTAAAACCTACATTCTGGTCATCTTGACTATTTTCTATTTCTTTGCCTTTGGGTTCATCATTTCACCGCCTAGATCCCATTTCTCTGTGTGAAAGATGAAGATAATAATATCACCATGTGACATAAATGTATGTTCACTCATTCATTCCTTCAACAAATGAAATACTAATGGCTAGGGATCCAGAAGTGAACACAACAAACAAAAATTTTGCTCTCATAGATCTTACATTCCATTGGGTGCGGGGGGGGGGGGGGGGGTGAGATAATAAACATCCCAAAAAAGGAAAATATAGAGCTTGTCAGCTAGTGATAGCTGACAAACAACGAGTGAAATAATTCAGGGAAGAAGGATTTGAAGCATCCATAGGGGTGGGGGGGCATCGATTTAGAATAGAATGGAAGGCAAGGACTTCCAGAGAAGGTGGCATTTTAATAAAGACCTGAAGGAGGTGAGGGAGCAGCTCATGAGGACATTGGGGGGGGGTGGGCAGGGGCAGCAGCAGGCAGAGGGCCTAGCGGGACAAAGACATCCGTGGTGGGGGTGGTGGTCTGAAGAGTCTGAGGAACCATGAGGCGGCCGAGGAGGCCGGAGTGGAGTCAGTGAGGAGACAGAAGCGCAAGATGAGGTTAGGCAGGGGCAGACGGGAAAGGCCTTGTGGACCATCGAAAGGACTTTGACTTTTACTGGAGTGTGATGGGGGGCTGTGAGAGAATTCTGAGCTCAGCAATAATACAACCTGACTTAGGCTTCCCAGCATCCTCTAGACCTACGCCGCCCCATCTGGGAGCTCCGGACCCCTGGAAATGTGGCTGATGCAACTGAGAGACTGAATTTTCCATCTTATTTAATTTGAATTAATTTAAACTGAAATAAAATCATTACTTGATTCAGAGATTGGAAAACTTTTAAGTGTGTTTGGAACAACTTGGGCATGTGAATCTACTTTTTGAGCTGTACATTTATGGAGATCTAAATATAGATCAGGTATTTCCAGTGAAAATTTACCATCTGAATTGAGATGTGCTGTAATTGTAAAAGACACTCTGGATTTCTAAAACAGAAGATGAAAAAATGAAGGTTAAAAAACTCAAGGATAGTTTTTATATTTATTATACATTGAAAGAATAATATTTTTAATATATTGGGCAAAATAAAACATAGCAACATTAATTTCACTTGCTTCTTTTTACCTTTTTTTAAATGTAACTACTGGAAAATTTACAATTATGAACCTGGCCCACATGCTCTCCCTGTTGGAGAGTGCTGATACAGAAGAAGCCTTGCCTCAGCCGTGGCACATATTAATGAACTAATTCATTCATTCATCACAAATGTATTGGGTACTTTCTAGGCACAGAGCTCAGTGCTCATAGAAGGACAAATGGGTGCTCCCTGCCCTCAGGGGACTTCTATTCTAGTGGGGGAGACAGAAAAACAAAAAAATAAAATAATGCAAAGTCACAGTAAGTGCTATGGGAGAAGGAAATAGGGATCTGAGAAAGAGCAGATTGGGGAGGGGGTGTCAGGCAGGTGGTCGAGAAAGTCTCCTGGAAGAATGAGGAATGACAGCTGCTGGAGGATTATTAGCAAACCACCAGGCAGAAGTGCTTTTTAAACCCTCAGGTGCCATCAAAGTGAGCTACGATTAATATCTATGTTCTTAGGGGCAAGGTATTTGGCTGAAATATGATCCCCTTGGGAATAGAGACTGAGTCTCAGTCAACATTTTGCGTGGGATGTCTGCCCCATGTCAGGCACATGTGAGGTGTTGGCGAGGATTTGAGACATCACAGGGCTTCCGGGAGATACACAGAGTGAAGTACTAAACAGGTGCCAGTTTTCACGGGGTTTAGTTGGAAGGGAAAATGCAATGGTGCAAATGGGAGACGAGAGATTCTCAGGGCTGAATAAAGGATATGCATGGGAGTGTGGTAGGCACTGTAGACACAGGAAGACCGAGTGACTGGGGAAGGAGCGTTAGAGGAAGAAGATGGAGCACGCAGATCTGAAGCCTGTGGGAGCTTCGAGGAGGTGGAGAGGAGCAGAGAGGATGCTCAGGCAGGAAGCGCCGGACAAGCAAACGTTCAGAGGTGGGAGCTGGTGGCCAGGACTAAAGATGCTCCCAGGAGGGAGAGGATTGCTATTGCACTCCGTCCTTTGCAACCAAAACAGTGGGTCTGGCCTGTTGAGTTCTGAGAAGTCACTAAATAAATGGGTTCCAAGAGAAATGAGATCTAAATATAGACCAGGCATTTCTGATAAAAATTTACCATGTGAACTGAGATGCTCAGTAATTGTAAAAACATTCCAGATTTTAAAAATGTAGGATTAAAAAAAGGAGAAATAAAACTCCATTATATGTGTTTATATTTATTGTGTGTTGAAATAATATTTTGGATCTATTGGGTTAAATAGGTTATATTAACATTAATTTCCTCTGTTTTCTTTTACTTTTTTAAAAATGTAACTACTAGAAAATTTAAAATTATAAATGTGACTCATTGTATTTCCGTTGGAGAGCACAGCTCACAGCTCTGCTGTGGCCAGGACGCCAGCAGCGGCAGCTGGCCCAGCCCAGCCCGCCTCTCCTCTGTGTGAAGGACTTCAGACGAGCCTGAAGTTCAAGGCTTCTAGAAACCCCTGTTACAAGTGGACATAAGGTGTTGGAGTCACAGCCCCAGGGTGTGAAAAAGCAGCCCAAGCCCTCTCTTTGGAAGGGAGAAAGTGATTCTCAGGTCAGATGTGCCCAGATTTCTTTCCACCGAGGCCCTTATTCCGTGTCACATGTCACCCTAGGGAAGTAGAAACTCTTGTTCTAATTTCGTAAGTCACATGTATGGGAAGTGACATCTCTGGTCTCAAGTCACACGGGGTAGCTAGGATTCAAACCTAGACGACGACAGGCACATCCTTGCCCCTTCTGCGGTCCTTGAAGCCTTGATAACAGTGCTGACAGGACCCTCACTAGCTAGGGCAGCATCACTCCCTATTTCTCAGATGGGAAACTGACACCCAGAGAGGGACAGAGACTTGTCCAGGGTCCTGCTGTCAACTGTCTTAGCATCAGCTGTTTCTTTCTTTTTTCTTTTTTTCTTTTTTTGAGGAAGATTAGCCCTGAGCTAACTGCTGCCAATTCTCCTCTTTTTGCTGAGGAAGACTGGCCCTGAGCTAACGTCCATGCCCATCTTCCTCTACTTTATATGTGGGATGCCTACATTAGCATGACTTTTGCCAAGCGGTGCCATGTCCGCCCCTGGCATCCGAATCCGGGCCACCGAGAAGCGGAACGTGCACACTTAACCACTGCGCCGCCGGGCCAGCCCCCCGCCGTTCCTTTCTAAATGGAATTCCATGAAGAGAAAGATAGTCTGTACCCTCTGAGGCCAGAGGAAAATGGATCCCTCTTTTCCTGACCCGTTAGTGTGGAATAATACAACCAAAATTAGTGAGCACTGACCTGAACCAGGAAGAGCGCTATTGAGATGATGGTGGGCTGGCCAGGAGGGAGTCTCTCCTTCCTGACTCCATGACCTGCCCCTCCCCTCTCTCCTGATCAACAGTGACTTCCTGGAGGCTAGAGCTGCACATCTGGCTTTCCTCCCGCCAGGGAGACTGGCAGCTGCAGACTTCCGCAGCCGGGTGCGAGTGCAGGCTGGGTGGGGACAGTGCAGGCTCTGGGTGACACACAGAGGCACCGCTGCTGCTGATCTCGCCCAGGGTTCAGGGCTGGGAGGCAGGCGGGAGGAGATAAGGCTCAGCCTGGTGACAGGACCTCCCACACGTTGTTTATAAGCACATCTGCCTGCCATCTGGGCCCTGTCCCCAGGCCTGGCCCCCGTCCTGGGAAGCCCAGCCATGTCACACACTTTTCACTTTGATGCATTCCAGGCCGGGGTGTTTAGGCAGAAATGTGAGATGCAGCAAAGGCTCAGGCCTGTTGCGGGGCCTGAGAAAGCAGAGAGCTCCAGAGAGGCACAGGCCCGAGCTCCTCCACATGCACGGATGTCTAGGAGCCTAGTCCTGGGGGGTTATTGGAGGCTGTACCCCAGGGCTTCAGGGGAGGTGCTGGGTACCCCAGCTCTGCCACCCCCACGCCAGAGGAGGGGGAGGTCTTCAGCGTGACAGCAGTTAGGGAGCAGGATGGGCTGCTCCTGCTCTCCCCAGTGTCCTCTGGGGTCACAGCTCCCTGTCGATTGACAGCACTTCACATCCCTAAGAATTACACTCTTTATCTGAAAAGAAACAGCCCGAAATGTTAGCAACAGTAAACGTCTTGGGTGCCGAGCCCATGGAATGATTTTTCTATCTCTAATTTCCTTTTCTTTACCCTGAACATTTTCTTCACTGAGCCTATATTACTTTATAACAATGATATTTGAACAAAGTTGTTTTTTTTTCACCCGGAAGGCAAGATATGGCTTCCATGGAGCAGACTGACTCTCAGAGCTAAGACAACTGTTTCCGAATCCGTCACAGCCCCACCCACATCCCTACATGCTTCATCCTCCTTTTTGCTCTATCTCTACTTCTTCCCCAAGGGGGAAAAAAAATGCTGTTCTCTTGAAGCTGGGGGCTTTACATACTTTATTTCATTTAATCATCAAAAATAAAGAAAGAGGGGCTTGCCCGGTGGCGCAGGGGTTAAGTGCGCATGTTCCGCTTCTCGGTGGTCTGGGGTTCGCTGGTTTGGATCCCGGGTGCAGACATGGCACCACTTGGCATGCGGTGCTGTGGTAGGCGTCCCACATATAAAGCAGAGGAAGATGGGCACGGATGTTAGCCCAGGGCCAGGCTTCCTCAGCAAAAAGAGGAGGACTGGCAGTAGTTAGCTCAGGGCTAATCTTCCTCAAAAAAAAAAAAAAAAAAAAAAAAGGAAAGGAAGAAATAAGATGGCAATAAAAGGGGTAATGAGAACTCTTTGATCCAGGTTGTCTGGCTCCTAAAAACGGTTCACAGGTTCCTGCCCAATTTTTGTTACACAGTCACACCACTTTCATCCCCACCACGTGCTATACTGCCCCTCCATCCCTTCATAACCTCAGCACCTCCACTGGACATTTCCGTGATTGTTGTCTGTCCTTTCCCCTTATATATTGTATTTGTTAGGATTCTCATTTATGTGGCACTTCAGCTGGGAATTTGAATCCCTGAGCTCATCTTTTTCTTTCTCGACTTTGTCCAGTGATATTAGGAATGACCTGCCAATCTCATTGTATTTGTTAGTTTGCCAAGAATGCTCCAAAGTATCATACACACAGTCACCGAGCCTCATGCTTCCTTTCAGCGGTTGATTAGGAGTGTGCAATGTTGATATTCTGTGTCTTTCTACTACCACGCCATGCCCTTGGCTGTCAGTGCTCTCTTCACTATTGGAAAGAGTCGTTAGTGTCTTTACACCTAACCCGATTAGAGAGCCAATTCCAGAAACCCCAGAATCAATTCAGAAAACTCATCCTTAAAATTCCTTTCCTCTAGAACCACTCTTGGTACCAAAATCAATATTAGTTAGGGCTCTCCAGAGAAAAAGAACCAATAGGATCCATCTGTCTAGCTACCTATCTTCTAACTATCTCTGGAGAGATTTATTATAAGAAATTGGCTCACCTGATTATGGAGGCTGAGAAGTCCCAAGGTCTCATTTGGTAAGCTGGAGACCCAGGAGGACTGACGGTCGGCTCCAGTCCAAGTCTGAAGGCCTGAGAACCAGGAGACCCAATGGTGTAATTTCCAGTCCAAGGTCAGGAGAAGACCAACGTCCAAGCTCAAGGAGTCAGACAGGCCAAGTTCCCTTTTACTCTGCATTTTTGTTCTATTTAGGTCTTCAATTGATTAGAAGAGGCCCACCCACATTAGGGAGGACAATCTGATTTACTCAGGCTACTGATTCACGTGTTAATCTTATCCAGAAACACCGTCAGAGACACACTCTGAATAATGTTTGGCTAAATGTCTGGGTACCCCACAGCCCAGCCCAGCCGACACAAAAATTAACCATCATGGGCCAGCCCGGTGGTACAGAGGTTAAGTGTGCACATTCCACTTCAGTGGCCCAGGGTTCGCCGGTTCAGATCCCTGTTGTGGACATGGCACCGCTTGGCAAGCCACGCTGTTGTAGGCGTCCCACATATAAAAAGTAGAGGAAGATGGGCATGGATGTTAGCTCAGGGCCAGTCTTCATCAGCAAAAAGAGGAGGATTGCAGCAGATGTTAGCTCAGGGCTAATCTTCCTCAAAACAAAAAAAAAATTAACCATCACACATACCTTATATATGAGGGAAGGGTGCTAAATTCTCCAGGCTTCTTAATTGCAAGCAATAGAGACCAGACCCTGCTGATTCAAATAGGAAAGGTATTTTTTGAAAAGATCTGGGTGGGTCACAGGCTTAGAAAGTAAAATTAACACTTACATAAACTAAATTAAAGACATTCCATAGTGTGTATTGCAATGTATGTAAATGACAAAAGACTGGTATCCAGTATGTATTTAAAATTCCTGGGACCAGCCTGGTGGTGTAGTGTAGTGGTTAAGTTCATGTGCTCTGCTTCAGTGGCCCAGGATTCACTGGTTTGGATCCTAGGCCTGGCTCATCAAGCCATGCTGTGGTGGTGTCCCATATCCAAAAAATAGAGGAAGATTGGTATAGGTGTTAGCTCAGGGACAATCTTCCCCACAGGAAAAAAAAAAATTCCTACAAACCAGCAAGAAGATAAAACAACCCAATAGGCTGAATTAGGCTTGCTTTGCTGCAGTAACAAAGAGCTTCCCAAATTGAGGTGGGTTAACGTATTACACGTTTGTTTCTCATCGTGTGAAGTCCATTATGAATTCTGCTTTTCAGAGAATGGAATCCTTCCCAGCAATTTAGTGATAGAGGTTGCTTCCATGTGTGTGGCAGCAAGGGAAGAATGGGCTGGAGGGTTTCACACTGGCAATTAAATGCTTACAACCCATTGGCAGAAACTCGTCCCGGCACCTCTGCCTAACTGGGCAAGGGGGTTGGAGCAGAGAAAACCTCACCTGTACCCAGAAGGAATGGAGACCTGAGTATGCATGAGCACAGGAAATCTCTGCCACAGTGGGCCAAGGACATGCATGGGCAGTTCATGAAGGAGGATTCTGGAATGGTCAATACACAAAAGAAAAGAAGCTCCACAGATACCATTACAGCTTCTTGGGGGAGACCTATTTGGGGGGAGGAGGTAGATTTCTTGTTTGTTTTCCCCTGAAGCCTAAACCAAGACAAGTTTATCAAACTGGCAAAACAAAAGCAATTATTGGTATTAATAGCAAACATTGGCAAGGATGAGGACTTGCAATGGGAATTCTTTTGCACTGTTAGTGCAAGTGTACATTTGATACCAGCTCAACACAAGGTTGACATAAGGGAAGCCATATTCTAGAAAAGAAACTATACTGTAACTTTGAATGACCTCTGGTTAACTAGCCCAGACATGCTCTGTAGATTTTGTGGCCCTTCCCAGCTGCTTTAAGATGATAACTTTGTTCTTTTGAGTTCCTTAGGAATGTGATGAACCCTGGGCAGAGAGCCTATGCTGATAGCCAGCATCAACGACAGCTGAAAGATCAGGGTATATGGCATTGCTCCATTCTCTGATGCATATCCAGTAAAATAAAGGACTCTCAGGATGTGGGACCAGAGGTCTGCCCCACCCAGAGACCAGCCACTTCCCCCACCTGGAGACCAGCCCCGTATATAACTGGCCTGCAGTCTTTGTTCTGTAAGATGGTTCTTTTGGACATGAGTCGGCCATCTTCCCTCTTGTTAGCAAGCTGTAATAAAGTCCTTTCTCTCCTACCACCTTGCATCCTGACTATTGGCATGTCTTGCAGCGAGCAGACGACCCCCTTGGGAAGTAACACATTGGTATTACATTTGAGAGCAATTTGGTGTAAGTGAGAGGAGCCTATACTTGGATCTTGTGATTCCACTTCTAGGCAGAGGCACCATTTGAAGAGGGAGGTATATATAGAAGTGCACATCGCGGCATTGTTCATAGGAGCACAAACTGCTAACTATCTAAATATTCATCAAAAAGAAGTCAGTCAATTGTAGTCTCTATACATTGTAGAATACTAGTATATGTCATCCTGGATAAATCTTAAAAAAAACATTGAACAACAACAGAAAAACAAGTTGCAGAGTATGATATAATTTATAAGAATTAAAATGCAGAAAAGACTGCTATAAATTATTTTTATGATTACATCCTATTCTTCTTATTGCCTTTAGGTGTATAAATCCTGCTATCTACCCTCATTCTTTGAGTTTTAAATTTCAATGATTGTATTTTTTCTTCCTAGAATTTCTATTTAGTTAGATTAAACATCTGCTGGTCATTTTTTATGGTCTTTTGTTATTTTCCAAGGTGTTTCTATTTTCTTTTCCTTTAAATATTATGTAGATAGATGTATATGCACATATATATAAATAATATAGTGCAGGGGAGGAAGACATTTCCTCTACCCGCTCTACGTCTTCTGGCCGGACAACGAATTAAATTCACATGAGACAGAATAACAGGAGAAAATTAAACAAAGCTTTATAATATATATACTTGGGCGAGACTCAGGCAAACTGAACAACTCACCAAAATGGCAGAGGCTCTCACCTTAAATACCACCCTCAGGTAAAGACAAAGGAGGATGTTGGGGATGGGGGGAGTCGATTATGAGAGGTTACCAAAAAAGCACAGTAAACAAGAGTAAGGTTATTATGCAGATTTAAGTCCTTGCCTCCACATTGATTAAGAGTTTCCAGGGATAAGGTCATCCTCCCTTCTTCCAAGTACAGATAGGGAGACATATTTACAGATGGAGATTTCCCTTACAAAAGTAAATGTCTCTTAACAAAGGGTAAGTAAATTCTACTTTTCAGAGTTTCTTTCCTGTCTGCAGTTTTTAAAAGTAACCAGCCCCAAATAATCCTCATGCCAAAGAGACGTATCTTGGGGTGGCCAATTCCAGTCCCCCACAATATTCTTCATATGGTAATCCTAATATCTTAGGACCTTGGAGTGGAGGAGAGGTAGCTATTTTTGCCCTTCTTTTAGATTTCTGCTGACTGTCTCTCATGGTGTCTTATTTTCTCACATTTCTTTTAGTCTTTATTGCTTTCTCTTGTTGGATTGATCTTAATTTTAGGATTAAGGGAACTCGTTGGAAATACACTTCCTCAAAAAGGTTTTGCATTCCTTCTGCTGGGGCCTGCCAGACTAGGACCACTTTAATTTCTCAGCTTTGAACTTTATTTTGTACCACAGAAGCAGTTTATCAGGTATCGCAGAAGCAGCGCACATTCAAACCCCACAATTTCATTAGGACAGGGCTCTAGTTACAGCTTCTGGTGGGGGGAGACATTTTGGGGGAGAGAGGGAGGGTCTTTTGTTTGTTTATTTTCCCCTGAAGCCTAAATCAAGACAAATTTATCGGTTTCCTTTGCCAGAGCATGAAGTTTTTCCTAGCCCAATCTCTCATTCACGTGGGTCTTGAAGGTTCCTGGCTTTATGGGCGGGTCTTGGTTTTCTATCTGCTGAGGCCTGTCTGCCTGTCTTCATCTTCTCCTCTTCCTCTTCCTCCTCCTCCTCCTGCTCCTTTCTCTCTCTGCTGGTCTCTCTCCTTCCTCTGTTTTCTCTCCCCTCCTCCTCCTCCTTCTTTGTGGCAAATGCCCTCAGCGCAGCCCCTATTTCAATTTTCCCGTCCCATTTTTATTTTGGCCACTTTCATTTTGCTTTTAACTCCTGTGGGTTTCCCTTACTTTTTTTTTTTTTTATCAGATCATCTATTTATTGAAAAGCATCTTTGTTCTAGGCATTTGGTAATGAGAGAGTGTCTCAGAACATTTATTTGCAAAATTGTCTGGAGCAGAAGTCATCCATGTATTACTCGCGTGTGTATGTGTGTGTGTACACATACATATATGCAATTTATTAAATTTTATATGCTAAAAACCTGTCTTTGCATGAAAATGATCACATTCAGGATACAGGTTACCTCTGGAAGGCAGGAAAGGAAATGGGATTAGAGAGGATACATAGAAGACTCAAATTTATCTGGAAGATTTTATTTCTGACTAAAAATCTTAAGCAAATATAGAAAAATGCTAAGATTTTATTAAGTTGGGCAGTCGTGAATCAGGTGTCTATCAAATTATCTCAACACTTTACGATATGTTGAAAATATTTTGTAAGTGGGAAAAAGAGGGAAGGAAGAAAGGATGGAAGGAAGGAACCAAGAAAAGGACAGGAACAGAGGAGGACGGGTCACACCCAGATTGATGGCCAAAACCAGGCCATAGAACCATTTGGGAGGACCCCTGCCACCACCAGACACTAGACCGTAGATTCCTGCTCTGCCATCACTGTCCCTGGAAGCTCAATGTTGGCCCCAAGACTATTGCCACCTACTGCTGGGACAAAGTCTCTACAGTTCCCACATCTTTGTGACACTGATGCGGGCTCGGTGAGTCAAGGAGTTGAAAGAAAGATTTCTTGGACTCTCAAGGTCTGGCAGTAGTGCTCTGTTGTTCAGAGAATAGCATGGGGACAGGACCCATGGGCAGTAAGAGCTGCCATGCGTTGAGGGTTAAAGTAAATTTATAAGGCATAGGTATGTGAGTTATTTCTTTACAAGACAAAGGAAAGATCACGAAAAAAATCATTAAAATGGTATCATTGCCTGTGGGGTCTGGTTATTGGGTGGTCCTATAACTTTAGATAAGAATCAGATTGGATTGAGTCAGGGTGTCGCCTATGCTTCCCAGAGGGTGACATAGATCAGATGGGTATGTAGGGCAGGTCATCTTGGGCTTCACGCCCTGGGGCAGCATTGATCCTCATCAATATGACCTTCCAATTCCATTTAGGCACAGCCCAGGTTACACACACCTCACTCGGGATGCAAGAGGGCATGAGAAAGGAAGTATCCTGAATTTTTTCATCTTCTATATTGAGAGGCTGTCCCTGACTCATGAAGTTGGGAGTTTCTCAAGTACAGGAAGGGGGTGGAGGTTCAAATAACAGACAGCCCCAAATTAAAAGCCCCATGCCAGCTGTGCCTAGGAAGACTGAACTCTCTCAACAAGATCCTAGGCCAACCCTGGGCTGGGTCCTGTCCCTACCATACTTCCTTCCATTCCGGCCCCACTCCCACCCCCTTGCTCCCAGAAGAGTGAATGTCCTCACCCGAACTTTGTGGATGATAAAGAATTGGACTTGCTCCACATCACAGGTAAACCAGAGGCAAGGCAAAGACCAAAATTCAGATCTCCTTAACTCCAAGTTCTTGTTTCTGACATTTTTCAGACAAAATTAAAGAGAGGAACTTTCCTTGTAAGCTTCTTCCGCCTCCCTACTGTTCACCATTATCAACAGATATGTCTTCTTCTGGGGCATGCTTCATCCTTGCCGTGAGGCAAAGGTCAAAGAGAAGATGATCTTTTTCTTTGGTGTTCTACAGCAAAATGATTTGATAGAGTATTTGGTTTTAATAAAGCCAACACGGTAACCGACAACCCCAGATATTGAGTTGAATAGAGACCCGTGTAGGAGGGGCATTTCCCAAAGCCGGCGGTCACGAGGAGTTTTCGGGAGCTGTGACAGTGAGGGGAATATCTTATTTGAGACTTGGGGGGATCTCCAAATCATTCTGGGTGAACATCCGCCTCAACGGTCCACAAATAAAGACTAAAGATCCTGAGTATAAACAGGAAGAAGGGCTGGGCCAGGGTGCCGATGTGCCTAAGTGTGTTGGAGTGCCATAGACACGGCTTGCACGCCGAGCACTGAGCCTGCTTCAGACCATCTGGTTGACTGAGTGTGCAAGACCCAGAAATGGGTCACATTTTCTCAAAATTAAAATTCAATGAGAGGCAGCTTTCATTTCAATCTCCTGCCTTTGTGTAGCAGACACAATACTGTGGTGACAAATGCAGGTGAATTGAATTTTGTTTTGCCCGTAATAGTTGCATCGAGCAGCAAACTAATGTATTAGTTATCAGAGATGAAAATAAGCACAATGCCTGATCCTGAACTTGAAATTGCATAACTATAGCCAAATGCCGTTCGATTGAATGGCACATTTGTTTTCCCTTCCTTTTTTTCCTTTGTCTTCTTTTTGTTATCCGTTGATCTGTGATAATCAGAGCTTATTAGAGGCCACTATGAAGCGCAGGAAAATGAGAGAGCTCCTGTTCAATGCATCGCTGCCCTCACCCCCAGGCTCTACGACACTCAACTCGAAGCCATTAGCATGTGTCCCCTCCAAACCCAGACTCCAGGACATATGTTCTGCCAATTCATTTTTTAATGAACAGATTCAGAGCCTGTGTGTCTCTTCAGGAGAGAGTCCCCTGTTCAGTGAGTAGGGGCACAGTAATGGAAACAGGTATCATTTGAGCACTTAGAATGTGCCTGGTGCTACACGTGGAATATGTGTAATCCTCACACCATCTGAGGAAGGGAGATATTACCCCCATCTAACTGATCATGAAACATAGTCTTAAAGAGGACAATGGACTGGATGGATGGGTGAGAGAGAGAGAAGGAGAAGCATTAAACCCTGGAATATGGCCTGAGTACAAGGTGGATGGTGTTGCCCTTTAGAGCTGGGAAATCTAGGGGAACAGGGGGGTTTATTGTGGGGTGAAGATCCAAGGGCTGGATTAGGAGTCGTTTAATTTGAGAGGCCTATTGAAGGCCAAATGGAAATGTCGCTTACAGAGTTAATGAGTTTAAGGGTGGAGCAGCTGTGAGACAAAGAGGGATGTATAGTCGGGCCAGCCTTGGAATCAGCATATTTGAGTAACTCCCTCAGTATCTGCTAGGTGGCAAGAGGCTGAGCCAAGATTATATCCCCACCTTTACCACCCCCCTGCTCCCCGCCTTCCTGATTACAAAGCCCTGCTCCCCAGCTCTGTCCCTTATACCCCACCGCCGAGCCTGGAACAGGGGTCAGGGGTGACATCGGAATTTGGTCGCCCAAGTGGGGGCCTTTAGGCTAGGAAATAACTATGGATTTTATAGTTGAGTAAGAGGCTAAATTCATCAGGGCAACATACACACTTCTATGCTTCATTTTGTCCCCACCTAAATGCAATAGAAGATTTGAAGCAGGAGCTGCCCGTTGAGAGGTCTCTTTTCCTTGCCTTAAATCAGAATTTTCCCAAGAATCACCATCGCATTGCATCACCCAGAGCTCTCTGATCCTTCTCAGGGTCCCCACAGACGTTTTCACTCTTCTGTCTACAGAGCAGGACTCTGGAATTTGGTTTTCGGAACGCTCTTTAACCTCCTTTCTTTTGACTTCAGTCCAAACAAGCACAAGTCATAAAACATTTATTAAAAATGTATGTGCGGGGCCAGCCCCGTGGCATAGTGGTTGGGTTCCATGCCCTCTGCTTCAGTGGCCCAGGTTCACGGGTTCAGATCCCAGGTGTGGACCTACACCACTCATCCAGCCATGCTGTGGTGGCATCACACATACGAAATGGAGGAAAACGGACATGGATGTGTGGGGACCTGGAATTCGCCACCCCAAAATATGTCTCTTTGGCATGAGGATTATTTGAGGTTGATTGCTTTTGATAAACTGGGACAGGGAAGGGGGCTCTGAGGAGAGGAACTTGCTTGCCCTTTGTTAGGAGACATTTACATTGTAAAGGAACTCTCCATCTGTAAAGATATCTCTAGAAACTCTTAATCAATGGGGAAGGCAAGGACTTAAATCTGCAATTTATTGTGCTTGTCTGGTAACCTCCTGTAACTGACTTCCCTCCCCCTCCCAATGTTGGCATTTCCTTAAGGATTAATCGTCTTTCCTTAGGCTAGGAACTGATTGCTGCACTCACCTGTGACCACCCAGCTCAAGACAATAGACTTGCCTCCTGCTATGCCCACTGAGATAGCAGACCACTATCTGCTGTGTCCATCAAGCACTGTGCGGACAGGGCAATCTTGTGACTATTGTGGGAGGGACATTTCAATCATATGTGAAATATCCTGTTTGAGGGTATATAACCACTCTGTGCACCCCACTTCTTTGGTGCCCTTTCTTCCTTTGGGAAGAAAGGCCTCGGGCCATGGTCCTCATAAAGCTTTGTTTAATTTTCTCTTGCTATTCTGTCTCATGTGAATTTAATTTGTTCTCCAGCCAGATGAACCCACATTAGGTAGAGGAAAAGTCTTCCTCCCGTACAGATGTTAGCTCAGGGCCACTCTTCCTCAAGCAAAGAAAGGAAGATTGGCAACAGGTGTTAGCTCATGGACAATCTTCCTTACCAAAAAAAAAAAAACAAAACCCAATAAAATGTATGTGTGTCCAACTTGATGGAGAGAAACAGGGGTGTCTGCATTGTTTCCTAAACTAAGACCAAGATGCATGACCTGTTCAAGAACCTAATTTTGGGCCTGGATTTTAATTACATGACAGGTCAAAGAGGGCTCCATTAAATCACTAGTAGCTAGACATTAAGTTTGTTGTGCATGCCATTGAGTTGATTCTGACTCCTTGTGGCCCTGCTCACAGCAGACCAGAACCCTGCCCTGTCTTTTTTCAGAAGTGAGTGACCAGTTCCTCCTTCCTAGTCTGTCTTAGTCTGGAAGCTCTGCTGAAACCTGTCCACCATGGGTGAACCTGTGGGTATTTCAATACTGGTGGCGTAGCTTTCAGCATCACCGCAACACACAGCTGCTATGTACGACAGCCAACAGATGGGTGGTGTGGTTCCCTGATGGGGAAATGAACCTGGGGCCATGGCTGTGAGGACATCGGATCTTAACCACTAGACCATCGGGACTGGCTGGACATAATTAAACCACCTTTAAGGAAATCAACTACATGAGCCTGTTAACCATTTGGCAATAAGTGTGGATTTGGGTCACATCTGCGGTTTCTGGTTACCATGGGTGTATATCATGGCTCATGACAGTCATAGGACTTACTCTTAGGACAGAGGCAGGATGTCCAACTGTGAGACATTGTAGGTGAATAGAATTAGGAGTTAAAATGAAGCCAAAGCCTGAGCATCCAGCACTCAGAGAAGACCTATTATTAAAAATGTTTTATGCAGGGGTCTGGCCTGGTGGCACAGTGGTTAAATCCACACGTTCTGCTTTGGCGGCCCGGGGTTCGATGGTTCGGATCCTGGGTGCGGACATGGCACCAGTCAGAAGGCCATGCTGTGGTAGGTGTCTCATATATAAAGTAGAGGAAGATGGGCATGGATGTTAGCTCAGGTCCAGTCTTCCTTAGCAAAAAAAGGAGCATTGGCAGCAGATGTTAGCTCAGGGCTAATCTTCCTCAAAAAAAAAAAAAAAAACTCTTTTATGTAAAAGGCTCTGTTAATGAAGCAGGAATAATAAGTTTGGGTATTGCTCCTAGCTATTCACAGGCTAATAGTAGACTCATAACCTGTTCACCAGCAATTTTAATACCATGCAGTAATTTTAGGGGCAGAGTGACATGGTGGCTGGAAGTGGCTGATCCCACCATGGTAGGGGAACTGGGACAGACTTCCTGAGATGGGTGTCATTTGAGCTGGACCTAGGGTGCTGGAATTTGGATGTGGAAAGGTGAGCATGGAAGGAAGGCCTCATGAGCAGACAGAACAGCAAAATAAAAGATGAGAAACCCAGGGTCAGATCACGGGAAGGGTGAGGAACACACGTTGACCACACAGGACAGAGGTTCATGAACAGGGCTCATGATCACCAAGACTGAAGAGGAAGTATGGAGAAAAGTCGAGGGGACTGTGGATGTTTGGTGGAGATGGAGGCTGGAATTTGTTCTTTACATGATGGACAACTACAGAGGGTCACTGAGCAGAGAGAGAAAGGGTGTGTTCAGAGCTACACTTGAAGGAACTTAATCTGGCAGCTGTGTGTGGCTTGGCAGGGTAAGGTGGGACATTTTAGGCCACCATCCAGCCCAGGGAACATTTGCCTACATAAAGGTAACAGAATATGATAAGCACACGGATGCATATAAACATGTAACAAACTCAGGGATTTGAGCTTAGTGAAAACACTGGTCCCTCCAACACTTTCTCTGGAAGTCTTGCCCTGTCTCCAAACCAAATAACTTGTCAGATTGCCAAAAGAACCTAATCATGTCAACCTTGAATCTAGTGTCCTTCAGTGGCTGTTCTTTTAGAACAAATTCCAAGCTCTCCTGTGGAATTTCAGGTCTTTACCAATCCAGTCTTACCTCCTCCAAATCAGGCCTCCCGCCAAACAACCTGGGCTGCCCCACAACAGCTCACATCCCCTCCACTCCCATCTCTGCTTAGTCTACCAGAGGGTTTTGCTTCCAAAACTCTGCCCATCCAACTCAGAGCTCCCTCATCCTTTTGTGCAACCGGCCCTGCATTGCATTTGCTCAGCAGTCCCCACAGCAACATGAGTCAGGAAGCTCATCTCTCATCTCTGAACTGCCAGGATCCAACACAATGACGATGTGAGCAGATGCAATTCTCACCTCCAGTCCCGGAAGTGTGGGCTTCCCCACAGGTGTTCACACGGGAGTCACACCTTCCCCAGGCCATCGAAAGAGTGCCTCAGACCTCTGGTCTCTCTCAGGATCCCCCATTCAACAGGGCAGGGGCTGGGGCTGGACCCTAGGGCTTTTCACTTAAGTCTCTGGGGACGGCGAGTCTAAAGGAAACTCACTTTGAAGGATTGAGACGACAGACAAATCTTGGCCAGTTCTTGTCGAGAGGGTGACTGTCGGCCTCTCTTTCCCACATCTTTCAGGGAAGGGTTTCATGTGCTTAAAGGATCTGAGGACTTGGCTCACGTGACTGTGCAGATGGAGGAAGCCAGCCAAGGGAGGTGAGCATATCCAATGAAATGCTAATCAAGCTCCAAACCTGGTTCCAGATCCTTCACTAAGAAGTCTTGGTAAACGGACATGGAGCAGCCCAGCCACCTGTCTCCTCAGACACACAGCCTCAGGCCACTCCTTGGTTTATTTTCATTTTCACACAATTTGTGTCCGTGTATCTTCACACCACACTGCTCTGTGCTGGACGTTCCATAGGGGCTGTACCTTTGTTACCTCCTTGCATCCACAAAATGGACCAGCGAGTCCTGAATCTACTGTGGACACAAGGTCCTGCTTGAGAACTGGAAACCTGACTCCTTCTCTGCCTTACAGAAAGGAGTGTGTTCACTGAGTGCTGGCAATGCCCAGGAGGGGGTGGAGGCTCAGATAGCAGACAGGCAAGGATTAAGAGTCCAATGCCCGCTATGTCTACAAAGACTGAACTCTGTCTACAAGATCCTCACTAAGGCCGGACCAGACCCTGTCTGGACCCTTTACTTATAAAACCTTCTTCCACCTCAATCCCACACTCCCCCTGACCTTACATCCTCACCACCACTCTGAGAGGGCAACGCCACTACGTCCATTGACAAAGCAAGAGGAATGGAAAGTTACAGTAACTTGCTCCAAATTCCATGGTTAGGAAATGCCAGAGTTGGCATTCAACCCCGGATCTGCTGGGTCAGAGTTCAAGTCCAGCCACCAAGATAACAGGGGACTTTAGGCGAATGGGAGACCTGGGTTTCCTTCCTTATCCTGCCCTTATGAATTACGTGACCTTGGATGAGTTTCTTAACTCCTCTCAGCCTCAGTCCTCAAATTCTGAAGGAACATGGATCCCGGAGCCCCGCTCACAGGATCGCACGGAGTTTGACACGGCCTGGTGCTCAGCGCGTTACACAGTACACAGTAGGACCTCAGGGAAGCTTCCCTGCTATTATTGCTGTTTTCATTTTCATAATACTGCTCAAGCCCTCTCCTGGGTCTTGCTCAGAGTCTTGGGTATTAGAGGAACAGGAACATTTTCTTCCTCTTGTCATAAGAAGACACCTGTGATAGCGATTTTTCTTGATTTCTCATGAGCATGGATGCCAGCAGACTGGCAGCTCGTTACCCACCATGCACTGCTGCCCAGCCAGCTGCTGGCAGCTCCCAGGCCTCCCAGCTGGCTTAGGGCAAGCTGGTAACCATGGAGGCAGGATCTGTGGCATCTCCTGCTCTTGTCCTTCCTTAAAGCCCTACAGCCCAGAGAGGTTGGCAGGCCGCTGAGACGGGGGAAAGTTTCCACAACCAGCTGGAACGCAGCCCCTAGTGTATGTCTCTGGGCTTTCTTCGTCTCCGATAGCTAAGGTCTGTGTACACAAATCGTTCTGCTTCATCAACATTTAATTCTTAGGAAGATGAATATCTTCTTTGTCTTGCTAAGTGTGAATTGGGAAAACTCATACTGGGTCTAATCATAAATCAGGATCCTGCTGAAGGACATGTTTTCTCTTCGGACCTCTTTTCTTTGAGGCAGGTAACTTGACACTGCCCCAGAGCCCTCCCCGGGAAGGGGTGACCTGATCCATGCGGATGTCCACTACACAGGTCCTTGCAGTTTGGAGTTTGGAAGAGCAGGATTCTTTCTGACTTAATTGTCTTCATTGATGTCTGGCTTTGGCACATCACTAGATACTTTGTCTCAGTTTTCTCAACTGTAAGTGGGGACAATGACACTTCTATCACATGGGGGCATTCACACATGCGTAAGCACTAGCTACATGGTGGCTGGACTATGATTGTTACCCAGAAAAATGCATGCCTCACTTACTTTTTTTTTATTGTGATAAACATATCATAAAATTTACAATTTTAACCATTTTTTAAGTGACATTTTTAAGTTCAGTGGCATTAAATACATTCACGTTGTTGTGCAACCATCACCACCATCCATCTCCAGAACTTTTTCATCTTCCCAAACTGAAACTCTGTCCCCATTAAACATTAACTCCCCTCCCAGCCCTGGTAACCACTGTTCTGCTTTCTGTCTCTATGAATTTGACTCTACTCCATACCTTATATGAGTGGAATCATACAATGTTTGTCCTTTTGTGTCTGGGTTATTTCACTTAGGTTAATGTCTTCAAGCTTCATCCGTGTTGTAGCATGTGTCAGAATTTCCCTCCTTTTTCAGGTTGAACAATACCCCATTGTATGTTACCACATTTTGTTTGTCCATTCCTTCAATGATGGACGTTTGAACTTTTTCCATCTTTTGGTTATTGTGAATAATACTGCTATGAACATGGCTGTACAAATAGCTATTCAAGGCCCTGATTTCAGTTCTTTTGGGTATATACCCAGAAGTAGAATTGCTGGATCATACGATAATTCTATGTTCAACTTTTTGAGGAACCGCCATATTGTTTTCCACAGAGGCTGCATCATTTTACACTCCCACCACCAGTGCACAAGGGTTCTAATTTCTCCACATTCTCACCAATATTTGTTATTTTCTTTTGTAGTACCCATCCTAGTGGGTATGAAGTGGTATCTCATTGTGGTTTTAATTTGCATTTCCCTAAGGATTAGTGTCATTGAGCACCTTTTCATGTGCTTGTCGATCGTTTGAATATTGTTTTTGGAGAAATGTCTATTCAAATTGCCTCACTCAGTTTCACAAAGGAGAAAAGGCGTGCTCCTCATGGTAGTCACAGACTTCTAGATATTAGTGCTTCCCTGTTCCCACATGGCACTGGTCCATTGATGTACTAAGCAAACGCTTCTTGAGTGTTTGCTCTGCTGCAGTTCCTGAGTAGAGTGCTGGGGACAGTGACATGGGGAAGATGTGGTACCTGTCCTCCGGATGGTGGGGGAAACAGGCAGAGAGAATGAGTTCTATGAGAAAGATGTGTGTGGTTCTGAGGGGCACGGAAGAGGACTGCACTGAGTCTTTAGGGGAATGGCTCAGGCAGGAGATGCTGGAGCTGGATCTTGAAGAGTGAGGAACAATGAGAATCCGTGCCCAGAGACATATGGCAACTTTCCCACATGAGTGAATGTCATTGTTTGCCCAGAACCCAGGACTCCTGAGCCTTGGATCAAAGCTGCATTGAACACAGTGTGGATCTATGCCAATAACTACAGATTAAGAGAGTCATGTTCCATGCCCAACTGTGCCTCCTCCAGCAGGACTGGCTTAGGTTTCCTGCTGCCATTGAGAGGCCCCCAAGCATGGGGCTCCCACCGGAGCTGTGCTGGAGGATCATCCTGGAGATGCCAAGGTGAGGAGATCTGGGGACTTGATGCTCGGCTCCCATCTTGGGTGTAAGGTGGTGGAGGCAGAGAGGAAGGAATCAGAGATGAAGACAATGTTGAACAATCCAGCATATTGTCCCCCTGCCTCCACCTCACTCATTTCCAGAGGAGAAGCTTCCAGAGTTTGGTTCATAAGTCAGAGACAAATTAGGGAGTAGGAGATGAGAACAAAATGAGGAAGTCAAGGGAAAATAAACTCACGTGACTTCCAGCTGTTCTGTTGATGATTGGAAGCTCAGCTTCCTTGGCTTTCCATTTGTGGCCATAATCAATTATCTGATAACTCAGATTGAGCCCCAGGAACTCGCTGGGGTCACCTACAGCCCTCAGAGCCAGTTAGGAAGTTAGACACCCAGTGATACAACTGTGGGATGTCGAACCCATGGGCTCTGCAGGCTCCGCCTACCCGCAGCCCACCTGACCTGCCCATATGTAGTCAGCTGGTGGGCAGACAGACAGTGGCTGCTGTGGTTTGAGTTCCGGCTTTTCCGCTACAGAGCACAACCTTCTGCATCCGCATTTTCTCTTCTCATCAACTGCAGAGAAACTGTGAGCACTTATTCCTGGGTCTCTCCCTGGCGCGGGGTTGAGATGCTCACTTGAATGTGGGAGATGTGATTCAAATTCTAGATCTTCCTTTTGTAACTGTGGGATCTTGGGCAGGATTCCTACCCTCCCTGAACTGCCTTGGTTTCCTCCTTTATAAAATGACATTGACGGTAACTACCTTCTATGGTTAGCGTGGGACCAAGAGAACTAAGTGGAATGAGGAAGCACGGGACCAGGCTCACAAGAGGCTGTCATGCATATCTGTCCTTCAGGTGCCTCCAGGCAGCTAGGAAGACTGGTGAGGAGAGAGATGAGCAAGCCCAGCTCATGCTGCCACGTGAGAGGAGGCTGTGTTCCTCTATATTGCAATCTCTGTCCATCCTAAAATGCTCCACGGATCCCCAGGGCGGCAAAGCTGCTTAGAGGGTCTCCATAGTGTGGACACTGTGATGGCATGAACTTGGGTAGTGCAGCACATTCTTTTCTTCTCTGCAGATTCTTAATGTGTGTCAGCATCTCAGCCTCTCTGAAGTCCCACGGCAGCAAGGAAAGTGTGACTGAGCCTTTGTCAAAGACTTCCAACCTTAGAGACTTCTTACTGGACCATCTGGCAGGAGGCTGGTGTTCCGATTGCCTCCTGGCACAGTTTGGGGACACTGGGCCAGGCCTGCCTCTGGTCACAGCATCCTCAGTGGGTAACAGGTGCCTTTTCGTGCAAAGGAACAGCCAGCCTTTTCATGCACAGGCTGAGGCAAGTCATCTTAGAAAATGCTGAACAATCTCAAACTATATGAATCCATTCTCCATCCCCCTAGAATTTCCCTTTCCGTAATTAGATGAAAATAGCATACGTTGCATGAAAATAGAATGCCGTATGCGTCAGACCCATTGGCTGGCTCTCTACTTGCTGGGTGTTTTCTGGCCAGGTGTTGGTAAAGCTCCCATTTGTCTGGGTTGTGCTCATTGCCTCGGGCAGCCCCCTGGCTCCCTGAGCCTCCTTGTCCTTGCCCTGTCTGCCTCTAGGTTTTGGGGTGCTGTTGCCCCCCTGGCTGGTTGCAGAGAGGGCGCAACTGTCGGAGCTCCTCAATCCAAAGTGACAACCTTGGAGATAAAATCTCCTTCAGCCTGCCTCCCACCCCAGGATGCTGCCATTTATCCTGTGGGGAAATGAATGCACCCTGGGTTGCTTGGTCCATAGGCAGAAGCTCCCCATTTATTGCTGAAACACCAAGCCGAGGGCAGTTGTATGTGCCTTTGCCATTGCTGTATTGGGCTTGCCTCTTTGCCCCAGTCTTAAATATCGCAATCCCACCATATCACCCTCCCAGACCAAGATCAGACACTTCCCTCTTCCTGAGTCTTTCCTCCATCCCTATGTCCTTCTGCTGAGCTTCACAACGCTCCTTGCGGTTTATTCTCTTCTGTCATCATCTCTGTGCACGATCTTTCCCTCCTCCCAGGCTGCAAACTTCTAAGTAAGTGTTTATCGAGGACCAACCCTATCCCAGGAGCTTCACTAAGTCTTTCGTCCTCTAACCACTCTAGGGGGTAAGTATCATTATCCTCATTTTATTAATGAAGACAGTGGAGTTGGGGACATTAAGGGACTTGCTCAAGACAGTGCTATTTTGGAGATGTCGTGGCCTGATTTTGAACCTTGATTTGAGCACAAACTTCAAGCTTCATATCATTCATTCTCTTTTTCCCTTTTTAGTAGAAGTTTGACAAAAATTCCATCACCAGGTTTCCAAATTCTATTCCTTTGCAGTAAGGAAAATTCATCTTCGTCTCTCATTTAAATATCATCATCAGTTCTATTGAAATTGTTGTCGCTGCAGGAGTTAAATAATGACAACCTAAGTGGACTGAGAGAGATTTTGGCAAACTTCCTAGACTATATGGTTAGCTTTTTAATGCTGGGTTTTCACTATGCTAATTAATACCTGTGCAACCAACCTGCTTGGCTGTAATTTTTCTGACTAGAGGAAAATTCCAATCAGAAGCTTTTGTGTCCCTGGAGATGTGACATGACTTTGCCTATTGGAAGGAGGATACCAACAGCTCTAAGGGGACCCTCCAGGTAAATCACGGTTTGTAAAGCTACTCTCAGCACATGGGGGATGTAACATAACAGACCAGAGCACTAATCCGCACGCCACAGGGGTCCTTGTGGGACTTGGACAAATACTGAGCTTGACCTCAGACCTGGAGAAGCACACTCTCTGGGGAGGGCTGGGGCTTCTGTTTGCACAAAGCTTTGCAGGTTTTGAAGGCTGCTGAAGTTGGGCATTGCTGGACCCTGATGGGGAGGCCCAGCTGTGGCCACCTTATCCACGTGCAGGGGCTGCTCAGCCGGGATCCTGGGACAGGCCTAGGAGAGCCAGGGCAGACTAAGTTAGAGGATGCTCCAAGGAGGACGGGGCTCCCAGAGTGAGGGCGACTTCTTAGCTCATAAGGCACTTTTGAAATTCTGAAATCCTAGGACTGTGATGGCATTGCCCCAATCTCCACCTGACGTAGAAAGAGACTTACAAAGAGTAAGGGCAACCTTTGCAAATAAGTTTAAGCATCTGCTATTCCCCAGGTCCTGGTCCCAGGCCTGTGACGTCCATGATGTCAGGGAACAAATAGCTCTGCATGATGCTAAATCTTCTAAGTCAGGCAGACACAACCACTGAGCATTCACAGAAATGGGGAAAGGAAGGGACAAAAATCCCTTCCAGATTCAGACCACCTATGAGATCCTGGTCCCTCCTACCGCCCCGGGGCTTTTGGTATCTCATTCTTCAATGGTCACCTAATCCTGCTCCCTCCTTTGTTCTCCTGTTGGCCGGGCTCCAACATATTAGCATCTCTGATTCGCTTTCAGAAGAAATTATGGCTAGATCCCAGGAAGCCACAATTTGTACTCTGGACTCCTGAATTTCAATCCCAGTTCTATCACTTATAATCTGTGCGTCCTTGGACCAAGGACTTAACCTCTCTGAATCTCGGTTTCTTTTTGTATAAAATGCTTTTGCAATGACCCCCAGGTCACAGGGCTTTGGTAAGGTTAAGATGAATTCGTGCATGGGTCGGCAAAATTTTTCCGTAAAAGACTAGATAGGACATATTTTGAGCTTTGTGGGCCACACAGTTTCAGTCTCAATTACTTCCCTTGACCATTGTATTGCCAACACAGCCAGAGATAATACGGAAATGAATGGGTGTGGCTGTTCCAATAAAACTTTATTTACATAAATATGTGGAGGGGGGATGTGTATTCAGCACTGGGGTGTCATCTGCTAACTCCTGCATTAATACACTTAGGACAGGCCTGGCACAAGGTAAGCCATGAAGAAACAGTGATGGTTGTTACTATTATTGTTATTATTTTTACTACTAGTTGTTTTCAGGCAGAGCTGAGCACAGTTTCCAGGTCCCGGCTGGAAAGATGTGCATGAGGGGAATAGGAATCCAGGAGACCCTGGTGGATGATACAAAGACCATCCCACAGCCATTACGTGACATTACAGAGAGCCCTGATGCTCTAAAGTTACTGGGATGATGGAAGGGGTGTTAGCATAATGCAAAGCAGGGCAAATGTGTGTGTGCGTGTGTGATGTGTGTGTGCATGGACATGTGTGTATACGTGTTTAATGTGTGTGTGTGTGTGGTGGGCACGGCAGGAGAGGAACATATTAATATTCTTTGCCAGACAGACAGATCCACATGTAGGCTCCCCATCACCATTTGTCACCTGAATTCCTTACCTGTAGCTGGCAGGGAAAACCCATCACCAGTAGAAGAGCCCTAACTGGAAGCACTGCCCTGAGAGAATTGCCATCTCCTCGATTTGAGCATGGCTGGGATCCTCCCTGTGACCTCTCAAAGACACTTGGATAGGGCGAGTGTAGGACTCTTCTGAGACTGGCCCATGGTGTAACTCTCGCTCTTTGGATCCCTCTTCTCCAAGTTCTAGAACATTCTCTGGGGCCTTTTCTCCTTGGCTTTCTGAGGCACTGTCTGCTTATTTGTGCCAGAAGCCAGGGCTGAGGGCTTCCATGCAGAGGAGCTCAGAAAATCCCCACAAGATTCCTGCATGGCAGTGTCATTAAGGAGAATTGAGATGCTGTACAAGGGAGGGGCCTTCCCTGGGGGCCACTCTCAAGTTCTAAACAGAAGGCCCTAGAAGAGGAAAAACAGAGACCGTTTCTGATGGCCACACATGCTGATCTGTAGATAAAGCCTTGGGAAAGAACATTATCATCCAACAGCCATGCTGGAAAATTGCCCAGATATCAATTCCTGGATGAGTAACCACAGATTCTGAGAGAATGATCAAGCCAGCTTCTTAAAGATTCCAGTGCTCTAGCTTATTTTCAACCAGGATCTCAACTTCTTCACTTTGCAGCTAAGGAGGCTGAGGGTCATGCCAGGGGGAGCCTGGCTTCCCTTCCCAGAGGCAGGCAATGATCGCACTGGGTCTAGAACCAGAAACCCCCCACCTAGTCCTGTGCTGTGATGGTGGCGTCTCCCTGCCTCTGAGTCACGCCTTAGTTGTATGTTTGCACTTTTCATCAATCCGAGTGTCTGTACTGCACAAGGCTGGACCGCCAGCCCTTAGACCGGGCCTTGGCGCATGGGGGTTCTTGGTAAATACATGTTGAACAAATGAACAGCCATAAAGGCAAGTTCTCCCAAGCTATGCTATCAGTGGGATAGATGGGCCAATCATCCTCGGAGAAGGTTAAACCCACTTTGGCTACTATGAATTGGGACTATAGAGTAGCTGAAAAAGGAAAGGACAGAACGTTTGAATATTATTCTTAAAAGCTCTCTAAGGAACGTGTCTCAGAGTAGGTTCTCCAGCAGCAGATTTTGATTGCATGTGTCTGATTGAGGAAGTGACCAAGGAAGCACCTGTAGGAGAGTGGGGAGGTGAGACAGGGCGAGAAGGAAGACAACACAGTGTGCAGCGTGCGGGCACGAGAAGACTCCGCACATCTGGGGCTCGATCCCAATGGGGCCTTTGGGAGACTTCATTCAAAGTTGTTCCACCCAAGGGTGAGTTGCTGGAGTGTTGACCCCCCAGCTTGCATTCTTCATGGGTGCAGAGCTGCTCCCAGGGGCGTCAACCCCTCAGTACACTGGCCTGTCTTGAGCAGAGCCACACTCCTGTGACATGAGAAAGCCCCATTGGTGTGTCTGAAAAGGTGGGTGCTAGGAGGGACACAAGTGGGCACTGAGAGAGGCAACTGTTATTCTCTTCCTCCTCCTCTCCTGCGTCAGGAAACTGAGGCGCACAGCAGTTACGGGACTTGCAGAGAAGCAGCCAAGCTGGGATGGAGTGTTGCTGATAAGCGGCCCAGCTGCGATTCAAGTCCCCTTCTGTCTGACTGCAGAAGCCTGTTCTCTCTGCAGAACGTGGCTCCCACCGCTTTCCCCGAGCTGAGCATGGGCGAGAGGGGCCCCGCAGCAGTGTCCTCTGCGTTTTTCTAGAATATTAGTATATTCCATTATAATACTCTTCTTTCTTCTTCTGTTCAGAGCAGTCCACTTTGCCTCATTATTATTTCATTGGGCTGAGCTTTGGTGGAACATAGCCTTTAATTTGTTTATTTAACATTTCTGGTCTGCACTTGCTGATAGAGTATAACTGATTAATTAATTAATTGAAGGCTGCCATGGCTCATGCTGGATCATGACAGTATTTCAGACCCTGATGGGAGCTCAGGCAGAGTCGGATGGCATAGATGGGTCACAGATCCCTGGCCTGAGCACAAGGCAGGAGTGGGGGCAGGCTGGCCTTCCCCAGCCCCGCCCTGCCAAGTTCCGAGGCCCCCAGGCCTGGCCGAGGTAAGAAGCAGGCCAGTGGCCTCAGCCTTGGCCATCCACAATCCAGATCCACCATGTTTCTCTGTGAGACACTTTGGGTTGTACTTTTGGGACAAAGGATAGGCTTTGGCATCATTGTCTTTCTGCCAAATTGGTCCAGAAGTTCCAGAGAAATGGTTCCAAACATGGGGCATGTCTGAGATGGTCCTATTCTAATGGGCTTGGCTGAGACAGTAGGAGCTCTAAGGACCCTGTCTGCTCATCCCAGCAGCCATCTTGCCAAATCAAGTGAGCCATTGCTAGAAATCAGGCACTTTCTTCCTGTTTGAGATCAAGGCTCTGCCTTCCTCCAGGACTTGGGTCTGAAAGGATGACGGCCCTTCTCTCATTCGATCCCTACGTATTGGAATTAGACCCATGGGCCCAGGATTCAGGTTTTACCCACCATGTTGTCCTCCATTGGCTCCTTCTTGTAGCACCATGGTAGTGACCAATTTTCATTTATTCCTAAATTCACAAATGTTTGTTAAAATGTCTCTTATGTGCCAGACTCTGTCCCAGGCACTGGGACACAGATGTGGCCCCTGCCTTCATAGGGCTTACTCTATTCCACCTGAGCACCATGCTTTGTTTTAACTCCTTCTTCAACCTTCCACATTGCCCAGCCAGCCCTGGTGGATCTTTTCTCTCATGTTTGAAGCATCTCCTACGTGCCAGATATGTCATCTCCTTTGATTTCCACCATCAGTCTGCAAGGAAGGAACGGGCAGCAGAGCTCCAACAGGTGACGTGATGTCTGCAAAACCAGGAGGTGCCAAGGTTAGTGCTTGAACCCTCGAATTGCACTGAAGTGCAGGGCCCAGTCTGCCCAACTTGGCCCCCTGAGTTCTGGCCATTCCTGCACTGGTCTGTCCTGCTGCTGGTGAAATGGCTGTGACCTAGCGTGCTGTGCTGGGGCATTTCTCCCAGGCTTCAGAGAAATGGAAGCTCCTGCTGTGAAATTGTACTTAGTGATCCTGTAATTACCTTTGCCCTGGGATGGAAGATAATGCCACATGAGACAGATTTTTCCAGGGCACAGGTTCCTCTGTGGACCTGGCCCCAGCTGCTCAGCATGTCCCAACTGGTTAGGACATACCAGGCAGGTTCCAGATTAATGCCCAGTCCTGCAGGGACTCTGGCTTCTCCCAGTGGCCTGATTTCTCTTTGGACACAGTGCCCATAACTCTATAATAAATACTTGTTGAAGAATGAACCCAAATGAATAAACTGAATTCAGATTTTAGTTTTGTCTCTCGCTGCCTGGGGGACCTTGGGCAAATCACACTTCACTTCCTTGAGTCTGAGATTTGTCAGCTATCAAATGGAATGTATAATACACAGGGTTTTATGGAGATTAAATGAAATAAGCTGGAAATGTCCAGCTTAGTTCCTGGTATACAGTAGGTGCTTCCCAAAAGACAGCTCCCCAAAGTCAGGTTCCGACAGGGATGGACAAAGTCTTTCTGGTTAGTTTTGTGCTTGTGGTCCACAGGCATCTGATCTTCTTCGTTTGCTCTCCTGGGGATGGAGAGAGGCTGCTGCAGACAGATGGTCCCGCCGCCCCAGCAACTCTGGAAACACGTGCCTTCCTTATTCTCGTCTCTTCATCCATGAAATGGAGCCACAGGCCTTCCATCTGGAGAGCTCCACAGGCATCATGGAAGCTGGACTCACCTCTGGGGAGCCTCATGAGTGAGGTTTTGTTCCCAGAGTGCTGGGCAGAAGGACGATGGCATTAGGAGGGATTCGCTGTACTGATCTGTTTATCTCTGAGACCTGACCTAGCAGTGTCTCTGTCCACACAATAGTGTTTAGCACGCTCAGCTAGGCATAAAACCTCCAGCTGCTCCTTGGGTTTCAGTGGACAGAGCCTGGGGGGAGGGGCATTGCCCTATCAGCCTCACAAATGTGCTTTGCTGGGTTGTTATCTGAGTGGCTCACCTTGCGGGAACATCAATGATGGATCAAGGTCCCAACTAATTTGTCTTCTGCTTTTTCATTGAAGAGTAGGGAGGCATTTCTCAGAAAGCATTCTGGGACAGGGACATGAGTAGGGACATGGTAGGTCCTAAGAAAATGTTAAGGATTTTTTTTATCATTGAAATATTGGAGAAGAGGTAGCTGTTTTGCTCTGAGGCTGTTGCACTGAGGAGAAATATTAAAACAAAAATATTTGTTGATGAGGGTCAATTCAAAGCATCTAGTTGTCTTTAAAGTAGCAAAGATTTAGAGACAGTTAATGATGGGAAAGACGTGGCAGGAGCAGAGGCAGTGGGGGGTAACTAAAGGACAATTAAAATGTAATTGTCCTTCAGGAGCCCAAGGTCAAGTGAGAGAGACCCATCATGGACATAACAGAGATGCCAGTCAACATGGAATGACTGAGCTGGACAAAGCAAGGACAAGAAGTCAAAATGGGTGGGGTGGCGGGAGGTTGCGTCCTGGAGGCAGCATGAGTTTTGATGGAAAGGAAGACATGAGCATATAAGGGCTGGTGTGAAGAGGTTGTTCTGGCAGGAAAGGCACTCAATCAAAGGCCCAGAGAAGGGCCTGGACATGGGGACTGGCAAGTGAACAGGAAGACTTGCTCAGGGACAGGCTGGGCAGAAGGCCCCAGATCCCCATATCTGCTTTGTCGCTTAGTAGCTGGGCCACCTAGGGCTAGTTGCCCTCCCTCTTAAGGCCTAAGTGTCTTGCTTTAAAACTTGAATTTCATGTTCGATTAAAGACATGAGATTGAAAATGAATATGAAGAGATTGACCCTGGCTTAACACATGCAATTCCCCTCCCTCTTTTCTTCCTAATTTCCTAAAAATCAATTCCACATAGCCAATGGCCACTGGATATAAGATGAGGAAAACCCTGTGACCCACAGGTGATCACTGGATGTGCGTGGCCAGTGTTCTCCTCCTCCGTCCCCCGGAGAGCTGACTGGGAGTCTGCATGGAAAGGTGACAGCATGAGACTCTGTGACCACAGCTGCACCTCCCCATCCTGCCAGGAAAATGAGCCAAATAGGTCTTGTCTTCCTGTAATCCTTAAACTGAGACCTGACATCCTGCCATGGAGTTAGGTACATGCTACAGCTGTTCCTATTGCAAAAGTGTTCCTGTAAATGATGAGGAATCTTCTGGAGAAACCGACTGTGGCAGGTAGACTCATGGTCCCCAAAGAGGTCCACATCCTAAACCTTGGAAACTATAACTATGCTACCTCACGTGGCAAAAGGGAATTAAAGTTGCAGATGTAATTAAGGTTGCTAGTCAGCTGTCCTTGAAACAGGGAGATTATCTTGGAATATCTAGGTGGGCCCAATGTAATCATGAGAGTCCTTAAAAGCAAAGAGAGAACAGAGATGTCCAGTGTGGCAGCTCGAGAAGGACTTGGCCCAACATTGCTGGCTTTGAAGATGGAGAAAGGGAAGCATGAGCCAAGGAAATGTAGGCGTCCGCCAGAAGCTGGAAAAGACGAGAAAACAGGTTCTCCCCTAGAAGCTCCAGAAGGAACACAGCCTTGCCGACATCTTGATTTTAGCCCAGTGAGACCCACGTTGGACTTCTAAGCTATACAACTGTAAGATGGCAAATTTGTGTTGTTTGAAGCTACCAAATTTGTGATATTTTTTTACAACAGCAATAGAAAACAACACCTATCCTCCACCTCTAATTCTCCTTCTTGAATTCCAGCAGGCCTTGTCATTCATGTATTCACTCATTCGTACATTCATTCACTCATGCCTCCATAGACTTACTCATGTATTTCTCTGCTTTAGGATCCTAATTTGTAGATAGAAGTTAATGGTAGAAACTATTGCCTAGGGTCTTTTTGAAGGTTAAATTAAATAAAACAAACAAATGGCTTACCACATTGACAGGCATAGAACAAGCACTCATAAATGTTAGCTGTCTCTATTAATATTATTTTTTCTTGTGGTTCAGTCAGAAAATACTTCTTGGGTACCAGGCTGAGCCCAGGCCATGGTTCCTGGACAGGGGAAGGGTCCGGCAAGGGTTGAAGGGGGCTTTCCCCAGAGACCACTCAGTGGTTTCTGCCTACATCTCCTTGGCCATCTCTACCTGCAAGGCAGGATCCTAGATTCAGTCTTTCAGTTAGGCTCATGGCTGCCCTTGAATAAATCAGGGTTCTGTTATAAGGGAGGGTGGGAGATAGAATTTTAGCAGGAAATTACCCACAGTTGATCAAGGCTTTGGAAATAAAGGAAGGAAGTTAGAGAGAAAAGGAAATAATCATTTTAGGTGGACCATTATGTACCATATCTTTTATAAGTGTTCTTACTTAACTTCATGACCCCCCTACAAGGTCAGTAGTCTGATCCCCATTTCAGTTTGAGGAAACAGAGACCCCAGATCACACAACTAATAGGAGACAGGCCAAATGGGACCTCTGGATTCCAAGTCCACGCCCCTTCCATCCTCCACTCCCTCATCTTCAGTGTGGGGGGCTGCAGGCAAACCCAGCAAATGGAAAACGCCACTTCTCCTGCTCATTCAATCTCTGGCTGGACTGCAAAACCATGTGTTTCACCAGCAAGACAAAGGCTGTTTTGGTTTTTTTTTGACAGTTGTAACGAAGGGCTTATTATTATTCGCAAATGCAATAAATGCACCACCCCACACTCGAAGGGCTTGAACAAGCCTTAAGCATTTTTCAGACCGTACCAAGGCACCACCACTGCCTAGTTACATTCTGCACCCATTTCTAGTAAAGAACTGACACCTCCTTCAACATCAGTTCTGCCCTGTTTCTGGTTTATTATACACTTCCAAAAGAGCAAAAAATTGCAAACATGTTCAAATACCATGTTCCTTTTGTAGTCCTGCTTCAGACTGGTTTTCTCTGGCCTTTCCAGCTCCTCCCTTTCAGGAGGCAGCAGAGTTGCCTTCAGCACCCATACCATCCTAGTCCTGAGGGAAGTGTGGGCAACAGGAGCATCACACAGAGCCAAGGCAAACATAGCAGTCTCCGCTGGAGCAATTGTTCTGAAAGAAAGCCTTTCTCCATCTCTGTCCTTTGGGAAACCACACGTCCTGCTAACCTCTCCTTTGCAGCTTCTCTGGCCTGCAGGGGGTGCCCCCAGCACCCTCAGCTCCTACCTACTTCCTCTCGTCGGGGCACTTCTCACGTCATTGATGTCCAGTAAGCTTTTCTGTTCACACTGTAAGACAGCTTTTTGCTTCCTGGGTGCTCACTGGACAGCTGACCCCATGTTCTGTGAGCAAATTGTCATGGAAAACTCTTCTGGGTGGCTGAGACAGAGGCAAGGGGGTCCTCACTAGAGAGTCCATCTGTCTGAGCCATCATCTGTCATCAATTGACCTAATTGAAATTGAGGCACATGAATGATAAGACAAACAGTAGGCCAGCAAATGAAAGGGAGCCTTTAGCTATCATTTGGAAATCATTAACCAAATAAAAACTTGTTCAATGATTTGGCTCAGTATCTGAGGCAAAATCTCTTAGAAACTGTTGTGCTTATATAGATACCCAAGGGTGACTGATGACAGAGGAAAAGCCACTCTGTATCTCTGGGACCACACAAGGAGGCAAAGCAAGAGCTTCATATGCCCTTTCCTGACGCACCCCAGGACGGCCTTCAGGGCTGAGCTGTGAGCCCTTTGACCACAGCACTGGAGATACGCCTGTGACTCGACAACCGTGGGACGCTCTCATCGGAACAGCAGGTTTCCCTGGAGTGGGCTTGAGAAATTCTACTCCTAGGTTACATTGGCATCCTGAATTGGCCTCTAATCAGCCTGCGTTCACAACCACAGGATGGCCCGATGATTAGATAAGATGTGCTGTGTTGTTTGCACTGCAGAAGTGCAAATCGCCATCCCATACCCCACCTCTCCATCACTTGCTTTGTCAACATTTCTCCACCGACAGTTGCGTGCTCTGTAGTTTTTCTCAACTCTTTCTCCAGTTGCGTGCTCTGTAGTTTTTCTCAACTCTTTCTCTGCATCTGTATTTTTTCATGCGGCTGAAGTAGAATCCAAGACAATGGGCAAAATAAAGTTGACTTGCCTAAGGACTTATGAACCAAGCATTGTGCTAAGGGCTTTATAACCATTATCTGATTGCTTCCTTAAGGCAACACCATTGTATCAAATTTACAGATGAAGAATCAAGGTTGATGGAGGTTATTTTGCTCAAGTACAATGAGAGAGTAAGTCTAGAGCCAGGATGCCCTCCAGATCAGTTTCACTGTGAAGGAAGTCCCTGTCATTTTCACCGTATAAATAAGAAATCTCCAATAATCCACATTTCCACCCTTATAAGGCTTAGAAAACTGATGTTTCTTTTTAAGCCCTGGAGGCAATTCAAAATCCTACTGTGCCTTACAAGCTCTGAGATAAATTTTAAATAATGTTTGATTAAAACTTGGATGAAAAAACCTGTTTCCATGTTTCAACATTGAAAACTAGAATTCTATGCATCTAATATCTAGTGCCTTCCTGCTAAACAGAACATTCAGCTAACCAGAACATTAAGGTTCTGAGCATTCTAGATAACAGTGACTTTTCTATAATAAATGTAATGCATACAATCTGGAGAAGAACTCTCAGTGTTTTGAGAAACACTTTGGAGGCAGTGGTGACCATACCTAATGATGGGTGACAATTGACTTCTGGTCTTCATTCTGTTCTTTCCTTTCTCTCCAATTTCCACTGGCTGTCTGGTGGGGTGGGAGGGAAATGGAGGAGAAACGTTATTTTTGCTTTGGTTTTTGCCCTTTACGTGTCTGCTCCCTTTGTGGGCGGTAGGGGAGGCAGCACAGGATCCATAAATCATGGTGATGATAGAATGTGCGCTAATCCACTGGTAGCTTCCTCCCTCACACTGGGCTTCCTGCCTGATGAAGAGGAGACTTGAGTTCATCTGCCCAGGAGTCAGAAAGATCTTCTCTTGGTTGTAGCTATTGCATCCATTGCAGTTCCCTCCTATCTCAGGAAGGGACAGTGAATGAATCATATGTGCATGCGTCATTTCATTTTCTCAACACAAATCCCCCAGGGTAGGAGTTATTTCATCCAGTTTATAGACAAGGAAACTGAAGCTCTAGAAATTTAAATGACCTATCAAAGCCAGGTAGCCAGTGAGCGGTGGAGCTGAGCTTTAAGTCTGGGCATTTCACACCCTGGCGGAAGCTGGGCTACAGTTCTCAGTGGGGCGCACTGGTACAGACCACCCTTGAAGAAACTCTGCCCTGGTGGGCAGAGCATCCAATGGAATGTCCTGGCTCTGCCTACAACCCCTGACCCCTCATCTTCAAGAGAAAGAGGCAGGGGCCCACCCTGTGGCCGAGTGGTTAAGTACGCATGCTGTGCTTTGGCGGCCCAGAGTTTCACCGGTTCGGATCCTGGGTGCAGACGTGGCACCTCTCATCAAGCCATGATGAGGGGGCGTGCCACATGCCACAACAAGAAGGACCCACAAATAAAAATGTGCAACTATGTACCGGGGGCCTTTGGGGAGAAAAAGGAAAAATAAAAAAATCTTAAAAAGTAAAAAAAAGAGAAAGAGGCTATTATTTGTATCACTCGGAAGAAAATTTTACTTATTAAAAAAATAGCGGTTTTTTTTCCCCTCAAACTTTACAAATAAGGTAAAAAGGGTTGAGTGATTGGATGTTAACAAAATAAATCCCTCAGAAATAAATGAACATTTCATACTGTGCTTTCTTTCAGTTTCCTGAGTTCCAAAATAGCACTTCCAGTGATTAATGTTTTCTTCATTAACCGTAACTAAACCCAAGTAAAACTCAAGCTCTTCTTTAACATGTTTTTTAGGAGACCAAAGGTAGCTCATTTCTAAGAGTAACCCTTTGAAACCTGCTGCAGGCGTCTCAAGGTCATGGGGAGAGTGTGGGCTTTGCTGGCAGGCAGACATGGAGTCGGGTCTCAGTGCTATGACTTTCTAACTGTGTGGCTTTGAAAGAACGAGCCTTAGTTTCACATTTTGATACGGGGATTTTAATGTGAGAACCATGGTACCTATTACATTGGTGGCCCCCACTGAACCATGTCTCCTGATACTCATGCGCTTTGAATCTGGGCTGTGTCTGTGGCTTGTTTTAACCCATAGAATGTGGTGGAACTTCCAAGAATACTAAAGTGTAAGCTGCTAGTCTTTCTAAAGCAGAGATTCTGGATGGGGGCTTATTTTGCCCCCCAAGGGACATTTGGCACTGTCTAGAAACATTTTTCATGGTCCCAACTGGGAAAGTGCTACTGGCATCTAGTGAGTAGAGGCCAGGGATGTTGCTAAACACTCTACAATGCACAGGACAGGAATCTGCCAGCCCTGTCCCCAAAAAAGAATTATCCAACCCCAAATGTTAACAGTCTGAGGTTCAGAAACCCTGCTGTAAACACTTAAACTGGGCCGTGGTCCTGAATCTCCACATAAGAAAACCAGTTACCTTGCAGAAGAACTGCCCAGTTGAGCCCAACCCAGTTTGCTTCCAGAATCATGAGCAAAACTGAAATGTTTTGTTTGTTTGTTTTAGGCCACTAAGTTTTGGAATGGTTGCACATCAGTAAATAATTAAAACAATAACATACGTTCAGGAAACTATTGTGTCTCAACCAACGTCAGCTTCCTTTGCAGTGGATGATGTGGTGCGTCACCCACATCCCCTCTTCAGGTCTCCGGTTCTGAGCCCCGCAGTTGCTGGTTGTATTCGTGGCTGATAGTTCATGGTAGAATGCCTGTCCAGGATCTGAATTCTGCTGAAGAGAGGGGCCTCGCCCAAGCTCACAATCTCTTCCCTGGGGTAACCCACATCAGATGACCGGTCCAAGTGCAGGAAGAAAGTCCTGAAGCGTCCTCCCAGCTGTCGAGCTCCCCAGGGCCACTGCTGACACTGCACCTGTGAAGCACCTCCCCAGACCAGCTCCAGCTTCCCTCACCTCCTCCACGTCTTGATCTTGAGGAAACTGCCCCAAGATTCTCTTGCACGTAAATCTCTGTCTCAGAGTCTGTTTCCCGGGGAAGCTGACCTGGAACACCTTCCTTCCTCTTTGTCTTCCTCCCATCTAGAAGTTTTTGACTTAAGACCTTCAGGACACAGGGTAGTTTGGCCAAAAGCCCCGTCCCTGTATGTTGAACCAAGCCATGGTCCTTGTTCCATCACTGGCTTTCAATGTCTGTTGAGTTTCAGTTGCCTTGACAATAAAGAAAGAAGCAAAAAGTCTTGCCCTAAACCCAAAGAGAGATGCAAAAGTTTAACTGTAACTCTGGGAAACTTATAAATAGCAAAGAAACACAGGGAAACAGATTCCTCTTCACCAGAAATGCAAGAAGTGCAAATTAAATCCACCTTGAGATATCATTTTACATCGACTAAATTAGCAGAACAAAGTAAAAATAAATTCAAATACACATTGCTGGTGACATTATGGTGAATATTGGGTCCTCTTAATCTGTTGATTTAAATATAAATTTCTTAACATGAGGAGAAAGCAATATGGCAACACACAGTGGAAGCTCTAAATACGTCCTCACGCTCTGGCCCATTAATAAGAATGTATCTGAATATTTTTGTTTAAGGGGAGATTTGGAATTCAAATTCTTGTCTCTCAAATGTCACCAGGCTGAAAACATATATGTGGTATAAATAAATATGTAGTGGAGAACAAGGAGCTAGAACACAGAGTTGGAAGACTGGGAGATATATATTGCGCAAGAAAAACATTTTGTAGTTTCTCAAAGCTTGGTCTTCTGACTAATTTGGATGTTGGACCAACAGCCTGGGGTAATGCTGAGCCTGATCCGAATCCGGAGAAGCCAATTTTATGTGAGTTGGGCCTGGGCACTTGCATTTTCAGTAAATTCTCCAGGTGTCCTTGGGCCTCCCAAGTGTGATAGTCCCATATGGAAACTATCCCTTTCTACTTTTTTGAAGGAGATAGAATTAGGAGGGATATCATCTTTTTCTGTAGTTTTTTTGCTGTAGTTATTTTTTGTTTTCACCATTGTCAAGAAAAAAAACCTGTAATTTTCCTTGAGCACTCCAGAGAAAAGTCATTTTAATCATGGATGTCTTAATAGCCCCACGTTAAGGTGCATAGCTTAACCTCATCTACATGGGTAGGGTAAACATCAAGGAAGGAAAGCCTTGCATTAATAAAAGAGCATCCTTATCATTATTAATCCTCTGGTAATAGATATTTATGATATATTTAAGAATCTTCTGTTGTTAACCATTCCAAAGTCCCCCTGGGTCCCGCATCAAGCACGCTTCTTGCTCCCAGCCTAGGAGGTTGGGATGGCTAATACGTGGGTGAAGCTCTGTCGCTGGGTTTAGGGAGAACTGTTCTGAAGGCTGACGCAGCCACGTTAAATCCCAAAGCTTAAAAATATCGCGCCCTTAATTTGGAGAGAGGAACACCTGTGAGACATGCACGCTTCAGAATGGAACTGGGAAGACAGACAGAATGACCATGTCACTCTCTCCTTGCCTTGTGGAGTCATTAGCACAACTAAAATAGCTGTCACAGAACTAATGCATATTTCTGTATCAAGACCTTATTTCAAGTACTATTTAACTAACTGTCTGCTAACCTAGCAAACTTTTTAGTCTTTTAAGAAAAAATTTTCTGGCTTTATCAGAAACATCTAGAACTCCAACTTCTGTATCAAAGGGTTGTTGGGCAGGGAGATTTTTCAGTGGTGAGCCCTCAATGCCAGTCTATGTTCACCTCATATCAAGCCCAGTTATTGATTAGAAGGAGTGAAAGAGGGTTAGAATGCAGGTATGCCTGCGTGCATGCATACACACACGTGCACACCCACACACCATGAAAGAGTCTCAAAGGGGCAAATAATGAATATAGTGGAGAAATATTACAAGGCTGTGGAAGGCAGATGTTGATGCTGATGAAGTCAAACGAGAGATATAGAAGCTTCCTTTTCCATCACTGTCATGTCTGAAGAAGATGAAACAAAAATCTGTCCTTGGTTTCACACGAGCTGGGCCCAGGTCACAGGGGAACTGAACGGTTAGAGGGGCTTTGCGTTCAAATAAAATTGTATAAACCTTGGAGTCCAGAGAAGTCTCAAAGCTTTTGCTTTTTCTAACAAAACAGATAGTGGTTCTAAAAGGACATTCCAATTAAGATCAATTCCTAAGACTGAGACTTCACCGAGTGGATTAAGGATAAAAATGGATGGAAAAGGGTACTCAACTTCATCTCGGACTTTATTTTCTTTAAATCTTGCCCTATTTATATTAGCATTTAAGCAGCACATCAAGTACTAGCAGTTAAGATATCTGTGGTTGAATGTCACAGCCCAAATCACCTTACTTTCATATTAATCTATATATTTGATTGGAAAAACTCATAATTATTTTCTGAATCTCTGCTAAAATCTATGTCTTGTAATTTAGCCCCTGGATGTCATAAGGGAGACCCTGCTACTCACCTGAAAAGCCAATAGAATGACAATAATCATGTCACCGCAGGGCTGAACTCTGCAGGTCATTTAGCTCTATGTCCATTCATGTACATCTCTTCTGCCTCCTTCTAAGAGAATTCAAGGTCACTTATAAATGTAGATTACTACGATATAGTATTTTGAAGACAAAAATCTAACTGAATATTAACATCTGTTAAAACTAGGAGTCATTGAATTTATTGAATGAGGGTCATTTATTGAATTCATTTCTGTATTTAACTATATGTTTGGAATATTTTTCCTACTAAAGGCAAACACACGAGCAGAAAAATTACCTGGACCACGAAATATATAAATATATGGTGGGGGTTTGTGTGAGTGTGAGTGTGTGTGTGTGTGTGTGTGTGTCAGAGGCAGTAGGTGGAGGGTGTATGCATGGTTTTGTAGGCATCTGCAAACTTTTCTGTAAAGGGTAAATATTTTCAGTTTGCTGGGCCATATGATGGTCTCTGTTGCACCTACTCAACTCTGCCATGAAGGCGTAAAGTCATTCATAGACAATACATTAACGACTGTGTCAATGCAAATAATCCATAACCAATCTATAAATCAAAATTGGGGTGAGTTTATTATGAGTCAGATCTGAGGACTAGCCCTGGGCCTTCCTTCCCTGGGGAAGGAAGGGCACCAAAGAAGTGGGGTGTACAGAGTGATTACATACCATCAAAGAGCACGTATCACATATGATTGGAATGTCCCTTTTACAACAGTCACGAGATTGCCTACGCAGCACAGTAGTTGATGAAGGAACGCAACAGGTAGCAGGTCCGTGGTCTCCAGCTAGGCTAGGTCCCTAGCCTAGGAGGAGATGCTTATCCTTAAGAAAGTGCTGATGTGGGAGAAATTACATCTTTCTTTATCTTAAAGTGCATTGTTCTTATCTTTGGGACATAGTAAATACTTGAAGCAGATATACATTGCATGCTCAAAGGCCGTGTCAGGCCCTTTTGGAAAAACAAGGTCAAGCCAAATTAGTTTTACACCAAATGGCTTCCTCATATACCCCAATGTATCCTATTGCTTGCCATTTGTTTATCAATTGGATGTGGCTGTCTTCCAATAAAACTTTATTTGCAAAAACAGGTGGCGGGCCAGAATTGGTCATAGTTTGTCAATCCCTGGATTAGAGAGTAGACCAGGCAGTATATCATTAGAATTGTCTTTTTCCACTCACCATTTTACTAAAGGAGAACGTAAGACCCAGAGAGGTGAACTGACTTACCCCAAGACACACAGCAAAGCCTGAACCAGGATCCAGATTTCCATGATGTTCTCTTGATCCTCCTAACTCAGAGTGGAAGCCAAAGTGGCAGCTCACTCCACAGGCAGAGTGGAGGGGTCTGGAGGAGAGAGTGGAGAGCAGAAGAGAGAGTGACAGTGCATGCAGTGAAGGGATGCCCCCTAATCTCTCCTTCCTGACAGTAGTCGGTAGGGGTTTGTTGTGTTTTTCTCAGACTTTGTGGTTTGGTTTTAATAGTGGAAGCACCAGCAGGCAGGAAGGCTTGCATCTGCCATCCGCCTAGCTCTTTGGCCTTGAACCAAGTCACTGCCACTCTCTGAGCTTCATTTTCTATAATGTGTAAAATGAGGGGCTTGGCTGATGAGCCTGAACTCCCATTTTGTTCTTAAATTTGATGATTCTCCAAGCGTATTCCTTCTGGTTCAGCATTTTCCCCATAAATCCACAATGATTCACAAGTTGGCCAACACTAGCCCAGGGCTTAGGTGCAGAGAGGCCCTGAATTGCCCCACCCAGGTGTTCCCTAGTTACGTATTTCTGTGCTCACCAGGCCGACTGGCTTCCATCAGAGCACCCCAGAAACTGTGAAGGCCCGAGTTGATTACCATAATAAAGGTCCACACCTGTTCACAGAGCCTTTCTGGTTTTGGCTCTGAACTGCTGAGTTGGGCGTTTTACCAACTCAGTACTCTTGCTTATGGATTTATCTGTCCCTTTAGAATCTCCACCTCTCACTAAACTTCTTCACAGTAAGCAGTTTTATAACAAACCATGCCCTGGTTTCAGCAAACGCAAGGCAAGACGGGGCCCTCCTGTGGCCTTGTTCTAGATGAGTGTATTATTGCCATTCATTTGCATGTTTTTGCCAAAGACTCAAATCGTCCTTCCTGCACCACAGGACTTCCATTCATTTTAGCTAAATTTTCTTCCTAGGAAATATGGTGTAGGAAATTGAGCATTGGCCCGAGTCTAGAGACCTGGGTTCAAATCCCAGTGCCATCACTATTAGGTGTGTGACCTCAGGCAATTCCTGGAACCGCTCCCCCAGCTTCCTAACGCAAGAGTAGAGAAGGTCGCCTCGGCCTTATTTGCCACAGTCCATTGTAATGGTTCTGAAAGCTGATTCTACACTGGGATCACCTGGGAAGTCAAAAAACCCTCCAAATTTCTGAGCCCCACCTCCATCCACTGAATCAGAATCTCTGAGGTGGTGCCCAGGCATCAAGCGGTACTAAATACAGTCCAGGTGATTCTAAAGAGCAGCCAGGCTCGAGATCCACAGGTGTTAATAGTCTAAATGGTATCGTTGATATGAACGCACATTTCAGAAAGGCCTTCTCAATGTGTTGTACTATTGTTTCTATTGTTTCTATTTAGAGGGGAGATACCAAAATTCTATGCGAATAAGTCCCAAGTTAAATAAAATGAATAAGTGAATAAAATGAGGCAGTGTGATATTATGATTTATAATAAGAAATATATGCTTGGTTTTTGTCCTGTTTCTGGCTCAAAGTTCCCCAAACTCTTGCAATTTCCTGAGCCGTAAGAGCAATGGGAGCATCTTTTGTTATAATATTTGGTTTCTTGTCCTTTGTTTCTGAAATCGATTACCTTGGAGCCATAAAACTGAAATGGGTGTCTCGTTATTCATAATAATCTCCTTTCAACAACAGCGGTGTTATGTTAATGAGGTGACTTTTGGAAATTCCCTAAAGCTGGTGGGGGAGGGGATGAGGGGCAACCAGAAGCTGGTTGCCAGGGGAGCAACCACGTGATTAGAGGATTGGAACTTTCAGTGGCCCCCTGACCTCCTGGCAGGGGCGAGAGGCTGGAGATTGAGTTCAATCATCTATGGCTGATGATGTAATCAATCATGGCTATGTAATGAAGCCTCTATAAAACCCTAAGAGGATGGGTTTGGCGAGCTTCAGGATTGGTGAATATATAGAGATTTGGGGAGAGCAGCGTGCCAGAGAGGCCATGGAAGCCCCTCAGCTCTTCTTACATGCCTTGCCTTATGCATCTCTTCCATCCAGCTGTTCCTGTATCGTATCTTTTTATAATAAACCTGTGATCTAGGAAGTAAATTGTTCCTCTGAGTTCTGTGAGCTGCACCAGCAAATTAACCAAACCCTAGGAGCAGGTGGTTAGACTCTCCAGTCTATAGCTGGTTGGGCAAAAGCACAGGTGAAAACCTGGACTTGCAACTGATGTCTGAAGAAGAAGGGTGGTCTTGTAGGACCGAGCCCTTAAGCTGTGAGATCTGATGCTATCTCCAGGTAGATAGTGTCAGGATTGAATTAAATTGTTAGACACCCAGCTGGTGCTGGAGAATTGCTTGGTGTGGGACGCCTGCCTTCCATTGAAATTCATCGCAGAATCTCAGGCAGCCTATCCTGCAACATATTTTGGATCTTTGAGGTTTCTCTCGAGATATACAAGCTTTCTAGATTAAAATTAGGGTCAGGTAACTGAACCACCCAACAGTCCCACAGGACTGGATTAAATGTGCTGCCAATTTATTTAATCCTATGGGAACCCTGAGAGATGAGGTTGGTGGCCCCATTTTTTTAAGTGAAACAAGTAAAGCTTGAGAAGACAAATGACTGTAAGGAAGTTCTCATAACTGGGAAGAGGAAGTGATGGGACCGAATATCAGAGTCAAGGGCTCTTTGCATTAGATCTGAACTGCTTCCCGCTTCTACCACATGGAGGTTAAAACCCTGTGATTTCGAATCGCAGATGACAAGCGAACAACACTAATGATGGCAGTAACATCACATTATCATCTTCTGTGTTGTCAACTCTTCAAGATGCTTTCACATCTTTTGTATTTTAGAGAATCATCATATTGAAATTGCAACCTCAGCTGGCTACCACAAGACTTTTCTCAATTTAAAGGTAGGTAGCGTTTCAAAAGTCTTAATAGGAAATCTCCCTAGGGAATGAATGCTATAAACACATAGTAGGTACTTTCTCAGGCTATCCCATTATTACCCTGCACAATGCTAAGGAGGAGGCTGGCTCACTGGCTGCTCAAGACCCCACCAGGGCAAACATAAATATCCCAAGTGACTGAGCAATTCCATTCCCGGGTACCTGCCCAGGAGAAATGAAAACATCCGTCCACACAAAGACTTGTACGCAAAAGTTCATAGCAGCATTATTCATTGTAGCAAAAAAGTGGAAACAACACAAAAGTCATTCAACAGACGAATAGGTAAACAAAATGTGGTATCCCCATGCAACGGAATATTATTTAGCCATAACAAGGAATGAAATACTGATACATGCTATAGCATGGACAAATCTCAAAAAAAAACATTACGCTAACTGAAAGCAGCCAGATGCAGAAGACTGCATAATACATCATTCCATTTACATGAAATGCCCAGGAAAGGCAAATCTATCAAGACTGAAAATAGATCAGTGCTTGCCTGAGGCGAAGAGGTTGAAACGGGGGTTAATTACAAAGGAGCATGAGGATCTTCTTGAGCTGATAGAAATGTTCTAAAATGGAACTGTGGTTGTGGTTGCACCTCGGTCTGAGTTTACCAGAAAAGAAATCATCGAATTGCACATTTAAAATGGGTAAATATTATGGCATGCAACGTTTATCTCACTAAAGCTTTTTTTGTTTTGTTTATTTTTTTAGGATCCCGTCAGGAGTATAACAGCGAGGTCAGGGTGGTTCAGACTTCGACTTCTTTTCTCACCAAGACTTTTTGGCAGAAGGTCAGAGGGGATCTAGTCTGTGGGGAATTGCATCGGAAACCAATTCAAGATTGGTTCAAGATTCAAGAGATTTGTTTAAACCCAATTCCACCTTATAAATTTATATGAAGAAACTAATCTTCCCAGAAATAGGAACGCTCATGTTGCCCCCCCAGGGCTTCCAATTTCGCACTGAGTATCTGGGAGGTTGTTGGTCATAGAAGCCCACTTTCCGGGTGTGGAATAAGCACTCAGGGTGATGGCTGATGTCAAAGATGGTTCACACCAGGGCCCCAAGAAGCCTGTGAACCACACCAGCCCCTTCCTGGAGATGCCCATTTATGGTCCAGTTTGCCGATGTTTCCCAGATTCGGTGACTCTCTGCCAGGACTTCGCAGGTGGGTCAGTATCAAGTCTGATCCTTTCCTCCCCCTTGACCGTGCTCCAGACAACTCACTTTCTGTTTGAGCAGTCTTTCTCCAGCCAGGACACCATGCAACACTTTAGGTTTCTTTGTTCATGAGGACAATGACGTTGCAGATCTGTCTTCTGGAAACTTTGGTGTGATTTGGCTGACCCACCTCCCTGAGAGCAGGATCTGACTATATTCAGCCAATGCTCCCCTTACCTCTCAGAGGCCCTATTCTAGGTTCTGGAGATGTTTGACACCCTGTGCACTGAAGGCAGGGTTTCCCCCCTTGCTTGAACCTCATATACTTCCTATTCTCTTAATACAAATTGAAGGCACAGTTGCCTTTCTCAAGTGGGTTTAGTATTGGAATGTTCCTAGCGTTCTCCCTTCACGTGAAACCCAAATTCCTCCAGCCTACTCCTGCTCCTTCCGCATGGAATTGGATACAAAGCCGAGGGTAGAACTGGGTCATCAGCATTCTCTAGATATCGCGATTCCACGGCCTGAGAAAGTGGGCAGTTATGAAGCGGGCCATCCTGATATGTATATGTCATATTAATTCTCCCCCCTGACCCCAGCGGCAGGGGTTCAGACTGGCATGCTTGATGCTGGTGGGGCTGTTTGCATGTTTCCAAAATGATACGAGAGCTTTGGCTGCTCCTTGAGAAGGGTCCACCAGGGGCTTGTCCCCCAGCTGCAGCCCTGACCCCAGCCTTCTCCTGGATCCACAGCTCTACCGTTAACTCTAGTCTTAGATCTGAATGACTCCCAACCTTAAAGATGACAAGAATACAAAGCACTTAGCATGATGGCTGACACATTTTCATTACTAATATTATTATTTCACTTTTAGCAACATCCACTATTTCATTCCAACCTTCAGATTTGGTTATTAATCCTATCTTCAGATTTAATGAAAAATACTTCCATTTGTTGAATGCCTAGAGTGTCTTATGTCCGGATATCTCTCACATCAATCAATCTATCTGTAGATTTATAGACAATCCATAAATCAATTTCTTCATTAGCTGTTTATCTATCTTCTATCATCTACCTACTATGTTGAATCCAGGGTGTTTTGGTATCAGCACTATTGATACTTTGGGCTGGCTAATTCTTGGGAGTATGTCCTGTCATTGTAGGGTGTACAGCAGAATTCTGGGCCTTTGTCCACTAGATTTTGGTAGCACGCCCTGCCCAAGTCATTGCAGTCAAAAATGTCTCCAAACAATGCCAAATGTCTTCCTGGAGGAGGGGAACAAAACTCATCTGTCATCTATCCATTTATCTTTACTGCTTCTTTCAAAAAGGCATGGAGTAGACATTATCATTTCCATTTTACAGATGAAGAAATTGAGGCTGAGAGATTATGTGACTTATAGAGGTTACATAAATATTAAGTGATGGAGCTGGGTTACAAAACTAGATTTGCCTTACCAAAAAAAAATTCCTGTTCTTTTTATGACACTAGGCTTTTAAAATTAAATACAATGTTACACTTTTTATCCTCAATGCCATTATTCTTCATTCTCGACTTAAAATCATCTTCAAAGTTAATTCTGACTTTCAAGCCAAAACATACGTCTTCCAGCCAGAACAGGTGTGAATATATCTAAGCCCCAAACCTTTGTTCTAATCCTGTCCTCAACTCAAGGCGTAACCCTATTTCCAACCACAATTCTTAACCCTCCAATTGTTTTCTGAATTCTGTTTCCTATCACCCCAGACAAGGAGGGGGTGAACTGGAAGAGAGCCCCCTAGGGCCAGTTAACCCAGCAAGTGAAGTGGATCAGCTCATTGACAGCCAGGGACATGTATATTGTTCCATTCTAAAAAAGGGTGCAAATGATTGCTTCTCTGCTGATCCACTGACTCAGTGTGCATAGAGACCCTGGTCTGCCACAACCCCCCAGAAGTTGGGATATTTGGACCTTCCCAGAATAGCAAGCTCCTGTTTGCACTTCTCAGTGATGGGCTAGAGCTTATAAATGTAACTTCTGAAAAACTGAGCAAATGAAAAATGGAGTTTTTAGCTGATCAGTTGGCTTCCCGGAGCCTGACATTTTGGTTCAGCTTTTACGCAGTAGTTTTGATTTCTGCCCCAATACTCTGATGCCCATTAGATGGCTGACAGCTTCCGGCCTCCATGTCCAGAAGTCAAGCAGCGAGAGACATTGTTTCATAGCAATTAACGTGATGCTTGGAAGAGATGGTAACAAGCTGAAAAAAATTAATTGAAAATTTAACCTTCAAATAAAAATACTTAGACCATAGGATCCCATTTGTAAGCAGCCTATGCTGTCGGTGCACATTCTGTTGTATTATTAAGTATTTTCTACACCATTTCTGATTAATACAGCAGTGCTATTTTCCAGTCTGGTCTCCTTAATAAATATATGTGTCAAATATCTCTTTCCTCCCCTGAATGCAAAGGCTTTTAATTCCCCTTGTTTGCATGTGCTAACTGGTTGTGTAACGAGATTAACAGCTCTGCCTTTTTTCCTCTGCAGATTTTATAAGAAAAGCCAGTGGGCTCCCAGACAAAGTTAAAAAGGTACTTTCTTTAATTTTGCATATTGTTAGCCGCAATCCGGTTGCTAATGTTTGTTTTATTTCCATCTGTCAAAAGCAATGCCAAAATATGTTGTGTTTGCCTTGAGTTGGCTCAATTAATCCTCCGCTGGAAACAGTTCTGTCATTTCATGTTTAGTTAAGGCCCTGATTCAGTAGCTCCCAGCCCGGGGCTCATCTATGCCAAAGAAAGCCAGCGCACTTTTCGTACGACTTTCTGGGAAATATCCACTGGACAAAGACAAAAGAGAGAGATGGGGTAGCACCCTTATAGGAATGTTGGTTTGGAGCCAGACTCATCTCTGCAGTGTGTACAAATCAGGGTGTGCCGGTCTTGATCCTATCGGCCTGTGGAGCTAAAGGAACCCAGCTAATGGGTCACACCGGGGGAGTGGCTTTGTGAGGTCTCAGATGGGGCAGACCCCCACGCGTGCAGCCTCAACCTAAGTCTGACGGCGTCTTAGGCTGCGCGGGCGGCCATAACAACATATCGCAGACTGGGTGGCTTAAACAGAAGTTTATTTTCTCCCTGTTCTAGAGGCTAGAAGTTCAAGATCGTGGTGTCAGCAGGGTCGCTTTCTTCTGAGGCCTCTCTCCTTGGCTTGTAGAGGATAGGTGATCACGTTCTCCCTGTGTCTTCACGTGGTCCTCGCTCTGTGTCTCTGTCAATTTCCTCTTTTTATGAAGACTCTGGTCATCTTGGAATGAGGACCCAGCATAATGACCTTATTTTAACTTAATCACCTCTTTAAAGACCTTGTGTCCACAGACCAGCTGAGGTACTAGGGGCAGGACTTCAACTTACAGATTTTGGGGGGACACAGTTCAGCCCATAACAGATGGTAACCAGAAAAAAATTTTAAAAATAGGATGATGTCAGAGGGGAAAGATCTTAGGCCAAAAAGGATAAAAGCGGCCACGCTGGAGTTTCTCTCTCTCACCTCTTACTCTTCCTGCTGCTTCTCTTTCTCTTTCTCTGAATGGAAGCCCTATCCACCATCTCTATGTGGTCAGCATATTTTAAAGTGTAGGCTCTTGGATCTGTCTGCTCTGAGTTCAAATCCTGACCTGACCTCTTATTAGCTGTGTGACCAAAGGCAAGTTCAGTTCTCCAAGTGTCAGTTTCTTCACCCTTTGAGAGGGGTTAATGACAACTGCCCCAGCTGGTTTTGTTTTAGAAGGATAATACGGTACCATAGGTGAAAGCCAGTGGAACACCAGGGTGGAGTAAGTGAGAATGTTCTGCCCTGAGTGCAGGGAATAGGAAGTATGTTGCTCATAGGGAATTTAAAAATAATAACACAACTGACCTTTTTTTTTTTTTTTTTTTGCTGAGGAAGATTGGCCCTGAGCTAACAGCTGTGCCACTCTTCCTTTGTTTTGCCTGTGGATCGCTGCCACAGCATGACCTCCAACAAGTAGTGCAGGGCTGCACCTGGGAACCAAACCCAAGCTGCTGAAGCAGAGCAACCTGAACTCAACCACTAGGCCACAGAGCCGGCCCCACAACTGACTTTTTAAATAATGTCAGTGGTACAACATTTCCTCTCATCAGGGCAGATGGCTCCCACTGCCAACCCACCCTGCCTTGTATACAACAGGAGAAGACTCCCTCTATTTCTGTCTCTCTCTTGCATATGAAATGCATGTGTTCTCTTTCTCTTTTTCTGTCTCACTCTCACACACACGCGTGCACATTCACACACACACACTTACATCTGTATCTTGAATTTAGTCATTTCAGGACAACTTAACCAGAGGTATTGCACATGACCGCACATCTTATTTCTTATTCATTTTACTCAGAAATTGCCAAACCTCACAGCTAAATTATATATGATAGAGAGTCATCATTTATTGTTGTTTTGCAAAAAGAAGGCCTATTGGTCTCTGGCTAGAGCCTTCCTCTTCTTTCCAAAATATCCTCAAATCCTCCAGCGGGTTCCAGGACTGCTTCCTACCAGAAGGCATCTTGCTATGAGTCAGGAGTCAAAATCTGCCAACAACTGACCACAGGAGAAGTGCGTGTGGCTGAGCCCATAGTCTGTATTGTTCCATACCCCTTTCTGAAGTGGTACCCAATCCCCTGGCATCTTTTTTTTCCCCTAAAGATTGGCACCTGAGCTAACAACTGTTGCCAACCTTTTTAATTTTTTTCTGCTTTTTTCTCCCCAAATCCCCCCAGTACATAGTTGTATATTGTAGTTGTGGGTCCTTCTAGTTGTGGCATGTGGGACACCTCCTCAACGTGGCCTGCTGAGTGGTACCATGCCCATGCCCAGGATCCAAACCAGCAAAACCCTGGGCTGCTGAAGCTGAGCGTGCAGGCTTAACCACTCGGCCACCGGGTTGGCTCTCCTGGCATCTTTATATGAAGTAGCTGCTTATGTTATAGCCATACTATCTAAATAGCTATTTTATATCAACAGAAGAACTGAGAGTTGTTTAGTTGTGCTAAAAACAAAACAACAATAACAACAACAAACAGAATTCTGAATGGTACCTTTCCTTTTTCGAAGGGAGACATGTGTTTTCACACAATATTGAAAAGTCTAAACCCTTGGCATGAGTGATGAATCTTTTCCACAGACTATTCCATATTGGGATTTCACATAGGAACCTCTTCAGTCTAGATGGCCAACGATGAAAGAAATAGATGGTGGTGTGTGCTTGCACGGTGTGTCATGAAGTTATTAAAATGATAGCTATGATGGCCATTTAATAAAATAGAGGTATTTGATTATATCATAAGTGAACAGAAAGAAGCAAAATCTTATGTTATATAATATATGTTAAAATGTTTAACAACCGAAAAGAAAACAACACATCTAATTATGTCTGATAATGTTTAAAACTTAGCATACTCACACAGGAACGCCTTTGGAAAGAACCCCTTTGGGAGGTAGGCGGGTGTCAGATTCTCAAGCCTATATCCCACTAGTTTGGGCCTGATTTGAATTTTCCATAATTAACAGAACAGGTTGTATGGAACCTGGGGTTGAAGGGTGCGATCGAATTTAGGATTTAACAAAGGCAATCAACACACGGGTTAGCACGGTTGAACTCAATCTGAAATGAAAACTTTATGGAGCTATTTAGACACGTGGCATACCCATAATTCATGGGACCTTTAAATTTTACAAAGCAGGGCCTTAATAAAAAACTCCAATTTCTTCTTACTAAGACACGGTAAAATTTCTAGCTTGTTTTGACTAAGAGAACTGTCCATTTTTGCCCAGAATGCTCATTTTTGCCATCCGAGTTCTCTCTTCCCGCCATTCTGGACACATGTAGCTTTGCACCAAGGTAACATGTCCATGAGGCAGGCCTGTGATTGTGAGTTGCAGAATCTTCTAGGCTTCTGTTACTAAAATTGTTCAATTTGTAGCATGTGAGTAACAAAGTTATTATAAAGTCATGTTTCAGGGGCATTCTGCTTTCCTCCCACGTGGTCTGGCACACGCAGTCATTTCTCTCCTCGGGTCTGGGCAGCCTCTGATTTGTGCATCCTCATACGATCGAATTGTTTTGATGGCTGTGGGGTGGAGCTGTGGAGGGTTTTTGGTAGTAGCAATTATTTTTCAAAATGGGAAGATGCAAATAATAAAAGGAATATCTCAGCTGCCAGACTATAGATCCTGCAGCTCTTGCTAAATACCACGGTTCAATGCTCCCACTAGAGTTTGCCTCGTGAGTCGCTTCACACCCACAGCCACAAGGCTCCACATTGAAAAAGAGGCCTGGAAGGAAATGTATTAAGATGTTAACGGTGACTGCATTTCAGTCTTGGGATTATGGGAATATTTTCTTCCCTTGTTCTCCAAATGTCCTTTGATGACTTTGGCGGAAAAAAAGAAAGTTTTTTCAAAAAACTATAATAATCATGCTACTTTTTAATGTGCATACCAAACCTCCTGACATCGTATGAGCTAATTCTGTTAATTTCAACATTTTTATCGTCACACCTCAGAAACTGAAATATTAAGATTTGGAGAGGACTAACAAAAAATTTCTCATTAAAATCATTACCATATGCTGGATGCTCGTAGGAATAATTTTTTAATTTAAAAATTTGAAAAACATTTATAAACTAAAATAAATAGAATAAATAGAAAGATATGAAGAATATTGCACATGATATTAAAAATATAAAGGTCTGGTTCAATCCATTCCAATTCACATTTAGTCACTCATTTATTCATTCAGCATTATGGGCTAGGTCATTGGATTCACTGGTGAGCTATGTACATAGTCTCTATCTTCAGGGAGCTTGTAGTCTAGGTTAATTTCCTATTAGAATAAAAATATTCTAGGATTAACAGATACTAATTTAAAAGTAAGTGGAGAAAAAGAAAAACAATAGATTGCAGAACTATATTTTGCATGCATGGGAATACGTAGGATGAAAATGTATTCTCTGCTTCATCCAATACACACACACATACACAAACAGTCACAGTGTGTCCCTGGCTCAGAGACCAGGATTTATCCCAATCATAAAAGTAGATAGTCATTTATTTAAAGCACTTGTTCTTGAAAGGGGCAGTTGACTTCCCCACATCTTGCTCCGTCCCATCGATATATATTCATAGAAAATAAGAATGAGCATTGAGGGTGGGCAGGACCCCCTTATATCTCAAGGGCCACAGAACCCCTGCAGGGAAAGGGCTGTGATGGAGTAAAGACAGGAAGTCCCTGGCAGCAGTGCATACAATAAAGGTGACTCCTGTGTTTCATTGAGTCGTTCATTTAGACTGTCAGAGAATCAAACAGATGGATTAGGAGATGCTCTTGCCTCAGTCCATCAGTACCTGGATGGAAGAACACCTGTTACAGACTAGCAATTCCATATGGTACCATTCAAGAGTGTTCATCACAAAACACACGTCAGTGGGAGTGGGTAGGAGCACTGTAGAACAAAGGGAAAATAGCATCACCCTCAAAATTATCTGAAATGGAGCTGAGAGATACAGGAAAAGGTTAAAAGGAAGCTAATAAGAGGTAAATGCTTAACTACTCACAGTGAAGACAGAAAAGATCAGAAAGTCAAATCAAAGCTGAGGAAGATAAACTCAAAATCACATCCACAAATGGCTCCCTCCTTCTCTCTCTCTCCCTCCGCGCCCTCCCCTGCCTCCCCTTCCTTCCTTGTTTCCTTCCTTCTTTCTTTCTTTCTTTGTTTCAAGACACATTTATTGGGCATCCAATATGTGTCAGAGAAATACAAAGAAAAAGATGAGAAAAGAATAGAGAGACAGAATGGGTATAATACACATATGTTTTAGATATTTCTAAAGATTAAAAGCAAGTAATTGAAAGAAAACAATCATCAAGGGTATAATTAGACACAATTTTCTTAAGCTGAAAGGATCTAAATATGGAGATCAAAAATCCCCACTATATTGTAAGAAGAGATAATGAAAAAATGATTTACGCCTAGAAGAGTGTAGTAAATGCCAGAAAATGGAACTTTACAGCGTTTTCAGAGAAAAGTGTGTGACCCAAGAATGGTATAACTAGCCAAATGGCCATTCATGGGTAAAGGGAAAAAACAACACAGCACAAAACAAAAAACATATTAACTTTCAAAATATGTTACCCATAAAATCTTATTTGAGAGAAAAAGAACTTGAATATGATCTATACACAATTGAGAATTGACCTGAAATCGAAGACTCAAGAATGGGAAAACCACGGCATTAAGACTGACTGTGAGGGGCCGGCCCCGCGGCAGAGTGCTTAAGTTCACGTGCTCCACTTTGGTGGCCCAGGGTTTTGCCGGTTTGGATCCTGGGCGCGGACAAGGCACCGCTCATCGGGCCACGCTGAGGTGGCGTCCCAGATGCCACAACTAGAAGGTCCTACAACTGGAATATACAACTATGTACTGGGGGGCTTTGGGGAGAAGAAGGAAAAAAAAAAAGATTGGCAACAGATGTTAGGTCAGGTGCCAATCTTTAAAAAAAAGAAAAAGACTGTGAAACAAGACCACAAAAACTATGAATATCATTCCAATTTTAATTCGGATACCGATATAATTCTCAAAAGAGATGGTTCTCAGTTATACAGTACTAATCGAATAGAAAATTGATTTAGAAAGGGGAGATGAAAAACGTAAACTCACTAAATTGTTCATCTTACAAAGGGGTGAGAGTTGACATTAAATCTTGTGGATCAGAGAAAAAATGATTCAAATGTGTAGAAGTCAACCAAAGCAACATTTTTAAAAGAGTGAGTTTCTTCCAAACTACTGGGAAAAAATAAGCAAAAACAAGATGTAGACCAAAAAATAAGTAAAAATAAAGTTCAGGGGGCAACGGTAAACCAGTATGAAAAACAGATCAAAAATGAGATGCAGGAGTCAGTCCATGATGTTAGCAAACTCTTGCCTGGGGTTCCTATCACTCAAGGGATCTATCTCAGAACCTTCTGGGTGCTTCGTCGCCTCATTAATCCTTTTTTACAGATGAGTAAACTGAGGCACAGATGTTTTAAGTACATCCAAAGTGCTGAGAGTAGATCTCTCTGCAGATAGCATTGACTCCTGCCATAACCCATAGCACTGTAGACGGGCCAAGTTCCTGTGTGAGCCTGCGTTGCACAGAGAATGCTATTTAAAATCTAGAATATGAGTTTCTCTGGTCTTTTGCAATTTTATTCTCCTACCAACACGACTCTGTTATGGCTCCACTGTTATGTTGACCGTACAGGAGAAGATGGCGGTGGGAAGAAAAATTCTTGGAGCAGAACCTGATAAATAATATTATTATTGCAAACGCTGAGATTTTACCTGGTAGTAACGTCTCATTTACGTCTCTCATTTTCCCAGTGTTCTCAGAGCGCTCAGCTGATGCTGCAGCCTCCAGGCAAACTTGCTTACCCAAGGCCTCCCAACCAGTAGCCAGGAGTGAAATGAGCAAGGGCTGACATTCACAGCTCTGCCTCCCCGAGGAAGCCACACAGAAAGGGGCACAGGGGCTGCCAATGGAAGGTTTCTACCGGCAGTTTTTAGATCATTTTAAAAGATTCTATGTCATTGACAATATTTTCCAAAAACTGAGAAGACCAAAATTCTCTTATTGTGTTCAACAGTAAATTCCCATTGGTGATGAGTAAAACTACAAGACAAAGAGAGTTGAAATAAAATTGATTAAAAAATATTACCAAGGAAATGCAAAAATGAAGACAGCAGGGCTGACAACATTAGTTGCCAGAAACTTTATTCCAGGCCAAACAATACTGGAGGAGACAAAGAGAATCATTTTACAATCCACAGTAAAGATAAAATAGTCATGAAAATTTATCTGGTGAATAACATAACATCAAAATATATAAAGCTAAAACTGTTAGAAATAAAATGCGAAATTTACAGAAACATGTTTGTTTTGGGAGACTGTAACATGCCTCTCTTACTCTTGGCAGATAAGATAGACTAAAAATAAGTAAGTAGTAGACAAATTTAAATAAAATAATAGGAATATTCATATATTAAAATAAAAATGTTTTCTAAGCTTCCATGGAAGATTTATAAAGTTTTATCTTATTCTGAGGCACAGCGATAAGCATAATAAATTCCTTAAGGCAAATATTTTATAAGATCAACTCTCCAAATTTAATGTCAGATAAATACAAATTAAACATAAAACAAATAATAATGAAAATTAAAATTCCTCTGTAAATAATTTTGAGCTAAAGAATAATGGGATCTCAGTTACTAATTATTTAGAAATAAAATAAAAGCAAGAATATCTTATTGGAAATGCATGTTATACTAACAAATCTTTACTCCAAGGCAAATTCATAACAGTAAATCAATTTCTTATTCAATAAGAAGTAATAAAAGTAAACTGACCGGTCTCTTTTAAGATGTTAGACTAAGAAGGCAAAACCTAAAGAAACTAGGTAGATGCTGATGGTGAAGATAAGAATAGAAATAAATTGAAGTAGAAAATAATTAGAAGATAGAAGAAATAAATTATTCCAAAGTCTGTCTGTCTCTCTCTCTCCTCCTCTCTCTCCTTTATTGAAAGGAAGTAAAACCAGTCAACTAGATCAGCTTCTGGTAATCTTACTAAAGAAAAAAGCAGGAATCACCATTCATCTTTAAGGAAAATTAAAGAGAGACATGATAATTCCAAATACGGAGAAGGTTTAAAAATAAAAGAAACAATTAAAATGCATGACTCTGGATTAATGCAGTGGTAAAATTATTGGTAAAATTTATTTAGAGAGGAAATAGAAATAACAGAAATTCGCTCAAAAAACCCCCACTAATTCACTGAATAGACCAATTGCCGTGAAAGAAAATGAATGCCTACTGTCTAATATGGCAGGCAATTCCATGGATGGGTTCTCTCAAGCTATTGTAGATCAGATAATTTCTATGATTCGTAAATTCTTCCCGAGCACAGGCAAAATGTGAATATGTACTTCTAAGTTAGTAATGCCACAGACTATACACATTTTGATATACCTTTCTATTAAAATACCTTTGATGAGGCAAAAAACTAAACTAGCAGAATAGCATAAATTTAAAAGAAGAGTGTAGGCCCATAGGCTGCTGGGTTTATGGAATGAATTGAGAAGCACATACTCAGAACTAAACAGGCCTTACAGCTCAAAGAACATATAGAAAAACAGTCTCTGAGTCTCTCTGTCAAGTTCTCTCTGGCACGCTCAACTCTCTCTTTTTTCCACCTATGTATTCCTATGCATATACGTATATACATGATCTCTCTCTCTTTCACACACACACACACACACACACCCCTTTGAGACTGACCCTCCTTGTCTGATCTTAACTGGAAGTCCCAGTAGTTTCACTGGTGAGAACGACAGAAGACCATCCACAAACATTGTGAGAAATTCGATATAAACCGAATAGTTCTGGAGCCCTGCTATTGCTTGAGTTTCAATTAACTTCTCTATTACCACTTTCTTTTAAAGACATGCAAACAATAACCCAGAGAGAGGCAGAAATAAAAGTGGTGGCAAGAGAAGTGTGTCATTCTGGATGATTTATTTGCATGAGAAAAAGTTGCATGAATAACGGCAGAGAACCCAGTCACTGGAGCAGGAGAAAATGAAACCTAAGCCCAGTGAATGAATGGCTGTGGCCAATATTCCAGGGAAACAGAGTGGTGATATGGACGCTATTTACTCTTGTCCTAGAAAGCATAGGGCTTGGTTTTATTCCTCCCAATTTGGGATGAGGAAAACAAATAATTTAAAAAATGACCAAAGTGGGGAACTGTGTGTAAGAGAAAAGAAGCATTGCTCTGAAGACTTAAGAAAAGTGTATCTCTGAAAATTGTATTTTCTAAGCTAAGTTAAAATGTAATAAGTCTATGGCATGTCCTGGCCAGCTCTTATGGTCCAGTGGTTAAGATTTGGTGCTCTTATTGCTGCAGCTTGAGTTCATTTCTGGTCAGGGAACCACACCACCCATCTTCCGGTTGTCATCTTCTGGTTGTCATACTGTCATATGGGGGTTATGTGTTGCTGTCATGCTAAAAGCAGTGCCACTGGTATTTCAATACCAGCAGGATCATCCGTGGTGGACAGGTTTCAGTGGAGCTTCTAGACTAACACAGACTTGGAAGAAGGACCTGGCCACCCACTTCTGAAAAAATTGACCATGAAAACTCTATGAATAGCAGCAGAGCATCGTCTGATAAAGTGCCTGAAGGTGAGTGGATGGTGCAAAAAAGACTGGGCAAGGTTCTGCTCTGCTGTACACGGGGTTGCTAGGAGTCAGAATTGACTGGATGGCACTAACAACAACAAAAGGCATGTCCTGGAAACAATCAGCCTCCTTGAAACAGAATCAAGGTGGTGCAAGAGAGGCAAGAGGTTAAGATGAATGAAGAGATGTAAAGAGAGCCCCTTGGGATAAGAACAGAAGATGAGAAATCTCAAGATGCCATGGTGAAATTTTAAATTTGCATTGGAGGCAGCAAAGAACAGAACAGACTTCACAGAAACTGGAATCAACGCTGTGGAGGAGGACTACGAGAAATACACGTTGTCATCTTCCGTACTGTCTTACTAGAGGATTCGGGACACATTTCTATTTTATTTTTTGCCAATTTAGAATTCCCCTTTTAATTTCCCAGCTTTTCACTCTGCTCTAATATAATGATGCTTTTAGAAGCTGTTGAGCATATGTAGACTTCTGCTTCTGTGTGAAAGTATCTCAGTGTGCCGCACCGTTCTTGAGTCATTCCTGGTACTCATCTTCTTCATCCTCCTCTCACCCAGTGCTCCAACTCCTAGAATTTCTTTCTGAAGAGGGTATTCCACTCTTCCATCCCCTCCAAACTTTATCCTTTAAATGTACATCTTCTAAGCTACTATGTACCACAAAAGCAACCAAACGATTTTATTAGAAGTATGTAAAAGATAATTCCTAATAGACATTAAATTTTTAAAATGGTGCTGCATGGGGCTATGAAGAATTCTTCTTTGAGAGTCAGTTAAGAGACATTAATGATCGTTATTTTAACTCCTCAGGGTTTTTTTTCCCCCTAGTTCTTCTGTCTTTATTCACTTTCTTTCTAGATCGTAGATTGATTCAGTTATTTGGGTGTTTCTGTACGTAAAGTCATCTTTTTTTTTTTCTCATTAATTTTTTATTGTGGTCATAATAGCTTATAACATAGTCAGATTTCAGTTGTACATTATTGTTTGTCATACACCATATGTGTGCCCCTTCACCCCTCGTGCCCACCCTCCACCCCTCTTCCCCCCAGTAACCACTAATCTGTTCTCTTTGTAAGTTTGTTTATATTCCACATATAAGTGAAATCATATGGTGTTTGTCTTTCTCTGACTGGCTTCTTTTACTTAACACGATGCCCTCAGGGTCCATCCATGTGGTTGTGAATGGGATGATTTTGTCTTTTTTATGGCTGCATAGTATTCCATTGTGTATATACACCACATCTTCTTTACCCAGTCATCCATCGATGGGCACTTGGGTTGCTTCCATGTCTTGGCTATCGTATATAATGCTGAAATGTACATAAGGGTGCATGAGTCTCTGAATTGTTGATTTCCAGTTCTTTGGGTAAATACCCAGTAGTGAGATAGCTGGGTCATATGGTATTTCTATTCTTAATTTTTTGAGAAATATCCATACTGTTTTCCACTGTGGCTGCACCAGTTTGCATTCTCATCAGCAGTGGATGAGGGTTCCCTTTTCTCCACAACCTCTCCAACATTTGTTGTTTTTTGTCTTGGTGATTATAACCATTCAGACAGGTGTAAGATGGTATCTAAGAGCAGTTTTGATTTGCATTTCCCTGATGATTAGTGATGCTGAGCATCTTTTCATGTGCCTGTTGCCCATCTGTATGTCTTCTTTGGAAAAATGTCTGTTCATATCTTCTGCTCACTTTTTGATTGAGTTGTTTGTTTTTTTGTAGTTCATTTGTGTGAGCTCTTTATATATTATGGAGATTAACCTCTTATCAGATATATGATTTGCAAATATTTTCTCCCAGTTGGTGCGTTGTTTTTTCATTTTGATCTTGGTTTACTTTGCCTTCCAGAAGCTCTTTAGTCTGATGAAGTCCTACTTGTTTATTTTTTCTTTCATTTCCCTTGTCTGAGTAGACATGGTATTCAAAGAGATCTAAAGTCATCGGAATGAATATTGATCAAGGCACATGTTTGTGCAACAGCCTTGGAGGTATCTGTAGAATGCTAATATGCTAAGGTCATTGGGTTTCTTCTAGAACAGTTCACAAAGATCGGGTGACTGTTGTGTTAACAGACGTAGTTACTATAGCAGTCTCTCCTTATCCATGGTTTCACTTTCCGTGGATTCAGTTACCCACAGTCAACTGCGGTCCAAAAATATTAAATGCAAAATTCCAGAAATAAACAATTCATAAGCTTTAAATTGTGTGCCACTCTGAGTAGCATGATGATATCTTGTACTGTCCCACTGTGTCCTACCCAGGACGTGAATCATCCCTTTGTCTGGCATATCCACGCTGTACACACTATCCACTGGTTATCAGATCTACTGTCTGGTATTGAAGTGCTTATGTTCAAGCAACCCTTAGTTTACTTAATAATGGCTCCCAAGCACAAGAACAGTGATGCTGGCAATTTGGATATGCCAGAGAGAAGCAGTAAAGTGCTTCCTTTAAGTGAAAAAGTGAAAAGGTGAAAGTTTTTGACTGAATAAGGAAAGAAAAAAATCATATGCTGAGGATGCTAAGAGGTATGGTAACTTTTATTACAGTATGTTGTTATAGTTGTTCTATTTTATTGTTGTTGATCTCTTACTGTATCTAGTTTATAAATTAAATTTCATCATAGGTATGCATGTGTCAGAGAAAACATAGTATATATAGGCTTTGTTACTATCCACGGTTTCAGGCATCCACTGGGGGTCTGGAATGTATTGCCTGTGGATAAGGGGGGACTACTGTAGTGTCTCAATTGTAGGAATAGTTGAAAGGATTAGAGATGAGGATTCACTTAGGACATTTTCTTTAAGGTTCCTGGGAGCTGGGATGACCCTTCCACCCCCAGCCCCAGTTGTTCTCAAATTCAGGGAAAGCCTGGCTTGTACCTTCTTCCAAGCTTCCTTCCTGAAGTGGAACACAACTTCAGGGGCACTGATGGCACCACATCTTTCCTCTGTTGTTTCCATGCCTTGAAATTTCATTTACGTAGTCATAGGGCCAGGAGGGGTAGGACGCCTGTGCATAGGAAGTGACGGGTGCCTCAGTGGAACCACCGCCTCGAGCCAGGTTATTTGACTGTGTTCCCATGCGGGGCTTCCTGACTTCATGTTTCAACCGTCTTGCTCTCTAAAACTGCACAGAGCAGGCTGGGGATCTGCCTGGGGGGCAATCAATCAACTTGCTCTCTGACAATCCAAAGACTAGAAGATCCTTGTATGGGCGTTTTTTGCAGTTCCCACTGAGAGAGGTGAGAATTCTGAATTTTAAATAAAATAGTCTGAATTGTTGGATAGCTGGAAAGTTGTTCTAGGAGCCTTGTATTTTAGCTCTTTTGTTTAGTGGTTTATTGGATGATATCATCCACTTTGCAAAAAGAAGGGAAAAAAAAAGAAGGAAGAACGGGTTGGCCCACTGGCATCGTGGTTAAGTTCACGTGCTCTGCTTCGGGGGCCCAGGGTTCACACGTTTGGATTCCGGGCACAGACCTAGCACCGCTTATCAAGCCACGCTGGGTCAGTGTCCTACATACAAAATAGAGGATGATTGCCACAGATGTCAGCTCAGTGACAATCTTTCTCAAGCAAAAAGAGGAAGATTGGCAATGGATGTTAGCTCAGGGCCAGTCTTCCTCACTGAAAAAAAACCAAACAAACAAAAAGGAGGATGAAGAGAAGGAAGAGGAGGAAAAAGAAGGGGAAGAGGAGGAGGAAGAGGAGAAAGAGAAGAGAGAAGAAGAACCAAAATACGAGCATCACTTTTCTCTTGGGAGAACTTTGGCTCCGAGGCCCACCCTGACTCGGCATCCACCCTGAGTAATACGAAGAACTTTCGTTTCCACACCCCAGCTAAAGACTGAAGAGAAAATAAAACAAAGCAGACAAACAAACAGAACGAGTTTTTCTCCCTTCGGACTGTGAGGATTGGAAAGTCAACTCAACTCCCGAGCCATGAATCCTGACTCAAGGCATATGACACATGGAATTAGGATTTTAAACCAGGAGGGATTTTGGAAAATTTTGACTCCAACTCTCCACTCTGGAGAAAGACATATCCAAACCCTTCGACAATGAGTCTTTATGCAAATGGCTCTCAGTCCGACCCAGAGCAGAGTCAGAAGGCACGGCCTGCCTCCGCTGGCTTTGGTCTTCTGTACTCCCCCAAACCCACAAAGGGCAACAGTGATTCCGTTCTAGCTTCTCGTTCTTCTCGTTTCCGCGTCTCTTTGTCACTCCTGGGAGCTGGGACAGACTCTAGAGAGCATATTGGTCCTGAGTGCAATTTGAGCGTGGGAGGATTCATGAAGTGGAATTGCTTGTAAGGCACTAGAGGACTAAGGCAAAGCGAACGCCCCAGGTGAGAGCGGGTTAAGAGAGACACGAGAAAATCAGTGTGGCGAGAGCAGGAAATGCAGGGCACGCTCCATGGCAGTCTTGGAGGAGAGTTTAACGAGGATGCTCATTATCAAGGTGTGAGTGGGGTATAGGGAGAGCGCAGTGCCCAGGGACTGGTAATAGTGCGGGGAAGCATTGTCATCCTCACGCCTAGCAGGGCAAAGAGAGAGAAGGTCACCAGTACCTGGAAGGAGAGATTGGCAAGGAGAGGGATCTGTGACGAGAGTGGTGGCAGGACACAGTCAGCTTGAGGAAACTCTGCAGGAAGGGAGTCTGAGGCACAAGTACCCTGACTTCAGAGTTCCCTGCCCTCAGGGCCTCCCCACTGGCCACATCCAAAGAGATGCCAGAAGGCAAGTGAGTCTCTTGATGTAGTGCTAACAGGTCAGCCCTCCAGGAGAGAGGAGACGGAGGGGGGAACTTGGGGGATGCACAGCTCAAAAGTGGAGGTGCAGGGAGCCTGTCGAAGTCCTACCGCTTTGACCTAACTGCTGTCTTCCAGCATCCTCACAGTTCTCAGTCACAGGGACCATCAGTGTGAAAGGGAAGAGGTGGGAACCGAGTTCTCTATCTTGCTCTGCCCATTAGCCAGATGAGGAAAGACAAGGGTTGACCCCAACACCGTGATGCCTCCTATGGGACCAAACACTGATGCCCCACAGAAAGTGCTTTCCAGATACACACCATTCCGTGGACTAACAGATATCTCAGACTCAGGAAAACACAGACGCACATTTTGCAGGACCATTGATGGCCTGAGAGTCACAGCAACTCATGAAACCCCATCTGTTTCTGGTGCACGTGCCCGAGAGATTGTGGGGATCTCTTCCACCCTTTGGTTTCAGTGGAGCTGTTTTCAAACGGATGCAATCTGTCTTTCTCATGTCTGGGAAGAGTGGTTATTAACTATGGAGAAACTGTCTTCAACAAGAGGTCAATTAATTACTGCACTTTAAAACTGCTTCTTACAAAACAGCAATTAATTTCACTGCATTTCTGGGTATTTCTTCTCCAAACTGTATCCATTTGAAATCACTGCTATTCTGGGGCAGATGTGGAGACTTGATTATTTCTGAGAGCTTTACAGGAGATGATATTCCATTTTTTTTTTTTAATGAATGAAGGGATAGAATTAGGTTTTAATTATCACTGGTACATTTTCACTATTGGAAATAGACTGAAAAAAGACAGAAAAATGGGAAGAGTTCACACTGAAAGGAGAGTTGATAATACTCAGAAAGACTATTTACCCAAACACATCTTCAAGTCAAAATGCTATCTGATAAGAAAAAAAGATGGAATCCAAACACAATATGGGGTGTTTCAATTTACTTATTAATATTCCTTGCACTTTCCTGGTCTAACGGGTTAGGACTTCATAGGCTTTTTTCTGGGTGAGAAAAAATCAGAGGGACTATTTTCACCTGTTCCCTGACCTTTTACCTCAGCCTCAGCGGCGCTGTCTTCGATGGGTTGGACCTGCTGCCCTCCTAGTTGGTTTCCCAAGAAGCTACAGAGAACTTGACTGGCTTTTGTCCAAAGGACAGCGAGCAATAATTTTTCAGTGCCATATATTATCCGGTTGTGGGAACTGGCTCAATCTGGGTTTAGAGACTAAACCCAGTGAGTTGGGCATTTCACGCTGACCTTGCCAGACTTTCCTGTGAATGTCTGATTTTGAGCAATTCTTATAGGTCTAGACCAGCGCTTCTCAACCTCAGCACTGTTCACATTTTTGACTGGATAATTCTTTGAGGGGCTTGTGCATTCTAGAATGTTTAACAGCATCCCTGACTTCTACCTACTAGATACCAGTAGCAGCTCTTTTTCCCTCAGTTGTGATGACTACAGATGTCTCCAGACGTTGCCAAATGTCCCCTGGGGGCCAAAATCATCCATAATTGAGAACTACTGGTATAAATACAACTATTTATGTTTATAGAGATAGATAGATAGATAGACTATAGATAAATATACATGGGCATACATAACATAGCTCAATAATATAAGGGTTGTGGGTTTTGGAAAGATTTTGTGTATTACTCAGGATTCTCCAGAGAAAAAGGAGAGAGAGAATGAATGAGTGAATGAGTGAATTTATTATAGGATTTGGCTCATGCAATTATGGAGGCTGGGAAGGCCCACAGTCGACATCTGCACGGTGGAGCAACAGGAAAGCCGGTGGTAGGATTCAGAGTCTGAAGGCCTGAGAACCAGGAGCACCGATGTCTGAGGACAGGAGAAGATGGATGTCCCAGCTCAAGCAGAGAGCAAATTCCTCCTTCCTCCAGCTTTTTGCTCTGTTCAGACCCTCGACAGATTGGATGGTGCCCACCACATCTGTGAGGGCCATCTTCTTTACTCAGTCTACTGAGCCAAATGCTAATCTCTTTTAGAAACAACCTCACAGACACACCCAGAAATAATATTTACCAGCCATCTGGGCATCCCTCAGCCCAGTCAAGTTGACACATAAAATTATCCATCACACCTAGTGATGTGTCTTTAGGCACGTCTGGATTTCAGTCCAGGCTTTGTCAAAAACAAACTCTGAGATTCTTTCTCATCTCTAGAGCCTAACACTGTTGACCTCATAGGTTTTGGTGGAGAACAGATGAGCGAACGCTTGCAAAGTGCTCCCCACTGAGCCTGGTATACAGTTGGTGCTCCAGGAAAGCGATTTCCTCCCCACAGGCAGAAGCAGTTAGTGCTAAATAGACTGATAGCTGAACTGGAAGCAGAAGAGGCATTCCATTCACTGACAGATGTTTCTACGCTCCTTGCTCTGTGTCAGCTGAAAGACATGTCTGTCTTTGTTTCATGTCATAGACTAGCTCGTCGCTTCACATAAAATTGCTTTGCTTTAAAAAACTATGTAAGCAACGTACAGACACATTCTCATTGCAAAACTTCAAACACCACAGATAAAGCTTGAGTCTTTCTTGACCTTTTACCCCAAGGCCACTCCCATCCCCAGAGGCCACCACTGACATCCAATTTAGGCGTATCCTTCCAGACTTTCCCTACATTTTCATACCATTATCATCTTTTGTGTGTAAACATGCATGTTTTTGTCTTGTACATAGTGACATGTTCCCTTTTCTCTGCATAGACCGTTAGTATACGCAGACCTGGCTCATTTGTTTTAATTGTTATTCAGCACTTCATAGTATGGCGCCCAAATTTTGGAGCATTACAAACAATGCTGCAGTGGGCAGACTTACATCTCATTGTGCATGTATCTGCAACAGATACAAAGAAGCAAAATTGTTGAGACAGAGAGACTATGCAAATTTTAAGTTTTAATAGGAAGTGCTGGGTTGCCCTTCAAAGTGGCCAGAACATTCTATATTATCAGCATCCAGAAGCATCAACTCTAATTTTTTTTTTTGCCAGTGTCATGAAAAAAAATCAAACAAACAGAAATCTTGTTTTAATTTGCATTCCACTGATTACGGTCAAGATGAGAATATTCTCTTATGTTTGCTGGCCTTTTTTTCTTTTGAGCTTTGCTTCTTCCTTTCTTGTGCCTGCTTCGGTATTGGGCTGTTTGTCTTTTTCTTATTGATTCGGATGCTTGTTTTTTATATCTTCTGCATATTAATTCTTTACCTGTTATACATGTTGCACAAGAAGAGACTAAGATGCTGCACAGTAAGCATTTCAAAGGGCAGCAGGTTAAAAAGCTGCTGTCTGAGATAATTAGTGAGCTTTTTCTAGCTGTGAGGTGTCCCATCTCCTTGTCCCTGCTCTCCCAATTAGGGATCTGGGCATCCACTCCCAATTACATGTCCGATATTGTCTCTCATCAGCTGAAGGTGTCCCCCCTGACCTTCTGGATCTCCTGCATCCTGGGCAGTCCCCACCTCCCTGCCTCTGAGGTCAGAGGCCACGGCCTATGCCTGCTCAGGATAAGCACGACAGTGCCCCTTGCAAGAGGTCTTTTTCTCAGATTAGCAGTCCCAAATGGACAATGCAAAACACTGTCTATGGCATTTTAATAAACATTGTAGGCAAACAAGGTTCATGACACAAGCTTGCAAGACCCTTGGTGGAACAAAATTAAATAGCTTTTTTCGCTTTAGGCCATTTTTTTTCTCAGAGCCTTTCTTTGCCACCCCGCACTGTGACCCTCCCAGAGGGGAGCAGTTAGCAGCACTCCCCAGATGCATTTGACAAGACGGAACTTTGTTGCTATCACCTCTCTTAAGACCGCCTCACCATGGAAGATGGTGCTTTAGGGCATTTTGTTATGGTGCGTGCAAGAAGGATGCGGTTTGACAGCTGTCACATGTTCTTTCCGGAATTTTATTTACTTGTTTTTTGTGGATTATTCTGTGTCTTATTTCCCTTACGCTCTGTGTGCACCTACCACATGCAGGGCATTGCAGGCAGTAGAAGTTCCATAATAGCAGCTAAATGATGGATCCTATCAGGATAAATGTGTGAAATCCGGGTGGGGCCTCCCAGGAGAGTGCTGTCTGCGAGTTTTCAGGCCAGGGTTTGTGGAGACTCTCTTCTGCCTCCGTGGGTGGTAGTTCACCACTCTACAGTGGGAATGATAATATCTGATTTTCATGAACTTTAGGGAAACTGGAATGAGATAATGGATGCACCGGCATAAAGCAGATGCTCAGATGTGTTGTTACGACCATAACGTGTGTCTGCGGTTTGAGTCTTGGCACAGAGTGAAGTGTCTGGGAAACCCAAAGTCTCATGTATTCTCTGATGCCCCCAATCCGTTCATTTTTAAGAGAGATAACAGCACTTAATATGGAAATAATTGGGGGTGAGAGAATACAGTGGCTCACGTCCTCTCTCATGGTTCTTCCTATGGGTGTCCTGTCAGTTTCCAGATCCTTCTTTGCCCTGGCAGGAGAAGCAGCTGATCACACCTGGCAGTTTTTCAAGACTTGCAGAACCTGTTCCACCACACCCCCTCGAGATAGCTGCCCCAGCCAGTGGGCATCATGTCCTTGGAGGTCTGCGTCCCACCTCCATAGGCTCCCACCCCAGAGCCTCCTAATTCCAACCTCTTCCCTGTTTTCCCAGCCCGAGGGGCAGAAGCTAATCCTGCCCTTGGTTGAACTGTGATGCCCTTTGGTTCTCTTTTTACCCTTTCAGTTACATAGCTATCAACTTTACTCCTGGTGAACAAATCTTTACATTAAATTCTCTCTGTTCAAATAATTGGGTTGGTTTCTGCCTTCTGACTAGACCCTTACTGATAAAGGAAAGAAGGAAGAATGGAAGGAAAGAAGGGAAGGATGGACTAGAAGGAAGGACACAAGTCACCAGTCTTCTAAATCGACATGTTGCATTCATTCCTGGAGCTCTCAGCGGCCAGCCAGTCAAGGAAGTCACCCTGCCATCTGATGGAAATCTGAACACTCAGTGCGTGATGCCTCCCCCCAGCACAGTAACCCACTTACCATAGGTTAGCTGGTTAATCATCATATGTGTCTTGTTTGCTCATGAGATTGGCTGCTCAAATGTGTTTTTCTTTAAGGGGATGGAAAGTCATTAGTAATTCCTTGAAATGTTCTGGTGATGTTGATTGCCGTTATAATGATTATTACGTTGTTATGTTAGGTTATAGGTATTAACATTGTCTCTTTTATGGAAAACCGTTGATGAGCCACATACACTTCCAGAAGACACTATGAGCTCAGATGCAGACGGAGGACTTTTCTAGTGCTGGACTCAAGAGTGTGTGCTCTGGGATCAGACAACTTGGCTCTGCCTTCTACTTGCTGTGGGGCCCTGGACGATTCACTTAGCTTTCCTATTCTCTGTGTCTCCAACTCTGAGTGAGGAATAATAATAAATAACAATAATAATAATAATAATATCTCCTCATAGGTTGTTGGCAGATTAAATAAGATAGTAGAGCTTAGCACATTATCTTGGGGTGCCCAATATGTATCATTACTTCTATAAACAGTTCCACGCACAACAACTGTTGAGCCCTGAAGCCCTTCTCTCTGTCCCAACCCCAATTTTTAGGCTGATCTTTCTCAGCAGGTACCCGTTAAAACAAAGAAGTGGATGGACTTCATCTTTGTGTGTCAGTGTGATCTAGAATAGCGCCTGGCCCTCAGTAGGGACTTCGTAAATGCCCACTGAATGAATGAGTCTACTGCTAGGCCCCAGGCTTGGGATCATAAAGATTGAGGCTAAGTCTACCTTCTGACTCTGCTTAAACTGGACAAGACATTGATTCTCCCTGGTCCTCAGTTTTCTCATCTGTAGCCAGGGATGATAAACACCCATCTTACTGTAGGAGTTCCCCAATGAGAATCCCTGGGAAACTTGTTCAGTGTGATGCATATTCCCAGGCCTATCCCCAGAGATGCTGAGTCAGTTGTCTGGGATGGGCTCTGGTGCTTATGTTCCAACAAGCTCCCGGGGAGACTGGGGTGCCATGTGGGTACCCTGAGGACCATGCTCCAAGAAATGCTGCATTGCAATTCATTGTGAGGACTTCAAGTGACTGCAGGCAGAATGCACCTGGCTGGGGTTCAGTCCATTTTAACCTTCCCCTTTGATGGATTGGGAGATCCTTTGGGGTGGGGTGCCTGCTGGATTTCATGTCAAGACGTTTGGGCTTGAACTTCAGACCTGCTAACAAACAGCTGCAAGAGATGAGACAAGCTGCTTAACTTTTCTGGGCATCACTTTTTTCCTCAGCTATATGTACAGATTCAAAGGCATCTTTTGAAGAGCATCACATGAGATGCTGTAGGAGGAAAATGCTTTGCAAACCATAAACTGCCTTTCAAATGTTACTTTTTTCAGTTTATGGATTTATTTTCTTTTTTACAATGAACCCCTATGTCCATATGCTTAATCCTAAACAAGAAATGATTTTTTTTCATGTAAAGAATTGTTTATAAGGTGAATTGGAATTAAGTTAGCTCAGGGGCCCACTGGTAATCCACAAAGACAGGGATAAAAGGGGGCATGGGTATCAATGGCCTGCTCAACCCCTTAGGTGCAGGGCCTGAGGACATTGCTGGGTGACTTGCCTGAGTCCCTGGAACCTGAGGTCTGGCCTTGTGACGCTGCCCAATGCTCCTCCTCCTGCCCCTGCGGAATGCTCCAGACTGGTCCACACCCCTCCCTCCCCATGCTCCACTCTCCATCTGCATACCTCTCTTCTCCTTCCCTGCGCTCCATAGGGTAGTGTCAGGGAGGGTGTCACACCTTTCCTGTCGTCACCTCCACATTTCTCATTATGATAAGAAAAGTCCACATTTCTGGAACACAGATCCTGGCAACTGTCTCTGATTTAACAAGAGCTGATGAAGGGGAGAGTCAACACATTTCTGAGTGAGACAGACTTCAACTCCAATCTGTGCCCTGTACGCTTTCTGTCCTTAATAAATCCTTGCAGCCTCTGACCCTCCCTCTGTTCCTCACCTAGAAAATGGTGCTAAAGGTAAGTTCCTACCTTCATTGATGTGACAAATAAATGGGAATAAGGAGTGGAAGAAACAGGTGTTAATTAAGCACCTACTGTGTGCCTGACCCTTTGGCTATGTGATCCGCTATCTCCCAGGCCAATGGTGTCGGGTTATTACTGTCCCCATCCCACTAGAGCCAAGGGTCCTGTGTGCAGGAACGTCTGACCCTTTCCTTCGCTAGGGCATGCCAGCACCCAGAACATGGCAGATGTGCAGTGACGTTTTCTCCCCTCGGTAGGGAAGGGATTCTACCAGAAATGAGAATATCTGCAATCTGCCGAAGGTGGAACTGCCTGGAAACGACAGCGAGGGAGCTGGACTCCAGCTGTCCGGTTCTGGAGCCCTGACGCTTTCTGACTCACTCGTGCGCGTGGCCCAGCTCTCATGTCGGGACAAGCTGGGCATCACTGCGATGCTCTGGACCTGGGGGGACCTGCGTGCCGAGGGACTGCTCTTGTCTCCCTTGGCTCTTCTTCTTCCCCCTCACTATTTCCCAGACTTTCCAATCACCTCATTAAGATGCCATGGCATGATTCATCAACATTGTAGGAGAGAGCAGCGAGATAAAATAAAGGGAAAAAATTAGTATTCGCAAAGACAAATAATATCGAGCTTCCCACCTCATCAAGGGGCTAAATGCACCTGTGTTAAGCCGACCGCCTTGACTGCCAGAAATCCCCTGAGGGTGGAGTATTTTTTGTCTTTTCAGTCTCTTATATGATCCATGATCTTTACATTTTGCCCACAGTCATGAAAGCTAATGGCATCATTTTCATGCAGGGACACGGGCCTGCCACCTGACAGTGGTTACAATTCTTATTACAAATATATCTTCTAATTCCCGAGCCAGAATTGTAAAGATTTTCTATAGTGACACTGAACCAAAATACCGAAATTGCTCAAGCCTTTAAAGAAAGCAGCAGCGAAAGGTTGCGGACGGCCTTTTAAGTGATGCCGTGGGGCTCTCAGGAATACAGATAGGATTCTGCCTGAGCTTCCCTGTCACCTCAGATCAACCGCGAACTCTGGTTCAAAACTTCCAATGCCTTTCGCAGGAACTGAGCAGAGAAAGAGAGGGAAAAAAAGCGAGAGGGAGAGAGGGGTCTTTTTGAAAAGTAGCTTCTGCACCGTTTTGATTGTTGCCACTCTGAACATCCAGAGCCCTCTTTGGCGGTTGCAATGGAAAGGATGAAACAGGGTGTGTATGTCAGATGCAACCTGTAGGCCTATTGCTCGAAGGCATTCACCTCCCCGTTCTGGGGCCACATCCACTTCAAGACACAATTCACTATTCATATTCCTAATGAGGGCACCCCTTCACTTCTTCCCTCCAGCCCCAGGTTGGCGAAGGGTGTCCCCTTGGGGCTCCCACTGTCTCCTGTTCTTCTTTCTATCACAGGAAAGTAAGTGTAGAAAATCGGGAAACATTCTGCTTTGAAGTTGGCGTGGGCTTCCATTTTGGGCATAAGATGTACGATTTAGTGCAAGACATCTAACCTCTCAAAACCTCACTTATTTCAGCGGTCAAATGTGTTAATGATATTCGCTTCAAGGAACTGTTTGTGGGTTAAGAGGATAGTGTTAGCATCAGCATGAAAGACGGGTGCTACTTGTATTTTTATGGCTTTCATCACGTGTGATTTTGGGTAGCTCTCTTCCTTAGGAGTTATGGCTCCTTGAGGCCCCAAGTGGATCCACAGCTCTAAGGATGTTGCTAGGACTCTGCCTCTCTTCCACTGTCTTAGCTCTGTCCATCTCTGTGTGTTGGCTCCTTCCTGCAGGCACACTCTCACTGTATGGTTAGGAAGACGGAAGATGGCAACCCTAATGTAGAATCTCGTCCTCACGATTTAGCATTCCGTGGGGGCAGGCTGCAGTGGAGTGGAGGAATCTTTTTCCCCTGTGATCCATATCTTAATCCCGAGGAAGACTGGCTGGCATGCTTGCGTCACATTTCCACCCACAGATCAGGCGTGGAAGATGGGAGAGTACATGCCAGAGTATCGGCTCCTACTGGCTCCCACCCTGGTGTCCTGGAGCGGGGTGGGCAGTGTGGATCCACCCAGGACTGCGTGAAATGGTCAGGGACAGCTATCCGACGGAAACAGACTGCTGGCACCAGGAAACGAGAAGGGCTCCTGGGAAGTCCAAACCAACAGATGTACATTGCAGTCCAAACACTGCTTAATAAGAGGATTAATCAACAAATGAATGATGGTGGGTTTTTGTGCAAAGTGCCCTGGTTTGGGAACAGGGCGAATGAAGTTCAAGTCCCGATGCCTGTGTTAACTTGCGCCATTTTGAACATTTAGACCTTGCCTCTCTGGGCCTGGTGTCCTGGGCTCTAGAATTTTCTGGTTGGATTAGAAGATCTCCAAGGCCCCTTCCAACTTCACATGTCTATTATCTCAAGCTGCTGCTCGTTAAGAGAGAATTGTAAGTTAATTGAAACAGGGCTCGAGGCAGGCTCTGGAGAAAATCATATAGACATCTATAGGTTAAGGAGAAGAGAAGAAACGACAGGCTTTCCCTGGCTTAGGGGAAGAGTAATTCAGAAGATGAAAAATAAATAAGACTAGCCGTCCTATTTGGGGCAGTGCTGTGCTCTCTTCAGGGAAAAGCACAGACGGGAACAGACGTTCTACAAATTGACCAAGGGAGGGTCAGGTTGTCCAGTGGGAGGGGTGAACTGGGGCCCTGGAGACAAGAATAGCACAGGAAAGCACATATTTGTTACCATTCTTAGGATTAAACACAATTTGGTGGGTGATTACTTAGTATTCCATTGAATAGATGAGGAAACAGGGGCTCAGAAAAGTGAAGGAACTTGGCCTTGTCACCCAGCCAGGTCTGGGTCAGAGGCCCTGTGCTCCACTCCTCGGACCCCATGGAAAGGTCCCAGCAGCACATGCCATGTGCTCACCTTAGATCAGGGATGGGGTGACTGTAAAATGGAGAGCCAGTGTCAGGCTACTCAACGTTCAAGGCCAGACGGGAGGGAGCAGAGGCCCGGACAGCCCACACTCACCAGCTGTCTGGGGACGAGGTGGGGGGGGGGGGTGGAGGAGGTGAGGGGGGGTGGGGGGTGGTTGTTGTCTGGTGCCTAGAGCCTGGAGTTCACCTCTCCTTCCTACCTCCCAGCACACCCGACAGGGGACTCAGAATGCCACAGAGGAGCTGTGCTATCTAAGGGTTTGAGTAGAACTGAATCCAAGGGACAGGCAGCTGTTGGTGGCCCAGACTGGAGTGGGCGGGCTGAGGGCTCAAGGCCCTGGGGAAGGCTGGGCCCTGTGCCTGCAGGTGCTGAGGCCCAGCTGGCTTTCTCAGACCAGCCTTCCTGCCTACTGGTCATTTTCTTCTCTTTCTGCTTCCTCTTGTCTATGTCTGCCCCTCTCTGAGATTTTTTTCTTTGATTTCATTTATCCCTTATGACTCCATTTGCTTTTTTTTTGTAAAGATTGGCACCTGAGCTAACAAATGTTGCCAATCTTCTTTTTTTTTTCTTTTTTTGTTTTTTCTCCCCAAATCCCCCAGTACGTAGTTGTATATTCTAGTTGTGGGTCCTTCTAGTTGTTCCATTTGCTTTTGAGTTTCTCTTTCTCTTCCAACTCTCTATTCATTTCCCTTCCCATCTGCTGCCCCTTCCTCTTTCCTGCCTTGCCATGTCTTCCTCTGCCTTGACTCCCTCTCTGTGCCTCTCTCCTACCCTCTCGGTTGCCCTCACTGGCTCCTGCCCTCTTGCCTTCTTCCTGAGCATGGCCCACTGGCCTCACGCAGAGCCCAGCTCCCTTTCCAGCTCAGGCCTGTCCCACCCTGGATCTGTAAGTACTGGGCAGCTCTTGCCTGATGGCCCGGGCCTGGCACCTGATGGAGGACCTCCCCCTCTGGGCCTGGCCACTTGTCCTCAACCCCTCTGAGGTCCTCTCAGCCTGGAAGTGTTGGTGAAGTGCCCCCTTCCCCCCAGATGGGGGCCTGGCTCTCTGGAGAGTGGAGGGGGCTGCAAGGGCAAGAAGCCAAGATGTGAGGCCCCAACCCCAGCTCTGCCCTCCACCTGGGCCAGCAAAGCTCCCCTCTGTCTGCAGGCCACCCCTTCCAGAGGATTCCACCTGCCCTCACCTACCACCTCTGACAGTGCGTGTGAGGGGCCTCGGGGACCCAGCTACCTGCATAGTGTTCCCTGTGTCCCCAGCCATCTTCCTGTTGTATTCCAGGGGCAGCCCTTTACCTCTCTGGTCTAAGACCATTCACTCATTCCTCATTCCATGAGCATTTGTTGAGTCCCTACTTTGTGCCTGGTATTGTGCTCGGGGCTGTCCTGACACCTATATAGTGGGAAACAAGCTGGCATGGCCCCTTTGAGCCCAGGGCTCATGTTTCATGGGCAAAACTCAGACAATCAAAGGAGAACTGATGATGCCAGGGGGCGAGGGCTCTGATGGGGGAAGCGCAAGACACTGTGGGCCCCGGGGGCGGCGGGGAGGGGGTGGTGGGTGGAGAATCTGCCTGAGCTGAGACTGGAGGATGTATTGGATTTTCCTGGTAAAGCTGTGGGTGTATTTGATGGTTGTTGGAGGGGCTGGAAATTGTCCAGGTAGAAGAAACAGCCACCGGGAAGGCGAAGATGTCAAGGAGAACAGCTCTCCCCTTACTTTATTCCCCAGGAGAACACACCTGCATCCTTCAAGACTCAGCCCCTTCTGGAACCTCCGTCCTCCTGAGCCCCTCCCCCATTCCTTCAGAGAGCCTTGTGTAACGATGTGACAGTGAGCCAGGTCCGCTCAATGGACGGGTGTCATCTCTGACATCCCAGAGCCTGGTACCAAACCTAGAATGTAGTCAATTGTCGGTGTTGTTGAGTTCTGATATATGAATGGATGGATGAGTGGATGCATTAAAAAAAAAAAAGAGCTCTAGGCGTGATCTGAACTCTGACACTGCCAAAGCTTGCTCCATCTGCCCGAAGTCCCTGCAGAAACACCGTTTCTTTCCAGTGTCCTGGGAATTTTGAAAAGGCTGACCCATCATTATCTCAGGCTGCCAAGAGCTCCTTTTTCTCCAAGAAATCAAACTAACCCCCAAATGGTGGGTGTGTTTGTGTGTGTTTCCTGCAAGCTGAGGCCTGGCTTTCGAGAAGTAATCAATTCCAATTGATTGGCAAAATCTGACTTGCGTTCCCCGGGCCTGTTTTGGATGGTAAAGTTCATTAAAAGCGGGCCTCTGGCAAGCCGACACCCCTCAGCGCTACCGTAATAAGGGCTTATTATGCCAAGCAGCAGGATCTGCCCTAAAGAGGCCCTGGCACGGCTTCGTGGGGACTTGCCCATCTGCAGCAATGTTTTTTGTAAGTGAGTAATTTGACCATGATAAAAACCCATGAGGAGTTTTTCTGAGCTTGGCGGGTGAAGGGCTTGGAGAGAGCTTGATGGAGAGGAGAGGGAGCTGTTTGCCTGCGGTGGCGTGGAAACCCCTTCCATCCCTCCCTGTCCTTCCTGCTCTGAACCCCACTGCTCAGACAGAGATTTTTTTTGGCACCACCGTCAGGAAAGTGGTTTGGTCCCTAGAAGACGAAGATGCTGCTTTTGAGCCCTGCGGCCCTTCCAAGAGGTGGGGGACATGTCTGTCCCATACTTGTTTGCTTTCAGAGGCTCCAAGGGCTGGAGCTGGGAAGATATAAATTTTCTGAACACGCACAGGGCAGCAACTTCCGGAAGTCATCAACTCTGAGAGCAACTGGCACAGGGCCCCCTGAGCGGGCGTTCCAATCCCAGAGGAGGAGTTTGCTTTTTGCTAATGTTTATGGGGTGCCCGTCATGTGCCAAGCTCTGAGTTGCGCTCATTCACACGCATCACCACCTTCACATTCTTGACAGCAACCACCAGGGCTGGACATCATTGACGCTCTGATTTGAAAGCAAAGCATGGTTTCTTTCTTTTCCATTTTAAAATGTTCGTGTGGAAGTTCTAAAATGTTATGTGAAAGAAGTGTGAAATTTTTTTTGAGAAATGGGGCTAGGGGATTAGGAGAAAGCTTGGAATTTTCACTTTACATCCTAAATATAGTATTCATAAATTTAAGAAGCAGTTATTAAAAGACTTGTTATAGAAAATTTGGAAAATATTAGAAAAGTAGGAAAGAAAACTATGCCACCTGTTAGATATGTAAACTAAGCCTCAAACGAACCCAAGTTCACATAGGTAAATGATGAGCCAGGGTTTGGCTTAAATTTGATAGTGGTTTCTGCCTTATTGGGGTTTCTGTAGTGTTTTCTCCCTAACCCTTGGTCCTAGGAGAGTGTCTGTTAGAGAAAATGGAAGAATGCACACTCAGATGAGACTGGGATACGGATGGTTGATTCACAGTCAATTTGCTTATAGTGTTTACTTGCTTATTAAAGGCTCTGAGAAGTCCTGCAAACTTATGAGTGAAGAACCCTCACCCCCTCCAACTCCTGTAAGCCTCCCATGGAATCTACATTCCACCAAACTAACTTGGGAAAATGCACGCTCCTTCTTGCCCCTGCCCGTCCAATCCCCTCCTTCCACAAGAGTCTTTGGAGTCTGTGTGGGCAGGTGGGGAGACCGTGGTAAAGGCAAGAGAGAAGAAACCTCAGAAAGTCACTGCTGGGAGGAGTAGTGGGAAACTTACTGGCTGAGCCATTTTTTTCTTTTTAACAGATGAGGAAACTGAGGCAGAGAAATGAGGGTGCCTCCCCCAAGGTCACAGAGGAAGTCAATGACAGGATTGGGATTTGAACCCAAGCCTCATGAGCAGGAGCTGGGGTCCCTAGCAGGTGTGGCCCCCCAGCATAGCCCTGAGGCTCAGGCCAGGTTCTGGTATGAGGCAGGGCCTGGCTGGCCTGGCTGTGGAGCGGTGAGAGTCTCCAGCAGAACAAGATCACGAACTCCAACAGTCAGCACCAGAAACGTGCCGCCCTGCCTGACTGCTGTTACTCTTTTTGCTACAGAGTAGATGTCATCTGTGGGCCTTGAGGATATACGGCACAGCTTCTGTCTGCTTTTCTTAGCAGCCCCACCTTTCTTTCCTGTGGCCCATCAAATTGGGCCACAACAGAGACGGAACTTGTCCTGGGGCCTCCTGGGGGCTGGGTCCCGTGCCCAGAGCTTTATCCAGCTCCCTCAGTCTGCCCGATGCTCCCGTGGGGCGGGCAATCCCACCACTCTCACACTCCAGAGAGGGCTGGGGCTGCGTTTTCACAGCTGAGAGCCAGGGCCCAGAACGCACTCCCCGTCTCCACGAGACCCTCACTGACCAATAGCTTTGAACGTGCAGCCGCTTCCACTGCCTCCTGGGGTTAGAGATCCCCAACTCGCCCACTCACGGATTTGCTTTGCCATCTTTCATTGAGCATGAACCAGAGGCCAGAAACCATCTAGGCACAAGAATCCAAAGATAGTCAGACATCTACTGGGGACAGTAGGACCACTGATCACGCTAAGTTCCAGGTGCAGGGAAGTTCAGGCAGCACCCCCGTGGAAGGGACAGCTGAGACGGATATTGAAGGACGAGGCAGGCTCAACACCATGGAGGCAAGAGATTGACTTTCTTTTCGGTGGAAACAGCTTAGCTAAAGGGGTGGGGGTGTGAACAGCACATCTGGAGCCCAGAAAAACAGGAGCCCAGGAACAGTGTGGATCTGGAGGGAAGGGAATACATGCAGCCTGAGTGGTGGGCAGGGGTCAGAGTGTAAAAGACGCCTCAAAGGTCAAATGGGTGGAATGGCATGAATACATGCACCTCTAGACAAGCTCTTCCCTCTGCATTGTGGGAGGATGGATTGGAGGGCCTCAGGGAATGAGGGAGAACCAGGAAGCAGACAACTGCGCCCTCCTGGTGAGGCCTGGACAGTGGAGTGGCACGGAGACCGTCGTGGGAGGGGGGCATGCCTGAAGGCGGGAGCCAGGGAGGGTCAGCTCAGGTGTGGGGCTGAGGATGGAGGCTCCCGGTCAACTTCCATGTCTCCAACCAGCTTGGCTGCAGAAAGCAGACCGTGGTCTCAATTCCACAGGATTTTATTCTTTCCACCGAGAATGAGCCATTAAATGCATAACTAAATATGATTTGATAGCTAGATCTTTGGAAGTCTCTTCCCAAATGATAAATCACCAGTCACTGTTTTAGGTCAGGTCTCAAACAGTAGCACACCAAGGGCAGGACGAGGGGGATGGCCCGCACTGGGTGTAGGTAATGAGAGTGCCTTGTCGGCAGAGAATTCAATAAAAATCGGGCGACTTTCTGCTCTCGGCGTGTGCTGGCAATTCTAAACACTGTCAGGGATACACTACCCCTCCCCAGCAGGCGGACTTCTCCTGCCACTGACTGGGCTTTAATTTTGGGGTTTGGACATTCGGCCACCAAATTTCCTGGCTGGTTTAAGCTAATGTCATTTAGAGAGCCTTGCATTTTTCGAGCCCTGGAAATGGCTCCATTTAGCAGGCTACTAAGTCTAGATTTGACGGCTTTTCAGCCCCTTCCCCAAGAATATTTTTAAGGTCCTCACTATCCTTCTCTCTCCTCCCCTTTCGACTCCAGAACAAATTGCCTTCAAGTGCCAGGAGAGCTTCTGAGCTTCTTATCAGCAAATCTTCGGGCATGTTAGTGACCAAGGCCGCTCCCAGCCCGTCTCCAGGGCCCTAAATAAACCTCATAAGTCATGCAAATGTTCCCCGAAGGAACCTGAAATGTTTGGCCTTTCTCTGGGGGCAGCAAAAATGATTCACAAGGAATACACAAACTCTTACCCGTGGTGGGTGCTGTGGCAGGGCCTCTGGGTATTAAGGCTCTAAATAAAGCTGTGTAGTGAGTGGAGTGCGACTGGGGGAGCAGCTGCAATGACCTTCTGGAAAGGATCTTTGGGGCACCTCCTGAGAGGCCAGAACCTGGCAGCTGGCCCGGAGGAGGGCCGAGATCAAGGCTCTTCCCAGGCAGGGCTCGAAGGCCTGGTTGTAGATTGCCCAAGCTTGGGTGGGCCCGAGGGAGCAGCCAGCAGCATCCTCAGCAGTTCCTGGAGCTGAGGGTCTCTTGCCTGTCTGCCTTAAGTTTTCAGGAGCAGATTCTGGGGGTCTGAGTTTGGAGCGGGGATGGTGGTGGGGTGAGGATGGGCCAGGAATCCCTGGACATGGCACCTGGACACAGGGACACGGCACCCTCCAGGAACGATATTTCATATGCTCCCCCTCGACCAATGTTGCTGCTCCAGAGAAAAGTCAAGCTCCTGCCTTGACTCTAGGCCCTGGTGCCTCAGCTTGAGGCTGCAGTGCTGGGCCACGCCCATCTCTCCGGTGTGTGACTCTAGTCCTTGCCACCTAGGCCCAGGTTAGAAGCTGCAAATGTAACAGTTGTCACCTGCAGGTGTGGGATTTGCATTTGATGGTTATGGGCAAACACCTGGGTGAGGCTGCTCCGCTGGTGTTCCTTGCGACAGCTCAGCTCAAGCGAGACCCGGTCCCTTGCCTTCACCCAAACTCCATGTTGATACACAACTGCTTGACCTCTCGTAACCCTTTAGGTGAAAATGGCACCTTACCGTGGCTTCAATTTTTGCTTCCTGGTTACTAGTGAGGACAAATACTCTGATGTGCGTTGGCAGCTGGTACTTCTGTTTCCGTGAATTGCCAACTCAAATCCTTAGGTCATTTTCTGTTGGTTTGTTGCATCTTTTCCCTATTGATTTGTAGACATTTTTTTTTTTTTTTAAAGATTTTATTTTTTCCTTTTTCTCCCCAAAGCCCCCCGGTACATAGTTGTGTATTCCTCGTTGTGGGTTCTTCTAGTTGTGGCATGTGGGACGCTGCCTCAGCGTGGTCTGATGAGCAGTGCCATGTCCGCGCCCAGGATTCGAACTAACGAAACACTGGGCCGCCTGCAGCGGAGCGCGCGAACTTAACCACTCGGCCACGGGGCCAGCCCCGATTTGTAGACATTTTTATACATTCTCATCATTAATCTTTTTTATCATTAATATTGTGTCTGTTATATACTTGGAAAATATTTTTTACTCAACTTTGTAAGCCAGGGTTGTGTTCCCTTCACTGCATTTGTGTTTAGAAGGCTTGACTTATCCCAATGTTATAAATACATTTCTCTGTGTTGTCTCCTAATTGTTTGATATTTTTATTTGTTCAATGCTTGACAATTGAATTCTGGAACTTCTTTTTGTGAATGATGTTAGGTAGGGAGTAGGTTGGAATCTATTTGGTCCCTTATGTCAAATGAACAGCCCACTTGTTCTCACGCCATTTACTGAGCTGCCCAACGTTTCTCAATTGTTTTGAAATATTTCCTTTGTCATGGAGCATGTTCCTATGCATGTGTGTTTTTATATATATAAGCGTGGACGTGCATTACATACACATACGTATATATCTGTATATCTGGATTCTCTACATTTATATAATTTTAATGGAAAACTAGGGGGAGGGTAAAGGACGCATTATGGCTCTGGTGCCATTTTTGAGGGTGTTGATCAACAGCAGTATAACAAATCTTTGCTAAGTCTGTATGGCCTAGTACATATTTAGCAAATTGCTCAGCTTGTGGCTGAACATAAAGATCTACGTTTCCTGGCGTCCTTGCCTTCTGGAAACTCTCATGGCCTCATCAGTGGGCAGACGTTGGACATGTTTTCAAGGCTGAGAGACTTACAAATAATTAAATTGGCATCTAAAATCCTAGATTGGATCCTGGAACAGACGAAGACATTAGTAAAAAACTGTTGATATCCAAGTAAAACCTGTGGTTTAGTTAATAGTCTTGTACCAATGTGAATGCTTTAGTGTTGACAAACCTCCATGATGATGGAAGACATCAGCATGAGGGGAAGCTGGATGAAGGGCGTATGGGAACTCCCCATCTTACCTTTTCAACTTTCCAGTAATCTGAAATTCTTCAAAGAGAAAAAGTTTGTGTAAGTACTTTTTAAAAATTAGCATGTAAAGTTAACGCAACAGTGGATGTGCCATCACCAGCTTCCCCCGGGCAGTCAGTGAGTGTGTCCCCAAAGGCAGAAGTGTGTGGCTTCCCAAGGAATCTTCACCCATCTGGAATTTAGTTCTCGTTCTTCTCATCCATGAAACGGAGGAAAGGTGTGGGATGATCTCCAAAGCATCTTCCACATTTCGGAGACAGGGTTACTTGCTCTTTTAGGAAGTCCCTCAACTTAGACTTCTCCACACATTGGCAAATTTCGCACTTGATAGATGCCTAATCACTCTTGTCTCCAAGCAGGCATAGGTCATCAAGTTGTAACTGAAAAAGCAGGATCTCAGGTCAGAAGAAAATAGTTTGAATTGCAGGTCAACAAAATGACCAGCTGTTGTCCTTTGTTGTGGCAATTAAGTTCTTAGAGTCTCGCTTTGCTTGTCTTTAAAATGGGGACTAAAATTCTGAAGCCACCAGGTTGGTCCGATGGTGTGTAGTGGTTATGTTCGTGTGCTTTGCTTCTGTGGCCCCACCCAGGGTTCGCAGGTTTGGATCCCCGGCGTGGACCTAGCACCACCCGTCAAGCCATGCTGTGGCAGCCTCCCACACAAAATAGAGGAAGATTGACACAGATGTTAGCTCAGTGAGGATCTTCCTCACACACGCATAAAAAAGCAAAACAAAAAACTGAAGCCTCCCAGAGCTGCAGTGACAACAGAACGTGGTATGCATGTGTATGGAAAGCATACCTCTCAGTCCCCAGGGTGTTGTCAGTGCTCAATGAACACAGCTCGCTCCTTCCTTCCGTCACCCTTGCAGCATTTTCACTCCCATTCAGATTAATACAGCCTCAAAGGAACCCTGGTTAACAGCCGAAATCCCATTTAGAGTTCTTCACTGGCATCTCTAAACTGTCATATCACTCAGTGCTTATGTTTCTTTCCCAGTGCTGGGGACAATCAAGCAGGCGAGATGCTTTCTCAGGAATGCAAAATATGATATGTTGCATGGGGAAGACATCTGAGTTGAAAGGAATTTTTGTAGGCTCACTGTCACCAATGGGATAACAGGAAACAAAACAAGTAAGACTCAGGCAGTACACGGGTGGTGTCAAATTTCTTAAAAAGTAGGCACATAGACCTGGCAGAGGTCTAAATATCAGCCCTGTCCTGGGGCACAAAGCAAAGAGGTAAAAGTGGGAGCTTTGGCAGGGCCCCACTGCATCCCATAGCAGGGGACGGAAGGCCTGCTTCCTATATTCTGCCCACAAACGGCGCCTCCTGGAGCTGTGCCACTTGCCGCCTCCAGAGGGCGCTAGGCAGTCCTGGGGCCACACCCTGGCTCCCTGCCCTGGGGAGCCAGCTGAGCCAAAATCGCTTAATCCCTTTAGGCTTGACATCTGTTTGTAGAATGGGGGCGGGATTAAATGAATCAATAGGATCTATATCACCCACTGTAATACAATTTTTTTTTCTAGATGTCATTAAAATTAGTTGCATAGAATACATCGCTAGGTCAAATTCCCCTTTGCTTGGCGTTACTGAGACTGTCTGAAAAAATAGGGGATAATGGGCAAAAAGCAGAGTGTATGAGGCCATGCATGGTATGATGCCATCTTTGCAAAGCACATAAATAAGAAAAACTAAACAGTATACTACTAAGGGATACCTAGGTACGTAATGATGTGTGCATATATATGATGTATATCTATATGTTATATCTAGACAAGCCATCTGGTGATCTAGGATTGCACAGTTCAGGATGAGACTCCCTCTGGCAGGGAGAAGGCAGAGGTGGGCCAAGAGAGGAGGCCTCAGCGCTTTAGTAACCACGCTATTTCCCAGGCCCCGTGGGTGCACCGTGGGAATGGGTTTTACGATTTTGCGTTATATCTTGTGTATACCTAATGTATATTTCGTTATGTCTCGATTATTACATAGTTTAAAGAAACCCAAGGCAACCACTCTGAAAGCAAGTTTACTTTAAAAGGTTTATCAAAGGGGAAAAAAATCCAAAGCACATTATCAGCCATCAGATGTAGAGAGATCAGCTTGACACCGACACTCCATACGACGTCAAGCTTCCAGACCCGTTCTGTTCATCTCTCCCTTTCCTTCTCAGGCACACAGGCCGTGCGTGGAAATCTGTGTCCACCTCTCCCTGCTTTGCACGGGCCATCATTGGCTTTCTGCTCTGTCTGTCTTCTCCCTTGAGCTCTGGCCCTGCGGCAGGAGGTGGAGGGTGTTATTTTCACAGGAGGTTCGTTGTCTGCTTTTCTTTCTTCTCCTTTTTTCCATCTAAGGAGGAGGAGCAACACACCCTTTCCGCACACTGAACCCCCATGCCTCCCCTCTCTGTTATCTGCTCCTACTAGATACGGTTACCTGTATAACATCCCAGCATCGGGCACTCAGCAAATACTTATCTCCTCTTCCCCTTCCTTGACATGCTCGCTCTCAGTGTCTCCATCCCTAAAATGGGGACAACAATACCTACTTCAGATGGTCATTGTGACAATCCTGGAAGAAAGTCATTGTGGTCACCCCCAGCATGGGACCTGGAAGAGAGGAGACAGTCTAGAAACAGATTCTTTTCCCAGCCGACTTTGGTGTGAGCAGGCCAGTTTGCCTTTTTCGGCCTTAGTATTCCTGTCTGTCGAGTGGGGATATCCATTTCTGCCTGTTTGTGGGGCTCATAGGCAGTGATGGAAGGGGAAGCGCTTGGACAGATTAGAAGCATCCTCCGGAAGTTCCAGTAGAGGAGTGTAAGTGTCACCAGAGATTTGGAGCATCTGTCCAGGCAGCTATCTGATGGTCCAGGTGTCCCTCATCGGTCAAGGAGACTTTGGTCGCGACAGCAGCAGTTTCACGTGGTTCGGGGCCCTCATGGCCCAGCCACACTCCTTTGCCTTCCCTTCTGCTCGCCTGGTTGGCTTCGAGTTGAAGGCCCTGCTCGCAGGCATGGGACCCGACAAGATGAAGGCACTCTGCAGAAATCTGTCATCCCTGGGCCATGGGTCACAGGAAGGTCCTGGCCTCTTCCTCCTGTTTCCTCTCAGAGCTGAGGGCAGCTTCTCTGACTTCCATGACCTACCCCGCAGTCTGGTCGGCTTTAGCTGGGGACTTCGCCTTGCACCACAGCTGTGACACTTGACACGATTTGCAACATATGGAAATCAGCCCCTTGCCACCTGGCCTGTGAGTGGTTTTCTGGTTTCAGACCCCAGAATGGGTTGGGATGCAGACAGGTCTCTCTCCTGCCCCAGAAAGCAGACAGTGTTCACAAAATGGCTTTTGAATGACTTGTCAAAATTGGGCAAGAGAGGACAGCAAGGGCTTGTGGCCTCAGAATTCAGGGATGGGCAATGGGCCTCAGCCTTCGGGGTGAGAGAGCCAGTTGCCCTTTCAACCCTCTTGTTCCTGCTCGAGGGACCCCTTGCTCACTAGGCTGCATTCCCTGCGGCCCGTCATGGTCCTTTTGTTTTCTCATTCCACCTTGGCCAGGTTTTAGCTGCACGACCTTAGACAAGTGACATAACCACCCCAAACCACAATGTCATCTTCTGTAAAAAGGCAAAATGATGCCTTGCTGACTTATTGGGAAGATTAGAGCTAATGCATGTGGAATCCCCAGCAGCCTCCCAAAGGCCCAGAACATTCTATTTACTCTGGAAGTTCTTGCTCTGTAGCATTGTTGTATCATTAGCACATAAAGCCTGCCTTGGGGCACAATGTGGGTATTTCATGACTGTCCGATTATTGTTTGCATAAATTCTAAAATCTTAAAATGGGAAGCTGGAAGGAGTAGAAGTTTTTAGCTGAAGTCTCTTTGTTCTTTTTCAGTTTGAGAAACATTTGCTCATTTTTTTTTTTAGATATTACTTTTTTCCTTTTTCTCCCCAAAGCCCCCTGGTACATAGTTGTATATTCTTCGTTGTGGGTCCTTCTAGTTGTGACATGTGGGACGTTGCCTCAGCGTGGCTTGATGAGCAGTGCCATGTCCGCGCCCAGGATTTGAACCAACGAAACACTGGGCCGCCTGCAGCGGAGTGCACGAACTTAACCACTCAGTCATGGGGCTAGCCCCCAACATTTGCTCATTTTTAAGATTCATGGCATTGAGTGAATTTATTTCTTCCCTCTCATCATGGAGGTCGTCCCACATCTGCTTGCCTAGTGGCCTCTGAAGGCTGCGTCTCCTTTTCTTTGTTCATCTCCTCATTGGGGGTTCATCTCAAACTCACCCACGGCTCCTTGGGTCCCGGTCCTTTGGACAAGCTGGATGCAGACAGCCTAACACCCAGTCAAGGCTGTGTTCCTGCCTCTGACAGATGAGGTCAGGCTGCACTTGGCATATTTAAAATGTGTTTTTCCTAACTTGCTGCCTCATAACAAAGGAAAAGCCAAATCACACCCTCATTAGCTTCAAAGAGAAATACTGATGTTTGTTTTTTCCTTTTTCTTGCATTGGCAAGAGATTTAGTTTTGCTTAAAGGAAACACAGATGACGCTAATGAGACCGCAGTGTCTTAATTTGCATATTAGATGAGATAAATATTGAGCTAATTAACACCTAGGATGAATTTTCATTGCCTGGGACAATTGTTCAATGGTGAGAGGGGTTCTCTGTTACTTACCCAGGAATGGAACCATTTGAAGGGAGAATCTCATCCCCACAAATACTTCAGGCCAACCCAAAAATCCTCCCAGAAATGCCATCCAGGATCCTTATTCTAATTTGTAATAAATCCCAGATCCCCTTTCGAGTTAACCCTGATCCTGTTGGCCAGAGACACGACACAGACAGGTCTGCCTGGGGCCGGCCCTGTGGCCCAGCGGTAAAGTGTGCACGTTCTGCTTCTCGGCGGCCTGGGGTTCACTGGTTCAGATCCCAGGTGTGGACATGGCACCGCTTGGCAAGCCATGCTGTGGCAGGCGTCCCACATAGAAAGTAGAGGAGGATGGGCACGGATGTTAGCTCAGGGCCAGTCTTACTCAGCAAAAAGAGGAGGATCAGCAGATGTTAGCTCAGGGCTAATCTTCCTCGAGGAGGGGGAAGAAAAAGTTCTGCTTGACAGACCAAAGAAGAGCTGTGTGGGGTTTGGAGGAGCTGGGGGCAGGAGAAGTTGGTCTGTCCCATCCAGGGTTCTGGAAAAGGGCCTGGAAAGGACAGCTTGGGTTGGACAGTCATTTATTCTAGTAGGAGGACTGGCTGCGTAATTTGCTGGGCGCAGTGCAACATGCAAATGCAGGATCCCTTGTTCAGAAATTAATGAATTCAAGACGGCAATAGTAGAACATCAAACGTGGTAGAACATCAAATAGTAGAACCAAATGTGGCCCTTCTAAGCGGGGGACCTGTCCTACTGCGCAGCTCCCATGTTCGTGAAGCCCGCCCAGTCTGCTGAGCGTAAGCTTTATAGAGAAAAAAGAAAGAGGAAAAAAATTTCTAAAGGAAATATTTCTCCTCTAGCTCATTTCAATGAATTAGACAAATTTAAATGATTATAAATAAAATTAAATGAAAAAAGAATGCTCAGCCCAAGGCCTGCCCTGGTTCTGAAGCCCCTCCCCTCCCCCTCTCCTCTTTGCATCTGTGTGCATTTGTGATTCCGCTGAAGAGGGCTCTTGATTCTTGCTCCTCCTCCCACGCTCTCCAGAATTGCTCCCCAACCTTCAACAATGCTTGCTCAACTTCCACTTCCAAGTGGTAAGCTTTGCTCTGCCTATTGTATTTTAATTGCTTTCTCTTTTGCTTTTAATGAGCAATCAGGGCTATTTCTTTATTGAGGACCTGCTGGCCAATTTCAAGCAGAGTGTGTGCCTATGAAAGGAACAGGTGAAATCCCCATTCTAGGGCGGGAGTAGCTGTGGGGAGGCCTGGAATAGTCATCTATCTAAGGAAAAATGTCCACTTAACTTGCAGCCTTAATTCAAAGGAAATGTCAAGTGCTCAACTAACTATATGCTTTGTGGCAATTGCAGAGAAGCTGGGAGGGAGGGTGGGAGAGAATAACAGTGACTCCAGCCACTGCGGGGGAAATTAGCTTAGGTAGGTGTGCGGGCCTGTGTGGTGGTGCGCCCCTCCGTTTAATGCCCAGTGTTGCCCATCAGAATTAACTCCCTAGCAACAAGTAGGCAGGAAATAAATGCCAGAGTATTGTGGGCTAAATAAGAGAGGCATAAACTCGTCATTATAGGGTAAGGAGCTGTATTGTGTAGGGCACACTACATTTTGGGATTGCCCAGAAGGAATGGTCCTTTTACCCCCAAGTCTTCTTTCCTTTAGTGATTCATAATGTTGCCAGTGGGGTATTGGTTTCTTCGAATTTTGCATTTTTCTACAGCCACCTTGGTGCCCTGTGCTCAGCTGGCTGCCAATACAAGCCTGTTGATTGACTGACAGAGATGTAGGAAGCCATGAAATGAGTCTTCTTCCTGAAGAAGTGGAAACCACGTGCCCTCAATTACTGCCTTTCCTCTTGGCTGGAACTCTTCAGTATGACAAAGGCATCAGGTTACAAAGGGATGTGGGGAATTGTCCTAGCAGTACCACAGATGTCACATGCGTCCCAAACTCTCGGAGACAGCTGAGCTCAATGATAGGAAACGTGGCTGTGCATCTGTGTCCTTCTCGTGGGGCTCCCTCGTGCCTTGCAGGGTAAACTTTCCAGGTTAGACCTTTAACAGCCTTTGCCCCAAATGGGAGCAGGATCTTCACACCTGCCAATTTGATGACTTAGGTCAAACTGAGCAAGTATTTTGTGTGAGTTAATTTTTTTTTAAACTAAACCATTCAAATGACAAATTATAACACTTTATAAAGGCAAGCTCCCACCCCTGACTACCCGAAAACTATTGAAAAATGATTTGCTTCTTTCAAAAGGGAAGACTGGACATTTGGAAGGTCTGAGCATTCATTCCATGATATCAGCCATCAATGTGGCTGAGTGAACACGTCATATGTTGTCGTATGTCTTTGCATTTGTGCCGGTGTCCTGCCGTGGGCTTGCTGGTTTTCAGATTGATGCACTCCTTGGCAATATGAGATATCTCAGATTATGTTATTATTATATTATATTTCATATATGACTGTGGACCATTATGTTAGTCTGCTAGGGCCGCCAGCACAAAATGTTACAGACTGGGTAGCTTAAACAACAGAACTTTATTTTCTCACAGTTCCGGAGGCTGGAGGGCCAAGATCCAGCTGTCAGCAGGGTTGGTTTCTTCTGAGACCTCTCTCCTGGGCTTGTAGATGGCCCCTTCCCTCTGTGCTCACATGGCCTTTTCTCTGTGCGTGTGCGTCCCTGATGTCTCTCCGTGTCCCGATCTCCTCTTCCTGTAAGGACAGTAGCCATATTGGATTAGCACCCAACCAAGTGGCCTTATTTTGACTCAATTACCTCCTTGAAGGCCCTATCTGGAGATCAGGGCCTCAACATATGGATTTTGGGGAACACAATTTGGCTCATAATGGTTATCAGGTCCCTTCGCTTCACATTACCAAGTGCAAATTGTTCGAGGTTGGCGATTAATTGAAGGCATTTGAAGGGATTGGGCAAAGACGCTCTCGGGGGCAGGGAAAGGATGGAGCTGTGTTTCTTCTTTCGCCACAGGCCTCAGGCGTCCTGCAAGTCACCACAGCCCTGCCCCTCCTCCTGTGGGTGCAGACCCTGCATGGCCTGGCACTAGACGGTGCAGACTCCACCAGCCTGGGCTTTTTCTGCTCCTCTCCTGCCAGCACAGATGCTCACAGACCCTCTGTTGCTGAATTTTACTCTTTGGTTGATAGTGTTATTATCAAAGTTTTATTAGTGATGACATAGATATAAGGGGATGGAGGTGAGAAATGTAGAGACTGGGGGAAGGTTAGGGCTCATCACTGTTTTGTTTTGCAGTTTTGGTCTTTGATCCATCACTCTTTCTGTCTGTCTCCTGCCCCCTCCCTTCCAGGTGCACTCTCTGAGGGCAGAAAGCCTCTGACAAGCAGAGAAGGTAGAAAGGCAGCAGGACTTTGGCCTGGGCCCAGGTGGCTTGCTTTGCTCAGCTTGGAACTGCCCATTGGCTGCTGTCAGGTGGCTTGTAATTCATGGTTTCTGGTCAAGAAGGAAGGGCCAGGAAGCCCCACCTGCAGCCCCCCAGCTCTGGGTCCGTGCCAGGGCCTTCCATAGCTTCTCTCTGCTGGGGAAGCCTTGGGGGCTGCAGCCCTCCCATGGAGCCCACTCCCCTAGCAAGCCCAGACCAGTCTCTCTGGCATCTGTGATCTGGGATGGAGCAATGCCCTGCTTCTGAAGGCCATCTCGCATGTCACTTCTTGCCCTTTGAGGTCCGAAATAGCTGTTCTCAGTGGCGATTTCCCTGCTTGGTTCTGTTCTTCCATAGAGATCATAGTTCATGCTTGAAGAAGTGATGCCTAAGAGAAAAACTCTGGGCGAGGAAAGCAGGAAATTTACCACTCATACAGCGCGTCTGCCTCTCACCTTGCTTCAGCATTGCTCTCCCTTTAAGATCCACTCGCCCCTCTTCTGAGAGGTCTCCCTGACGACGCCAGGTACATGGATCTCTGAGCACCCCGGAACTCCTCAGCAGCACCCCTGGGACAGAGCTGCTAACCCTGTGCAGACACTATTTGGGGCAGAGCCTCTGGCCTCGAACCTGATCTTCAGAACCCAGCATGGAGCTGGATACACACAGTCATTCAATAAATACGCATCGAATGAGCAGAGTGAAGTGAACATCTAATAACAGAGCTCCTCCCACCCCCACACCTGTGCAGGTGTGACTGCTTCGGGGAGGCCACCTCTCCTTCCTCTGCATAGCCTTGCACGTTTGTCTAACTTTCGTGTGCATAGTACATGGTAATTATTTTTATTTACATCTCACCCTCCCCCTGACCCTAGCAGAATATGGCCCATTCTTCTTGGTATTCTCCAAACCGAGGGCCAAGTATGGCCCTGTGAAGGCACATGACATGACATGACTGCTGAGTTCAAGTATGCTTAACTAGGAAGAGAAATGATCCTGTTGCTTAAAGGATTCTGGATCTGGCTTTGGCTAATTTGGAAGCAATTACTTAATTTATTCTCTCATTTTTTATGGAGCAAGTGTTATGTCAAGGCAGGGTCCCAGGCATTTACAAATGAAAGAAGTGTGTATTTGTTGAGTTACTTCCACGAACTAGCAACTCTCGAAGAGGCAACCTCACTACATCTCACTTGAATAGGATCAGGGATCGGGTCTGTTTTGTTCACTGCTCAGTTCCCAGTGCCTAGATCAGTGACTGGCAAATATCTCTCCACAGTATTGGTAGACTACATGAGTGAACAGCCTGTGACATAGATAGTATTGTAGCATTTTACAGAGAAGTGAAATCACTTGCCAAAGCCCATTCAGTTATTCCCTGGCAGAGCCGTGATTCAAATCTGGCCTGTTGGACTCCATGGGACATGGTGTCTCCATGTCTCTCCATCCTCTCCCAGTCTTGCGTGAAAACAATGTCTCCAGTGTCATCAACTGAGGGCACAGATGCTGTCATATGAAATGGGCCATGAGTGTGGTCCAGAAACAGTTCTAGGTGGGACTGGACAAAGGGTGGGTTATTATTAGAATTATTATTAGGTTTTTCTGCAAAATATCAGCGGAGGACTCAAAGAGAGGGCCATAATTAGCTGGGCCTCATAGAATTAGAGACTCATAACCTTCACATGATGGTCCCCAAAGGAACCTGAGTGGTGGGCACCAGGCCTGTGGGAAAGGCAGAGTTTGGCTTGACCACCACTTGTTTGCCTGAGGGAATTAATTCATCAAACTTATATCGAGTATCTAGTCTGGGCCTGGATCCTGGAATGGATGAAGCATGGCCTGGACCCTCAAATAACTCATGATCTGCTCAGCGAAACAGAATCAGTCTTACAACTTGGCCACGTGGTAGGATGATGGTCGCTATACAGCCCTGTTGTGTGGGGGGTCCTTTGGCGATCTTGTGGTGGTGGTATTATCTGGATGTTTCTCTGGGAGAGAGTCCCAGGTCTGAGGGTGTTTATTGGCCAAAGGCTGATGAATGGAGCCTTTGTTTTTCACCCAAGTAATCATCTCTAAATGAGCAGGCACCCAGCGCCCGCTGTCAACCCAGAGCCGAGGAGAAATTAAAGCTCTTGATCTTCAATTGATCAACTATTAAAGTCACAGCGTGGCATGTTTCTGTGCTTTGTCTTTTGCTTTGTTTAATATTTGCCTTCTTGGTTGGAGTGGCACTCCTTCATTGGAGACACATGGGACGTGCTTCTTGGTGATTTATGCCATGGAGGCTCCAATTTGTGGGATAGATAACAGGTGCTCTTTAGGGAGCGTTAAAATGACATTGTTGTGGAATATTTATGCTAATGAATAGCTCAAGTGATCACTCCTGCGCTGATGGCTCAGGAGTAGCTGTCACTGCTTGAGGAGCAGGTTATGGTGTCAGCCTCCTCGATGTCCATATTCCCTGGCCTTTTATGAAAAGGGAAGAGAGGCGAAAGACTCTCACTTATTTATCCCCAATTGTGGACCTGCTTTTTAAGATATTTTAACTCATTTATTTAATTCCACTGGCACCTCTGCAAGGAGCCATGATTTACCCCATTCTGCAGATGAGGGAACAGAAGCTCAGAGAGCTCGAGCAGCCTGAGGTCACACAGCTTGTCAGAGGCATAGCCTGATTTGTCTGGTTGGAAAATCAGTGTCTCTTTTCCCTATAATACTCTCCAACGCTATAGAATTTCACTCACTGGTTTTCAAGATGGCTTGCTTTTGTGCATTTTCTGGGATAGTTGGAAAGATAAAGTGTTGAGAAAGAGCTGGGTCTAATCCGACAGATGAGGTGAGGTGGGCTCCTGTACACCTCTCATCCCCCTCTCCAGGCTGGCCTGATTCAAAAAATGTGTCTCAGGAACCCAAGTAGCAGGGCCTGGTGGAGAGACTGGGAGCAATTACTATGCCCTAACCATTATCCTGTACACTTTATACGGGCTCACTTTTTTAACTCACAGAACAACCCTATGTGGTATATACTGTTCCTCGCATCCTCAGAGGATGAAACAGAGACATAAAGATGATAAATGAGTTCTCCAGTGTCATCCGACAACCAGGAGACAGGCCAGGGATTTTAAACCACTGACATCTAACTCCAAAATCCATGCTTTTTCTATTCGTTCACCAGGTCTCCTATTTGGGCAAATGGAAAAGTAAAGAAACATTCTGAGGGAATGTGAATAAGTGAGGGTCATGGGAAAGGAGCAGTTGTGTTTAGAGGGGGCGGGCCATTCTGTGTGAGGGGAGTCAGGACACAGGAAGTGACCTTCTGGGAGGCAGAGCTGGCCTTGGCTGCTGGTCTGTGGAGAGCAAACCTTTGCAGTTGCCCAATGTAGGAGAGGGCCAAACTTCTCACTTTGAGAAGAGGGTAAAAAGGCCCTCTCCCCCTCTGTATAGGGCATTAGAAAGACTGAACTAAAGATGAAGGGTGTCCTCTCTTTGAGATTCCCATGTACCTCATGCAGGAAATAAAAAGAATGAAACAATCATCATATTTGCCCTAAATATTCTCCTCACTTCACACTTCCCATCTCCTTTCCAATATCCTGACAAAGGTTGTGGTGGTGGTGGTGGTGGGGGGTGGGTGGTTGGTTTTTGTTTTGTTTTATGACGGCCGGCAACAAAGCCAAGTCTGGTTAGAAAGAGACACATCCATTCCGCTTTCAAAAGTGGGACTGAGGAAGCAGGAGAGTCTATTTTGTGTTCTGTTATCTCTGATATTTGGGACAAAGTGATCACAGTCAAGATTGTAATCAATGGTGGAAGGGGGACATTTAATAGTGTTACACAGGCTGGGTCGTGGCTCTGGCGGGGGAAGTTTAATAGTGTTACACGGGGTGTGCCCTGGCTCTGCGCTATGGGCTTTGGATGGCAAATAGGAAGTGATTCCTGCTGGTAAAAGGGGTTTAAAAATGCACAGGGCTGAGGTAAAAGTAGAAGTTTGCCCCAGGGCTCACGGTGCAGCCCCAGTTGTGGCACAATGCTGCCAATCCTGAGCTTTGCCTACAAAGGCCAGGACCTCCCAGGTTGGGCGTAGGACAGGCGCCAACTAATAAGCAAACTTGAAGAGTTAGGAACATGGTTGCTGAAGCCAAGAGTAGACAGTCCAGGGCGTAAAGAGCACGGGGAACAGAGTCTCAGGGCACTCAGTCATTCATTCACAACGTGTTCACTGCGGGCCTGCTAGAGAGGGGATGAAGAGAGACTCATCGTCCTCTTAGAGCCCACATCCGAGGAGCTGTGATCTGGACCAGCAATGAGCTGCACCCTCCCCAACCTGGGCTGCAGATTATTGGCCACTCTTTAGAGCAGTGATTTTCAAATGGGGGGGTCTTGTTAAAATGCAGATTCCGATTCAGTAAGCCTGAGGTGGGGCCCAAGATGCCGCGTTTCTGTCAAGTCCCAGGTGCTGCTGATGCTGTGATCCTGGGTCTCCCTGTTAGGAGTGAAGCTTAGGTTCAAAGGCCACCGTGTTTTCTACTGGGTCTATTTATTTCAGTGTGTGGAGTAACACGAACCGAGTTCTCCTTGCAGAGTACGAACTTCAGCATCTTTGATAAATCCATTCACCGTCTTGCGGAAGAGGCTGGAGATAAAGATGCCCTCTTAGTGGAGATAGAGACCTCCAGAAGGCACAGTTGTCTGAGTCTTAGAGGCAACACTCTTTTGCCTGGCGTGGAACAGGTCTGACTGCAGTTTGATATTCTGTTTTGGCTGGATTTCAGGGGCTGCCCCTAATTGTGTGGAACTTGAACTTGGTCCAAATATATAACACTTTTATCACTTTGTATTTTTAGGAGCAGCCCCAGGCCACAATTTGTTCTTTTTGTCTCAATAAAGACAAATCTTTTTCTGGTCATGAGTGTCTGTGTTATTATCCACACATATATCATCCACACATATATACTCTCCATCGTTTCTGATTAAAATTTTAAAATCGGCCCACATATCAGCAACACGTGGGCCACCTTTAGCCCCCAAACTCCCACCTCCCAGTTCCATGCTGGGATTTCAGCAGTTCCCAAACTTCCAGTTTGGGGAGGCTTGGCTTCCTATGCATGTTCTGTTGTGACTTCTCTATAACCAACGCACAGAAGCTGTGAGGACAAGGACGTCAGGGTGGGGAACTGAATAATGGCCTCCGAAAATGGGAAATCTATTTAAAGTGGGAGGCCATCTCGTCAGCACCCTTGGTAAACATTAAAAGGCGGAGGCGTTATAACCTCGGCATTAGCTCGGAGAGACAAGCAACAGAGTGCAGCAGGCTATCAGGAAGAGGATATGGTGTCTGGAAATGAGGGCCCAATGCCCGACGAGGAGCAGAAAGTCCAGGCCTTTTTCATTTGGCCAGAGATCAGCAGCTTCTGCTCACAAAAGAGTTCCTGCAGGGATGGAATTTCATCGGGGAGAAAGGGGACCGACACACAGCCGGCAGAGGCAGACGAGTTTCCGAGACCAAAAAATGCAGTCTAGGGCAAATGCTATTTACTCTAAAATATGAACTACAAAGAGGGTAATTGTTTAATCATCTGGGGCCTTTAAACAATTCACTTTTTTGCTGTTCTCTTCATTCTGGCACCATTACCTCTGTGCGGCCCACCTGTTCCCCTGCCAAATGGGTATGTAACCAAGTTAATGATGCTATTATCCAAAGTGCATTGCAAAAAGAGGGGAAATTTAACCTGGGACAAGGAGCAAAAAAAAAAAAAGAAAAAAAGCCCCTGTTTTGTGGACTTTTTTTTTTTGCTCAAAAAGTTTGGAGTAAATGGAGTTGGCCATAACAAATGGCAGCAGAGGGCAAAGCAGTATTTACTGCTTTTCTCCAATGGATGTGATAACAGTCACGCACAGACTTGCTGGAAACGACCGGACTCTTAATTAAAGGGCCATAGATCTTTAGATTTCCACATAATTAAGGATTAATAATTGCCATGCATTGTGCCACCAGCACAAAGCAGTATTTAACTTACTGTACTCGTGTTTCTTTTAAAACTCACCCAGAAGTTTCAGTTCCAGGCTTTGCTTTTATAAATGGGATTGCTGGAAACTGTACATGCAAAACCATTTTTCTTTTTTTCTCTAAGAGCAAACATAATAAGATGGCTACACGTTTTGGGATTCCTGCGCCACATTTTTAAATCATGCAGGTAAGGGAAGACTCCATAGCTGCAAGAAATAGAATAAATATTGGTCACCTTCATTTACCTGCTAAATTTTAGGAAGAGAGAATGGTCTCTGGGAGAGGCACACATTGGTTAGCAAGCCGGTAGGCACTTTCTAATGACGTCTCGGTAATGATGGTGGGCAGTTTGCTGCAGTTGATTTTGAACACCAAGGAGCTGTGCTCATTCATTTGTTTGTATTCACCATCTATCAACACCTGTGCTGGGAGGCCATGCTAAGAAGAAAGCAATAGCCATCACAAAGACCCAGCTCCTGCCCGCTCAGTTTCCAGTCTATTGTGAGACAAACACTAAAGAATCAAATAGAAAAACATAAGATGACAACCGTGGTGTTTTGAAGGAGGGTGATATGGTTCTATGAGAGTAGGTAATGACGGAAATTGACCGTGGAAGCTTCTAGAAGAAGAAGTGATACTAAAACTTTCATGTGCTAAGCATAACTCCTTAGTTCCTTCAGTGTTTAAGGGTTAATCTCACCTTTTCTGAATCCTTTTCTACTCTGATCTTCACAATAGATAAGCAAGGCAGAGATTATAGTTCCCATGTCACAGACAGATGGGGACATTGAGGCATGGAGGGGGCAAGAGCAGAGCCCCCCCCCCCCTTCCACTAGAGCCCAGTCTCTGATGTGTCCTGGGGCTTTGCACCATCCTTGATGTCAATCAGGCTGTGTCTGTTTTCGTCTGCTTCTTTCTGGATTATGTTTAACATATTAAGTCTGATCAGATTTAGCTGAGGCCAGCCTCTCAGAAGTGGTGAAACTCTGAGTCACTGAAATAAAATATTTTTCAGCTGCTCCTGTCAGCTGGCCTCCTCAAATTGCCATTCCTGTGTCTGTGGGTAAATCTCCGCTACAGCCCTCTGCCTTCTCCTAAGTTGTGAGCTTCCCCTCCGCCTGATGCTTCCAGAGGTAGGAACGTGGCTGCCTTCTGAGGCGTCCCTCATCTTCAGACAGCTGCACATAGGAGCAAGATCGTTAGAGTAAGCCGGTAAAGTTCTTGCAGTGTCTTTTCTGCTTGTTCAGTGTCTTCTGGAGCAAGACTTCGTGGCGATGGGGTGGAAGAGCGTGCAAGTGCTAAGGTTCGCCTCTCCTGAGGTCTCTGGTGGGGGCAGAGGGAGAGGATTTGGGACCTTCTGGAACCCAATATTGTGACAGAACAGGACACATGAAATTGGCTCTAAAACGTGTTGCTAGTTGGTGCGTTCAGGGATAGAATATCATCCATCCCCACTCCCCATCAAGACTAGAACTATCAACAAAGGGGACCTGTGTGTGCCATGCTGGGTGGCCTCCCGCCACATGGAATGGGTGTACCCTCTGCCCGTCCACCAGCACTGTTTTCTGACTTGATGTTTCTACATGATCTTCATCAAACAGTGGACTGTGAATTACATGAAGGAGGCCCTGGAGAGTCCATGGGTGGCTCAGCTCTGTGTCCCCGACTCTGCTGGACTTGCTGCCGTGGCTGGAGCCCACTCCTCTGAGCCACCCAACCCCTTTGACGTTCTGCTTCTAGGATCACTGGGTGTCCTCGAAGTTACAACTGGGAGTCTGAAGAGCTGGGAGGCCCCCGACCTTTCTTAGGAGGTTATTACTTCAGATCCTCCTTGTCCTCATAAACACACCATTCAAACAGCTGGGGACAGAGGGCAGAGCAGGCAGGGGCTGCTCCTCAAGGAGCCCGGTGCTCATCCGCAGGAGGTGTGATCAGATCAGGAGAGTCGGGGAATTCACACTGCAAAACCTCGACTCCCAAAAGGAGAAGCCCTTTGGCTTTGTGTAGGGAGAGTGATGATGTCTCAGGAAGAAACTGTTCTCTTCCAAATAAGCAGCTTGAGGCCTCATGCCTTCCTATCCTCCCTGGCATCAGGCTTGGCTTTTACAGAATTAGAAAACAAAAACCCTACTGTGCTCAAGAGAGCATTTGATTCAACATTCAAGTGATCAGGCCTTTGCTAAGCTCTGCTGGGGAAATAGCATTTCATTGCTACTCTATGCAACGTGTCACATTCAGTGTCTCCAATGCTCAGGGATAGCCTGACATGGGGATATAACTGTGCCCATTTTGCGGATGGGAAAAACCAGACAATTCAGAAGAAGCCGTATAGTTGGGTTTGCCTGCCTAGGAAGCCCTCTCCTTTTTCATGGATCAAGTTATCTCCTTAGGAGGCAATGCTTTGTATTAGGGCCTGAAGATGTGCGCAGGAAGCGGAGGGGTGAAGGAGAAAGCCTGAGCTGCGGGCAGGGTGATTTGTGCTGCAGTAGATGGTCAGTGCAATAGGCCAAACAAGACTAACAGCCAAGAGACCGGGAGGAGGCCTGACAGTGGGATTTGACATGAGGTGAAAGAAGGACCCTACCAGTCGGAAGACAGGTGCTATAGACTGAATGTGTATCCCCCCCAAATTCATATGTTGAAACCTAACCCCCAATATAATGGTATTTGGAGGTGGGGCCTTTGGGAGATGATTAGGTCATGAGGGTGGAGCCCTTGTGATGGCATTAGTGCCCTTATAAAATAGACCCCAGAGAGCTCCCTTGCCCTTTCTGCCACGTGAGGACACAGTGAAAAGACAGCCATCTGTGTACCAGGGGCCAGGCTCTCACAGACCCTGAATCTGCTGGCACCTCGAATCCCAGCTTCCAGAACAGTGAGAAATAAGCGTTTGTTGTTTATGCCACCCAGTCCCTGGCATTCTGTTGTGGTAGCCCGAATGGACTAGGACAACAGGCGCTGCTGGTGAGGCTGTCACTGGGCAAGGGCCTGGAGGAGGAGTGCTCAGGGAGTATTCAGGCAAGGCTCATGGGTCCTCTCACGGTGGCCTGCAGGTGGACCCGGGCATGGAGTAGGGAGGGATATGAATGTGGCCTGTCCGCTGCAATGTCTCTGACCTGGTGTTTCTGGACCTCAACACTGTTGACATTTTGGGCCGAGTAATTCCTTGTTGTGGGGGGCTGTCTTGTACATTGTAGGATGTCTTAGCCTCCACCCCAATTGTGACAAGCAGAAATGTCTTCAGACATTTTCTGAATGTCCGCTGGGGGTCAAAAATCGCCCCTGGATGAAACACTGCTCTAACTCCATCTTCTTGGTGGTGTCAGCAGGTGACTTCGCCCTCCTTTAGGCTGATGTAGGGAAACTGAAGCTAAAGGTTAAAAAACTTGGACCTGGGAGGGTGGGTTTTGAAACCACATTTGTTCTGATCCTGTATACGACTCAGCCTGACCCCTGAAGGGAAGAAGCTCCAGGGCCACCTCCTGGGCTTGATTGCCCTGAGCTCCAAGCTGCTCTCTCCTGCGTTGGAACTGGCCCCTGGCCTGGCGTGATGATCCAAATAGGCGGAAGCGCCCTGTACAGTGTAAGAGCAAATTGTGGGATTTTAATCCCTTTAGGTGTGCCTTATTAATGCGCTTCTGTAACACACTGTGAACGGATTCATCCATTCTCAGACATTTCCTGAGCTCTGACCATGTCCTTGGCATGATGCTGGGTGCTGGGGAGAGAAGGCTGAGCAGATCACAGCCTGAGCCCTGCTATCACAGACTTGATATTGTAGCTGGAGGCAGACCACAAGATGATAACCATCAACCACACGCCCTGATGAGAAATACTGGGATGAGAGACCCAAGGGTCACCCAAGGTCTGAAGGGTGAGAAGGACCAGCTCGGCCTACGGAGGTGGGTAGAGGGTGTTGGAGGTGGAGGGAACAGCCAATGCAGAGACTCTCAGGTGAGAAATAGCGTGTTCTAGAAACAGCCAAGAGGTTTGGGGGGCTGGATATGCAGCGAGACCCAGCAGCCTCACACTGGCAGTTGACCACTGCAAGTTCCAGCTAATTACCCTACGGACAAGATTTCCGGAAGGATGGAGACTTCAGTATGGAAGAGGGAGTGGAGCTGAATTTTTCTGGAGGGGCTCATGAACTCCCAGCCTGACAAACTCTGAGGAGACACGTCATTGTCTCCCTATGTGTCTGTTTCTTCCCAGGACTTTCAAACCTGCTTGGGTTGTCTCATAAATAGGAGTGGCGGGTCCTCAGTGGCAGTCTCTGGGACTTCCTGTTCCCGGGCTCCCTCAAGCCGAGAGCCCTGCCTTTCTCTCTGCTGCATGGGCTCCGAGGCTCTGCCACTGTCCGGCCCCTGTGAGGGGGCCCTCCTGTGCCTACAGCTGTCCTTCACTCCCTGTTCGCTTCTCCGTTTTCTCCTCTCTAGGATTCCCCACTCCGTGCTCTGAAGATGTGCTGGTCTTCGGAGACCCCCTGACTTTTATCCACCCACCTGCTCCTTTCTCCAGGGGTGAAGCCCTGGGCACCCCCATCTCCCTTTTTTTTCTCCCCTGACTGTCCCTGGATGGATTCCTCTCCCACCCTTCTGTCTCAGAGTTTGCCAGAGCTGGGGCCTCTCTGTAACGTGGGTACATTTAAAGCCTGTTTGCCGCAGAGCCTGCAGCCTGAGCTTGCCTGGAGCTAAGCAAGCCTAGGGGATCCAGGGAAAATTAAGCCACAATTCCTGTCTCCAGGAACTGGAGGGGCTTGAAGGGCCCAGCATTTCTGGGGCTGGAGGCTACCCAGTGGCACAGGGAGACAAGGCTGGGACGTGCATCCAGAAGCCCTGAGCTAGGGTGCTGGAACCAGAAGGCAGGAGCAGTGGAGTCTCAGTAAGTTCCTCAGCCTCCCCGAGATGTGGTGTGCTTGTCTGGACGTGGGCCGGATGCCTGACTACCGCATCAGGGAGGGGGTTCCCGCCCTTCTTCGCAGGAGTGGGTTCCTCAGGGTTTTTCACCTTCAGAGACCTGGTGGCAGTCTGTGCTCCTCCCACGCCCACGTCTCACTAGCATCTCTCAGATGGATTGCAGATGGAGAGTGCTTCTCCTTGACTTCAGCTCTCCCGGTGGCTCAGTGCTGGAGAAGAATGGAAGCTTGGGCAGGTCAGTGTGGCTTCACAGCTCCTTGGCTGTGTGATTTCAGACAAGTGGCTCAGCCTTGCTGGGCCTCCTTTTCCTCATATGTAAATGGCGATAATGGCTCCCTCGCGGGAGTGAGTGAGAAACAGGGAGGGAAGCCCTCGCCCAAGGCCTGGCAATCAGGAGGCATCTTGAACATTGGTTTCTCCCTCCCTTTCTTCCTTCTGTCCTTCCTTGCCCCCTCCCCTTTTCTCTCCCTCCTTCCTCCCTCCCTCCTGAACGAATGAATTCAGGACAAGATCACTTGAGGATATACATCCTTTGTCTTCCTCAGGGAGCCCCCCTTTCCACCCCACCCCCCCGCATGTAATTGTCAGCAACAAAGTTGGAAAATAAGGACGTCTGAAGCAGCTCTCAGCCCACAGCATCTGCACCAGACAAAACTCGAAAAGCCCTCGATCCCCAGTCATGAATGCACTATAAAAACAATGTGGCAGAAATGAAAATTGTTCCATCATAATATTTCACAGTTCTTTTTGACAAAAGCCGAGCCGCCCTCATGAATACACATCTCCCAGCATCTTATGCATTATGCATCAGCCTATAGCAGGGGACCTGGGAATTGCCAGTCCCTAGTAAAGGGCCTTTGGAAGTGCCTATTTTGTAAACAAATGGAGCCCAGGCCCAGCACTCAGCCTCTTTGGGTAATTTAAGACCGACTCCAATTGCCCAAGTGGAGACCAGCTCTTCTCAGGGCCATCCTTGGCAGAAGTTTCCAGGGATCACAGGAGGGCGAGGGGAGCTTCAGCGATGGGGATTCTCATCTTCAATGTCATAAAATCCTAGATGGCCATTTGGAAGGGCAGGAACAGCTCCTGCCAGAGTCAGAGCCAAATGTCGCCAGAATGCCAAATGAACCCGTCAAGGCTGGTTCGCTGGCTGGGCAGTCAGGCAAATTAGTCAGGACTTCTGACTCCTGAGAGCCTCAGATGGGATTGTGCTTTGTGATGGAGGATGCTGATGGCTGGAGGGGACAAGGAGGCCCAGGCACAGTCACGTTGGCCCGTCTCAGTGGGCTTGTAGGGGGCATTTTCGTTTGCCCAAGTTAGGAAATTGGAAGTGCACATTATCATCAGTCGGAGGTCCCTTGAAGCTTCTTAACCAACCCCTGTGTTTCAAGGATGGGGAGACTGAGGCCAGACATTTTAAGTGACACGTTCAAGGTCACACTTGTCAGTGAGCAGCAGGTCCAGGCCTGCGGGAAGCTGCTCTTTTCCCAGCACCTCCCACTGCCTCAATCATGAATTGGCAGCAACTGAAAGGACCAGGGGCAAAATGGTTACTGATTGCTACGATTTGAGCAAAAGGCAAACTGGGATCCTTATAAGAGCTGTGGAAAAGGGCATAATGCAGGGCTGTTTTGTGCCATTTGCAATCTGTCCTCTGTGGTCACCTTATTTTAAATGGTGACCGATGTATGATGGATATCTGCTCACGTACCTTGTATCTGTTGCAATAAGGTGGTGATTGATTCTTTGCTAGATGTATTTATTTCATAAAAATGTTCAGCTCACATTAGGGTGTATTGCAAATGGATTTGAATTGAACAGAAATTCAGAATTCCAGCATTGGCTCTGCCCCGCTCCTCCCTTCTTTGGACCTCAAATTCTTACTTGTAAAATGAGGGGCTCCAGAAGGACAATCTCTGGGTCACATCCCAGCCGAAACGTCCCACCTGCCAGTGGATGAGTACAGGCACCACCATGCTGAGGCCACAATGAAGTCAGGGAGGAGAGTGGCCCGCCTCATGTGCTGTAGGACGCAGCTGCAGGGGTGGGCTCCGTGATGGGGGAGGGGGAGGTGGAATCGACCCTATTTAGGGGAAGTCAAGGGAAGTTCCTCATTACAGTGCCTGGTCTTCTCCAGGTGTAGGACCCGCCTGCTGATTGGCGCAGTTTGACTAATGACAGCAGCGACAGCTGAAGACTGAGTAAGACCATGTGGCAACTCATGACTCCTCACAGACACCTGGAAGAAGCTACTTAGGCGATGGCTGCTTCTTCATCCTCCGCTGACCCCAGAAACAAGCTGGCGGGGCGGGGTGGCTGGAAGGGAGAAGTCAGGATCATCCAGGTGCCTCCTAAACCTATAGCCCACCCATGACTCTCTAAGCCTAGAATATGGGAGGCTCAAACTGCTGTTGGTTTTTGTTAAAACACTCCCCACTCCTGAAGTTTCTGATTCAGTAGAAATGTGTGTGTGGGTGGTGGGGGGAGTTTTGTATTTCTGAATTCCCAGGCGGTGCTGCTGGCCCAGGAACCACACTTTGAGAACCACTGATAGAGAAAAAAAGAATGTCTCCAGATCCCCCATTTTTCATATCTCAGCATCTTCAGACTTCTCAAAAATACTCCCAAATATTTGTAAAAATAAACAGTTTCAACTTCTACAATGGGCACGACAGTATGTAAAAAGTGTCCTTGAGTATCATAAATAGTCATTTCTTTGGTTTCAAACCGAGAAATAATTTCCCTTGAATTATGAAAGTAAAATATCCAATTTAGAAGCTTTAGAAATTCAGAAAAGTATAAAGATGAAAATAAAATTAAATGAAAATGCATCGCAGAGAGAGAACAGCTGTTAACACGCTCGCCCCCCTTCGTTTTTGCCCAGTGAATATGTGCACATGTATATGTAGGTCTTTGCACTTGTCTTATGCAGTTTTCCTAAATTGGGACCCTTGGGATGGTAAGTAGTGTTATGAGCAAAATAGCAAAAACAAAAACAATAAAACTAGAAACAACAACAACACAAAAGGTGTGTAGTGGAGGCTGATCTGAGGTCAAAATCTTTGGAAAATGCTGTGGTAACCCAATTAAAAAGTTGCACAGTTTTCAACTGCAGGAGTGAAACTCCCATGGGCACTCAATATACTAACGGCACTTGGGGTGGGGATGTCCCCTCTTCTCCAAATCTCCACCACTCCCACCCCAAGTTTTCTAATGGATGGAAGTTCTTAGCCCTCCCAGAAGAAATGCCTGGAGAATTGTAACAAATTCACGCTGAGTATAAAATATATAGTTTAAACCTCATTTTACACCATCCTTTATCATTGGTCATCTTACGTTTCCAAAAGGAACTGCTTTATTTTGTTGAAAATTCAATGAGCAAGCAATGGTCATTTCACCTCTATTACCCCTCTCTAGATAATCAAGAGTCAGGATTCAAATCCCACACTTTCCATGGCCATGACCTGAGCCGGCTGTAAGTTCTCGTCCTCTTCTTAAAAGGGCACGGATTCCATCTGGAGGGTCCCACCCTTATGACCTCATCTAAACCTCCTTACCTCCCAAAGGCCCCACCTAATAATAGCATCACATTGGGAGGTTAGAGCTTCAACATGTGAATCTGGAGAGCCACATTTAGTCCCTAAGGCAGCTTTACTTCTGACCAAGCCAACTCAACCCTGAGACTGTTCACATTTCTAAAAGAGGGATGGTGATGTCTGCATAATTTACAATCTCTACTCCAGCCACTCTGAGGTGAGTGTGGTGCAAGACTCACCGCGATGCTGCCTGCCTCCCTGCTCTAGCACATGCCATTCCCTCTGCCTGGAATAGCCTCTTCTCCGCCCCCCCCTCCTCATTCACCCATCTCGTTCCTAGTGGCCCTTCCAGACTCAATGGTGTTTCCTTCAGGCAACCTCCCTCCACCACAGTTTTTACCATACTGCGTTGATCCATATCTCCCTCTTTTCCACTGGGCTGTGAGTTGCTCCCTGAGGATGGAGACCATAGGTCCCACCTCACTTTTATTCTTCAGTGCCTTAGCAGTCTGCCTGGCATGTTGTGGGTGCTCAATAAGTGTCTGCATCAATGAATATATTGAGGAACACTGCACAGAAGGAAAGAGTTACTGTGGATGTATTGCCACCATCACTGGTGAAAGAGACAGCAACATACCAGCAGAGAATATAAGGAAGCAATTAAAAGAGTGATAGGATGGCATACAAATGTTTAAACGAAACTTCCTACCACAAAGGCCTGATGGGGCCCAGCCAGAGGAAAGCTCCCTATCACGATGAGGAGCCCAGGATGGGTGCTCAGAAACCAGCCAGTTTCCTGTGAGGGTCTTATGCCAGCTTGAACGTCCCACACACACAGGTGGATCCCAGTGGAGCAACTGTGTCTGATAGAAGCAGACTACCTACAAATCACGAGGCTAAGAGTGAGCTCGAGCAGCTAATGATCATCTTAATTAACCCACAAAACTTTATGCATGGCCAGTATTCAGCCAACCTTTTGATCCTAGACAGAAACCTATTGAAGCCAGTTGAAAGAATGAAAAGACAAAATCTGATGAACATTTTTTCACGTTGCTGGATATAAGAGTTGGCCGGTTCGATGACTCTAAGAATGATCTATTTGCCAATAGCAATATTACATTAAGTTGGGGAAAAATGCCATTCCCTTAAATGCTAGCTGAGTGAGCCCTGAATAATGGCTTAAAATTACATGTATCCAGGGCCTGTTGAGGCTGGAAAGGATAGAATTAACATTCCTGCTCTAAGAGGAACACATTTTCTCCAAAGGAGCACTTTCTAAGCCTGTTTTGAGTCAGGAACTAGTTTGAGAATCTGTTGAAAATGGTACACTCCTTCGTAGAATAATGCAAGAGGTACATGCACAGAGCACTTTATGTTTCTTAGGGGGCTCGTGGATTTCTGAGATGTCCATCTGTGGATTCCAGTCATGAATCTTGCTCCTGGGAGACTGTATGGGCTGGTGCACAGGTTTCCAACTGCAAATGTGAGCAGTCTTATCAGAATCCTCTTTGAAACTTTTCATAATACACATTCTCCCCACTTTGTATGATAGTGGATCACTGCAACCTTCCAAGAAGGGAAATCAGAGGGGGCGCCGAGACGTGGGTATTTTGAAAAATACCTTAAAGTTGTCTTGCCCTCCATCCCTCGCCCTATCCATGAGCAGGAGTGAATAGGTCAAGAGGAGAGAGCAACAGGTTTGGACATGGGCTCAAATCCCAGCTTCTTTCCTTACTAGCCTTACCATTTTGCTCAAGGAAATTTTCCTCTCTCAACCTTCATTTTCTCATCTGTAAATGGTTGTTGGAAAGACTGAGTGGGAGGGCATGGAGCTTATGACCCACCTTAATTCCCTTTCTCTGTGTAAAGGAAAAATAAAGGTACAAACCAGGAGATTCATTACAGGGTCTGCTCAAGGAGGAAATCCCAGACAGAGGATGCTCTGTGTTACATTTAATGCCTGGTCCAAAGCATAGCTAATGATGGGAATTCTCCAAGCTTTTCCTAAGGATCTGAGGTGTTGGGAAAGTGTTGCATTTCTTGAAATCTGCTGTAAGGGAATATATCACTTATAAAGGGCTCAAGGAGATTTTTCATGGTGAAAGTTATGAGCGAGTGAATATTGCCAGTATAGATGGGAGTATTTCGCCATATGGTGGCTTTCCCTGGTTTAGCTTCCAAGGGCATTCTGAGTCATCAGAAAAACATACAAATGTGGGTGATGCTGCGAAAAGCCCGTCTTTTGGTTAGAGTGGGAGGATGATCTAGGTGGGCAGGTGCTATGGGGCTCCAAGGTCTGGAGTAACTGGAGGTATCCTAATAGCACACGGGTCTGGAGGTGAGTCTCTAGGGCACTCAATTTCCCTGAGTCTCAATTTCCAATCTCCACCATGGGGATAATTCATATGTCACAGAGAAGTTATGAGGGTTCAAGAGATAAGCTGTGCAAAGCACCTACCCACCAGGTATTAGGTGTTCAATGAATGGTAGTTATCTCGGTGTCAGCGGTAGTGCTACTAGTCTACTGGTAGTGGTCAAATAAGACTCAGAGGTTTCAGCTGGGGAACCAGTTCATAGCACACAGGGAAGCCTCAAGACCTAATATGAAACAGAGCCAAGGGGAGGAGGAAGATAGCGACATTGGGAACAAACAAGAAGGTAATCAGAGGTGGAGTGAAACACAAAGTCCAGGCTGACCTCAGGCTCTCAACCTTCTTCCACTCCAGCCAGGCCTGCTCAGCTGCAAAAGATGATGTGTCCCACATATGGTGACCAGTTCATCCCAGTTTATCCAGGACTTTCCCACAAGAGCAGAAAAATCCCTTGTGCCTGGAAACCCCTGAGTTCCTGGGAAACTGGGACAGTTGGTCACCCTACTCCCACCTGCATTCTCCAGCCTATGAATACCAGGCCAGTCCTGTCCAGATGGCTGTCGGGTGATGCTTACTGCCCCCTTCCTTGGTACCCATGACATCAGCCTTTCCTTGCTCCCACCACAGGCTCTGGGGGTTGTCGAAAAGGGCCTCAGCTTTAGCTTCAGCTTAATACTTGGGTTCCTGCTGAGAATGTAAGGGATGTTGTCTAGTTCACTCTATCAACAGCATGTAGAAAAATTCTGGCAATAGGAAGATGCTTGGTAGTGTGTGTTGAATAGCTGTGTAGAGATCTTGCCCAGAGTTCCAATTTGCTTGGTTAGGACCCCGAGGTACTGCTTACATCTAAGTAGCTTCCCCTTCACAAAATCAGGTCACACTGCCCAGATCCTCCTCCTATCTGAATGGGCCATTCACAACTGCATAATCACATGCAAATCTTTGGTGCTTCCTTGAAACTCTTTCAGGATGCTCAGTCCACCATGTTGGTGCATGACACACATTAGAAATTTCTTCTTCTCCTGTAAGTAATTAGAAATTTCCTCTTCCCCTCGCAAGTTCAGCAAACCTTCAGTCAGAGCCCATTTCAAGTCATGAGAGGAACAATGGGCAATGTACCAACATGTTTTAAATATTCCCCACCATTGTTCCTGTACATCTTTACTATTTGAGACATTCCAATATGTAGGTACCCATACTCTTTCTTCCACCCTGATTCTCAAATTTGTAAGGGGTGCATTCATTCTTTGGTGGGCCAAGGCAGCAAGACATGATTCTTTCTTTGAAATATAGGGTCACAGTGGCTCTATTTAGTTTCAGAATTACTGGAAGAAGACAAGATGACCCCTGCTTTGCTTCTACTTGCCATTTTCAGAGAGGTCTCCTACATTGATGGTTCATCCATTGAGATACTCACTCCCATGTTGAAAGTTGCAGGAAGAAAAGGAAATAAGTTGGGTGTGGTTGCTGTCCCTCCAGCCGTGAATGACAGGCAGACACGTACCCCATCAAGATCGAAAGAGGCTTTCATCATGTCAAGAGATAGGTTTTGACTCAGACACACCTGAGCTTAGCTCTCAGTCATACAGTTGATTAGATCTGTGATTTCCTTATTGTTGTTTTGTTGTTGTCATCATCATCACAGCTGGTGCAACTCAAAGTAAGAGTATGGCTAATTTAGTCAAGACAAGTCTTCATTGAACAATGGCGGACATTTTGTATCCTTGCCCCTCACTCATAAGGGCCACTTGTGTCTCCCAATCATAGTTATGATCCAAGGGCTCTACGTACCTTTCCAAACGTTCCGTTGATGGGGCCTGTCCCCAGTTGAAAGCTCCTTGAGGTAACTCAGAGAAGAGAGACAATGGAAGGTAGAGCTGTGATAGAAACTTGAGAATTCTGAGCTCTGGGAAGGTTGAAGCAGTTGAGGGATGATTTTGCTCATCCTCTTTCAATGATACACTCACTGATGTTTAGAACAAGCTCACAGCTCATTGGTTCGCATCTAAGCTCTTAAGGACTCAATCTGTTTTATTCACTTTCCTAGGGGGCCAAACTTGCATTTCCCTTTTTGTAAACTTCCTTCATTTGCTTAAAATATTCTTCTCTACCTGGAACGTCCTCTCTGCCCTTCCAAATTCAACTCCTCATTCAAGGTTTAGCACCTAAGTCCTCTCTCCAGGGATCCTGTTACTGTATTCACTATGTGCCAATCAGGTAGTTATTTTTCTGTTTATTTTTCATCTCTTGGTCCAGACTGTAAGATATTTGAGGACAGAGGCTGTGTTACCCGCTCTGGTCCCTCTTCAGCACTGAGCCTGGAGTGATGTTTGCTTCTAATCTTTGGGGCACTTCTGCTGGTTTGCTAGGCAGCAAGACCCATTCCCTGGTGTGGGTGTGTCTTGCCTTCCTTCACGGCTTTGTCGAAATTTCCAACACATGTCAGGTCCCGAGAAAAGGTATTTGTCTTGACAGAGCTGCTGGGCAGAGGTCGTTGCTTTAGACGAGGTTTCTTTTCTTTCTTTTTTAATGAACTTAATCATTTTTAATATCTTTTCCAGAGCTGAATACATTAAATGACCCTGACTTGGCTGAAAGCCGTCCCTCGAGTGCTTTGGGAGGATTAGAGGAAGTTCTTTGGCAGCCAGTTAGCATGACTGGCTGCCTTTTCCTTTCTCTGGGTTATCAGAGAGTGAGACTCGACCCTAATTAACAAAGAGGGAGCCCTGAGCCTTGCAGTTTCTGTTCACCAGGAGAGAGGCAGGCGCTCTGGAAAAGTGAGGCTGGTATTTTCAATGATTTCACCTGTGTCTGAATGCAGGCACTGATACAGATGCTGAGAACGCAGCTTTGGGAAAGCACAGCAGACCCCAGAGAAAGGGAGAAAGCATAAGAGGCAGGAGAGAGAGCAGTTATCCTAAGAGAGTTGACTCCGGCAGTGGGGACCATCTCCAGCACTGATGGAGTCAGGATGCATGCTGTACAGCACAAATTAAAAGTCAGTGATGACATTTTTTTTTTATTGCACAAAGATCATAAAATGAGAACAAAAAAATTGGGACAGATGAATCAGCAGTGCTCTGAGAATGGAAATAGTACAAAATAAAGTTGTTCTGTACATGGCATTCAAATTCCTGGCTTGCTACCTTCTGGCAACAGGAGGAATTGGTTCACACTTGGAGAGGATGGTGGGAAAAGAAGGGTCCATTTCAGATGGTTTCCACTGGATCCCACAGAGATTCTCTTTGGCTTGTATTTGTTCCCTTGTTATTTCTGCTCTAGGTCTGTGATTTAATCTCTCACAAAAGAACAGGAAATAAGAGCGAGGCATACTCTTGTTTTAATTCTTTCCCTCCATAGCACCCAATAAGGTGCTGGCCGTGCAGTACTATTTAGAACTTTAGAGGAGGAAGCAGCCATTGGAGACAACACCCCCACACCTTACTGTCAGAATTCATTGATTGAGTGGCTGAGGTTGATTGAGATTTGCTTGGAGTTGGCTGATTGGTGAATCCCTTTAGCCACGCTATGCAGACTCAGAAGCAAGATGCAGATGCCTATTATCCTATCCTTGGTCTCTGACAGTGACAGCATGCCACTGGGAGACCTCGAATACAGCAACTGTATTCTCAAGGTTTGCCAGTTGCATCACTGGGTTGAGCCTGCATCTTTCTCAGAACACGGCATTAAAATATTCTGTTCAGCCTCTCCGTGCTCCAGAAATACAATAAATAGCAGCACTATTTTTAAAAGATCATTGAACTTCATTAAGTAAAGAGAGGCTTCTCTTTAACATGGTTTTGAAGATTCACTGTCTAAACAGAGGGCTGGGGTGTTGACATCCTGGCAGAAGTTTTTCAAGTGTGTATTAATAGGCCTGGCTGTTTCTGGTGCTGCCATTCCCTTCCTGGGTATTCTTGAGCCAGTCATTGCAACGTCTCTGGTCTCCACTTTCTCATCTGTATGTACAGTGGGGATAAAAACTGTTTCTCAGTTTATTGTGAGGATGAAATGCAATGAGACAGCTATACAGCCATACAAAGTGCTCATCAGTTCTTCCATTCATTAATTTGGGGCTGTCAGAGGATGCTTCGGATGGATATTGTCATTTAAATCTCTCTCTTGGTTTCTCTACATCATTAGGATCTAACAAGGAGGTTAATAATTAAAAATCAATCAGCTGAAGCTAAAGCACTTCGAGCCACTTTCACCCAGACCATGATAACTGTCGAACTCTTGTCCAGGATTAGAAATTAGGTAGAATTATCTTTCCATGGAGAGGAGAAACAGGGCCTTGCTCAGTGAACTATTCTTGCAATCAGACAGACTGATTCCAGCCCCAGATCTGCTGCAGACTGGCTACATTTAGGCAAGTAAGTTATTCCCTCAAAGCCTTGTCGCCACCATTTGTAAGGAGGGACAATAAAACCTGTATTAGAAGTTCTCATGGGACCAAATAAAATGACGCCTGGACTGTGCCTTGCACAACCTACACAGTGGAGGCACACGCAATGGGCGCTCCCGCAGCAAGAACAGAGGCTGTTGAGGTGGTGGCCTCAGGTGACCAGACTGTCTCTGAGTTCTTTTCTTCTCTCCTACATGTGCCCCACCTGCACTCCCACCTCCCCAAGACTACCGTCTCACATGTCATCAAACCTCTCTCCGGAGGGGTGTGGATACGTCCCTTGTCCTTCATGGGTTGGACTGGGTGGGCTCCCTCTTCCCAGTGGGCTACACCTGGCACCTCTTTTGGCTTTGTGGGATCAAAGACTGTTCTTTGTGTGAGGAGTTTTAAACCCTGGGAACCCTTAAACGTTTTTTTATTGAAATATATAGAAAACTGTATATATTATTAGTGTATAGCCCATTGCATTTTGCAAAATTAACAAATCTAGGTCATTAGTGCTCAGATTAACAAACAGATCATTGCTGGCACCCCGGAAGCCCTCTTCCCCATTGTCCCTTCCAGTCACCCCACTCCCCACTCTCCAGGCTACTTTTGCCTGCTTTTGTACTTTATGTAAATGGAATCACACAGTAAGTACTTTCTGGCTTCTTTCACTTGACATTGTGTTTGTGAAAACCATCAGTGCTGCTGTGTGTAGTTGTAGATTGCTTATTCTCATCGCTGTATAGTGTTCCATGGGGTGCATATGCCACAACTTATATGTCCCTTCTACTGTGGAGGGGCATTTGAGTTGTTTCCTTTATAATGCAGTGGCACAACTTTCTGTGATGGTCGTGGAGCCTTTGCCCCAGAAGCCACCTGCCTCACCTCCCCACAAGCTCAGGGCTTCCCTTTGGGGGGACCTCAGGACAGTTACAGAAGAAGTGAGATTTTTTGCATGAACTTGAATTTAGGACCTCAACTTCCCTGGGTGAGGTAGGTAAGAGCCTCCCCATTATAGACATGGTCAAACTATGGCTGGGAAAGTTCAGGTATTTGCCCGAGGCAACAGATCTAATGAATACCAAAATGGAGATTCCAATCCAGCTTTTAGCTTCTCTAAAGATTCTACCTTTTGCAAAATCACATCATATCTTAGCAAGATTGGATGAAAAGTTCGCATCAACTGGGGGTTAAGGGGAAATAGTTTTGTTCCAAAGTGTCTGTAAAAGGCTTGGCCAGGGCACTGCCCTCCTGGGCTGGCCACCATCTCTTCACCTTTCAGAATAGAGCAGTAGAATTCATTGCCCACAGGGAGTCTAGGGCACGGGTGAGTCTCAACCCAGACTGTAAGGTTGAAATCTTTTTTTTTTTTTTTTGGCGGGGGGAAGATTAGCCCTGAGCTAACATCTGTTGCCAATCCTCCACTTTTTTGCTGAGGAAGACTGGCCCTGAGCTAACATCCGTGCCCATCTTCCTCTACTTTCTATGTGGGATGGCTACCACAGCATGGCTTGCCAAGTGGTGCCATGTGCGTACCCAGGATCCGAACTGGCGAACCCTGGGTCAGGGTAGTGGACCGGGCGGACTTAACCGCTGTGCCACCAGGCCGGCCCAAGGTTGGGATCTTGACTCACCTACTCATTAGCTATGTGACCTTAGGAAAGTTACTTGCCCTTTCTATGCCTCAGTTTACCCATCCATAAAATGATGGTAATAAAAATTGCTGCTTCAGAAAGCTGCTGTGACTATTAGATGGAAATATATGTAAAGCACTTTGCAGAGTCCAGGCACCGAGCTGATATTTCTTGGGCACTTAGTGTTCTAATAAAATTCAAACCCTTTGGCAGGTCTGACATTCTAAGAGCCAGGTACTGTCATTTCAGCCAGCAGTTTGAATCAAAGATCTTCACCAGCTCCTAAATAAATGTTACATGGTTGCTGCCACCAATTCTCTTTTTGGAGATGTCTATTAAAATTATGATTCAATTGTCAGAAACAAAATATTCTTAAGATGTCTTCAACCATACCCTCAAATTATATGACAGTGTCTGGCTTTAATACCCATCTAAATAGTTATCCTGTTGACAGGTTTCGGGAGCCGCGTTTGCTCTTCCATTCCTCTCATTAACTTATGTAGCAACATCATAACTCTCTGGAAGGACTGAAAAAAAAAGGGATGCTGGCATATTCCATCTGAATTCATTTCATATAGCGTCTGTGTCAGAGCGTTTGCATATGAATGAGATGCCTTGACGTTCGCTCATTAACATGGGAGCATTGCAGTGACATGTTTTAGAGTTCAGGTTCAAGAGTTTGAGGCAAGACAGGGAAGAAAGGCTGGGCACTCAGTCCATTTGAGATTTATCGCTGTAGTAGCCTGGTGTACAATCTTGACCTGAAGCAGACTGTGCTCTGGAACCACAGTTCCAGTTCCTTCAGGACTGCAAGCCCCGCATCCCCCCATCCTCTCCACATGCCCAATGTTCTAGCCACGCTGACGTGGTTTTTCATTAGTGTCTTCAAGACTTTGTATGTACAAGCTGCTCTCTCTACTTGCTTGGGCTCCCCTCTCTGCTTGGCAAGTCCTAGTGATTCTGCTGCACATCCAGGTTTTCCTGAACCCTCCTCAGTTCCTCCAGGCCAATTTACCTGCTTCCTCTCTGGGCCCCAGCGCCAGATCGTCCTGTGTGGAATGGCCTGGGCCTCACATTGCATGTCTCCTTTCTGCTGGACTCCGAGGTTTGAGAAGGAATGGAGTAGAGCTACCTTCTTCACTCCTCCAGCCCCGGTGATCAGCATAGAGTAGAAGGCGCTCAACAAATGTTTCCTAAATGGATGAATGTAGAAAACGAGAATAAGACACGCTGAGGCACGTCCTGAGCTGCTTTCTCCAAGGGAATGAAGTGTTTAAGCTGTTCCTAAATGTCAGAAATGGGCTGCCAGTCTCTCTTCCCCAGAAAATGTCAGCTCTAGTCGACAAGACTCAGGCTCAGAGTGGGCCCTGGGGTTCCATCCGAACTGTGTCTCCTCTAATCACGAGCTTTGGAAAGGGGCTGAGTATGTCCCCCAGCCACCTGGCAGCCCATGGCTTGTTATGTGACCTCATTGTGGACCATACAGACCTGATGGTAATTAGCATGAGTGCCGAGCTGTGGCTCCCTTTAACATCTCTTGAATTGGGAAGATACGGGTCTCAGCAGGTGAAGCCTGGTGGATGACAAAGTACCAGATGAAGGCACACCAGATGGGGTGATGGTCAGCCGTATCAGGTTCCAAAGGACCCATAATGACCTTGTAGTGATCCTACACAGATATTCACTGCAGTGGCATGAGGTGCTTACGGGGACAGACTCTGAAGTCAGATTGCATAGGTTCCAGTCCCAGCTCATCCTCCTGTCAGCTGTGTGACATTGCCCAAGTTTGCCAATCTTTCTAAAACTCAGTTTTCCCATCTGTAAAATGGGCACAACAAGAGTAGCTCTGGCATTGGGCTGTTATGTGCTCCTTCATAGAGTGTCAAAGAGTCTGTGACACACAGAAAGCTTGACTCCATAGAGGGTAACAGTTGCTAGCTATTAAGACAAATAATTCACATAGAAAATCTCATTTGATTCTCACCAAAGTCCTGTAAAGTTATTGTCATCCTTATTTAGAAAATGTAAAAAGTCCTGCATTGAAAATAGGAATGTAAAGTAAAAGCTCGTTCAGGCCATAGATCTCTTGTCTGCAGGCCTGGAACACTTCCAGGCAGCCCAACACCCCTCAGCCTGGTGCGTGAAGGTGTGCTGGAGGCAGGGCCTGGGACCCTGCCCCTTTGGGCCACTCCACCTCCATTCTCATCCCCCACCCCATGGATTCTGGGTCTGCCCTACGTTTCTCAACCCTGAATCCTACTTCTGGCCTTCGGGACTTTTTGCTTGAACTATGGCTCCTCCCAGACTTATTGATTTGTTTGCTCACCTCTGACTCTTTGGTTTATGCCCTGTGCATCTTCTTTAAGAAACTCTCTCTCTGGTTCCAACCCAGAGCCTTTTGGGGAGGCAAAGGTCATGGGCTCTGAATTCCAATAGGAACAAATATGAATTCTGGATCTTCCCTTTCTGGATGTTCCCACTGGTCTTGTACACAATAGCCAGCACCTCCATCTGCCCAGCTAAGAAACCTGTTTTCTCTACAGGGACTTAGCAAACACCTGCTATGTGCCAGGTCCTCTCATCTGCCCTAGGTAGAAAATTTGAGCAAAAACAGACAAAATGCCTTTACTAGAATTTACGTTCTAGTAGCGGATAGTCTGGATAATATGTGAGATAAATGAGTGAATTAAGCATCATGTTAGAAGTGAAAAATGTCACATAGAAAAATAAAGCTGGTAAAGGGAGTAATGATGTCCTCCTTGTAAGATCATCATGAGGCTTCATGAGAATGTGGTTACTGCCTGGCCCTGGGCCTGCCCATCATAAGTGCTCAATAAATGGCAGCCATGATGATAAAAGGTGAGTGGAAGAGGGGGAAGTGAAAACTGCCCCCGACCTCTTCCAGAATGGCCAGCCCCAGGACTTTCTCTTCCTCTGCTGCATGATGTGGAAGGATCCAGACTACTGGATGCACTGGTTCCAATCTTTTGTACTTGACCTTCTCTGCCCCCCAATTCCAGCCACTCACCCTAGCACTGAAGGTGGGGAGTTCCTTGCTCTTGACCTGACCTGATAATGTATGCTCACAACAGACATTTGTCTTTTTTGGCTCCCCAGCATCTGAATAGCCATTCTATTGTGGAGGTGGGGGCGGGGCGGGGGGCGGGCAGAGCTTAGATTTCCACTTCAGGAACCCGGAGAAGGCAGGTGGTTCTCTCCTGGTACCTTGACTCTTAGCGAGCAGACTCAGCAGTGTCACCTGGAGGCTCCAGGGTGGGATGTTGAGTCTGGGATGAGTGGCAAAGAACAAGGTGACAGTTCAGGATTCCTTGCAGTGGTCCCTGGTGTCTGGTAGCCATTATTCCAGCTGTGCTGTACCGCGTTCAGTGTTGATGGGATCGTAGTGCATTTGGTAGATGAGAGACCTTCCTACTGGATTCTGGGGCCTGGTCGTGCTGTGTCTCTTGCAGACTAGCCTATCTTATCCCTGCCTACTGTCTGAGTCTTCTCTCCAGCCTTCCCAATAACTGTGAGCTGATTCAAATCTTCCAGTAAGTTCCTTCTTGGTTGATGTTACCAAAGTTGATTTCTATTGTATTCAACCAAAAATTCTGATGAGTTTATGGTCTTCCACCCATGGTAGTGGCCCCCACCCTTATTTGCCCCATGGAATGCTGGGAATATTTCAATATCCTAGTGCTCAGGACACACGCCCTGGTAGTTAACTCAGAACCGCTGTTGGAGGCACCAGGAGGCCGTATTCATTACAGACCCACAGTTGATTTCATAGTTTAACCAAGGTTGAGAGCAAATGCTCTAACTGGCCACATACTTTCTTTTCATCTCTAGTACTTGCATTGCCATCTAAACCAAGCTCAGATGAGCCTCTGGGAAGCTGTCTCTGCCCCTCCCCTTCTCCTTGGGTTCGGGTAAGCCAGTGGTTCTCAGTCTTGACACTCCATTGATGCAGTCTGGAGAGTTTTAAAAATCAGAAATTCTCATTCAAATGATCTAGAGTGTAGCTTGGGCCCCTTTTCCTGTCTGTTAAATGTCCATACACCTCAGATGAAAATATATATGCTCAGGATCTTTGACTAGACAGGCAGATTAACAATGACTGTTTTCCTAGGTGGTATACAGGCATGATTGCAAGCTGTACTCCAAGAATTTTGAAAAAGAAGGGAGAATAGATTGCCCTTGGAGAAGTAAATTAGTAAACGCTGCACACGATTGATTAAGTTATCCACTGCTAAGAGTTGTTGACACAATTCTTCCCGCGTCCATGAAGTAACTTCTGCTCCTCCTTCCCCAAAAGTATTGAAGCAAGCATATGTCCTTCTCCCCACACCTTTCCCAAGGAAAAGAGCACAAGTCACCAGATTCCTGAGATGGAGAAGGGCTCCTTCCATTTCTTAGGGGATTCTCCTGTTTTGCTCTTCTCCAGGTGTGAGCAGAGGCAGAGGGAGCTGATATCAAGGTGGGAGGCCAGAAACCTGCCACCTTCTCCATTTCCAGCTTTGCCAATTACAACACTGGTCCTGTGTTCTGATCCCCAAACGATTCTCTGTGGCTGTCCCTGATTGGCTGGAACCTTTCAGTTCTCAGAGAAACAAAGCAATGAGCATCCATAAAGGCATGATTACAGAGTTTGGGAAAACCTCAACCTCCATCAAAGGGACTTGGGGCTTATCAACTGTGGGCAGGACTGAGGTACATGGAAGACCAGTGAGTTGTGGGTGCCTCATTGGGAAATTTGGCGCCAACAGCAGGATTTGGGGTGATTCCATAAGAAGCAGGATAAAGGGTAATTGAGTTAGGCAGAGTTTGGCAGGGCCCAGTTGTGTTAGTTTCCTGTGGCTGCTATAACAAATTTCTACAAATTTAGTGGCTTAAAACAGCACCCCTATATTCTCTTACAGTGCTGGAAGTTGCAAGTCCAAAATCAGTTTCACAGTCAAGGTGTCAGAAGGGCCACACTTGTTCTGTAGGCTCTACGGCAGAACCTGGTACCTTCTTCAGCTTCTAGAGCTGTGCTCCTTGCATTCCTTGGCTCCTGGCCCCTTCCCCGTCTTCAAGCCAGCAGTGTAGCTGCTTCAGTGTAGCATCTTGCTTCAGTCATCACATTGCCTTCTTCTTCTGTCTCTGCCATCGAAGCTCCTCTGCCTTCGTCTGATAAGGACACTTGTGATTGCATTTAGAGCCCACCTGGCTAACCCAAGACAATCTCCCTGTGTCAAGATCTTTAGTACCATTACACCTGCAAAACACTCTTTTGCCATTTAAGGTAGTACTTACAAATCCCAGGGATAAGGACCTGGGTATCTTTGGGGGCTACTATTCAGCCTATCACAGCAGCCAAGCAGTTACAGCTGGAGTCTGAGGGGCTCTGACCCACCAGTACTTGGGCCCCTGGGTTGACCTTCACCTACTGTGGACCCTCAGTTTGGCCTCTGCTCTGATTTCAAGCTCATCAGTGGACCTTTTACCTAGCGCGTATAGGATACGGACAGAACAGATCGGTCATGCAGGGAAAGCACTGGCTTATGTGGCAATTGGTCTTCTGGAGGGAAATGAATAGACTGGCAGTTCGTCTATCAGCTTTTATGTGCCTAAAACTTGGACTCTGGCCCAGAGAGATGGGCCTCTCCTTCCAGATGCTGCCCAAACCTCCTTGTCCCAAACCCCAGAGCTGAGGCCCTGAGTGCTGAGCACTTGGGTGGATTCATGAATGGAAGGACCGCCTAGGATGGCTGCAGACACCTTGACCTGACCACAGACTTTCTTGGAAATACTATTGATTTTACTGGCATTTGAAAAAGTGAATGGAGCAGGTAGTGCCTCTGTGTTATTTTGTATACAGTTCTCGCTCCCAGGGGCTGGTGCACCTGTTGACCCCAGTTTCAGCCTTGACACAGCAGCCTCTCCTTCAATCCTCTGAGCAGTTGGGGCTCACCGTCTCTGCCTTTCCTGCCTTGCGAGTGAGCATGAGGACTGTGCACCATGAGCTGGCAGCCTGTGGGAGCTGCCTTGCCTCTCATCCTTTGTCACAGACACGTCAGCTATGTGACATCGGAGGTATCTAGTCATTGAATTGATTATTTTAAATTAACTTGCTCACGGAGACATTCAGACACTTAGCCCGTGGACAGAAAGTACTTACAGCCCAACTCAAGCTGATGTTCCTCCTTCTCAGCACTTCCCCTGAGCGGAGGCCTGGGGGAGACAGGCCTGATGCATCTCCTACGAATGTTCACAAGATGAGGAAAGTCACCGTGTAGCTTTCCTTTCATTTTTTTCTGTTTCAAATAGAACATGTTTGGGAATCTATCTGTTCTGCCAACGTGAGCTGACATCTCAAGGCTGTCTTTCAAGAATCCCTCAGAAATCCCATCAGCCTCTCTCCTTATCTGCAAAAGTAACGAGACCCTTTCCCCAGCAAGGGTCTTTCCCAGTGTCAACTAAAATAATCCATAACCAATCTATAAATGAAAATTTGGGTGAGTTTATTCTGAGCTAAAATGTGAGGACCATGGCCTGGGGCCTCTCTTCCCAAAGAAAGAAAGGGCACCAAAGAAGTGGGGTGTACCAAGTGGTTATATACCCCCAAAAGGATGTTTCACATGTGATTGAAATGTCCCTTTTATAACAGTGGAGAGACTGCTCTGTCAGCAAAGCGATTGATGGGCACAGCAGGTAGGTCTGCTGTCCCGGTGGGCACAGCAGGGTGGCAGGTCTGTTGTCTCCAGCTGGGTGGTCACAGGTGAGCTGGGTGGTCAAAGGTGAGCACAGCAATAAGTTCCTAGCCTAAGGAAAGATGCTTATCCCTAAGGAAATGCCAATGTGGGGGAAGTTGCACCTTTATCTTAAGGCCATTTGTCCTTGCCATAGTAAATGTTGAAAGCAGATATGCAATGCATGCTCGATGGCCATGTCAGGCCCTTTTGGAAAAACAAAGTTAGGCCGAATTAGGTTTACACCAAATGGCTTCCTCATATACTCCAATATATCCTATTGCTTGCCATTTCTATTTGTCACCAGGAAACAGGAGCTCCCCTGGCAGTGCAGGCTGGAACGTGAAGGTCAGAAACCCGGGCAAGGCCAAGTGAAACCCCAATGCCACATGCCCTTGCCGCTGGCAGTGGGGTGGATAAGGAGTGCACACGTCTTGGTGTCCATGTTTCCACTGTTGGAACTTCTGGCAGACAGGCATTCATTTTGCTCACTGAGGTTGAAGTCATCCCTTCCATCATCATCAGCTTTTTACAGGCAACAGCTGAGCTCCTAGAAAGGGCAGAGTTTAGGTTAGACAGGCAGGTTAGGTTGGCTTTTAAACTAACGTTTATGATGGAGCTCGATATGAGGTTGTATGTGGGTTCTATTATTTCTAACAACTCAGGGAGGAGCAGTCCTCATGTTCCTCATTTACAGGGAGGAGGGAGAAGCTAACGGAGTTTAGGTAACTGGTCCATGATCACCCAGCTACCCAGCGGGTTTGCGGGATCCAGACAGTCTGCCTTAGCAATCTGTTGTCTCAATCTGCTTGCCACAATGCATGATGCTGTGCTTTTCACAACATTCTTTGGTGTGTCTCTGTGATTTACATGAGGGGTTTTAAAGTGGGGCACACATTTCCGCTCTGACCATTCCCCTCTGACCAAACCATGCTGGGGTGCACACGAGACAACTTGGGCAAGGACCACTCACTCAGCTCAATTGCTTATGGGGTCTCCAGATTCTTGGGGAGAAGAAACCAGAAGCTGAGATTAGAGACCATAGCAGGCCCTGGATGCTTTATTGTGTATCAACTTGGTTGTAAATTGTACCAAGCAGCAGGTCTCAAAGGAGCTCCCTGAACCAGCAGCATCTGGGGCCTCGTTAGAAATGCAAATTCTCATGCCCTACCCAGACCCACGGACTCAGAAATTCTGAGCCGGGGCCCAGTGATCTAAATTTTAAAAAGCCCTCGAGGTGGCTCTGATTCATGCTTAACAGGTCTTTTTACAGAGTGTGCTCTGTCGTTCTCAGCTAACCCTTTTGTGGTTCTCAGCCGAGACTGAGACTAAACAGCAACTTCCAGGTGATGTGCAGGAGAGGACCAGCGCCCGGAGGAGCCTGCCTGATTCTTGGTGAGCATCCTCGGCAAAGGGCATCCTTCCTGGAGGAGACACACTTTTGCCTGGGAGTGCTCTGCATTCCAAGAGGCAAAACCAGAATGCTCTGGGTTCCTGGCTCCCGGCTCTGGGTTGCAGGCTGCCTTTCTCCTCCTCGCAGAGCCTCTCCCTCCTGGAAGCCTTCTGACTTCAGAACACTCGTCCAGACCTGGCTGCATGTGATGCTGATCATCAGCACCTTGTAGTTGGGATCCTTGCCTTGTAAATCTCTTTGTTCTCTCCAAGTTCAGGGGAAGGGAGGGGCAGGAAGCCTGGAGGAGTGTTCCTTTCAGCCTGTGCCTCTGCTCCGAGCAGAACAAAGCCAGGGTGTGGGGAAGATGCTTTGATCCAGACAATGAGAGTGGCTGGATTAAGTGTTTGGAGAGAGGAGACAGCTCTGGCACAAAACAGATCAGTTACTTTTCTTTTTTCCCTTTTTTTTTTTTTTTTAAGACCTAATTCATCTGCTGGGAAAAAAAAGTAAAATGTTTTGAAGGATGGTATTTCCATAGTTCTGTAAGTCTCAGGCATAACCTGAAACATCTGTGTCCTGGGTACCCAGCCCAGGGGGAAGCTTTGCATCCAGGCTGGAGGCTGCTCTCCTGCCTAGCAGCCTCTGGATCTCACGCCTTCCCAAGGGCCTTGCCCTGCCCTAGGGCCATTGAGTGGCAGCTGGGCCTGGGAGATGCTGGAACTGGGAGGAACCCTGGGAAATTTGCTCATGCGTTCAACACAGTTGCTAGACCTAGGAACTCTGAGTTTAAAAATAAACAGAATAAGATAAACATTCCTGTAGGGAACGCTTCCTCTGCTCCAGCTTTAAGTATGTTACATGTCGACTCACTGAACCTCTGCCACAACCTCTGGGCTTCCCAGATTGATGACTGATGGCAATTTTAGTAATACTTATGAGATGGGTGTTATTGTTATCCCCACATTTCAGATGAGAAAAGTGGAGGCACAGAGGGGCTGGTAACGTACCCAAGTACACACAGCTAAATACACAGCAGAACCAGGTTGCAAACCCAGGCAGTCTGGCTCCAGGGCCCATACTCTTCTCTATAGGGTAAGGTTCCTGCCCAGAATGAATTCCAGTCCATCCGGAGAAGTGATGGGATGGTGCCGGGAAAGTTACAGCACATCCTGAGTGCTTTGGAAACTGCATTTACCATCACCACTGCTGTTGTTACCTACGCAGATAAACTCAGTACAGGGTCATGGGCATGAATGGTTGGGCAGAGTGTGGCAGGAAAGCAGAGGAGGGAACCTGGAGCTCAGAGCTGCAGGAGGCCAGGAAGAGGACAGCCTTTCATGATGGAAGAGGTGATATTTGAGCTGAGGCTCTAGAACCACAGCGGGTAGAGAAAGGAGGAAGGCATGTCAGGCAGGGGAAACATCTTGTGCAAAGGCATCGGAATTAGACTAGAGTGACACAAATTAGAGGCATGTAAGGATGCTTTCAAGGATGCTTTGGAAAAGACAATAATGCTGGGAAAAGTAGAAGGCAGCAGGAAAAAAGGAAGACCAAACGTGAAAAGGATCGATGCCATAAAGGAAGCCATAGGCACGAGTCTACAGAAGCTGAATTGGGCTGCTGAGGACAGGACACTGTGGACATCACTCATTCATAGGGTCGCCAGGAGTCAGAGCTGTGTTGACGGCAACTTAACAACAGCAAAAGGATGCTTTTGCTTGCCAGGGTTTCCATTCCTGCCTCTCAGTACCTCCCTCAACTTTATAGAATCCCCAAGGTTTCTGCTGTATCAAAATGATGGAGTTAGAATCAGAAATGATCAGTGCTGGAAGGAACCTCAGCATATGCATCGGGTCAATGAGTAAACTGATATCCAAACAGCAGAAGCCAATTACTAGGGTTTGGCCATTTTGGCCACTCAAGCCATACACACAGCCTTAACTCCGGGCAGCCTGAACTTGTAAGTATTCTCTGTATGTCCCTTGTCCACCCACAGCCCTGATCTTGCATTCTCTTAACTTGTGCTAATTACCCTTCCAAGTGTGCCTTCTCCCTTCTTCGATGCCCAGGTCTCACCCACCATCAAAAGCCCGGCTCACCTGTCATTTCCTCCGGGAAGCATCCCTGCTTCTCCTAGCTGGGAATAATTCCTTCCTCCTTTCAATTCCCTCATAGCAACGATGGCTTCCTATCTCGCATTGTGTGCTAGTCTTACCTTCCCCATTAGACATTAAGCTCCTTGCAGCTGAAAGCCCTGTTTCATTCAGAGTCCCCACCACCTAGCAGACCGAGCCCATGGCGAGATGCAAAAAGCAGTTGAAAATAAAATAATGAACATATTAGGAATTACTTATTTTGGCCCCTGCTATGGGTTTTTTGTTGATGGGGCGACAGTGTTCAGGAAAATGAAGCCCTGGGTAGAAACCCTTCGGAGGGCTCACAGAAGCTTTAATTCCTGGGTAGGAGGGGTCCCACATCCTGGGGCATCAGCAGTGGTCCATTTCAGGTTTCTCTTCTTCAAGCATGATGGATAGAGAAAAGATCTCCAATATATCTCTCGAGTTGACAGTTCGATACTGTTTAGTAGGGTGCATTCCTCAGCCTCTGATGAGGCAAGACTTTGAATATGATCCTAAGACAACTAAAAGGGGCCTAGATTCAGCTGTACTCTTGAATTCCAAAGGCCTGATATGCCTATGATTTTTTTTCCCTTGGTGCCAAATCAGCTCTGCTTATCGACTGCTATTTTAATGAAACCTCCTGGTACCAGCTCAGGAAGGATATTTTTATTAGATACGACTGGGCGGATTCTCATGTTGAAAGCATTTGGTGTAAAACATGAACGCATCCAGTCCTCAGATATCTTTCCAAATATTTCCTTTGAGATCGGAAAATTACCAAAGAACTTGTGATAAGAAGATGAAAAAAGAAATTAAAAAGCAAGGATGATGCGCTTGTCTTCCCTCCTCCACCATCCTGCATGGGTGGGGCTTTGCAAAAAAAAAACAAGTAGAAGTTGAGATGGGGTGGGACCGGGCGTTGGACAGTTCCGGCCCTGGCTCTTCCCTAGGGGCGTTAGTCAGATGGTCTAGGTTCTTGTCTTTTCTCTGTCCTCTAACTTCCCCTGAGGAGCTGGAGTCAGGCAGAGAAGATAAGAATAGGTCCTATTCACATACAGTCAACTCTATTAATTGATGATGCCACCTGGCATTATGGTGTCTCAATCTCAAGCATCAAGAAGAACATTGTGACCAATGTTTATGGAAATCAACCCTCCCTCCCTCCATCAAAAATTTCTTCCAAGATCATTCATCTCCCCTAACTCTGTATACCACATACACCGAGGCTTTAAGCTTGGCTTCTGGAGTCACCACCTGAATTCAAATACTGGCTTTACCACTTTATGGCTAGGTGGCCTTGGGCAAGTTACTTTGACCCCATCTGATGAAGATAAGCAATAGTCCTCATCTCATAGGGTTGTTATAAGGAGATAATTTCCCTAATAAACTTAACCATACCTGGCATATAGTAAACGCTCAATAAATATTAGCTATTATTACTATTGCCATAAAGACCCAAAGACCCCTCTATCTTGACAAGTGGAGAGTGGAGAGAATGAGGGGTCAAATATTTTTCTCAGAGTTCTTCTCTAATAATTGTACCTTATAGGGACATGCAATCACCTTTTGTGACAGAACAAGAACTTTGTACGTGGTCTCTGCCCCTGGTTCCTGACACAGAGCTTCCAAAACCATTGTAATTTCCTGAGTGATGGGGTTGCTAGGAGCATCTTTTGCTCTACTATTTGGACTTTGACCCTGATTCTTAAATCTCTTGGAATTTCCTGGGTGATAGGAGTGCCTTTGTTCTAATGAGGTGATTCCTGTAGGTTGCTGGATAGCTTCGGGATGGGAGCTGGTCACCAAAAAGACCATGCCATGATTAGAAACTTGGAAGTTTCATCAGCGCCTCCCATAGCCTCCGGGAAGGGGAGAGGAGTTGGAGATTGAATTAATGATCAATCATGCCTATGTGATGAAGTTTCCAGAAAAATCCCTGATGTGTTGGTGAACACATTCCTGTGCTGGGAGGGTGGCACAGCCCAACTCCATGGGGACAGAAACTCCTGTGCTCAGGACCCTTCCAGGCTTCACCCTATGTATCTCTTCATCTGGCTGTTCATCTGTGTTCTTTGTAATAAACTGGTGAACACAAGTGTTTCCCTGAGTTTTGTGAGCTGTGATAGCAAATTATTGACCCTGAGGAGGGGTTATGGGAACCTCTGATTTGTAGCCAAGTTGGACAGAAATGTGGCAGCCTGGGGACCCACTACTTGCTATTGGCATGTGAAGTCAGGGGGGTCTTGTGGGACTGAGCTTGGGGTCTGTGCTAATTCTAGGTAGTTAGTGTCACGACTGAATTTTAGGACACTCACTTGGAGTCTAGAAAATTGGAGAATTGGTGTGGGAAAAATCCCCACACATTTGGTGTCAGAAGTGTTGTGAGTAGAGTGAAAGAAAATGTTTTCTCCCTTGTACCTGTGAATCCTGAACAATTTACACATGCTTCTGGGCTTTTCTGAACTCCTAACACTACTGATGTCATTTGGGTCTTTCCCCAAGTCAAACAGTGTGCCACCAATACAGAACAAGATTGCGTAAACTCCACTCCTCCGCTAGTGAAAGATGGAGACAAAAAGTTCGAATCAAGAGCAGATTCAGACCATCCACGGGTGGCCTTGTTCTCTAGACAAGGATGTTTCAGAGTTGCATTTCAGAGAATGTGAAACAAGGGCCAAAATAATGAGACAGATTTAACTCCCGAATTTTTGTGGCTTAGCCAGAAGGCCAGGATGGCTTCTCTAATTCCCACTGAAATTCCATCTGAAGACTTGCCACTGTCTAAATACTATTCTCACCATTTGATAGATGAGAAGGCTGATGCTCAGGGAAATCGGTGTCGGCAGGAGGACTCCAGAAGCATTTAGGGGAAGAGATGGTGGTGGTACATTTTAGAGAGGAGAAAATGTAGAATCTGTACTCATGTTGGAGTCAGCGAGCAGGGCTTGTGGGGGGGTTCATTCACACCAACAGGAAGACCAAAGTGGCCTCTACTCCCTTAAGTGGGATGTATGGCTGTTGCTTGTCCTTGGGATTTTCCTGGATGTTGGTCCAGGGTCTAAGGCATTCCTTGGAGGTGAAAACCCTTTGGAGTGGCATCTATTCCATGAGTCCTCCTGGGCCCTCAGCCCCGGCCAAGCTTCCAGCACTGCTGGTCGTGCCTGTGGCCCCTTTGCAGTTTTCTAGACTCCTGTCTACCCCTTACTTCTCCTGCTGTGGGTGTCTCCCTCTCAACCACCCTTCCTAGTCAGAGTCCTTCAAGACATGGGAAATGTTGGGAATCCCAATGTTCTGGCGTAGTGCCGCCGGCCAGCACTTTCTGGGCTCAGTGCCCTGTTTTAGCTCTTTGTGCACATTTCATTGGTTCTTCTTGGACCCGACGCATTACTTGGTTCTGTTGTCTCTTTGCCTTGGTCTCAGCTCTTTTTGGGGGCATGAGCTCAGGTGGCCCTCATCTCCCCTTACTCCAGGCTAAAACTCTGATTTCTGGGTTCTGGACAAGTCTGTCTGGCGCAAGCCTCCTAGCCCAGTGACCCTCAGTATTATCCTCTCCTCACTGCAGGGACATTCAGAGTGGCAACCTGGGCCAAGTGACCAGAAAGTCCCCCTTTTGCTGGAATACATGAGTAATGGGAAATTTGTTTAATCTCTCATGCCAACTTCAGTTCCTTAGCCATGTGGAGTTCTGGAGTCCCAGGCAGTTCTGTCATAGACCAGCAATGTCTTTCCAGCCACAGGGTAGGGTGTGGTGACTGTGTCACATATTTCACATCCCTTTTTGTATATATGCTCTTTCTTCCAGACTTTCAGTCACTTTCTGGAGCCCACCATCATGTGCAGAGTGAAAATTCTTTCTCTTTGCTACTGGGCTGAAGGGATTTGGTGCTCCTGTAAGAAGATAGGAAACTTCTTGTTACTTCTAGAAAACTGGGCTATTATAGCACAGAAACAATGCTTCTAAAAGGGAAAGAAATAAATGTTTCTTGAGCACCTACTGTATACCAATCTCTGAGATAGTTTCTGTACCGTCTATGTCATCTAAAGTCTTTCTTGATTCCTAAATTCTGGATGAGACAAGCTTAATCATCTCTTCTATCCACGCCTTGTGGAAGTCCAAAGGCTTCCTCAACATTTTTGTGATTTCCAAGGGATCTTCATGTCATGACAAATAGAAGGATTTTTGTGTGTGTGTGTGTGAGGAAGATTGGCCCTGAGCTAACATCTGTTGCCAATCTTCCTCTATTTTATATGAGATGCCACCACAGCATGGCTTGACGAGTCGTGCTATGTCTGTGCCCGGGATCCGAACCTATGAACTCTAGGCTGCTGAAGTGGAGCATGCAGACTTAACCACTATGGCATCAGGCCGGCCTCAAGGATTCTTTTTTTTCTTAGGACCAAACAGATATAAAAGGCTCCTTGGGTTGTAAAGATCTTTTTTTGTCTCCAACACAAATATATTTTTGGCTCTAATTATCTTTAAAAGAAGAAAAAACCCTGAGGGCAGGCACCTTTAATCCCACTTTACAGATGAAAAAATTGAGTATGTATTAGAGATTTTAGGTATGTTTTCTTCTCTCACGTTGATAAATAGCTGGCAGATTCGTTATCCGAATCCAGATCTGTATGACTCCCAACCCAAGCTCTTTCCACTAATTTAAAATGGAATTGGGCCTTCAGATTCAAAGGCTAATTTAATTGTGTACGTGACATAGGTTTTATAATGTCATCTTTATATCACTTCTGTGGATGATGTCCTTCTCCAGGAGTTATTTTAATTCCTACAAGGCGACTAGAATTTCCATCTATTTAGTCTAAATTTGACCCTGAAATTTTTAAGTTACAGAAGTGATGGGACAAATAACTAATCAGCATCTTAAGCCTTTTTGCAAATCTGGAATGAATCAGACACCAACATAAGGGTCCGCAAGAAGCTTCATCTCCTGCAAATAGATGGTGTGGTATCTTAGTTAAAAATTGCTAGATTCCAGGACTTATTAGGAATCTGCTTGAAATTCTGTACTGTCCCAATTTTATCTTCAGAATTGAATTAATTAGCCAAAAAACATTTGCATATGTAATTTGTTTTTTCTTCAGATGCACTGTGATAACAAGCTATTCTTTTACATCAAGATGGAAACATATTATATTTTCATGCAAAGCAGAATCTGTTATTTTTGAAGTGTCTAATCCCCTTGTCTTTAAGATATTTGAAAAGTAAGTGTACATCAGATGGTGGGTGCCCTGGGCCTTTGGAAGGCAAACTTTTAGCTCATGTGCTTGTGGATGGTGTCATCTGTTACACAAGGAAGTTGGTACAGACAAAGCATTCATAGGAGTTACAACTTCATTAAGATGCTCACAGAAGGTCAGTTCCTAATTTGAAATGGTGCTGGGCATCAGGATCGAAGGAAGAAGAGCTGGAAATTGTAACTGGCTTTGGCCTTTATGGTGCCATTTAAAACCAAAATTTTATAGTCGATTTCTGTCTTTTGACCTCGGAGGCCTGAGAACTCATAGCCATTTTTGAAAACATATCCACCTTGATTAACTTCATTGTCTATCAATTTATAGTCCATGAAACTACCTCTTCTGACACTTTTTATTAGAAGAGATTATCATGAAAATACATTTTGAAGATGTTATTGATTTTAAAATGACAAAGAGAAAAAGTTTATCTAGTTAGGAAGTATATATTCCCACTGTTTGATAAATGTAAGGAAATAGGATTTTATTGATTGTTCCCAGGAAACTGGTGAATTTCTTACCTGAATTTACAGAGACATGAATCACTGATTTTTAAACATCAGAAACAACCTAAGAAGGTATTTTATAAGACGACATTCTTCAACTGATCAATTGTCTTCTTATATAGCTCTGACTCAATTCTATCTAGAACTTACTTTTTCTCTTCTCTGTCGATATAATGAAAAAACAAATAAAAACATGCCCACTTCTACTTTTCTACTTTTTTAAGTCCAGAGGAAAGCTACCATACTGCTGAGGGAGCTCAAAATCCTGGTGTCAGGATTTGCATGGGATCAAAGAATGACGTGTGTTGGAAATCAGTCTCCTGAACTTCCTGGTGATGTTATGAGAGAGAACTTACGTACGTTCTCTGAGCCTCAGTTTCCTGCCTGGTGCTGTAGGAAGGAGGTTCCATCACTAGAGATGATCAAGCAGGGTCTTGGCATCCCCAGTGGTGGGTGTTGTAGAGAAGCATCAGGATACAATGGAAGATCAGACCAGATGAACCAGAACTCCCTTCTGTGCCTGAAGTTCTAAAATTCTCCAATTAATCAAATGCTTTAACTGTGCAGAGATTACGTCTCAGATCAGATCCCCAGGGTCGGATGTGTCCTTCTTCTGGTGCCTCATAGACTTGGCCTCCATGGATGGACCTCGTTTGGTTTCTCTTGGGTCTCCTCCTAGCTCTGACTGATCCCCACAGGTCTCCCAGCCCAGGGAGCCTCCACTCAAAGTTTTTCTCTCTCCCTGGCCCTCCGTCCTCACACCCTCTGTCTGTTTATGCCCCTTTTTCTCCTATCTTCAGATTTCTAACTCCCATCAGGACCAGGAGTATCTGCCTTTGATTGCCTTCCATTCACTCAAGTTTACTTCACCTCTAAGAAAACAAACCCTGAGAAAACCTGAACACTACCTTTGAGACCCATTCTGAAAGTTACTTTTTATGTGCTGGTTTCCTTTATGAAGTGACACATGGGAAAGAGAGTGGGCTTTGCAGGTGGACCCGAGTTCAAATCCTGTCTCTATCACTTGCTAACGGTGAAATCTGCATAGCTCCCTTCACATTTTAGGGTCTCCCTCTCCTTGTCTTACAAAATTATCTTCCTCTTCAAGGGTCATGCAGGTGGGAAGAACTTCCTGTGAACCCCATGTCGCATAATAGATGTTCAGTAAATGGCTGCTCCTAACACTGTCACCTTTGCCTGCGCCCCTTGACATCACCTTGTGAATGGTTTCCAGTCTTCAAAATCATTTTCACCTCTTCTCATTTCCTTTAGAAGCTTTTTGAGAAAATTATGACCGTGACATGGAAAACATATCAAATTCTTCCTCTTCCAGGACCTTCCCTAACAAAGGGAGTTATTAAGGAGATTAACATCCTTATTAAGTGATATTAAACTAATATGCATTCCAGTTGCCATTCTGCAAAACAGGAAAATAAACCCACTGGAGGGTGAAGGGTAAGAAGAGCCTAACTCCCTATTTCTTGCATACCTGCCAAGCATATATATCCTTGCCGCTGCCTGTATTTTGCTGCAGGAAGCCTTACTGCTGTGTAAGTAGGTGGGTGGGTGATTCCCCTTTTGGGTTAGAACACTTTGAGGGGCCACATGACTTGGTTTGTCCCTTATGTGGTGGACATTGAGAACAGGTGGAGCAGTAACATGGAAGAAAGACAGGAGGTGGAGTCAGATAGAATGGGGCTTTTACCCCGTTACTACTGTGACTAGTAGCATAGTGACATACTCTCTGTGACCTGTGATGGGGGCAATTTGTCTAAACCAAGGGTTAGCAAACTTTTTCTGTAGAGGGCCAGACAGTAAATATTTTAGGCTTTGTGGGCCGTAGGGTCTTGGTTGCAAACACTCAACTCTGCTGTTGTGGCTTGAAAGCAGCCGTAGACGATACATAAACGAATGAATGAGTGTGGTTGTGTTCCAAAAAAGCTTCGATTACAAAAGCAAAAGGCAGGCTCGATTTGGGCCACATGCGGTTGTTCGTTAACCCGTGGCCTGATTCTCCAAGCCTCAGTGTCCTCACATTCAACCTGGGAGCAGTAGAGTTTGATGAAGATTAGGATCATGCAGCTCTGCGCACACAGCCTGATCTATGAAAAATCCCCCAAAAGTTACTCCTTTCTATCCTTTCTTCTCTCCCAAGTGCTTCTGGACAGTGAGTTAGGAAAAAATGTGCACCAATGTCCATCCCAACCCTGTGATTTTATGAAATTGCCCGTCAAAAAAAGACCAAGAAAGAGAGAGCGTGCCAGAGAGAGAAATTGTGTGCGTGTTCTTTTTCTCTGCAAAGTCTGACCACAAGAAGCATTAAATCAATCAGATGACAAAGCAGAATACGAAAAATTGAGTTGGTTTCATCCCAAGCATGCAGGAGGGTTGTGCTGTTTGGATCAGAAGCAGAAAATTTAAAAAAAAAAGAAACGTTTTCTACACATTATGGGTTTTGGCTATTCCATGACTCCCACATAATTCATCACTGGAAAACTTTGAGTGCAATAAACATTGCCCCTTGTTTAGTAGCTGCTCTCATCAAGAACAAAGCCATTAACATAAATGCAGATAAATACAAGGCAAATAATGATATTCCCAACTGTTTCTGTGTCAACCAGCTCAGTCCATCAATCTTGCCTGACTGGTTAAGAAAGAACCGAGAAAATTTATAACCAGGGAAGATTTCTTTCTAAAGCATTTCTACCTCCCAGAGGAGGGGAAGGATGAGTCACCCAGAAAGTCCCAGGAAACCAAATGAATGCTCTTCAGAGTGTTCCATCTCAGGTCCACTCTTGATCACTGCTGCCTTCATACCCTGCCTTTCCGAAGCCGGGGCTCCTCCAATGTGGCATTTCTTCTGGCAAAGCTTAGAGCTGTTTTTGTAATTTGCAGAGTCTTCTGTAGGGGAGGAAAAACTATTCCTCTACCCTCTATGTTCTTCGGGCTTATCCGAGATTACTTAACATGAGACAGAATAACAGGAGAAAATCAAACAAATTTAATAACATGTATGCATAGGATAAACCCAGGAAAACTGAGTAACTTGCCAAAATGGTCAAAGCCGCCCCTTTAAACACCATCTTCAGCTAAAGATAAAGGAAGATGGTGGGGGTAGTGGTTTGGGACTTCAAAGGGAGGAAGGCAGTTCACGTGGAGATGGAAAAGCAAATGTTTGGTAAACAAATGTTTGCCATGCCTTGCAAAGACAATGAGAGGTGGAGAGGGCTTTGATCAAATGGGCCTCGCTAGGTTCCTCCCTGTCTACCTCACCTAGTTCATATTCTACTATAGTTATTTGTGGTGATAGCTCTTTCCTACAACAGGCCTCCTATCTTAAATTCTTTTAGGCTGTTAGGGTGAAGGTCAAAATTTCTTTCTGAGTCTTTTGTTCTTAAAAATAATCCAGAGAGACACATTTTGGGGCGGCCAATTCTGATTCCTCACACCTCTCCTTGCACTCCCTGGAGAAGGGTGCCCCCCAGGGAACTACTGGCGTGCCCACGCTGCCTGTTGTGGGTTAGAGGTGAGGACTCCGCAGGGTTTCTCCCTTCTTGACCCTGATGCCCATGCTTATCCACAGCTGATGAACAAGTTCAGTTCCAGAGTGCCTCAGATTCTGCCTCTCTTCACCTCTTCTGTCCTCTCTTCATTGACCTCACTTCCATGTCTGCTTTTCAACAGCAGTATCCCTGGTCTTCTTTCCCCAATGCCCTCTTGTCACTCTTTTAACTCTCTCTCCATCATCCCATTTACTCTTCTGGTAACAAATACTACCCCTGTTCCAGTAACTCTGACATCTTGATCACCTGCACAGGCTTCTCCTATAAAGTACAGTCTTATATTTAGCTCCTAGTTGTTATCACCTCCTAACTGCCCATCAGACACATCAGATTTAACACATCTGTAGCTCCTAACTCTGGCTCCCTCCTACTGAGTGTTTATAGGTAGCATTATTCTCCACCCAATAGCCCAGATCAGAAACTGGGCAATGCCGGGTGCTTCCCTTTCTCTCAGCCCTAATGTCTCATCAGTAGGCATGACCTACATACAAGAACTTCCTAAGACTCTCCCCAAAGCATTTCCTCCTGGCCAACTGGATCACACTGCCAGTGAGGGGAGTGTGCTCTTTGTCTCTGACTGGAGAAATGCCTTATTTTGGTTTCCCCGCCTCGACTCTTCCCCTTCCTTCCTCCCTCTCTTCCACAGTTAATGATTTGGGGGTTTCTGTGTGCTATGGGGATATCACATAAGTAGTGTTTCCAGTCAATGCAGATGTCCAGTCTGCAGGAGCTGCTGTGGGGACAGAGTTAGACCTGGAAGCAGGGACGTGTGGTTTACGATCTGATACAGCAACTCAGGTTTGGGGAGAGAGATGTCTCAGCTAGGGAAGAGAAACTCCTATTTTCAGTGTCTATGAGTCAGGCTAGATGATTTAGCACACTGAAATTAACGCTCCTAAAATCACTTCAAGGGAAAGATTATGGTCCCCATACTACCAATGAGAAAACACCCTTCGACTTGTTGGTTTTAGAGGATCTCTTAGTTAGGATGTGACAATCCAAGATTGAAATCGAAGCCTTCCTGTGTATAAAAACCCCACCCTCCATCCCCACTGCCCAATTCGCTGAGGAGGGAGGCAACGGGACTATTCTGATCAACACGTGGGAAAGAAATGTGGTAGGACTGGACAGAATACATTTCCCTGGAATACAAGCACCAGGAGACCAGAGGGTTTATTACCTCTTTTGTTCACTGATTTACCCCTAGAACCTGCAATAGTCTGTAAGTCTGTAAGTGGCCAAGGCAGCCACTTAGTAGATATTTATTGAATAAATGAATTAGATCATAAAATCCTATAGACTTGGTCTTAGAAGCTACATTCCCCTAAAGAAAGCCTCATCTTGTGACCTTGCCAATGTCTTCCCACATGTCTGCCTTCCTCCTTCATTTGGACTTCCTCCCATGGGCTTTTCTAGCCATGCGGATGAGGGCAGGAGATGTGACACTCAGCAAGGTTTGTTGAATGAAGCCTGGACCACTGAGTCCCTTGCCTTGCGAGCGTTCCTCACTTCGCACAGGGTATTGGAGTTTTCCATGCCCCTGTACATAACCTAATTTACCCTCCCAGGGACCCTTTAGAGTCTGCCCTGGGACCCTAGTTCTGCCAGAAACAATGCCTCAGCCCGTAGCCTTCATCTTATCTATCATGGAATTCCAGGAGGAGTACAAACCCAAGGCAGAAATAACACTTCTTTCTCTTCTTGCTACCCCTGCATCCCATCTTATTCTCCATCTGTCTCATGAATTATTTCTCTTTCAGTTGCAGAATAGCAACAGCAATATTCAGAGAAACACTTTTAAAATTCCTCTACCTCTGCTTCTTTGCCTTGGAAAATCTCTCTATCTCTCAAGGTCAATGTCAAAAGTATAGAGTAGTAGAGAGAACAAGACTTCCATGGCTCAGGAAATCAAGATTTGATCCTGGTTCCATCTCTTATCACCTGGGTGAATTTTTAAAGGCCATTTACTTCATCTGAGCCTGAGGTTCTTTATCTGTAAAATAGGGCTACTAAACCCTACATAGGCTTTGCTGACTATTTGACAGGATGGTGTTACGCCCTTAGTGAAGAGCCTGGCACACAGTAGGTGGTCTATACATTAGTTTCCTTGCCCTGGATCCCCATACTCTTATAAACAGCATCAACGTCAACACAGATGTGCCTCTTGGTTGAATGAACTAGCTGTTGACAGTGAATTTCAAACCATTACTCAGGGTGATTCCATTGGTCTGATGGCCACCTTACGCATCTCAGTGGCCCCAGCCAGGCTGCAAGGTGCCCTGGCCTTTGGCTGGTGACATTTGGACCTGTCTGCCTGAATGTCAGTCTTCTCACAGGTGCTGGGCTCACAGATGCCAATCACTGCTCCCTGTGGCTGATTGGCATGCTGCAACGTGTGCCTGCAGAGCTTCTCCAGACAGCGGGGGAAGGAGTGAGTTGACCCAACATCATCTGTCTGGCTGGACGTTCATTTTTCTTCTCCTGTCTGTCTTGCTCCTGCTCATTGCTTAAGATGTGTCTCAGGGCGCCTTGCCCCTGCCTGCTCTTTCCACTCACTCTGCCTCCTCAGGGCAACTCGAAATGTCAATCTTGGCTTTAACTTTGTCTCAATGACACATTCACTGATCCACTCCATCTGTTTACCCATTCATTCCTTGTTTTCTCTTTTTTCCTCTATAAACAATTGTTCAGCATCAACTATGTGCCTCGTTCTTGGGATTTTTAGGTACAATTCTCCATAATCAGGGTTTCCTTTCCCCTCCAGAAAGAGAGAAAACAATCAGTGTTCTGAGATTTCTATTGCGATCATTACTTGTCCACGCTGCTCCAGCTGTGGGAGTGGTTGACGGTTTAGGGTTGGGTGGGGTGGGAGGTTGGCTATGGCCATGTATTTGTCCATACTTGTCAGCTAGTTTTATTTCCAGGTTTCTAACCATTCCGGCATCCTTCCCTCCTCTGCAGCAACTCAGATGCATTCTTGCTTCTGTGGTTCTTGGCGCTTCTGAAGCCAGGGCTCTGCCAGCTGTTGATCCCTGCTTTTGTTGCTCAGCTCTTCAAATCAGACCTGCTTCAGGCCAATCTGGGAGGGTCCAGCCATTAAAGATAGCACCAGGAGGTCTCCTCCTCTTGCTCTGAGCTCCCAGATTTCTTCAATGAGTTCTTCAATGTTGGGCTGAGGCGATGCTTTGCTAGGTAGAATTCAACAGCCTTACGTTCTGGCTATGCCTTGCCACGTGTCTTATGCCTTAATCTCCCTCAGAGGGATTATTTCCTTCCTGGCTGTACCATAAAAATAGTCAACCTTTCTCTCCCCTCTTTGCTGGTAGTTGTGACTTCCTGTGCAGAATGTTCCAGGAGCTTTCTTAGGATTCTTCTCATGAGACATCAGCATCCTTTTGCAAAAGAGACTCATGCAGCCTCTCCTTGGACCTCCCAGGATTCCAGAGATGTTTATGCAAATAAGACTCCCTGTGTGGCCTGTGCTTCTCTATATTATTGGGGAGATTTTCTTCACAGTAATCAACATCTCATCTTAATTGCTTTTGTTTATGGTTCAATAAACGCATCGTTTTTGGCAACACCAGCTCACAGCAATATCTTAAATTACCCAAGCCTGCCCACTTTCATTTATGAACTCTGCCATGTGTCTATTGAGCACTTAGATTTTTAACCATTTATTTCCTCCGCATGACAGGGAATGGGAGCCATAAAGCTGATGGGAAGAGTAAAGAAGGGGGAACACAGGAGACTAGGGACCCATAAAAGTTGTGTACAGTGTGCGAGGCCAATAGAAAAGCAATGAGTTTTTAATATATGGCGTGTGTAATACATTCATATTCCTAATAAAGTCAATTATTGTTGAATCCGTTATTTCTCAATTTTCCACCTCAGCTCAGATAAAAACAAATCTGGAGCTATTCAGAAGAAAAAAATTATACTACAGTAATTGCAAAGGCAGCAGCTGTCAAAAAAAATTGTCTAATAAGTGCCTGTTTAACACATTTACCCTCCCAAGAACTGGGGGTAATGTTGAGAACCGTACTTGCCACGAATATAATCTAAGACAACACTGAATCTTTGCCCTTGATTTGAGCAATTATCTTGCTCTTTGCTACTTTTTTTTTTTAATATATATTCCATGTCATTCTGCAGGCAGCAATGAGATGGAGGGTAAAGAGTGGGGACGTGTGTGCTTCAGTGACATTTCAGTTTATTAATCACCCGCGTGAACCTGTCCACATTGTTTAACCTCTCTGACTTGTCTATGCTGATCTCTTCTCTGTGCTTTGGTTTCCTTATTTGTTAATGACTGGTCATCAGAATAATTTGTCTTCTTACATTTATTTTTAGTTGTAGCAAACCATTACTAATTGAAAAAACTTCAAAGTATCATTATTATTACTACTTTTAATTATAGGAGAATATTAGTTATCTGTTGAGGTACAACAATATTATCACAAATCTAGTGGCTTAACACAACATGCCTTTATTACCTCTATTATATCAGTCTCTGTGGGTTCGTGCACAGCTTGGCTGAGTCCTCTACTTCAGGATCTTCCAAGGCAACAATCCGCATGTTGGATGGGGCAGTGGTCTCATCTGAGGCTGGCCTGGGGAAGGATATGTTTCCAAGCTCACGTGGTTGTTGGCAAAATTCAGTTGCTTGCAACCTGTTGGACTGAAGGCCTTAGTTTCCTGCTGGGTGTGGGTGGGAGGCCACCCTCAGTTCTTTGATAGCTGTTGGACAGAGATTTGCCTCTATTCCTTGCTGCATGGGTCTCCCCAATATGACTTCCTGCTTCATCAAAGCCAGCCAGGGAGAGAATCTACAAGACAGGCATCACAGTCTTCTATGATGCAATCATGGAGGGGACATCCTGTCACCTTATCTATACTCTATTACTTAGAAACAAGTCATGGGTCCCACTCACGTTCAAGAGGCAGGGATTACACAATTCTGTAACTACCAGGAGGAGGGAATCAAGGGGTCCTCTTTTGAGTCTGCCCACCACAAAGAGTAACACATGATAGTTTTTAAAAAGCATAAGGTACAGAAAGATCTAAAGTGTAAGGTCAAATTCTCCTTCCTTCCACTCATTTTGCCCATTTCTATTTTCAGTCTTTGATTAGTTGTTGTATCTATCTTCTAAGGCCACCATAACAAATGACCATAAACCACGTGACGTGAAACAACAGAAATGCATTTTCTCACAGTTCTGGAGGCTGGGAGTACAAATTCAAGGTGCTGGCAGGGCCACGCTCCCCCTAGGGCTCTAGGGGAGAATTCTTCCTTGGCTCTTCCCAGCTCCCGCTGCCTCCCAGCATCCCTGTTCCTAGGTTTGGAGCTAGATCACTTCACTGTCTGCCTCCTCATCACCTGGGCTGCTTCTCTCCTTTTCTCTGTGTTTTCTTTCCCTTCTTATAAAGACACTAGTCCCTGGATTTACGACCTACTCTAATGCAGGATGACCTCATTTTAACTAATTACATCTGCCAAGACCTTACTTCCAAATAAGGTCGGTCATATGCTGTGGTTCTCAGCAGACATGACATTTTTGTGGGGCAGTATTTATCCCACTACAGTTGTTATTTTTTCTCTGGCATTTGCCACCGTAACACTAAATCCTATCTGAAAGCCACTATTACCCTCCCCACTGTGAGAGAAGGGCACTGTTGGAGGCGGCAGAGGACAGTGGCTAAGAGTCACTCTTCCTTCACTATCTCGTGACCTGGGGAGACAGTCTCTCTCTTCCTCAAATTCCCTATCTGCAAAATGGCCATCATCATCCTAATAGCACTTAGCTCATAGGGTATTAGAGGATCCGGTGAGATAGTGTATGCAGATGGCACATGTATGGTGCATACGTGCACAATAAGCCCTCTGCAAAGGCCAGCAGTCCTTACTCACCTCTCACCTCCTCCTCCCTCTCCACCACCACTTTCTAGCGTTTACAAACATAAATATCATGTTTAGTGTTTGCTTCATTATTTTCAATCACACTCAAATTAATTGATCAATTATTCATTATAGTTATAATTAAGTATATGTTTTACATAAAAATATAATCTGTATAAAATATACTTTTATAATTATAAGGAATGAGCAATTAAATAATTAAAAATTAAAATAAATTATTTTATTAATTGGATCATTTTACATTATGTATTTGTGCTCACAACACTTTGTTGCTTAATCTGTTCAGTTTGTACAGTATTCGGGAACGTCCATCTTAGATGAAGGACTTAGTCCTCTTCTTCCTGCAGCCTCTCGTTTCTAGCTCTCCTGCTTTGTCAGCTATATTTCTACTTTTCCTTTCTCGACTTTTATATTTATCTTATGTTATTTAACTCTTATTTAGTCTTCTATATTTTGTGAAGAGGCTAGTTTTATTTATTTATTCTTTTAAATTGAACTTCTAGAGCCATGAGGGATGTGGCTGTGTCGATGAAAGTAGGGAACACAGAAGAACAAAGGGCTCGTGACTACAGATCTACACTGTAGTTGTGTACTCTTTTTTCTTCTTTGGTGAGGAAGATTGGCCCTGAGCTAACATCTGTTGCCCATCTTCCTCTTTTTTTGTTTCTCCCCAAAGCCCCAGTACATAGTTGTATACACTAGTTGTAAGTTACTCTAGTTCTTCCACGTGGGATGCCACCACAGACTTGATGAGTGGTGTGTAAATCCACACCCAGGATCCAAATCAGTGAACCCCGGGCCACTGAAGCAGAGCACATGAACCTAACCAGTTGGCCACGGGGCTGGCCCTGAGGCTAATTTTAATAATAGCCTTTGCATCGAAAATCAAGTACTCTTTCTATTTTTTAATATTGCAATGATAATAATAATAACACCTACTATTTGCATGCTTATAAGTCAATTACCATTCTAAATGCATGACATATATTAGCTCACTTAATCTCTATATAATCCTTTGAGGTACATGACATTTTACAGAGGTGAGAACTGAGGCACAGAAAGGTTAACTAAGTTTTCCAAGGTCACAGAGCTAGCAAATAGCAGAGGTGGAGGTTGAGCCTGGCTTATGACCTCAGAGCTCTTGCTCAGAGCCAGAATGTTCTGTGGGCTCTCAGTGTTCATGGTCCTCACCACAGTCACATGGTTTGGCTGGACTCACAGAGAAGGGACTGAGAGGCTGTGTCTCTAAGCTCACACCACATGGAGGAATATGGGGCAGTCATAACTTCCTTTACGTATGCCCAATGAGTTCCTCACAAACAGACTGCATTTTAGTTTTTCCTAGTCAGCCCAAGCCTTTCACATGTATGTTTCCAACAGGAAGTTCCTTTATTTTTTCTTATTGACAGAGAAAAATCTATGCCTCCATTCTCCCGTTAAGAGGTTGCAGCTTCTCCATCATACAAATGAAACGGCAGCATCTACCTCCCTCTTGAAGATGTTATTTCCGGCACCTGTTGACTTCCTGCTCCCATTGGGACTGATGGCTTTTTGTCGCACACTTGCTATCCTGAGATTTCATTTTATTCTCCACTGGGTTTAGCGTCCTCTTTTCCTCGGACTTCCTAGATTCCTTTTCTATTTTTCTTGGATTTCTTTTTCATTTGGCTAAAGTATATTCTCAGGTTGTTTTGCATAAAATATTCTGTGCAGAAAAGTTAGCGTCCTGATATGTGTGTTGGCTGGGTATGTAACTGAAAGACATTTTTCCTCAAAGAGTGAGAACTTTGAGATTTGAATCTGATTATCGTCCATTGAAGAGAATGCCTTTCTTTAAGCTTCAGGATTTTCTCTTCATCTTCGCCATTTTGGACGCACACCAGGATGCTTGGTGAGATTTTTTGGTTTATTTGTCCTCTGTGACATGCCAAGAGAGCCTATCATTCTGAAGACCTGAGTTCTTCTTTTATTTCTATGATTATTTCCTTGGGAAATTTTATTTTTAAAATATAAGTTCCTGGGTTGCCCCAGGTCTAGAATGGGACTCACGAATTTTGGTCCTTAACAAGGTTCCTGAATGGCTTTATTAACCAATGGTGTCTGTGGACCACTCGGCAAGATGGCCCCTGACATCACTTTCCGGCACCAGCACTTTGACATGGTAGATTGGCCAGGGTGGCCTTTTGTGATGTTGTCACATGGTGCTGTGCTCCTGTAGGTATCAACGCCTTCACTGGCCTGATAGCTCACAGCGTTCTTGCAAAGGTCGCACGTGGTCTTCTTTGTAGAACTTTTTTGAAAACTCTCCTGGGACATCTACACATCGGGAGTCAATTCATCCAGATGCTCCAGCCTTCAGGGAGGCTCCGTGAGTTTCCACAGACTGCTTCTCTTGCAGAGAACTCAAGGAGGAAATGTTTGTCCCTGGGTTCCATTTTTTCTGCATCCTTCCTTCATATTACCTGCTTCTTGGTCCCTGAAGGTAGATGCCTGCTTAGATAGAGCCATCTATTTTAACTTCCCCCCTTGCCTCTTCTCTTCCTATTACTTTTGCTGACTTAAGTGTCAGATCAGGCTTGGTCTTCCTAGTCTCTAAATAGCAAAGCCTCCTCAAACTGCTCTATAAATCACTATTATTAATAACAAGGATAATAATGATAATACTAAACAGCACTCAGGTAAAATCTCCCATTACAAAACGCTTTCCAAAATAGTACCTCTGGGCTGCCGGTTTATGTAGGAAACACAAAAACTGATTAAAAAAGAAGACCGTTCTATCCAAAATGTGTTTGCTTTTCTGGGTTGAATTCATTTGTTTGATTGGAAATTTCATAAGGAAAGCATGTGTTGGAGAGGTCTGGGATTGTGAAAATAAGCATAGCACTGAGCGCTGAAACAGTCCATGGATAGCCCAAATGTTTGGAAGTATGTGGGTGACAGATCCGCTTCTTCTGGAAAAGTAGAGTCATATAGACACAGCAGGTTCATTGCCTAAGTAGAATCATCACTGCCACATTCTTTGAGACACTTTTGTGGAATCATGAGGCAGCCCAGCGTAGGGCTTCCTGGGCGCCAATGCCCTTCTGTGTCTAAAGAATGATGGTAGCTTTGGGCAAGTTATTTAATGTCTCAGTGCCTCCATTTTATCATCTGTAAAATGGGAGTTTAACATTGATCTCACAAGGTTGCTGTCAGCACCTACCAGTTTCTAGCACATAGGATTAGCATTCCACCAGGGAAGGCATCATTGTTGTTGTTATTATTGAAATTGCTCTAATGTTGTACAGTAGGCACAGCAAATAAGGCCAATTTTATTTTTTTGTAAATTTTTAACTTAAGTATAATGTATTTGCATAAAAGGGCACACAGAGAATACGTATACAGCTGGATGGATTTTCACAGGGCGAACACACCTAAGTAACCAGAACTTGGGACTGGAACACCAGAACTCACCTTAGGGGTGCCCATGTGCCCTGTATCATGACATGCCATGAACCCCCATCAAGTGTAACCCATGTCATAACTTCTAACACTATAAATTTATTTGAACTTATCATAAATGGAATGATGCAGTGTGCACTCTGTTTTTTTTGTTTATTTTTTGTGTGTGCATGGAGGGTCCGGTTTGTGCATTTCACCCACGCTGATCATTCCGTTGGAGACCTTTCTTTCTCATAGCCATATGGTATTCTGTTGTGTAGTGGATGTGGGGTAATTTCCATGTGGCCATTATGGAGAGTGCTACTGTGAGTTTTCCAAAATGTTCCTTTAGGTGAACATAAAGGGGTAATGATCTTCATTCTAATAATTCAGCAGGCCAGGGTGTTTTTCCTCACCCTCTTCCTCTTCGTCCAATTGATCTCCAAGCCCCATCCATCCACTTCCTTGACATCTGAGGTCCGACCCTGCCGTCTGTTGCCTGACCTATTGCAATAACAGTTTTTCCTTCTTATGCTTCTCATCTCTCCCAGCTGAGCTTCAGCACCAAAACTGTCTTCCTGAAACACGTATCTGATGGTATCAGTTTCCTGTTCAAAAGTTTCATCCTCAATGCTGATTGAAACAAAACAAAACAAAACAAAACAAAACAACTCTGAGCTCCTTGTATAATCAGGATCCACGTTGAATGAACTCCTGCGAACACTTCCCTCTTCAGCATCAACTTCTACTCTGTATACTGGTGCCATGTTGGATTAGCCTCTTGGCTACTCCAGTGCTCTCTCAGCCTGGCAGGACCTTCTTCCCTGTCTGCCAATATTGAACTTCCTTTCACGATTGAAGCCAGTCCAAGGGCATCATCTCCCAATAACACTCTGTGCCCCAGTCTCCATGAAGCCTAGTCTGACAACCTGGACCTCATCATGTTGTCCACTCTAGTCAACCCAGCTCTGACCTATTGAGTGATGGGTCTGAGAACTGGGCTTATGGCTTTCTCCATCACTCAGTTCCTCTGGCCTCCTTGTTCTGATAATGAGACTGCCTCGTTGGCCTGCTAAGGAATCATCTTGGTCCCCATTAAAGAACAGTCCACCCTGGAGCAGGCTCTTCTCAAACGAGTTCCTCATGATTGGGCTAAGTGGACCCACTTCCTTATTTATGCTATTTAAGAATTACTGTTTCATGGTAAGTTAAAAGTAACTATTATTCATGTTATTATCCTCCCACCAAGGAAATTGAATGAGTAAAATTTTCTTTCCTCTCAATAAGAAGCCATTTCATTTTCAACAAGACTCCAGGGAATCACTGGGAGTACGACAGGTCCCCAGACCTGGGATTTGGCTCACATAGTAGAGGATCTTCTGAAAGGGCTGGAGTGATGCCAAATCAGAGATCCCGCCTCCCAGGCAGTCTTTAGGGACTGACACCCTCTCCTCTTCAAAATTATTCCTGCTCCCTACCGTGGGACCCGCAGCCCTGAGCCAGGCCTCTTTCCACCTGACATGGAGGAATGATCTGTATACACAAGAGTCTCCCTCGTCCATCTTCCATGTCCCTCAGGCTATCCTAGACTGCTTCTTATCCTCAGCACCTCACACACACCCAGCACATAGTAGGCCTGCAAGAAATGCTGGGTGATTGAATGAATGTTTTGATTTTTGAATGGGCAATTAAAAATTATTTGAACTGGGGAGATTACTTCAATATTTATTTTTCTGGTTTGTCAATTGAAGGGGGAAATTTTAGTTGATTCTGCAGGTAGACATTTATTGCTGTCTGATACATATGTACAGATCCTAAGGAATTCAAACTGGCAGCATATTATAAGCTGACTAGGACCAATACCCTCCCCTTGCTTTGTGTTCAATTTCAAATGTGATTTATGACTGCCACCTCTGTGTCCATGGTTATGGCGGATTCTCTGCATTCTTGTCTGCTTCCCTCTTCATTCTTTGTGTGTATAGTGGAAGGAAAATACCAATTCTCAACAAATATGCACTCAAACAAGTAAATACTTCTCCCAAGGCTGGTGAGGAACTAGGTTGAATGGATGTAGAGGGACATGAGGGTAAATTCCACTATATGAACCAATGGAAATATTAGTGGGGTTTTAATCAGTAGCCCCTTCATATTAAGATGACATTAAACCATCTTTTGAAACAAATATTTATTCAACATCTGTACTAGACACTGGGACCACAGTGGTAAACAGTGCTTATTTCTTTAGTCTCATGGACCTTACATGTCTCCTGGGTGGACGCCAGCCAAAACATGAAAAAGGCAGTAAACAATCAAATGACTTAAAATGGTTCCAAAAATGCGACAATACTAACATGATGTTTCATTGATTTTTTAAGACACCTTTCTTTTCACCTTTTAATATTGTTGAAATTGTGATGCCTTAAAATGGGGATGTGTGTTTATAATACATTGTTTCTCTCCCTGAGAAGTTATTAAATTGATGCTTTGACTTCTGATCAATGGTGTCTCAGAATGAAAGAAATATGGTAATAATAAAAGCTTGCATTTATTGAACACTAACTAGGAGTCAGGTGCTGAGGGGCACATGTCACGTTGTCTCCTTTATTCTGGATAACAACCAGATGAAGCACGTGGAAGCTTCTCTACTTGACAGGTCAGGGAAACGCATCTTGGGGAAGTGAGGCACTGGCTTAAGGTGGGAGATCTGCAGGGGCCAGTATTTGAATCCTGGCCTGTCTGACTCTGCTCTGGTAGCCTCTCTGTTACCTGCCTCCCTCCTCCCTCACTCTCACCCCAGATACCTTTTTTTTTTTTTTTTTTGAGGAAGATTAGCCCTGAGGTAACTGCTGCCAATCCCCCTCTTTTTGCTAAGGAAGACTGGCCCTGAGCTAACATCCATGCCCATCTTCCTCTACTTTATATGTGGGACACCTACCACAGCATGGCATGCCAAGCGTTGCCATGTGCACACCCGGGATCCAAATTGGTGAACCCCAGGCCGCCGCAGCGGAATGTGCGAACCTAACTGCTATGCCACCCGGCTGGCCCCCGGATACCCTCTTGATGTAGGCAGTGCAAAGCTATTAATGCTGTTAGGGTTTCCCTGGGTCCTCCTGGGGAGGCTATGTAGTTTTCATGTCACTAGGAGGAACACCCGGAGAGCTAATTGCCCTGTATATGGGCTGCATTAAACACACTGTAAAGACAACTCCCAGAGCCTGTGTCCCGCAGTGACTCTTGGAGCAGGGATCAGAGACCCACCTTGGTCAGTAGTCTTGGAGTCCTCGACCTGCTCTGGTGAGTACTTAGAAAAGACGTGCAAGCAACCTCTGTGATACCTGGGGGCCCTTTTAGAAGGATGTCCTGGTAATGAAGAGAGAAAATTCTAGATCTTACTGTAGGAGGATAGAGTTTGCCAGCAAGAAGATGCTAGAGATATCTTCTAAACCAAGCTAACCCCAGAGAGATTAGTGGCTTGCTCAGGAGTTCCAGAGCCAGTTAGAGAATCTCAAGTAGGTTCCTGATCTTTCAGTCCCGTGGGCTTACCCCTCTCACTGCTACTTCTTCCCTGTCTCTTCTTAGCTGCCTCCTCCTTCTCCTCATCCCTACTTTTCTCCTCCCTCACTTCTTTGTTTCATTGCCTCTCTCCATCCTTCCCTTTCTGTTCCTTTTATCTAAAGAAGGGCCCAGTAGATTGAAAAGGCATTAAATAACTTTGATGGCAAACACAGTGAAGAGTGGTAGCTAAAATAGAAAGTTCTGGAACTTGTGAAAGTATGATGAACCACTAAGATTAGTTTAGGATTGATTTATGTGGCTAAATAGTTAATATGCTCAAAGGAGTTTTAAAATATGAGGCTTGTAATTAATATTTATAGATCTAAGTGATGAGAAATGACCAAAAAAAGCCTGTTAGGCTGACTTAAAGAGTCAAAAATCTCCTGAGATAATACAGGCGAGAAGGGGGAAGGCCACAGTGCTAGCATGTTAGAAGAGGTTGGCTTTAGCAGCTAATGCAACAGGAATCCAAAACAGAAGCTCTGGGAGAGCCTGTGCACGCATTGGAGGCAGGAAAGACTCGGAGGCAATTTCCACGTTCACGGGATTCATCTCACACACGCTGGACTGATTTGGGTTACACTGAGCTCGTGAAACAACAAGAGCACAAAAATTCAGCCTGTGAACTAGTAACCTATTTAGAAAATTGGTGAAAAACTCAGAGACACAAGACCGTTAAGTCCAGCAAGCTAGGCAGCGGAAAGAAACGCAGAGGGAGCTAAGCAGTTCCGGGAAAATGGCGGCTCTCCCACCGTGCCTGAGCCTGGGAGGCTGTGGCCGTGGCCTTATCGAGTCAGCTCACTTGCTGCCCAGAGAGAAGAAATGCTTGTGGCTACAAATCTGTCCTCTGTAGTTTAATGTTCCCAGAGACCTCATCTCCCTTTGGACTGTGAACAATTTATATACATTTGGTTGAACTGAATTCTTCTAACCAGAATAGAGCACGCTGTCTTGGAAATTTCTCATTGCTAAATGAATGTTTAAGAGCCCGTCATTAGTTTACAAACATAGATACAGAAGGCAAAACTCATTTTAAGAAAGTCTGGCATTCTGGCCTTAAATAAAAGTAAATTACAGAACAATTAGTCCCTTCACAAAAGGGTTTCTTCATTGTAAAAAAAAAGGCTTCACCATGAATATCTTAAAAAAAATCAAAACACGACCTTTTCAACTTTATATTTTTATAAATAGATTTAGTGTGTAAACCAAGGCTACTCTGCCTACATATACACAGTGAACTTTGCACTGCTTTTAGCTCATTCATTCATTCATTTGACAATGCAAGAGACATTCAGGCAGATCCCAGGAGGAAGAGAGAGAAATAAAATGGTGTCTTAGTCTTCACGTGGATGAAATAGTCACTTCCTGTTTTTCGTAATCTTTACTACATTTTATGAAAATAAACTGTTTGTTGTAGGAGATTTAGAAAATACAAAGAAGAATCACCAGGAAGGAAGCAAATATGCCTATAATCTTTCTACTCAGAAAAACTCACAGTGGGAATATTTATCCATTTCCTGCCTGTCGTTGGGGGAGCGTGGATGCGGGTGGGTGGACAGGCGTGGCTGAGGACGGGATTTGAGAGGAGCTGGGGCTGGAGACAATGCTCTCGACATATGCAGGGATGAGAGCTTTGCAAGTGATGAGTTTTGGGTTTTTCCCTTTGGTGCTGGGTCATATGGATGAATTAATGGCAAGTAAATGATGTAATTTGAATACCTAGAATGATTTTTCTCCTGCCTTGTATATGAAAGAGGAGCTCTACCTAGTTGGAAGCGTATGACAAGAACATATAGACAATGTTAGCTAAAGGCCTATTGATCACTTGGCATCACTACCAGGCACTGTGCAACATACTTGACACAGATTTCATTAATCCCCTAGCAACCCTTTGGGTGGGGAATCCCGCCGTGCCCCTTTTGTAGATGATCCAGCTAGTGATGCTTGAGGAAAATCAACATGCAGAGGTCCCCCAGCTAGCTAACGAATGGTGGGATTAGGACTTGAATCCAAACCATCTGTCTACAGAGCCCTGTTGCCGTTATCTATTGTTGCATAACAAACCACTGAAATGGTCGCTATGCAAACTATTACAGCTGAAATGTAATAGCTGAAAGCAACTCCCATTTTATTATAGTCAGGAATTTGGGCAGGGCTCAGCTGGGTGTTTCTTCTGCTTCTTGTAGCATTGGCGGAGGTCACTGGATGGTCTTCAACTGGTGGCTGGGCTTGTTTGGGGATGGGGCTCCAAAATGACTTCATTCACTTGCTTCGTACCTCATCAGGGATGGCTGGGAGAGAGGGCTTAGCTGGGACTATTGACTGGAGCACCTTCTGGTGGCTTCCCCAGGATGGTGGTTATCTCAAGGTAGCCAGGCTACTTACATGGCAGCTCAGGGCTCCCAGAGACAGTTCCAAGTGGAAGCTGCCAGTCTCTTAAAGCTTGGAAAGTGGCACAAGCCACTTCTGACATTTTTCTATTAACCACATAGTCATAGACTCCACGTTGAATCGAGGGGAGGGACATAGACCCCCTCCAACCCCCCAACAATTTGTGGCCATTTTTAATCTCCACACATCCCAACACTTAATCAGTAAGGTGACAGTAAGAAACTATCTTTGAATTCATTGAACATCTAACTGGTGATTGACTCATCTGTTAATCAAATACATATCGAACAACTGTCATGTGTTGGCCACCAGGCAATAACAGCAGAACAGACAAGGTTTCCACACTCAGGTGCTTATACGCGAATGGGAGGGGCAATTGTAACTGAGTAACCAACGGAGAAGATAATGGGAAGGACGTCAGCTGGTTTGTGACAGAGAGGGTTCCTGGGAAGCGACTCTGGCAGCTTCGTCAGGGAGGCCTTGCTGAGAAAGCGGTGTTTTACCTCCAGTTGAAAGAGGAGCAGAGGGGGAAAAGATATCTTCTGGAAAGGAGAAATAGCAAGTCCCCAAACTCAGAAGTGGGAAAGGACTTCATGAATCTACCGAACAAAGAAGCAGCCAATATGCCAGGAGGATGGTGGAAAAGCTGGAGTGTGGTCCCAGCAAACAGAGCAGTGGGTGGAAGCCAGATCAACAAAGGTCTCATAGACCAGAGAAATTTCATTTCATCTTAATGGCACGCACCAGCCATTGGGTTTAAGGCAGTAGTGTGACATGATCTAAACATGTTTACCCTTCTAGTACATTAGCCATTAGGTGCTGAGTGCCTTTGAGCCAGACATTAACCTCTCTGGGCCTATTTTCAGACTTGTAATAAAGGGGTTTAACGATGTGCAATGATCTTTCCACCTTCAGTATTCTGGCTTTACATGTCCCTTGTTTATATTTTCACCTGGCATTGGCCCCTTTTTTATTTTTCCAGGAAATAAGCTACCCGTCAGACAGCCTCTGCAGCCCTGCCTTCACAAATGTATCTTCCTGGGCCCCTGTGTCAACACGAGCCCTGACCAGGACATTTCGTCCATGAGGAGCATTGTGCAGATGAGACGAAGAGACAGAGATTAGAAACAACGGGGCTTGCACATTCCGACGCTTCTTAACTTGATTTAAACTTTTGACCTGTAATGCTTCCCAGCTGTTTCAAAGTCACACATCCCATCTTGATTAGATTTTCCCCAAAAGGGATCCAAACAGAGGGGGTTGCTTTAGGGAACCATCCCCCTGCCGGCTCTGGGGTTTGCAGTTCCCGGCTGAAGGCGGCCACTGCCCCAAGCCCTTTGCTTCACATGGCCCAGCAGAAAGGGTTCTCGCTCTTTCTCTGTCGACAGAGGCCCCCTTTGAACAGTCTGTTTCTACAGTGTGGAGACGGAGGTGGCAGCAGGGGAGAGCCGGACTCCTGCCCCCCAGAATAACAGACCCGGGAGGTGGGAGTTAACTGGGAAAGCGCAGGGCTCCACTTCCAAAGTACACACGGAAATAAATGAAAACCAACTGCAGCTGAGTTGCGCCGAGGCAAGAGAAGAAATTTTAGCTTTGAGGGCTTTTTTTTGAACCAAATGCTAATCATGGGGGCGAACTCAGAAGGAATGTGCTTTCTCAAGATGAATTTCCTAACATGGTAGAAAATGGACGGAATCCAGGAAGCGGCTCTGCCTGTTGCCTGGGGATGGATGTCTGCGTGCTGGCCGTGGAGGGGGACCTCTCCATCCATCACCGGGCCTGGGGTCCAGGCGTCTGCGGCCCACAAGAGTGAGAGAGAAGGCTAAACATCCTCAACTTTCCCAGGATTCTCTAAGACCCAGAAATTCAGACCCCTGGGGCCCACATTTGGTTTCTCTGAAAATCAGCTTTGAGGTGATTTTTTTGTACATCATGAGACAATGTCCTAGGAACACACATTTTTGTTTTCCAAGTTTCCTAGCATCTGCTCAGCTAAAGCACATAAACATTTTCATGTAAGTTTGTGCAAATAACTTGACGAAGATTTCCCATTATTCCAGGGGCTCAACTCATTTGACCACCCTAGACATTTGCTAAGCCACTACTCCACACCTGGCCATACGGTTATAGGGAGACAGCATGTGTGGATCGTAGTAACAAACCTCTAATCAGAACGCTACCTTCTCAGAAGCATTGTAAGGTACCAGGTCATCTGGATTCTTCTTCTGAGGCTGGCTCCTGAGGGCCTCCATTCACCCCCTGAGCCCGCCAACTTTCTCATCTTGTTTTCCACAAACTCTCTTCTCATAATGCGATTCCAGCCACTCTGATTTCATGGCTCTTCTCCACCTGGGCCCAGCAAGTTCTTATTCCGTTTCTTCACATACTCTGTTCCCTCTGGCTGGAAGATGTTTCCCACCCATCCTCTCCTGCCTCACTCAAAGGGCACACTCCCCGGACAGCCTTCTGTATTGTTCCGGGTTGAATTATTTCTGTGTCTGCTCAGTCCTCATCTATAACACGGTATCAAGCCATTGTGAGATGATTGCCTTTTTATGATCAGATTTTCTCCACTAGACTGTGAGCCTTTTGAGGGCAGGGGCCCTGACTGGCCCATCTCCATCTCTTACAGTCCTTGCCCAATGCCTGCACAAAGTAAATGCAAAATCAATGTTTTCTGATGGAATGGGAGCACTTAAATAAAAACAAAGCTCTATACAAAGATAAAATTTACAAATAAAAGCAATTTCCATGAATTCTACAAGCATCTATTGAGCATCTGCACGTCCAGGCATCATGTGACACCTTCCCATATGGGAGCGCAGAGTGGGTGGATGTTTTATGTTGCCGTGACAGTTGCTGACATGGCAATGACTGGGACGCACCAGCTCCTCATCCTTCCCTCACGTTTTTCTCAGCTGGTGCCTGACTCCAGAGAGAGCCCTGGGAGTCAAGTTAGGGAACGATTTCCCAGGGTGGGCGCGGTGGTGGTGGTGCGGGGGGTAGTTCAGCCCCAGGGCAAGGAGACCAGCACTTTATTGTGCAGTTTTCATGGCCCAGGCCCCTTGCCTCATTCAAATCCTGCTTTTTTTATACCTCAAAGATATCAAAGATCCAGAAAGGATCAAAGGAGGCTAATGATAATGTAACCTTACAACCACCTTAAGGAGAGTCTGGTAAGTTCTGTTTTACAGATGAAGAAATCGAGGCTCAGAGAAGTCATTGGCCTGAGTTCATTCATCTACTTATTGTGTATGTAGAAATCACTAGAAACCAACCCAGGACTCTGCCACAAAGCCTATGTTTATTTCACTGGGCCCTGACCATCCTGTATTTACCCCTTTCTTCCCCGCCATAAGCTAAGTGCCTAAAAATAAGTAAACGTCTTTAATTGAACAAATGGATGCATGACCACGTGTTTAATTGAAATGACATCAGCAGGTTCAACTCTATTTTTTAATGCCATCCTTCCTTTTTGTCATCATGCTCTCTGGGGCTTCCTAATCTACACCAAAGCTACCGTGAGTGTTCATTCATGAACCAGATTCTCCCTGCAGAGGTGGGTCCACGGGACAGAGGAAACAGCAGCGTTGGCATCAGACTCTGGTTCTCCCAGGAAAGTTCCCACAAGGAGAACTGGAATTTGCTTGAGGCTGTGGGCATGAGGCACCGCCCATCAGGAGGGAAGCCAAGAATGCAGCCAACGTGAGCAGAACTTTTGGACATCACATCAGTCGCCCCCTAATCCATCTACTGTATTCCTAAGGTGGGCGAGCGGCCTTTTGTTTTTTGTTTCATTTTTACTTTTCACTTGGATGTGGCCTATCTTGTCAGCCCCTTCTTTTGTGCCGATGCCCGCAAATTAATGTTGTGGGTAATTTTGATAGAAAATTTGATGAGTTGGCCAGAGAAACTTGAGCAGGGAAATTAAATTAAAAGTAGTCATTTTAAGAGAGGAGAAAATAAAATGACAGTCCTGATCATTTCAGGCCCAGGGTGTTGGAGAGATGACATTTCGGCATTCTAATTCACTTCCTCATTTTAATTCTTTATTTAAATTGCCGTTGCATCTGGAAGGAGGATTCTCAGCCTGTCTTGAACTTGAGCGGGAGGATGATGGTTCGCTGCCCGGGTTGCTCACTAGATGGCATGGCTGGGGCCAGCTGAGCTGCAGAGATTCCGCCTGGACAAGGAAGACCTCAGTGGACTTGTGTCAAATACCAAGTGTCTTCTGTTGGTTTCACTTGGGGCATATGGCGGGCCCCTAGGAGGGTAAGAAGCAGGGGGAGTCTTTGATTTCAAGCAGAAGTTATCGGTGGAGGTGAAGCGTCTGCAACTGGATTAGGAAAGATTCACAGAGCCACGCGGTGCCTTGCAGATCGTCTCCTCCAGCTCGTGGTTTGCAAGCTTGTTTGTCGAGTAAAATCTTTCCCTTAGCAAAATGCTGTGCAGAGTCGACGATGTAACGTGGGAAGAGGCAAAACTACCGTGGTTGCATACTGGGACCCTCGGAATTTCAGACACCTTGATCTTGTTCCTTTCTTTCTTTCCTCCTTTCTTCTTTTTCCTTCTTTCTTTTCTTCTTTTCTCCCTTTCATTTTCCAGAGTTGGAAACTGAGGACTAGAGGGGACAAGATGTGGCAGGTCTTGACCCCAAACCAGTCACTGAGTAATCTTTCTCTGAAACCACTGCCTTGTTTATTTAAATGCCTCAAGTTCCCATTAAAGAAATCTCCAAAGCACGTTGTTTTAAAGTCCCTGGGAGCCACACTGTTGGTGGATAGACACACATTGGCTGAATTCACTGACTGCTGCTGTTTCTCCCAGGGTGTTGAAACTAATTGTAAATTCACACAGGACAAGAGTGACAATGATGAGTGTGTGAATTCTGGGCCAGACACTGGACAAACAGTTTCATGCCTTATTTCCTTTTTCCTTCACAAGAAAAATGTGAGGTTTGTTTTTCTATTCCCACTTTACAGATGAGGAAAATTAGATTCAGAGGTTAAAATTTTTGTGTCAACAAATATATTAGGGTACAGGTGAAGCCCTTATAACAAAGAAACCCTAAAATACAATGTCTTAAATACAGTAGAAATTTAATTCTTTCTCACATATAGTCCATGGGAAGGTATACCGGACTGCCTGGCATGGCTGGGCTTGTTTCGACATGTGGCTTCCATCTTTGTACCCAACGTGGCTTTTCCAGTTCTTATCATCAGAGTCAGCAGAGAAGCCAGATAACTAGTAAATGATGGGGCCCAGATTTGAACCTAGGCTTATGTGATTCGAAAGTCTGATATTAACTAGCCCTCCAACAAACCTCCCCCATTACTCCCACTCCCAAACACTGAAGATCAAATATAACGATAACAAACTGCCACTGTATTCGGCACCATCATTAGTTGTGGCAGCCAGCATCCAAGACGGCACCCAATGGTTCTTCCCTCCTGCTATTCATGCCCTCCCACACTGAATAGGGTGACCTGTGTAGTCAATAGGACATTATGGATATCATGTGATAGAGAGTAACTTCTGAGGAGGCCAGGTCCCAAAAGACATTGCAATTTCTGGTTGGTTCTTTCTTGGGTCACTGGCTCTGGGGAAGCCGGTCGCCATGTTGTGAGGATACTCAAGCAGCCTTAGGGAGAGGTCCACACGGTAAGGAACTGAGGCCTCTCACCAGCACCAACTGGCCAGCCATGGGAGTGAGCCACCTCACTCACATCAAGGATCAAGCAGGTCCTCTGGTCCCAGTTAAGCCGTCAGAGAACAGTAGTCCTGGCCCGATCTTGAACATCCCCTCATCAGAGTCCCCGAATTAGAATCAATTGGCAAAGCTGCACCCAAATCTCTGCCTCACAGAAACTATGTGAGAGAACAAATGTTTATTTTTATTTTATGCCACTAAATTTCAGTGTAATTTGTTATGTAGCTATAGATAGCTCATACATTAATAAAGATGCCAGGTCAAGGGGATCTGCTTTTTCTAGACTGAACTCAAGCCGCCTCCTCAGGAAAGCCTCAACTGATTCCATCAGAGATGTAGTTACTCCTCTTTTCTAGCTCCTTTATCCTACCTTGTGTCACTCAAGGCTGAAATTTTGTATTTTTACAAGTCAGTTTCCTTCTCCAGACCGAACATTCCTCGATGACAAGGTGTTGTATTCAGATTCACCTCGCGGGTGCCCACCAGCACCAAAGGAAATGTGTATTTAAGTGAATGACTGAAATCTACTATCTGTCCTTCAACTTGTTTTATAATGTTATGCATTTTCTTTAAACGCAGGCTCTAAAAACATCGTGTTGGCTTTTACACGAGGCCTCTCAGTTACTTCTTTGTTACAGTAACAGGCTTTTAAAACTACCCGGTATAAATAAAAGATAAATCTCCTAAGGGCCAGAGATCACGCTGTTTTAGGAGCTTTTACAAACAGTTGGGACCTCCTTATTCTTGAAAATCAGGCCTGAAATCTCATCAAAGCAAATGTCCCCTGGAGACCTCCAGAGCGGAGGAGATTTTTTTTTTTTTTTTAAATCACATTCTCTCTCTCTTCCATTTAGAAGAGGAGAGGAGGAGGCCTGTCAGGAACCTGCTCAGCTCAGGTCTCTCCTGCTCCCCCGGCCTGGGTGACCCCACTTTCTGACAGATCTCGCGTGTTTCTGAAACCGCTTCATTTCCAAACACACATGCAGCCTCACAGGTAACCTCTTGTGGATGCACCCAAGATGTCTCATCTAAATTTCCTTCTGCCGAGGTTAATTTAGAGCCATTTTCGAATCTAATTGGAATGCATTCTGTATCCTTTTTAAACCCATATACTGTTCTCAATCTTCTAGGAGGTTTGGAGAATTTGTGTAATTTACATGGAATCTAGTTTTGGTTCAACAAAAGAAGAAGCTGAAATGTTTTCAGGTGTGATTGTGCCTTACAAAATTTAACAAACAGCGTATTTTGTGATAATCCACGTTGTTTCCTTGCCGAGAGAGGCATCGACCCAGGTCCCCTGTGTGCATCCACTTTCCCATCTTGGCTGAGCCCTTGGTCAGAGACTCAAGTCTAGACCCATCTGTACCCTTCCTCCTCCAACAGTGACATTTTTGTATTAAATGACATTAAGGAGCACATTTCCTTTTTTGCTTGTTTTTCATGGTGACATTAACTGACTCACATGGAAGTGTGGCTAAGATCGTGACTATGAAATGGTCACACATCAATGCATCATCGGGGAAAGGGGATATAAAATTTACCCCCCATTACCTAGCCCCCTAAACCTCTCCATAGTGCCTCCCAAATGGGAGGTATTAATATCTTAATTATAAACTCTTCCGAAGCTTACTCAGATTTAAGTCTCGATTGATCCACACCGTTGATTGAATAACACTGTATTTTTTGGGTGTTTTTAGAAAAAAATCAACTACATTAAATTCCTGTACCCATTGTAAGATGCATCCAGATTTACAAAAATAAGGAAAATGAAAAAGAAGTATTTGTTGCGTATTTAAGGATGTTTGGTAAATTTCTTGGGAGGTAAAAGCTCTTGGTCCCTGGAGGTGATGGGGCAGAAACGTGAATAGAGGTTAACGCGCTGGAAAAGGCTCTAAGGACCTGTCAGCATGTCTGTTTCCAACACAAGACTGAATGCTCTTTGAGGAAAGGGACGACGTCATGTCTGCGGCTGGGTCCCCAGCACCTGATTCAATGCCTGGCACCTGGAGTCACTGGATAATTATGTGTTGAAGGAATCAAGTAGTAGAGATCAGAGGATTCCCTGATCCCTGCTAAGTTCCCCTCATGCCCTCGTTCTTTCCCACCTCAGAAGGCTGTTGCAAGCACTGAGTGAGAGTGTGCCCCTAAAAGTCCTGGTGCAAGGCACGTTCTCAGCAAACGGATGGCAGCTCCTTCAGTTCTTCCTCCCGCTCCTCCGCCTTCCATATTCTTTGCCTACTCAGGATCCTTCAACAGAAATTAAACTTTGCAGACAGACTCCCCAGGGCCTTCTCAAAGACATACCCCTTCTGGGAGAAAATGACTTTATTGACTTTTCTGCCTTGGGAGAGCATAAGGCACAGCTCTCGGTGCAGGACGTATGAACGCAGCCTGAGTTGGGGCTGGCAGAGGCCGTATTCCCTTGTGCGCGGCAGAGGGCAGCAGCCAACACCACATTGGGCCCCTCCTTCCAGCTTCCTCACCATCCAGGCCATGCTTCACAGTGGGGTGAGACTGGGCTCCACCCCACAGCTGGTCTTATACCGCCTACACCCGGAGTGGAGTCCGGACTCCCAGGTATGGCACTCAAGGGCCTAGTTCTTTGGCCTATACTGTACTTTCATCTTTGTCCTCACACTGTGTCTGTCACATGCCTGGAATATGGGTGGTGCTTGATACATTCACATAGAGATGTGAGAAAAGAATTTTCTCTTCCTAAGATCCAACTCACCCATTTTCTCACTGATGGGCTTTGGGACCAAGGGGACTGTCATTTGAAGTCCAGCTCTAGCTTCTCTGAGCCTCCTGCTTGTGTGCTCTCCCTCTCTGCCCATGAGCATCTTCCTCCAGCTGGAATGGCCTCCACTCACATCGCTCATCATCACTTGCCAGCCTGATGTGGCTCACCACATGCCACCTCCTGCCTGAAGCCCAACAGTCTTGCCTTCTCAGAGTAGAAACTTTAGTAGCTTTGGTCTGCCTTAAATTCATCCAGATGGAGATGAACCTTGTATGTCATGCTGGAGGTCAGGGTCATTTCCCCAAAATGCAATAGAGGGCAAAGAAGAATTTAAAGAAGGGGCTGACACCATCAGACTTACGTGTTAGATCACTCGGGCAGGGTTGTGGTGGACAGATTCCGCAAGGGAGAGATAAGATGCAATGAAATAATTTAGAAGTTGCATCAGGTTTGGATCTGTGAGGCTCAAACCCATCCCTTAACTTTCTTCTCATCTCTGCTCCCTAGCTTCAGGGGAAGCCAGGATTCTCTTTCTTCCTTCCTTCCCTCTCTCTCTCCTTGCCTCCCACACTCCCCTCCTCCCTTTCTCCCTCTCTCTCCCCTTCTCTTTCTCTACTCTCCCTCCCTCCTTCCCTCCCGCTCCCTCTCCCTCTGTCTTTGCTAAACAGGCCTGCCATAGTTTCAGCTTCCCCTACGTGATTCCAGACCTTGGACTCCAGTAATGTCACGTCATCCCATTGCCCCTGAAATCTAAGAAAGGTAGCAACTTCCTGCTTCTGTGAATCTCTACTTTACCTCACCTATTTGGCTTCTCAGCTCTTCCAACGCTGGTGTAACCAAATTCCTGTATTCAGTTCCTCCCGTTGAAATGCTTAGGGTGGTTTCTGTATTTCTATTTGGACCCTGCCTGAGACAGCAGTCTGTTGAAGCAGTACACATAAAATATGTAAAGGTGTAAATAAAGGTGTTGCCCCAGGGCTGGAGGAGAGGACATTTGGAGATGTCCTTAATCAAAATCCTACCTAGAGTTATAATTCCCTGTTTCCTTGATCCAAAGGGTATCCCTTGCTGTTAGACATTCCACCATTTGGAATACTGTTCACTAGATCTCAAATACCCTTGGTCTTTTAAGGCCCCTATAGCATGTCACTCAGCGTGTAGAGAGTGATGCTTAGTTAGGCATGAATGCTTTATTTTATCACCAATTTTCACGTTTCCACGAAATGAAACACACAAGGCAACAAAAGACCAAAATAGAATTAAGAAGAGACACAGAGCACTAACTTGCAAGTTAACAGACCAGGTATTTTTGTTTATTTGTTTGCTTTGGCTAGGTTTCTAACTAGCTGTGTGATCTTGGGCGAGTCACTTTTCTTCGGTGGGGCTTACTTTCTCTTTCTTAAAGATTGTGGTCCTAATGTGCCTTCCAGTCCTGGCCAGAATTCACCATCTTCTCTACTGTTCTGAGAGCTTATCACGGGATCCAGCACATTGACTTGGTGAGTTCTTATGCTCCTGGTGCCTGATCCATGATATTAAAGCCTGCATAAATGTTAATAATCTTGTTTCCCTTTGAAAAGCTATGAGAGTACAGATGGATTTTCCAGCCCCATCTGAGCTTTGCACCCAGCAAATCAAATATCACACATTTAAATGTCCTTGGCACTCAGTGTAGACAGAAGCCATAGCCAGACATCACAGGGAAGCTTGGTTCATTCACCATCAAGCAGTTCAAAGTCAGACCCTCTGTTTTTGAAACGAACCAACTTTCCTCTCACCGTCTGTTTTCTAGGACCTGGAATGATACACGCTTTTATTTCTATTTGCAGCCTAATCTGTTCCCAGAAATATGCACTGAAAACCAGGAAAGAAATGTCATCCTTTGGCTGGTTACCCTAAGATACCACAAGCCACCTTATTTTTATTTTCTTATTTTTTCTATGTATTAAATTATCCTCTTCAAAGAAATAGTTCATTTAAACATGTTCTTCTCTTTGGGAAAATGGAAAAATGCACTTATTACTGGGCTGACACTAAGGACCACATTGGAGATGGTGTCCCCTTTTTGATTAAGTGAAATCTCAGTGGGGCCTTAGTGGTACCCTCTATGGAAATTTTATTGAAGCTTTTGTTTAAATGTTAATGACAACTTATCAACCTGTGAAATAAATGTGCGCTCTGTGGTAGACACTTTGCTTATCTTTAGGTTTTCTGAGATTAAAGATATGTAGCCCTTTCCCTTGAGGATCTCAAATTTGATGGGCGAAGCAGAGTTGTGAAAAAGCATTCATCCCAATGGCACAATAAATGCTAAAATATTGGTGTATTTACGGTATTGGAGACTTCTGAGACGTGTTAGTTTTGCCCTCTGCCTCCAAAACCAACGAGTGGCCACTAGTGGTCAACTCCTGAATTGCAGACATAGAACCAATAAGGAGGGAGCTATAAGACTTGAGGACTAGAATTTGATCTTCACTTTCTAAATCTTGGCAAAAAGAGTTATTCCACTCATTTTTCCAACATGGGTGTCTATATACCTGCAAGTCTGAAACAGAGGTTCTCAATATTTTTGAAAGATTGACCTGTCATTTTGAAGGTATATCTCAAAAGTCATAAAAATGGTACATGGACTTTGTCCCAGCAGTTTCTCTTTAAGGAATTCACTCTAAGGAGCTATAGATGCACTTGAAGGTGTATTGTAAGGATGTTCATTACAGTGCTATTTACAGTAGCAAAAGGAGTAAAAGATCATCTGATTATAAGATATCAATTATGGTAAATTGTTACGATGGAATGTCATGCAGCAATGGTATAGAAAAGGACTTAACTACGTGGAAAGAAATGTATGATTTATAGTTTGATAAAATGGCAGGAGATGAAATTCTGTAGGCAATGAGACTAAATTCAAATATTTTTGTGTGTTTGCACACATAAATTTGTATAATATAATTGCACACATAATTGTATAATATAAACATTTGTGCTCTATGTGGTAGATGTAGATGCAGGTACACACATGTATTGAAAAAATGCAGAAGAATATGCACTACTACCTAACACTGGTCATTTCTTGCTGTGGCTATTTCAGTGACATTTATTTTCTTTTGTGTATGTATTTTGTGATATATGTGCCTTGTTTTAAATCAGAAAATATGTTGATTTAAAAAAACGGGGTTGGCTTTTGGATGTACAGCAGGAATGGCAATGGCGAGGCTAGCTGGAAGAGCCGTATGAGAGATTCTGAGGCTACAGGATTCAGAAAGCGCCTCCAGAATGAGACTTTGACATCACTTTTGGCCATTTGGAAATGGACGGGTCAAGCACCTGTGTACGTGAGGCTGAGGGTGGTTGTAAAAGGATCTCTTTGGATGACACGGGATAGTCAGTGGGTTGGACAGACTGACTATGGACAGTCTTAACCAAATAGATGTAATGAGATGGAGGTTCGTGTCAATGCTCCATCTACTTTGGAAAGCATTGCTGTCACAACAGGTGGGTAATAGAATAACTTCGAAGCAAGGTGACAAAGTGGTTGCTCTGACCCAGTCTTCAGACTTCAATCCTCAGTCAGGACCGTGGATGTGGGCCAGGTCTCCACTCCTCTGATTCATGATGGAGGTTGTACATTAGAGGCACAGAATGATCGTGGTACTTATTCCTGAGACCAGCCAGTGATAGACTCAGATGCATCTCAAAACAGTGTCCCAGGATCCACTTTCTAGAAGACAAAGATGGAACATTCCTCTGCAAATAAGTAAAAAAAAAAAAAATATATTGGTTGGATTTCTTTGTGGCTCATAATTACGTACAGGTGGGATGGAGTCTCCTCAACTTCCTCCCTCTGTGTTCATCCCATCTTTCCACTCCCCTTTTTAAGTTACCAATAAAGAAGTTGCTAATCTGAATGAGCCCAGGAGAGCTATTGAGACTTGTCTTGTGTTGGGTGTGGTGACTGTATCTTAAATCTTAATATCCCCATATTCCATTCTTTCTCTTCAGCTGCTTCCTACAAGCTTGGGCAGGCTCTATCCTCAGGCCAGTTTTCTTCTTCGTTTTCCACCTTCCCTGAGTATGAAGCTGGGTGGATAATGGGGCCCAAGTACCTGGTTTAGCCCTACTACTCGCTCCACCTGGAACACATCTGTATTCCTCTCTGAACTGCAGTTTTCTACTCGATAAAATCTGTGTGGGAGATGGGCTTGGTAATCCCCAAGTTTTCTTACACCAAGATTTCTTAACCGACGGACATCTTGGGCTGGATAATTCTTTGTTGTAGGGGGCTGCCTGTGCATCATAGGATGTTTAGCAGCATCCCTGGCCAGTAACATCTCCCCTTCCACTTGTGAGAACCCCAAAATGTCTCCAGACATTGCCAAATGCCCCCAGAGGGGAAAAATCACCCAACTGAGGACGACTGCCTTTCACTGATGACTTTCTAGGTGCACTTTCCCCTACTGTTTTGCAGTGCTGGGCAGTAGCTTGTTGTTTCTGGAAACATGGGGGCAGGTGGCTCTAGACAAGCCACATCACTGAGGGTTCAGTTTAGAACTCTCCTCCCAAGACACAGCCATGTTTAGAGGTCTGGCTTACCTCCAGCAGACTTCAAACCCCCTTCCAGGGTGCATTTTCCTTGTAGGCACCTTGAGGCAGCCTTGAGAATCAAAGCTGGCAGCTAGCCACTGCCCAGGGAGTCAGGGCGCCAGGCCTTGTTCTGCTTCCTGGCCCCTGAGAGCCCAGGGGGAGCTTTGGCTTGGCTCAGAACCCACAGAGGGGAGAGGCCAACGTGGAGGCGAGAGCAGGGCAGCAAGGAGAGAAAGCAGGAGCGGGGTCAGGAATTTCCTTAGCTTCATTGGAAACAGATGCCTAGCGGAGGCGGGGGGCTGGGGCTCTGCTGCAGGCCCGCGTGCTTGGCAGCTTCCCCTCTCCCCTCTCAGGCCCCCTCGCCCTCCCTGCCTCTGCAAGCAACACCAGGCTCTTATTTAAGACGAGGGCTCTGGTTTAAGGGAAGCTGGGGTGTTTGTAACATAAGAACAAAAGCTGCTTTTGTGAGAACGTGAGCACGTGTGATATGACTATACCTACATGTGATCGTAGATCAGTGGGATTAAAGAACGTCAGGGTACGAAGGTCCTTTTGTGATCTGAATTCAACACCTTCATCTGAGGCCGGAAACCAAGAATGGAGTCCAGGAATCCAGGCTGCTTAATTCCCAGAGCTTTTGCCCATAACCCACCCCTGCCTCCAAGTCCTCTTTTAAGATGGAAACTCACTAAGATATAATTGAGCACACCTGCCATCCCCAGCATGTGGCTATGGCAGACATCGCTAATTGATCACAGAGCTCTCTCCTGGTGGGCCTTGATGCTGCCTAGTTATCCTTTATCCAAACAGCACCCCAGGTAGGTAGTACCAATCAATCAGAGATGACAGGCGTTTGCCATACCTGCCAATGGCTTGGTCTGTCAGAGTCTCTTTTTAGAGATGTATGGTAGCAAGGACCTGGGGGAATGTGTTAATTTGAGATTGTCTTTTGAGAAAAGGTCAAAGCAAGTATGTCAGGAGTATCCATTATCCCAGGGGGGTCCTCAAACTTTCACATGGACGTGAATTACCTGGGAGATCTTTCTAAAATGCAAGAAGTCTAGGCAGAGGCCCGAGATTCTGCAGTTCTAACAAGCCCCCAGTGATGCTGATGTAGCTGGTCTATGGACCACACATTGAGTAGCAGGATGTTCACCCAACTGGTTATTTTACCATTTAGGAGCCTGTGGTTCCAACAGGAAGAGGGAAAGAGAATCAGGCCCACTTCACCGTCAATTTGACAAGTTGCTTGGTGCAAGGATTCCATTAACCTTCTTTCATCCTCTGTGTCTCTTTCTACCAACTTGGCCAATCTCGTTACCACCACATCTGTGTTGCATCTACCAACCTGATTAACCTGAAGCATCTCAGAATGATGTCTACTTCAAATCTGGTGTGTTCAGACCCTGAGTCCAAGAAAGAATTATTACTTGCTTTCACATTTTGGATCCTTCTGGAACATTCTTAAAGATCTTGCTGGAAGTCACACCCTGCTGAGAATTCAACCTTAACCAAGGACAATAGAGTGGGTGGATGGTCACTGACAGGTCTATTTCCTTTGAGCAAACCTCATATATTTATGGAAATCCTGCTTTAGACGGAAAACGAATCAGACTCGACGTGGCCTGTTATGGCTTAAGGGAGAGGGGTATGGCCTCATTTTTGGTAAATGACCTCTGGGTTGAGAAAACGTTTTTAAATCCAGCCTGAATGATGGAAAAGGGAACGGTGGTGGGGAGGGGGCTGCTTCTTTTCTTCCTCAGTAATTGAGACATCTCACCTGACTCTGGCATAATTATATTGTCAAATGGAAGATGCTTCAAGTAATTAGTAACATAATTAGTCAAGCTTTTCTGCTCCCTGTGTCCTCGATTAAAACACAATCCTTGTATCCAATGCCCTTTGCAGCACAGGGCAATCTTTAACAAGGGACACTTTCTTCTTTTTCTTTTAATGAACAAAGAGAGAAAAGGAAAATGCAGAGTCTTTCAGGGCTGCCTCAGAAAGGCTGCGTATTCAGTACTGGTTAATAAATAACCGGATTTGAGGAAAGGTAACGTAAGGAAACATAGCGTGGCTTTGGTCAAGGTTGTGGCAGCTGTTATTATCATTATTATTACTATTGCGTGTGTGTGTAAGATTGCCTCTGTCTTAACATCTTAACATCTGTGCCCCTCTTCCCTTATTTTATGTGGGATATCGCCACAGTGTGGCTTGACGAGCAGTGCTAGGTCTGCACCCAGGATTCGGGCCTGCGAACCCTGGGCCGCCAAAGTGGAGCACGTGAACTTAACCACTAACCATCCGGCCGGCCCCAAATATTTTTTTAAATAGTAGTAGTAGTATGATTTCTTAGAACTTGGTTGTTCTTTTCTTACAGTTGATGAACCTGCTCTCTGGCAATCTTTTCATCAGACACGGGCAAGCCTTGGAAGTTTCCGCTGACTTTACAGAACTTGTAAAGAAGTCTCTTGATGCATCAAGCCCTCTCTGCCAAGAAAGGTAGAGATGTGAATGAGGTCACTTAGACTCTGGTCTCCTCCAGGGGAGGAATCTGGTTTTTGTCCATAAAACACCCTTGACATATAGTGGGCATCCGGTAAGCGGTGACGCCATGAGTGGGAACCGGTATGTCTCCAGGCCATATCAACTTGGGATAAAACAGAGCCAGGTACCATTTACTGAGCACTTGTCCAAGAGCTTCACTGAGGCCTTTATACACATTAGCTCACTGCCTTCTCTTAGCCTTCTGACAAGACAGATCTCATCACAATTTATTGAGAGGAGAACTGAGGTCAGTGAGGGTGTGTGGTTAGTATACTTTGGATCATGGATTCAAACTTAGATCTCATTGGCTCCAAAGTCCATGGTTTAATTATTTCCCCAGTGCACCAGAGGGATGAACTCATTTCTCAGGCTCAGCTCTCACCCACAGGATTGAGGTGATTCCAATCTCCCCTCCGTTCACTAAATTCCTACTAATCCAGGACCCACAGCTGCTCTTGGATGTCAGTCTTGATGTGGCATTCTGCTCCTCTCCTACTTCTTTATTTGACTTCCTGACTCTCTGGGGGATGGAGGCTGGTGGTGCTGGTGGGGAGGCGGGGGACTGTGATACAATGAAAAGACAGCAGACTCTGGAATCACATATATCTAGGTTTGAATCTAAGCTCTACTCACCCTGAGGCAAATTATTTCATCATCTTGATCCTCAGTTTTTCAATCTGTTAAAAAGGAATCAATGCATGGATGGACAGGTTGATGGATGGACGGATAGATGGATTGACTAATTAAAAAAAAATAGTAGGAAGGTGATGGGTGAGAGGGTAAGACCTGTTGGCACTAGCACACATAAATGGGTAAGAGTGATGTTATTTTTTAAGGAAACTAGATACTATGTCTTTGGATCAGGATAAAAGGGCTCAGGAGTACAAGGTAGCAGAAAAGCGAGGTTAGAACCCAGTTGAGGCCTTCGTGGTTAGGTTTGTCTCAGATTCACATTTAGCAGATTCCTGCCAAGGAACATAAGACAGAAGCTCCATTGAAACAGGATTCCACAGTCAAAGGTCTCTGGGAAATTTAACCCACTCTTGGAGATTCACATATCCAAGAGCATATGGAAGCCTTTGAGAAGTCTTACAGAAACTTGTTGTGTTACAACAATGATTATTATGGTTTAAAATCCAGTGATTCTGAAAAATTTGCTCACAGAGCCTGTATTTCACATAGTGCTTGTTAACTTCATGAGGAACTACGTCCTGTGGGGTTTGCATTTTGTATACAACGACCATGATTACACAGCACTCTCCCTGTTGGATCCATTCGCATGGGTTAATGGTCATCAAGAATCACACACATGCTGTGGATGCAGCCTCCCAAGTGATCACGTGATAGAATTAGGACTGGCATTACCATCTCCATTTCACAGATGAGTGGATGGGACTCAGGCAGGTGGAGCAAGTTGTCTAAGTTCACACGGCTTACGATGGACACATTGGACTCCAGTCTAGGTCGTCCAATGCCAAGTTGGTTCTCTGAGAACCGCATACGCCCCCACCATGCAGCCACAGAAGTCTTTGGTGCCTGCCTGGTTATGTCTCGATGCCAGAGCTATTGAAACAGGTCTGGGCAGCCGCACGCACTTCACTTTGTATATGTGGAAATTCTGAGTGCACTTCATCTCCTGACAAGCAGCTCTCCGGCAAAGGATAATGGAGCCAGAGAGAATGATGGTGCTAACGAAGGCAGTAATTACACTATCTGGGCCTCGTAGAGCACTTTGCAGTTTTATGAGCACTTTCACACATGGCATCCTTTTTGATCATCGCAGCAACGCAATGCATAAGCTGGGCTGGCAATTTTATCCTCATCTGACAAGGAAGAAAGCCGTGGTGCAGAGAGGTTAAGAATAGAGCAAAAACTCACACAGTACATCAGTGGCAAGCCAGTCATCCAATCCCACCTCCTCTCTCATTACTATTTCTATTATTTGGATTGGCATCCCTTAGTGACCATGGTAGAAACAAAGCTTTCTCTTGCCAGGGTCCACTCTTCCTTTTCTCCTTCTCACCTCTGTTCTTCCCTCCTTCCTTCCCTTAAAATGACAATTTCAAACTACAGAAATACTCCAAGAAAAGAGCACAATCCCCCATCACCCCACCATCCAGAGACAACCACTGTGTATTTGCTTCTAGTAATTGTTTTATGCACATTTTCCTCTTATTAAATTTTCTCAAAAACATAATTTTAAATGCCGGCAAAGAATTACATTTTATCTTACTTTACATAACCTGTCTTTTGCTGTCAAACATGTAGAATGTTTTTATATTTTCTGTAGCTTAAATAATATGATAAACATCATTACACATAAATCTCTGTGCACTTTAAAAAATATTATCCTTGAGATATATTTGAGTGAAATTTTAGAGTCAAAGGGTTTCAGATATGTAGGACTTTTGATAGATAGTCTAAATTGCCATCCAGAAAAGTTTTACCAATTTTACAGCTCCACAAGCAACTATTTTTCAAGACAGCATTATAATTCTTTTTGACCTTTTAAAATTTGACAGGCATTGTTTTAACTTCTATTTCTTTAATTACCAGTTTGGATTTTTTTTTCTTTGGTGAGGAAGATTATCACTGAACTAACATCTGTGTCAATCTTCCTCTGTTTCATATGTGGGACACCACCACAGCTTGGCCTGACAAACAGTCTGTAGGTCTGCACCCTGGATCTGACCCCACAAACCCCAGGCCACCGAAGCAGAGTGCGTGAACTTAATCTCTATGCCACAGGGCCAGCCCCAGATGATTTTTTTTAAATATTCATTTTCAGTTGGTCATTTTTATTTCTTATTTTGTCAATTTCTGGCTCATGTTCTTTTCCAATCATTATTATTAGTTTTACTTGGGCTATGTTTTTCTTATTAATTTCTTAGAAATTTTTACGTATTAAGGAAACTAATATTTATGTTGCAAATAATGTTTTTCTCTAGGTTGAAACCATACTGAGTTGAACACTGTGAGCCATGTTTTTAATTTAGAGGGAACCTACAAGGAGAGAGACTTCAGCCCAGATTAAGAAGAAATCCCTAGTAATGAATGGAAGTTATGCAAAGAAGGGATTGGTGGCTTTCTGATAACCCCATTTTATGGAGAGGTAAACCAAGACTCAGAGAGGTCAAGTAACTTGCCACAGGTCACACAGCAAAAGGTGTCAGAAATGAGATTTGAACCCAGGTCCGTCTGTCTCCAACTTCTGTGTTCTTGGCATCCCAGAGGGATGGTCAAAACAATGATCAAAACAATGTTGCAGAGATCAATCAATTGCAGGCCACAGAAAACCTCAGGCAAGGAAAGAGACAGGAAAATGAAGAAAACAACTAGGAGACTGGGAATCAGAGTCCCCAAAGAAATACATTCAAAGAAGTGAAGGCAAATGTCTTCATTTAGAAAAGGGAGATGGCTTTGCTCAGCCAAGCCACTTTCTTCAGCCTGTCTGTCATCACTCCCCAGGGCTCAGCCTCGGGTCCTTTTAAAGCCACTCTCTGCTGTCTTTGGGCTTAGCTCTCTGTAAGATTCATTCTCTTAAGCAGACAGACCTGGCCTAACCTTTTGGGCAGTACCACTTCCAATATTTCAGATTCTTGCTTTCATTTCTCTCTCTCTTTCTGTTGCATTCCTGTTGCTTTTTATTTATTTTTCTTAAACTGCTGGGGCTGATAAATTAAGGCTATTAAGAGACTGTTTGTTATTCTCTCCTGGGTTACTATTTTAAGGGCTAAAAACACTCATAAATATATGGATGCTCCCACTGGAAATGGATACATTTTAGCCAGTGAAAAATTCATTTTCTCTAATATACGTTTTGAAAGTAGCCTGCTGAAATTCTGGACAATATCTACCCATGATCTTTCACTGTTCCTCCCATTTTTATCCGATAAAAGCAGATCCATCACTGATGTGGTTCCTTTTCTCTGCGCCATAAATAACAGCCGAGGAAGGGAAGCATCTCCCACAACACGACAGCATCGAATTTTAACCAATTTTGGGCTTTATTTTTAAGGCTTCTTGAGACGGGAGTCAAAAGTACCTGCGTGCCCATCAATTATCTCACGGCCTTCCTGGTTTTGGACAAAGGCAATCTAAGTCCAAGCATGGAGAAACTTCCATCTGGTTCAGCCTGACTTCTGGATGAAGGTGGGATGCGGTGGCTTGTTCTACATCCTGGCTTGTCTCCGTGGTGGGTCAGTCCCAGTTTATGTTTACGGTCTCAGTGAAGTTATGGAGAGGGACCTCTTTTACTCTTAGAAGTGTGCTGGTTTAGAGGAGAGGTTATATGGTCAGTATAGATCCAGCCTAAGAAACACAGTGTCCCATATGGCCTCTCATTTTTGCCTTCCCCCATCAGATGCTCATTCTGTGTATTGAAAACTCCTTTCCCATCCATCAACCCCTCATCATAGTCAGGAGACTTGCAATCACAGGTAACGTCTTCAGGCTGGAAGAAAAGGAGAAAGAAACATGATTTTAGTTCCCACCACGTGAAAGAGACTATGCCACAGGCTTTTCAAAAAAGTCATGCTTTTGTTCCAATAACAGCCCTATGAAGTACTAGAATTCATCAATTTCAAGATGCATGTTTTTTCATTCATTAGTATTTCGAGACTGGGCTGTACCTTATAACTGATGTCATCTTACAATTGCGGTTGTCATGCAGCATCGCGCTGTCCTGGTCACTGTCTTTGCATGCCCCAGCATCAAAGCTCACGGAATGGGTGTCAGCAGCTTGGAACGAAATCCTAGAAGCAGAGCATGTTTTTAATCCCCAGGAATCAAACGATGGTGGAGAAGCGATGGCAGAGTTGGCAAATCAGAGGTATTTAGCAATACGCTGAAAGCAGACATCAATCGTAGCCCATTGCAAAGCCAGATTAAACATTCAGCAGACACAACTTTTGGTTCTTTTAAGGATTCTTTTAAAAAATGCTGCATCACCAATAATCGTGCTGACGCAGAGGGCGATACTGTTTGGAAAATTACCTATCTGGTGATTTTGAATTGCAAAGTAACTGAATATAAACCAGGTTTAGGAATACTTCCACCAATTGAATTCATTTATAATTTTTCCTTTTTATATGTGCCCAAGAGTGACATGGGATAAAAATCTATGCCAATTAAGTCTAAAAGAGCATTTAAACTAACTATAAAATAAATATTTCCAGAGATTAAAAGCCTCAGGTCAAAGTTATTCGGAAGTATCCTTTCTTTCTTAGTGACATATAAGACAGCAGGTGTCCTACTGTTGACGGTGTCCCATGGTGATTAAATATGGTAGGCGCTGTCGAACCCATTTCACAGGGAGACTAGAAAGCTAGATGGTTTGCTTTGCCTAAGATCACGCAGTTGGCTAGCAGCAGTGCAGGAGTAGGGTTGGAGTGACCCCAAAATTCATTTAAATAACAGTCATGGGGTTGCTACAACGTGCCAGACGTGTCTGGGAGATCCAGCAGTGAAGGAAACATGGATGGTCCCAGTGCTTACAGAGCTTCCGGTCGTGGGAGAATAGGGAGGACGTGAAGGAACAAAGAGGCAGGTGATTGTGATGCATCCTGCAGGGTCTGATGGGAGCCAGAGAACCAGACCTGAACTTCGGACACCCGGGCAGCATCCAAGAGCAAGGAGCTCCCGTATCATGGCCTAAAGAGTGAGACGGGATTATTAGTTAAGGCAGAGGAATACGGAAAGAGCGTTCCACACAGCAAGACGGTAGAAATACCTGATGACTCCGCCAGCGTCCTTTCTGTCAGGAACTGCTCTGCCCTCTTGAGTTGTTAATGGCGCTCGGTTTGGCCAGTTCCGTGTGGCAGACATCAGCAGCTCTCTTGTGGAGAAATAAGGAACTTCCCCGTATACCGATGCTTTGAACCTAGTTTTCCCTAATTCTCACAACTTTGGGGGGAGGCATTAAAAGCTCCAATTTTAAGGTGAGAAAAAACAAGTTTCAAAATGCTAACCTACTGTGCCCAAGGTCCTACAGATAGTAAATGATGGAGGTAAGATGTGAACCCAAATGGATTGAACTCAACGTGAGAATCTGTGCCATTCCATCAAACTGGGTCACATGCTTCCAGGACTAGAGAAGACTCAGGATCCACTTATTCAGTCCTCCCCTGCCCTGGTGGGGTAGGCTGGGGAGGGGAGGGAACCAGAGGCCCCTCAGGTGGGCGGTGACCTGCCCTGGTCATACACAGCCAAGGACGAACCAGGAACCTCCAGGCTGTGAGCGAGCAGCCTGCTCTCCCATCACTCCTGCCTTCATTGCTTTTATCAACGTGTTTAAGGATCGTCCAAGCAAGGCAAACCACAGCTTTAAAGCAATTATTTGGTGATGATCAGGAGGGCCGAGGGGATTCTGTTTGCTTGTTTGTGTGAACCTAAAATGCCTGCTTTCTTAATTAAACCTTAACTCTGTGTTTTGCCTCGAGCTTTTCATTTTTCTCCCTCTTTAACTGATCTCAGCCTTCCCCCATGGCTCCTGGCCTGGGGCTTTGCCTATTGGCTTTCTCTCTCCTAAGCAGCATCTGCTCTCGCCCTACCCCTGAGGGTACCTTCCTTTCTTAGCCCCAGTCCCCAGCTCCTGTTAATTTCATAATTATCTGCCACCAGCAATATCCTCCTTGGTGACTCAGGAGCAAGGGATGCAGGGGCATCTCCTCCTGAAGCGCCCTCTCCCCAGCACTTACTCGTCTTTAAAAACTCATCTCAAGTCACCCGCAAGGGCGTAGCCTCCCCTGTCAGCACCAAGTCCGTGCCGTGCTCTCTCATTCGGTTCTCATGGCCCCAGTGACCTTGTGCTTTTTGGCTTTGGATCTCCAGCAACTGGCAAAGCATCCAGTACGCAGGAGACCCTTGATGATGCTTCTTGTACAAATGAATGAACAAATAAACTAGATCTGGTATTCAGGCAAGTGCAAGTGTCTGGTTGGGGGGTGTCTGGGGTGGGGAGCTGTCAACTGTCTTATCACAATGTTGTTAGGAATTGCTTTTCACACAGGGAGTTGTTTGTTTAACGGTCGCGTCATAACTCCTTATGTTTTTGTTGGAATATCTATATGCCCAGCCTCCTCGGGCTGGACATTCAGTTTCTTCATAGCCTTGACAGAGTCATTTAACGCTTAACAATTTGCTTCTGTGTCCTTAGCTTACCTCTCACGACTAATTGGGAAGCTCTTAGATGTCCCACGTGATTTCATTTATTTGTGCATTCACACATTCATGAAATATTTCTTGAGCAGCTACTATGCTCCCTGCTGGAGATACAGGGCTGAGCAGACAGACATGGATCCTCGCCTCTGGGGACCTCGGGAGGCAGTGGGAGAGAGAGGCGAGCAGCTAGGCACATTCGGAAGGGAGAGGTGTGGGTTTCTACGGTAACAGAGTAGAGGCACCTAAAACAGACTCGTGTCATCAGAAGAGGCTTTCCAGAGGAAGCCAAGTCTGAGCCGAAGGATGCATGGGAGTCAGTCAACAAGAGGGAGGGAGGGAAAGTGGGTTGTCTGTTACGGCATAACTAGCTGCCCCAAAACTTAGTGGTTTAAAACAATCATGTTCTGTTGTATCTCACAATTCTGTGAGGTAGGCACCCAGGTGGGGCTCTGGTCCTCTTCTGCTCCATGTGGTTTAATTGAGCTCATTTGATAATATTCAGCCGCAGGCTGAAGGGAGGTCTGATCTGGGAGGTCCAAAAGGGCTCCCCTCCCAGGCCTCCTGCTTTGGTGGGACAGCTGGGAGTCAGCCCCTCTCCTCTGTATAGACGCAAGGACTCTCCACATGTCACCTATTGTCTCCCTAGGTGGTCAGGCTGCTTTCATGGTGACTCAGAGCTCTCACAGACAGGAGGTGGCAGCTGCTAGTCTCTAAAGGCCTGTATCACTGGCCGGCAGGGTGTCACTCCCCCTGAACTCCCCTGGTCAAGGCAGTCACAGAGCCTTCCCAGATTCAAGGGGAGAAGACAAAGACTCCCACGTCCTGATGGAGAAGTGTCAACGGACCTGCAGCCATCTCTAATCCACCGTCTCAGAGAGCCGAAAGAGGGTTTCAGGCAGAGGGAGCCACATGGGGAGGTGAGAGGGAGCCTGACCGAGCTGGGGAGCTGAAGTGAGCCCGAAGGGGCCGCCACAATGGGCCAGGCTTCAGCGCAGGCAGAAGCCAAGCAGAGCTGGCCTTGTTAAGATACGTCACTGAGCCTGGAATCCATCCTGGGGAGGATTCGGAGTCACGGAAGGATTCTGAGCAGTGGTGTGACATGATCAGATTTGCAGTTGAGAAAAATCACTCCGGAGGCCGTGTGGGGAATGTGGGAAAAGGTTTGCGGGGGCTCTGGTTGGAGCCACAGAACCTGGCAAGGGGGAAGGGGTTGAAATAACTCAGGTGAGAGATGGTGATACCTTCCAAAAGGGAGGGGTGGTAGGGAAGAACCAGACAGATGGGGAGGCGTTAGCGACGTGGATGCACAGGAGGACCTTCCACTCCCATGGGCCCCATCTCCGCTGCCCAGCCTCGCTCCCGCAAGTCCTGCTCCTGTCACCTGAGGGTCAGAAGACCCCGTCCTATGCCACCACAAAGACAGACGTCTGGGCGGCTCTGTGGACGCCTGGCCCTGCACACACAGTTGCACGAGCAGCTGTGTTTCATCCCGGCGTTTCCAGCAAGCATCAGTCAGCTTCCTGGATGTGAAAAATGGGGGCAATAATATCAAATGTGACAAACATTTAACCATCTTTGAAGCTGTGATCTCGAAAGCAGCTGGGAGGAAATGATAAAGTGGAGACAAGGACGGAAATCAGATTTCCTGTTGGAGAAGTTGATAAAACATTTCATTTTTCTAAACAAAGAGAGTTTGGGATTGACCTGATTTATTTCCAACCTCCAGGGGCCCATTTTGGAATCCTCTAGTCCAGAATTGGGAGGCCTAAAGGTTTCCCTGTCCCCAGATTAGCCCCCTGCTTTCTCGGGAGGTAAGAGATGAGACCCCTGGAGCATTGAGATTCTGTCAGGAGCGCTTGGACTCAGAATCCTCCATCCCCTCCCCAGTGGAGCCGTTTACCCTCTGAGCTTCAGTTTCCTTATTTTTTCTCTTTTTTTTGAGGACGACTAGCCCTGAGCTAACGTCTGCTGCCAATCCTCCTCTTTTTGGTGAGGAAGACTGGCCCTGAGCTAACATCCATGCCCATCTTCCTCTACTTTATATGTGGGACGCCCACCACAGCATGGCTTGCCAAGCGGTGCCATGTCTGCACCCTGGATCTGAGCTGGCGAACCCGGGCCTCCAAAGCGGAGCATGCGCTCTTAACTGCTGCACCACCAGGCTGGCCCCTGCTTATTTTTAATGTGAGAATAACTAATTTCCAGCTCACACAGCTGGTGTGAGCTTCATATGAGCCCCACAGGCACTGCCTAATTGACCCTCACAAACATTCTGTGTTCAGGTCCTGCCTGGTTTAAATACGAGGGAATGGAGGCCCCCAGGGGTAAAGCAACTTATCCAAGATCACCTCTGAGAAGAGATTTGAAGTTCTGTGACAGAGATATGAGTGAGCCTCTTTCCCTTTGGCTCTGTGACACAGCACTAGGACAGTGGATGGGTACCACAGGGAAGCTGGTGTGAACTCGGTTCAGTGAGTAACTTTCTTGCAAATATGAAGAGTTACACAAGAATGTGTGGTAGTGAGCTCCCCGTGATCAGAAGTGTTCGAGCAGAGGCTGGAGTCACCCAGTCAGAACCGTGGTAGGGAGACCTTGCGACTCACCTGTGGGATCAGAGTGGATGACCTCCGTGTTACTGCCTGGCTCTGAGAGTCGACAGAGCCATAAAACATGGATTTCAGGAACAAACACTGAAATAACCACAAGGGCTTGTTCCAGTTCTTTATGGCCAACCTCTCAACAATGGATCCTGTGCTTGGTGGCCCAGTGTCAGGGTGAACTGGCCTTCTGAGGGGGTGGTTGGCCACGTCTCTGAACACAGCTTGGGCTGGCTGCATTTTCTAGAACACCTTGGACCACAATAAATGGATGCACATTATGCTGCATAAATATGCAGGCTTCTGCCGATTACATGAGGCCTCTGTGATGGAGGCCGGGGTGGACTCTCCATGGCTTCCTGGGCTGTATCTTGTTTCCCCCCTAGCAGGGAAGCCTGAGAAGACCTCACCTCCCTCATGCTGTGGAGAAGGACTGAGGGGAGAACCAACTCTCCTCTGAAGTGAGTGAGCTGGCGCGGCGTCGGGGCTACCCCACAGCGTAATGCGGTGCTTTTGAGTTTAAATTTGGTGTACCTCTCTCTTCTGTGTCTCTCACTCGCTCCCCTGCTCCACATGACACAAGTTTGTCTCTCTTTAATGGCTCAGTCATCTTGTTTGGGGGTCAGAAAGCTTTTTCGTTTTTTTGTTTTTGAGGAAGACTGGCCCTGAGCTCACATCCGTGCCCATCTTCCTCTACTTTATATGTGGGACACCTACCACAGCATGGCTTGCCAAGTGGTGCCATGTCTGCACCCGGGATCTGAACCGGTGAACCCCCCCGCCGCTGGAGCAGAACGTCTGAACTTAACCGTGGTGCCACCGGGCCGACCCCAGAAAGCTTTTTCTTAAAGAACCAGATACTAAATATTTTCAGCTTTGCGGACCATACAGTCTTTGTCATAACTACTCGACTCTGCTGCTGCGGAGCAAAGACAGCTATAAATGATACGGAAACAGGGGGTGTGGATCAAGCTTTATTTACAGAAGAGGCGGCAGTCTGGATTTGACTCACAGGCATTGTTTTGACGACTCATCATTTTTGGCTAATCCTCAACTAACCAAGAAAAAAGCAGTCCGTCCCTTATGCCAATGCCGGGGGCCATGGGCCTTACAACCTCGCTCCTCTGAGTGTGGCCTGTGGAGCCCAAAGTCAGCCTCACTATAACCAGGTCCATGGAGCCGGTCAGAAATGCAGACTCTCAGCCCCCAGCCTCGCCTCCTCCCCCTAAACCTCCTACCCCCTCAGCATCTGCTTTTTAACAAAATCTTCCAAATGATTCACATGCACATTCAAGTTTGAGGAGTACTGGGTTATAAGAGAGAGTGGTCTTGGGCATAGTGATTAACACCGGGGTTTAAATCCTGTGTGTGGGTTTTTTTTTTTGTCATGCTTATTTCTGATTGTAGAGCTGAGAGAGAGAATAGTCCTACAAAACTTTAGACTCTGCAAAGGGAAGATCAGGGTAGACAGGGTAATTGTAAAACTTCTTTTGATAACTGTTGTGTTGAGGGCTAATCTTCAGTCTTTGGCATTTTCCAAACTGATGTAACAATCTCAGGAAATTCTCACAGTACTCCTTGTATGACATGTCATGGCTCTGCTCAGCTCCAGGGGTGCCCCTTACATATAGCAATCCCTGGAGTTGTGCAGTGCACTGCCTGAGCAGCTGTCCACAGCAGCCCTGCCTGTAAGGCAGCTTTACTACCTGAGGTATTCTGGAGTGGAAACTGAGGCCAGAAGCTTTTGAGAAGAGTGGAATACCAAAGTCTGTGTGGAGAATGATCCTGTTCTTATGTAAAGGAGAGAAAGAGGAAAAACAACATTTACATGACATGTGTCACATCACACGCATTTTTGTGTTTTGATCCTCAAAATTCTGTGCGGTAGATAGGTGTTACTACTGTTACTCTCATCTTCTTCTTGAGAAAATTGCAGCTACAGGGGGAGCCAGGATTCTCACCCAGGCCTGCCTGACTCTGCAGGCTGCCCTTCCCCTTGTCATGTCCCCGGATAGGGTGTCCTCCCTAAGCCTCCCACGGCCGCTCCTCACCCACTCCGTGCTGGCGGGAGGGTTACTGTGAACCGCCTTCCTGTGTCCCGCCTTGGGGTCATTTTACCTCCTGACCTGACAGTCGCCTTGGAGAGGTGGCTCCACAGAGCACAGAGGAGGCCTTTGGAGTCAGGCGCATGGCACTCCGGGCTCACCTGTTCACTGTGGCCACTGAGGAGCCGAGTGACCCTGGGTGACAGACGTGTGCCTTCTAAGCCTGTTTAGTCCCTTCGAAGGACAGAGCTGTTGTAGACGGAAGGCCTCAGGCACGCTGCAGGTGTCCAGTGGATGGGGTCCCTCTTCTTTCTCATGGCCGTGGCCATGCTCGCTGTCTCGTGTCGCCCTCAGGGACAAGCAGGGCCCTGTACCTTTCAGAGACAGCCCCTAAGTCCTGGTTCTGTGCCCATCGATGTCCAGAGCCTTATTGTACCATGTGTCTAAGAAAACGGGCGTTTCATTCCTTTTCGTCTTTGTAAGATGAGGGCTGGTCTCCCCGCATCATACGAGGAGGGAGCCGAGTTTCTGAGTTTCCTCTGCCCGACCCGGGGCTGGCTGGCCTTTCTGGGGACATCAGCACACAGCTGGGGGAAAAGGACCTGAGCGGGGGGGCTGAGGGCTCAGTACAACGAGCCGCGTGACTGTGGGAGACTCGCTGCTCTGCTTTGAGCATCAATCTCAAGCAGCTGGGGTGAGGAACAGCTAAGAAAGCCACAAAGGCCTGGGGCTGGCTCATCCCCACTTGCCACATGCCTGAGCCTGTGCTGGTCCTGTCACATGGCGCATCTCCCTAACATTCGCCACAAACCTAAAGTCATCCCGATTCACAGGTGTCAAATTGAATTTCAGATGTTCCATCCTGTGCCCAAGGTCACACAGTGGCTATCCTTTGAGCAAGGTCTAACGGGCCTTTCTGACCCCAAGCCTGACCCATTCCTGGTAGGACAGGCCGTGCAGCGTTAGGATTTGAGAGGTGGTACACCTGCAGGGGGCCGTTACTTTAGGAGCTGGGGTGCCATGTGATTCCTGCTGATCCGCAGCTGACTCGTGTCAAAGCCGGTGACTGGCACCTTGGCTATTTGCTTAGGGTTCTTGCTGAAGCTCTCGCAAAGATGAGACCATAAAGACTCAGAGTGATGATACCATTATTCAGCGTGTCCAGAACCCTTCATGTTCCTTCCAAAGCTCGCTGGTGTTCTGTGTCATTAAAATACATTGTTGATTAATATCTGAGCAGCCACGCGTGGCGCGCGTCTCCCCAGGCCCCATATTTCTCTTCCGTTTCCGCTCCCTGCAACTCTCAGCTCTCCCTTTGGGTTTCCTTTAACCCTCCCTTCATCCTCCCCCATCTGGTCCATGTCCCCCCAAGTCAAACTGACCCAAAGAGCGCCACGCAGTCTGAGCTGGGGACATCCTTCTCGAGTCTCTCCTGAATTTCATTTTGGTCACAAGAAGCAGTGGCTTCTGCTCCAGAATTCATCCCTGAGTGACCTCAGGCCGGTCTCCAGCCTCACCCACCCTCAGCTGTTTTGTCTCTAAAATGGAAGTGATGACAGGACCTACCCTCGGGCGATTGTTGAGATAATTGTGGATAAGATGATGTATTTTTAAATACAAAGCATCCCAAAAGCTTTAGTGCGATGTTAAGCTTTAATAACTTCAGAAGCAGAAATGCTATCAACTTCCAAAATGCATCATTGGAAAGTGGAAGTATTTCCATTTTTCTTTTAAAAGTATTTCATCTTGTGAATTTATACATTTTTAATTTTAATTTTTGTTTCTGTTGGTATTTGCCATGTTCAGCCAGAAAGGCTGAAGAAAAAGGAAATTTAAAGACTTATTTTTAAGAATTCACAAAAGTGAATAAATGCCAAAGAAATTTAGACAAACTTTCAAGTGAGTTTTTGTGCATTTGTCACATTTATAGCTCTGAAGTTATTACAGCTTAAAATTGTACTGAAACTTAGTAAGTGACGTACAGAGAGATGCCCTTATTCTATTATTTCTATTACAGTTGTCCGTAACGCCATCATCATTGGGTCAAAGCAATCATAAAGGAAATCCTTCTTTGACCAAACCGTGTCCTGTCTCTTATTCCTTTGGTGCTGGTCTTGGGCCAGAGGCCTTCCGTGCCCCTGCATCCCACCTACACCTTACAGAGCTTGGGTGCCATGCTATTACGGGCTTCCATCTCCTGCCAAGTTTCTTCTTCTCGCCCCCTCACTAGCTCACTACTGAGCTTTAGTAAAACATGGTGGCCTCAGACTCTGGCAGGAAACAGGGGTTGGGGGCAACACATTTGTGGCAGCACTACAGAAAACTTGCACCTGTGTTCCATTGTGAACCTAGATGTCAATTTGTCCCATCCACATCCTTCCTCTAAATCCGTCTGCCCTTGACCCTGCTCATCACCACCTTCAATTAAAGGACTTCTCGGACTGAGCGCTCCCACCTCCTTCCTTATGGCCTCCACATCCCTGGCTCAACCTCCACCCATCCTCTCACACTTACTCAATTCTCCTGTGCATTCTGGAAGCTCCACTCCATTGCAAAGCCTCCAAGTATTAACCTGTCCATGGGGACCTTGGCCTCCAGGATCCCCTTGTGGAATATTCCTCCCTTTGGAGACCTCCACTCAGCAGGAAGTCGCTCCAGAATTTGGTGTCCAACAGAATATCAGGAATAAAAGAAATAAGTTTAGGAGAAAGTTTCCTGCTTGTAGCAAATGAGTTTGTTGTTATCTCAGCTACATGAGATGGGTGTGAAATTCATGAGTTTGTTCCTGAATGTTGAATGTCAGCGGTCTCTGTGGACTCCAGGACGTAGCTGGATAGATGGGTCTGAATTTTCAAGAAGTGGTCCACGTGGGCATTAAACCTGGGCCTCCTCAGCACGGAGGGGCTGGAGGGGCTGGCCTGGGATATGGTCAGTGTGAAGAAGGGAAGAGGATGGAGCCTGGGAGAAATTTAATATGAGCTTGCCTGGCAGTGATTCTGGAAGGACAACATCTGGGATCACAGATGCCAAAAGGGGACCAGGACTCAATGAAAGTGGCTCCTGGGAGACCAGCGGTGACCCTGCAAAGAGTAGTGTTGGAGGAAGGGGGAGATGGCAGGACATGGAGGAGTGAGGAAGAAGCATGGTGACCACAGCCAACTGTTTAGCAAGATGGGTCACAGCAGGTTGTAGTGGAGCAGCCTAAAGTGAAAGGAGGGAGGATGTTGGTTAGAAAGCGGGAGATTTTGAGCAGCTGATACTGAAGGAAAGGACCGAGAGGAACGGTGGTCTGTGGTGGTTTGGGCTCTGGGCACCTTCTGAAGATCTGATGGAGGATGAGAGACCGCCTCCTCTGCAAACCTGACCCGTACACAGACTTTGCATCTTGTGGTGCAGAGCTCACAGACTCTTTCCAGGACCCCAGCTGAAACCAACAGGGTCAGGACAGAGAGAGGACGCTGGGGGTGCTGAACTGGGGGCCTTGCCTTGGAGCTGTCACTTTCTTCTCTGTCTTATTCAAGGCCCCTCCTCCCTCTTTTTCACAAGGACCATCCCCATTTCACAGGTGGGGAAACTAAGGCACAAGGGCTGGGGTTATGGATGCCTCTGCTTAACTCCCTTCAGCAGAGGCAGGAAGGCAAGCCAGGCCTCGTAAGTCGCCTGGTCTAATTAGCCCCTAATTGAGTTCCCTCTCTTTCCTCTCAGGCATCACAGTGACATTCAATTACAGGATTCAAACATATAATTTCCTAAACTTAAATGTGATTTATCTTAATAGGACTGCGTCCCGGGTCACTTTATCATGCACAGTGTCGGAGACCAGATCTATTATTCACGGGCACTATTACTGAATCTGAGAATCCGGAGCAGGAGAGACCTTGAAAGGTCAGCTGGTGCTCAACTCAACTGCCCCCAGCTCTGGGCAGCCCCTCACCCCGTGCTGGCTGCCTGGGGATGGACAGCTGGGTTTAAATGAGAATAGAAAAGGAAAGGCCCACCATTCATAACCCTCACAAGGTGTTTTGGGTCTAGCTTAAAGCCCTGTTGATTTAAGTTCATCTTCTCAATTAAAGAGATTATGAGTATAGCGCTAACCTTAGGCATATGCTGGTCCTACCTCAGAGGCCTGGGTTCTGGCTGGCCAGTAACCAAGCTGGGCTCTTCCTTAGAAAAGTGCTTTAGAATCATAGTATCTTAGAGCAGGAAGATGACTGGTATACTATAATATTCATTAACTCATCAGTTCATTTATTCAAACATTTAGTAGTTTAGAGAGACCCAAACTTGCTGTACAGATGGAAAAACAAAAACCAAGAGAGAAGTGACTTGCCCAAGGTCACAATTGCCCAAGGTCATGCTTGCCCATGCAAGGCCCCCAGTTCAGCACCCCCAGCATCCTCTCTCTGCCCTGAACCCCTTGACTTCGGCTGGGGTCCTGCAGAGAGTCTGTGAGCTCTGCACCATAAGATGCAAAGTCTGTGTGCGGGTCAGGTTTGCAGGGGCGGCGGTCTCTCATCTGTCATCAGATCTTCAGAAGGTGCAGAGCTTGGATTCAAACCTGGGCCTCCCCAGTCCTAGGATCGGGTCTTCCTGCCCCCCCCCCCCCCCACCAGCTGCTGACCAGCTGACGTGTGCTCTTTGAAGGCGGCAGTGGGGGAGTAGAAGGCCGGTGTTTATCTCCTTGATGAATGGAATTCAGGTCGGCAACTTGATCTCCAGCCTTTGCAACTTTGGAAAGAGAGAGGGTGATCAAAAGAATATATTTTTCTAATGAAAGACTCCTTTGGAAATCTAATAGACCGCTCTGTCAGCCTCATGAGTCAGGGGAGGAGGGGTGAAAAAGATCTGTTGTAAGCAAGCCTGTCGTTGACAAGTCGATCTAGATGTGTGCAAGCTGTGCAGCCCTCCAAGCACCAACCAGGATCCGAACGCGGATTTGAAGAAATCCAAACGCAAAGACGTGAGGACAGCATGGTGGCTCTGAGCTCTGCCTCTGGCTCCAGGCCGCTGGAGCTTAACCCCTGAAAGTCAGCCTGACCACTTGATGTCCGTGTGACATGGCCAGGCAGACTTACGTGCTGGCTGTCTTGGTTTCCGTTCTATACGATGTGAGTAACTGAACTTGGCTCGTCAGGTTGTTGTGAGGGTTAAAGGAGGTAAGGAAAGTGAAAGGTCTAGCCTGGGGCTGGGTAGATGCTCCGTGAATCCTCCACAATGCTGGCTTTTATTAAACACACGGTACCTTCTTTTCCCAAATCCCAAATGGACGGAGCTGGTTGCACACGGGCACCATCTTCCTGGGGCGGAATTCACTTTGCTCTTTGGCATTTGTGAACATGAGCTCCCGGACAGAGTGGAGGGGTGGGAGTAGTGGCTGTGGCATCCTTATTCTCAGCAAGCCCCTGCCTCTTTCGACCCAGGTTACTAGCTCAGAAGACAAGGGCAGGAAACCCCTTTATATTATTTTCCCTATTCTCAGTTTCCTAGTGAGGTAAGTTCCTGTGTGTCCGAAGCTGTGCAGACACCAGGGATACTGAAGGTGGCTTAGGCCCAGGCATCATGCTCTGGACTCAGCTGAGGTAGATGCTCATTTTCTGTCTGGGACACACATGTGGGCACTATGCTGCTGGGAGCCGGAGTGGGTGGGGCACCTCAGGCCAGGGGGCACAGATGTGAGGGCCGTTCTGCAGGTTCTGGTCGAGCGGGCTTCAGAGAGGAGGTGACGTTGGAGCTCATCCTTAAAGGATGAGGAGGAAGTTCTGAGTTTTTAATTCAGTTTGACAAAGATGGGAGAGTCTCTGGGGAAAGTGCGGGGATGGTGGCTCTGATGTGAGAAAGATCTGGTCAGGTTTGGGGAAGAGGGATTCATTGGTTTGGCAGGTGTGTGCGTGTGTGTGTGTGTGTGTGTGTGTGTGAGGAGCTAGGTTAATGCAGCAAGATGGGGAGGAGGCCCCGGCGGGGATGGGGATGGGGCTGGGGAGAGAGGTGGCATAGATAGGCTTGGCATTTACTGCTTTGGATCAAGTCATTGCGGAAGAGGCAGCTAATCCATCCTGGGGTCCGGGGGCTTCTGGAGGGTGCGATGTTTAAGCTGAGAGCTAACGGCCTGGGGAATGGCTGACCCGGGAGGAGGGAATGACAAGTGCAGAATGCCAGGGCTTGAGGAGGATGGAGGGAGAAGGGCAGATAGACGGACAGACAGCCTTGTCCCCTTCAGCCGTGAGTTGAGGCTGAGAATGGATGAGCAGTGGTAAGACCCAATGCATGGATAGAAGTTGGGGCCACAACACTCTGTGCCTTATAAGCCCTGCATTCGCTAGGATCCAAGGCAGGTCACAGGCAGGGGGCTGACGTGATTGAGATTTCTTCGGCTCAAAGCCCCCTGCCCCAGTTGACTCATGCTGCCTGAGCCCTGAGCGCATCCCACTAGCACGTTGCCCACAGACGATGCTATTTGGTTGATTGGCCCTTGCACAGTCTATGTACCTGGGCACAGAGGATGCCAGCCATCACTTAGATTTTTAAATGCTCATAGAAAGCCCCCCTTGCTGGACCTAATGCAGATTTGTGGCTCGTTCTGTGGAATTCATTCTGCACTACAGGAGTATGATATTACCCAATGTTTATGGATGGCTGAGTCTCAAATATCCATTCTGAAGTCCACTGAAGGATGAAATTCCTTGTTACTTTCATAGATTCTCTTGTCTTATTTCTTTCTCCCTGTGGAGGAACATAAAGCATTCGTATTTTTAGCTCAAAGCCTGGTCGTTTTTCTAATCATACCTGAATAAGAAGGAAGGGCATCGTGGAGGGAGATGGGAGGTAGGATGAAGAAAGTCCCAGCCTGGAAGGAGTCCGCTAAAGCACTCCCCTCCCAATCAGGGTCTCTGTCCGCCATGTTTCAACCACTTCGGGAAGCTGAGGGCCGCAGCCCAGAACGTCTCAGCAACTGTCAATGGTACTGACTCTCACCGGGACTCAGGACTTAAACATTAGGCAGAGGGTGCTGTGTGGCCCACACAGGACACACACCCAAGAAGGAAATAGAGCCAGGGCTGAAACTTTGAGTCCTTTTTCTGCTCTCTTTCTCCATGGCCAGCATGTTAGTGTTGTTGGGGATTTTGTAAAATGTCCCGACACTCCATAATTCTGGACCAACCCGCTTTTAACTCCAACTGTATCTCTGTCCTGTGTCCATCACGATTCCTAGCTGCCCAGAAGGTCCTGCCTTCTCCTTGTTTGCCAGACCAGTTTCCCTGCTGGTCCCAGGTAGAATTATCTACCCCTTGCCTTTGACCTCCAGCACAGCACCTGCCATGCGTGGTGGCATTCGTGCATTTACATGCCCAGTGCTGCCATCATCTTCTGTCTTACCAACTTTTGGATCTTTTGTGCATAGTATTTATTACCTGGCACCAAAAACACACACAGAAAGAATGAACGTGTGAATGAATTGACTCAGAAGCATTTCCACGAATAGCCCAGAGCCTGCAGCACCTTAAAAAGTGTAGCTAACCCACATCCATCATCTCCCCTTGCCCATGTGTGCATCACTGTGCCTCGTATCCAGAATTTCACATACGTCATCTCACTCAGTAATGATATCATTAGTAATGATGTTAATGGACCCTGCTCTGTGTGGTGGGGTTTGGAAATATCTGCAACAGGGTAGTGGAACAGACACAGCCCTTGCCCTCTTGGAGCACGTACCCTGGGTAGAAGGCAGCTGATCACATAGCGTGTAGGTCTGTAGCAGAGTTCCCAGACAGGCAGCATGCAGGACGCTATGGGAGCCCAGGACAGAATGTCTCTCTGACATTGGAGATTCCAGGAGGGATCCCGAGGGCGGTGCGTCTTACACGGAGACAGGTGGGAATTGGCCAGGCTGAGGGCATGCAGGAGTGTCTCAGGGAACATATGCAGGAAGGACTGGAGACTGGGCATGATGGAGATGAGGGCTGGAGGGTGCATGCTCCTCTGATCTGGCTGGTTCCAGCAGAACTAGCTGCATCTGCCTTACCTCTGGGTGCCTCCCTTACCTTGGTCGGGTGCTGAAGGGCCAGAGGAAGCCCCTCTGCTCTGGGGGATGAGGTGCCAGCCACAGGCAGCACCCTGCACGTCTGCTCATGAAGCTTCAGGGTGTGTCCTAGAGGGATGTCCTCCTACTCGGCGAGTATGTCCCATTTTCTCATTTCATCTGAATGTGGTCCAGACAGCAGCCCAGCCCCCTTGTGAATTCCTAACCCCTCTGCAGCCCCCCGGGCATCCTGGCATTAAGGGGTACTAGGGAGGCAGGCACAGATGGCTGTACATCTCTGGTCGCTTGACCTCTCTGAGGCTTTCAGGCTTCTCCCTTAGAATGGGAACAATGCACTCACTCCCTTGGCTTGTTTTCAGGATTAAATACAAAAGCCCCTGCACATAGTAGGTGCTTTACACCGCCATTGCTTTCCATTCCTTTCCATGACAGAACACCCCAGAACTCAGGTGCTGCTCTTTCCACTCCAGCTAATTCTAAAGCAAACACTCACACAAGGTCAGCACCCTGCCATGCACGTTCCCACACTGTGTCCTCTGGTGATGTTGCAATGCCCATTTTACAGATGGGGAACCAGAGGCTCAAAGAGGTAAAGTGACTTGCTCAGAGTCTCAAACTAGTAAGCTGGCATCAAGCCCTGGCTGTGTGATCCGGAGTGCTTGCTCCTTGACACCCCTCTGCATCTCCTCTGAGACCCTCGTCACCGGCTCAGTGCACAGGGCCTGGCAGAGGCGTCTGTTCCTGCACCTTCCAGCCCTCCTTCAATAGGATGCTGTTAGCAGCTGACGAGCAGCACTTGGAGAAACACGCAGTTGTAAATAACCATTGTTGGAGAACAGGAGGGTGGTTCTTGACCCCACATCCTGACAAAAGTCCTTCTCTCCCCAGGCTCCGGTTTAATTTGGAGGAACATAAGCAAGCTCCTCACAGGCAGGCCTGAGTGTCGGGATTCAGCGAACAGAACAGGCAGGGGCAGCTGCTGATTCCATCAAACACATCGTGGCCTGCGGGCCTGAGCTCGCGGCTCCCTTTGGGGAGGGCAGCTGGTGCTTTTCCGGGGAAATCCTGAGGGGGTCTGCATCAAAGCCCCGGGGGCCCGCCTGCTTTTTCAGAAGAGAGGATGGGGCAGGAGTGCGGACGATTCGCTGTCTATGAATACCGGGCGTGTTCCTCTTCATCTTGCTTCCTTATCCCACAGAACCTTCTAGGGGGGCTTTATAGATGAACAAGCTGAGGCTCCAGGGGGTTAATGATTTCGCTCTAAGTCACACAGATAGTAAGTATGGGAGTCTAGATTCAAACTTAGGTGTGTCTGGACTCTAGTCTATGCTTGTCTGCCTGTTTCCAGCTGGGCCTCCTCTTAAGGGGGGCATTGTGTGCGCAGGATTGAAGCGGGAGCCACAGGCTAGGAATAGACGCTGCCACAGGTGCTTCTGAAAGCAAGAGCAAGAAGCAGCAATCGTAATAGCCCCCACTGACTGTGTGCCAGGCATCCGAGGCCTGCTCTCCCCCTCTGTCTCTAAAGTGGTTGCTATGATTGTGCCCATTTTACAAAGAAGGAAACTGAGGCTGCGTGGACTGAGAAAGCCTGGTCAGTGAGTCCCGGGTGGTGGGGCTCTGGTGAGCGGTCAGCACTGGCAGGCCTCCCTCACGATGTCCTGGCAGGCTACAGGAGGCTACTGTTGTCTGTGATTGGCACTGGAGAGCTGAGGCAGGGAAGGGGGACTCACGAACTGGGCTGGTGTGCAGGAGCAGAGTGCACGTCCCTTGCAAAGGGAACAGTGACGGTGAGGGGAAGTGGAGTGTTGTCTCTAGGCGGGCAGTTCTCCAAGGACTCGGTCTGGGACACAGGTTGGGGCTGCCTTTGGAATGAGGCAGAAGCTGAGTTCTCAGGGGGAGGCCTGGGGTCAGGGCCCCCGGCAGGGAGGGAAGTTGTAGGCTGAGCGTGGACAAACAGGGAAGCCAACCGTCTGTGAGAGGCCAGCTCTTCTTCCATGGCCTGGGCTCAGCCTGTCGGTGGGTCCATCAGCCCCGGCTGTGGGGAGGGCTGGCGGGCCGGGCATCAGGCAGCGGACACAGAGCCCACCATCTCCCCATCGAGGGTTCAGTTTCTCCTCTTCTCCTGCAGCACAGGTGGCTGCTGACTTCTTTGTAGGCCCCACTTCACGGCTGGGCACTGCATGGACTGAAGCACCGTTAGTGCTTCCAGGAAAGTGTCCCCTCGGGGACAAGGGAAGGAGAGGGAGGGAGGACCTGAGCTAGCCCTTCCCCTTCCAGATGGACGCCCGGCTGAGCAGGGCTCAGGCAGGTTTCCTAACCTGGAGAAGAAGCGCTCTGCCTGCCTTTTCATGAAGGGCTCTGGATTTTCCCAGCTCACTACAGATTGCCCCAGTGTCTCTGTCCTCAGGAAGAGAGATGCACAAGAAATAAGAGGATTTGGGGTTAAGAGGGAAGGAGAGAGGCAAGGAAGGAGAGTCAGAGAGAGTGGCGGACATCACTGGAGCAGGAACCTCTGCTGCCTGAGTCAAAGTGGAGCTGGCTGAATTCTCAGAGTTCCATGCAGGATCCAAGTCTGAGCCAGGCAAGACAGTCTCTCCATCCTTGTGTGCTATAAATAATTGTTCTGCACTGACTCTACCCACAACCCTGCCACAGTGAAGGAGGGGTCTGGCGTTAGGTGAGCTGGGATTTGGGTGGGGGCTCTGTGGAAAAGGCAGCATTGAGCCTGCTCTGGTTTTCCTCTGTAAAAAGGTTTTGCCTTTCATCTAGGGCATGCCCTCTTGCCTGGTTCTGGTTGCAAGCTATCACCACCCCAGGATCTTCCGTCCCCTGACCATCCTTCTATTTCTTGAGTCTTGAATATCCTTCTCTGTCTCTCAAAATCACTCCCATTACAACCTGCAAAAATACTCAGCTCCAACCCACATTCAACAACAGCAGATACCACCACTGCAGCCTCCATTGCTGGGGTCCACCTGCCTCCCTTTGAGGTACTCGCTTGTGCCTCCTTCACTTCCTGATCAACTGTCTTAAAAGAACTCTCCACAATTTGCCTCATTGTATTCCATTCTATTTATGTGTCACTATAGCTTTTACTACCCCAATTCTATGGAAATACTCTTCTAAAAATACCAGGGGACCTCCTAAATGTCACATCCTAATGACGTCACTTCTCATCCTACTTAACAACATTAGATGCTATTGACCACTACTTTCTGCTCCAAGCCCTTTTCTCCTTTGAATCTTGTGACACCTCTCTTTTCTTGTCCTTCTACTTCTCTGCCCATTCCCTTGAGTGTTGATGGTCTCCAAGCTTTCTTCCTCATTCCTCTTGTCTCACTGTCTGTATTCTACCTGGGCAATCTCCCGAAGTCTCCTGCTTCATCCACCATCTACCTACCCATTGATTCATCAAAACGTCTTTGTCCTGAGCTCTGCGTGGACCTTCACATTGATGTGTGGCTGCAAGGGAGCAAGAGTGATGCTTGGTGAGCCAGGGTTAGGGACTATCAGGGTGGGTGTTTCAGAAAGACAGATCGATACGGGAATTAAGTGAGTTGTTGTGAGTGTAGGCAAAACAATAATCTTTCGATTCAGTTTGGATAGCAAACAATTAAATCAGAACTCATGTCCATATAGTTTTATTTGCCCGCTTCCTAATCTACTGTAGGAGCTTAACAAGTGTCGGCTGAATCTATTGTTGGTTGGTTAGTTGTGCATATGTCTTTATTTTTTTCCTACTAGATGAAGGGATGCAAGTACATCTCTTATTCTAAGATTTTTGAAAAAGGTTGATGAGCAAAATATTATTTATTGAATGACTAGGAGAACAAATGGATGAGATAATTAACCAAAGGAATAGAGATCTTGCTGCTTCCAGTTACTCATCTTTTGGTGTCGTCTTGAAGCCGTTCATGATATAGTGCCTCAGTTCTGCTTCTTGCTCACCCTGACAGGCACCCTTAAAGCTTAATTTAAATGAAGCTAACACTCATTGGGATGAGTAAGTTTGATCTATTTGCTCCTTAAAGTTAGTTGAAAGAAAAAGTCAGTTTAATATAGAGTCTCATTGGTCTCCGACAAGGTCAAGAAAACATCTTGCAGCTTATGAACCTAATTGGTGGGATCTAAAGATTCCAAAGTGAAGGCAGGCAGTGGAACCAGGCCAAAGAGGCAAATTGTAATTGAAATGCACTCTTTTTTAAAATTGAGATGTAATCGAAATATAACATTATATTAGTTTCAGGGTATATAACACACGCTGATTCAATATTTGTAATATGGCGAACTGATCACCACAATAAGTCTAGTTAACATCTATCATCATTCATAGTTGCAAGTTATTTTCTTGTGGTGAGAACTTTTAAGATTTACTGTTTTAGCAACTTTCAAATATACAATACAGTGTTATTAACTATAGTCATCTCATTGTACGTTATATTTCCATGATATTTATTTTATAGCTGGAAGTTTGTATCTTTTGACCCATTTCGCCCACCCACACTCATCCTCTGCCTAGGACAACAACCTATATGTTCTCTGTATCTACGAGTTTGGTTGTTTTTAGATTCCACACATGAGTGAGATCATACAGCATTTGTCTTTCTCTGTCTGACTTATTTCACTTAATATAAAGCCTTCAAGTTTCACACACGTTGTTGCAAATGGCAAGATTTTCTTCTTTTTAATGGCTGGATAATATGTGTGTTGTGTGTGTGTACGTATATAGATAGATAGATGTAGATATAGGTGACATTTTCTTTATCCATTCATCCATAGATAGACACTTAGGTTGCTTCCGTGTCTTGGCTCTTGTGAATAACGCTGCAATAAACATGGAGGAGCGTATGTCCTTTCAAGTTAGTGTTTTAGTTTCCTTCTGATAAATACCCAGAAATGAATTGTTGGATCACCTGGTAGTTCTAATTTTAGCTTTTTGAGGAAGCTCCATACTGTTTTCTATAGTGACTTCACCAATTTACATTCCCACCAACAGTGCACAAGGGTTTTCTTTTCTCCACATCCTCGCCAACACTTATGATTTCTTGTCTTTTTGGTTAATAGCCATTGTAACAGGTGTGAGGTGATATCTCATTGTAGTTTTGATTTGCATTTCCCTGATGTTTAGTGATGTCAAGCACCTTTTCATGTACTTGTTGGCCATCTGTATATCATCTTTGGAAAAATGTCTATTCAGATCTTCTATCCATTTTTTAATCAGATTGTTTTTTTGCTATTGAGTTGTATGAGTTTTTTATATATTTTGGATATTAACCCCTTATCAGATATGTAGTTCACAAATATTTTCTCCCATTCTGTGGGTTGCCTTTTCATTTTGTTGATGGTTTAATTTGCTGTGCAGAAGCTTTTTAGTTTGAGGTAGACTTATTTGTTTATTTTTGCTTTTGGTGTCAAATCCAAAAAATCATCTACAAGACCAATGTCAAGGAGTTTACTGCCTATCTTTTTCTATTTCTTGGCTCTCTATTCTGTCCCATTAATCTATGTGTCTGTTTTTTTGCAGGTACCATACTGTTTTGATTACTATAGCTTTGTAGTATGGTTTGATATCAGAGAATGTGATACCTCCAGCTTTATACTTCTTCTTCAAGCTTGCTGTGGCTTTTCAGGGTCTTTTGTGGTTCCATACAGATTTTCGGGTTGTTCTATTTCTGTGAAAAATATCCTTGAAATTTTCATAGGGATTCCACTGAATCTGTAGTGTAGACATTTTAACAATATTAAATCTTCCAACCCATGAGCATGGAATGTCTTTTCATGTTTGTGTCTTCAATTTCTTTCATCAACATTATAGAGTTTTCAGTGTATAGGTCTCTTGCTTTCTCAGTTAAATTTATTCCTAGATATTTTATTCTTTTTAATGCAATTATAAATGGGATTGTTTTCTTAATTTCTCTTTCTGATAGTTCATTATTAGTGTATAGAAATGCAACAGAATTTTCCATATTGATTTTGTATCCTGCAACCTTATTGAATTCATTTGTTAGTTCCAACAGTTTTTTGGTGGAGTCTTTAGGGTTTTCTCTATATAATATCATGTCATCTGCAAATTGTGACAGTTTTACTCCTTCCTTTCTGATTTGGATGCCTTTTATTTCTTTTTCTTGCCTGATTTCTCTGGCTAGGGCATTCCGTACTATATTGAATAAAAGTGGCGAGAATGGGCATCCTTGTCTTGTTCCTGATCTTAGAGGAAAAGGTTTCAGCTTTTCTTCTTTGAGTATGATGTTAGCTGTGGGCTTGTCATATATGACCTTTATGACGTTGTAGTACATCCCCTCTAGACCCACTTTGTTGAGAGTTTTTATCATAAATGGATGTTGAATTTTGTCAAATGCTTTTTCTGCATCTATTAAGATGATCATATGATTTTTATCTAGTTAATGTGGTGTATCACACTGATTTTGTGGATGTTGAACCATCCCACATCCTAGAATAAATCCTACTTGATCATGGTATATGATTCCTTTAACGTATTGTTGAATTTGGTTTGTTAATATTTTGTTGAGGATTTTTGCAACCATGTTCATCAAATACATTGGCCAGTAATTTTCTTTTTTTGTGATGTCTTTGTTTTGGTATCAGGGTAATGCTGGCCTCATAAAATGAGTTTGGAAATATTCCTTCCTCTATTTTTGGAAGAGTTTGAGAAGGATTGGTATTAATTATTCTGTAAATGTTTGGTAGAATTCACCGTTGAAGCTGTCTAATTCTGGACTTTTTTTGTTGGGAGGTTTGTGATTACTGACTCCATCTCCTTACTAGTAATTGATCGGTTCAGATTTTCTATTTCTTCATGATTTAGTCTTGGTAGGTTATATGTTTCTAGGAATTTATCCATTTCTTTTATGTTGTCCAATATGTCGGCACATAATTGTTCATAGTAGTCTTTTGTGATCCTTTGTATTTCTGTGGTATCGTTTGCAATATCTCCACTTTCATTTCTGATTTTGAGTCCTCTCTTTTTTTCTTGGTAAGTCTAGCTAAAGGTGACAACTTGTTTATCTGAAATGCAACAGATTTTTGTATGTTGATTTTGTATCCTGCAATTTTACTGAATTCATTTAATAGTTCTAACAGTTTTTTGGTGGAGTCTTTAAGTTTTCTATATATAGTATCATGTCATCTGCAAATAGCGACAGTTTTACTTCTTCCTTTCTAATTTGGATGCCTTTTATTTCTTTTTCTTGCCTGATTGCTCTGGCTGAAACTTCCAATCTTATGTTGAATAAAAGTGGTGATAGTGCGCATCCTTGTCTTATTCCTGATCTTAGAAGGAAAGGTTTCAGCTTTTCTTCATTGAGTAAAATGTTAGCTGTAACCCAGGTTTTAAAACTTTTTTACTTTTTTTCTTTTTAAATGCTTTTTTGGTGAGGAAGATTGGCCCTGAGCTAACATCTGTTGCCAATGTTCTTTTTTTTTTCTCCCAAAGCCTCAGTACATAGTTGTATATCTTATTTGCAGGCCATACTAGTTCTTCTATGTGGGATGCCACCACAGCATGGCTTGATGAGTGATGCATAGGTCTGCACCCAGGATGCGAACCAGCAAACCCTGGGCCACCAAAGCAGAGTGTGCAAACTTAACCACTCGGCCATGGGGCCAGCCCCCTAAAACTTTTTTGCTTTTAATTGTGGTAAAATACACATGTGGTAGAATATAAAATTTGTCTTAACTATTTTTAAGCATAAAGTTCAGTGGTATTAAGTACATTCACATTGTTGTGTAATGATTACCATCATTCATGTCCAAAAGTCTTTTCAGTTTGCAAAACTAAAACTCTCTACCATTAAACACAACTTCCCATTTGCCCATCTTCCCTAGCCCCTGGCAACCACCATCCTGCTTTCTGTGTCTATGGATTTGACTACTGTAAATATCTCCTGTAAGTGGAGTCACACAGCATTTGTCTTTTTATGAATGGCTTTTTTTTACTAGCATAATGCCCTCAAGGTTCATCCGTGTCATAGCATGTGCCAGAATTTCCTTTCTTTCTAAGGCTGAGCATTATTCCATGGTATGTATTTACCATGCATCCGGTTTTTAACTGATGAGCTTCAAGTTGGAACTTGGTTTGAGGTCTTCTTGTGTATTCTAAATACAGGAGACAGACATATAGGTTTACAAGTAGATTCCTCCCAAAACCACACCCATCTTTATGGCCTTTATGTTCACTGAGTTTATTTTCAATTTTTTATTTCTTAGGATTCAGTTAAGGCTTCTCTTTTAATTGTGCTAAAGGAAACAAAGGAAGAGATAACACCTGGACTAAGGTCTTGAGTGAGAAGCAGGACACCACTCCCCAGAATCTGTTGTAGTGATGTCAGTGGGAAGCGGATCTGGTTACCCCAAAGAGAAAAGTGAAAAATGGAGTCAGAGCATAGGGCCACTGGGTTCTGACAACCCACCCCCCCACAGGGAGGCCTGGTAGTTTGGGCCTGGTCTTCCTTATACATGCAGAGTGCTGAAGACTGTGCTGCCATTTTATATTTTCTCAGGTGGTGGTGTGCAGGTGGGAAGGGAGAACCCTAACCACACTTTACCCTGGGCGTCCTTCCCCAGGGCTGGATCAGGACCACGCCTTTGATACGTTACGGTTTGGAGTAGAATGTGTTTCGTCCCATTTTCCGTTTTATGGTGCCTCTTTGTTCTTACAGTGCTATCCTTCCACAAAGGAATAATTGTAGAAGTGCTGGACGAATAGGAAGCTTTGAAATGAGAAAACTGAAGATTCCATAAGCCTATTTGGAAACTAAGATTCCACCCATAGGTTAAATTTTTCTTTGAAAGTCTAAACTGACATTGCCTTGCTCCTGGCACAATATCCCTCTCTTCCCCTGCTCTCATCCCCTCTCTCCCACCCTTTCTCCCCTTCCTCTCCCCATCTCTCCCCCTTCCTCTTCCCCTCCTGCTCTCTTCCCGCTCCTTTTCCCTCTCTCCTCATCTCTCTCCCCTCTCCTCCCTCTCAGTCCTTCTTCTTATCTCTCTCTCTCTCTCCCTCTCTCTCATGCATGCTCATATATGTGCCACATGGGAAAATGACTCTTGACTCTTTTGCCCTTGTCCATTGAAAATGTGGCCCATGCCTGCTGGCTTTCTGGAAACCTTTCATGCTGGCCCCCTCAGCCCCTGTGAGTAGCTGAATTACCATCTCTCACCCTAACCTCAAACAGAGTTTGTTAACAAAGCCTAAGGGGCAGGGGAGGCCGAGAGCCAGCTCCGAGGCCGGCAGAGCTGGGAGGATTGCAGCAGGAATAGAAATGGGTATTATTTTTCTCTAAAGAAGGATTTTAAAAGTTATCAAGTTATTCCCTTTCAAACAGAGAGCAGAAATACCAGAGACTACAGTTGTTGAAGGAAAGTCGACTGAAAGTTTAAAGTTGGTCAAGAGGTTTGAGAGACGAAGCAATTCTCAGCATACCGAAAGGGCGCAGTGTGAACTCAGCCAGAGAAACGAGGTTCTTGGTTCAAGTTCCAGCCCGCTCCAGGGTCTGGTGAACTCGAGCAAATCACTTACTTTCTCTGGGCTTCAGCAGAAAGATGCTCCATTGGGTTTCAGAGAAATCTAGATTTACTGAGGCGCTATCAATCTCTGGCTGTGTAACTTTGGGTATGATGTTTGCCATCTTTCTCAGTCTCCTTATCTTAAAGTAGAATGATAAAGCCCCCTTATTTGGGGAGGCTGTTGGGAGAAAGCTCTTAGCTCACTCAAGGTAGGTAAATGTCATTCCCAGAAACTGCCCATGAGAATGATAATACCTAATGGCACTTGCTAAAATAGGGGTGGCCAACCAGTGCTTTTCTTGTGTGGTGCCATGGCCATTTTTTAATGGAGGCTCCTAATAACACCTGACTCCATCTACGTTTTGCTCCACATTTTGACTTGGCTCCTTTTGTCACAGATGTGCCAGGCTGTGCCATTTTGAAACTGAACAAAACCCCCATCTGTTCTTATTTCTTCAACAATGTGTTTATTTACCCAACACGTATTGTTATATTTTCTTGTAGCGTATGCCCTTCTCCTGCATTTCAAGGTAGAAGAGCCATTACCACTAATGAGAGCTCCTTTCTAGCTCATGTGCCACTTAGGATGTTCAAGAGTGCGCTCAAATTTTAGCCTTTCAATGCATCTTTGTAATGGCATATCACCCTTAAAAAATGAGATGTCAGCTTCCTGCTGAAAGGAATAGGCATTGATTTTCAACCCCCAAACCACACTCATCCTTCTAGGTGCCCCATGTTGGGGAGCACATTGAGGTTGAGCATGCTATAAAACCCCACGAGGATTGAAAGGCAGAGTAATGCTGCTTGTGGAACATGTCCATTCTGCTGGGATCCCTGCTACAAATGAGGCAGATACCTAGTGGGCTGACACATTCTCATTGCGTTTAAGCACTCCTCTGGGATCCTGCACCACATCGCTGTGAAGTGCACTGCTGGCAACCCCATTATTTAAGAGGCTCCATCTCACCTAAGTGAATTAACGTTGCCCGGAAAGGCATTTTAAGAATTGATGTGTTAGAAATAATTGTCTTCTAGGTGCTCACAAAACTTATGGATTCATCCTACTCTTTGATCCCTATTGCCATGGAAGCAGTCCCTCTACTTCTTTCCATCATCATTCAGCATCCTGGAACTCTCTCTCATCCAAATGGAGCCTCTCACTGCTCCCTGAACACATCGGGCTTTTCACATGAATGGCGAAACCCTACTCATCATTCAAGACCCAGTGCAGAAGTCACTTCATCTTTAAACTCTTCCCAGAAGCCCTCGCATAGAGGTTCTTGTCCCGCCTTCCTCACATATCCTCTAGTACTTTCTTTATAACTCTACAATGGCACTCCTCACACTGAATTAGCTGTTTGCATGTCTATCTTTTCTCTTGGACGGTGAGCTCAGGGCTAGCAGTGGGGGGCACATTTCCTTTATCTTGTATCAGCAGCACCTGCCTAATGGTGCCCAGGATATATTTGATACTCATTAGAACCCTGATGAGAAAAATGAATGAAATAAATGAGTGATTGTTAAGAGATGCTGAAGCTGGTGTAGGGTGGGAGGAGCCAGGGGGAGACTATGCTCCAAGACAAAGTGAGAAAGGACTTCTCCTTTACCATAAATCCTCCCCTTTTGCAGGGGAGGAGAGTGAGGTCTTGAGAGGAGAGATTGTTTGCCCAAGGGCACACGTGATCCAGAGCTAGATCTATCGCTTGGCAGAGCAGCATGTCTTCCTACACATGCAGGGCAGTTTTCTTTCTACAGCACTGCCTCTGAGGCATTGTCCTGATCGAAGTGAGGGACCTGAAGTAGTAGCTACTGAAGGACATGCCAAAAATAAGTAAAGAGTAAAGCAGGCTAGAGGTTGCCTCATTTTATGCATCCAACTCCCTCCATAGTTGTGTTGGACTAAGTCCTAAGAACATAGCTGCATGGCTGGGACTGGAAGAGGGGGTGGCAGCCAGGGAACCGTGGAATAATGATAGTGATGAGGCTGACACTGCTGGTTACCTTTCCAACTCCCTCTGCCCTTCCCTATGACTCATAAGCCCTAGTCTATACCCATGGCCCTGTGCTTCAGCAGGCTCATAAGATTATCCACAGTGATCTCATGGAGGCGTGGACATGGGACACAGTTCTCACCAATGACACAGGACCACAAGTCTTCTGGTAGAGTTTGCTCACTGTCAAAACATAGGGTTGCCAGATTTAGCAAATAAAAATACAGGACACCCAGTTAAATTTGAATTTCAGATAAATGACCTTATTTTTAGTTTAAGTATGTTCTGTGTGAAATTTGGACGCCCCATGCAACATTTGTGAGGTATCTTCTTCCCAAATCATCAAAGCTCTCAGACTGTTTGCCTGTGAAAGGCACGGTCTGGGAGCAGGCTCACACACAGCAGCTTTAATCTTCCTGGGAGTCAGGTGCTTTGGATAATGACAGATTCATGTTCATTAGACATACTTGCTTCTCTCCCTCTGCTGTCTGGAAGAGCTGTTTGGTCCTCAAGAACCAAAGTTTTTTGCTTGATTGTTTTTCCAAAGAGTATTCTCCTCTTTACCCAGCCTCCAATAACATTGGCCATGTTAATAGATGTCATAGGTTTTCTATTTTGCCTGGAGCTAAGGCTGTGAGCAACTTTTTGAAGCTATATATAAACATCTGTAGAATATCTAGGATGGCAAGTCAACTTGAAGGGTGGTGAGTGGTTAGTCACTTATTCACTGCCTTGCCTAGAAAATCCACTGCAGCTCAGCTTCCTCACCTGTGAAATTATTACCTACCTCATAGGGTTATTGTGAGAATTATAAAGAGGTGAGACATACAAAGCATACAGCTACTTTGGAAGGCAGTTTGGCAGTTTCTTATAAAACTAAACACACTCTTACAATACAATCCAGCATTTGCACTCCTTGACATTTATTCAAAGGATTTGAAAACTTATATCCTCACAAAAACCTACACACGGATGTTCAGAGCAGCTTTATTTGTAATTGACAAAACTTGGAAGCAACCAAGACATCCTTCAGTAAGCAAATGGATAAATAAACTATAGGTCATCCAGACAATGGAATATTATTTAGTTCTAAAAAGAAATGAGCTATGAAGCCATGAAAGGCATGGAGGAAGCTTAAATGCATGTTATCAAGTGGAAGAAGCCAATCTGAAAAGGCTAGATACTCTGTGACTCCAATCATATGACATTCTGGAAAAGGCAAAACTGTGGAGACAGTAAGAAGATCTGTGGGTGCCAGGCATTGGGGTGTTGGAAGACGAATAGGCAGGTGGAGCACAGAGGATTTTTAGGTCAGTGAAACCATTCTGTATGATTCTCTAATGATGGGTACATGTCATTATATATTTGTCCAAACCCATAGAATGTACTACACCAAGAGTGGACCCTAATGTAAACCAGAGACTTCAGGTGATTATGACATGTCAATGGAAGTTTATCAGTTGTAACAAATGTACCACTCTGGTGGAGGATGTTGATAATGGGGAAGCTATGCACGTAGGGGGGCAGGGGCTGTGTGGGAAATTTCTGTACCTTCCTCTTAATTTTGCCATGAAACCTAAAATTCCTCCAAAAACTAAAGACTGTTAAAAAAATAGATGAAACATAGAGTGATGAGCACAGTGATAGGACAAAGTTATTGTTTTCTGAATGGCGACTTTCTTCCTGTTCATTCATCCAGGCAATGGCTCTGATGTGCGATTCCAGACTTCTCTCTGCCACCCTTGCTATGTTGACCTCTCTGGGTCCCCATCAGGCTAGTGGTAATAATGTTGTGAAGAAAAATTAACTGACTCAGAGCCAGGAGGCCTGGATTTCTGCCCAGCCTCCCACTACTTACTAGATCATAAAGATGGAGAAACAAATGAAATCCAGGAAACACAGCTACTGAAGTGAAGTGAGTGATGATGATGATGGTAACAAACACTTGCATAGATTTCATCAGTCTTCAAGCATCTTGGGGGAGATCTACACTTGATAATGAGCCATGAAGCTGTTTACTTCATTCAGTTGACAAACCTATTTGCAGCACCAGCATTGTGCCAAATCCTGTGCTGGGTACAAGGCATACAGATATAAATAAGAGTCAGTGCTTGACTTGGAGGAATATCAGTCTAGCAGGGCAGATGGCTGATAAACTCACAATACATTAAGAGCTAAACAGATGTAACAAAGTGAAATGTGGGGGCACAGATGAAAATAATGTATACAAGGCTGGGTGGGGGAGTTCAGGCAGGGGTCTCTTGGGCCTGGCTCCCTCCATGTGACCAGAACGTTGTAGGAGGGAGTCAAGCAAACGAGAAGAGCAAAGAGAAGTGGAGGTAGTTATCTTTAGGGTTTTACTAGGCCCTTCAGAATCTTTTACTTTACTTTATCAATCTGATCAGGCTGCTGATTCATTAGCAATATTTTGTTAAGTCAAATTTAACTGCTCTGAGTCAGGATTTGGGGCCCATGTAGCTACGTCTTTGAACTACTCTTTCTGATATATCAGATCAAAAATTGGTAGATATTAATGGCTTCCTAATAAAAATTATGGAAGAATTTGAGAAATGCAATGAATTTCAAGAACATATTTGCATCTCCAACCCAGAGTCAAAGATTAAGTTTTTAATAATTCAGCATACTTTGATTCAATCTCAAAAGTTAATCAATACAAAATGGAGGTATGTTCGCCACATAAACCACACTTACCAGATTTAAAATCCAGGAAATATCACATGGCATTAAAATAAAAAGAAACAGAGGACACATTTATGTGCACCTGTCTCTATCTCTTGTCTGCAGTTCAATGAGTAGGGAATGAATCAACTCAGGTATCTCAACAATTTAGAAAGAGTGTGCAAAAACCTCCACTCAAGAATCTCAAAGATGGTTGAAAGGATTTGTCCTACCATGAAAACTTTCCTAGGTGAGAAGATTGGGACAATTTAAGGGACCATATTCCAGGAAATAAGAGCAAATGAGAAGACCAACTTCCAATTGATGCATTAAAAGAACAAGGTAATTGTCTTTTTTCAAGAGTGATTCTCCTTAAAATTACACATACTTCTAGAATAATTTAGATTTCCTGGAATTTTTCATTGAGACCAAGCCATCCCAAATCATAGTGGCTTAAGAAAATAATCTTTTATTGGTCTCATAATTTTGTGGGTTGGCTGGATGGTTCTTCCAGTCTGGGTCAACTCAGCTGAGCTCTCCTGAGCCTATGCGTACATCTATCATTAGCTGCTTCGTTGACTGGTGACTGGCTGATCTAGGATGGCCTTACTCAAAGGTCTTGCTGTTGAAGGAATGTCAACTAGGGTGTTTGTATTTCTTCTGCATGGTCTTTCATCCTCCAGCTGGCTAGCTTGGGCTTGTTCAAAGGGTGACCTTTGTGGAGATAAGCAGATTTGGGTGAGACTGGGGGTACTGGTATAAAACCAGGAGTTTGACTTTGGACATTTTAAGGTTGAGATGTCTGTTAGACCTCAAGTCGAGATATGGAAGAAGCAGTTGGATATAGGAGTCCAGAGTTCATGGGTGAGGGCTGGGCTAAAGGCAGATATTTGGAAGCCATCTGCAAAGCTATCATTTAAAGCCGTGAGACTGGATGAGCTCAGCATGGGAGTGTGAATAGAATGGAAGTCTGAGGAATAAGTCCTGGGGCTCATTACTGTTTAGATTTTGGAGAGGTGAGAAAAAAACAGGTAAAGAGACTGAGAAGGAGAAGCCAATGGCCTAGGAGGAAAACCAAGAGAGAGTGACAGCCTGGAAGCCAAGTCAGGGGGACAAAAAGTGTTGGAAGAAAGAGGAAGTCAAATTTTGCCAATAGATCAGGTAAGAGGATTGGAGAGTGACCACTGCATTTAGCAACGTGAGGGTCATTGGTGACCTTGACAAGGAATGGTGGGTAGTGGTAATAAAAGCCTGATTGGAATGGTTTCAGGAGAGAATGGGAGTAAAGGAGTTGAGAAGAAATAGAGACAGCTTCTCTCTCAATATTTTACTTTTAAATTTTTCAAATATGTGGAAAGGTTGAAAGAAGAGTACAGTGGATACTCATATACCCCCACCTAGATTCTACAATTAACCTTCTAATAGATTTGCCTTCTCACATCTATACATCTATCCAATCCTATATCCATTTGCAATCCATCTTTTTTATGTTAAAGGAATAGAGAAATGAGGCAGAATTGGAGTGAGATGGGGGTGAAAGAAGGTCTGTCTCTCTATGTGTATTTGTATCTACGTGTGTGTGTATGAATGATGGTCCATGAGGCAGTGTGTGTTTATATGTTGCTGAGGATGATCAAGTAGCAAAGGAACATTTGATGATGCTGGAGGAGTCAATATTTAGAAGGATGTCTTTGGGTAGGCAAAAGAGTATGAGCTTTGGTGCATCAGTAGAGAAATTGGCCTTAGGTAGATTCATCTGCAGTAATGAAAGAGAGGATGAAAAATATGGATGGTCAAATGCATGAGAATGTCCTTTAATAGCATGAAATCCAGCACCTCCAGTACTGGCTCTGGACCTGCCTTCTGTTTCAACTCTCCCGCAGACGTGCATAACCAACCTCCCAGGTCTTCTGGGACCTCAGTTGCAAAATGAGCATAATTATGAATATCATACTTACACTACAGGGAGCTTTGGAAATTATACACTGGGGATCTAGGTTTTGTTGTTATTTTTATTATCCACATTTATCCAGAAGAATAGCTTTGCAGGCTGTTACGACTCTGTCCCCGGCTCTATGGAATACTTTCTCCCTGTCCGGGGACTTTCAAATACTGGATGAACAACCTGCGACTTCACAGACTTTGTCTGTTCCCCATTGAAGTCCCTTAATGTTTAGCTGATGGACCAGTATTATCCTGGAGACCAAGGAGCTTAAGGGGTGTCCCAAAGGACTTCAGTCTGTTTCCACATTGGGGTGGTGCCTCCTCGCTACGCCTAAGGACGATGGTATTGGACAACTGTTTTCATCCCCTCTGTTTGCCCTCCTCTTTGTCTTGGGTCAGTAAAGCAGAGTCTAAGGCCTGAAATTCATCATTGACCGTGTTTGCCTCCTGTTTATTCCAGGAAATGTGGCATTTTTATACCAAAGTTCCTTTGTTCTTTCTGCAGCTCTCCACACCTTCTTCCAAATGCTTGGAGTTATTTATGTCTGCAAAGAAGATAGGTGGGTGACCTGTCATAAGCAACCACACACAGCAAGGAGAATCTCACTGCAAAAATATACTAGATATATTTAGTGCTGCTTAATTAGACTTAGCTATCTTGAATTCATTTTCCTTCCTTTATGGTAAGGTTTTAAATTAAAACCCAAACACGCTGTGTTTGCACTTATTGTGATAGAGAAGGTGAGGGGCTTGGAATCAGGGTGAATTAGGTTAAAACTTGCATTCTCTCACCTTGGGCAAGATCCTGTACCACTCAGCCTCAGTTTCCTCTTCTGTAATCTCAGGATAACAGTATTTTTCTCATAAGGTTGCTGGAACGATTGAGAGAGATTATGTGTGTGGAAAATCCCAGTATAGTGTCTGGAAAATAATAAGGTCCATGAGGTATTAGCTTAATGGATTAGTAAGCACACCACCAGCAATAATGAAAATAATTAAGCAAATATTGTTGATATTGACTGCTTGTTGTATACAAGACTTGGTGTTCTGTGGTCTTTGTGACCTGCATCAACCATGGCAGATAAAGAGGTTGGGCAGACGCTGCTTTCTTCTTTGGAAGTCAACTTTTCTCAGTAGTTTATATATAATAGTTTATATATATGTATTTTTCTCAGTAGTTTATATATATTATAATATTATATATTAACACCCAATAAAGCTTAAGTCTCCAACCTCAATTTCAATAAAATCTACATTTTATTCTATTTCACTTTAAAATTATTGAATTATTCTCTAGTAAGTTTGATGGATAAAATATAGGACACCTAGTTACTTTTGAATTTCAGAAAAACAAAGAACTATTTTAGTATAAGTATGTCGCAAGTAATATTTGAGACGTACTTACACTGAAAATATCATTGTTTCTCTGAAATTCAAATTTAACTGGGAATTCTGTATTTTAATTTGGTAAATCTGGCAACCCTAGACCCTAGGAAATGCAATGTATAATGTATGTGTCTATTCCAAAGATAAAAAAATCTAGACCATAAGTTTGGGGTGTGTGAGTGTGACAAAAGGTCATGATGGGCTCCTAAGAGATGGTTTTCTCCACCCTTCATATCTAATGGAGCGTTAGGTATCACCCACCCACTCCTTCTCCCACTTTGAATTCATCTTCACAATAACCTTGTCCATTCTCTTTTAGCCCTCAACTAAGTAATAATCTATTCTCATTTATTATTTATCTCATTAGATGGTCAGGAACTATTTCTGTTTCATGCATTCCTATATTGCTCTGCCTGGCAGAGTGTCTGGCACATAGTAGGTGGTCAATGAAATTTCATTGAGTAAATGAAGAGCTGGCTATGATACAGCAATAATACAAGTTATAATGAAGAGTGACAGGCTTTATAGACAGGGGGTCAAGTTTCATTCGTTTCATTACTTCTCCCCTGTGAAAATGGGAAAAAGTAAAAACAAAGCACAAATACCCATGGTTTTCTAACATAGTTTAACCCTTTCTAACAGAAATAGTCTAACATAGTTTCTAATAAAGGCCAGAACTGTAACACACGGCATTTTTCTTTTAAAGAATAGACATTCCAGAGGGCACATCCTTGATGACTGAGGGCCTTGATCACAGACTCACACTAACATTGCCACTTCTGCCTTGCCGAAGGCCTCTGAAAATAGCATGCTGACGATGTGACAAAATCTCTCCAGCTTTCCCTTGGAATCCCCAGGTTTTCAGACAGTTTGAGGGGAGGGTGGCGATGCAATCCTGCTGATGACTATTGTCTTTAATGGGACACACTATGTGCGAGTCTGGAGTCAATTAAAACTCTGACACTGAATGTCAGGACCCAGGAAATTTGTACCAATATTAGACTCCCTGCTCCTTGGGAGGGTGATATTGACACTGAAGGATGGCTAGGTAGTTAATAATAACATCTTCTAACACATTGTTTTTGTTATTTGGAGCTCATTGCTTTTTCAAGGAGTTCGTCATTTACCAGCTACATTTCTTCAGTATGAAAGTAGGTATTAAGCGCAAACCTTAAGGGCAATACAACAGTTTCGTTGAGAATGTAAATACCCAAGGTCACAGAACACCAAAAGTGAAGACATAGTGTGCTTTCCCGGGTTCCTATGGGTCATGTGTCACTGGGAAGTGCTAGTTCAAACGCATTAAAGTTGTATGGGGACATTGTCATTTTTGTCTTGTTAGGGTGTGTTGAAGTCATTCACTTGTCTCAGAAGATTGTACTCATACAAGCGGGGTTGCCTTGACTTCAAGGGTGTGAGTGGGGAGGGGTCTTTGAAAGATCACCACTGAAGAACATGGTCAGATATTCATCCGGAGCTGTAGCTTCCTTGCCTTCCCTTCCTCCATCCGAGGGTTTAAAATCCTGAATTGCTCAGGCCTTTCATAAGCTTCTGTAGTGAAAACTAGACATTAAATTGGGCGCATTTGTTTCAAACCTGCTCAATCCAGATAACAGCTCAGTTTAGCATGATTTTTCCACTTAACGAGAACACCTTTTAGAGCTCAATTTGGTAGCTCTTAATAAACCCAGACAGAATAACGAGAGATCCAAGATATTGAAAGTCAGGTTCTTGAAATAAAAAACACCAGCACATGAACTCAATAGCAGCATGAACCCAGCAATAATTCAAAAACATGATAGAAGGTGATTTCATAGGATTTAAGAATCCAATGAGTTTTTAGACCAAAAGATATTCTTAGATGTCAGGCAGAATAAATAAATGAAAGGTTAAATCCACGCAAGACACTATATGGTGAAATTTTAGGTCATTAAAGGAAATTCCAAAAGCTTGTGGAATGAGGTACAGTGAGCTGAATGGACCAATTACCTATAAAGGGATATGAATTAGGTTGACACCAGACTTCTCAGCAGCAGCAATGGATGCAGCAGATTATGAAGAATTATTTTCAGATGTTAAAGGAGACAATTAACTTTGAATGAATTGTTGTACCCAATAAAGTTTAAGAGTAAAATCAATAGATTTTCTGATATGCAAAGATTTGGAAGATTTGCCATGTGCAAATCCCTTAAAAAGAATTACAAGGAAGGGAAAAAATAAATCCAAGAGAAAGAAGTAGGATAAAAGAAACAATCATGAGCAAATAAACCAGAAAAATCCTTATTTTGATGTTTAAAAATTAATTTTCTAACTAAAATATTTCAGCTGATTCCAAATGCAATGTGCTGGGGCTGTATAAAGGAGGCAGATGGAATTTAAAGCAGGCTGAGATTCTTGTCTTGTTATGTGGAGAATATAGAAGCTGATTATCTCTAAAATTGTTCAGGAAAAAAGCCATGTTCAAGTATGTTTATCAAAAGCATAAAGTAACAAATAGGAAATTAGATCTAGAATACAAACTTCCAAACCACTAACTATTCAGGTCAGGGGAAGTAGAGCAGAGGAATGTCAATCAGTCCAACAGAAGTCAGAGAAGGAATAAAGGAGAAGGAAATGACCAGAAAGAGCAGCAAATAGAGAACGACTTAACTCATTCGTAGTATTGTGGTAATTACAATACTACAAATGAGTTAATTTCACTTGTGATTCACAGTTAATTTCACAGTGATTCTCAGATTGAGAGAGAGAACCCAATCACACTTTATTCCCCTACCACAGAAAGACTAAATCAAAATGGTAAAAGAATGTCGATGATGAAGGGATGTAAATATTTCGATAGATCAGAGAACAGAGTGCATTTAGAGAGCGGGCAGAGAGTAGCATGAGATACAGATTATGGAGGACTTCTCAGGGAGTATAAGAAGCTTGGAATTTGTCCCGAAGGGAAATAATAATGTAAAGAATTTAGTAACTTAATGAGATGAGATTTACATTGGAGAAAAATTCCTATGGCAGTTGGGAAAGTTTGAGGGTAGGTCAAGCTTGTGGTAGGGGGCACCTTGAATAGGAGATATTCAAGGAATTCTTGCATGAAGTGATAAGGAGCTTTTACAGTAGGGGTGGAGAAAAAGTGGTAGGTATTGTTGATTTTAAGAAAAATCGACAGACTCAATAAGGCATGGAGACAAGAGGGAAGAGAACTGCAAGATGGCACACAGGTTTCCAAAGTGAATAACTGGGGGGCATCCTTCACCAATATGGGAACACACAGGGAAGAAGACATGGGGGGCATGATGACCATGGGCCTTTGTGCTTTGAGATGTTCAGTGATGACTGGATCTCAGGATACAGATTTTGGTTGGATATGAAATCTTGGAGCCACTGTCTCACTGGTGGAAGGAGTCATCATGAATTCACAAACAGACCTTGCACAACAGAAATGGACTTGTCCATAAGAGGTAATATCTTTAAATCCATCGTGTGAGAAGCTGGAACTCCGACATGAGTCCTGATTCTCTCCTTTTACATTCAGTAGAGAGAACGCTGAATGAAAATAATTACGTCTTCTTAAATCCAGTGAGGAATATTGAAAATTTGACTAAGCAAAGATCAGTGCCTTCCCCCCTCTCTGTCTCTGAATTCTTGTGCCTGTGTAATCGTGGGGATGGCACAGGTGTGAAGGGCGATGGGATTGTTCTTGATGCCTTCTGGCATTAAGTGAAACACTGACAGGGAAACATTTAGGAAAATTAAGAACCCCCTTGTTGCTCTCTGCAGAAAAGCAGTCCCTTGGGTGAAATGGTTGCTAATTATTCTCATATCCAGTCATTAGTTAAGTGTGATAATTGACTTCATAGATTCTAAATGACAAGCCTTTTCTGAGCTTTCCCCAGCAAAGAACACCATTGTCCCCCACCCCACATACAAAATGAAGACCGCACAGTGGAAGTGGATGTGCATCACAATGTGGTCCACTTGGAAATTCCCAAGACCATTCATTGGGAGAGAACCCGTAAAGGGTTGAGAAATTTCTCATTTACATTCCTTAGGCTGTTGAAGAGTTTTCTAGATTCCTCCTCTTCCTCATGCTCAAGAGAACTTCTGGGAAACACCTATATTTGCCTGGCTCACCAGACTCCAAATCTAGTTACTTCCCAGGTCAAACTGTGTTCCCCAACCTGTCCAGGGAGAGTTTAGATGGAATCCAGTGACCCCATTTTCAGTCTTTGGAATTCACTGTACTGCTCTGAAACTTTGAATTGTTCACTGGAAAGGCTTCCTAAAGAAGTGAATTCTGAGCTACAACTTGAAGGAGAAAGGCAAATCCCAAGAGTAGAATGAAAACAGATTATTTTTTCAGGAAGAACCAAGCTCACCCTCCCCCATTCTTCCACTGCACCATGCAAACGCTTCCATTATAATTCTGGGATCTGCGCTGGACTTACTTGTATGGCTGTCTGCATCCCTGATTCCTAGCAAAGTACCTGCTATATGATAGCACCTTGGTAAATTCTTATGGCATAAACAAATGCAAAGAATGCAGCAGCAAAGATAGAAAAATCAGCTTTCATGCAAAATATCAGACTTGTAATATTCTTCTTTATTATGAAGTTTATGCTTTAAAAATTAGGATATGGTTCTGAAAGGAGTCAGAATTTGTTTAACTCTACCCAGGAGATTCCAATCTACTCAAATAACCAGTTAATGAATTTGGATGTAAGAATGGATGCCGTTGCCAATAGTAATAAATAACTGTGGTGGAGATTGGAGGAAGGGAGGAAGACCCAGTCAGGAGAGCAGTGGCCCTAATTCTGTCCCTATTTTCTTTGAGAAAAAAGGTTTTCCCAATGGATTCCAGTGTCTGGAGGGCCAGAGGGATGAGTCATCTTGAGAGTCTTTGCATAAGAAGTATGGAAGATTTGAACCCCAAAGGAAGAGAGTTGGGCACATTAGCCTCCTTTGATGGGAATGGGATAAAATCAGAAGGTAGGGCATTCGAGAGAGAAACAGGAAGTTTCTCAAACAGCCAGCTGATGTTGGGCCCTTTCTTTGGTCCAGGTGGGAAGGAAGTCATAGCTTCTCAGAAATATGTGGAGAGTCTAGAGCTACTCTGTTGCGTGTAAGCCCCCTTCCCCTCCACCAACCCTTTACCTTCCAATGTAGGCAGAGGTAGGGCACGTTGGTCCCGTCAACACTGATGACTTAGTACCGGGTAGAGCAGCTGACGAGGAAGAGGATGGGGCTAACATGTATTGAGCTGTCATTCTGTGCTAGTTACTACTCTAAGGAGTTGATATGCACAGGACAGGACCAACATTTTATCTACAAAGCATCCTAAGGAGGCAACCACAATTACTATCCCTTTGACAGGTGAGGAAACTGAGACTTACACAGGATCACCGGTATGCTTAAGTAGAAGGAAGAAGTGTCCCTTAGCTACAGTGTATGAATCTCATTTCAAAAATTTTATTTGAGCAATAATATTTGCAGCGCAGAGGATGAAGTTTTTCCTACTAGCTCATCAGACCGAGGGGTCTGAGATGAGAGCTGGCGGTCATGTTTAGGGGCTGAGGTGGGTAGGCACGGGCATGAGCATAGCAATGAGCTAAGAGCAAGAGCCATCTGGGTTGAGTGAGCAGGTGCTCTGGAGAAAAAATGAAGCCAGAGACCAAGAGCTTTGTTTACAGACTCTTAGCAGGGTATTCCTGGAAAGTTGTAAAGTCCATTGAAAGGTTCTAGAATGGAATGAATAATTTTATTGTGAGAATGAGTAAAGCACACTCCAGATGGAGGATGCTGCTTTTTAGGTTTCAGTGAGGCATTTCTGGACTAGAGTAGAGGTTTTGGAGGCAGCAAAGAAAAGTGTGTTGTGCGATAGACTAAAAATTATCTTTAATCAAGAAGACTAAACCCTGTATCCCAACTTGACCTTGTGCTAGCTATTTGACTTTGGATAAGTAACTGCCCTTACTGGAACTGTCTTTGCTCATTTTTACAATGGGCAGCATCATCCTGATATTACATAGTTGTAGGGAGAATTCTGTGGGATAATGCAGATAAAATGGACGCAGCATCTGCCTCACTCCTCAACCTCCCCATCCTGGATGGAATCACCTTGGCTGACAGAGCATAAGAAAAGGAGCATAGTGCATACTCTAGTGGAACCAAGAGAACTCTTCTCAGGAACACATGATTCACCCCCTCTGCTCCTCCCAGGTCTATCTGGGAGGGAAAGGGCAGGATGCTCGGACTTGTGCAATTTGAACTTGGTGCATAACCAGCAGAAATCCTTTTTTTAACAGGTTGCTGTGGACTTACTATCTTGCAGGCTGGCATAATCTGGCACAGGCAGGTTCTATTTGAATTAGAAAAGAAAATACAAGGAACTATGTTCAACACTTACTATTTAAACACTTAAGCCCCCTTGACCGGGAAAGGATGTTGCATGTTGAGACCAATCCCTGGGAAAAAGGAGGGAATATCTGTCGGTCCTCTCCTGGGTCAGAGCCCAGCCTTGCCCAGTGCTGCACAGCTGCGACCACTGGGAGAAGCAATTTGTCAACTTTATACCTTTCTGCTTTATGGTCTGGTGACTTAATAGGATTCGACCTTCCCTGGATTCCATTTCAGTTGGGTCAGACACTGCGCTTCAAATTAAAACCTGGGCTCTGAGACAGGTGATGAGGAGCTGGTGAGGTGTGTGGGCACGTGACTGGAGGAGGGCTGTAGCTTCAGATGCCCTCTGAGCCAGCGTGATCAATCCAGGTGTTCATGCTACTACCCAGCTGAGCCCCAAATTTCGCATAATGCTATGGCCATCCTGCCTTCCTCCAGGCTCTGCAGTGGACCCCAGGGTGCGGGCAGTCTACCCATCCATCTACCCATTGAGCAGAAGCCTCCATTTTCATGCAGCAATGCAATGGAATTCAAAGATGGCCAGGGACATTGTCACTGCAAAGGGTTGCTAAGATGACACTGTTCACTTGGCCAATGTGTATTTACTATCCCTGTGTGTCAGTCAGTGTGGCAGATGGCAAAGGGGATGGAAGGATTTCAATGACACTGTCAAGGAATTTGCAGCGTGAATGAGAGAAAGTCAAGGGCATACATGACTGTAATGTAAGGCGGAAAGTGACTAGACCAAGGAGGAGGGCTGCTGTAAGACAACGTGGGAGAGAGAAATCTTTGGGGGTGCTGGGGGATAGGTGAGAATCCTGGAAGCCTTTATAATGGGGGTACCATTTAAACTGAGCTTTGAAGAAGAGAAGGACTTGGGCAAGCAGGCATTGGTTTGAGGGAAGGGCAGTCTGAGGGGAGGGAGGGGCATAGGCAAAGGGGCAGGGGTCTGGCATCATGTCATGTGTAGGGAACACAGAGTGGTCTCCTGTGTCTTGGGCTGGGGTATTACAGGGAGGTCTGGCCTGACGATGGGTTTGTGGCCAATAAGACTTCCTGCAAGATTACTATGGGCCACTGTTTTAATTGTTTTATATGTGTAATATATCTGTGGCTGTGTCTGGGCACTGATTTGAAGGGAACTAAATTATATTTATTAAATTGTCACATGCCTATGAGTTGTCACTATTATTCCCATTTGATGGATGGGGAAACTGAGGCTAAAAGGACAAAATGTGTAAGTAACTTGTCTGATCACAAGGCTGGTGAGAAACAGAGCCAGGTTTTGAGCCTGGCGGTTTGGACCCAGAGTCTGTGCTTGCACCCTCTCTCTTATTCTGAGTCAGATAGAAGATAGATTTCTAGGGTCACTTGCGGCTTGCTCAGCAGATGGGTTTCAAAGGGGAGAGGCGGCTAGGAGGTGTGGAAGGAAGGGTGATATCTCTCAGAATTGACTCCCTCTGTGAATGGGATCCACTGGGAGCCAGTTTCTGGGCAAAGTCTGCCTATGCAACGTGCCAGTCACTCTGGAGGATGAAAGAGAGTGGGGTAGCCCCTGTTCCCGTGCCAGCTCTGCTCCCCTCTGTGTCCCTAGCCTGAGCCTTTGTGGTCACCGCAGTCTCTGAGTGATGCACTCTTTCTGTGCATCCTCTTCATCCTTCTGCTGTCATGTGCTTGATGTCTTTTGGCTTTTCTCTAAATGAGGACATCCCTGGGACCCAGTGCAGGAGGGATCCTCATGGAGCGTCAATAAAGGCAGGAAGGAGAGATGGCTGGGGACAAGTGTCCTGTGGTGGAGCTGGAGGCCTACCATCCGTCCATTGTGTCCAGAGAGGCACTGTGCCCCATTGTGTCGAAAGGGCAGAAGGTCATTTTGTCATACGTATTTAGAATAAAGAGCAGCAGCCCGGGGTCCAGCATCTACCCTCAACCACTTTGGTAAGTTTTCCTCTCACCCAAGAGCTACTAAAGGGAAACAATATGGTGAAAGAAGCCTTCTGGTGAAGAATGAGCTCAGTCAATTTTTGAGACACTATCCTTCAGAAATAAAATGGAAAGATTTCATTATAAATATTTATCATAGCCTTGCATATATTAAACAAACCTGGAAAAATAAAAACCCTGGAAGCAACTAGAGCACCATCAATCCATCAATAGCGGACTGATGGAATAAACTGTGGTATTTTGTGTATCTGCTCTGTAGTATATCACTGAAGCTACTTAAATGATGAGAAAGATCAATGTGCATTAATCTGTAAAGATGTCCAGGAAAACACTGTCAATGAAATAAAAAGGAGCTGCAGAATGATGTATGTAGTATGTTACTATTTTTTTGTGTGTGAAAAGATAAAGGGAAGAGAAAGAAAAAGGAAGCCAGTGTACGTGTGTTGGTAAGCATACCAAAGAGAGAAATAGAATGATAAAAATGACATCATAAGTTATCTTAAAGCACTGGTTTGAAGGGAAAGCAATGTTTTCATCTTATAAAGATTCTTGTTTAACTTCAGGAAAAATCATGCATTTATTTGATAATTAAAAACTCAATAAACTAAGCATTGTTCATGGATAAAACTGAAGAAGGAAACAAAAGTGCAGTTAAATTATGGAGTACATTAAATGCCAGAATATAGACTTTGTGCTTCATAATATACACCAAAATTTTCAAATGCACTTTCCATGTGACATGAGTACCATAGAATCCTGGTGAAATAATTTTGGAATGTTGCCTAATATATTACAACCACGGAACATCATACACTTACTTATCAATATATTATCAAAGGCACTGAGAAGTCCTGCAGTTAAAGAAAAAAAACCTTAGGTGTATTAATCTATTTTTCCAGATTTATTTTTCAGAAAAACCTCTTTTTGCACTACACTTAGCCTGTGGAACACTTGGTAAAACCCTTGAGAATCAAATCATTGATATTATAACAATAGGAAGCTTCTGGAGGTTTTGAAGCAGAAGAGAAATAAGACCTGAACTTGTTTTCAGCGAATGGTGTAGCAAGAGCCAGTAGCTTGGAAATGGAAGGACCTGAGCAAAGGGGGCCAGCTAGGAGAATGTTCCAGAATCTCAGGGAAGAGGTGATAGTGGTCTAAAAGAGGACAAAGCTGTGGAGGTGGAGAGCAAGGATGTCTGTGACACTGCAAGGATAATGTCACTAGGGCTTGGCACAAGAGGGGATCAAGGAAAGACTGAGGGAAAGGATGCAAGGAGCTTACATGTTTGGCTACTGGGTGTTTGGTGCTGCTTGGGGAATGCTAGAGGAGGACCAAGTTTGGGGTCCACAAGGAGGGTGATCACGAATTAAGTTTGAGGAGCTGAAGGAAATGTCCAAGAAACAGTTAGATGTGCAAAACTGAAAAACACAACTCTTCACAAACCACATGAATCCATCACTTATCAGGAAGGAGGATATTGGCCTTATTGGGCTAAATTCTCCTCTGACCAACTGGTTGAGGCCATAAAGTAGGACTGAGGTCCCTCCCAGAGGAGAGAGTTCCCCACTAGGAGTCTATTCTTCAGAGAAAACTGGATCTTACTAACTGAGCCTTTGACAATGCAGGGGAGGGGAGTTCTTCTCTTTTTCCTGAGACTCATTCTCTTGTGTCCGGACTCCTGAGAGGTCAAACATCAGACTGCGGGCTTCTCGTGACATGATTTCAAAGGCACTTCATGGAGGCAAACCCAGTGCTAGAACGGTGATGCCATAAGAAGTTCAGAGATCACGTCCAATCTTCTGAGTCGGGTGATCCGATTTTCAATTTTTACCTGATCCTCTGAACTGATTCATTTTAGTTACCCCTAGGTCTTGAATCAGTCTGTTGGAGCTTCCAGCTCTATCTATCTCAGTTGTGCCACAAAGAATTAAGGAGCGGGTCCTGTGTCCACATTTGGGCCAGCAAGCTTACAGGGGAAACAGCGCCCCCTCAGGCCACTGCAGAGTTGGTTCCTGGAGTTGGTGAGAAGTCTCTTAGAGGAGGATGGAACTCAGAGGATGGGTTCACGCTGTGAGGTCCAGCCACTCCTCCCAAATGGGCTTTCTTCCTCTTTTCAGCCTTGGAAGGTTTTCCGTACAAAGACCTAAGGCACGGTGGTGTTTGATGAAACAGTTCTCTTCTTCTGGTCATTAACCATTTTTAGGTCATAATCCATCAACATTCCTTGGTGAGCATAAGAGACCCTAAGTGTTTCTCTCATCCTGTTCGCAACACCTACCAAGATGCTCTTGTCTCCCCAATGTCGTGAGACAAATGGTATGCACCTGGAGGATGGATTGGTGAGGTTTCAGGTTTTCCTTCACACCCCGTGTGGAACTATTTCGTGGTAGGAAGAAAGGTCACTGTTACACCATTGACACAGAGACAGTCAAACCTTCGAGACCAAGGCGTGCCTCACACACCCTCAGTCTCTGCCTAACGACAAGACACAGCCACACAGGATGGCAGGAAACCCCAGAAAGCACCTCCAAGCTGTAGTCTGTCGAGAAGTGGCTTTGTTACAGAGCAAGATCAATAGGATTGATCTGAAGATGGGCTATCAGGTTGCCAGCGGGCCCTGGGCTTCGGATCAGGCTGAGACTTTGGGACTTCCTGGTAACTCAGAATTCAAATCCAATTAGGATCTCCCCGAGCTTTTTTCCCCCTCCTATGAAAAATACACTGTGGATTATATACTTCATTTGAAGCATATTGCCCTAAGTAAGTCCTGAGAACATCTCCTCCCTGGCTTTCAATTTCAACAAAGAAATTACCTCTGAGAACGGGAACTGGTTTTGGTCTGAGATCATACACGTTGTTTGTGGCAGAGCCAGGCATCCTGGCTCTCTGGTGAGTGCTACTCCATCATGACTTTTCTTCTCCAATTGAATATAAAGACAATGATTGAGTGTCTACCAAGTGCTGGGCACCATGCTTTGTTCTGGAGAAACAAAGACGGGGATTAAGTGTTCTTTGCCAGAGGCAAAGTCAATGCACCGGAGGAGCCGAGTGTTTTAACCGGGCCTCATATGATGGGGCAATCCATGCACCAGAAGATTGATCATCTGAAGGAAGGCATTTAGTTTCTTTGGTCCATTGCTATGTTCCAAGGGCCTGACACAGTACCTGGTACATAGTAGGTGATGCCTACATATTTGTGGAATGAATGGTGATTAGAGACTTGTACAAGATGCTGTGTTATCCTGATATTCAAAAGTGATGCATTCTGCTGACAAAGTCACAGGGCTTCAGAGACAGCTCAAGAGAGGGTCAGTGGTGAGATGGATTTTGGAGGGTGAGAAGACATTCACAAAGAAACTCAGACAGGAGCAGACTCTAGGCAGAGGAAGAAGCACCAGCAGGAGTGTGGATCTTGAATTCATACCAAGGTCCTGGGATGGGGGCGTTTCCAGCCTTGCGTAGGGTCAGAGCCCACCTGAGGATAGACTGGAACAGCAGGGGAACGAGAAGGCCACTGCAGGAAGAGACCAGGGACCTGATCATGAAGTCTCTCAGCCTCGCAAAGGAGACTTTGTTTTTTGGCAATGGGCACCCAGAAGGAGACTTCTTGCTATAGTAGTCACTTCTGACCTCTGGAGAAGGGCAAAAAAATAAAAATCCTTCTGGTGGCTATGACGTTCACTTTCTCTGAGACTGCGAATGTTCCAGATGAGATCGTCAAACGAGTGAAGACTAAAATGTCTCATCGCACTTGTGGCAGATGTAGTCCTCTCTGGTGCCTCTGGTCCAATCTGGTCGCTTGGAATCCAACAGTCCCTGCATTCCCGTAGCGTTTGCAAGAGGCTTAGCAAGCTCGCTCCCATTAAATGCCAGATTTCAGGGAAGGGCTGGGGGAGAGGTGTGAGATGCGGGTACAAGTGATCTTTCCAGTAAGCGCAGGAGAAGAGTGTGTTGCAGATGGGAAAGGGAGGCAAATATGCTTACAAAGTTAAGTAGCTTTGTTTGGGGGGAGCTGGGAGCTGGGGGTGAGGGGACATCAGTATTCGAATTAGATGGGCTTGGACTTGAATTGAGACGTTGTCACCTAATACCTAGGCTATTGGGGTTTTTGCTTAGCCTCTATGAACCTCACTTTTCTCATCTGAAAAGTGTGGGTAATAGAATCGTCAGACGGGGTCATTGTGAAAATGAAACGAGATGCTGGTTAGCGGGTCTTGCTCTCTGCCTCCTTTCTCTCTTTCCTTCAATGATAGGGCCTGACCCTGCAGCGCATTCAGAAAGGGAGAGCTGGCATTCCTGGTTCTTAAAGGAGCTGATCTCCACCGTGGGATGTAATTGACTGCAGCATGAGGTGGACGACAGGCAAGGTGCAAGGAGGGTCTAGATGCCAGGCAGTGGGTGCTCAGGGGAGAGTGGTCCGACTTTCCCTCTGGTGCAGGGGAAGGGTAGGGTGAGCCAGAAGACCTTAGGGCCTAGAGGGGGTGCTAAGAATTTTGACATTTGGGAGCTGAAAACAAAAAATGTGGAGAGAGTTTTTTGAGCAAACGGCATTTAAGTTGACTGCAGTGTAAGGTATTTTGGAGATGAAGTGGGTTGAAGAAGAGAAGCAGAACAGTAGGCTGTAAAACTTCAGAGCGATTAAGGGTGATTTTGGAGATCCTCGAGTCCTGAGGTAAGGGATACAGGCTTTAGTGAGGTCCAGAAAAATCCCAGCCAAGAGGAAGGAAAAAGGAGAAAAGGAGACTCCCTGAACCCCTACTTTCTTTTCCTCCTCCTGTCTTAGGATTTGACTTTTTGGTACCTATGTGTTAGGTCCTCAACGGAAGGTCCCTTAAGACCTTTAGCACTGGGTCTTCACTGGATGAAGAGGGTGGACTGTCGGGGAAGAGTGTGGAGTGCCTCCTTCTCTCCTCCATCTCTTCCTCCTTCACGACAGTGGAAAGATCTCCCCTAACCCCTGCTGGACACACACACACACACACACACTTTCCTGGGATGGGCCGCTTGTGCCTCAGTACCAGTATGCTGGGAGTGGGTACTCTGCCATCACCCCATGTTTCCTGAGAGCAGTTTCTCTGGTGCCCCATCCTGGGGGTCTGGCCTGTGTAGCTGATCAGATCTTGCCTTCCAGAAGCCTGGGCCAGATTCCCAGTGGAAACCAGTGCTGACATTTAATTTAAAAGTCAACATGCTACTTGGTAAAAGTTTGCTAAATGATAGATCAGCTCTTCTTGTAAACCAAAGCTCCTTTCAAAGAGGACGGGAGTTCTGTGTGTTTGCAATACCTCTCTAATAACATTCTTAACAGCGAGGACGTGTCAATAGAGAGACACCATCGTCCCTGGGTGAAAGAGTGCCAGGATGGAAGTTCCAATGGTCCTGTTACACATGGGGAAGGCAAGGGTCAAACAAGGGAGCAGTAATTTATTCAACATATATTTATTAAGTACATTCAGTGTGAATGTTGAGGATTCAAAGATGAAAGAGGCTCACAGAGGTGTGTGCTCTTTCAAACACATAAATTGGGTTGCGTCATTTTTCTGCTTAAGATCTTTTAACAGCCTCCCATTTTACTTCAAATAACCTCCTTAACATGGTTGGTAAGGTCCTGTATGATCTGGCCCCTACTTACGGCTCCATACTTATCTCATGCTTCTCTTTTCTGCTCAGTTCATCTAACAAGTTCAAACAAGACAAGATTTTTCTGGCCTCAGGCCTTCCTCCTTTCTTCTTGAAACCCCCTCTCCTCTGCCCTTCATACAATTGGCTACTTTTTGTCCCTCAGGTCCTCATTAAAAAACTTCCCTCCTTAAAAGACCTTCCATGACCACTCTCTCTGCTAGCCATCTCCGTTATTCTGTATTGAAGTCTCTAGTTTGTTCTTTCTCAAGACTGCTCATAATTTAAAATCAATTATTTGTTTATTTAGTTGTCCAACACCTTTTGCATCCACTGGGTTGTAAGCCCTATCATGGCAGGCAACATATCTGTTTTTTTTATCCAGTGTAGACCCTGCACCCCATACATGTTGGACACGGAGAAGATGCTAAGCACATATTTATTAAGCGAATCAACGCATGCATGTGTGCCTGAATAAATGTGTGAATTGGAGACACAGACCCCGCCCCCATGTGGTTCCCGGGGAGTCCAGCATCGAAGGCCTTCCTGATAACACATTATAACACTGTGGCAGTGATGCTCCAGCCGAGCGGAGCCCAGGGCACTCTGCTCCTGAGGAGAGAGGTTCGATTCGAGCTGGTTTTGGAGGATGAAGAGTTTTCTAAGATTCTGTAGGGTGGGAGTTTCAGGCAGAAGGAATAAACAATATGCCAGATTATATAAACAACAAATAACTTTGGAGTATAAGTGTACCCCCTGCCATATTTGGGACATACTTGTACTAAAATGTATTTGCTGTTTTTCTGAAATTCATGTTGAACTGGGCGTTTGTATTTTGTCTGGTAATTCTACATATATACTAGTCTGGACCAGCAAGAGCACAGCATGCTTGGGCTTAGGAAAAGATGAGGGGTGCATGGACTTCAGGGTGCCTTGGGGAGCATGGGATGTCAAGTGCAAAGGCTTGAGGGCATTGCCGTATGAAAGGACCTAAATGTGGGGCCACACAGTGTGGCTTTGATTCTGCAAACAACATTTTATCAGCAGGAGAGTAGACAGATCAGAACTTGCCAACCCTCTGAGCTCCAACCCCACCTCGTCCACTACAGAGAACACTCGCATCTAGACCGGAGCTGGTGACATCCATCCCACAGTGGGAATGGGAACATGCCTTGTCTTCGGTCTGACTGTACTATGATATGTGGGAGTAGATCTGGATTTCAAGTCTGTGTGAGCTGGGGAAGTTGCTTCCCTTCACTGGATGTTGGCCATCCTATGCTAAAATAAAGGGATGTCTTTAAAGTCCCTTTGCATTTAAGTAGCACTGAGGTCTTATTTTGAAAATTCTAGTATCCAAGGGACACTTGTAAGGCAAAGACTTTGGTGTTCACTCTCTGTGGCCTGTGGCCTGTGCAACGTCCGGCTCCTTCCTTGGACAGTAGCTTAGGACGGGTTTCCTGGAAGTGGATCCTGAGACAGGGATGGTTCTTGTGCAAGTGACTTATTGAAGGAGTATTTTTAGGAAAAGGAGACTGAGGGAAGTGGAAAAGGACAAAAGAAAATAAGCTAAGGAAGGATGTTTTCTCAACCGGAGACCCGTTTTAGCCTGATCTGATGGGGCGCTCTGGAGGGTTGTCCCATTGGGAAGTAAGGAGCATGGGTTTTGGGGACCCAATGAATCAGTCATCCATTGGCTAAGTGTTGCCCTTGTGGGGAGCACAGAATGGGAATAACCTCTCAACCCCACTGCGGTCATTTGGCGCCTGTCGGTCAAGGGCAGTTCTCCAGAGAAAATTGCAGCAGTGAGCTATGAGCAACCAGCATTCACAGCAGCTGGGAGATGGGTGCCTCCACTTGGGAAAGAGGATGTGGGCAGAATACTGGAGGGGTCTACTACAGGGAGGTAGCTCTCGGAGCGCTTAAGAAAAGACATGTAATTGGAAGTGTGAATAGATAAGAGCCTAAGTAAATAAGTACAAAGACTCAGCAGATTATGTAAACAATTATGGGGCACATCATTTTGTCTGGGACTCAGTTTCTAGGAAATGGGAAATGGGAAAATTGGATTATATTTTCTCTAAGGAGTCTATCTCTATTCCAATGTTCACAGGCTCTGGAGTTCAATCTCTAGCTCTCCCACTAACGTGTCTGTGTTTGGCCAAAGGAATGTTCTTTGGTTTTTACTAGTCACTGGTGACAAAAATATATTCTATGGGGCTGATCTGGAAAATGGGAGCAATAGTAGCACATATCCTGTCTGGTTACTATGAAGATTAACGGAAAAATGTACAGAAAACACTGAGCATGCGCCTTCCTCTCCTTCTCCCTAATACCAGTCATGCCCACCTTCTTAAGAAATTTCGAGTGTGTTGTCCTGGGGAATTTCTTAACAAGCTCCATTTTGTTCTGATTGAGGAATGAAGGCACGTTTTCTTATAAATGAAGCAAAGATACCTGCCATCAGGCTGGGCATTTAAGAGTGAGGTTCAAGGTCTTGACAGGGTTTATGAAACCTACCACAAGGCAGTCCCCATTTTGCCAACCCTTGTGTTCTCTATGCTTCTTCAGATAGTGTCATGGGAGCTTAAGGGGGTGGGAAAGACCTGGATGGAACTTCTTCTCAGCACATTGCCTTAGGAAAACCACACACAGATGGGCTTGAGCTGATTTGAGGAAACAGAAGGAAAATAATTCATGGTTTCAAAACTTGACATTTTTTAGCTTCCCACCAGATATGTCATGTGTACTATATTTGCTACACTTTCTTGGCCTGACTTTCTAAGCTCAAGATTCAGGAATTATACTTGACATTTCCTCCTACTATGGGCATGAGAGGTAAAGAGGGAGGCCACTGTGGGGTAGAGAAAGTGTATGGGTTCTGGTGATGTCCAGTCCAAGGTCCAAATACCGGTTCTGGTGTTAAGACACCATGTGACCTTGCTCAGGTCTCCTTTCTCTCTGAGCCTGACTCCCTTCATCTGTGAAATGGGAATAGTCCCTAGTTTCCAAGGATGACACAAGGATCAAAGGAGAGTCAAGTCTATACAATGCTCACAACAGGCTACATGCGTGGTAGGTCCTCCTGTATCATGACGATAACTTATTTAGGTAGCTCTCGTTGAGTTGCTCTCATCTCTAAGAAAACCGTTCAGAGTATTAGAGTGGTACAAGTTAGAGGCAGAATCCAAACCAATATGTCTCACTCTGAAGAGGGCACTTGCCATTCTCCTATTCTGCCTACTTCCTTTGTTAGCTCCTTCTTCGTCTCCGTGTCTCATGAACTGACCTCCTATGGAGAGAATTCCCAATGGGTGGGAAGGAGGTGGTCTCTCAAAATGGTCACGTGGAAAGTGAATCTGACCTCTGTTAGCACTGCCAGATCAATATTTCTATCAGTCATGAGGACCCAGAAGGTGCAGGCTCCTGTCTATGAATACACAACCTGGAAGGGAGGATGACATACCTTGTGATAGAGTGAGAGCCAAAGAAGGGAGTTGGACAGATTTGCGCATCACTGTGAGGCCTATGGGAGCCTCCACAGAGGCTGGTGGGATGAGGGAGGGAAAGAGACTTAGTTGAGAGTAGGACCTGGGGAGCCCACACAATGATATGATGGGTGCCAGGCAGGGGTCCCAGGTAGGGTAAGGGTGAGGCCACGAGGGTATAAATCCTGCTGTCCATGGGGGAGATTGGCTGCATCTAGACCAGCATCTATATTCAGGGCGGGCTTGGCACCAGGGGAGTTGAGTCAGCTTCAACATGGCTTCAGGTACGCATTGACATTATTGCCCCGTCATGGTTCCTTCTCCCTCTGAACCTGGGCCAGCACAGGACTCCAGGTATTGGGGTGTAGAATACAGTCTCACTGTCTTGGAGGAGGTGTTATTGTCAAGGTTCAGTGTCGTAGAGCGCACCTCTGGGGTCCAGGTTCCCCAGCAGAGCTGGAGGGTGCAACAGAAAAGGCATGAATGTGAATGTGAGGTCCCCCCAGTAGGAAGAAGAGGGGTCTCATTCCAGGTATACTGGGCTCTGGCATTGAGGAAATAACCCACTAAGTGACACAGAAGATGGAATCGGTGGGTTCCACATCCCCATTTCTTGCACCTTCTATATTTCCATCAGAATGGCTGGGGATGACTTAGCTGCTGCTGTGCCTCTGAACCCGTGTCTTCACTCTTCTCTTCTTTCCTGGGTCTCAGTTTGTAATTTTCTCTCATTCCCTCCTGAACCCAGGCAGGTCCACCCTCAGCTGCACACTGGCATCCTGGCCCACTTTCCCAAAGCCTCTCCGTGGAGATGAGAAGGCCACGTTCCCTTCTCTTCCATCTCTACCTCTCTCTCCTGTCACCATTCTCCTTGCCTCCCAAAGGGAATGGTCTGGTCTTCATCCTGTTGGGGTGAACCCCCCTTCCCTAGCCCTCCTCAGGTCCCCACCTCCTCCTCAGTCTTCCCATGTCACACTGCCTGCGTCTACCCCCGGGGATGGCGCCCGTGACCCAAAACTGTCAGCTCTCTCTTTCACGCTCGCTTAGAGTGCATTATAGACATTGTGCAAAGAACTTCCGTTTACAGAAAGCATCGACATGCAGCGTTTGGCCTGTGAGGACTGGTGCACTGCTATCTTTTATTGACCAGGAGAGGAGGGCTGCAGATCTCCCCCAGCCCCATGAGGTGCAGGCCCCTCTCTCAGGGGCAGGCAGGGTCCTCCTGTTGACTGCCCTCTCAGGGTCATCCATGCCCCTATGCCCACCAGGCCCCAGGGCAGCCTGTCTCTTGCTCTTGGCGCACATGCCACCATGGACTGTCCTTTCTGAACACTTTGCCTCCTTTAACCTTGGAACAAAAAATATTCTCCCACCCTGGGACGTTCCCCTTGAAACTACGCTTGCACCCCACCCACCCCATCATCTGGTTGTTTTTCCTGAGCCCATAGGCTCTGCTTGGGTCTCTGGCCCTCCACAACTGCCTGCTCAGGGTGTGTGCTGTATGTGAGGCATGGATGTAGGGTCACATTACATCAGAATACTGGAAGTGGCCCCACACATCTCTCCTGGGGGACTTTGCCCCCTAACACCCACCACCTTCTACAGCTGAGCAGATCCCATCCTGAGGCTGCTCTGCCCTCTCTTCCTTCCTACTCCCCCTCCCTCCACATCCACCCCCTCCAGCCATAAGGAACATCCTGAAGATTCACCCCTGCTCTACACTGGCATGCCTCTGCCTGTGCCACTCCTCCCTCTGCTGGGAGGCTCTTTCCACCCACCTTTCCTTGACTAATTCCTGCTCGTTTTTCAGCACTGACCTCAGGTATCTCCTTTTGGGGAGAGCCTCCAACCCAGACTCAACTTCTTCTCTGTCTCAATTTGGGGGCTTCCTCTGTGCCCCTATAATATTCTGTGGTTGCTTCTATATAGTAGGATGTTGGGATGGCCAGCTTATGGACCACTGTCTTAGTCTGTTTGAGCTGATATAACAAAATACCACCGACTGCATGTCCTAAAAACAGAAATGTATTGCTCACAGTTCTGGAGGTCGGGAAACCTGAGATCAAGGCTCAGGCATGGCCACCTTCTGGTGAGGGAGAGGGCTCTCTTCCTGGTTCATAACTGGCACCTTCCCACTGTATCCTCACATGGTGGAAGGGGCTATGGAACTCTCTGGAGCCTCTTTTATAAGGGCTCTAATCCCACTCATGTAGGCTCTGCCCTCGTGACATAGCACATGCCAAAGCCCCCCAGTCTCATACCATCCCGTTGGGTGTTAGGATTTCAACATATAAATTCTACAAGTGCACAAACATTTAGACCATAGCAGTCACTCTAGCTACGCTTGAGCAAAGTCCTAAACATCTCCAGGCCTCGGTTTCTTCATCTGTGAAATGGAGATGACAGTGGAGCCTAACTCCTGGGTTGGGGTGTGGCCTTGACTAGGTGAGGCACATGAGTGATGGATGGGCTTGGCATGGTACCCAGCCCCAAAGTAAGCTGGACCACCTCCAGCTGTTATTTTTAGAGTCTCACATTAGAGATTGGTGTGATCTGTCTCTCTTTCAGGGAAGGGGCTGGTGATGCTCATCTCCATCACCCAGAGCCCAGTATAAGACTTAGCAAAACCTAAGCGCTCAAAACAAAGGGAATGGATAGGGAAGGGTAGAGTAAGGAGAGGCACTGGGTCTCTAACCATCACTAGGAAAATATAGTAAAAGCAGTGGGGCAAACAGGTTTCTATTTTTGATTACATTAGCAGTGGTATGAATAGTAGCTTAAGGATTCTTCATTCTCAGTCTTCTTCCTAACAGACAGATGGATTTACACTTTGGATGTGAGCCTGTGAATGTGTGAGTGTGTACGTGTTGGGGGGAGGTGGTTCCCTGGCCTCATAGCACCGGTTGAAAACCCTTGTCTTCCCATCATGCAACAGAAAGAGGGGCAGACCCCCGAGGGGTGGGTTTAGACTTGGGTTGGCTGCTGAGGAAACCCAGGCATCTGCCATTATTCTCATCCAAGTAGCAGTGGTTTGGGAGTAAATGCCTGCACTGCTGCTGGGGTCCCAGGGTGAGTCAGACCTGGGGACTGATGATGGGTTTTGTCATGTTTCTGAATAATTAAAGAGCAACTTCCATTTATGGGGACTTGCTTTGAAGCCATCACAATGTATTAGTGGTCAAAGAGGCTGCATGTGTGTGAGTTTAAAAGGTGAGAGAGAAACCCACAGCCAAGAAGATAAAGTTTAGCACTAGAAATAAACATGTTCCATACATGGTGGCTGTAGCACAAGAAACACCATTTACTGAAGACCTGACTTCCAGACCCATGTGCGTATACACACCACCTCATTTCTTCAGCAAAGCCAGCCTGGAATGATCTGGAATGAAAAGTGAGCAGACAGGGGCTTGATGTGCTTCTTGGGGTCATTTTCCCAGCCATGGAATCATTCACACCAGGGTCTCTCATCAGGCCCTCAGAAGGTGACCTCAGGCCAATGAGTCCATTCTCTCTCTCTGAGCCCTGAGCTTTTGTTTTTCTAGAAGATGTAATTAAAGGTGTCAGACTTGCCCGTTTATGGGGTTGTGATGATGATCAAATTGGATGATGCGTGTGCTGCAAAAAATGAGCATTTGGGTTGATATAAGGAAGTGTCACTTATATTAGGAGATGTGACATCCCTCCTCCTTTGATTTGTGGGATTTGCCTCTGTGTGATCCTAGGCATTTCCTTCCTCCCTTGTAACTTGGTGAACAGCAATAGGTAGGTTTCTGTCTCAGAAAGAGAGGAATGATTTATAAAACCTGGAGTAAATCAACACCAGAAGCCCACAGGTAGGTTCCTGGGGCCTCTGAAGACTGAAAAAGAAATTCTTCCCTTGCTGAACTCAAAGGAAATACGGGCAGGAAGCAGAAGATGCTCAGGATTCCAAAATGGTGGCCATTTACAGAGAAGAGCTACAAATTATGCCCTGCCAATTATCTTTACAATGTGATTACAGATGACCCAAAGGAGCAAAATTAGTCAGAACTCAAAGGAATGAATAATCCTTAATGCCATGATGTGCAGAGCCAAACATCAGCTACCATTTACAGAATTTACATGGAAGATTATGTCCCATGCTGGGTGCATCCGAGTTTTCTCAAATGAATGTTTCATGGTTTTAAACAGTCGCTTCTAAGTCAGGTAAGTAGGTAGGTAGGATAGGAGGGAGGGAGGTCAACAGATAATACGGCTAGAATGAACTTTTTTTTCTCAACTTCCAATCTTTTAATCAAAGAAATGCTCATATATTTTTTAAAAGACATAGCAAAAGCCTTGCGTTCAGAGTTGAGGGGTTTGTAATAGAATTCCAGCCGGGACAACTCCTTGAAGCCCCCATGCGTGTGCTTGTGCCTACTTGTGCACGTGTGTGTGTGTGTCCTGTAAAGTAAAGAAGTTGGTCCACTTTCATGCACAAAGCCTATCCCAACTTCAACGGCCCAACACCTGCTCAGGGGGTTTAGCTGGGAAATTGTCAATGCCTGGCCCAGTGTCACGATGTGGCCGATGGAGCAGCCATCATATATTTTAATTATGGCAAGGAAGCCTCTTTTTGATAGAATGGGTGAGTGCAAACATTTGGCAACTTCCTGCATGAGTGCAAATGAAAAGCAATTATATTAGGGCTGTTATTTTTCCCTCAAGAATGACTTCCTTTGTGTGGCAAAAGGAATCTTGCAGGAAATGATTCTTTCTGGCCCTGCTGGTGTTTGAGCAGCAAAACGAACCTGCATTCAGTCGTTTCAAGTAACTTGTTTTCCAAGTTAATTAATTGAATGATTCTTGATGTCAGACAATGAAATATAACATGGGAACCGCATTAGGCAGTTTTCCCCTTATATTTAAAAAAGAGTCTTGTCTACTCCATTCCATCCTAGAGCCGCCATCCTTATCTGAAAGGAGGGGGAAGGCAGAGGGCCAATGGGCTTCTTTGGGTCAGTCCTTTTTCCTATGCATAAAATAATCCAGACCAGTGCTTCGCAAATTTTAGTATTCATTTGAATAACCTGAAGATCATTTTAAAATCCAGAATATGCTCCAGCGGGTCTGGAATGGGACCCGAGATCCTGCATTTCCAACAATCTCTCAGGTACGATGCTTTTCATCTGTGAATCCCACTTTAACATCTCTATATTTATATCCATATCTGTATTTCTATATCTATATGGAGTTGAGGAGAAAGGAAGGAAAGAAAACAGGAGACGGGAGAGACAGACAGACAGACAAAGACAGAGAATGAACCAAAAGGCCATAGGATGTTGGGCCTGTGATGGGCTATTGTTACCCATCAGCCAGGACCCTCTGCCCTGTGCAATAATTCAGTTTGGGAGCTCTCAGGGTGAAGAGTGCTGTCAACAGTTAGGTCAAGGGGCTGTTACTCAGCACTGAAAGCGTCTGCTGCAGTAGGACACAGAGGAGTGTGAGGAGAAGCCTATGTCTGGTGCCCACAGGGGCTAGACATGAACGTGAATGCCTGATGTGCCAGGAATCCACAGATGTGTCCCTGAGGCAGACCCAGCTCCAGGAGTTAGACCTATGAACAGATGCTCAGAAGCAGACACCATGAAGGCCAGGTACAGATGCTTCAAAATCTTCAGATAAGTGAAGGTTCTGAGAGCAGCAGCTGGGTGTCAATCTGGGGTCTGTACCCTTGCTGTCACTGGGTCACCTGGACATGCACTGGCTTCTACCTATGAGGTCAACTTGGTCAGCCTGGGAGCTGGAGATGGAGCTTGGGAATGGGTGGTGGAGGACTCTGCATACTCGGGAATCCTCATAGTATTGGACTGAAATAACCCTCATTCCTATTCATTGCTCTCACTGGCTGGGGTTCCAAGCATAATCCCAGCTTCATGGCTGCCTTGCTGTTCTCTTAGGCTGTTAAAGGAACACTCTAAATGCATCTTTTTATATTACTCACTTATGAACAGCTGTTGACCGAAGATGTCCCTTTTGGGATGATAGAGAGTTAAAGGAGGGGAAGTAGGTTTGTGAAATACTCCTTGCCATTCCGAATATAATAAGGAACAGAGAACGTCCAAATCAGGAAGGGGGGATTCCCTCGACAAGAGGCTGTGGGGCTCAGAGCCACTGGCAACTCCCTCATCAATTTTAGGACTCACGAAACCTGAGCCCAGGCATTCCCCACACTCTGGTAAGGCCATCACGTTTATGGTGCAACCATAGAGGCTCGGATGATTAAACATCTCTAATGAGCCTAATAGAAGACAATGGCATCTGTTATTTAACTAGGGGGAAGTTAGGGGGAAAATGTGTGTGGGCTGGGGATTGTTTATGCAGCATTTAACTAGGGTTGGAATGGAAAGGAGCCGGAGGTGGGACATCCGTTAGACCTAAGCATATGGGAATATCTCCCAGTCATACATAGGAGAGGCTCTTTGTTGTTCGGACCGGGGTAGAAAGCAGAGATGGCAAATCACACAATGCAGCAGGAAGGGAGCCAGCATTTATAGAGCACCTGCCATATACCATGAACTAACCCCCTTGCTTTCACATGCTGGTGATTTTTGTGTGTGTGATACAACAAACCGGTAAAATAGCCATTTAAAAAACTGTCCATTTTATATGAAGAAATGGATGTTCAGTGACCGTAAGATTTATTTATTCTTTCAAAGCTAGAACATGCTAGAACTTTCAAATCTAGATCTGGTTGAACCCAAGGTCAAGAATTTCCCACTCGGGATAATTTAAAAAATATCATCATTATGATATTAAGGCTGTCGACGAAAGAAGCAAATCATTACATATAAAGCTCAGGCAAATATGTTTTCTCTAAGTGGGTTTAATTTTGGCTCTGTGCTTCCTGGAAGCGAAGTCAGGAGGGAAATGAGGAGTGAAAATATTTTGCAGAATTGATGAGACCTGTAAACTCTGGAAGACAACGTGTTTAAAGTTTGTTTGTTACTATCATCTTCAGACTTTATGCATCTAGCTCTTCATCTAAACAAACAGACAAAATTATATGGACCATTTATATACATACCATCTTACTCCAGTGCTACTCCCTTAAGGCCTATCTGAAACACCACCGCTTCCAGGTAGACCTCTCAGACTGCTTCAGTCTTTGGAGCATCTCCCAGTCATGTACCCTATGATTTTTTCCAGTTTTATTGAGATGTAATTGACATACAGCATTGTCTAAGTTTAAGCTGTACAGCATAAGGACTTGAGTTACATATATTGTGAAATGATTACTACAATAAATGTAGTTAATATCCATCATCTCATAGATACACAAAAAAAGAAAATTTTCCTGGTGATGAGAACTTTGAGGTTTTACTCTCTTAGCAACTTTTAAATATACCATACAGCAGTGTTAACTAGAGTCAACATGTTGCACATTACGTCCCCAGGACCCATTTACCTTATAACTGAAATTAAGTGCCTTTTGACCGCCTTCATCCAATCCCCCTACATGCACGCGTGCACACACACACACACACACACACAGTACCTGACTCTGGTAACCACAAATCTGTTCTCTTTCTCTATGAATTTTTTTAAAGATTCCACAGTAAGTAAAATCATACAATATTTGTCTTTTTCTGTCTGACACATCACTTAGCATAATGCTTTCAGGTCCATTCACATTGCTGCAAATGGCAAGATTTCCTTCTTTTTTAATGGCTGAATAATATTCCATTGTGTGTGTGTGTGTGTGTGTGTGTGTGTGTGTATGGGTGGGTGTGAATGTGTATCTCACGATTTCTTTTTCCATTCATTCATCAATGGACACTTAGGTTGTTTCCGTGTCTTGGCTATTGTAAATGTGGCTACAATGGAGCATGGGGGTGCAGATATGTCTTACACATAGTGTTTTCATTTCCTTTGGATATATATCCAGAAGTGGGACTGCTGGGTCAATGATAATTCTAGCTTTAATTTTTTGAAGAATCTGCATACTGTTTTCCATAGTGGCTGCACCAGTTTACATTTCCACCCACAGTGAAAAGGGTTCCCTTTACTCCACATCCTCACTAACATATAGCTCTCGTCTTTTTGATAATAGCCATTCTAACAGGTGTGAGGTGATACCTCATTGTGGTTTTGATTTGCATTTCCCTAATTAGTGATGTTGAACACCTTTTCAGGTACCTGTTGGTCATTTGAATATCTTCTTTGGAAAATGGTCTATTCAAGTCCTTTGCCCATTTTTTAATTGGATTATGTATTTTTTTGCTATTGAGTTGTAATAGTTCCATATTTATTTTGGATAGTAACCTCTTATCAGATGTATGATTTACAAATATTTTCCTTTCTATAAATTGTCTTTTTGTTAATTGTTTCTTTTGCTGTGCAGAAGCTTTTTAGTTTGATGTAATCCCACTTGTTTATTTTTGAATATACAAACAAGCATTGCTAAGATCTGTCTCAAGGAGCTTTTTCCCAGTGTTTTCTTCTAGTAATTTTATGGTTTCAGGTCTTACATTTGAATCTTTAATCCATTTCGAGTTAATTTTTGTGAGCGATGGTAGATAGGGGTCTAGCTTAATTCTTTTACATGTGAATATCTAATTTTCCCAGCACCATTTATTGAAGAGACTATCTTTTCTCCATTGAGTATTCTTGGCTCCATGGTGAATATTAGTTGACCATATATGCACGAGTTTATTTCTAGGCTCTCAATTCTGTTCCATTGGTCTGTGTGTCTGTTTTTATGCCAGTACCAAACTGTTTTGATTACTCCACCTTTATAATATAGCTTAAAATCAGAAAATATGATGCCTCCCATTTTGTTCTTTCTCTGAATTACTTTGGCTGTTCAGGCGTTTTTGTGGTTCCATATATTTTAGGATTGTTTTTTCTACTTCTGTAAATAATGCCGTTGGAATCTTGATAGGGATTGCATTGGCTCTATGGATGGCTTTGGGTAGTATGGACATTTTGACACTCTTAATTCTTCCAATCCATGAACACGGGAAACCTTTCCATTTATGTGTGTTTTCTTTGATTTCTTTCACCATTTTCTTTGTACTTTTCAGTGTAGAGATCTTTCACCGCCTTGGTTAAATTTATTCCTAAGTATTTTATTGTTTTTGATGCTATTGTAAGTGAGAACATTTTCTTTATTTTTCAGATAATTTGTTGATAGTGTATAGAAACACTACTGATTTTTATATGCTAATTTTGTACCCTGCAATTTTACTAAATTCGTTGATTAGATCTAACAGTTTTTTGGTGGAGTCTTTTTATCTGAAATCTTGTTACCTGCAAATGCAGACAATATTACTTCCTTTTGAATTCTGGGGCCTTTAATTTCCCTTTCTTTTTTTTTTTTTTTTGCCTGATTGTTCTGTCTAGGACTTCCAGCACTGTGTTGAATAACAGTGGTGAGAGTGGGCACATTTGTCTTGTTCCTAACCTCAGAGGAAAAGTTTTCAAGCTTTCACCATTGGGTAAGTTGGGTATGATGTTAGCTGTGGGCTTGTCACATATGGCCTCTGTTATGTTGAGGTCCATTCCTTCAGGCCCAATTTCTTAAGAGTTTTATCATGAATGGATGTTGAATTTTGTCAAATGCTTTTTCTGCATCTATTGAGATGATCCTATGATTTTTAGATTTCATTCTATTAATGTGATGGTATCATATTTACTGATTTACATATGTCGAATCATCTTTGCATCCTAGGGCTAAATCCCACTTGATCATGGTGAATGATCCTATTATGTACTGCTGACTTTGGTTTGCTAGTATTTTACTGAGAATTTTTGTATCTAAATTCATGAGGGATATTGGCCTACAGTTTTCTTTTCTTATAATGTCCTTTTGTGGCTTTGGCATTAGGGTAATGCTGGCCTTGTAAATGAGTTTGAGAGTGTTCCCTCTATTTGATTATTTGGAGGATTAGAAGGTTTGACACTAACGCTTCTTTAAATATTTGGTAAAATTCACCAGTGAAGCCAGCTGGTCCTGGGCTTCGCTTTGTTGGGAGATTTTTCATTACTAATAATTCAGTCTCCTTACTAAATTGGTCTCTTCAGATTTTCTAAGAATATTTCCATTTCTAGTTGGTACAGTTGTTTATAGTAGCCTCTTGTGATCCTTTATATTTCTGTGGTACCGGATGTAACGTCTCCTTCATTTATTATTTTGTTGATTTGGGTCCTCTCTTTTCCTTGGTTAGTCTAGCTAAAGGTTTGTCAATTGTGGTTACCTTTTCAAAGAACCAGCTCTTTGTTAATCTTTTCTATTGTTTTCCTGTTCTCTGTTTTGTTCATTTCTGCTCTGATCTCTATCATTTCCTTCCTTCTGCTAACTTTTGGCTTAGTTTTCATTTTTCTAATTCCTCAAGGCCTGAAATTAGCTTGTTTATTTGATATCTGTTTCTTAATGCATGCATTTATTGTTATGAACTTCCCTCCTGGAACTGGAACCGTAAATTTTGGTATGTTGCATCGCCAGTTTCATTTGTCTCAAGATACTTTTCTATTTCTCCTTTAATTTTTCCTTTGATCCATTGGTGGCACAGGAGACCATTGTTTAATTTCCATGTATTTGTGAGTTATTTGGTTCTTATCCTGCTATTGATTTCTAGGTTCATACCATTTTGGTCAGAGAGATAGTCAGCATGATTTCTATTTTCTTGAAGTTACTAAGACTTGTTTTGTTGCCTAACATATAATCTATCCTAGAAAATGTTCCATGTGCACTTGAGAAGAATGTGTATTCTGCTGTTGTTGGACAGAATGTTCTGTATATGTCTGTTAGGTCCATCTGGTCTATAGTGTTGTTCAAATCTGCTCTTTCCTTATTGATTCTCTGTCTGCCTGATCTATCCATTATTGAGAATGGGATATTAAACTTCCCAATTATTATTGTATTGCCGTTTATTTCTCCTCTATGTTGAGGTGCTCCGATATAAGGTGCATAAATACTACAGTTATCATATCTTCTTGAAGGATTGATGCCTTTATCTTTATATAATGACCTTCTTTGTCTCTTTTTACCATTTTAAGGTCTATTTTGTCTGATATAAGTATAGCTATCCCCTTGCTTCTTTTCGCTTACCATTTTCTTGAAATATCTTTTTCTATTCCTTCATTCTCAGTCTATATGTGTCTGTAAAGCTAAAGTGAGTCTCTTGTAGGCAGCATATTGTTGGATCACGTTTCTTTAGTCCCTTCAGCCATTCTATGTCTTTTGATTGGAGAATTTAATCCATTTACACTTAAAGTAATTATTGATAGGTAAGAATGGACTATTGTCATTTTGCTAATTGTTTTCTGACTGTTTTGTTGATCCATTGTTACTTATCCTGATTTTTTTGTCTTTTGAATCCTTTTGGTATTGGTCTGCTTAGACTTGATTGTCATATTCCTTTGCGTAGTTACTGTAGATTTTATCTTTGTGATAACCAAGAGACTTACATAAAAATATCTTGAAATTATAACATCCTATTTTAAAGTGATAACAACTTAACTTCAATAGCATTCCTGTACATTATACTTATACTTCTCCTGCCCCTCACATTATAGGTTATTGATGTTACAATTTACATATATTTTTGTATCTGTTAACAGATTATTTTATTTATGTTATTTTTACTATGTTTGCTTTTTAACTTTTAATTTTAAACTAGAGTTGGAAGTGAATTATGTACCATCATAACCATATTACGGAATCTATCTTTTTTAAATTTATTTTTATTTTTTTTTAGAATCTATCTTTGATTATACATTTACCATAACCAGTGAGTTTTACACTACCTTCATATATTTTTACCATGTTAATTAGTGTCCTTTTACTTCCACTCGTAGTACTCCCTTTAGCAATTTTTGTAATGCACATCTGGTGTTGATGAACTCTCTCAGCCTTTATTCAGGAAAGTTGTTCTCGCTCCTTAATCTTTGAATAACAGCTTTGCTGGGTATAGAATTCTTGGTTTTCTTTCAGTATTTTGAATACATCATCTCATTCTCACCTGGCCTGAAAATTTCTGTTAGGATATCTGCCTATAGTCTTATGAGGATTCCCTTTCATGTAACTTCTTTTCCTCTTGCTGCTTTCAAAATTTTGTCTTTGAGTTTTGACAATTATAATGTGTCTCGATGTAGCCCTATTAAGGTCCTTTAGCCCTCATGGATCTGAATGTCCATTTCTCTTCCAAGGTTTGGGAAGTTTTCAGCCATCATTGCTTTAACTACACTTTCTGTCCCTTTCTCTTTTCCTTCTGAGATTCCCATAATACAGGATATTTTTTCTTTTGATTGTGTCCAATTGGTCTTGTAGGCTTTCTTCACTCTTTTTCATTCTTTTTTCTTTTTGCTCCTCTGACTAGATAATTTCAAACACCCTGTCTTCTAGATCACTGATTCTTTCTTCTGCATGGTCGAGTCTGCTGTTGAAGAACTCTAATGAATTTTTTATTTCATTCAATGTATTTTTGACCTTTAGGATTTCTGCCTGTGTTTTTGTTGGTTTCTGTTTCTTTCTTGAACTTGTTCTGCTCATGCATTGTTTTCCTAATTTTGTTTAGTTATCTGTGTGTTCTTGTAGTCTACTAAACTTTTTAAGGAGGATTATTCTGAATTCTTTGTCTGACAGTTCATAGCTCTCCATTTCTTTAGGGTCAGTTGTTGGAAGTTTATTAGTTTCTTTTGTTGGTGTCATGTTTACCTTTTTTTTTTGTGATCCTTGATTTTTCGTGTTGGTATCTGTGCATTTGGATTTCTACACATGTCAGTTTGTAATGTCCTTGGGCAGGTGGGGCTTGCTATCAGGGTCTATTTAAGCAAGGCCTCTGCCCAAGCTCTGACATGGGAGGGTCTTGTTCCTCACTAAGAAGAGTTAAATAATACCACTACCTTGGTTCTTTGCCCAGATGAGGCTGGAGGATGGGCTATGCTGTTTCCTGGGTTCTCTGGTCAGGCTTCCCAGATGTTGAGACTGGGTCCTATACTCAGCAGTAGGCAGGGATATGAATTAGCTCCCCTGCCTTGATGGGGCAGCGGAACAGGCACCAAGGCCTGCATGGCTTGTTGTTTGGGGAACTAAATCAGGCTAGGCTGGGCACTGAATTTTCTGGCCAGACAGGGTCACAGGTTTTGCTCTGCACACAGGGAAAGTCCTGGGCTTTGCTCTCTGTTCAAATGTCACTGTTAGCAAGGCATTGGATGGGCTACACAGCTTCCTGTGTGCTCTGGTTAGGTGTCCTAGTTGGGCAGAAGGCTGTATTTAGCAGTGACTGGGGCTGCAAACTAGTTTTTCTGCCCAAGCTGCAAGGCTGTTGTTTGGAAGTCAAATTAGGCAGAACTATGTACCAAGTTCTCTGGCCTCACTAGCCACTGTGCTAGCTTTACAGATAGGTAGGGCCATGGGCCATGTTCTCTACTCATGTGCTGCTCTAATTGGAGTTTCAAGATGGGCTACACAGATTCTTGAGAGCTCTGGTTAGGTTTCCTGGTCTGGTCAGGCTGGAGGCTGTATTTCACTTTGGGGAGGCCTATACATTAACTTCCCTGATAGGTCAGGCTAAAGAACAGGCCCCAAGGCCAGCAAGATCTTTGAGAAGCAAATCAGACAGACCTGCCTGCTAAGCTCCTTGGAGAGATGGGCCACCATCTTGGCTCCATAGATAGCTGCTTGTTCTCTGTATAAATGCCACTGTAATCAGGCCTTCAGGGTGTGCTACCAAGATTCCCAGGAGCTTTGGTTAGGATTCCTGGTTAGCAGGGTTGGAGGCTATATTTAGCAGTGGGCAGGGCTATGGATTATCTTCTATGTACAGGGAGGTGGGGGAGCCACAGAACAGATCCTAAGTCTGACAAGATCCTTATTTGGAGAGCTACTCAAGCTGACCTGTGCACCAAACTCTCCAGGCAGGCTTTGTGGTCCACCTGGGCCAGGAGCTATGCTCAGCATTGGTCAGGGCTATGAATTAGCTCCCCTGCCTGGGCAGCAGTGGGGGTGGGTGTGGATGGGGAGATCAGGCTCAAGGTCCAGCAAAGGTCTTCACTTGAGGTCCCAAATCAGGCAGACCTACACCCTGCCATGTTCCCTGCTCAGACTGTGCCACTGTCTGTGCTCTGCAGGTGAGTGGTGCTGCTGGTTGGGGCTTCTACTTGGGTGCTGCAGGTAGGAACTCAGTCTGCCGAGACCCAAGTGCTGGTTGTTGCAAGCTTCTCCCTCTTCTCCATCACAGTCTGATTCCTAGTGGTCAACTCCCACAGATTCCCTCTTGATGCCCTTGAGGCAAGACCAGAGTGAGGACTCCCAAGAAGTGAGCTGCAGTGCTGGGGGAGGGGCAATGCTGTCACACTGCAGCTGCTCCTATTACTCTTCTAATGTGGTTTGTTTCAGTCAGTCTCTGTGGTGCAGGCGGGTTCTTCAGCCTCACTGATGTGTTCTAGCATTTTCTCAGTGGTGTCTTATCCACGAATAGTTGTTTTTCTTGTGAGAGGGAGTGAAGTCAGGAACTACCTAAGTCGCCATCTTGGTGTCATCACTCCTACCTCACAATTCATAGCTATGTAGCCATTTCTGCTCTCTTTCTTTCTTCATTCTTTGCTATTTTCTCCTGCCATTTTCTGTCCTATCTGGCTGGGGGTTTCCTGATGGCAGAGAAAACATCACCTCCTTCATGTGTCTCTATTACAAGGTTCAGTAAAGATGGATGGCTCACCCACTGTTGTTGGAAAGTTCTGTTTTCTTTCCCCCTTGGAGACCGGATGCCAGCAAGCAAATGTAACTTCAGTGTGAATAGAGCGTGAACTAAGTTCTTAATGAAATTTTAATCTTCCAAAGAATGCTACAGGGAAGCTTGAGGAGTAAACAGGCTGTGAAAGGAAAGGAAGAGTTCCCAAAATCATTCAACCCATAGCTTGTGGATCTCAAGGATGAAGAAGGGAACTCTCCTTCTGGCCTTCCCATCCTACATGGAGTTTACTAAGCCCCACCTTGGGTCAGGGCACTTACGTTTCCTTTACCTTCTGCCTAGAACCAAATTTCTCTTGTTCTTTACTGTGCTTTTTAAACCTTCACTCACCATGTCTGTGCTCAAATGCCAGCCTGCAGAGAGTCCTTACCTGACCGTTTAACCTAAAATGATATCCTTTAGTCACCCCCTCTCTCATCACTCATATATTGTTTTCATAATGACTTAAGATGATCTGTAATATTTATTTCAGTGATTTAATTGATTTTTTTATTTATTGTCTGGACCTCCTCTAGAATTTAAGTTCCATGAAGACAGGGATCATCTCCTTGTTTACTGGAATATCTGCTGTGCCTCGAAATATTATTGTGCTTCCAAAAAGTATTGGGGGGCCAGCCCAGTGGCAGAGCAGTTAAATTTGCACATTCCACTTCAGCAGCCTGGGGTTCACTGGTTTGGATCCCGGGTGCAGACCTATGTACCGCTTGGCAAGCCATGCCGTGGCAGCGTCCCACATATAAAGTAGAGGAAGATGGGCCTGGATGTCAGCTCAGGGCCAGTCTTCCTCAGCAAGAAAGAGGAGGATTGGTGGCAGTTGTTAGTTCAGGGCTAATCTTCCTCAAAAAGAAAAAAAAAAGACATAAAAAGATGTTATTGGGAGAATAAATGAATTGGGGATAAAGTATGCCTTAGAGAGCAGTGTGTCTAAAAATCTGGCTCCTGCATGGTATCAGCATCACTTGGGATCATCAGCTTTACATCATTGTCAGAAGTGCAAAGCCTCACCCTAGACCTTGTGAATCAGGAACTCTGAGGGTGTGGCCCAGCAATCTACATTTTATCAGGCCCTCCAGGTGCTTCTGATGCATGCTCAAGCTTGAGAGCCACTGGTTGAGCTGTGCTTCTCAATCTTGAATATACTATGAGTCACCTGGGATATCTTTCCTTTTTTTTCTTTCTTTCTTTTTTTGGTAAGGAAGATTGGCCCTGAGCTAACATCTTTGCCAATCTTTGTCTATTTTGTATGTAGGATGCTGCCACAACTTGATGAGCAGTGTGTAGTTCTGCACCTGGGATCCAAACCTTCTGACCCCAGGTCACCAAGGCAGACCATGCAGACTTAACCACTATGCCACCAGGCCAGCCCCAAGTCACCTGGGATATCTTACTAAAAATGCAAATTCTTGTTCTATAGGTCTGAGGTAGAAAGCATGTGCTTCTAACAAACTCCAGGTGGCACTCATGCTTCTGTCCACTAACTTGCCACTCAATGCATCTTTGCAGTCACCTGGGGAGCTATAAAAATTACTGATGCTGGTCCACCCTTAGACATTCCGATTTAATTGGTCTCGAGTGCAGCTGGACTGGGTCTTTTTAAAAGCTCCTCAGGCAATTCTAATGTGCAGTCAAGGCTGAGAACCGCTGCTTTGGAGGGTTTTCAGGTGCGTGCATCCTCAGAATGCCACTGGCTGTGCAGACAGGTGATGCATTGTCACTCCTGGGCTGAGGGCATCTTTGGGCCAGGGTGTGCACCGAGTTTAGACACGATAAGACCCAAAGCCTGAGTGTTCTGTGGGAAACCTAAGAAAATGAAGTCTACAGGGAGACAAACTCAAGGAGAAACTGTCAGCATTCGGGGAAACAAAATCCCTCAGCCCTCCTCGGCCCTCTTAAGTGACCTAGATGTGCAAACACATCCACTTGATACAAGGGTTTGACGATGCTCAGTCAACACAGATCCAATGAATGCGAAAACCAATGAGGTTTTCATCCTGAAGAAAAACTCCTATGGAAGAAAAATGTTCCAGGGATTACATTAGCTGGCCAGGTTAATTAAAAATGGCTCCAATAATTAGCTTGTGTGTTCAGTTTCTTTGTTATGAGCGCAGATGCTTTTCATAGAAGGGACAAAAGCTCCTAAATGAATCCTCTTCTGCTTCTCTGTCTCTCCTCTGAACTTGTGTTCTAAAAAACACATCCTGCATTCAGAGGGTTCTCTAGATTCAAAATAAGCCATCCCTTTGGCATACACAAGCCCAGATACATTAGAGACATTGGGTTATACCTCGAGATGAAGAGACATAAAAATGGTGTTTTGTCTTTTGTTCCTATTGACATGCCCAGTGGGACTTCGTAAAGAGGGTTGATATTCACTAGGATGTTTCAAGAAGACTGTCCAAAATGAAAAATGAGAAAATAAATATTAATACCCTTCCTAATAAATTAGATTTTAAGAGGAATGTGAAAGAAGCATCTTGAATGTAACAAACAGGACACAGGAAGTGGGCTGCAACCCTGAATCTATCACTCACGTGTTCTGGAGTCGTGGGCGGAGCTTTTCTCCACCTCCCAGATCCTCCATTTCATCAGCCCAAGCTGCCGTGGGGGTCAGGAGGTTGAACAGGAAAGGTTGGGGTGGCCTGACACAGGAGAGCGTTGTTTAGGTACCGCACTTGGTGAGACTAGGAGGTGGCATGACCATACTCCTTTTCTGAGAAGGATCCCTGTATCCCCCACCCTAGTCAAGGAGGCCTGTTTGAAATGATCCGGGCCACCCTGATCATAGCTGATTGTTCCAGAATATAGACACAATCTAAACCTGGCCAAATTCTCCCTTGGAATAGGAATTGGAGAATTGGAATAGGGTGACACAGAGTCTAGGGGTCTGTGGATAGAGGCACTTTCAAGGCATCCAATGAGAGCAGTGCTCTGCAGTAGAACTTTTGCAGGTGGTGGAAATGTTCTGTAGCTTGCACTGTCCAATACAGTGGCCACAGGTAGATACCACGTACCTGAAATGCAGCAAGTGTGACTGTGGAAATTTTCATTTAAGTTATGTTTTATTTAATTTTAAATTTAATAGCTAGTGTCTACTTCCTGGACAATGCAGCTCTACAGTCCAGGTTCACGGCCTTTGGCTTTACTAAGGAAATCGCCAGAGCCTCTTTGGGTATCTCCTTTGCCAAGTTTGGGCTGTTCAATGGTTGCTTCAATTTTGTGAGACACTCCAGGAGCTTTTCAATAAATCCCTCAATTTATTTCACCTAGCCAAAGAAGCCTTAATTAAGATAGTGCATTAATTAAGTTAAAAGCTTAAATACTGTTTTTTTTGTGGAGGGATGACTGTCCATCACACTAAAACCATACAGATGTGAAGGTGCTGGGCCTCTTCTTGCCCATGGGTATCCCACCAAAGCAGGAATTGAAGAAGGCGGAATAGCTCTTTAATACCCATCCAATACCTTAAGCAAACTATCTTATCAAGTCACAGGGCAATCCTATTTGAAGTATGAAAGAATTAGTAGCATGATGAAGGCGCCTTATTTATGCCAGAGAGTTACACAGGACTCAGAGCATTAGCCTGGGGATCTGGAAAATTGGAGCTCACGTTCCACTTTTCTCCCTTCCCCTGAGGGAGATGCAAGAAGCTGTTTAGTCAGTCAGAGCCTCAATAGCCTCATGTTTATAAGGAAGCTTTAAAACTACACCATTGTTAAGGTTGTTCTACTTTTAGTAGACTATAATAAAGTGAGGGCCTTGCCACTGACGTATTTGCTGATTTAGCCTTGCACAGCCTGTGTGGAACACACTGTTGTTAAAGGAATATAAGATTAAAAAGAAATCGATGTGCTTTTCTCATATCTGGTCTAGAGGTCATATGGAAGCTTCATCTTGAAGTTGGACCAGATTCTGGCCAAAGGATAACAAAGTCCTGAGGTTGTACAAGTGGTCATTCCATTGGAAGTGTCCCAATTTGACATTCATGGGTACAATCTGACTGTGGGTGACCCTGAGCCACTTCTCCATGCCGTGAGATTTGGTTCCCCCAATCATAAATAATAAGACCAGTGGGGACTTTACAGTTTATGCATTGCAACTGTTGTCACATAATAGCTCATACAATCCTCCTAACAAGCTTGTGAGGTAGATGTCCTTGTCTCACCATCATTGTCATAATTGCCACCACCACCATCATCACATCGTTGTCATTCCTTTGCAGATGGGGACACCAGGGCTCAGAGAGATGAAGCCAGTTGATTCAGATCCCACTGTTAATAAGTGGAGGAGGCAGAATTCACAACCGGGTCTTCTGACTCTAAATCCAACACTTCGTAGAGAAGAACATCTGTATCTGCTTTAAAATTTTATGGAGACAGATGAAATACCATATGTTTAATACTTTGGAGAAGAATGTGAAGCAAATAAAGTTTGCATTTTAAGAGACGAGAAGGGCAAGAGTGCCATTCTTTTTTGGGTCTGGATTTTGAGGTATGTTCTTGAAAGTTTGGTGCTTGGATGGTACCTACAGTATAAAAATAGGCTAACAGTTATGGAGAGTAGCCTTACACGTCAGCCAGATTACTGTTGTTCTATGTTTAATTATAGCCAATTCTTTGGGCATCTAGCATGTTCTATTGTTCTCATCAAATCCTTAAAGCAGCTCAGTGTGGTCAGTACTATAATTCTTAGTTTTAATATGAAGAAATTTGATACAGAAAAGTTCGATGACTTGCTCAAGATCACAGATATAAAAGTTGGCCAAGCCAAAATTCACACCTCAGATCTTTCTGACTAGAGGGCTCAGGTTCTAAGTTGTGATGTTATGATTTCCTTATTTCCTTCATGTTAATTATGAATCTTTAATAAAATTTTACTTTAATGATCCACTTTTGTTTTCCTGGTACCACATGAAGAAAAGGAGCCAGTGTCCATACTGGGGATGTCACAGGACTTGTACGGGTCAATGTGATGGCGGCAAAAGGATCGGCATCAGAAACCCCAAGGTGAAGTGAGCCTCAGAGATGCCAGCTCTCTCGTGGATATGTCCTCTCTGGTGTTAACATTGAAATGCCATGGAGTTTCTAAAACGGGGGGCAGATCACTGCCCTCACACCTTTATTAGATCATATCTGATAGAACGCAACTTATTTATTTGGGTACTACATAACAAAGCTCAGAGCCAGACACAGAGTAGAATCTGTTGGATGCTTGAGTCATTCTGACTGCTAATATTGCTAATAGGTAAGCACACACAGACTGTTCTCCAGAACTTATTTTAATCTCCTGTAAAGCACCATTTATATATTACATGTGCAGAATGTGAGCAGATGAATGTGAGGGTAACAGCATTACATTTTCTCATTAAAGGTTACAGTCACCTATTACAGGAGCACTGTCGCTTGAGATATGTGACTAAGGAAGAGCCTATGTTTGGACCAAAATGAGATTCCCCTCTCGAAGGTCAAGGACATCATGGGACATTGTGGGAAGTTTTGGAACAGGCCAAGCCAAGCGAATATATGTGAAACTGATGTTGAGGATGCACGTTGGGGGACTTAGATGTTCAGGTCAAGGACATCTGAAGATGTTCCACTCAGAACAGGCTATCTTGGAGATGGATAGCCACCCACCATGGAAGTGTGATTTCAGCGTTTCTTGGTTAATGATAACTTTATTGATATTCCAGTGCTGGCGATCACTGATCTGGCTTTGGTCCTAATTCACCTAACCTACTATATGATCTCTAATAAGGGACTGTTTGACTGGAGAGTTTCTATCAAGATCAAAGGCTAAGCGCACATGGATCTTTTGTTTATAACTCATATATGCCCAGGATGGAGAGGCAGTCACGGTGGGGGGTGACCAGAAATGTGGAGGAACTCAGATACGGGCATATTAGTGAGAACTGGAGGGCATTGTGATGGCTAGCTTGGAGGAGAGATGCTTGTCGGGAAAGGAAAGAATTGTTTTTCAGATTCCTGTAGGGCTGATTATTCAATGATAATCAAAAGGTTCAGTTTGATACAAGATTTAATGGGAGGAAGGGATTACATGGAGTGAGATTTTACCTAGACTGAAAGTGCCTTGAGGACAAGGGGCCATGTCTTTGCCATATTCTCCATGTGCGGCATTGTGTCAACCACACCATCCAGGATCAACAACTGCTTGTTGACATCAACTAAACAAAGCAACTAAACGTATTAGACCAGAGGTTTTATAGGAGTCAGTTGAGAATTATAAGGGCTTTCTAGGTTGGTTATTAGTTCTGTCACTAGGTGTTTATTATCAGAGCTGAGGTAGTTACCTGTCAGGTGATCTGTCCCTGTGACAGAGACCTAGATAGGTAATTTTCTGAGATACCACAGTGACATAAACATTTGTAACTCATGGAAACATCATAGTATAAATCACTAATCATATATTAGTTCTTGGAGCTGATTGTGTTAGGGAAGTGGGTTTGGGGTCTGAATGGTGAACACCCTGAAGTAGCAGGGAGAGCATTGGCTGGGGAGGGGGACGAGATAGGGAGTCCAAGTCCCTGCTTAAAAATGTACCTTTATAACTGGTGGGTTCTAATGTTGCCTGGAAACCTGTCTTTCCCCCAGGACCTGTTTGGCTGCTCTGCCAATGTCTTGGTGGATTATCTTTTGCTGAGTCTGGTTGGACCAGAGAGGAACTTTCATCTCTACCAACGAGACACCTTAGTTGTCATTTCTCTATTGTCAGGCTTTCCCTCCACCTTGAATCAAGAGTTGACAGATATCTACTTACAATGCATGCATGCGTGTATCCATCCATCTATCCATCCTTCTCTTCCTCATTCCTAGAAAGTACACTGTTGTGGGCTTCAGGTGATCTGCCATGAAATTCCATGTGACCATGGCCAAGAGACTTTACCTCTGTAAGAGGTGGAGTCTGATGAGTTTCTCCTAGAGTTCTCTGCTTTTCTAATTATACAATGTGCACTGTAGGCATCGTTCAGTTTAAAGGAAGACATAAGACCTATTTCTTAATCTAAGGGAATTTGGATCTAGATTTGGAGAGCCACATGAGTGACAACTCAAGGCAACACCAAAGCCACACGATGGGCAGAATATGGTTGTGTTGAAATAAAAGAGAGGACAGTAGTTCTACTAAGTATTAGAATACAGAGAAATCCCAGAGAGGAATTCCTGGAAAAGCTGGGTAGAAAGCTGGGCTTTCATTGAGAAGAATTAAATTGATGGAAAGAAGCAAGGTGAAAGAGCTTCCCAGAAATGGTAGAGAAGGGACATTGTGTATAGAATCCTGAGTACTCAAGAAGGTGAAGAGCAAACTAGGTGTTTTCTTTTGTATGCGTGAGATAGAGGCCATATACTAGTCATCTTTAAACACCAGGCTAAGGGTGTAGGGCCTTCCAATCAAGGTAAAGGGGAGCCTTTGAAGGTTGAACAGGGCAATGCCATATAAATAGCGAAAATAATCTGGCTTCCTGGGAAACAAGGACGGATTGCGTGGGACAGAGTTATAAGGCAGAGAAACTAGACAGAAATGTCTTATTCCAAGTTGGCTATTTTTCTGCTGAAAAAAAAAAAACACCCTCAGCTTCCAACAAACAGCCATTTATTATGACACAAAAGCCATAAAAGTAGTGATGTATATAAAAGCAGTGCAGGATGTTTTGAGTGGCTTTATGAAATAAAAACAGCAGTAGATAGTTAAAATTGGAATGCCCCACATCAGGATATAACCATCTGAGTTTGGGAACTTGCAGCAGCAATGCAATCATATTTTTATAGCTCTAGCTTGGTCTTTTCACTGAGATAACTGAACTATGAGTGGGTGAGAAGGAAAACCTAGCAAATCAATGCCATTAAATAGCGAAGGATGAGAGTCTTTGAATTTCAATGGCCACAGCAGTTACCAGTTTGATAAGAGTATCATTATTTCCCCAACTCAGAGATTTGTGTGCTATGACTCAGGGTAAGATTGATGCTTGGGTAATCAGGCTCCTTAACAAAATGATATGATTGGTAGGCAACAGTCATACTAGGCATTTTGACATCTGTGACTTCATTTTGCACCCATTGCAATTCTGAGAAGGATGATTTTCAAAAAGTCATAAATGTAGACGCTGAGGTTAGAGGAGTTGAGAAACTTGCCCTCGGTCAAACTGTTAAGACATGGTACCCCTGGATATATCCCAAGATGGATTCTAAATCTCAGGGCTTGTCTTCCAATGCCACATGAAAGGGACATAAACTTTGATCTTCTCTTTGCTGGTCTGTGAAGATTCAGAGTCTTTCTGAAGCTGCCCCTGTGGGCTTTCGACTGGAGAGTTTCATTTCATTTGTTCACCTGTGGCTGAGACAAAGCCTGCTTGGGGCTTTGAGAGAAGACTCCTTCCTATTCATTAGCAAAGTTATCTGTCTAGGGTCTTTTGTAGGCTAGGGGTGGAGGCAGACACCTCTCGTGATTACATCACAGAGGAGTGATTTGCTCAAGATAAATGATTTGCTTGGTGCAATGTGTTCTGAGGGCAACAGAAATGGGGGCATTAATGGGTATTACATTGCATGATCCACATCATAAAGATTTTCTTTGATTTTGCCCCCTACCCTACCATAGCTTGGGGTGAATAAAATGATATGCTAACTTTAAAAATAAATTTTAAGGACTATAGGAAAGATGAGATAAGGTGTTTGAATATACAAGACACTTCTATAACTAATTAATTTGTATTGATACCCTCACAGCCCAAGGAGAAATCTGAGGCCTGGAGCGGTCATGTCATTGTAGGTAAAAGGCAGCTCACAGATTGAAAGCTAGGTCAGGCCAGCTCTTACACCCATACTTGAAGGACCTCATTAGTCCCCCAGCGCACAAGTTCTTCTACTTGTGTGTATACACAAGGAAGGTTTTGATTCAGCAGCATTCAATTCTGTGGAGGGGGAAAATGTTTATGTCTCTTCACGTGTTATGTTAATAGAGGAAATAATGTAGTTCAAGTTAAGCACCATTTTGGAGCATCTTCAAGAAGCTACAAGAAATAGAGAGGGAAACTAAGAGTAGAAGGGTTGGGATTGAAAGTAGAGGCTCCGTGGTCAGCCAGGTTTGCCTCCTCACTTCGTGATTTACTAACTGTGGGAATGTTGATTATACCTGCCTGCAAAGTAGTTGGGAGAATAAAGTAAAACGAGGAGTGTGAGCTGCTCAGCTCTGTGCCTGGCACCTACTCAAAGTTCAAATCATGACATATCATCAGTAGCAATAGGAATAATATAATATGTATTGAAGCCTTTTAATATATGCCAGGCATTGTTCTAAGTGACTTGTGCATATTAACCCATTCGATCCTCGCAACTGTTCTTGAGGTTGTTATTATTATTAGCATTTCTATTGTGAAGATGAGGTAACTGAGGCATGGGGATGTTATGTAATTTGTCCAAGGCCTCACAGCCAGTAAGTGGTGGCGCCAGCAGCGAGGCTCCGTAGTCTGAATTCTTCACCACTATGCTAGGTGGCATCTCTACTAGTTGTAGAAGCCCATTACTAGAGGAAGCAGTGGAAGAGGAAGTGCCCAGTTCCTATAGTGAGAGGACAAACCTGTAGGCTATTGGAAGCCAAGCCAGGGAATGATTTGGGGTGCAGAGGAGGAGCCACGTCCCATCAAATGCTTAAGCATGGTTTATGAAAGACATGGGATTTGAGATGGGCCTTGAAGGATGAGTCAAATAGGTGCAGAGGAGCAGAAAGGAGAACATTCATGTAGTATGACTATACAAAGAACAATCTGAACTGTGTTACATGGGACTACTCAACAAATATCTACGACATTTCAACCATCAGGTTGTGGCCTCCCTGACTTCCCATGAACTTTACAGCATGATGCTGGTGTAGGGTTCAGCTGCATCAAATTCAGCTCTACCACTCATGAGCTGTGACCTTGACTTCTCTATCTCAGTCTGTCAGTCAGTAAATGGGGTTATCATACCTCACAGCATTGTCACAATACTAAATGAGATGACATAGATAAAGTGCCAGCATGGTAGCTGCCTATAGTAGGGTTTCAGTAAGTATTGGTTCTCAAGTCAGCTCCTGGTCCTGGCTTGCAAGTGAGACCTATGAGAATCAGAGTGAGAGCTGCTTGGTGAACCGTGTTTAGCCAGCCAAGGTTGTCTGCCCGTGGTGCGTGTTACTGTCAATCATGATTTGGAATTCTTGCTCTGTACTCCTTCAGAGTATCTAGACCCACATCAAGTTCATCTAGAAAACACATCCTAAACCACCTCTGACATTTCCTTTCCCTGTGTTTTTTCTAAAAGTCTCACAACTTCTATCTCAGAAGAGAGTCCTTACACACTCTGAAGGGTCCATTTCCATGAGAACAACCTTAGATGCCTCTGGAAAGGCTCTGACATACCACTCCTTCTCACCTTCTCATGTGACATGAGCTTCCTACGTAAGGAGGGTTGCCAGATAAAATGCAAGATGCCCAGTTAAATTTGCACTTCAGATAAATAACAAATGCTTTTAAGTATAAGTAATATTTTGGATTCACTTATGCTAAAATATTTTGGACATACTTGAACTAAAAAAATGTTGTTTATCTGAAATGCAAATTTAACTGAGTATCATATTTTTATTTGCTATGTCTGATAACCCTACTCCTAAGGTCTAGGGAGCCCAGTGGGGTGGAATATCAGTTTTGGAATCAGACAGATCCAGAAGTTCAAATCCTCATTCAGTCACTTATTGATCATATAACCTTTCACTTAACCTCTCTGAAGTGAAACATCCTTATATTAGCCAGGATAATTATAGATGAAGACACTCCTCTTTGGGTCACTAAAAAGATAAAGTGAAATAGCATAGGCCAATATGACTGGTATGCCTCCCAGTAAATAATAGAAGTGCCACATCTGTGAAAGTAACTTTCTATGCTGTTTGTTAAGGCACTTCATAAACAGCGCAACTTCCTAAAACTATACAGATTCATTATTGCTATTTTCTTCCAAGGCCATCCAAAGGGTAGGTGGTACATTGAGGTCATAACTCAAGTGTCCAAATTCCCACTCCAGGGCTTTCTCTGATGTCCCATTCTCTCTGGAAGCCTCTCTCACATATTAGTAGTTGTCTTCAATCAATTGGAGGAAGACTCAAGATGAAATTTATTCCCAATGTTTGCAATGTGGTCCGTTACCATGACTTGCTTTAAAGAAAGGTCCTTGAAAGCAGGATTCCTAAGGAAGGCATTTTTGTCTCTTATGATTTTGTTCCCAAAGATGGAAAATCAATTTTAGGTGAAGGAATGAGGAGTATGGCAGTGTTAGAGCCAGGATCAGCCTCCTCTACAACAGCATCGATCATTGAACGTGAACCATGAAGACACTCTCATGCTTGGTTTTAAATATACAAACTCCAGAACACATACTAAGTGCTCAAGGTATGTATTATGTCCAGTTTACAAAGGAGGAAATTGAGGTTTGAAATTGAGGAAATCTTCCCCACATCTCACAGCCTGTAAGTGGCAGAGCTGGGGTTCAAACCTGAGCCAGACTCACACCAAACCCCATTTCTTTGCCAAAGCCCAAGGCTACTTCTGCTTGTTTTTTCCAGTTTTTCTGAGCAATGGTCAAAAAACAAAGCATCTGGCTCATGAACCAAGAACATGCTACTCCCGTCTCCCCTCCCACTCCCACAACCCCTGAAAGGGAAGAAAGAAACAGGGTCTTGTGAAATTTCTAGGGTCCCCTCGGGGATTACAGCCAGGAATGCTTCATGACTGAACACACAATGCCTGAAGTGCTCTGAATTTCACCTTCTACATTTCTTTAGCCACAAAAGCCATTCATAGCCACTATAGCCCCAACATAGCTGCTCCCTTGTTTAAGCCTGAGAAATTCCCTCAGGATCTACTTCACAGGAAGAGGGGCCATGCCAGGTCCTGGAGGTACTAGTGATCAAGAACAGCAGAATCTGAGACTGGTCTGTCTTACTTATTACTATGTTGTGGCCTAGGAAGAGAAAGTTGGGCATGCTGATGACTTACCCATCCAGCTAGTGGCTACCTGTCATGACATGACCTGACCCACATTCAGAGCACAGGGTGTCCTGATGTAGCCACAGCAATAGAAGAAAGAGCACTTCTCTTAAAGTCTGAGACTTAAGGTTCTGGGTCTACCAGATGAGTGCACCAGGCTTACTATCATCATCATTACTATCATTGTTAGCAGTTAATACTTATTCATTGTAGAGTAACTTTCAGGCACTAGAGATCAGCTTAAACATCAATAAAACACAGTCATGTCCCTCACCAACCTCCCCTCCCACCAAATCTGGTGAGAGATATAGACTCACAGACTGTATGAAAAGTGCTGAGAGAGAAAACAGGGAATGCAGAGAAAGCTGGCTGGGTGAGACAGACCTCAGGGTAGCTTCTTACAGGAGACAACGCCTAAGTTGAGTCTTGAAACAAAAGAAACAACATTCTAAATAGGGAGAATGGAGAACATATTCTGCAGGAAGCAAATACATGCAGAGAGTGATGTCATCAAGATGACATAGGTTGTTCTTGACTTTAATCTCTCTCATGGGAAGACCAGCTAACAACTATCCACGGACAAGAGACCACTGTAAAAATCCTAGAACACAGGGGTGGGGCTGAAGTGCTTCCATGTACCACAGAGACTGAGATGAACCATATTAGAAGATTAAGAGGAGCAGCTCCACTCTGACAGCATTGCCCTTCTCCCAGGCTTGTGCAGCAGCACACTGAGAGGGACCCTCTGAGCTTACAGTACCTCCAGTGGCAAAAGAGAGGCCAAGGTGGACACTCAGCTCCCATAGCATTGTGCGTTGCTTCTTCGGAGACCCACTTGGGGCTCACTTCATATGGATTGTGGGGGAATCTGTGTGACTTGAACACTGGCAATCAGATAGCAATGGAGAAGGACAGTGGGGCTTATAGCAACCAGTGCTTGGATCTTGGCAGACCAAGTTCCTACTGCATTGGCACCCAAGTATCATTCCCAACCAGAAGCATTTCTCATATGCAGAGACAGTGGTGGCCCAGTCTGACCAAGGAACTCAGCAGGGCATAGGTCTGCCCAATTCAGAACCCCACATAATGAGCCATGTTGGCATTGAAGCAAGTTCAGCCCCTCTGCCTGGGCAGGGAAGCTAGTTCAAAATTACAGTGCTGATTATAGTTCCTAGTCCTGACCATCTAGAAAGGCTGACCAGAGAATCTAGACAACCACAGAACCCATCCTACAGATGCATTCGGAAGGGAACCAAGCCAGCAGACTTATCCAAAGGTTCTCAGACAGCAGCACCTCCCTCCCCAACTTCAGAGCTCAGGCAGTGACCTCACCCGAAAATAGGCCCTGATAGCAAGCACCACTGCTCAAGGATGCTAGAAGCTGAGATGTCCAGAACCCCAAGCTGAGCTGCCTAGTGAAGGACTATCTCTGCCAAAGTGAACCTGTAAAGTCTCGAAGAGGAGACCACTTACTCAAATGTGCAGATGCCAATGTAAGGAATCAAGGATCACCAAAAATTAAGTTAACATGACACCACCAAAGAAACTAATAAAGCTTCAATAACTGACCCTAAAATAATGGAGATCTATGAATTGTCAAATAATTCAGAACAATCCTCTTCAGAAAGTTTAAGGACACAGAGACAACTAAAAGCAATTAGGAAAACAATGCATGAACAAAATAAGTTCAACAGAGAAATAGAAACCATAAAAACAACCAAAACAAAAATCCTAGAGATGAAGAATGTAGAGATTGAACTGAAGAATTCAATAGAGAGCTTCAACAACAGACTCAACCATGCAGAAGAAAGAATCAATGTTTGGGAAGACAGGGCATTTGAAATTACCCAGCAGAGGAGCAAAAAGTAAAAAGGATAAAAAAAGAGTAAAGAAAGACTACAGGCCTTATAGGAAACGGTCAAAAGAAACAATATAAGCTTTCTGGGAATCCCAGAAGGAGAAGAGAAATGGACAGAAAGTATATTTGAAGCAATAATGACTGAAAATTTCCCAAGCATGGGTAGAGAAATGGACATCCAGATCCATGAGGCCCAATGGATCCCAAATAGGTTGAACATGAATAGGGCAACACCAAAACACATTATAATTAAATTGTCAAAGTTGAAAACACAGAATTTTGAAAGCAGCAAGAGAAAAGAGATGAGTTATATACAAAGGAACCCCAAAAGATTATCAGCTGATTTCTCAACAGAAACTTTTGAGGCCAGGAGAGGACGAGATGATGTATTCAAATATTGAGAGAATAAAATATTGAGAGAATAAAAACTGAGAATTCTATGCCTGGGAAAGCTGTCCTTCAGAAACGAAGGAGAGAGCACTTTCTTGAACAAATAAAAGCTGAAGGAGTTCATCACCACTAGACTGGCCTTAAAAGAAATGGTAAAGAGAGTTCTTTGAGTAGAAGCAAAAGGATGCCAATTAACATCATAAACACATATGAAGGTAGTGTAAAAAACACATATGAAGGTAGTGTAATGGTAAATATATAGTCAAAGTCAGATTCTCTAGTATGCTAATGGTGGCGTGTAATTCACTTACAACTCTAGTTTAAAAGTTAAAAGGCAAACATATTAAAATAATCATAACTACAATAATCTTATTAGATACACAATATAAAACTATGTAAATTACAATGTCAATAAACTAAAACGTGAGGGGGGAAAAGTAAGAGCGTAAAGTTTAACAATGTTATGGAAGTTAAGTTGTTATCAGTTTAAAATAGTGTTATCATTTAAAATATTTTATGTAAGCTTCATGGTAACCACAAAGTAAAAACCTGTAGGAGTTACAGAAAAGATCATGATAAAGAAAGTCATCAATTCACAAAAGAAAATATCCAGATAAGAAGCAAGTAACAGAGGATCTAAAAACAGTCAGAAAACATTTAACAAAATGGCAAGAGTCTTTACCTATCAGCAATTACTTTAAACATAAACAGATTAAATTCTCCAACCAAATGACATAGAATGGCCAAATGGATTGAAAAAACAAGATGCAATGATACGCTTCCTACAAGAGTCTTTCTTTAGCTTTATAGACACACGTAGACTGAAGGCATCAAAAAAGATATTTCAAGGAAACTGTAATAACCAAAAAAAGAAAAAAAAAAGAAAAAGCAAGAGTAGCTATACTTGTATCAGACAAAATAGACTTGAAGCTAAAAATGGTAAAAAGAGACAAAGCAGGTTATAATATAATGATAAAGGGGTGGATCCATCAAGAAGATATAACAATTGTAAATATTTATGCATCTAACATTGGAGCATCAAAATATGTTAAGCAGATACTAACAGAACAAAAAGGAGAAATAATCAGCAATACAATAATAGCTGGGCATGTTAATACCCCACTCTAACAACAAATAGATCATCCAGACAGACTCAATAAGGGATCAGCTAATTTGAACAACACTACAAACAAAATGGACCTGAAAGACGCATAAAGAACATTCTATTCAACAGCAGCAGAATACACATTCCTCTCAAGCATACACAGAACATTTTCTAGGATAGATCATATGTTAGACTACAAAACAATTCTTAAATTTGTTAAGACGATAGAAATAATACTGAGTATCTTCTCTGACCATGATGGTATAAAACTAGAAATCAATAAAAGGAGGAAAACTGGAAAATTCATGAATACATGGAAATTAAATAACATTCTTCCTGAACAAGTAATAGATCAAGACTTAATTAAAATGTATCTTAAGACAAAGGAAAATGAAAACACAACATACCAAAACTTAAGGGATGCAGCAAAACCAGTTTTAAGAGAGATATAGTCATAAATGAATATATCAAGTAAATAGAATGACCTCAAATAAACAACCTAATTTCACACCTCAAGGAACTAGAAAAAGAAGAACAAATCAAGTCCAAAGTTAGCCGAAGGAAGGAAAAAATAAAGATTAGAGCAGATATAAATGAAATTGAGAACAGGAAAACAATAGAAAAGATGAACAAAACTAGATTTGATTTTTTAGAAAAGATAACCAAAATTGACAAAACTTTAGCTAGACTTACAAATGAAAAAAGATTGAGGGCTCAAATCAACAAAATTATAAATGAAAGGGACACATTACAACTGATACTCAGAAATACAAAGGATCATAAGAGTCTACCATGAACATCTGTAAACCAACAAACTGGACAACATAGAAGAAACAAATGTCTAGAAATTACAACCTGCCAAGAATAAATCAGGTAAAAATAGCAAATGTGAACAGACTAATTACTAATAAGGAGATCGAATCAGTAATAACAATAATAAAAAACTCTCAACAAATAAAAGCCCAGGGTTAAATGGTTTCATTGATTAATTTTACCAAACATTTAAGGAAAATTAATGCTAATTATTCTCAAACTCTTCCAAAAAAATTGAAGAGGAAGGAACACTCCCAAAGTCAATTTAAAAGGCAAGCATTACCCCAATACCAAAGTGAGATGAGGATACTACAAGAAAAGAAAACTACAAACCAACGTCATGTGAATATAGATGCACAAATTCTCAACAAAATACTTGCAAGCTGAACTCTGCAGTGCATTTAAAAGGATCATACACCATGATCAAGTGGGCTTCATGCCTGGGATGCAAGGATGATTCAACATACGCAAATAAATGTGATGCATCACATTAATAAATTGAAAGATAAAAGTCACGTGATGACTTCAGTAGATGCAGAAAAAGCATTTGACAAAATACAACATCCTTTTATAATAAAAACTCAACAAATTAGATATAGAAGGGACGTACTTCAATTTAATAAAAGTTATATATAACAAGCCCACAGCTAAAATCATAATGGTGAAAGGTTGAAAGCTTTTCCTCTATGGTCATGAACAAGACAAGGGTGCCCACTTTCACCACATCTATACAGCATAGTGTTGGAAGTCCTAGCCAGAGCAATCAGTCAAGAAAAAGAAATAAAAGACATCAGAAGTAGAAAGCGAGAAGTAAAATTGTCTCTATTTGCAGATATATGATTTTATATGTAGAAAATCCTAAAGACTCCACCAAAAAACTGTTAGATCTAATCAACGAATTCAGTAACGTTGCAGGACACAAGATCAGCATACAAAAATCAGTGGCATTTCTATTCATTAACAACAAATTATCTGAAAGAGAAAGAAAACAATCTCATTTATGATAGCATATAAACAGTAAAATACTTAGGAATAAATTTAACTAAGGAAGTGAAAGATCTCTATACTGAAAACTAGAAGATATTGATGAAAGAAATCAAAGAAGTCACAAATAAATGGAAAGATATTGTGTGTTCATGAATTTGAAAAATTAACAGTTAAAATGTCCATACTACCCAAAGCCCTCTATAGATTCAACACAATCCCTACCAAGATTCTAATCACAGTTTTTACAGCCATAGAAAAAATAATCCTAAAATTCGAATGGATTCACAAAAGACCTTGAATAGCCACGTCAATCCTGAGGAAGAACTCAATTCTGGAGGCATCACACTTCCTGATTTCAAGTTATATTATAAAGCTAAAGTGATCAAAACAGTATGGTACTGGCATAGAAACTGACACATAGACCAATGGAACAGAATCAAGAGCCCAGAAATAAACCCATGCACACACAGCTAACTAATATTTGACAAAAATGTCAAGAATATTCAAAGAAAAGACAGTCTGTTCAATAAACGGTGCTGGGAAAATTAATATTAACTTGTAAAAGAATTAAACTAGACCCCTATCTTCCACCACTCACAAAAAATTAACCCCAAATTGATTAAAGACTTAAATCTAAGACTTGAAACTATAAGACTCCAAAAAGAAAACATAGGGAAAAGCTTCTTGACATGGTTTTTGGCAATGAGTTTTGGACACGATACCTAAATCACAAGCAACAAGATAAAGAACAAGTGAGACTACAGCAAACTAAAAAGCTTCTGCACAGCAGGAGAAACTGTCAACAAAATGAAAAGGCAACCTACGAATGGGAGAAAATATTTGCAAACCATATATCTGACAAGGGGTTAGTATCCAAAATATATAAAGAACTTATACTACTCAATAGCAAAAACACAAATAATCCAATTTAAAAATGGGCAAAGGACCTGAATAGACATTTTTTCCAAAGAAGATATTCAAATAGCCATCGGGTACCTGAAAAGGTGCTCAACATCACTAATCCTTAGGCAAATACAACTCAAAACCACAATGAGACATCACCTCACACCTATCAGAAATGCAAAAGATAACAAATACTGGTGAGGCTGTGGAGAAAAGGGAACCCTTTTGCACTACTGGGAGGAAAGTCAACTGGCACAGCCTCTATGGAAAACAGCATGAAGGTTCCTCAAAACATTAAAAATAGAACTACCCTATGGTCCAACAATTCCGCTTCTGGGTACATGTCCAAAGGAAACAAAATCACTATGTCAAAGAGATCTCTGTACCCCCATTTTCACTGCAGCATTATTTCCAATAGCCAAGACTTGGAAACAACCTGAGTGTCCATCAACAGATGAATGAGGTACATGTGGTACGTATGCATGTATATATACACATACGCACGTACATACGTACAATGGAATACTCTTCAACCATAAAAACAAGGAAATCCTGCCATTTGTGAAAGCTTGGCTGGACCTTGAGGGCATCATGCTAAGTGAAATAAGTCAGAGAAAGACAAATACCGTATGATCTCACTTACATGTGGACTCTAAAAAAAAAACCCCAAACTCAAAGAAAAAGAGATCCGATTTGTGGCTGCCAGAAGCAGAGGTAGGGGTTGGGGACCTGGGAGAAGGTGTTCAAAACATCCAAACTTCCGCTTACAAGTGCTGGTGACGTAACGCACAGTATGATGACTACAGTTCACAGTGCTTCATGGTATATTCGAAAGTTGCTAAGAGAGTAAATCCTAAAAGCTCTCAGCTCAAGGAAAAAAAGTTTTTTTGTAGCTATGTGGGGTGATGGATGTCAACTAAACTTATTCTGGTAATCATTTCACAATATAAACATTATATCAAGCCATTATGCTGTACACTTTAAGCTTAGACTGTGTTGTATGTCAATTATATCTCAGTAAAACTAGAAAGAAGAGAATACATGCAAAGATCCAGGGTTGAAAGAAATGTTTTAAAACTTTGTCATGTTCAAGGCTCTCCTGATGAAGGGGACCCCACCTCATTTTGCGTCAAATATAAATACCTATACACAGCTTACATTACACTTCCCATTTTCAGTTTTGGCAAAATAACATATAATTTCATTAATTTTATTTATATAGAATTGTATGAGTTGAATTACAATTGGTTAGTTATAGTGTATTATTTTGTGGATGTTTAAATGTTTATTCATTTTGATTTCTCAGTTTTCTTTTCAATTATACAATCCAATACATCTATGTTTTCCAGACCTCAAACACTTTCGTAGGCTTTTGACGATGTCATTGGCCCTGAGCATGCTGTCTATAGCACTGAGAGGATGCATCAGCTCTGAAGAGGAGGAGGACATTTCCAGGGACTTGCATGAGGCTGTTTGCCCCAGGAGCAGACAGTGAATGGGGTGGCGAGGAGGCATACTTCCTGAGACATGAAGGCGAGTAGGCAAGGGTCAGGACATCCAAGGGCTTGGATGGCAAACTGAAGACTTCAGTCCGAAAGAAATAGAGAGCTGGGGACGGTTTGTAAGCAGAGGGTGATGATCATATTTGCAGTTTAGAAAAATAATCCTGGGTGGTGGTTTGTAGGATGCTCTAGAGATAGGAGGTGGTGCGGAGGCTGCTGCAAACTCTAATCCAGGGAATGGCAGGGAGACTTATTAGAACATAAAGATGGATGGAGAGGAGTCGATGAAAAGCAGATGGAGCTGCTGAGGGCTAGAGAGGATGCAGATCTGTGAAGCAGGGTTTGAGCCATGCTGAGCAGTGCATTGTTGATGTGAGCATCAGTGTGATGCGTAGGAACCTTTGCAACAACCAGGTTGCTGAGACACCTCATCCTTCCCAGGCTGTAACCAGAGGCTGAAGGTATCAGCGCCACGGGGCTTTTCTTTTTGGAAGAAGGAAAGTGTGAGAGGCAGGAATCTGACCTATGGCCCTGGCTGGTCAAAGGCCTGCCAAACGTGCTTGTTAAAATGTCAGCAGCCATTCTTTCCGTGGGAAACATCTTTCTTTCTTTCTCATGTGCGTACCCCAGGAGGGAGCCAAGGGGTCACGGGTGATGCGAGTCCTCACTCCCCGCTGTTGTTGAGTCTGAAATATGGAGGCAGGAAACTCCAGAATTGATGGTAGACATGAGCAGCACTGAATGAGTCCAGCAGATGCATGAGCGGAGCATCTTCTTCTCATGCAGCAGCTCTGCCATTTGCGTTGAATGGCAGAAATAACCACAAGAATGGTATTGATACCAGCTATTGTTTACAGCACGTTCACCGTGTACCCAGCATTGTGCTAAGTACTTTACGTGTTATTTCTCGTTTAATCCTCATGCCTTTATAAGGTAGCTTCAGAGGATGGGTAACAGACCTGAAGTCACAGAGTTAGGAATAGGCAAAGCTAGGATGCTTACCCAGCTGCTGGCTGTGGAGCCCACTCTCACATAACGTTTCTGCAACTATTGTCTGACAAATAAGAGTTTATCCATCCAATTCAGCAGTTTTCAACCGGGGATGATTTTGCCTCCCATCCCCCACATAGTGGACATTTTTGATTGCCACAACTGGAGGTCAGGTGTTGCTACTGGCATCCACTAGGTAGAGGCAGAGATGATACTAAATACCCTACAGTGCACAGAAGAGCCCCTAAAACAAAGAATTATCCAGCCCAAAATCTCAGTAGTCGAGATACCCTGAACGAGGGACTGGGGCAAGGTGAATATCCATCAATATTTGCAATTTTGGAATGAACGCTTTCCCCCTGCCTCTTCCCTTCCTTCTTCCAGCCTCAGTCATTTATCCATTTGCTCCTTCATTCAGGAAATTGCAACCTCTCCTGAAGGTTTTAGTCCCTTCCTTGTTATAAACAGGGGGCTTGTCTTGGCTCAGCGTAACTTTTAATTGGAAAGGAAATCACACCCTATTGTTTTCACCTGGTTGATAACTAAACTTGGGTAGAGGTTTTCTCTCTGAAAACTGTCATGAGTATGTTGGTACCACTTAAAAAAAATTCACAGTTGAGGGTATTAGCTGGGAAGTCTGAGCACAGTGTTACTCCTGAAGCACCTTGTGTGTGTGTGTGTGGTGGACACCCTAAGGAAATCAGTCTGATCCCAGAGAAAACAATTAGAACCATGTGGTTTTTCATTCACCACTGTTCTCAGAAGAGCTGCCAAAACATTTGAGATGAAGACAAAGGGGTCATTCATGCCCAGCAGCCCACGCTGGGGGGAAAGCAAAGTCCCCTGGATGGAGAAAGGCAGGCAGTCTGCCGGCTCCCACCGTTTTGGCCTTTATTAGTGGGGCACACACAATTTAAAGAATCAATGAGGGGTCCAAACAGTGCTGCTGGTCAAGGAGGAATCCCCAGGCAGAGCCCCACTCTGTGCCTGCGGAGCTTGCATACAAGGGCTCCCCACCTAATTAGTGTCCTTCTGAATGCGCAAAGGCAGAAACCCACAAGGAATTTCTGTGACTATTTAATTAGGGTTGGGTCTCTTTTGTCTTAAAACAGACTAGAGGCTGCTGGTCCAATGCAGTACCACGGGGAAGCTTTGCATTCTCCTAATGAGTTGGCTTCCCCATGTTTCTGTCCTTCCCTGAGATGGAGAGAATTGTTGGTTTGTCCTGAAAACTGACCAGTGGAAGCAGCAACCTATTGAACTTCAGAAACTTCTAGAAGTCATGACAGTCTCATCAGCAGAGCAATTCAACCCTGGGCAGAAGGGTTTCTTGGCATGGAAACATAGAGGAATTCAAGAAGCAAATTCAGAAAGAGGAGGGAAGACAGATTCCACTAGATTTAAGATGCTCCTCAGTTCTAGGATTTTAAGCTCATAAATAAAGTGCTATATATAAAAAGTGCCTGGTACAGTGGGGGCTTAATGTTCCCTAAATGGTTGACTAATTGAATGAACAAATCAAAGAGTAATTTGGTTGTCTGGAGGCCCAGGAGATACTTAAAGATTACATATTTTAGTATAAATTCCTCACACTAATACAAAAATTAGCCAGCCCTGGTGGTCTAGTGGTTAAAATTCGGTACTCACCACCCCGGCCTGATTCACCCTGGGGGTTCGTTTCCCAGTCAGGGAACCACATCACCCGACTGTGAGTTGTCTTACTGTGGCAGCTGCATGTTGCTGAAAGCTAGGCCACTGGTATTGCAAATACCAGCAGAGTCACCCGTGGTGGACATATTTCAGTGGAGCTGACAGACTAAGACGGACTAAGAAGAAAGACCTGGCCACCCACTTCCAAAAAGTTGGCCATGAAAACACGACGTATAGCAGTGGAGCATTGTCTGATACAGCACTGGAAAGATGAGAAGATGGAGCGAAAAGCCTGGGCAGCATTCCACTCTGCTGTACACAGGGTCATCAGGAGTCAGAATTGAATTGACCGCACTAATGACAACAATGTAAAAATTCCTCGTTGAATTTAAGTTAGGGATCAAATGTTCATTTGAAGATGGTTTTTGGTTATGGAAAGAGTCCTTGGCTTCATGGGGCTAATGGCTTTCTTTTTTTTTCTCTTTTATACAATCTTGTTTTATACACTCTGAACTTCGGGGAAAATATTTGGGAAACAGTCATTTTGAGATCTTAGAAAAAAAAGCATAAACCCAAGTAAACTACTGTTATTCTTTCCCTTGGAGAAGATTACCGGGTAAGTGCTGAGTTGTAACAAATTGGATAGAAAGCTGAATATAAAATCCCAAACAAAGGGCGGTCAAACCCAGGGCAGCACTTAAGACAAGGAAATTTCCTTGCCTTGTTGTTTAGAGCAAAGTGGCTCAGCAGGGTGTATGGAACGTGGAGTTTAGCGATGTGAAGTTCAGAGGTTGGCATGTGGTCTCCTGTTCTGCCAATGACTGCAAGCTGACCTTGAGGAGTCCCTTCTTCTAGGAACCTCTGTCTCCTCTTCTGCAGGATGGAGTCAGTCATATCTGCCTAGCATAACATTCCGAGTCTTTTTGAATACCACGTAAGATATTATCCGCGGATGCTATAAAGATTGTATAACTCTGGAACCTATTTTATGGTTCTTGTTTCAATGGCCAAGCTTAAATGTCAGTTTTTGAGCTTGCAATACTGCTATAAGAACTGCTCACTATAGAAATTCCAGTACTTCTATGTTAACTATTCTTCTTGAATTTGAAGAAAATGATATAGGAATATAATTTTCATTAACTGCCAACATGTACACTTGATCATTATTATTTTATTTTATTTATAGATATCGCCAAAATAGCCATAAAATAGGAGAAAGATGACTCTGCACCAAGAGACAGAGAGCATGAGAGTTGTTGCATTTTTTTCTTTTATCTTTCTGCTTTCGTTCCTTCCTTCTTTTTTCCTTTCCTTTCCTTCCTTCCTTCCTTCTTTTCTCCCTCTTGCCCTCTTTCCCTTTCTTCCTTATTTATGTGACTGGCATATATTACATCACACAACACAAAATTAAGGAGACTGATTCTCTGAGCTCCATGACCTCAAAATTTCCTGGTGAAGATCAAATCAAGAGAGAACTGAAACACGGTATCAAATATATCCCAACCAGGTGGTGGGGGGGATGTCACAGGAGGTTTCATGGAGAAGGAAATGCCTGGTTTGGATTTTGAAGGGTAATTAGGAGTTTGGAAGGAAAGAAAGAGTGAGTGAGAACGCAGACCAAGGAAATGTCACACGGTTCCAGAGGACTGAAGGGAAGTGTGTTTACGAGCACGTTCTTGGGGATACAACAAAGAAGGCAGGGAGACTCCTGATGGAGAGGGGTAATCTCAGCCACGAGGGGTTTTGATTTCATTTGGTGGTTACAGGGAACCTTGGAAGACCTTAAAATCAGCGTAGTGATGTGATCCAATTGGTACTTTGAAAAATCATCCTGTCATCTATTGAAGATAGGATTAGAATGAGGAGCAGAGAGGCAGGAAGGTAAGTTTGGGGGCTGTTGCAATGTCTTAAGTGAAAGACAATGGCCAGGTGTGGACCAAGGAAGTGAGGAAAGAGAAAAAGAGGGCATCTGAGGACTTGAATGGTGGTACATCATACGAGAACAGATGAATGGCTATATGTAGGGTCAAGGGAGAGCAAAGGGCTTCCTTGTTCCGCCCTGCCTCAAGCTTTGACCCCAAGCAAATCATTTTGCCTCTTTTAACATTATTTTTCTTTTTTTTTTAAAGATTTTATTATTTTTTTCCTTTTTCTCTCCGAAGCCCCCCAGTACATAGTTGTATATTCTTCGTTGTGGGTCTTTCTAGTTGTGTCATGTGGGACGCTGCCTCAGCATGGTTTGATGAGCAGTGCCATGTCCACGCCCAGGATTCGAACCAACGAAACACTGGGCCGCCTACAGCGGAGCGCGAACTTAACCACTCGGCCATGGGGCCAGCCCCAACATTATTCTCCTAATGTAGAAAATAACAAGTTTATATTGTTCACTTTTAGAAAGTAATTGTGTTTAGGGACCATATGTCTTCATCATCTGTCTGAGAACATTCCAGGTAAAGGGATAATTAGTTTGTTGGTTGGTTTGTTTTTACAGATGAGACATTTTAAGAAGACGAAGAAGTTGGACCTCTCTCTTTTCTTGTTTTCTATATATAGAAGCAAGTATTTCCATCAGCTTATGTATGTAGATTACAGCAGGTCAAGTAAGGAAATGGTTTTAATGGGTCTGTCATCCTGAAATCTTATAAATTTACTACAATAAAAATTTTGCCATTCCTCATTGGATTCTGTCTGTTCCTCATTGGACAATTTAGACAATGTGCGACAATACCCTGGTTGTAACCCACAATATTATGATGTGGCTTTTCCACACCTAATTCACTAGAATTGATGCCTTGAATTCTTTTCTTTTATCTCCACCCAGGCGGGGGAGCTAATTCACAGCCCCACCCTCTGCTGAGTGTAGCTCTGGATCCTGCCTGACCAGGAAGCCCGACCCAAGACCTGGGAAGCTGTTTGGCCTAACAACACTCCAGTTGTGACCTTGGCAAGCAGGTCTGCTCATCTGTACAGCCAAGTCAGTGGCACATCCGGCCAGAGAATTTGGTACACAGTTCCACCTGAATTGCTCCCCAAATAAGAGTCTTGCTAGCCTTAGGGCCTGCTCTGTGCCACCCCCACCCCCATTAAGGAAGGTAATCCATAGCACCAACCACTAAATACAGCTTTCAACCCTGCCAACCAGGAAAACTAACCAGAGCTCCCCGGAATCTCAGTAGTCCACCCTGCAGCCCTGATTATAAGCAGCACTGAACGGAGATCTGGGCCAGTGACTTAGTGTCTGCAAAGCCAACATGGTGGTCCCTTCTGTCCAGATGGCTTAGCACACATTTCTGTCTGCTTTGATCCCCAAACAAAGAGTCTTGCCAGCCCTGGGGCCTGTTCAGCAGCTCCAACTGGGTGGGAAAGCTAATTTATAGCCATGCCCACTTCTGAACACAGGCTCCAGCCTGGCCTAACTGGCAATGCAACCGGAGCTCCCGGGAATCTCTACAGCTCATCATGAAACTCAGATTATGGCAGCACTTGAGTTGAGCCAGGCAGGTGGCCCTCACCATCTACAGATCTAGAACAGTGGCCTGTCAGCCGGGGAAGCTGGTACGTAGTTCTGCCTAATCTGATCCTCAAACAGGAGCCTTGCCAGCGTTGGAGCCTAGCCTAGGCAGGGACACTAATTCACAGCCCTGCTCACTGCTGAATACAGCCTTTAGTCTGCCCAAACGGGAAACCTAACCAGAGCACAAAGGAAGCTGCATAGCCCATCCTACAGTCCTACTTAGAGCGTCACTTGAACAGAGAGCACAGCTCATGAATTTCCCCATCTGCAGAGCAAAACCAGTGGCATCATCTGGCCAGGTTACTTGTTGCACAGTCTGGCCTGATTTGAGTCCCAAGCAATGAGCTGTACAGGACTTGGGGCCTGTTTAGCTGTCCCACCAGGACAGGAAAGCTAATTCATAGCCCTGCCTACTGCTGAGTATAGTACTCAATTCAGACTGCCTCAAAAGCCTGGGCAGAGAACCCCAGCAACTGTGGAGCCCATCCTACAACCTCAGTTGGGTAGGGAACCAAGCCAGCAATCCTATCCAACTGTCCTCAGCCAGTAGGATCCCCCAACCCAACCTTCTGAGGCCTCTCAGGCAGAGGTCCTGATAGTAAGCCCCACCTACCCAAGGATGTTATCAGCTGACACACTGAGAAACCCAAGCTAAGCTTACTGGTGAAGAACTGTCTTCTGCCAGAGTGAACCTGTAAAGTCTGGAGGAGGAGACTACTTACTCAAATGCACAGATACCAATGTAAGGGATCAAGGGTCACAAAAAATTAGTTAACATGACATCACCAGAGGAAACTAATAAAGCTCTAATAACAGACCCTAAAGAAATGGAGATTTATGAGCTGTCATACAAAGAATTCACAATAATCCTCTTAAAGTTTAGTGAATTATAGGAATACGCAGACAACTACATGAAACTAGGAAAACAGCGCATGAACAAAAAGAAAAGTTTAAAGAAATAGAAATCATCAAAAAAACTAAACACAAATCTTAGAGCTGAAGAATAGAAGGATTGAACATAACATTCAATAGACAGTTCAACAGCAGTCTTGACCCTGCAGAGGAAAGAATCAGTTACCTAGAAGACAGGACATTTGAAATTATCCAGTCAGAGGAGCAAAAATAACAAAGAGTAAAGAAAGCCTAGGGGACATATGCGACACCATCAAAAAATATCCATATTGGGTCCTTCCCAGTGGTGTAGTAGTCAAGTTCACACTCTCTGCTTCAGCAGCCCAGGGTTCACAGGTTCGGATCCCAGGTATGGACCTAACACTGCTTGACAGGCCATGCTATGGCAGCATCCCACATAAAATAGAGGAAGATTGGCACAGGTGTTAGCTTAGAGACAATGTTGCTTAAGCAAAAAGAGGAAGATCAGCAACTGATGTTAGCTCAGGGCCAAGATTCTTCACACACACACACAAATCCGTATTATAGGAATCCCAGAAAGAGAAGAGAAAGCAAAGAGACAGTAAGTATATTTAAAGCAATAATGGCTAAAAATTCCCAAACCCATGGAGAGAAATGGACATCTAGATCCATGAGGACCAAAGGACCCCAAATAGGTTGAATAGGACTACACTGAGACACATAATTAAATGGTCAAAAGTCAAGCAGTTTTTTCTTTTTTCAAAGAATTTTGAAAGCAGCAAGAGAAAAGAGATAGGTTACAAACAAGAAAACTCAATAATACTGTGGGTAGATTTCTCAACAGAAACTTTTCAGGCCAGGAAGGAATGGGATAATATTTTCAAAATATTGAAAGGAAAATACTGTCAACCAAGAATTCTATACCCAGCAGAGCTGTCATTTGGAAATGAAGGAGAAATTAAGACTTTCCTGAACAAACAAAAGCTAGGGGAGTTCATTACCACCAGACATGTCTTACACGAAATACTAAAGAGAAATTCTTTCAGTGGAAGGAAAAAAGAAACTAACATAATAAAAATATATGATGGTTGCATCAAACTCACTGGTAATGGTAAATATATAATCAAAGTTAGGTTCTTTAATATGGTAATGTTGGTGTGTAATGGAATTACAACTATAGTTTAAAAGTTAAAAAACAAAGTAAAAATAACCATGACTATAATAATCTGCTATTGAATACACAATATAAAATATGTAAACTCTAATATCAATAACCTAATATGTGAGGAGGAAGGGAAGTAAAAGTGTAAAGTTTAGGAATGCTATCAAGTTTAGTTATCAGTTGAAAATAGGGTGTTATAATTTTAAGATATTTTATGCAGGCCTCATGGTAACCACAGGGAAAACCCAGTAGTAACTATACAGGATAAAGATAGTCAAAGCACACTGATACCAAAAGACATCAAATCACAAAAAAAGACAGAAGGATAAGAAGAAAGCAACAATGGACCTACAAAATAGTCAGAAAACAATTAACAAAATGGTAATAATAAGTCCCTACTTATCAATAATGACTTTAAATGTAAATGGACTAAATTCTCCAATCAAAAGACATAGAATAGCTAAAGGGATAAAAAAATAAGATCCAACAATATGCTGCCTACTCACTTTAGATTTAAATACACACATAGACTGAGAGGGAAGGTATGAAAAAAGATATTCCAAGCAAACAGTAACCAAAAAAAGCAGGAGTAGCTATACTTACATGAGACAAAATAGAATCTAAAAATGGCAAAAAAAAAAAAAAGATAAAGAAGGTCATTATATAAGGATAGAGGCATCGATCCTTCAAGAAGATATAACAATTGTAAATTTTTATGCACCCAACATTGGAGTACCAAAATATATAGACAAAAACAGAACTAAAAGGTGAAAGAAACAACAACACAATGGTAGCTGGAGACTTTAATACCCCACTCTCAACAATAGATACATCATCTGGACAGAAAATCAATAAGGAAACAGTGGATTTGAGCAACACTATAGACCAAATAGACCTAATATACACATACAGAACATTCTATCCAACAGCAGCAGAGTATACGGTCTTCTCAAGCACATGTGGAACATTTTCTAGCATAGACCATATGTTAGGCCATAAAACAAGTCTTAGGAAATTCAAGAAGATTAAAATCCTATGAAGTATATTCTCTGACTGCAATGATATGAAACTAGAAGTCATTAACAGGAGGAAAACTCATGAATACATTGAAATTAAATAACACTCTCCTAAACAATCAAAGGATAAAAGAAATTAAAGGGAGGATAAAAAGATATTTTGAGACAAATGAAAATGAAAACATACCAAAACTTATAGGATGCAGCAAAAGCAATTCTAAGAGAGAAGTTCATAGAATAAATGCCTACATTAAGTAACAAGAAAGATCATATAAACAACCTAACTCTACACCTCAAGGAACTAGAAAAAGAACAAAGGAGCTGAAAGTTAGCAGCAGGAAGAAAATAATAAAGATTACAGGAGAAATAAATGAAATAGAGAACAGGAAAATAGAAAAGATTAACAAAACTACAAGTTAGTTCTTTGAAAAGATAAACAAAAGTGACAAAGCTTTAGCTAGACTAATAAAGGGAAAAAGAGAGGGGGCCCAAATTAACAACATTGTAAATGAAAGGAGAACATTACAACTGATACCGCAAAAGTACAAAGGATCATAAGAGGATACTATGAATAACTGTATGCCATCAAAATGGACAACCTAAAAGAAATGAATAACCTTTTAGAAACATACAACCTACCAATGCTGAATCAGGAAGAAACAGAAAATCTGAACAGATCAATTAATAATAAGGAGATTGAATCAGTAATAAAAAAAATCTCCCAAGGAAGAAAAGCCCAGGACCAGATGGTTTCATTGGTAAATTTTACCAAACATTTCAAGAAGAACTAATACCAATCCTTCTAAAACTCTTCCAAAAAATTGAAGAGGAGAAAACACTTCAAACTAATTTTATGAGACAAGAATTACCCTCACATTAGAGCAAGAAAAGGACACTACAAGAAAAGAAACTACAGTCCAATATTCCTGAAATATATACATATACAATAATGTGTACATTAAAAGTATCATACAACATGATCAAGTGGGAGTTTTTGCTGGAATGCAAGGGTGGTTCAACATATGCAAATCAATAAATGTGATGCACCGCATTAACAGACTGAAAGATAAAAATCATATGATCATCTCAATAGATGCAGAATAAGCATTTGACGGAATTCAATATCTGTTGAGAATAAAAACTCTTAACAAATTAGGTATAGAAGGAACATACCTCAACCTAATAAAGGGCATATATGACAAGCTCACAGCTGATATATTCAATAGTGAAAGGTTGAAAGCTTTCCATCTGAGATCACAAACAAGACAAGTGTGCCCACTCTCATCACTCCTATTCAACATAATACTAGAAGTTCTAGCCAGAGCAATCATACAAGAAAAGAAATAAAAGGCTTCAGAATTGGAAAGGAAGAAGTAAAATTGTTTCTCTATATAGATGATATGATTTTATATATAGAAAATCCTAAAGACCTCACAAAAAAACTGTTATATTTAATCTGTTAGATCAAATTCAGTAAATTTTCAGGATAGCAAACAACATACAAAAACTAGTAGCTTTTTGTACACAAACAACAAATTATCTGAAGGAGAATTAAAACGATCCTGATTATAACAGCATCAAAAAGAAGAAAATACGGGGGCTAGCCTGGTGGTGCAGCAGTTAAGTTCGGACATTCCGCTCTGGAGGCCCGGGGTTCACCGGTTCAGATCCTGGGTGTGGACCTATGCACCGCTTGTCAAGCCATGCTGTGGCAGGTGTCCCACGTATAAAGTAGAGGAACACGGGCACAGATGTTAGCTCAAAGGCAGTCTTCCTCAGCAAAAGGAGGAGGATTGGTAGCAGACGCTAGCTCAGGAATAATCTTCCTCAAAAAAAAAAAAGAAGAAAATACTTAGGAATAAATTTAACTAAGGAAGTGAAAGATTTCTACACTGAAAACCAGAAGACTTTGATGAAAGAAATTGAAGATGACATAATACAAAGATATCTTGTGATGAGAATTGGTATAATTAATATTGTTAAAATGTCCACACTACCCAAAGCCATCTACAGATTGAATGCAATCTCTATCAAGATTCCAACGGCACTTTTTAGAAAAGTAGAACAAACCATCCTAAAATTCACATGGAACCACAAAAGACTCTGAATAGCCAAAGCGATCTTGGGAAAGAAGAACAAAGCTGGAGGCATCACTCTTCATGATTTCAAGCTATGTTATAAGCTGTAGTAATCAAAACAGGATGGTACTGGCATACAAACAGATACATAGACCAGCGGAATGGAGTTGAGAGCCCAGAAATAAACCCACGTATATACACTCTACTAACATTTGACAAGGGAGACAAGAATACTCAAAGGAGAAAAGAGAGTCTCTTCAATAAATGATGCTGGAAAAATGGATTGTTGACATGTAAAAGAATGAAAATAGACCCATCTTACACCACTCACAAAAATTAAATCAAAATAGATTGAATATTTAAATGTAAGACGTGAAACCACTAAACTCCTAGAAAAGACATAGGAAAAGCCTTTTTGAGATTGATCTTGACAATAAGCTTTTGGATATGACAACTAAAGCATAAGCAACAAAATAAGAAATAAACAAGTGGGATTACACCAAACTGAATAGCTTCTGTACAAAAGAAATAATCAACAAAATAAAAAGACAGCTTAAGGAATGTGAGAAAATATTTGCAAATCATATATCTGATAAGGGGTTAATATCCAAAATGTGTAAAGAAGTCATAAAATCAATAGCTGAAAAACAAATAATCCAATTAAAATGGGCAAAGGACCTGAACAAAAAAATAAAAAAAATACCTTTTTCCAAAGAAGATATTCAGATTGCCAACAGGTACATGAAAAGGTGCTGAACATCACTAACCATCAGGGAAATGCAAATCAAAACCACAGTGAGACATCGCCTCATGCCTATTAGAATGGCTATCATTAAAAAAACATGAGATTACAAATGCTAGAAAGGATGTGGAGAAAAGGGAACCCTTGTGCACTCTTGGTGGAATTGTAAATTGGTATAGTCACTGTGGAAAACAGTATGGAGATCCCTCCAAAAATTAAAAATAGAACTACCATATGATCTGGCAATTCCACTTCTGGGCATATATATTCAAAGGGAATGAAATCACTATGTCAAAGAGATATCTGTCCCCCTATATTCAATGCAGCACTATTTACAATAGCCAAGACATGGAAACAACCTAAGAGTAAATTGACAGATGAATGGATAAAGAGAATAAAATATATATACATAAACACACACACACATAACACACAATGGAATACTATTTGGCCATAAAAAAAGAGGAAATCTTGCCATTTGCAACAACATGGATGGACCTTGAGGGCATTATGCTAAGTAAATTAGGTAAGATAAAGACAAATGTTATATGATCTCACTTATATGTGAATCAAAAAGAAAAAAACCAATCAAAACCAAGCTCATAGAAAAAGAGATCAGATTTGCTGTTACCAAAGGCAGAGGTAGGGGAGTGGATGAAATTGTTCAAAAAGTACGGACTTCCATTTATAAGAATAGCAGGTACTGAGGATGAAATGTACAACATGATGACTATGGGTAACACTGCTATGTGGTATATTTGAAGGTTGCTAAGTGGGTAGATCCTCAAAGTTCTCATCACCAGGAAAAAAATATTTTTCTTTTCTTCTTTTTTTTTAATCGATGTGAGATGATGAATATTAACTAAACTTTTTGTTTTAACCATTTTGCAATATATGTAAGTCATTATGATGAATACCTTAAACTTGCACAGTGCTGTATGTCAAGTATATCTCAATAAAACCAAAGGAATGAAAAACAAACATTGGCTGGTGCAAAAATGTCTAGGTATCTAAACGGTTTAGCCACCTTCCAATTAAAAAAAATGTATCAGTATGCACAATGAGAAATTTTAGAAATCAAACACATATGCTTACAAAAATAATATTTGGAGTATGACTGAACATATGTGTGTGTGTGTATGTATGAAGTATAGTGTATACCTGTATGCTGTGTATGGCTGGGAGTCATGAGGTTAGGGGAGCATAGGAAACATACTGTTAAGTTACTGATTTTGTATTGTGTTAATGATATGCTAGTTTTCTATACATTTTTAGAAGTTAATGAGGTAAATAATTGGTCTCAATATTCACTTAATGATGCATTTTGTATATACATTAATGTAAGGCCAACACAAGCTGCCTGATACACAGAAAGAACTCTGGTTCCCAAGATGAGCCAAAACTCTTAGAGAGAAAGAGAAAAACATCTGATAACTTTCTCCATCATTCTGTTGCAGTACCAGCAAAATGTAGAACAACATTGTGGTACCAGATGGAGTTAGACAGCCCCACTGTTAGCTGTGATGATAGGCAAGTTGTATCACCTCTCTGATGATTATTGTCCTCAAATGTAAAACACAAAGAATATTACCCTATTTAGTTTCACAATCTTGTACTTAATGTATAAATCTCATTAGGTATCATTTAAGCTCCCAGTGACAGGGACTTTATTACATTTACCATGAGACCTGTTTCATTCCTGCGTAGTGTTATTAGAAACTTTGTTTCTCATGTTAGATGAAATCTGTTCTCCACTGGTCATTAAGGACAGGGATATCCTTCTGTCCATGCCAATCCTTCAAGAAGTAGTGTGTCCCCTTAGCCCTATCCACATACTACCTAAACTTCCCCATTTCATTTACTTTGCACTGATATACATGGAGAAACCATTTAAGAACATTTTTCTTTAAATATAACTACTAAACTGGATACCACTTATTCTCTCAACCTCTGCTAATAAGTCATCCATAAAATAATAAGGGGAAAGGAGGAGGATAAACGAAAACCATGCAGAATGTCTGCGTGTATTACAGTCTTCATTTCTTTAGCTGCTCACAAGGCTGTGGTTGCTACTGATAACCTCCATCCTCTCCTGTTGAGTCCATGTTAACTTTCCTCTTGTTCATCATCTCTACTGATCAGTGTTCTTCACCAGGTGGGTAACCCAATCTTCATTCCCATATGGTCTAAATACTCAGCTGTTGGGCCTTCTATTTTTGTTGCTGCAGCTTTCCATTAACTTTTAGTATTGCACATGGAGACACTAGAAATTGCCCAAGAAACTCCCCTAGGTTCCAGAACATAGTCCTTTCAGACCCATGGTGTAGCAGTAACTCAAATTTCCTCATGATGATCAGGAACAAACATCCAGCTTGGATTAGTAACTTTTCCCCCTATCGGTTTAATGAAAGCAAAAAAGTTTGAAATGGTCAGATGGCCACTGAGACCGCCAGTTCGGTGGAATATTGTGTCCCCTGGCAAAAATATTTCTCCATTGAGAACTAAAACTTTCAAATCAGAAGAGCTCAATGTTGTGGGGACAGGGAGCAAATATTCTGTGAATGTGTAAAATAATGGGAGGAGTTGTTCCCACACTTACCTCTTGATTCTCAGACCTGTGCATTCTAACTGTGGGGGAAATAATACCATATATCCATTGCTTATTTAAGGCACATACTGCATATGTTAAGATATAAACCCCAACTCTCAGGGTGTTGTTTCTTAGTAGGCACTGTAACTGACTCTTCAGCAGGCCGTTCCACCATTCTAGGATACTAGAGGCTTTTGGGGGAAATGGGATATATTATAAGACCATTGACTTCCATGAGTGTAAGCCAACTGCCACACTTCTTTTGCTCTAAAATGAGTTCTGTGTTCAGAAGCAATGTTGTGTGTTCTTCCATGATGGCAAATAAAATGTTCTGTTAGTCAGTGGACGGTGGTTCTGACAGTACACTGTGGATAAGAAAGACAAATCTATATCCAGAATATGTATCTATTGCAGTGAAGACAAACCACTATCCCTTCCATGATGAAAGGGTCTCAGTGTAATCAATCTGATATAAATCTGTTTCCCCAAAGAAACGATGGACTTATGATGTTACCATAGGCATACCCATTTATTGCCATATGAATCTTAATATGATCATACATCTTAGCCCAATGAATCCTTTGGTGGGAACTTATTCTAAATAAATAATCAGATATAAAGAAAGTTCTTCATGCCCAAAGACATCAATCATAGAATTTCACATCTTAGCAAAACATGGAGAATAACCACAGCATCCCACAATGGGGAGCAGGGGATTAAATTATGGTGCATAAGATTAATAAATTATTACACAGCATTTAATAACAGTATATAGTTACAGTGTTAAGTTAAAAGAATCATGGTATAATACTTGCATACAGAAGGTAATGCTATTAAGATAAGGAGAAACATATGCATGAGAAAGAAAAGCCTGGAACTAATCCCATGTCCAATCAGTCACCAAGCCCTTGCATTTGCTCTTCCTAAATATCTCCTGAATCTGTGAACTTCTCTCCTTCTCCACCACTGCCATCTTCCTCCCAGCCATCGTTAACTCTCATCAGGATGACATCAACAGCCTCCTGACAGCCTCTCCCATGCATCCTTGCCCCATTCAGATGTAATCTCTACATTGCAGCCAGAGGGACTTTTAAAATATGAATTTGATTATAGGATTTTCTTTGCTTAAAGCTCTTCAATGGCTTTTCATTTAAGAATAAGTTCTAAAATCTTTAATGTACTTTAAAAGGCTATATATGATTTGGCCACAGGAAACCTCTCCAGCCTCATCATTTTTGCCTTATCTACCCAGCCACTCTGGGGCCCAAAGCTAGTCCTTTTCTATCCAGATGTTTCTGTTAATAGGCACTAAGCACTTAACCTTGAATGTTAGCAGCAGTGAGCTTTAGGTAATAGGCTATGCATATTTACATGTCTCTCCTTCTACCATTTTGTTTGCTTTTCTTAAATATTCTTCATAGAATAAGAACCTCTGTTAACTAAAATATAATGACACTAAAAGAATGAATGCCTTCTAAGAGAGATTTTTCATGTTTCCACTAGACTAGGGAGATTTACGAAAGGCAAATTATTTCAAGGGTTGGCTACTAAGAACAGGAATTTCAGGCAAAATGTCTACCCCTGCACAAAAAGCAAAAGAGGGACTAAGAATCTGTGTCACCCATTTATAATTATTTCCTAATTATAAAATAAGATGAGAAAACATTACCATAAGGCTGACAGGACTCAGAATACATCTTCATAAAAGAACATTAAGTAGTTGCTATGACAAGAGTGAAGGAGTGAAAGAGTGCCCTCCCCTTTTTCATGGTTTGGGAGGAAATGCTCACCTCCTGTTCCCCAAGGCTCATGCTGTATCCCCTGCTTTCTACTCTCCCTCCCTCCCCCACCAGGAGATCTCAACATGAATCCCTGGTGATGGATTCCCAGGGTTCCAGCGAGGGAACAAAATCCTGAGTGTCTCATAATTCTGCTGCTGCCAACAGAGTTTTTAAGCCATAAAGGAATATTTTTCCCCTTCTTTTTCTGGTTCTTTTATAATTCAGCAGAGAAAGCAATTCTCAGATCCTACGCCATCTACGTCATTTAAATCTATTCACAATTGTGCTGGAAGTGGCCATTTACTTTCACACATGTCCCTGCACTGGAATGATGTGTCTGGTCATGCCTCCTTTCTCCCTCACGACTCCAATCACAGCTCTGCTGACCCATGGCTCTATCATAGAGGATGCTTTCCCAGACAGCTGATATCCAGAATGCATCCTTGCATCACAGTATCTAACATATCACTGAACTCCTCTGCTGGGTCTGACACAGCAGTGCCTGGTTTACTGCTCAACTGATTTCAAGGTGGTGAGCATGGTCTCAGCAAAGGGGATTCAGTGTCTACAACCACAGGAGTACTTTCCAGGTGCCAGCAGTAGACTTAGATGGTAGCTCCATTATTACTTCCCCAGGGACATCTTCCTGATCTCCTTATCAGTTCAAATTGCCCTATTATAGGCTCTCATAACCACATGCTCTCCTTATACATTTATTTGTGTGATTTCTTCGTATGTCTCTCTTGTTAGACTGAAAATTCCACAAAGATGGGAATTAGAGCCTTTTTATTCTTTCACTTCCTTCCTTTACATTTTTATTTACCATTTTATCTCCAATGCCTAACCCAGTGCAAGGCACATGGTAGGGTTTAGCAAACGGTTGTTGAATAAACAAATTGATAAAGATTGCTCAAGGCATTCCAATTTAGGTAATAGAGCAGTTTGCATTGAACTAATTATTCCAGAGGAAAGAAGGAAAAAATATGGACACAATGTAAGGAAAAAAAAATCTAGAGGAATCAAAGACTCCCAAGAAATAGGCATAAACCAGTAAAGATTTGATTCTTGGAAAAAGGAGCTACACAGTGTGAGATCCACATGTAGTTTTCCCTTGAGAATACTCTAATCGTTATGGAGTCTGACAGCTAGGGCTCAAGCTACAGTCTTTGGGGCCTGAGGAATCAGAAGACAAGAGTTTTTTGATTCTCAGAGATCTTGGGACGTTGAGAAGGAAAATTCTAAGAATGGAGCCACAGAGAAGAAGCTCCAAAAACCCACATATGAATTCCTTTCTAATTTTAGCCTGAATCCTTAACTATACACATTTGGATGTGACTCAATGGAGCCCAGAGGCAATATTAACAGCTTGAAGAATGGAAGAGCAAAGCAGAGATTTAATCCACAGCCCACCAAAGAGATACAAGAGGACGAAGTTAGGATGCCTCCTTGGGAGAGGGGCTTGGTAAATATCTTTTTCTTTCCATTGAAACTCTAGAGAGACCATAATTTGGAAATAAAGACTCTGAGAACTAAGAGATTTTCTTTAGGACTGAGGGAAAAACTGACAAAGCACCACCCTAGCAAAGCCTAAAGCTAAGCTGCTGCAGGATCAAGGTGATCTGTGAATAACACATTCAACTGCTAGAATGAAAAAGCAACACTGTTCCAAATGAGCTAACAAAATTCAGAATCTCTTCAACATATTAATAATGATGCCCAACATCCAGTTTAAAAAATCACTACATGTGTCAAAACACAGGACACTGTGACCCTTGGTCACAGTGAAAACAGTCAATAAAAGTAGACCCAAAAATGTTCAGAAGTTGGAAGCAGCAGGCAATCATTTAAAAAGAACCAAGGCATTCTGGGAAAAAAGGGCAATGTAGGAGACCCCAGCTTCCCTGGCCCCCCACAAAGATCAATGACTAGACAGCTATCTGTGAACAAATGCAGCTCCAGGAGATCCTTAGATTTCACTTAGGAAGTTTTAGCAATACTGTGGAACAAAAAAAAACCTGAGAATAAAGAAATGGAAGGCAACTTCATTTTGCTGGCATCGTCCCATCCATTAAGCTGGCATTGTTCAGCTCCAAGAAGGAACTTCACAGCTAGTAAGAGTTCCTCTCACCAGGAAAGGAAGAGAGGGGTGAGCAACCAGCTTTTCTAGCCTTTTCTGGCACTGTGTGAAGGTCCAGCTCGGTTTCACCGTACCCAGATCAGCAAAGAAAACTGGCTAGGAACAAGGAAGAAAAGCAGAGGCTATTATCAGCAAACACACAGCGGGAGTGATTGTGGTTCACAGAGACCTTTCCTACAGACAAATTCAGCACCTTCTATTACTGCCCAAGTCATGGTGGCTGAGCAGATCTTGCCAGCTGCCCCACTAATGCCAGCTGCACATCAGCCCCTCCCTGCTCCCTTCCCAGCCCCTACTCCTCTACCCCCTATCCAAGGTCTTTGTAGCAGCACAAGTGTAAAACATCACCCACCTGTGTTTCCCTCTCCCCACCAGAGTCTGGGATCTATGCTCACAGCCAGCTCAGGCTTCTGCAGCTGTGTGAATGTAAGACACAAGCCTAGGCACCCTCAGTTGATGCCCACCAGTGTACCTGCCCTCAGGGTTAGCCCCTCTAGCTGTTTACCTGTATGCCACCAGTGTGACACCTGTCATTGACCTCTACTGCAGCATGCACACACAGAGTGAATACATCAACATCCAGGGCCCCTGCAGCTGCTTATGGGCACAGATCAGGCCCTGCCTTCTGTCACTAGCTGTCACCATCACACTCACCTTTAGATAGGCCCTCCAGTTATGCACCTGCATGCCCCCTAGCCTGTCCTCTATCACTAGTTTCCACTGCAATATGCATATGCAGGGGTAGAGTGTGAAGTCATAGGAGAGCACACTGACATCCAGGTCCTCCATAGAGACCAGTAAGCCCATAGTTGGCCCAGCTTTTGCTACCGTCCCTGGCCCCTGTCATTAAGAGTGTATCTGCTAGTGACCTCTGCCATTACTATTGGCACCTGCAGTTGAGTGTGTGCAAAACACTGGCTTTGGCTACCATCACTGCCTGCCCTGGTCCCTAGTCACTGATCCTAGGGGCTCCCAGAAGCTCAATAGCCATTGCAGCCACCATGGATCTCCCCACCCCAAAGTGCTCACCAAGGACCACACAGTTATCAATACTGTGTACCCTGGTGGAGTCCATTTCTTTGGACATCCAGTAATTGCACAACCAAGAATTCAAAATAATTGTTCTACAGAAGGTAGGAGTGCTACAAGAGAACAGAGAAAAAAAATCTAATGATATGAGAACAAGACAAGAACAAAATGAGAATCTCAACAAAGATATAGAAAACAAAAAAGAAACAAATAGAAATTTTGTAGCTGAATAATATAAGGATTTAACTGAGGAATTCAATAGAGAGCCTTGAACAAGCAGAGAGAATCAGTGAGCTAGAAGACACATCAATTGAAATTATACAATTACAAGAGAAAAAAGAAAAAAGAATGAAAAGGAATGGAGAAAGTCTATGGGGTTTATGGGACGCCACCAAGAGAAATAATATACACATTTTTAGAGTCCCAGAAGGAGAAGAAAGGAAGAAAAGAGTAGAAAGCTTATTTAAAGAAATAATGGCTGAAAACATCTAAGACACAGGGAGAGACTTGGACATCCAAGTTCATGGAGCTAACAGGTCACCTCAAAATTTCAATCTAAACTGTTATTTTCCAAGACACATAATTTAAAATTTGTCTAAAGCCAAACACAAAGAGTGAATTTTAAAAACAGCAAGGGAAAAAAATTCTCTCATACAAAGGAACCCTCTTAAAGCCGTCAGCAGTGTTTTTAGCAGAGAACTTGCAGGTCAGGAGAGAATGGGATGATATATTCAAAGTGCTAGGAGAAGAAAACTGCCAACAAAGAAGACTTTACCCCCCAAAGTTGTCCTTCAGATGGAAAGCAAAATAAAGACTGTCCCTAGTAAGCAAAAACTGAGGGAATTCAACAAAATTCTGATGGCATTTTTCACAGAAACAGAAAAGGCCATGGTAAAATTCTTATGGAGACACAAAAACCCCAAATAGCCACAGCAATCCTGAGAAAGAAGAACAAAGCTGGAGGCATCACACTTGCAGATTTCAAACTATATTAGAAAGCTATATTAATCAGAACAATGTGGTGCTGGCATGAAAATAGACTTCTAGACCCATGGAACAAAACTGAAAGCCTAGAAAGAAGCCCCCACATATACAGTCAATTAATATTTGACAAGAGAGCCAAGAGTACTCAATAGGGAAAGGATAGTCTCTTCAATAAATGGTGATGGGAAACTGTGTAACCATATGAAGAATGAAGTTGGCCTCCTATCTTACACTCTCAAAACTGAATTTGAAGTGGATTAAAGACTTAAATTTAAGACCTGAATCCATAAAACTATTAGAAGAAAACAGGGAAAAATCTCCTTGACATTGGTGTCAGCAGTGGTTTCCTGGATATGATAGCGAAAGAACAAGCAATAAAAACAAAAATAAATAAATGGGACTAAATCAAACCAAAAATCTTCTGCACAGCATAATAAACAATCAACACAATAAAAACACAACCTAAGGAATAGGAGAATCTATGTGCAAATCATAACATCAGGGGTTACTCTCCAAAATATGTGAAGATCTCAGCACAAGTCAATAACAAAAAACTAAGAACCTGGTTAAAAAATAAGTAGAGGAACTGACTAGACAGTTTTCCAAAGAACACACACAAATAGCCAAGAAGTACATGAAATAGTGCTAAACATGATAAATCATCAGACAAATGCAAATCAAAACTACAATGAGATACCACATCACACAAGTTAGAATGGCTATCATCCAAAAGATAAGAAGTGTTGGTGAGGATGAGCAGAAAATGGAACTCTAGTGCACTGTTGCTAGGAATGCAAATTGGCATAGCTGCTATGGAAAACAATATGGAAGTTCCTCAAAAAATTAAAAACATAAGTACCATATGACCCAGCAACCCCACTTCTGGGTATATATCCAAAGAAGTCGAAATCAGGATCATATAGAGATATCTGCACTCACATGTTCACTGCAGCATTACTCACAATAGCCAAGATATGGAAACAACCTAAGTGAATGGATAAAGAAGATGTGATTATATATAATCACATATATATATATGTGCATATGTAATTTATATACACACACACAAGGGAATATTATTCAGCTGTGAGAAAGAAGGGAATTTCTGCCATTTGCAACAACTTGGGCGGACCTTGAGGGCATTATGCTAAGTGAAATAAGTCAAAGAGACAAAGACAAAACACTCTATGATATCACTTATATGTGGAATCTAAAAAAGACAAACTTGGAGACACAGAGAGTGAAGTGGTAGTTACCAGGGTTTGGGTATAATGGGGAGATATTGGTCAAAGGGTACAAACTTCTAGTTATAAGATCAACAAGCTTGGGGGACTAGCCCAGTGGCGCAGCAGTTAAGTTCACACATTATGCTTCAGTGGCCCAGGCTTCGCTGGTTCAGATCCTGGGTGTGGACCTATACACTGCTTGACAAGCCATGCTGTGGCAGGTGTCCCACATATAAAGTAGAGGAAGATGGGCATGGATATTAGCTCAGGGCCAGTCTTCCTCAGCAAAAAAACAGGAGGATTGGCTGCAGATGTGAGCTCAGGGCTAATGTTCCTCAAAAAAAAAAAGAAGATTAATAAGCTTGGGGATCTAATGGGACAGCCTGGTCATTATAGCTAATACTACTGTATCATATATTTGAGTATTATCAAGAAAGTGGATCTTAAATGTTCTCATCACAAAAAGGAAATGGTAAGTATGCGACAGATGGAGGTGGTAGCTAATACTATGGTGGTAATCATTTGGCAAGTTATAAATATATCAAATTAACATGTTCTATACCTTAAACTTATACAGGGTTACCTGTCAATTACATATCAATAAAGCTGGAAAAAAAGCATCTGCACTTTATTAAAAAATTCAATAATCAATATGAAAATGTTAGAGATAGATATAATAAAGAAATAGATAATTTCAAAAGAGATACGAAAACTTAAAAAACGAAAGGAATTAAGCAATGATCTTAAATAGGTAAGTACAATAGCTAGAATTTAAAAAGAATCATTGGATGGGATTAAATGAAGACTGGGTTCCACAAAAGAAAGCATTTATAAAGTAGAGACACATTAATAGTACTCATCCAGGCTAAGAACAGAGGAGGAGAAAAAGGATGGGGAAAAGCAACAATAAACAAACCTGTAATTATGTCTAAAAACCAGAGGCCGGAAGACAAAGGAAGGACATGGTAAAGTGTCAGGGGGTGATGTGTAGAGAAGGACTTTTATTATGTAGATTGATGTACCAAATGTGAAAATACCTTTTTAAAAATGAAGAAAACAATAAATACATTTTTTCAGATAAATGAAAGCTGAGAAAATATCTCCAGGCTCACACTATGAGAAATGCTTTAGGCTGCAGGCCCGGTGGCACAGTGGTTCAGTTCTCATGCTCTGCTTCGGTGGCTCAGGGCTCACTGTTTCAGATCTGGGGCACAGACCTACTCACTGCTTGTTGAGCCATGCTGTGGCAGGCGTCCCACGTATAAAGTAGAGGAGGATGGGCACAGATGTTAGCTCAGGGCCAATCTTCCTCAGCAAAAAGAGAAGGATTGGCAGTGGATGTTAACTCAGGGCTAATCTTGCTCAAAAAAAAAAAAAAAAGAGAGAGAGAGAAAGAAATGCTTTAGGAAGTTCTTCAGGTTGAATGTAAATAATACCACAAGAACAGCTAAATCTAAGGGGAGGAAGAAAGAGCACCAGAAATAGTAAATGAAAAGCTATATTCTCTTTTCTCAAATTTTATAGGACATAATCGACTATTGAGAGCAAAAATAATGACAAAGTTGAGGTTGATAATAAAGTAGAGGTAAAATATGTGATGATAGCACCAAGACAGGACAGGAACATACTATTTTAGGCTCTTACATTATATATAAAGTGATATAATGTTAATTCAAATTGGGCTTAGGTAAGCTATGGATGCATATTATCATTAGTTGAATAATAAAAAATGAACAATCAAAGAAAAATGAAAAAAAACAATAGAGAAGATAGATAAAAAAAAATCCAAAACTTGATTAACCCAAGAGACGACAGGAAAGGAGGAACAAAAGAACTGAGAACTGAGAATGCAAATGAACAATAAATAGCACACTGCTCTAATTAACCCAAACTATATCCATACTTATGTCAAACGCAAATGAACTACACATTCCAACTTAAAGACAAGATTGTCACACTGGATATAAAAGAAGAACCAAGTACACGTTGTTTTTAAGAGGCACGCTGTAAAGACACGGATTAGTTGAAAGCAAAAAGGTAGAAAAATGATGAAGAGAGCCTTGATGCCCTATGTGGGTATACATATGAGGAAGCTCATATTGCCTATCAGGCAAAGTAGACTGCAAGACAGGGAGTATTGTCATAGATAAAGAGCTTTATTTCATCCCAATTTGAGCAAGCTGACATGTGTAGAACACATACCCAGCAACTGCAGGATGCAGATTCTTTCCCAGTGCATATGGGGTATTCATAAAGATAGACCAAACGCTGGCCCTTAAAAGAAGTCTCAGTAACTGTCAACTGGTTGGAATCATACAGAGTATATTCTCTGACAGGAGCAGAATAACATTTGAAATAATAAAATAATAAATCTGGAAAACTCAAAATATTTGTAAATTAGTAGACATCACAAGGGGGAGTTAAAAAGATATTTTGAAATAAATGGTAAGGAAAGCACAACATACCAAAATCTGTGATCGGTGACTAAAGAAATATTTAGAAATGAAAGCATAGCTTTAAATGGTTATATTAGAGAAGGAGATAGGCTTAAAAATCTATGATCTAAGCTTCCACCATAGGAAGTAAAAGTACAAATTAATCACAAAGAAAGTTAAAATCAGGAAATACTGAAGATGAGTTCAGAAATCATGACATAGAAAACAGACTAATAGTGACCAATGCTGACCAAAAGAGAAAGTCAACAAGGCCATGGTTTGTTCTCTAAAAGGGCTCCTAGACTGCTAAGGAAAGAAAAGAAAATATAAATTACTAACATTAGTATAATAGAGGAGCAATCAGTACTGTGTCGGTGGTCCCCAGACTACTCAGGTTTGATGATTTGCTTGGAGGACTCATAAGACTCAGCATATAGACATACTCATGGCTAAGATTTTTTATAGCTAAAGGATACAAAGCAAAGTCAGCAAAAGGAAAAGATTCACAGGGTGAAGTCCAGAGGAAACCAGACACAAGCTTTCAAGAGTCTCTTGTGCTCTCAGTGGAGTCACATAAGACATTCTTAGTTCCCCCACAATGAGTAATGACCACACATGTGAAATGTCTAAGGAGCTCATTAGAGACTCAGTGTCCAGGGTTTTATTGGGGGCTGGTCATGCATGCAGCCTTTGTCTAGTATATACCAAAATTTCACATTCCCAGAAGGAAAGCAGGATTTAGCACACACCATATTGCTTGTACGCTTTGGGCATAGTGAGCCACTCCCTTCAGGACAGTGAGGTCCCTCTTGAAATCCAAGATTCCAGATGCCAGCCAAGGGCCAACCTTGAAAGCGCTCCTTTCAAATGACAGCTGTCAGACCTGCTGCGTTGACTCTTTTATGAACACTAGGTTCCCTACAAATACTACAAGACTGACAACATTATGCCAGTATCAGAATGATAGAGGAGAAATAACTACAGATCCCATAAATATTACAAATCTAACAACGCTGTGCCAATATATTTGTCAAGTGAAACAAAATGGCAGATTTCTTGGAAGTGACAATATACCAAAACTAAGACAAGAAAAATTATGAATAGTAGTATATCTTTTAAAGAAATCAAATTAGGAAAAATCTACTGACAAGAAAACTCTAGATCCATATGGTTGCTCCTGTAAATTCCATAAAAGATTTAAGGAATAAACAAACTAATCTCACACAAACTCTTTTAGAAAATAGAGGTTAAGGGGCCGGCCCTGTGGCTGAGTGGTTAAGTTCATGTGCTCTGCTTTGGCGGTCCAGGGTTTCACTGGTTGGGATCCTGGGTGTGGACACAGCACTGCTCATCAAGCCATGCTGAGGCAGCGTCCCACTTAGTAGAACCAGAAGGACCTGCAACTAGAATATACAACTATGTAGTGGGGGGCTTTGGGGAGAAGAAGAAGGAAAAAAAAAGAAGATTGGCAACAGATGTTAGCTCAGGTGCCAATCTTTAATAGAAAAAGAAAACAGAGGATTAGGGAAGGCAGCTGAGCTATTTCAAGAGATCAATATTACTCTGATACCAAAACCTGACAAGCATATTATTTGTAAATAAAATTAAAGTCCAATATCCCTCATGATTACAAATGCAAAAGTCCTTAAAAGTATGTTAGAAACATTAATTCAGAAATATATAAAGGGGGTAATGCATCATTGGGATTTATTCCAGGAAGCCAAGATTGATAGAGTTGGCCATGCAAAAACCAATGTAATTTACCACATTAACAAAATCAAAGAAAAAAATTACATGATTACCTTAATAGATGCAGAAAAAAGCATTTGACAAAATTCAGTGCCCATGGGTGTTCATGAAGAGAAAAAAAAAAGAAAACTCTCAGGAGTCTAAGAATAGGAGGAAATGTTTTCAAGCTAATAAAAGACATCCGTGAAAAACCAATAGCCAACATTGTACTTTAGGTGAAATATTGGATGTCTTCTACCTGAGACTGGGGACAAGACATGGATGTCTGTTCTTACCACTTCAACTCAACGTTGTACTGCATATTTTAGCTAGTGCACTAACACATGAAAAATAGAATGCATAAGATTAGAAAGAAATCATATCTTTATTCACAGATGACATGATTGTTTACAAAGAAACATGTAAGGCATCTAAAAAACACCTGCTAAAGTTAATGTCAATCTAGCAAGGTCATAACACACAGATAAACATTAAGAAATCAGTTCTATTTCTATAGATGAGATTGGTGGCTAGTCTCTAAAATAGTTCCCGGTGACCCTTGCCTCCCACTATCCGTGCCCTGTGTAGTCCCCACAGACATTGAATCAGGGCTGCCTTAATGAACAATAGAACAAGGGAAAAGTAACAACGCGTGACTTCTGAGACTGGGTCACAAAAGGCATTGCAGCTTTAGCCTTGGTCTTTGGATCACTCATTGTGGAGGAAGCCAGCTACCCCAAAGTAAGGACGGTCTAGCAACCCCAGGGAGAGCTCACATGGGGAATGTGATCAGCACCAAATTGCCAACCACATGAGCAAGCTAATTTGTGAGGGAATCAGCTAGTTGAACCCTTCAGATGACTGGAACCGTATTTGACTTTTCAGTGCAACCTTAGGAGAAAAGGGATTGCTAATTGATAAGTGGATTCTCAGTTGATAATCCACTAATTGATAAGTGGATTCTAAAACTTATATGTAAATGCAAAAGACCTGGAATAGCCAAAACTATCTTGATAAAGAAGATAGAGGACTTATAGTACCTGATTTTAAGATTTAATGAAAAGTTTCAGTAATGAAGATTGCATGGTTGTATTGTGAAGATAGACAAATAAATCAATTGGAACAGACTGGAGAGCCCACAAATAAACTCACATCTACAGGTGTCAAGGCAATTCAACAGGGAAATACTGTTGGAAGATGTTTCTAAGGACGCTAAAAAAAAAAAAAAAATGTGTTGGATCAACTGGATGCCTGTCTGAGAAAAAAGAGGGCTCTCACCGCTTACGTCATTCATTCACAAAAATTATTGGAGATGGATCATATGCCTAAGCATAAAAGCTAAAACCAGACAACTTCTAGAAGAAACATAAAAAGATATCTTCATGCCCTAAGGTAGATGAAAATTTCTTAGATAGGACTCAAACGGCACTAATCATAAAGGAAAAAATAAATAAAATGGACTGTAGTAAAATTAAAATCTTCTGCTCTTGTAAAAACACCATCAAAAAAGTCACTGACTGGGAAAAATATTTGCAGAAAACTTTTATCCAGAATATACAAAGAAGTCCTACAGTTCAATAAGAAAACAACAAATAACTTGATAAGTGGACAAATGCCTTGCAAAAGAAGATATGCACTTAGCCAATAAATATATGAGAAGATGCATCACACAATTAGTCATCCGGGAAGTGCAAATCAAAACCGCCAGGAGTTATCACGTTACAGACGGACATCAGAATGGCTAAAATTAAAAAGACTGACAATACCAAGGGTTGGTAAGGATGAAGAACATCCTGGAATTCTCTTATATTGCTGCTGGGAATGTAAAATGGTTCAACTAAGTTGAGCAACAATGTGATTCTCATAAAGCTAAAAATACGCCTACCCTATGACTCAGAACTCCCACTCTTAGATATTTACCCAAGTGAAATGAACATATATTTCCACAAAAAGATTCGTACAAGACTGTTCACAATAGCTTTACTCATAATAGCCAAAACTGTTACCAGTCCCAACGTCCATCTACAGGTAAATGGCTAAACTGTGAAATTTGTTTAGTGGAATACTACTCAGTAATAAAATGACACCAACTTCGACTGCACACAACAGCAGAGACAAATCTTAAAAGCGTTCTTTTGGGTGAAAGAAACGAGACATAAAATACATACATAACGTCTGATTCCATTTATATGAATCTCTAGACGCGGCAAAGCCAACCTGTGATGATGGAAATCGGAACAGCGATTGCCCCTAGAAGGGAAATGGGGTGGGTCTCGGCTGAGAAGGGCATTGGCTGAAAACATTCTGGCTGATGGAAATGCTCCATATTTTAATTGGGGTGGTGGTAACCTGGGTAAGACATTTGTCAAAACTCAATCAGCTGTACACTTACGATCTGATAATTTTGTTGTATGTAAATAATAATTCAGTTAGAAAAACTAAAAACCAAAAACAATGTTTATCCCTCTGGGGTCAGATTAGCTAAGGGACAAGCTGGATCAGATTCTAGAAGTCAGGATTCTGGATTCGAAATCCCGTGCTTGTTCTTTTTCATCGAAGGTCTCCTGAGAAGCCTTCGCCTTGGGAAGGGGCAGCCTGTGGCTTTGCTCAGTGTCTCCTCAGCCCTCTCTCTGGCCCTGGGGCTCCGACAGCCCATCCCGCTGACATCTGAGTGCCTTTCTCTGCTTCTGACTCCACACCAGGTTCTTTGATGACAGCTTCCCCACCGGAACAATCTCCATCCTGATGCCCATGAGCGCTCGCAAATTTGCGGCTGATTTCTCCCAGGGGAACTATCTCCACTTAAAGTCAGAGCCACCAAGGGGCATCTCAAAAGCATTTGTAGAGCTGACAGCCGTGTTTTCATTCCCAGGGTCACTTTCCCACCATCACCAAGCCTGCCTCGTTGTTGTGCTTGTACAGCGAATTCAGCCAAACAGGCACACTTTCCTTAAATACTTCTGTGTCTGTTCGGTGATCCGGGACCTCAGCAACAGGAGGGCTTGTTGTCCCGAGCTTCTTGCGCTCCAGCGTAGGGACAGAAGTGGCATGCTCTTGCAACCTGAATCCCCATCAGCCGCATTGGGGCACGAGGACTTTATTTCCTCGTGACAGATCCCTTAGGCAGACAGTCGCCTCCACGAGTGAGCCTTTCCTCCTTCACAAACAATTACTAATGATATTTTCTCTCTGGACTGACACCGGCCTTATTAGGAACCTGTTCCCCTCAGCAGCGGCTCCTGAGAAGGGCTGGTAGCCTCCAGCCCGCCCCAGGGCAAGCTGAACCCAAGAGAGGAATGACTCAGAGAGGCAGTTCAGAAAACCGCAATGGAGACTCAGAGACTTCTGAATGCTTCTGTCCCTGAGGACACCTTATGACCCCTGGATATTTTCAGAGTCACCCGATTTGATTTTATTTTTGGATTTTGCTAGCCTTTGTATCATGGAATACAACAAGCTTTCTGGCCTTAGGCACATGTGCTTTGCATTTTGGCGAGCTCCCTCCTATAGGCAGATGCATTCACGTACAGGCTGGGGGCAGTTTGCAACTCTGAAAACAAACTCTGGAGAAGGCTCACGTGCATTCCTTTTGTTGGCTCTTTGCTGATCAATGGAGAAGGACAGGGACCCATGGCAGCTGCCTGTGTTTGAGGCAAGAGCTTGTGAGGACAGGAAATGCCACCTGGAGTTTGCATGAGAAGAACACTGAGCAGGGGGAGTTGAAAGACATCTTATTATAATTTGAGAAACAGTCCAGCCGACGCGCCCCCAGACAGTCTGCTACCAGGAAACCTCGCGGCATTCTGGGAACCTGATTTCCTGGAACTTTTCCCACGCTAGCAGCTCCAGTCCAGCCTGTGGCCATGGGAAGACATTAATTGTGTGGCTTCCGGCATAAAGGACACGTATTTCCAATTCTGACCTCCAGGTGGGGTTCCAAACCTGGGCTGATCTGGAGTCCTTGTGCCCAATGCTACTGACCAGCACGCCCCCAGATCCATCTACTACCTGCCCTCAGCACGTGGCTTTAGTGGTCCTTGCCTGCTGGCCACAGGCCTGGCTGCTAAGTGCCAGCCATGACCAGAGAGGGGAACAGAATGGCTGGTGAGACTAGAACAGATTTTCCATCTTTAGAGAATGAAGCAGGAAGGCATAGTGGTCAGCCACCGGGCAATACAGAGAAGTGTCAAAAATAAAGTACAACCTCAGGGGTTAGACAGTGTGCCTTTAAATCCCAAGTCTGGCTCTTTTTTGTTTTGTTTTTTTTTTTGGTGAGGAAAATTGACCCAGAGCTAACATCTGTTACCAATCTTCCTCTTTTTGCTTGAGGAAGAATTTTGTTGCTGTGTTAACATCTGTGCCAATCTTCCTCTATTTTGTATATGGGACACCACCACAGCATGGCTCGATGAGCAGTGTGTAGGTCTGAGCCCAGGATCCAAAACTGTGAACCCCGGGCTGACAAAGAGGAGCATGGGAACTTAACCACTATGCCACCAGGCCAGCCCCCACAGGTCTGCCTCTTGCTAGCTGTGTGGCTTTGGGAAAAATTATTGACTTCTCTGAGCCTATCGTTTCTCTGTGAACTGGGGAAAATATATCTTATACGGTTGCTGTGACAATCCAAGTAGATAATAAATATAACAAAATTCTCAGCTCTGGGCAGCTTGGCACAGAGTAGCCATGAATAAGTGAAAATTTTGGTTTAACAAATTTAATTTAGAATCATTATACTCGAGTTTGAGACCAGCTTTGGTCATTTAACAGCTAAGCTACCTTGGGCTACCAATGCCGAATCATTCAAACTTCATTTTCCTTCCTCACAAGACAAAGAAATTCATGCCTAACTCATGGAACTGTTACACCTCCGAGGAGCCTTCCCTGATCCCCCGCCAGGAGGGGTACAGCTTCTCAGACTTTGCTGTGCTCCTGTCAAAGCCCAGCTTCTGATTCAACATGTCTGTGATGAGGCTGAGATTCTGCATTTCTAACAAGCATCCAGGTGATGCTGATGTCACGGGGCCATGGACCACACTTTGAGCAGCAAAGATGGATCCCCTTTCTCGGGGCTGTGCATGTGCATGTGCGTGCATGTGTGTGTCTCCTATGCGTCTGGGCACACCCACAGGACAGGGTCCATATCTGACTATCTTTTCTCTGTTTTTCAAAGTGGGTCCACCACTGTCCAGGGCTCGAGACAACATTCACAGGTAGGAGGTTCCAGCTGCTTTCCTCATTTACCTTGAGAGCCTTTGAATCAAGTCACCACTGTGACCTGGGGGAAGAAACTCAGCGACGTCTGCTGGGGAACCTCATTGTTCCATGTGGTATCTCCTCCACTTCTAATCATTCTCAGAATCCGGAGTCCCTAGGACGGCCTCACCCATAGATGGAGCTTTCTCCTTACCACCCACCCCCCACCCCATATTGGCTTTGAGAATTCAGTCCTGCTCTTTGTGCCCAGCATCCAGTGTCCCTACATCCTGGTGCCTGATACACTCTGCTCATGGACCCGTGACCAATCTCCTGGATGGAGAATAGTCCCCCATTTGACTGCTCAGGGTTGATCCTCATGTCTCCCTTGCTGTATCAGTGACCCTTGGGCTAGGGCTCTGACCTAGCCTCCGTGCCCTGTGGAAGCTGCGTCTGACCCCTGTGTTGGACTGCTGTCTCACCTGCAGAACCCCAACTCCGTCCTGGCACAGCAGTGTCAGGCTGGCAGGACTCCCCTTCAAAATGATCACATGATATGGCTCAGTGTGTGGAGTTCCAAACCAGAGAGTCACCAAGTTGTTGACAAAATGGTTGGAATGGGGGAAGAACTGATGCTTTTTAAGGAAGAGGAAGAATGAAGAGAAAAGCTCTTTTTAAGGCTTACCGAGGTGCTCAAAGTATTTAGGGGTAGATATGGGAGAGGGCATTGTGAAAGTCAGAAAGCTTTCAAACACTGTGCCTGTCCAAGGCCTCTTCCAAGGCTCTGACAGCCCCACCACACCCCCTCCCACCCCATACACACATTCACACACACACACGCACTCACAGACACACACCAGTAACAGGTTCAGTCTGTTTCACAGAGCCCTCGCTCCTCAGGACCTGGCAGGACTCCTGTTGGTTTCTATTTTGTTTCTCTTCTTCTCCGTCCCCCTCCCTCTGTGCCCTTCCTTCTCAGCCTCTGTCTTGCTCCGCTCTCCCTGTCACACTCTCTTTCTCTCCCATCATCCTGTTTGTTTCTCTCCTTCAGTGCCTTTATCATAGTTCCACCCCTTTCCCTGGTTCCCTTTCTCCCTTGGGCTCATTCTCCCTTGTTCCATCTCCCAGCATCTCTGAACTTCTCCATCTTTCCGTCTCTCTCCAGGTTTGGGGAATATTTCCCATCATCGCATACCCAGACCAAAATGGAGGAGGAGAGCAGGGAACGGGCCAGCTCTTTTCCTCTTCCAGAGCCTGACAATCTGGCCTCACATCCCAACACTGGCCATGCTTTGAGCTGACCCAGCATGCCTTTCGGCCTTTTGGAAGGAGAGGAGCAGGGAGGTCCTGCCTGAGCAGTGTCCCCTCTGCATTATCCAGCGGGCAGAGTGTGTATTAGACAGAGCCCATCAGTGATGCAGACAGCTAAGAGGACACACACACTCTTTTCAGGTATCAGTTTCCAAACCTCATTATAAATGCATCCTCCCCAGCTTCTGTTATCCCTTCCGAGAGAGAATCAGTTGCTTCACTGTCATGATCTGTACTGAGGGGTTCTCTGGAAGGTGGGCTTGTTTCTGCTTTCCTCACCTTTTTCAAACAACTTATAACGACCTTAATTTATCTTTGTAGTAAGAAAAAACGTTATGAAATAAATTCAAGAAGTGTGTTGAGCTTAGTTATCCCTTGGGTCTGCCTCTCTGGTAATCATATTCTACGACAGTTCCTGATTTTGCCAACTCAAAAACAAGAACATACACGCATGGACAAATGTGGATTTCCACATCTAGGAAAGTCATTCTATATAGAGAAGGCCACTGCCTCTCTTTTGGGCTTAGCAGGAAGAATCTAATGTTTGTAATCAATATTTCAGAACTATTTCAAAGCAAGAATGACTTAATTAGTGGGTGATTGTCACCTGCCCGAGCAACCATTTGGCCACTCTCAGCTTCTCTCCCAAGAAGTTGCTCCATCAGGCATGGCAGAGCATTTAAGTTGTCCAACTGTGCCCAGCGAAACGCCCAAAATCCTGTGGATTCTGCAGGTGACAGCAAGAATATCAAAGATGCCGTGCATACAAGAAGCCCTACCTTTGTTTCTTGAATCATTTAGGAGAGGGAGGCAATGTCTACAGCACTTGCGGACACTTTTTCTTATATCCTTCTTTATAGCATCACAAAAAACAAATGCCCAGTCTAATTCTATCTGCCTGCCCTCACTGTCTATTACATTATCCCACAATTAGCACGACGATGGGGGATCAAGCTGGGTGGAATGATATTGCTGTGAGTGACCTATTATTATCTGCAGATTACATTTTACATGGAAATTAAACGAATTCTCTCAGAGCTCTGAGGCCAGGGAGAGGAGAAAATGCCTCATTGTTCAGTTCCGTGAGCTGGAGAGACTGCACGTGGTGATAAAGAGACCTATGTTTGTGCAAACAAGGCGTGGGCTTGCAGTTTGAAAGAAGTATTTGTTACACCAGAGCTTGAAATAGGAAATATGTGTGGGCAGAAACAACGGAGATGAAAGGGAGAAAACTAATTATTACTACCACTGCGTGTGCGTACCAGGGTATTTATATCATGTGTTAAACTTCTTATGTTGGGAAAATGTTTGTCATATGAGTGAGGATGGAACTTTATCTTGAGAGAGGGTCTTCTAAGGCTTTGACACTTTTAGCTCAGTGAGGCTTTTTTTTTCCTTGAAATTACCAGCTGCACCTGTTTCTCTCCACGTGTCTTGATGTGCAATGAACATCATCTTCTCTCTCTCTCTTTCTCATACTTTTTCTTCTTTTAATAAGTGTGTCTTCTATTTTTCTTTCTCACGCATATGGCAGTTATCAATATTAAGTAAAGAATGAGAGGGAAAATAATACCACCTGAAGTCACAGTGGCTGGGGGAGACCACATTGTACCTGAGAAATCTATAAAAGGTCAGAGACTCATAGAGACCCTAACTTGGTTGGGACAAGATATGCTCAACCAAGTTTTCTGAAATCTGGAGAAAGGACTGGAGTAACCTCATTCTGTTGGGGGAAGGAGTTGAGTTCTGACTCAATGATCGCCTTTTCTCAACTGTAAAAGGAGATGGAGAAGTTTGCATCAAGTCTCTCAAAGGTCCCTTCCAGTTCTGATATTCACCCGTGAAGGATTAGTATCTTGACTCATTCTTCTGGCAAATATTTATGAAGTCACTTACCATTAACAAGGCATTGTGCTGAGTGTTGGAGATTAAATTTGGGGGCAATACATACAACTAGGCAGCTAAATCGTAAACAAGCCATTTCTACCATGCACCCGATAAACCACCCCCTTCCCATTTTGAGGGGCCTTGTTCTCAAGAGTATAAAGTCTATGAATATCTCTTCATGCCTATGAACCTTGTGGCTAAGAGAGGAGCAGAAGAATTGTGACCGGAAACTCAACTCCAAGTCATTAGCAAGAGGGCTTAGTGGCTCTGGAACTGCCTGCATCTTAGCCATTCGAGCTTTTGGGGGGTGAGGGTCATCTATATGTGTGTGGATAATGACTGGTAAAAACCAAATTCTTGAGCTCACCTTTTTAGTCCAGTGGTGTCACAGACACACTGAGTAATTTGTGGTTAGTAGTTTTTTTTTCCTTTTGGATTTTCCAGTACATAATGCATCATGAGCAATATAAGAAATGAGGATTAGAAAGAGAAGTATAAGAAAACCTTCCCCATCCACTGTGAAAATGATGCTGATAATGTGCATTTTGGCCGTTGGGAGATTTAATCTTTTTAGGAAATTTCTGGAATGCTGTACTAAATGTTCAAGGAAGAATAATGCAGTTGTTTTTCAAATCTGTGCATATTGGAATCACCAATGAAAATTGCGAAGTATTAAAATTCTGGGAACCACCCTCCTGTCCACTCAGTCTGATTCAGTCGGTCTGGGCTGAGGTAGACAATGTGTGTTAACAAACTCTCCATGTGATCCTGCGAGCGATCTTTGGCCAGGCTGAGAGAAATACTGGTATGGAGGGAAGTACTAAAATTCTGCCCATATTAGTTGAGTTATATATATGCAAGGTCCTAAAACATTTCCCATTGAAATCCCATAGGAGAGAATGGCCATGAACAATGAAAGTTAATTGATACAAAGCACCTATGTCAATCTTGACTTACACTGTGTGCTTAATAATAACTACTCTTATTACCTCCACTCCAGTGAACAGGGTGGAGATGTTGGGCTGTAGATGTCACTCACTGACAGTTTCCAGGCATAACATATAACAGCAGAAACGTATGGAGTCTGGAGTTTCAAATCAAAATGTTAACCCAAGGGGTCGAGACATGGAACTAGAATAGTGCTTCTAACAGACAAGCTGGGGGAGAGGATCAGCAATGCTGATAGAAGACGGTGTGGAGAAACTCCAAAAGCAAAAAACTGTAGTGGCCCTTTATAAGATCCCAGTGTGATCTTGGGCTCGCCTGTTGGGCTCACTTAAAGAGGTCAGAAAAGGGTAACCACAAATTTTGTGTTGGCTGCAAAGACTCCAGGTGACTACACAGAGACCGTCATGAACTCCAGAAAGATCTTACTTGTGAATCAGCCCTGATACATGCTTTTTTTCACTATTAGTCATACTTATTGGTCAACTTCCCACAACACCTCTAGAGAAAGGTCTATACACATGAAGTTTGAGTCAATAATTTGATCCCAGATGAATAATGATGAAAAAAATCACTTTCAAAGTTGAGCTCTATGAAGAACGTCACTGAGTTAACATTAATTTTTGTAACTAGCACTTTTCAGAATAAAGGTTGCAGTTTGCTATATGAAGAAACCAATTAATGCATGAAAATTACATATATGCATATATATGGGTATATAAGTATATGCATATCATTGATGGTTTTAAAATTCTTTCATTGATCCAGCCTGGCAAAATCCTTTTACAACTAATTTTCTCATGTTGGCATCAAGGTTGTTGATGCTATAAATATATCTTTCCATTAATTCTACTGCTAAAATTTCAAGATATGCTTTTCAGCTCTTTCTAACTGCTGATTTGGGGATAAACATACCATTTACAATGAGAGATTTCCATATATTCTAGAGCAGAATGGTGACTTCCATGTAATATAAGTTTCCATGGAAGAACAGGAGGCTTAATTATTTCATTTTAAAATAAACGTTGGAACAGGTAAAGAGCTTCTAGCCTCTTAGGTGAAAAAAGACATTTCCGTAATACCAGACCGCAAATGTGGGCCAACTGGACTCAACTTTGGACTTTTAATCCACTTTTTCTTTTTTTTAATGCTTTCTTAATATATAATTTACTTACCGTATAGTTCACCCATTCAAAGTGCACATTTCAACAGTTTTTAGTACAGAATTGTGCAACTATCACCACAGTCTACTTTTAGAACATATTTATCCCCCTCCCCAAAGAAAGTCCTTACCCATTAGCAGTCTGTCTTCATTATCTCTCCAAATCTATGACAACCATTAATCAACTTCTGTCTCTCTGGATTCGCGTGTTCTGGACATTTCATATAAATGGAATCATACAATATATGGTCTTTTCTGACTTTACACTTAGTATGATGTTTTCAATTTTCATTCAGATTGTAGCATGGCTTTTTATCATATGAGTATATCACATTCTATTCATTCATTCGTTATTGAACATTTGAGTTTCCACTTTTTGGGTTTGTGAATAATGCTGCTGTGAACATTTGTGTACAAATTTTTGTCTAGAAATATGTATTCATTTCTCCTAAGCATACACCTAGGAGTCGAATTGCTGAGTGATATGACAGCTCTATGTTTAACAATTTAAGAGATTGCCAAATTGTTTTCTAAAGTGGCTGCTTCATTTTACATTCACATCAGCATTGTGTAAGAGTTCCAATTTCTCCACGTCTTTGCCAACACTTGTTATTATCTTTTCTATGATAACCATCCTACTAGGTATCAAATGGTATCTCATTTGTGGTTTTTGCATTTCTCCAGTGACTAATGATATTGAACATCTTTTCACGTACTTACTGACCATTTGTATATCTTCTCTGGAGAAATATATATTCAGACTCTTTGCCCATTTTTTAATTGGGTTGTCTTTTTATTATTGAATTGTAAGAGTTCTTTATACAGTCCGGATAAAAGTGCTTTGTCACATGTATGATTTCTCATTTTACTTTCCTGATGGTGTCCTTGGATGCACAAAGTTTTTAACTTTGATGAAGTCCAATCTATTTTTTCTTTTGTCGCTAGTGCTTTTGTTGTCATATCAGGGAAATCATTGCCTACCCCAAGGTCATGAAGATTTATTCTCATGTTTTTTGTCTAATAATTTGTAGCTTAACTTCTACATTTCAGTCTGTGGCCTCTTTTGATTGTTGGGTGTAGTGTAAGAAAGTGGTCCGACTATGTTTTTTCGCATGTGGATATTCAGTTGGTTCAGGACTATTCACTGAAAAGACGATTCTTTCCCTATTTTATTGTCTTGGCACTCGTCAAAAATCTATTGATTGTAAATGCATGGGTTTATCGCTAGCCTCTGAATTTTATTCCAAAGATGGCTATCCTTATTCCAGTTCATACTGTATTGGCGCCTGTAACTTTGCAGTAAGTTTTGAAGCTGAGAAATGTGAGTCCTTTGACTATTTTTTCTTTATTTTCCAAGATTGTTTTGGTTATTCTGGGTCCCTTGCATTGACTCATAAATTTTAGGATCAGCTTGCCAATTTCTGCAAAAAAAAAAAAAAGACAGCTAAAATCTTGATAGAGATTGTATTGAACTTTTAGGTCAATTTGGGGAGTCTTGCCAACTTTATAATATGAAGCCTTCCAATTCATAATCATGGGATAATTCTCCATTTGTTGTGGTATTTTTTTCTGTTTATATCCACCGTTTTGTAGTTTTCAGGATACAAGTCTTGCACTTTTTCTGGTTAAATTTGTTCCTAAATATTTTATTCTTTTCAATGCTATTATAATTGGAATTTTCATAATTTCACTTTCAGATATTTCATTCCTAGGGTATGGAAATACAATTGGTCTTTTTGTACATTGCTCTTGTATCCTGCAACCTTGCTAAACTCATTTACTAGTTCTAATAGGTTTTTATTTTAAGTAAATTCCTCAGGATTTTCTATGCATAAGATCATGCTACCTTCAAAAAGAGATGGCTTTACATCTTTCTATCCAACTTGGATGCTTTTTCTTACCTAAATGCCCTGGCTAGACCCTCCACTATGATGGTGAACAGAAGTGATGACAGCAGTCATCTTTGTCTTCTGGTTGATCTTGGTGGGGGAGAGCATTCTGTCTTTCACCACTAAGTGGGATGTTAGCTGTGAGTTTTTCATAGATATCCTTTATCAGGTTGAGGAACTTGCCTTCTATCCCTAGTTTGTTGAGTGTTTCTGTTACAAAAAAGTGTTAGATTTTGTCAAATACTTTTTCTGCTTTTTCACCACATGAGATGATCATATGTGTTTTGTCCTTTATTAATATAGTGTATTGCATTAATTGATTTTCAGATGTTAAATCAAACTTGCATTTTTGGGATAAATCCCACTTGGTCCTGGTGTCTAATTCTTTATAGATGTTTCTAAATTTGGTTCGATAGTATTTTGTTGAGGATTTTTGCATCTATATTCATAAAAGATATTGGTCTGTAATTTTCTTATAATACCTTTGTCTGATTTTGGTATGAGGGTAATACTGCCCTCATAGAATTAGTTGGAAAGCATTCTCTTGTCTTCAGTTTTTTCGAAGAGGTGGTAAAGATTAATTCTTCTTTAAATGTTTGGTAGAATGTGTGAGAATGTTTGACTAAATTATCTTCCCATATCAAAAAATAATCGGCAGAATTAACTAGAATTAGATAGAAGCATACCTTTTGACTTGACAAAATATCCATGAGATACTTTTGAACTAGAAAAGCACAATGCAAAAAAAATGTGCATAATATGATTGACTTTCTGGGGACAATTATATAACTTTACTATGTGTGTATGCATTTATATATGTCTGTCTGTGTGTGTATGTATCTATTCACTTTTATTCCAAATATATTAACAATCATTTTGATCCTAAATACATAAAATATTCTAAATATTATTACACGAATATCCTCCCACATTGGGACTCTATTTCTGTGGGGCAGATTCCTAGGATTTGGATTGCTGGGTTGAGGAGCATGTATTTCTAGGTTTAATAAACGTTGCCAGGTTGTGCACAAAGAAGTCAACAATTCTGATTTCCATGAGTAATTTATGAGTACCCATTTTCATGTAACCCTGACAACAAAGGCTCTTTTTAAATTTTGAAAAATTACCATTCATAGGTGTAAATTATTATTTCACGGTTAGTTTAATTTGCATGCCTCTAATTCTGAGTTTGGACATATTTAAACGTTTTTGAGCCATTTTGATTTGTTCTCCTCTGCGTTGTTTATTCACAAACTTGCCCATTTTCCCTTCGGAGTTTCTTTGTCAATGTGTAAGCTTACTATAAACATTATAATATGAACCTGGTATCCCATGCAATGCAAACACCTTTGGAAAATATTATTTTCATATTAACTTTGTGTATACTATATTGTGCTATAAAATTTCCTTTTGATTTTGACCTAAACTAATGTGTCCATATTTTCTTTTAAAGTTTCTGGGTTCTCAAATTTGGTCAGGAAGTTCCCCCTCCACCTATATTTTGTATGTACATTTCTTGGTTTTCATGTAGGATTTCATTTTTACATTTAAGACTTTAACGTATATAAATATTTTTGTATATGCTCTTGGAGGTTTATTTGCTTTCTTCCAGGTGGATAGCCAATTGTGCCAAGCCCATTTTGAAATAATCCACTCTTTTCCCAGGAATTGAACTGAATCTTTTCCAATTTTGCTGCTTCTCATGGGTTAGTCTTTGTTATGTCACAGGTTCAATTTGTTAACATTTCATTTGAGGCTTGTGCTTATATATTCAAAAGTGAAAGTGTTCTGCATTTTTTATACTGTCGTCATCAGATTTTGGTATTTTGCTGGCTGCACATTAAACTGGTTATTTTTCCCTTTTTTTCCCCTTATGGTCAGAACTAGCTTATATAACATTTGAATTGTCTATTTTGTAAATGATGGATGAAAGTCAACTTTGAACTAGTCTGTCTTGTTGCCTTTTTCAGTGATAAATTTTAAATTGCCTTGCCAATATTATCTCAAGTAATACAGTATTCTATTTTTTTTCTTTTCCTGAGTCGATTTTGGTAATTCGTATTTTTCTAGGAAATCATACATTGCTTCTAGGTTTTTCAATTGATTCCATAAAGTTGTAGGTATGATTCCCTTAATTCTTTTAATCTCCTTTCTTTTTGCAATCACATCTTCTTTCTCATAATCTCGCATATTTCTCTCGTCTCTCTCCCCCAGCTTCCTTAACAAAACTCCTGATTTGTCTATTTTATTTTTGTTTAAAAAAAAAGTTTTGGGGTTTCATTGTCATTGCTATTTTTAAAATTTTATTAATTATAGATGGTTAACCAATAATATGATTTATTAAGTAAAAGGAAAGCTTTTTCTTTTATTTTGTTACTGTTTTTCTGATTTATTGAGAAAAGTATTAGATTTCTTAATTTTTCCGTATTCTTTAATTTTGAAATGAGTGCATTTTTTAATTTTTGAATTTAATTTGTGGCTATACGTCTTCTCCTGAGTACAGTGTTTTGGTTAACTTCCATAGGTTTTAGTACGTATTTGCCTCTTCACTACTTCCTAGATTTGTAATTCAATTGTTTAGAAGCATTTTTCTGAATTTTCAAGTAACTTTGATCTTTCTTGGTTTGGGTAACTATTTCTAATTTTATTGGATACGATTAGGGAGTGTGACCTATATAATCTCTTCTTTTTAATTTTATTAATTTCTTTTGAGGTCAAGTACGTGATTTCATATATTGATGGTGGTAATAAGTTGGCATAGTGATTTGAGAGAACAGTTTGTGAAATCCAATAATGCTGCAGATTTGTGTATTCTATGAGACAGACTTTCCACTTACAGATTTATAAGAAACTGGTACTTATATATACACAAGAAGAGTGTATTTGTGTGTGTCTATGTGTTTGAGGATGCACACACACACACACATAAGTGTATATACATAAGGAAGATTGTGTATATATGTGTGTACATATATGTATGTATGCATATATACATGTGTGTATATATGTGTGTATACACATATATGTGTAACTGTAATTTAAAAAAACTGAAATCAATCTAATTAACCTACAAGTAAGTGTTCTTTATAATGAGATTGAGCAAATAAACTGGTTAACTCATACAGTGAATTGTTATACAACAATTAAAATGAATTAATCTGTATATCAGCATACAGAAATCTTTAAAGTATAAAGTGGAGTGCAAACAGTAAAGTGTAAAATGATATGCACAGTAGGGAAGCATTTATTTAAATTTTAAATGCTCACAACAATACTATATATTATTTGTGAAAACATCCCTATGTATCTGCATAGACAAACATGCATGAAAAAATTACATAATAACGTCCAGATATTAATCACCTCTGGGGATGGAGAGAGAGATGAAGGAATGTGTGGTAGGGTTTTAGCCATGCTGTATTATTTATCCCTTAAAAGGAAATTGAAACAAATATGGTAAAATGACAGCATGATAGCATCTGTTTAATCTTCAAGGAAAGTACCTGGGTGTCTGTGTCTTGACTATTCCTCTCTTGCTTTATCAGACAGAGACGTTGTTTGGCTAGTTCACCAGTTTCCTCAGCATGAAGCACCGAGGTGAGGAAGATGCTCAGCTTTAAATGATAAGTTAGGAAGTGAAGTTCAAGGCATACAAGAGCCAACGGAAAGAAATGACTTTTTTTAGCCTAGAAAATAGAAGACTTGACAAGATTAGGATTACTCGCTTTCAATTATTCCAAGGATTTTTCCTAAAGGAAAGAACTGGACTTGCTCTGTGTAGCTAGGGGGCAAATATAAAAAGAGTGGTTGGGCACTGAGAAGACGCAGATTCTAGTCCAAGTTATGGCAGGTCAACCCAAGGGTGAGAGGGCTCTAGACTTGGGATAGGGTGCTCCAGGAGCAAGTGATCCTGTTAGAAGTTGTTCAAACAGAGATAAAACAACTCTGTGTATGGAATACTTAGCAGAGATCCATAATGCTAATGAATATAATTTATTGAGTGCTTATTATGGTTTAAGCATTGTATGTGTATTATTAATTTTTAAATTCCCATAACAACCCTATGAACTGTGGCAGTTTGTAAAAATAATTGCTATGATGCATGCAAAACACAAACCACAGTATCTGGCCCCTGATCATCTCTCAGGGAATTAGGTAGCTATTAGTTTTATCAACAAGCTTGATTAGGACACCATTTCTTGCAAAAAACTTGCTAGTCAACTGAGGGGTTATAGCCCAGAGAACAGACACAGAGTCTCAGCACATTTGCACTCACTGTCTTTTGCTTAATCCAAGTCACTCCTATGTGAGGCAGTTAGAGATAGGATAAGGAAGCGAGGATGAAACATAAGTGACTGAACCAAACGCACACCTCCACTGAGTGGCTAAGTCAAAGTTGGGTGTTGGAGAAAGGGCACTACACTCAGAAGTGTGTAAGCCAGTAGTGGAAATATCTCTTTTACCACTGTCTTGGTGTCCCTCAGCTAGTACCTTTGTATCACTGAGTCTGTGGCTCCCTATCCTAGGTCCCTTTTGTCTCCAAATTCTAGGCTGTTTTGTTCCTACCTGGTGTCAATGTGGTGAGTTCTCAGAAAACAGATGACCCAAACATGGACAAGGGAGACAGCAGTTCACTCCTGAATTTAACCATGTTCAAAGAGTACCCCCTTTGTTAACTACCAGGGCCATTTGCAGATTGCATCCTGTGTGGCTGCCTCTTCCTGATGACAGACTTAGTTCTGAGCTTTTTGAATCCTGGGGATGATTTGGGTGGATAATGTCAGCTGATTATGAATTTCTGGTGTGTGGCCCACAGCTACTGGTGATGAATCAGGCTGCTACACAAGGGGACTTTTGATCAAGAGCACATTCCTGCATAATGAGAAGTAAAGTAGCGCAGATTAATGTGTCAGCATTTTAATGGGACCTGGGAAAAGGGCTGGGTGATGGATTCTTTTTGCAGAGAGCAGCCTGGTCTTCTGCCTCCAAGACTTGCATCAAAGAGAGCCCAAGGGGAGCCATTGAAAGGTCATTGCATCTCTCTTTGACAGGTGTTGGCACAAGAGTTTTCCTAGTTGTATCCGCAGCCTCTTTGTTGCTGATTGTCCCCCCACTGAATGTGACACTCAGAGCAAGAGACATGGAAAACTGTCTGGGGTCGGGGACGTCAGAAGCACTATCATTAAACAACTTATAAAGGAAGTGTGTAGTTATCAGGTGGTGTTGGGCTCACTATCATGGCCCTTGCCAAGCGAACAAGACTTACAAAGGCTGGCCCATCTTTATGTCTGGCTGAGGGTGGTGCACCTGACCTGTCCTCTACATGAGCTTTGTTGCCTCGGGCAAACCCAGAGGAGGAAGACCCATCAGTGTACACGTGAACATACCCTGTCAATAGTGGCAAAGGTCACAGTCAAGGTCAAGGCATTCCATGGCATTTGGGCTATTGTTGTGAATACCAGGTCATATCTATTGAACACCTACAGGATGCCTAGAAAGTACACATGCCTTGCATTTATCATGTCAGTTAACAATCGCCCTGCAATGAAGGTATCAGTATTCCCATTTTATGGTTGGTGAGCTTGAGGATCTGGGTGTTTATTTGCCTCTTTTGAAATGACAAAGCTAGCAATAGTAGCAGTAGTGATAATCATGATTATAATCAAGATCCTAATTGCTACAAGTTCCGGAACCCTCACTCTGAGCCAAGCACTCTTCTAAGAGCTTTTTATGCATGAACTTATTAGAGTGTCAAATAACGCTACAAGACTGGGCATTGTACATTTATGTTTCACAAATGTGGAAATTGAGACACAGTAAGCTTTTGTAACTAGCCCAGAGTCACATAGTGAGTTACAGGGGTATAATTTGAACCTTAGCATCTGGTTATTAATCACTAGGCTTAAGGTGACAGACTTAAAATGCCAACTTGTTTTGATAACTGGAGCACTCTCTTTCCCTTGACCCCACTGACTCCTTGCCTAACCCCACCTCTGCCTTTGACTCGCTAAAGATTACACACTAGTAAATATTTATTTAAATGTGTCTGATCCCTCAACTGAGTCAGGTCTCTGCTGTATGTTTGCACATTCCTCCATTCTTCCCCTACTTTAACACGCATCAGACTTCACTGTGGTTTCTCACATACCATTGTCTTCCCCTGTAGACTTTAAGCTGTAGGAGGGTGGGTGCTGGGCCTTCCTTGTCTAGGGTTATATGCTCAAGGTCCAGAGGAGTGTCCATATGCAGAAAATTGCGTTTCTGATTGTTTGTCACCACATTTCACAAATACTCCTGGATAAAATACCAGCAATTTGGAAGGTATATTTGGGATGGTCTATGATAAAATATAAACCATTTGTCAAAGCCAAAATTCATACTCGGTGACTTCAGGGGGCACCATAAAAAAACAGACAGCAGCCTTCCTGAATTGTAGACACTGAGATACAACAAGATGCCCCAGGACAGCCACAGGGAAGAGAAAATTCCTTCATTGAACGTGGTATGAAAACAGCAAGCAAACTGATTTCCAGCACAAGCTCTAAATCAAGACTCTATGCCTTGACTTTCAATCAAAGTTTCTCACCTTGGCAACTCCACAAAGTGCGTTTAGTGGTAGGCAGCAAATATGTTGTATTGTTAACATTAGTCAGTAGGTTTTCTAAGCTAAGGCATGGAATAAACATCTGCTGATGAAGGGATGAACAGATGATGGAATAAATGAGTGAATATAGCAAAGTCAGCTTTGCCCCAAGTTCATCTGAGTGAAAACTGATGCCTCTTTCTACTTCTAATGACTCTTTATGTCTACACACTACAGTTTAATCCGCTTCCTTAGGACACCCTATGAACATTGTGATCTGCCTTTTACCAAGGGAGAAAGGGCAGTTCACAGAGGTGAAGAGATTATTTTTTTTTATAACGCATCATTATTGTTGTTGCTGTTGTAGTATTCATTGTTGTTATTATTATTATTCTACTCATGTCTTTGCCTTTGAGCACGTGTTATGTGGTAGGGACTATCGGCCCAAAGAAAAACTCAAGAGTGGAAAGGACTGAGGGACCAGGCTGCTTACTGAGAAAAGAGCACAGGGGCCAGGACAGGACGACTGGGGAAGTGTAAGCTGGATCTGAGGAACGAGCTACTCAGTTGCTGAGCCTAGGCCCTCCCCCTCCACCATTTAAAGAAACCCTTAGAATGTTCTCAGATCTTCAGTGCTGACCTAATTTTTGTTACCTCATCTTGCTGTGACAGGTTTTCCTGCTCACAATATCAATGACACTCTGTGATGTTTATAAATCCAGTGTCAGTCCCACAGCTCCAAACTTGCCTTTGATATCAAAAAAATGTTTCATTAGACATGGCTTTGTTTATTCAAGCCTCATTCCTCCCTCACATCCTCTTAATGATTTTTAAGCTCAGACATTAATCTTCTTACCCGAATTAAACCATTCTCCCAATATGTTCTTTTATAGATATTTCCAAACTCAGAAGATTACATTCATTGCCCTCTGTGGGCTTTCTTGAGGACAATGATTAGCTGGAAAACCTTGTTGTCAGTCAAAAAAAAAAAAGCTAAGGAAAGTGTTCTAGTATTAGGTGGGATTGTAGGCTAGAAGTTTTCTGGAGTATTCTCTCTGCTAAAAGTTGCTGAATCAAACAATTTAATTCATTTTGGGAAAAGCATTGAGTTCCTCTCTGCACTGGCCACTGTGTAAGTCCAGGAAATAAAGTGTACTGAGGTCACCACTATACAGAGGACACGGTGACATGGCAGAATTGCAAATAGATGAGCACCATGGTGGAAGTTTGTAGAAAGAGTTGTGGGGGAAGGAGTAATCCAGTCAGGAGAGATATTGGGCAAACTCTCAGGACATAGATAAATATTGAACCAAGTATGCACTAGATTGAGAAGGAGAACAGTATTCAAGACTAAGGGAACAGCAGGACTGGGGAGGATGGAGGGGCAGGAAATTGTGTGTATACTGTGTTGGGAGGACTCGTTCCCTCTGTCAGTGTTCTGGCTCCTTTCCTTTTCTTGAATACAACATGTTCTTTCTCAATGTTGTGTCTTCCTAATCACTCTTCCTTCTGCCTTTTACAGTGTCCCCAGCCCCACTCTGTTCACTTGGCTAACTCCTACCCATTCCTTCAATTGTCCGCTTAAACGTCATATTCCCAAGTTGGCCTGTCCTGACACACTAGACTCAGTTCAATTCTTTGATTTATGCTCTCATCACACTTTTTAAGTCCTCGTTGTTAACTTTAATTACACTCAACACACTTGCTTGATGCCTCCCTTCCTCAATGCACTGTGTTAAATTAATTAAACAAGGAGGCCATTAGACTGGGGCAGCTCTAATCCACAGTGGCCTACACAGACAAACCAAAATCTAAGCCGGTAAATGCCTCGAAGTTACGAAATCAAAACGCTGAAGACTATGCCAAAGAGCTGCTGGGCTTTAAGCTAGAGCCAACCAAATAATTTCCTTTCTTTGCTCCCTCGCTTTCTCTTTATAGGTCTTTCCCCTGGCTCCTGTCTGTGGAGTGATCCTAACCATTTCTGGTTTGGCTCTGCCTAATTCGAAACAATTTTTGCTGAAACTCTTAAAATTTTTAATAGGCCTCAGTTTATCTTTTAACAGGTATAAACTCACGAGGGTTGAGACCGTGTCTGTCTGGTTCTCCATATACTCCCAGCACCTTCCTCAAGACCTGAGGCCTAGTTATCATTTCTATTTGTATCTTTCCACAGTGTGGGCTGGGGCACTCAGGTCACGGTGGGCAGTGGCCAGAGATGAGGGCAACAAATTGACAGAGGGAGATGACATCAGAGTGCTTTGACCAATGTCTTCCACTTAAATATGCTTCCAGACACCTTCATCTTGAAAGACCAAAGTAAATGTGGAAGAAACTCAAACCCAACCAATTTCCTTCAAGCTTTGAGGGGACAATTTTATAAGAAAGGAAGGTAAAAGATGGGTAGGTGACAACCATACTTAGACTGATGATGGTTTTCCAGGAATTAATGTCATGAGGAGGGTCAATGGTAGGAAACGGCCTCATATTTGTGGCGGCCTCTAAATATTCCTGAAAGTATGGAGCAATTCATCAATGTATATACCCCAAAAGCAGAAAGGAAAAGGAGGGGAAAACTAAGGTTTTATTCATATTTATGGTAATTGGAAGTGGAAATGGCCATGTGGATTAAAAATACCTGTCGAGTAACACCTGAGGGATGTAGTAGCTTGTCTATTGGTAGGTTGGTTGATGCATTCGTTCATTTAATGAGCGTTCATTGAGCTATAGCTTACTAAGTGTCATGTCAATCATTACACTAGCCTCAGATCTTGCCCTTACAGAATAGAGGAGAAAGACCATCAAAGAAATAATTAAACCAGTAATTTACTCACACAACTGTAAGGAGTGCTATAAAGGAGAAGCATGGAGTTGAGGGGAGCCTTGGTCAGTGGGCATGCCCGTCAGAAGGCACCTGAGGTGTCTTGTGCACTGGCATTGACAAAGAGAAGTTAGATTTTGACCATACTTATGAGGCCTCAAGGGTCTAAGGTATGCCTGTGCTTGAATATTTACTATTACACTGACCTAATCACGTGATCCTCTCAACCTGTGATTGTACCTAACCTGCCTACCAGCACCCACAACTCAAGAGGTTTTATCTTCTCATCATATAATGAATGATTCCTATTAAAGATATAATGGGGTCACTCACTTCAGTTTTCTAGCTATGTTTTACTGAATGCTGTGGGGTAAATTGTGTGCTATTGGGGTATTCATGAATATGATGATGAATTTTCAAAGATCTCAGGACATACTATTTATCTAAGTCAAGGGTCTACCTATGACCTTCCACTTGTCTTTACAAATATGACCCTTCTTAGTCAGACAGAAAAAACGGGGCCTCTCAAAACATACTTACTAGAGGTCTAGAAAATCCTAGGATGGACCTTTATCCCCAACCCAAGGAGTGGGCTGCCCCTCGCCTTACATGAGCTGATCTTCAGGCCAAAAGCAGAGTGAAAGAATATGAGACAGTGATATGTTACTTTTTATGATAAGAAAGAGTAACATTTTAGTCTTAACTTTTTTATTTTGTTTTGAATTTGTGTCTCTCAGATCTTTTCTCTCCTTGTGTTGTCTCTTGGTTTAAAAAAAGAAAGAACATAAAAAGGCAACAACAATAAAACAAAATGAAGAGCTTCTAGACTCCTCAATACGCTGCTGCCAGGGGCTCGTGCCAGTTACTAGATCTACAATCTAGAAGCAGAGTCCTAGCTTCTGCTTACCTGCTCAGGATTTATTGATTTGCTTTTAATTTTGGAATGGGTAAGAAATATGGATTGGGAGCAGGTTTTAAACCCTCTAGAATGCTAAGGTTAGGGATGAAGAAATAGGTGGGGATGCACATAGATCTAAAATGGCGTGAGTTAAGCCCTAGTCAGGGAAGGAAGGATGAAAGTCCCTGGACAGGGACATCGCCCACAGGATCTCACAATATGACAGCTGGCACATTTTGGACACTGTTGGAATACCTTCTGTGACGGTTAATTTTATGTGTCAACTTGGGTAGGCTACAGTGCCCAGGTGTTTGGTCAAACACTAGTCTAGATGTTGCTGTGAAGGTATCTTTTTAGATGTAATTAACATTTAGATTAGTAGACTCTAAGTAAAGAAGGTTACCTTCCATAATGGGAGTGTCTCATCCAATCAGTTGAAGACCTTCAAGAGCAAAGACAGAGGTTTCTCGATGATGAAGGAATTCTCCTCGGGACTGAAACATCAGAAATCCTGCTTGAGTTTTCAGCCTGCTGCCCTTCAGAACTCAGACTCAAGACTGCAATGTCAACTCTTAGCAGAATCTCCAGCCTGCTAGCCTGCCTTATAAATTTCAGACTTGCCAGCCCCCACAATCACATAAGCCAATTCCTCAAAATAAATCTCTCTCTCTCTCTCTCTCTCTCTGTCTCCCTCTCTATCTTTGGAGAACTCATTAATCTAATGGACCTTCTTTTTAGGAAAGGTTTGTTTTATTTTTATGTAAACTAGGGGGAGCCTAGGATGGCACTGCTTCATGAATGCAGCCAGTGGAAGCAGATCTGTGGCTGAATTGAGTAACACTCCACCTCCCATTACCAGGGCAGATCTTCTTGTTGAATGATGGTCAGTTTCTTAGACCATCCTCACTGAAGGAGGATGGCACCTTGCTCATGGACCACTGTAGACCCACAGGTCTCCCCTAGGGGCCTTGACCTTCTCCCTGCCGTGGTCTGACCCAGCATCCCTGCCACTGTAAAAATTAAGAATTTAGAGTGGAAGGAGAAGTAGGGTTTCTTCTAGCTGTGAAATTGTAAGACTAAGCTTGTTGAATGTTGGAATTAAAAGGTCAAAATCCCACCCTCCTGTCCCCCTCCCCCAAGACCTCCGTGGCTGCCCCCTGCATTGGCTGAAGAAGGGAGCCTGGGGAGAGGTAATTAACGATAGGATCACTAATTGCTCAATGGGAAGCCTGTGTACAGGAATTCTTTTGCCAGAGGTCCTGGGAGCCTTTTCTGCAGAGAAACAAGTTTGCAAATAAGCACTTTTCTTTGTAAAGGCCCCTTTCCCCAGCCCTGTTAGCTCCCAGCTCAGTTTTCAGCCACGAGGCTGTCTTTTCATCTTGAACTTGACATATTCTTCTAGTTTAGCCCAGTCACACGGAGCCCTTTGGCAAGCCACGCTCTCTCCCACTGTGAATTGTTGGGAACCAAGGCAGAGAATAAAGTTCAGAGTTGGTCAACTTTTCCCCCACAGCCCCCTGACTCCGCCTCTCTTTGTGCTTAACAATGGATTTCAAAATCTTTGGTTTTCTTTGTCATCAGGAAAGATGTTGGAGGCAAACAAAGGGAGAACAAAAATTCCAGACACGCTGAGAAAATGAAAGTGTGTGTGTGTGTGTGTGTGTGTGTTGGTGTAGTCTCACCGCCACCCCCAATGCCACTGATTAGCACTGTAACCCTCAGGAATGTATGTCATTTGGGGTTGAGTTAGTGGTTTGAGCAATGTTCTTCCAACTTCCTGCTGGAAAATTTAACCTCTTTTTAGTCTTCAGTGAGGCAAGGGCGCTGAACGCCATTTGTATTTATTCTTACCTGCGACACCTCTTTTGAATCCAGTCCCAGCTGCCCATGTGCATCCTCCTGGCCATTTCCTCTTCCAGGATTATCCCAGTGTGTCCTAACTTTTTTCCTCTCGTCTGTTTTCTCCCTCTAAAATCATCTTCCCTCTGCTGCCAGAGTGATCTTCCTAAAATGCAGACCTGACTACCTTGTTGCTTATCTCCTGGCGAATCAAGTCTAAGATTCTGGAGGGGTAGCCAAGGTGCTCCTGGGGTTTGGGTCTGACCACCCCCACAGCCCCTCAATTTTCTGATTCACTCCCCCCTACTCCATTTTTGGCAGCTGTCTTCTCTTCTTGAAATTTGTCTTTTTGTGGTAAATTCTGCACCCTCCCTAAATTCCTCTGGGTCCAGATCTACTGTCTCCACCCTAGATAGAGTGAGAAGTTTCTGGAGTTTGCATTACTTTTCTCCATCCTCAGTACTTCACCTATATTTGCTCACCTTTCTGGACAGCCTGAGAGTCCTCCAGGGTGGAGATCGTCCATCTATCATAGATAGTCCAGCACAGTGCAGGCCACACACAACATCCTCAGTTAGCGCTCTGGCTTAATGGGAGGAGCAATACAGCCTAGCGTAGGAGGTCGGCGCTCTGGCTCTGTTGCTGGATTCACATAGATTTGAGTCTTGGCATTCATTGGTGGAGCCTCCATTTCTTCACCTGTGAAATGATCAGAATCATATCACCATCAGAGCAAAATTCACTGAGATGGTCAAAATTCACTGCGATAATGCATACAAAGTGCTCAACACATATCTAACACAGAGTAAAATCTTGATATTTACCCTCATTAGGAACAACCGTTTGCTCCACTTGCATGATGCAGCTCTCCCTCTATCTCCTCCCTCTGTTCACGGACCACCTCCACCTCAAATCCCCACTGAAGTCATCAACTACTGGGGAAGAAAGAGTTAAGCCCGACTGTTCACCGCAAATCCACAGGCACTAAATAAGGCTCCAGCTTTCAGGCTTTAAGTATGGGCTGCAGTTAACTATAAACAGCTGTTGCAAGATAATAGCCTTCTACTGGTAAAATAAGGCCAGCGCCCCTCCCGCACAATGAAACCTTTCTTGTAAAGAGCATTCAGAACCGATAGATGGATCTCAGTCTGGCAGCAATCAGAACTAAGAGATGGGGGCAGGGGCAAGGATTGTCAGGCGTCCCAGATCAAGCTGACATGTATATAGCAATTCTATTTCCGTTTCCAAAAGCCAAAACACCCGGGTGCCTCTTATCTGCAGTACGTTCTCCCGTTGTTCTAAGGGGGAAAAACATCTCTGGCCCCTGCTGCTCCCTTCCTGTGCCGGCATTAACTCTAATAACTGGAAAAAGAGCCGACATTAGCCAAGAAGACATATGTGTTGCTCTTGATGCCAAAGCCCTGCATTCAACTAATCCTCTCTTCCCATTTTAGGAAATTAAGTATGAACCAAAGCTCAGCAGTGTGAGTCCACATGGAATTCGGGTGTCTTTAGGTCCATTTCCGAATTTAACAGAGGTGGGATTCACGTTAGTTACTTCCACTCTGGAAACAGATGCATGTGCCTGATTTGGGGAATTGATTAAGGAAATTGCCCTTTGTTTCAGAAAATATCCAGAATTTATTACATATATATCTGATGTCAGACACATAGTAGGTGTTTAATATTTGTGTATCCTTTTGAACACTTTCCATGTGTGAAGAATGATGTAGGAACTCCGGAAGCAAATGGATCTGCTTTCAAAGAATGGTTGAGGGAGTAACAGAGTCTTTGAAATGGGAACTTTGAGTGGGTTTTCTAGTGTAAATCCTTTTCTATCTGTCTGTCTGTCTGTCTATCTATCAATCAATCAATCAAAGGAGTTTGACGAGACCCGGAGAGTTTAAGCGGTTTATATAGAGTCAATCAGCAAGTTGGCAGTAGAAACAGAACACGTACCAAACTCTCTGACTCCCAGGCCACTGAGTTCTATCAGCTCATGTCGAAAATCACAAGACTGAAGTAAAGGTCTCTGAAGCTTAAGTGAACAAAATGTAGGAGGAATGTTCAGAAGGAGCAGCACTCAGGACTTTAATCCTGTTTGCGCCTGTGGTCTCAGGAGAAGTAGAGGTGACTGTTGATGTCTGTCCCCAGCTAGGTCATGCGTCTTACAAACTAACAGGGCACAATACGTGCTATTGAATTAATGAATGGCTTATGGGCTTGCCCACTGCTGTGAAGGTATCCTTTGCATCTGTGACAATGCAGTAATAACTAGTACCCGTGATTATCCTTACTGAGTATTTATCATGAACCAGTAAATAACAACCTAGGAGATGGGTGCTCTAGTTACTCCCATTTTATAGATAAGGAAACTGAGGTTTGGAAAGATTATGACAGCCTGGGAGATGGGTGCTCTAGTTACTCCCATTTTATGGATAAGGGAACTGAGGTTTGGAAAGATTATGGCACGTTGTCACCCAGCTAGGAAGTTCCAGAGCCAAGGTTCAAAACCTTAGGTTCTGACCTAGAGCTTGATTTCTTGATTTCTATGATGCCGTACTAAAAGATAATGTCAACTGCAAAATCATTACCCTTCTATGTATGATATACTGCATTTCTGTATTTTTGCTTTGTACTCTTAGACTGTCAAAATTGTACCATCCTGAGACGTAACGTCATCATTCCTATTTCACTTGGGTGAGAGCTGAGGCTCTGAAAAGTCACACGACTTGTCCAAGGTCACCCATTTCCTAAGATACAGAGATTTCCAAAATCAAGTCCAGTGCTTCTTTCAAGACAACATTATTGTTTCTCTGATATTTTAAATCCACAAAGTCTTATCTATGGTTCTAGCAAGTCACAAAATGTTATAAGGCATTACTGGCATCAAAATAATCAACCAACAAAAGAAGGAGGAGCATATTTCAGGCTTGTGCCAGGACAAGGATGGCAAATATATCCCAACTTCTAGGCAATTCCAATCAATTGCTCTTAGCTAAATAGAGGGATGCACTAAGAAGGATCATGAGACTGCTTCTAATGCTAATGGGAAAACATCCTTTGATAATTGAGCTAAGTTGATTCCATGTTGGAATGCATAAGGGGGGCTGGGAGGGATATGTTTTATTTGCCTCTCTAGATGTACTCTCTCATTTTTGCTCCCTCTCTGCTTGACCTCTATGGTCTACACCAGGGGAATCCCTTACCCTCAGTCTCCAGCCGGGTTTGGCCAATGGAGAAGCCACCATCAGGAGACTGAAAGAAGGGAGACGAGAGACTGAGGTTGTCGTATTTATTCCCCTGCTTGTCTCATTGTGGGTCACCATGGCTGACTGCATCCCCTCAGAGGAAGGTCACAGCTCCTATCAGGAGGCTCTTTATTCTCAGCTCTCTCTCTCTCCAGATCCCAATCACTGTTCCCTTCCCCTTTCTCCTTTACTAGCCCTAAGTTGCTGAATACTGTACGTTTTGTGGGTTTCCGACGTGGTGCTCCATTTTTAGAAAATATTCCCTGTATTAAACTCCCCTCAGGTTATCCAATTGGAGTGTACCCTCACCCTGACTGACAGAGAGGCCATTTCACGTGGGAATGTATTAGAAACCCAGTCATGGATGAGTGAGGAGTTAGTACCTCCCTCTCTCGCAAGGGAAATCCCAAGGATGCTTTTCATTTCATTTCTTTCTTTCTTTCTTTCTTTTTGGTAGCGTGTTATTATAGACACTTTTCTAATCAATCCAACCTCTGTTAGCTGAAGGCAATGCCTGTGATTTCACACCAAATGGGACAGGCCTGGATTCATAGCCAGCCTCAACCACGACTGCCTCTCCAAGCCCTGAGCTTGGGTAGGATGGTTAGACTCTTGAGTTTCCTACTCCACAAAATTGGGATGATAACACCTACATTGCTGAGTGATTGATGGTGGAAGAGATGGCATCTGTAGAATTATTCTTTTTGTTTATAGCATTGACTGAGTTTACATGGATCTACAGAGTAGAAGTTTTTGGAGAAGACCTATTTTTTTCATCTGCCCAAATTCAGCAGGATAGCAGGGTTCTTTGCCTCTTTTCTTCCTTCTCCCCTCCCTCCCTCCCTCCCTTCCTTAATATCTGAATCCTGTTGCTTCTTCTCAACTCGTAAGTCTTTGACTCAGTGGTTCTCACCTCTCGGAGTCCTGGAAGACTCATAGAGCAGGAAGGACTTAACCATCAGCCTTTTACGCCATCAAAACCTCAGCAATCCAGACCCCTGGGGACAGATTCTCAAGTTAGATGTTGAGCTTCCTGAAGACAAGGATCGATATTATTTATTTCTCTATCCCCAGTTCCTAATGTACAATTTATGCACAGGAAATGTTTATTGAGTTAATGAGTTATACTGGTAATCTCGCTCTGCGTTGATTTAAGGCTTTCCTACTTTAAACACTGGAGCATTTGTCCATTTTATTTTAATTACTTTAAATGAAAAATATTTTTAAAAAATTGCCACCATTGGGGCTGGCCTGGTGGCACAATGGTTAAGTTCATGCTCTCCACTTTGGCAGTCCGGGGTTTGCTGGTTTGGATCCCGGGCGTGGACCTACACACTGCTTATCAAGCCATGCTGTGGCAGACGTCCGACATATTAAATAGAGGAAGATGGGCATGGATGTTAGATCAGGGCTAATCTTCCTCAAGAAAGAAAAAAATTGCCACCATTTCAGGCTGATTATATAAGACATTATTGGTATCTTTCTAAAAAATAATTTGGAAACATGTTTATGAGCACAGATAATGCCACTGTGCTTAAATGAACCAATGCCATCAGGGGAAACTGAGGCACACAGAGACACCTTACCCCTGAACTAAATGTCCCAGGATGGTTTCATATTTTAAATCTGTAATGCCTAATTCTTTTAGTACCCTCTCTCCTCTCTTCCCAGTTGCTATTTCTAATATGCTGTGGGCCTGGATATCAAGTAATTATAGACATTTGAATTCTGTGTAAAATAAGAGTGAAAAAGCTCTGAATAATTGTGTGCAAATAAGGAGGGAATGGAATGAACACCACCTGCTTGGAGTGTTTGGAAGCTTTTATTCTTTAGTTTCTAGGTATTTTAAAAATGATGTTAGATGAGAGAAAACATTGGTATCCAAGAATGGCTTGGGAAGACAAAACAAAACATCTGCTTTCTTTGCCAAAAAAAGCCAAAGACCACTTTGTAACTCTTTGAAATAACATCTGGGTCTGGCACGTCTGTAGGGAATTTTAAATTGAAATTTCAGTCCCTTTAATGTGGATTCTCACAGGAATCAGAAATGAAGGCGCTCATATGTATACTCTCAGGTTCAGATTAGCTTTATTTGTGGTTCTGTCCCCAGAGTAGTCAAGGGTGATCGAAATGGCAAGACTCATTTAGAGGAGTGGGGAGAAAGCTGGATTCTGGTATGGAGTACCTTGTCCTCCTGGTGTGTCACTAGGAAATTGAGCCTCTTTGACCCTCAGCTTATTTATCTGTATAACGGGAATGACCATTTACCTGGTAAGACTTTCCAGGTAGACATGAAAAGGAGGAGAAGAAGAACAAACAGAAGGATTTTGTAAAGATAAACATGACATAAATGTTCAAACGTCGCCCATGATGATGGTGATGACAAAGGCTCCTTTCCTGTGCTGGCAGCAAATCTCACATGCTTGTATGAAATTCTGGGAGAGAGATTCTTGGAACAACCACAGGGAATTTGAAACGCAACTTTCTCTGGACTCCAGGGTTCAATTTGAACACCTTCCATGTGGGAGTCTGCATGCAGATCCAAAGTCAATCTTAGTCCATCTTGCCTTCCTATACAGCCCTTAGAACTGCCACTCAGTGTTTCGGGCCAGAAAAGGATCTGTCCTAGGATGCTGCTAGGTTTCTTTTCATCAGCTTGGAGGCCAGAAGACTCTCAGCCAGCTTCAATTCTCTCCTGCAGTAATTGTTTCATGCTGAGCTCTGGTGGGGTTATCTATTTCATTCCTCTCTGTAGCTTGTTTTACTTTAATGCCATGTTAGAGACATTTTCTAAATGTCAGTTAGTTCAGCTTGTTTTTGAGTGTGTGAACTAGGAGGGCTGTAAACAATGAATGACCAGAGAATAAATAGATGAGGAAAATGAATGAATAATTGAACTGTACAGCTCAAAGAATGAACCTTAATGCATACACACACAAAAAAGGTGTTTAGGAAATCAGGGGAATCCCAGGAAAGAATGCAGACTGTGACAAGGGAATCTAACTGTATTACAAATGCATAAGACAACCTCACTGAAGCAGCTGGGAGGAAAAGGTGCTGACTCAGCAGACTGTAAGATTAAAGGCAAAAATAACTACACCTAAGCACAGTATTCAGGTTGATAAAGTTATTCTCCACAGGGCTACAGATGAACAATTCTGATACTACTGTGTACGTAAAACAGAACTAAACAGTTAGGTAAATGGATGGCAGATAATGGGAGCCAAGTTCTCACTGCTGGAGTGGAAATTTACAGAGAAGCAAGGGGAGAAAGCTAGAGTGATTTATGTAGTAATGGATTATAGTTGGAGATATCAGGATGAACTCATGTTTAGCTTGGTATAGATACAGACGATTATAGATAGAGATATTTATATGTGTATATACATGAATGTATATATATAAATGCATATATACATGAGTTAGTATACACATGCATATATAATACATACAATGTTGGGGGGTCTCAATTAGCTGAGAAGACCTAAAAGAAACAACACCCCGTAGCAATGAGCACCGCTAGTGCCCAGATCTTGGTTTCTAGCACCATTCTCCAATAAAAGAAACCAGGGCTTCTTGGAGAAATGAGTGACTCTAGGACTAGAGCAGGAAATACGCAAAATGAGCCTGGAGCAGAAAGTAAGAAATTGCTCAGAAACTTTAAATCTCACATTGATGGGAGGATGTCAAAAGAGTGTGAGAGTCAATGGAAAGATCTTCCAATGGCCAACGCTAGAACAATTTAAGGCACAAAATTAAGGAATGTTGGATTAAAACCTGAAGTAGAAAGTAAATATTCATCAGTCCATACTTACCTAATTAAGTTAATTAATAAATCAGGAGAAAAGACAAATCTCCTGAGTAGAACAATTCCACACAATTATGTAGATACTCTGCCCTCAAGAGTCAGGGGGGAGCTCAGCTCCAGACTCCTTAAGTTTGGTCTGTGCACAGAGACTTTGTTCCAAAGAACATGTGAGAAGGAGGGGAAATTAGTAATTTTACAGTAGAGAAACCTGACAATACCTCAGCCAGGTGATCAAAGTCAACATCAACAGTCATAAATCATGTTGATAGTAAGTATCCTTGACCTGATATGATGGAAATGGCACTTTGCCATTGTCGACTTCCTCTTGAAAGCCCATAACTCTGGACTAGTCATGAGAAAAACATCAAATTCCAATAGAGGAACATCCTACAAAATACCTGTCTCATACTCCTCCAAACTGTCAAGGTCATCAAAAATGAGGAAAGTCTGCAAAGTGTCACAGCCCAGAAGAGCCTAAGAACATATGACAATAAAATGTACTGTGGTGTCCTGGGTGGGATCCTGGAGCAGAAAGGACAACAGGTAAAAGCTAAGGGCATCTGAATAAGCTATGAACTTTAGACAGTAATAACATTCAAATATTGTTTCACTAACTGTAATAAATATATGATACTAATGTATGATGTTAATAAGGAAAACTGGGTGTGGAGTATATGGGAGCTTTCTGTACTATATTTTCAATTTTTTGTAAATCTAAAACTGTTCTCAAAATAAAGCTTATTTTTAAAATAATATAATTCATAATGAATATATAGTTATCCATTTAGCTTTACAAATTATTGAGCAGTTGCTATGCTTACTGTATTCCAGGCCCTGTTATATTTTGAGAGCTCAAAATTTGTTTATTTATTTAATTTCAAATCTCATAGAGCTATTATGAATATTACAAATGACAGTAATATAAAGTGATTAAAACAGTGGCTAGAACCTAGTGTACCTTTGACGATTGTTTGTTATGGTGGTGGTGATGATGACAGCGATGATGATAACAACTGGGTTTTGCTTTTAAAAACTCACAGATATGGCATACTCTGATAGCAGGATGATTAAGGTGGCCCCTCTGCTCTAGTCCAAGGCTAGTCTAGGAAGGGTCTTTGGATATGGTGAGTCCTTGAGGATGAGTAATAGTTTGCCTGGTGAAGGCAGAGGCAGCATTCCCACAGTGGAACCAGCACAATCAAAGGCATCGAAGCATCACACCTAGAGGTCTATAAGGAGGTGTGTGTGTGGGGGGGGGGGGGGGTGGTTTGCAGCAGCTATATGTGATTTGCTGCTTTTTTTTTTTTTTTGGTGAGGAAGATTGGCGTTGAGCTAACATCTGTTGCCAATCTTCCTCTTTTTGCTTGAGGAAGTTTGTCCCTGAGCTAACATCTGTATCAATCTTCCTCTGTTCTGTATATGAGACGCTGCTACAGCATGGTTTGATGAGTGGTGTGTAGGTCTAAGCCCAGGATTCAAACCCACAAACCCCAGGCCACGGAAGTGGAGTGCACATACCCAACCATTATGCCATCTGGCTGGCCCCATACATATGATTTGCTTTTGCTGAAGCACATTGTAGAAAGCTGAAAGGAGGGGAGAAAAACAAGGCTAGGGGGTCTGCAATGGCCATGTCACAAAAGGCATTGTGTGCTAGGCTAAGGAGCCTGAGCTTTCTTCTGCAGATGATGGGGAGCCATTGAGAATTTCCAGCCCTGCAGAGAGGCAATCACATTTGCATTTTGGATAGACTCACTCTGGCTGCAGCGTGGATTGGGATTGGAGCACGACCAGATGGGAGGCTGTGAGGCCAGCGAGATTGCAGCCATTTGAAAAGCTTGACATTTTCTTGGGGGCAGTTGTAACCCTCCGACTTCCTAAGTTAACCACACTTGTGTGAAGTGCCTGTCTAAATATTCTCTTTTTATGTGTATTTGCTACAAAGGTAGAAGCTAACTTTGGCACAGAAATGCATCTGTGAGGCAGAGTGAAACGTTTCCTTTACGACCAATTCTTGTTCCAGCCTTCCTTGCCAGGAGAAAAGAACGCAAGCTAGAAATGAAAAACCTGTGAAGCTTCAAGAGCTGCTGTTTTCAAGCTAGAGATGAATCTAGAGTATTTTGTAGACCTTGAATTTTTAGTTCATCTTTCCACAAGTATTTAGGATGGCCAACCCAAAACTAAGCTTTAGCAATTAGCTAATATTCCAGTTACTCAGCATGGTTGTATGGATAGCAAGCTGAGGCTGGAATTCGGGCATCTGAGCTCTTGCCACAGCTTGACTATTTGCCAGCTATGGGACTTGCTATGGTCCTTTCTCTGGAACCAATTAAAAAAAAATTCTTGAACAGGAAATATGTCTGAACACCACCACTGTCACCATCATCATTATCACTACCATTGTCACCAACCTAACAACATCACCGCCCTGATGTCTCCATCCCAGGTTTTGGTGAGAAGTAAATGCAACCGTGTATAGAAAAGCAGCTTGCACAAAAGATAAAGGCATATGAATAGTCTCCAAATTGCAACATTGAAACTTTAATCAAATTCAGTGCCTGGCACATCGTAGGCACTGAAGGGGATATTTGCTGAAGGAAAATCATTTATTATGGCCTTTTCCCCCCAGTATTTAAACACATACTCCACGATATGGAAACAAGCCATCATAATTTGTCCATGCTTTCCTGGCTCTCTGGCACAGAGTGGCTGAATGAAATGTGAGCAGGCTTAGACCATAAGCGTTGGAACAACTTGGTTCTTTTATTGCTAGGGACTGTAGCTATGCCCTGAGACATGATCATGATCCCTTAGAGGGGACTTTGCTCATTAATCTTTGAATCCACTAAAAAATGAGGCGATCCCTTCATGCAGCATCTATCTATCTATCAATCAACATATAGATCATTTTCTTATTCCCCAGCTATATTTTCTATGCTGTCCTTTGTGCTCAGGGCCACATTGCTCTCTCCATCACTGACTCCATGTTTTGCACATATTCTCTAAATTGCTCCATGTTAAAGCCTTTCTTATTTCCGTGTCAAAAGGCCTTAGCCCCAGACTTGAGTGAGCTTTTCTCCTGTCAGGAAGCCAGCTGCCTTTTCAACAAGGTCATTTTCTTAAAAACAAAGACAAAACAAAACAAACAAACAAAAATCCCTGATAAATAGACTTCCAAACACAACTAAGAAAAGTATACACAGAGCATTTTCTCTAATCTCTCTCAAGCTATGTGGACTACATGTTAACCCCTCTGTGGCAGAAACTTTTTCGATTTCTGTGCCTTAGCATTTAGCATGAGGTCTGGGAGAGAGAAAATAAATATCTGTGGAGCAAATATTCTCTTTCTTAAAACCTTAGGATGGACTCAAGGATAATTTAGTGCTTTGCCACTCATAGTACTAGCTATGGGCAAGCAGCATTGACAACACCTGGGAGCTTGTCAGCACTGCAGAATCCCACGTCCCTCCCCTCCTTGAACCTATTAAATCACAATCTTCCTTTTAACGAGATGGATGGGATTCATTTGAGAATCACTGAACTTGTCCAATGGTTACGAACCTTAGCTGAAGATTGGAATCATCTAAAGAACTTTTAAAAAATTTGATACCAGAATCCCATAGAAAGAGATTCTGATTTATTTGGTCTGGGAGTGTTGCCTGGATATTAAGATTTTTGAAAGCTCCCCATGTCATTCAAATGATAAGCCAAGGCTCATCTAGTCCAACTTTCTCATATAAAAATAGATTAAGTTGTTGCTTCTCCAAAGCTGGATGGACACATCTGGGTATTCAACATGCTTTACAGAGAGTGGGAACGGAGCAACTTTTAATCTACTACTTCTTCCTAAACTTCTTCTCTTTTCTTTTCTCTAAACTTATCAATATGTCCCTATATCATAGACTTTTCCTATGTTATATCCATGATGCACCCTATGAGCCATTAGTCATTCTATGAGTCTACTCACCACCCAGAACTGATTAGAACAAGTATGACTCAAGCTGGAAGAATCAGATTCTATCTTCTAGAAATCTGAAACTGGGACCAGGAGCAAGATTGATGGTCTTAGCTTCTAGTTGGTCCTCTAACAAGTGAAGACAGGATCTGTGGGGCTGTATATTCCACCATGGGAACTGGGAGCAGTGAAAGGCGGTTAGGAAACGGAAGAAACAATGAATCAAGCACAGAAGGGAAGCAGGGACAGCAAGTGGAGAGTCAATGACCAGGTTTACTTACGACTTCCAGCCCTGGTTTCAAGACTTCGCTAGCTAGGCTCAGCTGCAATTTCCATCCCATCATTTCATGAAGCATCACTATGCCTAACACATCACCTGCATTTTTCCTTAAACCAGCTCAAGCTGGGTCTAACCCCGGAAGCACAGAAAGTCCTAACTAGTTTAGGCACTTTATCTTTCCTGCCTAACTCTTATTACCACATGGGAGATCATCAACGAAACCCATAGTTAAGGGATGAGCTTACAGGCCATCCCATCTAAAAGGGGTATAAGGAATATAATGAACTATTCTCTTTTTCAGTGGCATTGTGAAAAATTCATATGATTGAGGCTCTGAGCTAGACCTTTCCAAAAACGGTCACTGTTCAATCCTCGCAACATTATCACAATAATACAGATAAGGAAAAATGGGGTTAGAGGGGTTAACTGACAGACCTGGGATTGTATAACTAGAAAGTGGCATTGTTTGGATTCAAGTCAGTCTGTCAAACTTTAAACCTATGCTTGGAGAACTACAGGGATGGCTGGCAGGGAAATGTGGCAGGTAAACAAGCTGGTGAACTGAGCAGGGACCAGGGATGAAGGCCTTGTCTGTTATCAACCAGGGGTCTGATAACGAAACAGATTAATCAGAGCACTCAACATTCTTCTTCCTCCTCTTGTCTTGGATGAGATGATGGCTTGGGAATATTTTAGGGTCAACTTGAAGACTGTACCTGCGGGTTTTATTCCATGACAGTGGACTATGTTGTTTTACCAATTGCGGTCTCAATCCCCTTGTCTGAAACCATCCGCAGACTGTAAGAATGAAATACATCTTTCTGATGTGTGCTAATTCATCCTCGGATATATTTGAAGAGCAGCTTGGGCCAGAACACTCTTTGCCCCTTGAAACAACTGATGGCAAATGTCCCCTGCAATTCTGATTCATGGTCAGTTTTCATCTACCATTTGAGTAAAAAGTTTGCAAAATCCAAAGTGGGTTGTAACTCAAAGGCTTTGTGTATTTCCATGGTTTCAGTTGACTGGATTAGTAGAATTTCTGGGCTGGCAGTGAGACCTAAAGGAATGTCTGCTGGCCATCCGCTGAGGAATGGAATCTTTAGAAGGAAGTGACTACGATCATTCTATGTTCAGAGTTCTAGGACTTCTACCCAGGTTGTAGGTGTTGCCTCTGAAGGTTATTTGAATACTTGTATTCCAACTTCGTGATTAGAGGTATAAGAAGCCAGATCTCATCTTGACTGTGTGAATTCATTAGGAATTCACGAAGCTATTCATGAACCTAAAATCTCATGTTCAGGATGTAGTAGACCCACCTGAAGGAATTCTTGGTCTTTTGTTGGATCAGAGAGAGCCTCAGGCACTAGTTTCTGTAGGCTGTGTACCCAGTGAGGGCTGAGACTGTGTTCAACTAACATTCCTTTGGCCCTTACCTTACATCAGGAGCTGTTAGGTGCTACCAAGTCCCTGGGCTCTTGCATATACTGTTTTTACTCCCTAAAGTGCCTTTCCTTCCCATCCACTCTCACTCACTTTGCAAAACACATCCACCCCATCCTCCTGAAGCCTTTTCTGATCCCTTTATCCTACTTGACTCACTTTTTGTGCCACATTTGATTTGTGTGCATTATTCTATCACTGCATCTCTCATGCCAGACTACAATGTGTCTGTTTTCTTGGGGTTCCCCCTCCTGGGGCAGGGCTTCTTGAGCACAGAGAGCATGCTTTAACCAATTCTGGAGGCTCAGCTTCTTCCTCCATGCTGAACAAGCAGTTCAGAGTCAGCTCAGTGATACACCTCGGTAAGTCAACATTGTTTGCTTTCTCGTCCTCATTTTGAAGATGAAGACAACAAAGCCCATGAAGAAAACATCATTTGCCTTTACATTACATCAGAGTTTTTGGCCGGCCTAGGCTTAGAAAGAAATGGAAGCTTCCCAAGAATGCATATTTATATATTAATATTCCAACTACTAAAATGTAAACTACACATATATATTGGCCTAGCAATCTCTCTTTTAGGAATTTGCTCTATGACTATGCTCACAAAATGTTTGTCAGCACATATGCAAAGATGCCCCTGGCTGTGCTGACTATTTTAGCCAGTTCCGGGAAACAACCAGTTGGTCACCTACAGAGGACTAGTATATCCTCCAGAAGGTACATGTAACTATGAGTTTATGTAAAGCATAATTCAAAAGCACTAAATATATCTGAATGTAAGTATATGAAAAACCACTATTGTGAATAAAGCATAGTACTGTGGTGTATAGAGAATTATCTCCTTCGTTAATGTTAAAAATCATAGATGGTAGTTGGATACATACAGTCATGCACCGCATTATGACCCTTCCAGTTGACAGCAGGCGCATGTATGACAGTGGTCTCATACGATTGGCACCATATAGCCTAGGTGTGTAGTAGGCTATACCACCTAGGTTTGCATAAGTACACTCTATGATGTTTGAACAATGACAAAATCACCTAACGACTCATTTCTCAGAACATATCTCCTTCGTTAAGCGACTCATGACTGTATTTACAGGCTGGTATGTGCATAATAGTAGCAAAATTGCATAGTTCTTAATCTATAGAACCTTTTTAATATTTGAATTCATCTAATCCTCATGACAACTCTATTATTAGTTCCATCTTACAGAAGAGGGAAATGAGGCAAAGTGAGGCTGAAGCGTTCAAAATCACCCGGCTGGACAGCTGTAGATCTGGGATTCAGCATCACCTGAGAAGACGTTAAATTCCTAAATGTGAAGGCCCCTTCTCAGAGCCGCTGAATCAGCATCTCTGAGGACGCCGCCCAGAGACGTGCGATTTCACAAGCTTGCGGGTGATCTCCACATCCATGGGCTGCAGCTCTGCTCCAAGCCATTACGTTCTCCCAGTTACACTCTTTCTAAAGGAACCGCAGAACCCTATTAGCTGTTGAGAGACCGAGCTTGGAAAGCGGGGCGGGAGACGTCCCCTTTAACTTTGTTAGTTATTGAACTCTTCGGATTGTCTAGACCTACCTATATTGTATTACTTTCATTTTGATTGGTTTTAAAGGTCAACAGAAATCACCGGGTAGGGAGGTCATGGGCCATTTTTATGTTTGGATTTTTCTCTATATTAAGACAATAAGAAAATAAGATTAACCAATACATGCTATTTACAAAAAAGAATAAAATTCCCCTCAGAAATGTGCTGCTTACTGAAGATGCCAGGGAGCTTCGCCGTCAAAAAGCGGTACTTTGTGTCTGCCGCGGGAGAGCCTCTCCTGGCAAAACAAATGATTCTTCCACCCCCGAGGGCACCGCCCCTCCTCTCCTTAAATTGGTAGCATCCATCACCCTGGGCCCAGACATGGTAGCTTTTCAATCCTGAGCCCTGGTGTGATAATTGGCATCATTTCCCTGAGATAATGTGGAGGTTAATGAGGTACAGGAACCTTTAGGCCATCCGCTTCCATTTTCAGCTCAGGAAACTCGGGCTCCGATAAGGGTGGGGAAAATCAACCCAAAATAAGAAGAAAAGGGTCACAGGGGAATGGGGATGCAGACCAGAGGGAGAGAGAAGAATCGTCCCGCAGCCCCCAGGGACGGCATCTCCAGCTCTGGAGGGAAGTCCCCCCTCTTAACTTTGAGGGAGAGTCTCTAGCCTGGAGGAGCCAGGGTGACCACCCCAGCACATTCCAAGTCTGTGTGCAGTATGGTTAGTATTCCTTGGGACTTTTCAAAAAATACAAAATAAAAACCAATTTTGTTGATAAAAAAAGCATCCTCAATATCTGAAAATTTCTTCTTAGAAATTCCCAAAGCACATTAGGATATTTAAGGCTATGCACAAGGCCAGCAGCAAGGAAACCTGTTTAGCATCGGTTGACCTAGAGTTATCCAGGCTAATTTGACCGTGGACCACTCTTTTCTGGCTGTTGTTTTCATTGGATTCACTTCCTGGTTGCTTCTAAAAGAGCCACAGTGCTGTATTGTATTCATGGCTGTGTAACCTGGGGAATTCTAGTACAAGCAGAGGTATTGTCTTCAGACTAGACTGTTCAAGCTATGAATGTTTTACTCATTTACTCAGCCAACATTGATTGGTTGTGTGCAACCTGCCCCAGGGCAGGTATTGGGGTTGGGGACGCAGAGATGAAACAAACATTGTGTCCACCCTGAAAGCCCTCATAGTCTAGAAGGGAGGGAGGAATATATACAAACAGGAATGATGGCGAGAGGAAAGGATCGTGATGGAGGCAAGTCTCTCACACCATGAGAGCACAGGGAGAAGCTCCTGCCAGGAAAGCGAGTAAGAGAACTGGGACCCCAATAAGGACATGGAGAAGCCCCCTCTAGAACAGGGGTTATGCATGGGATTTAGAATCAGATGACTGAGCTCTCTCATTTACCAGCTCCATAATCTTGAGAACTTTATTTCTCCCTCTGAACTCCAGTTTCCCTATCTGTAAACGGAAGCAATAAGAATACCTAGCTTATAGGATTGGTGCAAGGGTTAAACGCACATAACCCACTTAATATGATGCTCCTAGTGTAGAGGAGATTACTAATGCAAAGGCAGATTCCTCGGGTAAAGAACTGACACAGTGCAGGTGACTGACAGAGGGGGCGGGGGGGGGGTGGTGGTGCAGGGGGACAGAAAGAAAGCTGAGGAGCCAACCAGGCTGAGTGACTGGACAACAGGAGTGCTGGTGTGAGAGAGGAGGAGGAAGAGCAGCTTTCTTTCTTTGCTTCTTTTTCTTATGCAGGAGGAGGGGGTATGAATTTGACTGACCTCCCGTTAAACCAGGGTGTGGTGGGTTGCATTGTGTCTCCTGAAAATATGGGCTCAATTTCCAACCCCAGGACCTGTGAATATAACCTTATTCTGAAATAGGGTCTTTGCAGGTGTAATTAATTAAGATGAGGTCACTGGGGTGCAACCTAAACCCAATGACTGGTGTCTTTCTAAGAAGAGGAAAAGACACGAAGAGACGCATAGGGAAGAAGGCCACATGAAGACAGAGGCAGAGATTGACGGCCAAGGATTGCCCGCAGCCTGCAGAAGCTGGCAGAGAGGCACAGAGTCGAGTTTTCCTCCAGATGGAACCAACCCTACCAACAACTTGATTTCGGACTTCTGGCTTCTAAAACTGTAATCAAAGAAAGGACTGCTGTTTGAAGCCACCAGGTTATGCTTTGTTTTGAAGCCCTAGGGAATGGATTCACAGGGCTTCTCACCCTCCGCATTATTGACATTTTGGGCAGGATACTTCTTTGCTGGGAAATGGGGAGGACTGTTTGGTGCACTGGAGGATGTTTTACATCCTGCCCTGGACTGTATCCACTGGATGCTGGTAGCACCATCACCACCATCACCACCCCCAACTGTGACCAAGGAAAATGTCTGCAAACATTGCCAAATATCCCCTGGGGCGCACAGTCTCCCTTGGTTGAGAACCACTGCTCTAAGCCATTGCTCGCCTGTTCACTCATTTACCTCCTCGTCCATTCATTTATTCATTCCTTCTTGCATTTGTTTACAGTCGGTAACTATTTACTCACAACTGAGTATGGATCAGGTATCTTTGTAGGCTCTGGAAATGCAATGAAAGCGTAGTCTTTATGTTCATGAAGCTCACAGTGGAGTGGGGAACACAGATTCTAATCAAATAGTCAACAAACCCTTACAAACTGAGGTGAATGTCCAGGATAAAATGACTATGGTTCTAGGAAAACATGTAACAAAGCAGCCTGACCTGGATGGTGGGCTCGGGGAGGTTTGACTGGTGGTCTAAGAAGTAAGAGTAAGCTGGGCACAGGTGGCAGGGACAGATGACATCACAGGCAGAGTAAGAGCACATGCAAAAGCTTGTGATTGAAAGGAGCCCAGAGAGCATGGGACGATGGGAGGAAGATGGCGACTGAGGGCAGGACGCACGGAGAGCTTTTCCAGGATTTGCCTCCTAGGATTTGATCCATTATAGGACACAGAGAAAGAGATGTCACAGCAGGAGAGGCAGAGAGGGCCCCCTGGTGACTACTTTAGTCGTCTCCAAGGTTGTACCCAGACAACTGGCCATTGATTTTTTTTTCCACACAAAAGGGGGGGCCCTTTCTACCATGTGGCTGCAGGCTCCCAGCTCTAACTGGGACACAGGTGGATGTGCAGTTTCTGGAAAGGGCTGTCTGGCTTTTTATGGTTTAGTGAAGAGGTGTCCAGAGGCCATCATGTCGGCTCATAAAAAATGTTCAGAAATCTATATTTATGCCTTGTAGCTCTCTGGCGAAAATAGCATATTGTCCTACAAGATAGATGCAGCCAGCCCCTTCCAGGGAGCACGGCTTTCCCTGGAAGGCCCTTTGGAGATGGATGTGCTGCCTTGCTGCCCGCTGATTTGGGCTCCAGGGAAGAGCCCTGCTCAGCAGGCATCGTATCTGGAGCAAATTGCACCCTGGTTTCTGCCATTCCTGTATCCACTGCCCTCTTCTTGCATTTTTGTATCAACACAACTCTGATTACAAGGCATCCAAACAAAGGACTTGAAGCACGAAACATTGGTGTTCTTCATCCTGCCCCTGCAGCTCCTTGGGGCAAACCCCTCCATTCCTTGGATTCTCAGCTTTCTCTTCTGTAAAATGGGGTGAATAATCCCACCCTAGACCCTCCAAAATTCTGCTTTCAGGTCAATGAGAGTCCTGTGTGTGAACTCCTCTAGAAATCATGGTACTCTGCAATAAGGGAGGAACAGAGGCCATGGTGAGCGCACAAGCCTGTCATCAGGACTCAGGAGATTGGGGGTTAAGTCTTGATTCACCGAGTTACCGGCTCAGAGCCTCAATCTTCTCATCTATAAAAAGGGAATAATCATGCTATCGTATGAATGTTTCAAAAGGATAAAAAATTTACATATGGCAGGTGCTTAGCACCATCTTGATTCAATGCAGAATTGCAACTACTAACCTAAGCAGGAGCTCTGGGAATTGCGAAGGATGCGGATGAATGCAGACTAACCTCCTGGAGGTTGAGGAGCTGGCTTCAAGGGACAGGTGCCCCTAAGGCCTCTGATGATCACCTGGGTAGGCTCCGGGCCTAAAGTCTTATGGCCTCTTTCATCCCCAGCACACATAGCCCCATGACCAGACTTCTCTGTGGTGTCTCTCATGACCGCCCTTTCCTCTCCATTTGCCCTCACTGCCTCTCACAGTGGCCATGGCAGCGAGTGGGCCTTCTGTCCTGCATTCAGGGGACTCAGTCACAGCTGCTGGACCCATCAGATGTTCCCTCGGGGCTAAGCCTCCCCTATTCCTCCTGGCAGAGGTCCCTTCTTAGGACTTCATTGCCGTTTCATAGAACTTCTTCTGAACCTGTCTGACATTGTGTTGTAGCTTCCCCAGCACTAGACTGTGAGCTCAGTAGGTGCTGGGTCTGAGTGGGGTCCTCCATACCCCCACATAGGGTCTTGCTCAGAATACTCCCCCGCCCCCCATTTCTCCCCTTTCCCTTCCATAAAGACCCTCTCGGCACCCTTACATGCCAAGCACTGTTCCAGGGGTAGATTCAGTGGTGAGCCAAATGGACAGACCTGTCCTCATGGGGCTCACATTCCCTGGGGTAGACAGTTAATGTACAAAATCAAGTCAAACAGATAATAATAGGTCACGACAGGCTCCAGGCAGAAAAAGAACAGAATCAGCTCATAGAGAATGTTGGCACCACTATTTTAGAAAAAGGAAATAGAATCCACAGAGTATGTTTGGGGGCTCGGTGTGGCCTGGGTGGGGTGTAGAGGCCTGGCCGTTCTCTTTGCTAACCCTGGGGTCTGTCCCTCTTGCTGGGAAGTCGATCCAAGGCAACGCTTGTCCCTTCAACAAGTGTATTAATTTCCCAGGACTGCTGTAATTATGTATGTCCACAGTCCTCTGGCTTAAAACAACAGAAATTTGTTCTCTCACGGTTCTAGAGGGCAGAAGTCCGAAATCAAGGTGTCGGCCGAGCCAGGCCCCCTCCAAAGGCTCTCAGGAGGATTCTTTTCACCTCTCCCAGCTTCTGGAGGCTCTGGGTGTTCCTCAGCTGGTGGCTGCATTGCTTCAATCTCTGCCTCCATTTCACGTGGGCTTTTCCCTGTGTCTGTCTTCTCTTCTGTCTCTTACAAATGTCTTATGGGAACACTTACCATTGGATTTAGGGCCCATGTGGAAATACCAGGAGCTCTCATCTCAAAATCGTTAACTTATTTACATCCGCAAAGACTTTTTCCCAAATATGGTTGTGTTCAGAGGTTCTGGGGTTAGGGTACAGACAGCTTTTTGGGGTCACCATTCAATACGTTACAGCAAGTGAGGGGAAGGACCACCCCCAAAGATGGTATCTGTTCACCTAGGGTATTCCAGCTTCTAGGTACGGATTTTTATCAGCATTTTACTTTGAATTAAATTTATTTCTGGTTTTATTTTGAAGCATTTGAAACTTTGGTGCCATTATTAAATGGATTTTCTTATTAGGCACTGTCATTTTCTCTCCCTCCTCTGAAGACTTCTTCAGCCCCTCCCCTCCACTCCCCAAACATGCCTGCCCCTGTGCTCACAATGTAAAAACACCACCACCTCTCATGGGGGGGCTGTCCGCCCTCCGGCCAGGCCTCTGTCAGGCTCCCGCTGGATCTGGGCTCACCGGGGAGTTAGGGCGAGAGGATGAAATGATTCCCAGCTGGAAAAACAAGCATGTCTGCTGGGCTGGCCCAGAACATGGGGAAGGAGCTCAAGGCTCAGGGTCTGTCCGGTCTTTGTTTTCTTTTGTGTTTTAACTCAAATTCTTTTTGTTTCTGTTACTGAAACACAGGCACAGACACGTACACACACACACTGTAAACATTCAAACAGCTCAGCTGAGGATGAAATAAGATGGGAAATATAGAATGAAATGGAAAATCCTCTTTTTCCTTTCACCAAATCCCACTTTTCTAGATATTTTCTCCAGAAACATATTTTCTCCAGAAAACATACACATCCCAAAGGATGTGCACATTTGTATGCACAGCTAGAGTCTGCTTTTGTTTTTACATTTTATACATGTACATATTTCCATGTAAATGCTTTTCATTCTGGAACAGGCTGTCCTTTCCCATGGCCCGGCACTTTGCTTTTCCTCCTAATGACCTATCTTAGACAGCTTTCCTTATTGAGATGTATGGATCTATCTTTTTTAATAGCTACAAAGAACCCCACTCAATGGATGCACCGTGATTTGTATAACCACTCCAACGGGCTTCCCATGGAGTGAGTTCCATACACACTTGAGCCTTCCCACTCAGCCCAGCATGCTTTCCATTGTGGCTGTGGAGATGGCAAATATGCTTATAAATCATAAGTATATATAATATTATCATTTATACATGTAAGAATGTGTATTATATAACAGCATATGTAATATACATATATATTATTTGATTATCAGAACTCTTGGTGATTGTAATCCTTACTTTAGTGATAAGGAACTGAATTTTTATCTCTAATATGAAGATAGGGAAACTAATGTTCACGGAGGTGAGGTGCTTCATGGAAAGTGGAGAAGAGTGAAATTCCAAGTCCTGTATTCTCTATTTCTGCTACCTTCCCCATTATTTTGCTTTCCTTTGACAATTTGGCGCAAACCACACCCTTTTGGTTTCCAGCCCTAGCATCCTTTCTGGCCACATTTCCCATTCCAAGTCAATTCTTCTTGTTCCTAAGGACCAGTGGGAATGCACACATCCCCTGCCTGAGTAAGTGCAGAGGGCGGGAGATGCGTCAAGCCTGGCTGGCTCCCGATGGCCTGTGAACCCCGCACCCCCAGGGGCCCCCATGTGTCTGCACAACTTCCCGTGTAGTCTCCTCCTCTGGCTATCAAGCTCGAAGGGAAAAGAAAAATAAACTTGTCTCAATGTTAGCAGTCCTGATTCCTGGGTGGGCCTAATAGCTGTGTGGCTCGGGTCCCTTAGCTCATGGTTACAGCTTCCTGCTCTTTGAAATGGGCATAGGAGAGGGGCACATTGGGTGAGCTGTACAGCTGCAGCAGATGCCAATTGCTGGAGCCCGATACTGGCCCGCGATGGCCTCACTGTCAAATCAAGTAGGATTTTGCAACATTTATTGAGTTGGTGTGATATGGAACTGGCCGTGGAAGCTGTGGTCCAGCCTCTGTGACCTTGTGGTCTTGGATAAGCCTCTAGCTCTTTGAGCCTCTGTTTCTTCGACTGCCAAACAGAGCTGACAATAATGTCCCCGTGGTTGGCTTGTTGGTGAATCAATGGGGATCAGCAAGAGATGCTTCCAGGACAGCAATTCTCAGACTTCACTGCATATTAGACTCAGCTTGGGGGCTTCACAATCCCTGATGCTCAGGCCACATTCCAGATCAATTAAATCAGAATATCTGGGGCTGGGACCCAGGAATCAGTATCTATAAAACGGACAAACAAACAAGAACCAAGGGATCCCAATGCGTAGCCAAGTGTGGAGCCAGAGTTCTAATGCAGTACCTGCCCTGTACATAGTCATGACCCAGCAAATGCTAATAACTGCCTCCTCTTCCCTGAACCCTAAAGGATATGTAAGTCTCTGAATACTTCTTGAGAAACTTCTGGCACGTTAAGCCAAACATTCCAGGAGGGCAATGCTGCCACCTCAGTGGGGCTCCCCGACTCCCCAGCCCCTCTCTGAGAGCAAGGAGAGTGTGAAGTCAGGGTTTGACTTGTTGGAAGCTTCAGGAAAGTGAGGCAATGGATTTCTGAAATTCCGGCCCTCCCTTCTTATCAATACTCCCTTTATCAGCTCAGCTCTGGCCAATCTTTCTGCCTCAGGAGGGGGTGTTGAATGAGAGGCCCCCTGTGCTGGGTGGGGGCAGGGCACCTGTGTGCCATCCTCATGCAAGACTCAGAAACCCCCCAACTACAGACCCCCCTAAATCTACATTTGGTCTCACCTCCAAAATTCAACTTTATTTAGTTGCTTGAAGTTCAAAATGAGCCTGAATAATAATATAGGGAAGCTATAGGGACTCATGACCTACCACACCACTTAGGGAAATTATCTAGACACCAAATCCTTGAGGACCATCCTGGTCACATCTATGTCAATTCCCATTGTCCACCCAGGATATCCCATCGCTGCTAATAGCCCTGTGCCATCATAGCTTTCACGTAGCCGACACAAGTGTTTCTCAGACTGTGACCCTTTGGGGTACAATTGCTTCAGGTTTGGCCTAGGAACCTGGTCTTGAACACGGCCCCAAGGTAACACCTCTACTCACCCACTTGAAAGTCCCTTTTCCAAGCCTTTCGCAGAGTAGGATGTGTGTAGTTTACCTGGGTTCAAGAAGAGAAAACCAGGAAAGGAAGCTGAGCTGTGTCCTCCGTGTGATTACGGTTCCCTTTTCCATCTTGTTTAAGGTGCCCGAGTGTGTGCTCTGCAAAGCCTGGAATGCCCACTCTGAAGGCGCGGCAGAGACCCACCTGCATGGAGCCCAGGAGGACACTAGCTCGCCATGGAGGAATTGGCAAGTGCAGCTGCTCTTGAAGCAGGCAATCGCGGCAGACGGAGGCCTTTTATTCTGACCTGTCTCAAATCGCCTGCACTTACTTCCGTCTGTGTAAAAAATTTACATAAAGGCCCAGGGTCCAGTTCTTCTTCTTTTCTGGAAGATCTTTTTCCCAAAGTGTGGTCCAGAACATTAGTTTCCTGGGCTGTTCACAGGGGGAAAAATATCCTGTTGTCAGAAGAGCATGTTCATTATAAGATACCATATTTATCTTTTGCACAGTCATAATGCATATTAGCATGTTAAAGACACTGAGAAATCCTATGAAAAAACCCATGCTTAGCATTGTTTATTCCAAGAGTTCCCAAAATTATTTGATTAATATTCCCTTCTCTTTCTCCCTCCCTCCCTTCCTCCCTTCTTCTGTCTCCATCGCTTTTCCCAATCTAACCTATTAGCAGACCACAGAAACAATATTCTTCAGAGGAAATACTGGGAAACACTCTCCTGGGAGAAATATTCAATGGATGAATGAATCAATGAGCTCACAGCGAGGCCCCTTTCTCTATGCACTCATATAGCCTTTCCTGTGCCAGTGTTGTCTGCCTCTGGACTGTCTCTACTCCTTAAGAAGGCTAACCTGACCAGAAAGTTTCTCCAGGGTTGGTGTCAAATGCTTTCACACAACAGTTAGTCGGGGTGAGAAGCCACATGGTAAAGCTGAAGAGTCAGATCCGCGTGTTTCTTCTGACACAGTGCAATGAGTGCTAATGGGATTAATGTGGCAAATGTGAGTGATGGTGGGAAAAGTGCATGCTTCATGCATGCTATTCTGCAGGCCTGGAAAATTGAGAACATTTGATTTAGGGCACCGGTGATGAAGTGCCGGCTATTGGTTTATGTCAGTCGTAATTAACTGGCTCACATTCAAAGATGGATCCTAGTTCCAGGGCGCTCGGTGGTCTCTGCGATATGAGGAAAACCAGGCAGGACTGGAACGTCTTTGTGGTGTTAGGTCCCTCAGAAAGCTGCCCCCTCCTGGGTTCTTTGAGATCTTCCCCTAACTTCCTGATGAGGAGCCCAGGGCCAGGAGAGGAGAGAGAGTGTGCCCAAAGTCATATCACTTGTAAGCGATAGATTTGATGTATCCCCAGCTTCTGGGCTGGATCCTGTTGTGATTGGCAGCTGCCAAAACCACACATGCCCTCCACATCTTCTATGCACGGCCACTGAAGCCTGGGTGTGGGGCCATATATGTCCTATAAAAATAAGACAACAACAATAACAATCTGTGTGTGTTCACACGCACACATCTGTTTCTGCAGGTATTCAACAAATATTTGCAAATATTCAGCAAACATGTGCCAGAGACTGGGGACACGACAGGGAACAAGGCAGGCTTCCCTCTTGTCTTGAAGGAGAAGCATCTTGGTGTAATAATATGAAAACAAACCACTGTGTTTGAAACCAGCGAGGCGTGCTTCTGTTCTCCGCCCTGCTTCATTTTGGCTGAGTGACTTTGATCCTTTACTTCCTGCACCTGATTTTTCTCAACTAAAAAATGGGTAGAAATCTCAGCGCTGTTGTAAAGATTGGAGATAACTTAAGCAAAGTTCCTGAAATGTAGCAGGTGCTCATTCAAAGATGTTTATTTATCATTAACGCATCGATTGTCATTTTGTGTTAGCTGGCGTGGGAACACTTGAAGGACCCCCATGGGGCAAGCAGAGGAAGTTCCTTTCAAAATGAGAAAGAACCGGATGTGAGAAAAGGTGGTGTTTAGACAGCACCATCCAGGATGGTGTGTGTGTGTGCACGCATGTGTGTGTATATACGTTTGTAAGTGCACATGCCCGTGTTATGTTTTATTGAAAAAAAAAAGAGTTGCAAGTAGTACCCACAAATGACTCTGGCTGAAAATGGGCAAAATGACACGTGGAATTAAATAGAAAAATCCTTCCAAGTGCTATTTGTCACGTTCTTCCCGGTTACATTAACCTGAACTGCTGTAAGTGAAAGATTCCACTGGAAGAAGAGGAGAAAAAGAAAAGAATCTCCTAAGAAAAGGATCGAAACTAATTTGCAACTTCTGCCAAACACCACGAGCAGGGCTTTAACAAAATCCGATGAACATTGGGTGAAAATCGAAGTGTGGTTGTTACAAGTGCATGCCACACTCACTCAGCACTCAACGTGTCCCAGGCAGTCCCGAAAATTCTCCATGTGGATCACTTCCTTTACCCCTCACAGAAACTCAACAGTCCACTGTAAATATCCTCACTTCACGATTCAGGAACACCAAGGTGCGTGGAAGGTCTGTAACTTTGCTCAGTCAAGGCTCTAATCCACCCAGGGGTTTGGGTCAAGGTTGGGCTCACAGTCCTAGTTCCAATGCTACAGGGGACACCAGAAAACTACATAACCCACAAAAGAGGCAGAGGTGAGCTTTGGAGAAAGGTGGCCCCAGAGGGTCGGAAAACCGGGCTTCAAGACTGGCAGCGCCCCACCAGCCGTGTGACTCCTGGGGACTCTGGGCACCTCCTTCCCAGCAAGTTAATACGAGAAAGTGGGGGTGTGTTTGGAAGCGCGGGGTACGCAGCCAGATGCAGCCTGCAGAATGTTTCCCTTTTGTCCTTTTCCTTTTCTCCAACCACAGCGCCCCATCCTTGAGGCACGGTTTTACTTTCTTTGGCTTGAGAGCAGGGTTTGAGAGAAGTCAACAATCTGAGACACTGGAGACAGCCAGGCAGAGGCAGACAAACAAAACTGACACTGAGCGAAAATGCAAAGGTATTCAAAACGCGAGCTCTAATTTTCACTCCCCTGCTTGGAGCCTGCCAGACACAAGGCTTTGAGAAAGAAAAAAAAAAATCTGATTTGTACTGAAAGGGGCCAAAAATAACCTTGCTTTCTCCTGCAGAAGAAAACAAAACTCTGCGGTTTCCTCCCATTTGGATGTCCTTTTTCCTTGTCTGTGGTTGGCAGGGTGAACCTCGAGTGCAGGCCTGGAAGGAGACAATAGGTCAAACAATCAGACGGGACAAGGGGGACAGTGGGGATTGGCTGAGAGGGGGCCCAGTCTGACTTAAAGCCCTGGCTTTGGCCTGGAGTGGGGGCATGGCTGGAGGAGGAGGAGGCAGTTGCTGAGAAAGAGGCCTTCAATTGCATATGCTAATTTCAAGCTATTTCCAATCAGTAATAAGCCTGTTTTTTCAAGCCTTCCCCCCAAAATCTTGTGTGTCCCTACTTTCCATCCCCACTGCCACTGCACTGTTTCTGGTTTTTTTTTGGCCAAGGCCTCTTCCCTGGCTCTCTGCTTCCAGACTATTCCTATCTTTCCTACATATTCTCAAATACAATTTTGATGTCTCTCCTTGTTTTAAAGCTTCCAGCAATGACCCATCAACCACAGAAAACTGTCTATATCAGATCCCAAGCTGCATTTTCTGTCTCCCTCTGACCTCTGCCAGCTCTCTGAGTATGCCACGTTTCCCCCGGACTCATGTTTTCTTAGGTCAATAAACCTCATTTACCTCTCTTTTTTGCATCCCTGCCTCTTGTCCATCCTTTACAGCAGAGTTCCTAGCTCTCCTCCTCCAGGATGCCCTCCTGAGCCCCCAGTGGTTCCTTGTCTCTGAAGGAAGGACTCTTCACAATGCTCTTTCAGTGAGTTCTCACAATGGCCCTGAAAAGTAAGCACAGTTTCTCCCAACTTACTGATGAGCAGCCTGGGGTCCAGAGAGGAGAGAGAACATGCCCAAGGTCATGTGGTTCATAAGTGATGGACTTGATCCACCCGCGTCTTAGGGGCTGGATCTTACTGTGATTGGCAGCTGCCAAAACCACACATGAGATTCCCTTGCATTGTTCCTGACACCTCTAAATTGCATGCTATTGCTTCTGAAATAATTAAGCAGTAATTCCAGGTGTTGCTGCTGCTGGAGAGAGAGTTGATATTGCCCTGGACTGTGTTGACCTCTAAGTTTCTCCACAATGCAGAGAATCTATTTTTAGCTCAGAAATCAAGCAGGGTGTGATTATTCTTGCCATTTTTTTTTTTTTTTTTTTTTTCCAAATGCATAACCTATTGCCACACACAGACGAAAACCCTGACTGGGCCAAAGAGAACTCAAATGCAGACATGGACAACCTAGGACAGAGAAAGAGGCCCCGTGATGAGCAGGTCCAGGGATTGTGCAGAGAAAGTTGAACCTCTGTTGAAATGCCTTAACTGATAAAGACTGTGTGCAGTGACAAAGGGAACAAAGACCTAAGGTGAAAGTCCTGGAGCCAGAAGTAATCATCTCCGGTGCTCAGCTTCCCCTAGGCCCCCGTCTGGGTAAATTGCAGCCTGGAACTCACAGAGGGGGGGCCATTGCTCTAGACTGTCCCCCAGCCTCCTAGGTCATGGTTCTCACCAGATCTGTTAATGAGGGAGTGCTGTCCCTGACAGCCATCTGTCCGTGGACTTGATGTCCACCCGGAGACCTGGCAAAGATGTCAGCCCTCCTTCCAGAGAGATGTGGTCTGACTTGGTCCTTCATAACAATCCTAAGGAGTGTTAGCGAATTCCTGAGATAAGGAACTAACTCCATAACTCTAGGAGATAGTTGTTCTCGAATCCTGATCAGCAGCACCAGCAGCACCTGGGAACCCATTAGAAATGCAGATTCTCAGGTCTCATCCAGGCCTGCTGAATCACAGATGAGGAGGGGGCTCAATCTGGTTCTTAACAAGTCTTCTAGTTGCTTCTGAGGCATGTTTGAGAACCACTGTGAGAGAGAGGTGGGGCCAGGGCAGGAGGTGCTCTGCTGCATTCTCTCCCCACCAGACAGAAGTCCACATTATAGTCCTCCTTGGAGGGGCAATGCCAAGGAGGAAGTGCCACTGAACCTTACACGATCCTATTTCACAAGGGTCATTGAATCACTGAAGCGCTGCGTGTTTCAGCTTCTAGCCCGGCGTCAGCCCAGGCGGGGTGCCTCTCCCACCAGGGAGGTGATACAGAAGACCCAACAGTCCATCCTTAACTGGACATTTAGTGCCTTGTATGGGCCAGGCATCGTGTTAACCTCTAGAGAGGTTGAGGACAATGAAAAAGGCAATAGTGCCGGCCTTGGTGGAAATAAGAACCTGGCCAGAATAATAGATGTTATTAAAAATTATAGATATTAAACGTATGATATGTGAGGTTGTCACCCTAATGGAGAAGGGGAGGGAACAATGTGAGTACGTAGCAGGAGGACTCGACCTGACTCAGTTCACTACTGTAAAGAGCAGAGGGAGAGAAAGGGAGAGAGGCTGAGAGAGAAGGAGAGAGGGAGGGAGGGAGGGAGGGGGAGAAAACACCTGGCTGAATTTTGGTCCCTAAAAGAATCTGCATATCTATCTTTGACACTTGCCTTAGATGAATGTCTTAGGGTTTTGAAGTAGAGCTGCTTGCGCATTCAGCTTCTTTCTGCCCAGTGGACTCCTCTTTAATGGAAAAGCTATCATTCACCTGCCCCCCAGAAAATCTTCCTACAGTGCAACACAACTTCCTGTGATTTGAAAAAGCATTTGTGATAAGCCCCTCACTAACACAGAACCCAGAACCTTGGAGGTTTGTAGTGGAAACATGGGTTTCCCCAAGAGCAGGGTGGCCATCAGGAATCCTCAGCTCACCCTCATGTATGTTTCCCATGAGGTCACTGCCCCTCCCCCTGCTGGCTGTGGGAGATGAGGCGGGTGCTAATACCCACCCTCTTCTTCCTGGCCATCAGGATCCAATTTGGTCAGTGTCTCGCACCTTGTGTCTCAGGGGAGTCTGTACCTCTCTGAGACCCAGCAAATGAACCTAAATTCTAAATTTGCCTTGACCAGTGGTTATCTACCCAGATTGCACATGAGAATCACCCAGGGAGCTTTTAAAATATATCCCCACTGAGATAATTTGCTCAGGGTCCACTTCTGGTCAATGAGCTATGATGGCAGATGTACTGAGAGGTTTTCTTATTCTCAGTAAGAGAGCCGTGGAGGGAGGAAAAAAAACCGTTACTGCCTCAAGACATAGCTGTGTGCTTTAAAGGCTTGAGATAGCAGCAGCATCTTGGGACAAGCTGACCCACTGGGAAGGGTGGAGCAGAGAGGTAGGAAGAGCTTGGGTCATGGAGGATGTTAGTGAGCCCATAATCAACCAACTCTGAACCCCTCTTCTGTGTTTTGTAGTGGGACTTTGGGCACACCAACCAAGCCTCTGTTCTTTATTTGTAAAATGAGGATTAAAAAATCCATCTCGTAGTATTGCTGTGGAGACCGATGAATTATGAATTAATCTGTTTGAAATGCTAAGCAGAGTGCTTGACCCTAAAAAAAATGGCGATGATTACAATAATAATATTATTATTAATATTAATAATAACGCTGCTGATGATTGTTGTTTAACTGGAAAAGAGTAGCCATATCCATACTTTGGATGTTCTGTTTTCTTAATGTACTTTGAGATTGTGTTAGGGCTTTTCTTGTTTATGGCTTTGTCCTTTAAAGTTTTGACAATTATTGTTATAATATAATTACGCAGATTTTTTCTAGTGGATCGTACCATAGATTTGTTTCTGGCGTGGAGTCGCGTTAGGTCTTTATCATCTGAGCTGCTATTGGACTAGCTCTCCTCTGCTTTCTGCTTTCTCAGTGAATTTGTGAACTGCACCAGGACTGGGTACCACATGCCAGAGGTCCAGGCTGGACTGGAGTGTCTTGGGTGCTGTGACTGATATTGCCCACCGGAGGTTGGCAGCCTCATCCTCTTCCCATGCCATTTTAATCAGACACACCAGCCCTCATTTATAATGAGCATGACAATGAGATATGAACTCCCAGGAAGTGGTCTTGGGACAACCTCCCATCAGAGGTGTTTCCGATCCCCTCAGACCTCCTCTCTGGGGTGGGCTCAGCCAACGAGGGTTCTAGAGGTTCCTCTTTTCTCCATTCTCTGGAGCATCTCAGGATGAAGGGCAGACTTTTGAAAACAGCCTGGAAGTTGAGAGTTAACGTAATGTTACGGTTGTGGAAGGAGACTGGAGTCAAACTCGCCGGGTTTGAATCTGCTCGTTTGTGCTGGTGATCTGAAGCGATTCATGTCCCCTTCTGGGTCATCAGTTTCTGCACTTTAAAAATGAGGCAGTTGGACTTTCTAACTTCAAGATTTGAAACTGCCAGAGACGTGTATTTCTCACGAAGGCATGTATTAATTGAATTATATTCACGTAAAGAGGTTTCTCTCAGGGTGAAGGTTCTTCGTGTTGGAATAAAATAAGTTTTCCTCAAGTGTGTTGCTTGTTTTTGTAGTATTCAATTTCTTCACGTCTGGATGAAAAGACCCCAAATTTTATCCAGTAAAGTTTGCATCAATCTTTTATTTCTACCAGATAGCTCAAGGTTAGGTTGTTCTCTTGTCTTGGAAAGAAAACAAGGCCAAACGAAGCGGTATATATGAATCGGGCTCAGCTCTCCCCTCGGAGGAACAGGAGGGGCTGCAGCCCTTTTCTTGTTGTTCACAATTCATTATTACAGAGATTTATAAAGGGCCTTTTATGAGCTTTTCACAAAGCAGATTGCAACAGAAATGTCACATAATTTTGTTAAACCTACGCAACTGCCAATATATGGAAAAAGTTGGGTTGGGTTTGAAGAAGCAAATGTGATCAATAATATTTCCCTCAGAGATACTAAGATGCTGTACTTGGCAGGCCTTATTGGCTCCATTCTGAGCACCAGGAGTAGTGATTACAGAATGGCTAAGTCTCTCTGAACTTGAGATCCTTTTTGATTGTTGCCTCTTGCCTCCTTTTCCCTTGTTAACTTTCTCAGCATGCTCCCAACTCTCATTTTAGACTTTCAATGCTGTTCTCTCCACGCTGCACTTCTTCCAGAAATTCTCCCTTGACCATCCTCCTCCCAAATGCCAGGAGTCCCTCTTCTGTGTCCCCACAGTAGGCTGAACTTGCCCTGCCATTGGAATCACCTAGTGACTTGTCTGAAACCCTCATTAGCTTGGGAGCTCCAAGAGGGGGAGGCCTTGTCTCCCTTGCTCACCACCAGAAGCCCAGCACCTGAGGTATTGCCCAGCATGCTTTGCAGATGCAAATAAACATCTTTTGAATGAATGAATGGATTTCTGCATTCACACCTTCACTTTCACTGGAGTCCCAGACTAGAATGGCTGGCCTTCTCCTCCATGTGTGGACTTAAGTCAAGTGCATATTTTCTATGAGACACCCCCAGACCCCTCCACCCAGTCACCTCCACCAACTTCACCTCACACTGATCTAGCCCTTCTTTGACATCATCCTTGCGCATGTTACAGTGTAGGCTTTAAGATTATGGATTTGGGAGTGACATTTCCTGAGTTCAAATTCAGGATTCCCCAAATATTATCTGTGAGATCTTGGGCAAATGACTCAAACATTGACTTCTCACTTTCTCATCTATAAAAGGGAAATGTTAGTACTTACTCCTCAGTATCGTTGTGAGGATTGAATGAACTAGTATTTGTAAAGCCCTTTGCATAGTGCCTGACCTAATCCAAGTGTTTATCGAAATGAAGTAGACAGCACCTTAAGTGTAATTTGGAGTTTCTCAAATGTTCAAGCCCTGATGCTGAGGGGAATATGGGTTCCCTGAACTCTTTCTTGAAGACCTGACATCCAGACCACCATCCTGGAGGCAGCTGTTCTAAGACTCTTTACCATCCCCCTAAAGCCTGTGCTGGCCCATCTCTGTGTCCCAACACTTCACATGGTTTGGACCAAAGCCAGTGCTCAATAAATGTTTGTTGAATGAATGAATGAGAACAATAGACACATACATACCTCTCAAGATTGGTACCTGTTGAGATCTCTGAACATCGTGTACTTTCACCTCTCCTAAGATGCTGTCTTTTACTCTAGGACCAGTCCACACAGCTGGCTTTTTCTCTTAGGGGTCTGCCTCCGGTCCCCAACCATGAACTAAACCCACAAATCTATTATTCTATCTGTGTCCTGACACTGGCTGTATCCGCCCTCCACTCACAATTTCACAAATATTTCTAGGAAACTAGAGTTCTGGACTCTATGCTGGGCACTATGGATATAACCATGACTGGAAAAGGTGTGGGCCCTGTCCTCGTAGAGATTATGCTTTGCATTTTCTGGGAGGACTGCATGTTTTTGTTCCTGCCTCCTCCCTGCGGGAGCCTTCAAGCCACTCTGGTACTAGTCACGTCTCAAGTGTAGTTGCTCCCTGAAGAATCCTGCTGTGTCACTTTGGATATTAGCATTGGCTAAGACCAAATCTGAGTCTATCCTGCCCCTTGGACACTGACACACTCCATATGTTACTTCCCTAAGCTTGACCCCTCCCAATCTCATCTCCCCTCACCCTCTTTTGGCAGCTAGCAGCCAAAACTCACTCATCATGCCCTGGACTCTGAGGCTCCTGTCATCTCTCAGACAACGAATCAAAGTAGGATGCAAGTCAGCTCTCCCAAACCCTTGACGTACATGGAACGTGGTTGCATATTAGGCTAAAGGGACTTTCTAGATTAAACATTCATCACTTCCTATGCTACTTTAAAATAATTTCCTCTTAAATTCAAACAGTGCGGTGTGATGGCTAACCCACCACCCAACGCACAAAAAATTAATATGGCCCAACTGGTTATAAATTTTGCACTCATTTCCTCCATATTTACGAACATTCATAAAAAATTGAGAAACCTCATGAGCTATATGGATGGGTCACTGTATAATTGCCTATAAAGAGAAAGAAAAAGTATTGAGGATCTAGAAGTGAAAGAATAATATATAATTCATAATACAGAGATGAAAGGTGAGTGAATATGAAGTGCTCTTCCCTTGCAAATGTTTAATCATTTTTTAATATCAACACACCTTATTATAAAGACAACATGGCTTATCCAAATACAATCAGTAAAGTACTACAATCTTTAATCAAAAGATTACGGAGTTCTCGAAGAGTCCCAGGATATAGCATTTTATGATGCCTTGAATCTCAGTTAAATATAGATTTCTTAATAGTTGAGCCATTATGTAATTAAATAATATTTATATAATGACAATTGCATACTCCATAAGTGAAAGTTAGATTTAATGAGATATTTATTGGCATAAATGATTAATAATAAAACTCTCCCTGGTGCAGGTAATTTATACACATGCAATACGACCAAAAAGAAAAACTCCCTTGAATGCTTACCTTGTACGCCACGTTGCTTTCTCCTAGTCAATAAAAATCAATTCCTTATAAAAAACATCAGCCCAAGACTGAAGGGCAACAAGCATGAGGAGTGAGACAATGGACAAAGCCACCTTTTTAAACATGTTGAGGGTATAGTAGATTTGTGTCAAGATTTAAATTTTATTTTGCTAGTAAGTTGGTCCTTTTCCCCCAATAATTTGTGGAAATGTCTCAGGGAGCAAAATAAACTTAGTTCTGATTTTTTTGAGGGGTGCATATTTGAAAAGTAGGTAATTTGGGAATCATGTGGTCATCACCTCAAATGTGACAAGTGCAGGAGTATGTGATATATACTGAGCACTTGTCTAGTGCCAACCACAGTGCCAGGCACTTCAATGCACAATTTTAGAGGCAGAGAAAACACGGGCTTTTGGGGGACTTTAACTGGAAGAACATTCTAACAGGTGACTTCATCACGATCCTTCAAGCAAGTGGTTAGAACAACAGTATGGGGCAGGACAGGTCTTGGGTGTCTTAGGATGTGTCTGCGTGATGATCTGTAACGCCTTACAAAGACCTTGTTTACATTATAAATCACAAACACAGGTTTGAGTTCTGGATTACTCCTTTCTACCCATGCTTCGCCCTTGGTAAATGACTAAAGGTTTTACGGCCTCAGTTTCCTCCTTAGCACAATGGTGATATTGAGGCATCCCTTCTAACTCCCATGCTTAAGAGGAACAAATGTAACATTGGTGACCAAGGACTGAGCTCCCGTTGCTCTCTTCCTAGACTCCAAATGAAAAATACACCATAAGGTACAAGGTGATCTGTGTTGTATCCTTCATACTTGCCAGAGTACTTTGTGAGAGAACACACCAGTTACTATTGGAGGGGTGAGTGCATATGTTTACTGAACTCTACCTAAAGTTTTCTTCAAATCTTTCTATCGTTCCACAGGAGGATGGAAAGGAGAGATGTCACAGTTCTTGGAGACAGTGCACACGTGTCAGAAACACGGTGCTCAGAGCTTTAGCTGTCGTGACTTTGGCTCCTTCCAGAAAATTGCCACATCATTAGCACACTCTTACTGGCCACACCACCTTTTCTGAAATGGATCTCTTACCAGCAGCAATATCTCTGAGTTTGTGGTGGCCACAATTGCTATTTTGCATTGGAAAACAGACTTCTCAGTAAAGCACAGTCTGGACTGAGCCTGAGGTTTCTTTGGCTTCTCCGAGTCCAAGGTTAGAGGAGAAGATGTTAATGGTGATTCAGAAGCATAAAGAAGAAGGACTGGGCACAATTAATAATTTAATAAGGAAGACTTCTGAAGGTGGGGCATGGGGAGTGGGTTGGTTAACAATATTATTTGTTCTAAGTTTTACTGACACTTTAACCATGGTTGTAGTTGGGTAAAGGGGCTGTGGATTTTTGTTTATCCCACTTCACTCTAAATCTTTAGGCAGTAGGATACAATGGTTACAAATGAGTTACATGTATTCTAGAAAGCAGTGTTTTTCCTGCAACGGGCAATACTTCCCAGAGGGTTGGGAAAGCATACTGTTGAGTATGGGCTCTCACATCAGATTTTTGGGGTTTCAATCATACCTCCACCACTTACTAGCTGTATAACCCTGGGGGGGAGAAATTCTTAATGCCTCTCAGGCTTGGTTTACTTACCTTTAAAATGGAGATGGTTATAATAACCATCTAATGTGGTTGCTGACCTAAGAGACTCATCTCTGTTCTTAATAAGGAGAAAGTAATTTCAGTTCCTATGACCCTAATCTAGAGCTTTGCTAGGACACAGATATTGGGGATACATTCTCACTTTGTATATCTTGACATCACCTCTTCCAAGGTCTTTTGGGTACACACACACACACACAAACACACACACACACACACACACATACACAGAGTTTCTCTAAACTTTTCCCAAGAACTAAATCCTTTCTTTGCCTAGGAGGAAGTCCATTCCTTGAAAATGACGAATTTTTGGACCTTATATTTCCTAAAGTGAAAAAGGTGATTTGGGCAGATTCTCCGGTGAGTGCTAACATCAACACATTTGTCAGTCAAATTCCAGGTCACTGGGTCCAACAGATCCAGCTCCTCATTGTCAGTTGAAAAGCAGAAAGATCTCCTCAAGAAAGATAAGGGCAGAGACTGCATTCCATTAACCAGATAAGGAATGCCATCTTTGGTTATCTTCTCATGTGCTCGTCCTTTCAAAATATATCTTGAGAAAGTGTGGGAGAGAAGTCTAGATCTTCAGAAAATCTCGTTACCTTTTCTGCCTGGGAACACAGCTAGGCCATGCTTCTCAGTCTCCCTTGCATGTCAGTGAAGCTTGCAGCTGAGTTATGACCAGTAGCCTGGGAGCAGACAGGGCAAACCTCCCCAGACCTAACCTGTTCCACCTCACGTGCAACCTGAGAAGCTCTTACCCAGCCTGCAGAAAAGGTGCAGAGCGTCCAGGGAGGACTCTGAGACCCGAGGAAATGGCTGAGCCACCAGACTGAAGAGGTCTGGGTCCCTGAATCAAGGTATTGGAAGACCACCCATCCAAACCCAATTCCTCTTTACTGGAGAGAGAAATACACTTTCAGTATATCAAGCCACTGAGGTTCTGCATTGTTAGTTACAGCATTCAGCCTCATCATAATACAAAAGACAAACTTAGATCCCACTCATGATGACAGTTGACAGACAATTTAGCAAATTTCTCCCAGGGTTAAGTACATTTACAAATGAAAACAGAGTTTGCTGATGATTGCAGGTATGGGTCTTGAAAGACAGAAGCAGAGTTCAGAACTCAGAGGCTCTGCTGGGGAGGCAGCTGCTCCCTGAACAAGACTTGGCCCCTGGGGACTGACAAAACCTTGGCAGACGGGAACCTTCCGTGGCCAAGCCCCCTGCCGCCTTAATCACTGCTTCCAGAAAATGAGAACACCTCCACAAGAGTATTTTTAGATCAGCGCAATTTCTAGAACGAGCCACATCTGAGTGCTCATGTGCATACTGTTACTGATGGCTTTGCTATTCTAATTTCCATTATTAATATTTACTACAACATGATTAGTCTGGTTCTGAGCCTCTGAGTTAGAGGGTATTATAATTCCCCAACTTTTAAGACCAGGAATATCTTTGTGTGCTGACTCTTCTCAACAGTCCCACAGACTCTTGGTGTATGTGTCCTTCTTCCCCAGGGTTGTGTGCCCTTTGTCATCAGACTTTGGGATCACCTCCCTGGGAAGCCTTCACCTGTCACCCTTTAGCTGAGTTCAGTACTCTTTCCTAAGACCCCATATTCGACGCTAATGAACTGCATTTATTTCAAATGCCATTTGAGTGTATTATAAATATTTCAATTTGCTTCTCCCAGATTGTGAACCCCTTAGGGGCAGGGATTGAGTCCTAATAGCTTTATTTCCTGTGCCAGGGACACAGCGTGGCATATCCTTTTACTCACCTAAGAAAGATTCGTTAAGCACCTGCTCTGTGCCAGGCACTAGGCAGTCAGGGGAAAGCTGCCAGCTGCCAGGGTCCCAGTCCTCATGGAGCTAACAAGGGAGCCAGACAGTAAGTAAAGATTGGCTCTAATAAATGTGTAAACATCAATGGGTTGGATGATCTAGAAGAAACGGGCAGGTTTCGTGATGTCTTACTTTGTCTTCCCCTAAACAGACCTTTAGACAAGCATTTGGGTGCAAGTTATTTATTTGGGAGATGATTTCAGGGAGTGCAGTGAGGGAGTGGAGAAGTGAGACAAGGAATTGAGAAAAGCCGGTGAAGGTATGTTAAGGAGCAGATTCACGTTGTGAGCAGCTGAAGCTCAGGCCTGCTGGGGCCTCTGAGAGATGGTACGGAACATGCCTGAGAATTGTCCCACTGTGGGGCAAGACAGTGGGCTTAGGCAGAGATCATACGCTTAGAAATGCAAATGGAAAGACGGGTGGATGGATGGGTCCTGTAGGCTAGGGCCTAATTGAAGGACTGAAGGAGCCAGTGAACAAGAAAATAAGGACTGAATGGGGAATGAATGATTGATGGACACATGATGAAACCCAGTGGCCTCTGCAAGGGAATGCCTGAGTGTTGCCTGCACTATATTACCACACTGGGAGCTGCAGGAGAATATGAATGTGCTAATTACACATGGAAGGAGATGCAAACCCAGCCTGAGTTTTCTCATGCACTCAGGTGGACCTTTGATGAAATTTCAAATTTATTCAGAACCAATTACCTTCAGTTTAATGATGCTGTGTCCCATATGCTCCTCACGGTCTGGAAATGAAATCTGTGGTTCTAACTCAACCTTCCTAGAAGTCCCTTATCCATCCCAGAAATGCTGCCATGGCACAGCCAGGCCTCTAGATTGAGGCATCTTGGCAAGTGAAGAAAGGAGTACAGCGAACCCCGTGGGGCTGTGGGGGTAGGGCAGAAGGGTGAGCTACTTACACAGGTGTAAACATTTAAATCTTCTTTTGTTTTAGATCTCGAAATTGTCCACATGCATATATTAAACAAATATGCATTCATTTTTATTCACTCACTTATTCATTTAGTATGTATTTATTGAGCACTTACCAGGTACCAGATGCTGGTGATCCCATGATGAGCAAGAGACATCTTCCCTTCTCAGAGACCTCCCTAGTGGAGGCTGAAGATGTTTAGTACACATGCAGAATTATGATATTGTAAAGAAGGAAATAGTACTGAGTCTCCTGGAATGACACACATGGGCACTTAATCTATAATGGAAAGAAAGAGAAAGGCTCTTTGAAAAGGTGGATGAGTAGGAACAAGTAAGCAAAAGTGAAACAAAAGACAAGAGTGTGCAGCCACGGGGAGGAGCCCGTGTTGAGACCACTACGAGGTAAAGGACTTTAGCCTGTTTAAGGATGAGGCAAAACGATGAGGAGGCAGGTGCACAGAAAGGCAGGGAGAAGTTGCCAGGAGGCGAGGCTAGAGAAATGGGCTGGGTGCAGATACTCAGTGTTTCCTGTACATAGGGTTTTACATATTTTAAAGCCTATTCATGGACGGCAAGTTAAGTAGATTGTATAGATTAATAAACTTTGATCCAGAAAACACTTTCATGAAAGAAATAGAAGGCAGCTCAAGGAATTTCCTGCTCTCTGCATTCATTTATTTCAGCAGCACACATTATCATGCCCTGGGTCCTGAGTGGGCACAGGGATAAGAAAAGGATGGATGGCCAGATGAACTCCAGAGTCCAGAGGCCCCAAGGCGCAGAGGCTCGCCTGTCCCAGCCTGAAATTTCAGGGGAAACTGCAGATCAGAGAGGCCACCTGTCTTCTTCCCATACTCTTAGTCTGTGTATGAGCCAGTATGGGTTATTGAGTCTCAGTTTCCCAGTTTGAATCTCTTCCCTGTAACACACCATCAATGTAACCTAGCTGTCCTGATTCATTGAGCCTGCTTGATCTCCACAAAATGGGAATATTGATAATCCCTACTGAATAGAATAGGTGTGTAAAGGGAGAAGGAGTGGAAGAGATTGACTGGTCCAATAGCTGGTGCTCAGGACATGCTAATTAATGTGAATGTAGATGATGGATTTTTCCATGAGACCACAAAGAGTATAAACAGGGCTAGAGGCTATACGCTAGAGAATAGTCTCTTGGTCTGATACAAGGAAGATTGTTCTCAAGGTCGTACCAGTGCGAGAATGGAAAAGGCTGCTTCTGGAGGTCAGAGGGACTTCTTGCCCAGCCCTTGCATGGATTCAAGCAGAAATTGTAAGAACACTTAGTAGGGTTGGTATGGATGTGGAATGGGGCCATACAAACATCTTCCAAATGTTACTTTATCTTTAAGCTGAGAAAACTTTTGTCCTGAGGACTTTTCTTGCAGCAAAAGATGAGGCAAAATGGTGAGGAGGCAGGAGCACAGAAAGGCAGGGAGAACTTGCCAGGAATTGAGGCTAGAGAAATGGGCAGCCTGATAAGTTACAAAGAAAAACATAGTTGTTCTGGCCATACTGGGATGGGGGACCGGATCCCTGCTTGTCATCTGCCCCAGCTTTCCCCTGACTGCTGCCTCTCTATTTTCTTACTGTAGCCCTTATGGAGATGCTAGAAACGCTCAGGACCCCTAACCTCTGCATCCCACGGTCTTCAGAGGCTCCAATTCTACTCAAGCCTACATCTGGACCAGAAGCAACCCGGGGCAGGCAGAACCGGCTACTGTGGGTTGGGTATTGGTTTCCCAGCAGTGCTTCCTGCTACATCCTTTACTGGGGTCCAGCTCCAGACAGGCATGCTCTTGCTTCCTGCTGTGGAAATGACACAGGCTCCTCTTCCTTGTGCTCAGTTAGGCTCTTCTCCTAAAGCTGTGGACCCAAGACTTTGATGCCTCTGACCATCCGAGGTAGCTCAGCCCAGCAGCACACCTGGAAGCAATGTGTTGCGTCTCTGAATGTAGGTCTGGGATCATCTGACTTTGTGCTGGGAATTTCAGGTCAGGTTGATTCCTTGAGTGCTTTTTTGCTTTAAAATCTGCTGGATTCATCCCTAAATGATTGAGATGATGAAAACGGTAATCTTGACTCTCTTTTCTCCCTTCCAAGAGGGTGTGATATCCCCTGGCAGTGCAGGGCTCCCCAAGACTCCCTCAGATGCTTCTGTCCCCAGTGTCACCTTGCTAAACTCCAGTTCAGGTTTCCCAGAGGGAGGCACCTGAGCAGCATTTACTGGAACAATCAGTTGACGGGTGCCATCCCAGGAATGACAGAGCCATAACAACAAAACCCAGTGACTTGGGGGCGTGTTCTGTCGAACGAGTTGGCACTGGGGGCGCATGCGAAGGTGAAGGCTGCTACCACGTATATTTTTTTCGGGTAAGTCTTTAAAGGAGCCTTGAAAAATTGTAAATATTTGGCGTTCTCTTCTCTTCCATCTAAGCTAAAATTTCAGCTCAGATGTTTACTACCTGTGCTAGTTAACCACTCTGTTCTCCTGTTTCTTCATCTGTAAAATAGGAATGATATTTCAGCCCCCACCACAAAGGGCTATTAGGAGAAATAAATTTAAAAATTCATTTAAAACATTTGGCACGTGGTAAGTGATCCATAAATGTAAGTTTCTTTTATATTATTTTACCTTTTGCTTGAATTTAAAAAGTATGATGTTCTGTTTTGACTGTTCATTCATTCATTTATTCATTTGTTCACTCATCAAACATTACCTTCTGCTTCCCTGTCTTAAGCCCCAAGCTGAGAACAAGGGGTAGAAAGACATGCTCCCTTCCCCGGGGCCTCAAGTCTACCTTTTTCTTGAGCCTCTGGTTATGATGAAAAGTCTCAGCTGTCATGCAAAGTTCAGAGAGTTTATTTCCTGTTGTAGCTTTATGACTTTCAGACTGTTCCCCAAAAAATTGCTCTTAATTTTAACTTCATTAACTTCCTGTTCTGCCACAACAGTTGAACAAGGATTTCTCCATGAGCAGTATTCAAATCAGCTTTTAATGAGCTATTTAATTAAAGGCTAATTGAGGTGAATTCATTAAAGATTTCTAAATTATGCTTATCAGGGTAGCTATGTTTTAAGATAAGTTTTAAATATTTGTTTTATATTGCATTGTTTAATCATAAAAGTATGTATAAAATTACTTTTTAAAATTACTAATTAGAATGTGGGTGCATTTTTCTTCCTTAATACTTGAGTAGGACAGTTAGCAAATCAATTTAATATATGTTCAATTTTTGGCTGAGGCAATAAGAGGTTACTAGTAATCATAGTTGACGTTGTGTTTAGTCCATGAAAAATCCCCCAGTCTCTTGCAACGAGGTATTGTTGAGCTGTCTTTGATCTGAGGTTCCAACTGCAGTGTAAGTCATAATGTCTTAGATGTAGGATTTTACCAAGCCTTGGTGAGCCTTAGGTTTTACATTGACTCTATGGGGAATGAGACTGAATCTTCCCCATGCCCAATGCCACTCGGGAAATGAATACATGAAACATGATATGGCCTCCCCAAGTATATCATGGCCCTAATCTTCAGGGCCTCATTTGCTAGGCATAAAACTTTAGCTCAGCAAACATGCATTGAGTACTTCCTCCAAACTAGGTGTGGTCCTGGACACCAAGGATACAGATAAACTGGGGTCCATGGTTTAATGGGAGAGATACACAAGTCACCAGACATTACACATCACTGTGATATATTTGTCCTTCAAGGCTGGGAAAAAGCCTCATGAGAGAAGGGTAGTGTGCTAGCCTGACTTGGGCAGTAGGGACAACCCTTATGAGAGATGGGACTCTATATCTTGACAGACAAGTAGGTGTTGCCCTAGCAAAGAAGTGGGGGAAGGTCATTATTGGCAGAGAAAGGCAGATTAAGACTATGATGAGGTTGAGGATTAACGCAGAGTTCAGTAGGGAGATGGAGATGGGAGATAGGGCTAGAGAGAGAATCAGACAATGGATAGATCATGAAGGGCAGGATAAAATTTGAAGTCTGAACTCTAACTTTAAGGTGTTATAGAGCCATTCAAAACCACACACTCACATACACACACACACACACACACACACACACACACACACACACACACTGATTGAAGGGTTTTAAGGGAGGAAAGGGCAAGCTTAGATTCCACAATTTATAGTCCTTGGGCCAGCATTATAATGTCAGAGGAAGAGTAAGAAGACTGGAGACAGGATTATGTTTAATTGGAGATTTTGTACTTTTCAGGCAAGAGGAAGGATAGCTAATGGGTTGTTATAAATAGATTCTAGAAGAAAAAGCCCAAGAGAAAATTAGGGGATAAATATCACAGGTTGTGTGAGTTGCATGTAGAGAAAGAATGGACTTAGACTGTTCGAACTACTATAACAAAGTGCCACAGACTGGGAAGCTCATAAGCAACAGAAATTTATTTCTCGTAATTCTTAAGGGCGGAAATCTGAGATCAGGGTGCCAACACGGTCACGTTCTGATGAGGGCCCGCTTCTGGATTGCAGACTGCAGACTTCCTTATGTCTCTTCACATGGAGAAAAAGTGGGTGAGAGAACTCTCTGGAGTCTCTTTTCTAGGGGCACTAATATCGTTCATGAAGACTCCACCCTCATGAATAATCACATCCCAAAGTCTCCACCTCCCATACCGTCGCATTGGGGGTTAGAATATCAACATATGAAATCAAGGGGAGACACAAACATTCAGTCTATAACAAGAAGAGGAAGGAAAATTGGAGAAGGCTCCCAGCTTTTGGTCTTAGGTCTCTGGGTAGATGGTGGTTCTAGCAACCAAGAGAGAGACTCTTGTACAACACATGGCTGGAACACTCTAGTCAATGTCTGCATCTCATTTCAGGAGAGAAAATGATCAACATAGGCCTTCAGATAGACAAATGACCTGGTTGGTGTATGCATTGAAATCATCTGCCATGTGCATCTACTAAAGGCAATGGAGCTATTGAACAAGGAGCTGTGAACCTGTGAATGGCTGCCACCCGAAAGGAGGGGTAGAGCCATGTGAATGTGGAAGACCAACCTAACTTTTCATCTTTATATCAAAAGTAAAAGTTTGAATGCATAGGCAGTGGAATGGAAGAGAGTGTTGTAAAGTGGTGAGTTCCTTGTCCAGGGAAAGTACAAGAAGAGGTTTGGGTGCCCATTATGACTTTTCTAAAGGAGATTCTTGTCGGGATGGGGTAGGGAGTGGTTGGTGGACTTAGACGCCGTTCAGACCCCATCCAGAGCTGCAGTGAATGGTTCTGTGAATCCCTGATTGCACTAATTAATCAATCATTTGGACTTCTCTTGCAAGGAATGGCTCTCTTGTCCTGTATGTGCATGTGTGAGGTGAATGAAGAAAACCCACATTATAAATACTGTGGAAAATGGTGCTTGGCTAATGTCACAAACCCAACTGAGTAAAACCACTTTCCCTTAAAAAACCTACTTTGCAATTTACATTGCAAAGACATCTTCACAGACAGGGGTTTGTCTAAAAAGTAGAAAGGCTGGTGAATTAGAAATACCAATACCAGTGTCCCCAGTAAGATTCAGTGACATGAAAGTAGGCCCTATCCTTGCATTCTTCTCACTCAGACAATGCACGTGGAATGCCTACAGTGTGATAGCTGAAAGGAAGAGTGTTTATCCCCTTACACACAGACTAAGAGGCTCCCCAACATAAATGCACCCACACTTTATGTCTGTCTAAGTCTCTCTCCTATAGGCGGCAGACATGGAAAGATGAAAGGCCTCGTTTTGTTGACTTTAGGGCAAAGCCAAGGTTTCACAATGGCTATAGGTCTGAGTTCATTTATTTGGTGGATTTCATTAACTTACGTATTCATTCATTCATTCTTTCACGCATTCAAAAAGCGGCGTTGTTTCCCAGCTCCATCTTGATGCTCTCTCCTCTTCTCTAACCTCACCTCCACCATCCTCTCTTGCCTGGGCAACTGCAATCTCCCTTAGCTGCTCTCCTCGCATCTATTTTTGCCACACTGTGATCTCTCCTCCATATTTCTCTCAAGGCAATGGCTTTAAAAGCAAATCGGCCCTGTGGTTCTTTGACTTATTACCCTTCAAAGGCTCTTTTACATTTAGACTGAAGGATCCAATCCAACTGGCCTTCGCGAAGTGTTGTGGACTGAACTGTGTGTCCCCAAAATCCATATGTTGAAGTCCTTACCCCCAGTATGTTAGCAGCTGACTGTATTTGGAAACAGGGCCTTTAAAGAGGTGATTAAGCTAAAATGAGGTCATTTATTTAAATGGGCCCTAATCCAATATGACTGGGTCTTTATAAGAGAGGAAATTTGGACAGAGTTGGGTATAGAGGAAACGGCATGTGAAGACAGGGGGAGACGGCGGCCATCTGCAGGCCAAGGAGAAAGACCTCAGAAGAAACCAACCCTGCTGACACTTTGATCTCCGTGTCTCAGACTTCTAGCCTCCACAGTTATGAGAAAACCTCTCTGTTGTTTAAGCCGCACAGCTGTGGTACTTTGTTATGGCAGCCCTAGCAGACTGACATGCTGGGTTTCCCAAACATGCCGAGTTCTGACACAGTAGGGCCTCCTTGGTGTCAGGAATGCTTTCCTCTCATTCTTTGCGTGTCTAGGTCCATCTCCCTCCTCCAATATCAACTGGAATGCCACCTTCTCAGAAATGCTTTCCCTGACCCCAAGCTGAATGGCGCTACCCCCTCTCATAGTCTCTCATTCCTTTCTTGCGCTCTCCACAACTATCTGCTCATTCAAGTCTCCTCCATATATTGTAAGCTCTGTGAGTCCAAAAGCCATGCCTCTTTTGTTTATTATTATGGTCCAAGGATTTGGCATGGTGACTGGCTCGTGGAAAACCGTAGGCTAATTTGTTAAGTGAATGAATGAAATACTCATTGAGTAGCTCTCACATGCCCATCATTAACCTGGTGCGGGGAAGAGGGAGATGAACAGGTCAGACCCAGGGTCTGTCAGTGTGGACACATAATCGTGCAGATAAGACTGGCCTCCAACAGGTGAATATGATAAAGTCTAATAATGTGGACTTGGGAGACATACCCCAGATTTCACAAGCTATCGCATCTTTGTTGGTCCTCATATGCCTAAGGCTTTCTGCAGTTGGCTGGTGAAGACGACACTCTTATTAAATAATTTCTGATGAGTTACATTTGAATGAAATATTATGACTCAATAAGCAGCTTTTTCACTGAGAAACAATTCAATTTAAGATCGCTGGGCTTGTATTAGGGTACCCTGCATTCTCCTAGTGGCGAATTTGCAAGATTCTCATTCCCAGAAGTGTCACAAATGGAGGCGGCATAGGCAGAGGATCTATCTCGCCCTAGCCAAGCAGAGCTCAGCTAGGAGAGGCCAGAGAATTTATTGCCTCTAGAGGCAGATTGATTAGAAAGAACTGCCAGGCAATTTCCATCTGCATTTTTCCCAGGTAGGGTTGGGGAAAGGGAGATGATTCTAAATGAGAACAGCCCAATCATTTTCTCCTAAAACTTGCTCCAATTTGTCTCTCTGCTCCCAGAAGTTACTACCTTGCATAATCCAGGGAGCAAGGTAATCAGCACTTTGAGTTACATCAGTTTTGCCTGTTCCCTTGATAAAACGGCAAAATTCGCCCATGAAATCCTGGAGTTTATTATGGTGTCATTTTCTCTCCCCTTAAATCAAAGCCATTGTAGTTCCTTCAGTCAAACCAGGCTCCAGAAATGGCATCTTTGCTTCCTCTTGCTTTCAATTATTCATATTCCTTTGCTGACAAAAACCCAGGAGGTGTGATCTTTGGGTGAGTTTTAGTTCAGATTCTGCCAACTGCTCACCAGAGCTGGGCTTAAATTACCATCGTTCACCACCAAATGGAAAACAGCCATCCAAGGGACAGCCACGGCACCGTGGAAATGCAATTGTGTTGGGGACACGTATGGATGCAAACTCTCACACATGCAGGTCTTAATTGAAAAATAAAACAATTAGCTTTTAATACCTTTGAAATAACAGAGGGAAGCATGTTTATAGGATGACTGGGAAGAAACAGCCGTATGCTGTTTCTTTTTTAATAACATTGAGTTGTGTTCACTGTTAAGCTTATTAAAACACGAAAGCAGAACATGGCAGGACACAAGGATGCCATTCAATTGATTATTTGTGAACAGTCCTTGCTCCTTATTTTGTTCATGAAAACCACAAACTAGAGAAAAGACTTCCTGTAGGTAGGGGCTTCTGTGTGTTTTAATCTGTTTTGGGGGCTGGTCACCCAAGATTGTGCACAGAGGGGCTTTTGGGATCCGCAAGAAGAACATAAGGGCATTGGACATTGCATGTGGTTGGATCTCTGTGTGAGGTGGTTTATTGACAGGTACACAGCACTTCATCGCAGGAGGTGGTGCCCCCAAGGTACTCTAAACTGGAGACCTGAGCCTCCAGCCAGCATGCCTATTTCCACAGAGGCTCTTCATTTTCAGAGTTTTTCTTCATATCTACGGTGGTAGCATGAGGGATGGAGACCCTTACAACTCTGTGAACAGGAAGGCCTGTGCTTTGTCCTGGCACTTCTCTACTCAAAATGTACCCAGGGATCCTCCAGCTCCTCGACGTGGCTTATAAAGCCCTCTAAGAAAAGGCCCCCGGTACCTCTCTCTCTTCATTTCTGGCCACACCCACTTGTAATTCACACCTAATCACACTCATCTGCTTGCATTGGTTTTGCAATTCCATGGCTTTGCACAAGCAGTTCCCCCTACACTCAATTATTTTCTTCCTCTTCTAGCACACTCTTAATCATCCTTACAGGTTCCACTCAGATAAGCTCTCCTTCCTGAAGCCCCTAACTCAGTAATGTGTCCCCTCCACCAGTCCCTGCAGTCCTCTGTTGTTTTCTGTCTACATCTGTTATGGTCTCTGTGTAGAGGTCTGTTCACTTCGCTAGAATATCTTAAGAGCAGAGTGAGGCCCAGCTCAGACAGCTGGCACGGAGTAGGTGCCCAACAGTATCTGCTGAAATATAAGCCAATGAGATAGACTGATGCCCTTGTTGCAGGGAAGAGATGCTGGGGCCTGAACAAGGAATTTTGTGGGGAGTTCCATCATTATTCTCATCTAACCCATAGATTCCTGTAGAGGATATGATCAAAGGACAACATGGAAAAGTACATTTTATTATGATTTGATTTTTAAAAAAAGATATTGATAAAAATAGTAACCAACTGAAGAATATTTAAAGAAAGAAAGAAAATAGCTCCAAGTCTCACTACCCAGGAATGAATGATTTTATCTTTCCAGCATTTTCTGTATGGACACACGTTTTTGCACGACTGTGGTTACAAGTCACATACAGTCATTTTGCTTTTCTCTCTTTTTAAATCATCTATGGATTTTTCACTTCACCTAATTCTTCAAACTATTTAAGGCAGAAGCTTGTATTCCCTTTTCCCCAGTATGAGTAATTGTCCCATTGCCACATATTCTTCACACTTGCCTTCCCAAAGAATGGGGCCATGTGTACACATGCAAGTTTTTGGTGTTCAACTATCTGTGTTAAAAATCTCAGCTCCATCACTTTCCAGATATGTGACATTAGTGAAGTTCCTTAACCTCTTGAAACCTCAGTTTCCTCTACAATGAAATGGGTATAATAATAGTATTTAATAAATCTCATTAAAATTTTAAAGTGGAGTTGAGAAGCAGTCTAAGCATAATGCCCAGAACATACTAATAGATCAGTAAGTCTTAGCTATCTTATTGTTGTCATTATCATTAGCAGAAGAAAATGGCAATTTAAAACAAAACCTCATATCCATCATCTATAACATAGGTTTAACCCTTGCACGATGTGTTTTTTAGTTGTCATTATTGTCTGCAAGAGGATAAAAAGAGACAGCATAGTTAAGGTTCCTATGTTTCTGAAGATAAACAAATGTCTAGTCATTCAATTAGAGGTTAATGTGAGTGTAGAATCAGAAAGAAATTTACGCTAATTTTTAATCACTACATGGTAGTGGCTAAGCGTGTGTCTGATGATGATGGCAGTGGAGTAGTTATGACCTCAAGTCAGAGACTATTGTTGGTTTAGTAGAATAGAAATGGCTCTAAACAGTTGTCTCTCCCGTGGTGGGCAAGTCATGGCCTTATCTGGGCTTTGTTTCTCTCATCCGTACATCAGGATTGTAGACAAGATGAGCTGCAAAGCCAACAACAGCTCCAAGAGTTCTTTCATTCCCCTTAAATCTGCTGTTGGCACATGGATGGATTTTCAATGAAGATTCTTTCTTTTTTAGTTGTCCCTCCTATTTTCTATACCACAGTGATTATGAATTATTAGAGGAGACTCCTACCATGAAAGTATTTGGTGTTCTACTGAGTTGCCATATTAGAGAAATGTGTAGCTCTATATGAGACAGTCATCGCTGTGAGGAATAAGGAGCTTGCCTCCCCCAACATATTCCACTACGCATTATGGTGCCTTTGAGTTCTTGTAAAGATGCCTAAAATATTCCACTAGGGATTGGACTTGCTAACCCCAGAGGGCCCTTTTGTAATCTCAGAGTTCAAGAAAATGCTTCTTTCTTACTCTGGAAAGATGTTCCACATGAGGATGGCAACAGTTAACTTTTAATTGTACTTAGTCATCCCCATTTTTAAGCTATGGGGGGGTAGGTCCTCACTGCTTCTCTCATGGAGCTGAGGTAGAGGCTTGGGAATACAGACACTGCTGGTTTGTTTCTCCGCAAAAATGCAGGGTATGCAATGTTCATAGATCGAATCCATACATTGGCCCTTCAGTCTGCCACTCGCCAGGATTTATGTGCCCGCCACCTGCCATGTAGACAACAGTGGGCCATTATGGTGCTAAAGTTCAGCCCCTCTCTGAAGCAAAGTAAAGAAAGGCAACTGTGTTTATTTTAAATACATAATCAATCATAACCTTGTGAATAGCCACTTTTCTGTTAATGCCTTTATACATCATCTAAAGCCCTCTTGATTCTACATAATTCTCTTTTGTCTGCTTCCTTGTCTTACACTTTACAGTTTCATTCAGGGGTAAAATAGAACTGCTGCTCCAGACAAATCCTTCCTCTGTATCCTCTCTTTAGGTCCAGTGCTAGCAAGAGAAATATTTTCTATAAATAATGCAGCGGGAATGACTCGTAAACACTCCAGCTACACGGGATTTGTGGAGCAAGGAAAGATCAAATGACTTTTGGCGAGTGAGCCCCCTGGGTTTGAGTGTTGACTTTGTCATTTAGAGTCTGTGTGACCACAGGCCAATCATTACCTTTCTGATCACAGTGTTCTTGACTGTAAAACAGGAACCTTGTAGGGCTGCTGGTGAGAACCCAGGCAGTTGCATACATAGTGGTTCATAAGCACTGTGAGGAAATTCTGTTGATACCGTCTCTCGTTCACTTTGAGTCACATCTATATAAATATTTTATTTTAAGAGACTCATTGACTGACATTCAGAGGTAAGTGAACAACAGGGAGACGAAGCTAAAATGTACATCAACAACTTAAAACAAACAGCTAAAGAAAAGTGGGTGACTAGTGTTGAGAGAAGGCTTAGGAGTAAACAGAACTGTCTTGAAATATAGAAAGTTGGGATGGCTTGCTTATTCTACTTCTGAGAGAAGCCCAAGAATGGGTGGACCGTTATTGGAGGCATATTTTAAGATCCAATTGCTCCAACTGTCTACTCACAGAATGGGCTGCCTTGTAGGTTCGGGGCCTACTTTTGCTGAGGGTGTGTACACCTGAGCAGCACAATGTGGTATCCCAGCATGGGTTAGGAAGAGAGCTTGATGGTACCAAAGGGTGTTTCTAACTCTCAAAATCTAAGTCTTTCCCATGAGACATGACAATTCCTTGGCCAAAATGTTGACTACCATATAAAACTCTCATGACTACCCATATTACCTAGAATCTTTTAGGAAGGGGAGAAGGCTCTGCCACTGACTGAATTTATACTATGCACCAGCCTTTGGATATTCGTGTTATTTCCACCTCGTAACACCTAGCATAGAACCAGGTGCCTAGGAGGAAACCAGCAAACACCAGTCAAAAGAATGAAGAAATGAATGAATGACCTTCTAAAATGCATTATTGTGCACATTTTACAAATGAGATAAGAGAGTTGATAAATAAGAAGCAGCCGTTTTGAGTGGTCTTAGAAAACATGCCTATAATTTTAGAACATCTTTGAGGAGGAGTTTTCACCAGCAAGATTCAGAAGTCAAATTTTATTTCTTTCTCAATGGAGAGTTCAGAGTTGCAAAATCAGCAGTTGAGAGAATCCTGCTGTTTATCAAAAGTTAGAATGTCAGCCGTCAGAGACAGGACAACTGCTCTAATGAAAATGTATGGCTTTTCATTATTAGGCCAATGTGCACAATGCAATTGAAATGGAGTAAGTTGCAACAGCTACAAGATTCGTATGAAACACTAGGATAATTTTTGTGTTACAGTTACCATAAATCTTCAACATTTTCTGTTTACAAATAGGCCTCAGAAAAAGGAAGCTTCCAGCAGGTGTAATGTTGATATCCTTGTATAAGTAATTAAAAAAAAAAAAAGGCGCCTAGACCAGATGCTAAACCGAATGAAATCCGTGAGTTCCTTTCCTATTCCCCATAACTAGGAGAAAGTTTATTGAACTCCTGCTGGTCTTCTCCATCCTGCAGAAGATCAGGCTCTTCTAGATTGATCCTTTAAGCTGTTGCCTTCAGAAAGGCCTCTATCCTTAGGAGTTTCCTCCAGTGAAGATTTCAGGAATTACCCTCCAACAAACTTCAGGTTACAACTGCTAGACCTGTAGCCAGATTAGAAATAGATGCTGAGTCTGTGGAATGCACCACGCTTCCCTTTGCCCCAAGTTTAGCAAACATGAGCGTGAACCTGGTCCCAGATGTCATGGGGCTGCTGAAGCAGGATCCTGCTGACTTACCCTGAAACCATTTTCTTTCTTCAGGGGCAGTTAAGTTTGCACACGCCATGGGGATGAAAAAAATGAAGAAAGCAGAAGGCAGCTGATGATGAAAAATGGACTTTCATTGTATTTCTAGGGAAAATGTGCATGGCAATTTGCGTACTAGATTGGAAAGTTGACAGTGAGCTGGAGGAAAGGTTTTTTTTTTGGTCATCTATGAATTTACTGAGTTGTGCAAATGTGCAGTTTCTAATTGGTATGTTGGGCACCTTTCAAAGACTGCTGGTAAAGTCAGGAGGAAAACCCTTATGAGTTTCTGTCTCATCAAATTCCACCAGGCTGAATAATCTACCAAAAAAATGTTTAAATTCTTTTGGACATCCCCAAAAGGCATTTGGGACATTCAAATGCTGTCCTTAATCATTGACCCAGGAATTCTCAGCAGGTAATTAGAAAGGATTAAGGGTTGTATATGTGTGTGTGCGTGTGCGTGTGTGTGTGTGTGTTTTGGGCTTGTGGGTGGAGGAGAGTCCATGGGTTGCTTATATTGTTTTTCAGATTTCTTTTTTCAACAAATATTCATGAGTGTATTTAATATGCCTCATGCTCTGAAATTAAACACTGGGAATACAGCAATAAACAAGAAAAATATGTTTCTTTTTTTGAAAGAGCTTATAGTCTGTTTGGGGATGCAGACCATACAAACAAGTCAACATGAATATACATAAAATAATTATAATTTTGACTTGTCCTATACAATTTGTCAAATGACTACTCGACTAATCGTCATTTCTTGATGTTAGAGAAGTATTTTGTATTTACCTAAGTATGTGTGAGAAGACCGTGTGTGGAGAAATTGAGAACTTGAGGTATAGTCTTACGAAGGTCTAGAGAAAAAGGCTGATGCATGTGGAAGTGCTGACAAAGGGAGGGCTGATTCTTGCTGGGGGAACTGAAGGTGCCCTGGAGGAGTTGGCATTGTGCTGGGTCTTGAAAGACTGGGCAGGCACGTGCTGGTAGAAAGTGAGTGTGAGGAGACAATTCCCGGAAGAGGGGGGGTTCCTATGGGCAGAGGCACAGTGTTAGGAAAAGAGTATGAAGTGTTAGGAAATGAAGAGAAATTTGGCATGACAATATCAAGAGGTAAGGGAGAATGACAATGGGGTGAGACACAAGCCTGAATTGGTGAGTTAGAGCCATTTAACGAAGAATTTAGGAATGTAACTTTATAGTCTGGGTAATAAGGAGCCCAAAAGTTCCATAAGTAGCCAAGCACCCTGTTGTCCAGAAAGAGAGGGGACAGGGTGGCTCCAGCTTCCAGATTCACAGCTGGAGTGGACTGTGAAGGTGATTAGAAGCTGATACCAATGATCGTCACGATTGCGCCCTGGTCCGCTCTGCAGCTTCATTCCACATCATTGTCTCCCTGGATTCCAAGCAGAGATGTGTCAGATTTCTTTCATTGCACTATTTTTGGCCTCTGGAGCTCTGTACATTCTGGAGCATGTGGTTGTAACACTCTCTCTTCCGTCTATATCTGGCTCTTCGCTCATCCTTCCGGTTTCAGCTTAGACCCTACTTCCTCCAAAAGTTATTATTTGATTCAGCAAATTGGAGTTAGGATCCCTGCACCAGGCTTCTCCAGACTTTGGTTCTTCTTCGACAAGGATATGTGCCCCACTGTACATCATTGTTGGTTATTTATCCACAGTCTGCCTCCCTCCTTCTCCTCAGCACATGCAGAAACGGGCTCTGAGCCCAGAGGACAGGGACTCTGTGAATAAATAAATGGGCCATTCAAGTTGACTTATGTTCCAAGAGTCATGGAGTTTGGTTAAAAAAGACAAGTTAATTTTTTAAATTTACCTATGTACTTATTAGGGTGGAATACATGAAAAACCCTGTTAAGACAGACAGTAAAAATATATGAAAGACAGACATGTTGAGATATATGGCGGTGTGGCTGCCTTTTTAAAAATCTCTCCAGCTCTCTGATCCCCAAATGGTAACAGCTGTAGGACCATGAGCTGCCCAATCCCTTTCCACACTTGCCGTTTCTTGCATTCCTGCCATTAGGCTGGGATTTATAAGTGTCCTTTTCAAAGGAGGGGCATCAGGAAGATCTTTGACAGAGGTGTAAAAAGAGCGTCAGAGCCGAGTGAATGGAAACCTCAGAACTGAGCCGCTGTTGAAACAGGAGATGGAGAAGGGGTTGCAGCCACAAGAACACAGGTGCTGGGGGAATGCTGCTGGCACCTCTGGACCCAGGGACACTGGGAAGCCATGCCTGCAGACCTGTCTCAGTGTGATTTGAGCTGTTGTGGGTTTAAAAGCAACTGGAGATTAATTGGAGACTTTGGACAGTTGGGGGGCAGAAGCAGATTTTTCAGTTGAAATATCTGTCCAAATTTTAAATATCCAGGAGGGGAGGACACAGAAATGTCCAAATCTGAAGGGGCCAAGGTAGGAACTGGAGCTGAGGTTCAGAGCTTTGGGGCCATGTTGCAGGTGAGTGGTTAGGCCTGAAGATAGGGCAAAGTGAGAGGATGTCATCTGGAACCATTTCATAGAAAACCCATTATTTGCATTTGCTTTCATGGCCCTGTCTTTCCTTGGTATGTGCCAGCTAAAACTAAATGGCTCCAATTATTCTGTTTTCCTGCCTTGCCTTATATTACTACCACGTCCGCTAACACACACACACCTCCTATTCTATACTTGTACTGCCTGGGTCTTGGGGAGGTCAAAGTTGATCATCATCCAGGCTCATCATGATGGAACAGGGAGCTCTCCCAAGTCACATTTGTAGCAAACATTAGCTAGATCCCCAGATCAATAGCCACAGAGTAATCAGAGAAAGGCTGCAGGGGTTCCAGAGCAGCTAGGAGGACACAGCTAGGAGGACACAGCCTGGATTTGACTCAGAGATGGACTGCTCTTGTCTCATGCACTTTCCACAGTGAATTTAAGAAGACAGCATTGCTGGATATTATAGATGCTCAAACCAGCAGAACATAGGTTCTTCATGGATGAGGCATTGGGGACATTCTGAAAAGAACCCTCCTCTTCTAAAAGAAACCCTCAGCACCTAAAGAACCTAGATATGATGTAATTGGAAGCTCTCATCTACTCTACTTATCTTTGCTTAGAATTCAATTCCATCATATTTCGTGGGGTTACATATTTATGCCAAAACGTTTGATTACATATGAAGAACTCCTAAGGCATAGCTCAGTATTAATTGAGGCATTAATATTTCTCCATTTCTCACATATGTTGCTGTGTATTCCTTGGATCATTCTCCTATCTCTTTTCTCTGAGGTCACTAAGGAAGGGACCTAGAAAAGACGATGTGAACCCTCCTGCTTGATTTTGGAGCTTTTATACCTTTACAAAAATAAAGTGGTTTTTTTTTTTTTTTTTTCAGTGAGGAAGATTGTCTCTAAATTAACATCTGTTGCCAATCTTCCTCTATTTTGTATGTGGGACACCATGACAGCAGGGCTTGATGAGCAGTGTGTAGGTCTGTGCCCAGGATCCAAACCTGTGAACCCCGGGCTGCCAAAGCGGAGCATGCAAACTTAACCACTGTGCGACTGGGCTGGCCTCCAAAATAAAGCGTTTTTTGTTTAGCAAATGCCTTATTAACTCTAATGCCTGATGTAAATACACAAATTATAAGATTTTGCCACACAGAGGCTTGTACTGAATGCGTGGTATAGTCTCTCACTCTCGGAGCATCGAGTCCTTCTTCTAGTCTAAATATCTTCCTTCTTCCCCTCACAGGGTAGGAGAGATGCTCTTGGTCAAGGACTGGTCAAGGGCCAGCTTAGGTGGTACGGAAGTGGGAGGTGGGGTTGTGCAATGCATGATGCTGGGAATGAGAACTAGGAATGCTCTCCTGAGAAAAGAGAGACTCTGAGGGCAGAGAACAGACAAAGCCATACTCATATGTAATGCCAAGACAAGTTCCAGAAGAAAAACTACATGAAGAATGCCCAATCTGTTATTAGGTATCAATAGAGTCAAGGAAATGAGGGGGTTAGGGATGCCGGTCTTCTCAATACGAGTTGTCCCTACATCAGGCCCTCATCAGATATTTGCTGGGCACATCCTTTGGACCATGTCCTGTGCTGGTTGATGAGGTTATAGAAGTGAACAGCAAAAGGCTGCTCTCCCTTGAATGGATGGCACTTATGGTCCAACAGCAGGGCACGGGGAGGCAGAAGGAAGCTGGTGGGCACTTAGCCAGGTTCAAGCCTTGGTTTTGCCACACACTGACCACACACCCTTAGCATATCAATAATCTCTCTGAATCTGTTTTCTCATCTGTAAAGAGGAAGAGGAATGTTGTGAGGCATGAACTCTGCATGCAGTGTGCATAGTGCTGGCAGATGCTATGCTCCCAGTACTGGTAGCTCACAGCCCTGTCTTTGAGCCCCTGAGGGTATGATGTTCACAGTGACTCAGCTTCAGGCCTGGGGCAAGCACATCTGGTTGAGGGCTGATGGTCTTAACTCCACCATTCCTTGGCAGTACATGAGCATACAGTGCCTTCAGTTAAGATCTTCCTACTCCCCACCTGCGATTATAAGAGGAAAGTCAACTCTAGGTCCCCCGAGGTATATTTGGGACCCCAGGGCATCCAGAAAACCCTTCCCTGCTTCCATTTCAAAAATAATCAAATTTACTGGACAAGAATTTGACTGAGTCATTTTTAGCAGCTGCTGTTAATTTACTAGCAGCAGCCAACTATCTCTTCTTCCTTGTGGTGAATGGATTCCCACTCTTTGGGACTCCAAGGGGAGATGACATCTACAGGGGCTGTGGGCTAAACCATGTAAAGGAAAGCTTCTGGGTCTGTAAATAGCAGATCAGTGAGAGTGAATTCTCCTTGAGGAATTTCTTAAGAAAACATGAAGATACCCATCTTCACTTGGCTGCTTGTTTTTCTGGTATCCATTATTTCATTCCCCTTGATGAAAATACTAAGGGATTTATAAGCACTGAAATGCCTTCGGGATTGTAGTTATTTATTGACTTAAGGTTATTTCTTTTAGTCAGTTTTTTGTTGTTGTTGCTGTTTTTACATGGAGAAGAATGTATCACAAACAAGTAATGTCCAGCATAGTGGTATTAGAGTAGGATGCTGCAAGGCCATTGTTGGCTGCTGGCACTGTTCTCTCTCCTTAGCTTCCTGTCCCTTTGGCATTTTGTCACCTTAATGACATGACAATAGGAAATGGAAAAACTACTCCTGCTTCTGATCCTGGCAAACTTGTTCTGATCTGGGGGTACCAGGAGGAATGCAGGAATCAGCACTATAATGCCTCTTGTCTGACTTGGTGTTGAACTTCCAATTGTATTATTTTACGTACATCATAGGCCTTCCTCTATATGTTGTCTTTTTCATAAATATTTGCTGTGAATTCCCAAATTGAAAGAATTAACGACCTACCTCAGATTAGACCGTATCGTGTACATTTAAAAAAAAATTTCTATCAATTATTGTTTTGACAACCTACTATGTGTTTAGTAGACACTAAAACATGTGGCATCAAAACCTCACAGCATCCCTAGAGAGGCAGATAGTATGGCTAATTTCTGATGAGAAAAAGGAGGCTTGGACACTGCTCAACATCAAATCTATAGTAAAGAGACCCAAGCCAGGCAAACCTGGAAAGGCTTTTACTGCAAGCCAACACAGGTGCCTCCGGCCTTTATGTTTCAAGTTTCCGAATCCAGATTACTCAGAGCCTGCAGAGGGGTTTTGCCAGTATTTTCTTGCGCCTTGGCTTTCTAAGCTGCTCTAAGTCAACACCGTGCCCACGCTCATCTGTTTTAGAAGCTGAGAGCTTGAGCAAGCAGAAGTCCCCATCTCGGTGAATGAATGATGGGACCGACCTTCGAACTTGCCCTTAATAGACTGAGCTGTTCACGTTTCTCTGTGGCATAGCTTGACATTTAGGTTGAGGGTTTGTAATTCCAATAAACAGCTCAGGATGTGACGTGTGTGTCTGTGTTTGACTGTCATGCAATTAAAAGCTAAACCGAGGAGGCTATGGTTTTCATTAAAAGCCATCCGCTTTTATTTAGTTAGTGTTTCGGGGACCTAGAGAGAGTACAAATCAGGAAGAGGCCTCCAGGGGACAGATTTTACACGCGAGCTGGTGATATCCATCTAACTATTGGACTATAGACAGCCTGATTGTTAGGTTAAAAAAAAATAACCAAAGAATGTGGTCATTTGGAGAAATCAGACTTGTGATTATCTTTCCTTCGCTACGGAAGTACTCGAGAGATCTACCAGCCCCTTCTTTGATTAATATTGCTTGAGGTGGTTGCACACTGCTCAACTTGGCATTGCATTCATCAAAATTTACCAAAGCAGACAGGCGTCACCGTGTGAGAAGAATGACTGTAATGGGCCCCCGTGCCTTGCAGGGAATACCTGGGCCCGTGAAAGCAAGAGATAGGCGTGCCAGGATGGGCTCATGGCATAAAATCTTCTTCTCTCTTCCCCAAATCATAAAGTTCAATAAGCAGATATTAAGATGAAGGCTTCACGCTTAATCTTCCCCATGAGGTGACCTGTATGGTGGATGTCCCTCTTCTCGCTTGCCACCTGGCTCTTACCCAAGGCCAGAGCACAGAGCAAGGCTTCAAGAAGTGCCATCTCAACCATTTCTTTCTAAATGCTGACCAAACTGTCTGCTGTTGATTCATCCAGAGAGTGAATTTTAAAGAATACACATTCCTGGGCATTCTCCCCACCTTCTGAATCAGTGTGTAAAAAAAGCAAAGAAAGAATCCACAGGTGATTTTGATGTTCAGCTGGTTTTGTGAAACACTGATTTCTAAATGTCATGCTGACCTTGCTCTTGACTCTCAGCCTTTGCCCAGACAGACCCTGAGCTAAACGGTCATTCTCTGGAAACCTGAATGTGCTGGAGGTCTTTACAGTACTCTTATTGCACACCTGAAATATATCATCCTTGTCCTCACACAATTGCCGTCGCTGAATTGGATGGCAGCCAATTCCTCTAACTTTAATTGAAGGTTGCACTAAAAGCTTGAAGAATGAATTCAACTTCTGCATTTGCAGTAAAATTTTGGCAGATGATAGTGACCTTCCTCTTACCCTGCGACCCTGGCATAATGGCCCAGAAAAGAAGTTTCACTCAGAAACCAAGTTTCTCTTTGATTCAGTTACAGAATTGGGAGGATTTCTCATGTCACATGAAGTGGACCATGTTTCCTTCTTTATCTTGGATGCCAGGGAGCTCAGAGCCCTACTTATAATTAATCACAGAAACGTTTTAACCCTTATAATTGCTACTGCTAGTTTTTCTTTTTACTTTTAATTATCTTCCTTTTAAAATGCTGACTTTATCAATGTCATTTTAATAAACCTTTGGGAAACTTTTTGAGGAAGAAAACATTAAAATCTGAGGACTTGGAAAGTGCAGTCTGACATCTGTGGGAAGAGGACTACAGGTTTGTGAAGCATCCTACTAGAGGCAAATCAGGATAATCAGATGGTTACATCCTTTCTTCCTTTCTGCTGCCTGCTGCAATATATTCCCCGGCTTGAACTCCTCCTTGCGCCCTTTAAAAAAATGGTTGTGCTATTGGACAGTGCCTTCCCCAGCACCCAGGCCACATCATAGATCTTCTTAGATTGTGAATATTATTCATCAGCATGAGCTACGTTTCTCCTATTTCCAGGTTCACACACATAAAACTTTAAAATTATATAGGTCTATAGATTTCTCTTATTACTTTTTATATTCAAATCCATTAATATGAAAAATTTCAAAGCCATTTTAGATTGCAGGTAATTCAGCCAGATATGATTTGAATATGAAGTCTGATTTAAGTTGGTGTAGAAATATGGAGAGGGTGCTGCGTGTGGCTGTTCCTATTTCAAGACCCTGGCTAAGTTCAAAGCCATGGAGTTCACCTTTTGCAGAATTACCATTCTCTGTGAATCTAAAGTGCCAACTTCGAATTGGACATGAGGCCCAAAGCTTTTCTGACTTTTTCCCAAATAATCTACAACACGAATGAAAAATGAATAAATGAATAAAATAAAACAAAAGAACAACAAGCTAAAAATAAACTCTGAAAGTGAAATTTACAATTTTGAACAGGAAGAACTTACGAAGCATTCGTCACAGACCTTAGACACGTGCACATCTGTGTACCTAGTAATTCTGTTTATAGGAATTAATTCCAATAACTTATCGGAGTTACTCCAAAAAGAGAAAAAGAAAACAAACTATTCACAAACATCTCATTGCAGTGATATTTCTATCACTAAAGTGTTAGACAAATCTCCATATTCAGTGAAGTGGGAGTGGTTACAAAACAACATATGCCCCTCGATTATGCTGAAAGATAACAGTTTTAGTCATTGGTATAGTGGTGTCAAAAGTGAATAATTTTTCATTCAGTTTGATAGTCATTCATGTTACATTGGTATTGTTTGAGCAGGGAAGGACTTTTTTTTTTGGTGAGGAAGATTGGCCCTGAGCTAACATCTGTTGCCAATCTTCCCCTTTTCTGCTTGAGGAAAATTGTTGCTGAGCTAACATCTGTGGCAATCTTCCTCTATTTTATGTGGGATGCTGCCACAGCATGGCTTGATGAGCGGTGCTAGGCCTGCTCCCAGGATCGTAACCCACTAACCCCTGGCTGCCAAAGTGGAGCATACTAGCTTAACCACTATGCCACCGGGCCAGTCCCAAGTAATGACATTTTAACTTAAATAATTTTCATCCAGAAGCAAAAGTAAGATGTGTCCACATCTCAGAAATTTAGATTCTTTAATTATATTAAATTTGAGGAAATTCTTTCATTGTTTCTCAATGACTTGATAAAGTGTGGCACGATATACAAAGGGGAATGAATGTTCCTTGAGTACTTATTATCTGACAGTTTCTTACATCCATTTCGTGATGAGGTCTTCACAAAACATTTCAAAGGATGTTGCCATCAGCAACTTTCTAAAATTGGTCCTTTTTTCTATGTGCAACAACCCCACTGTATAGGAAGGTCATGAAGGTCATGGTGTTCCAAGCCCTCCCTAAATATTTCCTAGGGATCTTTTTGAGGGGCGTCTGTATCGTGGGCTCCACTGTGTGATACATTCAGCTCATGTAGCATCTCCCAGTGTCCTGCTTCTGTGACCTGGGATGCTGCTGTCCCCACTGCAAACCCCTGATGGCTGATGCTGAGTGTGCTGATCCTGGGGCACCATTGCCCCTGTCTGCTGAAGCCACACGGTCTCAATCCACTCAATGCCTAGTGGAAACTTGGAGAAACCAGTGCTTTAGACTTAAGTAAACACTACTTTTTTGGAAGAATAACATATATACAGAAAAGTGCATGAATCATAAATTTAGCGCCCAAAGAAGTTTCACAAAATGAAAACACCTGTGTAACCACCACTTGGATCAAGAAATAGAACATTCCAGTGCTCCTTTCCTGCCTCCTCCTAGTGTCTCCCTTCACAAGGTAACCCCTATTCGCATATTTATCCCCATCAACTAGTTCGGCTTATTTTTGAACTTTGTGTAAATGAAATCATATAGCACATTAATCATTCTACTGCTGATGGACGTGTAGATATTTCCAGGTTAGGCCTATTATGAATCAAGTTGGTATAAACATTCTTTCACTTGTCCCAGACTTTAGGTTTTACTTGCAGTGGAAACTTTCTTTAGAGCCCCTCACCTTGGTGAAGTGGTTTCCAACCTCCCTCTAGCTAGGCTCCTACCATCCAACATAAATTCCAATAAGTCATCACTCTAACTGCGTAATCAGAACTTTCTCGACCTAGGAGACCTCCACGGGGGTAGAACATCTCACTAGGCAAGTCCTTTGAAAGGATCTCCTGGGAAAGGGCCCTCCGCCTTGGGTTAAGACACATACAATGGATCAAAAACTTAATAAGGGAGTCACGCAGGAGGACACCCAGAGTGATGGGCGCAGAGGTTCTCTCCTATCCCCCCTTCCCTTCTCCTCCCACAGGGACCCATGGGTGGGCCTCGCTTCTCTCTCCTCTGGGTGGTGTCCCTTCCCCGGGGCTAAGGGAGGGACTCTCCTCCCTAGAAGCAGGCTAAATACAGCTTAGATTCGAGGCAGGACTCTTGATCAGCGTTGAAAGTGGTTTCTGATGAGGCAAACGTTAAGGAAAAGCAAGTTAGTCATTTATAGTTGTGGACATTCACTCCCCTCATCTGGGATGAGGTCGGTATAGCAATGGAATTCTCCAGTTTTGCATAAAACAATGATTCCAATAATAATAACAGCTGGAAATGATTGAACGTTGGCGGTCTGCAGGCAGCGTGTTATTGGGCAAGTCCTGCTCCAGCACCCAGGCCATGTCACAGACATTTTTAATATGCAGATATCACACACTCCCCGGTGGCTGTATGAAGTTGATACCATTATGTCCATTCTCCAGATAGGGAGCCTGAGGGTTTAAGACCCTAAGTAACCTTCACAAGGTCACTCAGCTAGGAAGTGGTGGAGTCGATAGTCAAACTTCGCTTGTGTGACTTCAGAGACCATAGTCTTCTATTTGCTACTTCCTTTCTACTGAGAGATGCCCATACAATGGTTTGTGTTTCTCAGTAATGACACGTGATGATGCCCAACACCAGGCTCCACTGTGACCGGCTTGCGGGACAGAAATCTATGAGAAGTAGAGTGAATGATGCTCGCCCACTTTTGTTGTGTTTATTTTTTGTGGCTCTGAGCTTTCCTCCTTGTACCTGATCTCGTCGCACAGTGCTAGGCAGCACGCTTGTTTGTGTTAGGATCCAAGGAGGCAGAGCCCAGAGTAATGGGATCAGAGAAACTTCTCCACAAAGTCACACCAGCAGGCCTGGCCCTGTTGAGCCCGCAGTGTGTAAAAGCCAGGCGGCTAACAGGAAACAGGGTGCTTTCCAACTTGCTTTCAAGTCCACTGTCATCCAGTGTGGGAATGATCCTCATTACCATCTCAGAGACAGAGCTACCAGGTTGCAACTCTTTCTCCCTCCTGCTGACACAGAAAGGAGGACGCAAGTCTTCCTTCCCTGGGATTGATGACTGCAATTTGTCTTTCTGGGGCCTCCACCACTGCTCGGGCAGGCAGCAGCTGGGCCAGAGAAGCCCTCCTGAAGCTTCGGAGTCAGCAGATCGCTTCTGGGCTGGCCACGCTTCAGCGTTTTCCCGTTAAATACTGTATTGATTTCAGGGCTTTTTTTCCTTCCACGCAGCCCAGGACCCTAAGTTGGCTGGAGTAGGAAAATGGGGAGGAAGGGTGCGATGAGCAGAGCTGCTTGAAGGTTTATCACACACAGCCCTAAGCTATTGGATGCTACTGATTTATTTTATTTATTTAACAAATGTAATAAGACGTGGATGCCTAAGATATGATAGAGAACTCAGTGGGAGGAGAGACCTAGGGATGAATCAGTGGGTACAAGGACCAAACTGATGGGAAACAGAAAAAGAGGTTGCGTTAAGAAGGAACAACAAGGCCTCAAGTGAATGGAATTCCATTCCTCTTTGCAGGACTTCACTGCCTCCCTCCTCTGAGCCTCCGTTCTCTCTCATATAGACTACTGAGGTCATCTCCGAGCATCTTTCCTCACCTCCTCCTCCTAATTAATTCTCTATGCAATTGTTAGGCATCCTTTTTTCTTAAATTGCAGTAAAATACATATAGTATAAAATTTACCCTTTTAAGTATTTTGAAGTGTGCAATTCAGTGGCATTAACTACATTCACAATATCATGCAACCATCGCAACTATCTAACTCCGAGAACTTAGAGTTAAAACTAATTCATCACCCCAAAAGGAAACCTTGCACCCGTTGGCAGTCACTCCCCATTTCTCCCTCTCCCCCAGCCCCTGGCAGCTGCTAATCTGCCATCTGACTCCATGGGTTTGCCTGTTCTGGATATTTCATATAAACTGAACTATACAATACATGCCCTTTGTGTCTGACTCTTTTCGCTCAGCATAATGTGTTCAAGGTTCATCCATTTTGTAGCATGTAGAGGATGTGGAGAAGTTAGAACCCGCACACATAGATGTGGGAATGTAAAATGGCGTAGCCACTGCGGGAAAATTTGCCAGTTCCTCAAGAAGCTAAATACTTAATCTATGACCCAGCAATCCTACCCCTAGGTGTAGACCCAAAAGAATTGAAAATAGGTATTCAAATAAAAATTTGTCCACGAGTGTTCATAGCGGCCCTATTCGCAATAGCCAAAAGGTGGAAACAACCCAAATACCTATCAACTGATGAAGGGATAAAAAATGTGGTACATCAGGGATCCTTCTAAAGAAATCACGTCACTTTCTTGCTTCAAACCTTCAGTGGCTTTCCATTTCATCTCATGCTAAATTGGAATGCACCATCCATGGTTACAGGTTCTCAGATTATCTAGTCCATCTTGCCTTTCCAACTTGGTCTCACATTATTCATCCTCTTTCTTACCCTCCTCTCACCTAGATCTGCAATTTCATGAAGATGCCAAGCCCTTTCCTGATTCAGGGCCTTTTGGGGATGCTGTGTCCTCAGTTTTCTGGTTCCTCTGACTCATCAAAACTATCACCTCTGTTCTTTTTCTGTTTCCATGCCCTGTTCGTTTCCTGTCAAATTGTTTGCTTATTTTTTTTACTAGTGCTCTTCCCAAGCTTTCCCTGGGCGGGAGATTATGTCTGCCTTCCCATTACAGGCACACAGTGCCTGGAACAGAGCTGGCTGCATAGCAGGTGCTCAATAAACACTCGTTGCACGAAGGAAAAATTACTCTAGGTAAGTTTTTGGTGGATGATGGATAAGTAGTCAGGCAATAGCTACTGTGTGATATGTGGATGTCTAGGAGCTCAAAAATCAAAAGATCTGAGGCTGGTTAATTAGCTGGGGAGGAAAAGCCAACCTCTCTATGGAGGGGCAATGATAGTTCAATGGAGGAAAAATTTTGTAAAAGATTGTGGCACTTTTAAGACTCAGTGTGGACTAAGGATTCTGGTGAAGCACCAGAGGTATGACTGTAGAATTGGACACTGGCCTTGTGTGGCCACTTAGAGAAACGAAGCCCCGTGGGGCAGAGGAGGGGACCAGGTTTCACCAACTCAGATTCTGAGTGCAGATGTTTCGCATCAAGTTCCCTGACGGTGAACATTCACTTTGTTTTTCATTAAACCTCTTACTATGATTTTGAGCTAAATGTGTTTATCCTCCATTTCCGCTGTTCCAGGGGTTCCTGGAAAGTGGAATCTCTCACCCAGTGTCACTTCTTCTAGGAAATCTATTGTCCTCGCCTGGGGGGCTTTGGGGCTCCTTCTGTGTATTCTCAGTGCCCATGTGTAGCTCCATTGCACCTCTTCCATTCTGGGTTGAGACTCCATTTGTCTACACAGCCTCTTCACTGTTCCGCAGGCTCCCTGGAGGAGTTAGCTGTGCCTCACTCCACACGCCTGCCCTGTCCCCCTCTATGTGCTCAGCACCCCAGACAGAGCCTGGCACCACAGTACACACCCTGGAAAAGTCCGATGGCTAATGAATCAACCAATCAATCAATAGTGATCAATAACCAAAGAAAGAAGTTTGAGTGTAGTGGAAGAAACAAACATCACTTATAACGTTGAGGAAGAGCAATGACTTAGCCGAGGTCGTTAAGAAACTGGCCAAAGGCGGTACTTACGTGGGGCCGAGAAAGGAAGCAGAGAGGGTCAAGGTGACAGAGATGGCTACTGGAGTTAAACACGTTGCCTGATCACTTGAGAGAAGGGTTTCCCTGGGTCTGGAATAGAGGCAGTGATGAGGGCTGCTTTCAACTCTGCCCCAACCCAACAGTCTCTTCACCAACAGTGGTGAAGAGCAAGGGCTCAGGATGAGGACAAGCTGATTCTGGGACGGCGTGCATCACTAACCAGTCATATGGTCTGGACAAGATTTTAGGCTCTGAGTCCATTTGCTCATGTGTAAAATGAGGGAAGCGATGACGCCTATCTCTTGAACCTGCGTGAGAATTCAAGGAGGTGATGCTCAGCACAGCCCCCGACACAAATCACCCCTGCAATGACTGAGAACTCTGGCACGATCATGAGGATGTCTATTCGGAGCCCAGCGAGGACCTCAAAACCCCTAGATTCCGCCTCGTCTCATGTTTTTTTTTTTTTTCTTTCAACTTTTACTTTAACAGCAAGAGGATCTCTCTTAGTTTTTTTTTTTTTTTAACTTTCTGCCACAAGAGATTTGCGGATAGTCATCTATTTGTATTTATGCCTAAGGCTTACTGCTTTAATTTGGTTTTCACCTCATTTTCAAGTTCCTATAATTATGTTCTCAGCTCCAGTTTTTTTTTTTTCCTGAAGCCCCTTGTGAACAGAACACGGGGTGAGGAAGCACCTTGCTCCTCTTCCTGGAGTGACAGTACAAGGACAAAGGAGGACCTCCTGCTCATCCGCTAACAGCTGTCCCTGCTCCTCTGTCTTCCTGAGACTCCTGTCCAGTGGGGGTTAATGTTTCAACCAGGAGATTTCACATCCAAAAGAGTCCAACTGGAACGATTACCAGACTGTGGCTTTGTGTGTTTTCTCCCAGTGTGTCAGCAATGGGAGCAAACGCTAGAGTGGGAATCAAGATGCTGTAGCAATGAGCCAGCCCTACCACCCATGGGAAAGGAGAGAGGACTCAACCAGAGTTCACATGGCAACACAGTAGCCAAACTAGGTTTCCCATCTCTGGGTTTGTTGTTCTTGTAGCTGTGAGAAGCCTGGCAATTTCCAGTCCACCTCATATGGAATACCATAGAAGCACACACAGAGGCTGAGAGACACGTGTTCAAGTTACAGCTCTGCCAATTATTGACTTACAGGCAAGCCATTAAATTTTCTGACCCTTGGTATATTTATGTATAAAGAGAAAGTGATAGTTCCTACTTGAGAAGTTTGCAGTGAGAATTAAATGACTTATTGTGAGACTTAAATAAAATTATATGTGTAATACACTTATCTTAGTTTTGATACATACTTAACATTTATTAAATGTGAATAATACTAATATCAATATTAATATTATTATTATTATCACCCATAGATGCCCCTCAAGTCTGTAGTGCATGATGAATTGTGCTCCGCCTGGGTTTGAATCCCAGCTCTGTCACTCAGTAAAGGATCTTAGGCAAGCTGCATGGCCTTTCTTTGAGATTCCTCTTCTCTCAAATGGAAACAAGAACTCTTGCTCAGTTTTTGGAATTATAACCAGGATCAAAGAAAATGATAGCTATTGAAAGCAAGTTATTGAAACTCTGTACGCCTGCTCCTCAAGCATTCTTTAAGACCAAATGTTAGTTGGGTAAATTCTGATATTCAGCCCTCAGCCATGGCTGCCCAAACCCAGCCTTTTCTGATAACGATATTGGATGAGGTTGTTTTATTGTGGTAGCAAAGGAGCAAAAGCTGACTCTATTGTGCATGTTAAGCCAACAAAATATTATCCACAAGTGTATTTCCATTGTCAGAAACAACAGAAAGGGATAAAAATATTAACATCACTTCCTCCCCACACACAATGGCTATCCCCTAGAGAGTTGACAAAGGTGACTTATTATTAACTTTGGTGTTATTGCTTCTGCTGGCAGAGGGCTGGCCCGGCCCTCTGTGTCTCCTCCAGGGCACATTATGGGATGGAGTCCATTCCAGCTCATGGCCCTCCATTATTGCTAATGGTGAGAACTGTCTGGGCTAAGTCAACGGCCATTTGATTATTCCATTTTTTAAGAAAGTGTCTCCCACAATCATACCAGGCGCCATGTTCTCCCACAGGGGCCCCTTCCATTCAGTTTTTAATGAAATACCTGGGCAGAGAAATTACTTCTCTGAGCACTCCTTTTTCTTTCTCCAGCATGGTGAAATAGATGGTTTAGGGTCTGGAGGCATAATTTACTGACTTCATTTAAATTGGACTGGAGGTGATGCTATTTACACAGCTGGTTCTGTGCTGTGCCTACTCACCTACCCCTTGCCACATCCACAGAAGGTGAACGCCAAGTCACCAAGTCCCAGGTTCTTTATTAGGAACAGTACGTCTTTTCTAACCTTGTTGGTTTAAACATGTGTGAATAGAGTGAAAGCAGAAGTGGTCAGTGAGATTGTACTGGAAAAATCGATGAACCTGGACTCAGAACATTGGAGTTCAAATATTAAATAGAATTATAGGACTGAGGATTAATCACTTGAGCCCTCTGAGTTCATTCATTCTCCTTAATGCATTTATTCAAGCAATATTTATTGAACCAAACACTCTTCCAGATACTGAGGATACAGTAGTGGAGAAAAATAGCTTAGTCTCTGCTCTCTGAATCCTACAGTAAAGTGGGGCAAGACCAACACCACCCAAGTCAACAAGCATATAATTGAGGCTGAAAACATGCTTCCAAAGAGATACACGAGATGGTAAGTGAGAATGACATTGGGTATGGCTTTAGGTGAAGTGGTCAAAGTAGTGCTCTTAGAAGAGAAGGCATTTGCGCTGAGATCTGAAAGATGCTAATGAGTCAACTGCATGAACAGCTGCTAAAACAAGCATCCTAGCAGGAGAAACAGCAGATGCAAAGGCCTGGGAAGTCATGAAAGCTTTGAAATATATCTGAGGAACAGAATGAGGCTAGGATGCTGAGCTCTGAGGAGAAGAAACAGGATGCAATTTGAACAGGTAGGCAGGAGTCAGGGCAGCTAGGCATTTGTAGACCACACTAAGGAGACTGAAGTTTCTAGATCAGTGATTCTCAAACTTGGCTGTACACTGGAACCATGTGGAGAACTTTTTAAAAAAATACCAAGTCCCTTCCCCAGGGATTCTGATTTAAAATTTCCCAGGTGTTCTAATGTGCAACCACAGTTGAGAACCACTGCTGTCAGTGGGTGGAAATTAACTGAAGGGTTTGAAGCAGGAGAATAACCATGATCGTGATCATGTTAGAAACTTAATTTTTGTCCTCTAAAAAAACGAGGAAGAGACCAACTGCACACCTTTGGTATGAGAAATGGATGAAATGATATGTGGAAAGAAATGTTGCACAGTAGATGCTCATTAAAAGGGTGGCAAGTCTTAAATATTTTTATAGTATTTTATTATTTTACAATACTTCATTATTTTATCTATCTGTAGATTTTTTTTATGGGGGAAACATATATCTCTAATGGATCAAAAGTCTACTTGGACACCCAAATTATTTTCCTAGCTAAAGTCAAGTAGATTGGTCTGAATGTATCTTCCCATATCAATGAGGGTCACACAAGGCATCCACATTGGATATTTGTCCATGGGCTTATTATGAAGCACATGAATGCTCAGAGCGGAGGTGGCAAAGCTGTCATTTGAGTCTCCTAGTGGGTTGGAGGTCTCACAGGGATACCATGACAATGTGGTGGGAGATAGACCATACTCAAAGAAAGTGGGCTGTTCTACAAAGACAACTAGCCTGGATTTATGTTCAGGAAATTGCATCCCTTTTTATCTTCAGTGTCCTCAAATGTACAGTGTAAAAAGAAAGATGTATTCAAGGCTTCCAGGAAGAACCAGTGAGATGATGAATCTGAGAGGGCTGTGCGTACTCTAAATCAGCGCTGCTCAGACTTCGAGGTGCATTTGAATTACCTGGATGGCTTGTTAAACAGACTGCTGGGCCCCTTCCCACCGTTTGTGATTAGGTAGGTTGGAGTGGAGCCTGAGTGTTTGTATTTTTAACAAGTTCCAAGGTGCCGTTGATGCTGCTGGTCCTGAGACCACACTTGGAGAACCAGAGCTTTAAAGTATAGATAATTACGAAGAACACTTGCTAAATCAGAGGAGGCCACAGGGTCAGGAGAGAGCTGATGGATTTTTAATTTTCTAGCTCTCTCTCTTTGTTCTCAAGTTTTCGATTATTATGGGCTTTTTTTCAAATGAAGTTGTCAAGGCAAGCTCTGGCCCCAGTGACCATCATTCCCAAGCAACCTCGGTTTTATGAACTAAGTGGGGAGAGGAGCGTGGAATAGAACAACATCAGCCACCCTCTGCTTGCAGCTTGCCCTGGCCTGGCCTTGGGAAGTCATAAAAAAAAAAACTTCTGGAGAATTCTCTTCTTGGTCTCTCTTGTCCAGGAGCCAGGAGAATAAAGCACATGATCCTCCATGTCCTAAAGTTGAGTTGACATCTTGGTTGTGACGTGGACAGGCTGTGTGTCCTTGGAGAGCTTTCACCCTTCTGAACCACAGTTCTATTACCTGTTAAATGGGAACAATGATAGCTGTAGACCTCATGGTGGGTGAGTAGGAGCCCAAGCATAGTTCTGACACGTAGAGAATGTTCAAGAATTCTTATTCCCTCCTCTCTCTCTTTCTTTTTGCCCTTCCTTCTCTCTCCTCCTTCCTTTCCTGCCTCTTCCTCTTAGTAAAAATATCTATGAGACGAAAATTATGAACTGTCTCTGCAGAAACAAATGGAAATATACCCTTCTTATATGGAATCGAGGATGTTTTCCTATTCTCTGGCATTCATCTGTGAATTCCAGACTAGAAACTGTTGTGTTTCCTGGTCACCTGTCCTTCTTATTTCCCACCCTTCCCGTCTCCCTTTCCAACTTCCTCCAGCAGAGTTCTTCTAACATACAATGTTCCACTCCACCCACCCCCTCCCAGTCCACCACTAGGTCTCTGCCCTTGCTGTTCCTTTGCCCAAAACACACTCACCCTCTCTCTCCTTTTAGTAAGCTAATTACAGGTGTCCTTTAGATGTCACTCTCAAATGCTAAGTCGAGTCATAGACATGTGTACAAGGTGTTGGAGGAGGTGAGGCAGGGCTGGAGAATTGGCTTCCCCAGAGGAAGGGACATTTAATGAGGGCCTTGATGAATAGCATTCTGCTGTGTGGACCTGAGGTGGGGAGAATCTTTCATTCAGAGCAAGAATCATGTGTAAAGGAACAAAACTGAGCAATGCCTGCATGGATGGGGGAATGCAAAGACATTAAGGGGTGGCAGGAAATGAGAGCGCCTAAGATAGAGAGGTGAGAGATGAAGCCAGACATGTCTAATGGGGTGAGATTGTCAAGGGCCCTAAACCATCCTACCTTCGTCAAAAGCCTATAGGTCAAAGGTTAAAAACTCGAATGCCTTCAGGGGCAGGGCAAAGAAGGTCAGTAAACAAAAGAAGATTAAAATGAAACAGAAGGAATTGGTAAGAACCAAATCAGGCCAGTCAATGTTAAAAATACTCAGTTCGGAAATTAAATGTGACAAACAATGTTTTAATTCTACATTTGGCCCATTGGGAGTGGAATGTCTCAGGTCAGGTCCCCAGAAGTAGATCCTGAGATGAGGATGCATATGCAAGTGGCGTATTCAGAAGGTGCTTCCTGGAGAAGCCAGTACAGGAACGGAGGAAGCAGGACAGGCAGGGAAGAAGGGAAGCAGGGCTGAGCCTGCAAGGCAATGCTCATGGAGGGAGCTTCAGGCTGCTCTTGAGGGCAGCTTTGGAGTGGGAGTTGATTTGACCTGGCCCCAACTCGAGGCAAGGGGGCTTGCTGTCAGCTTTCGTACTCCCACACCCATTAGCCACTGGTTTAGGGCAGCCCCACACAATGGAAACCTCTAGGTACTTTGCACTCCCTGTGCTAGTAGGTGAAGAGGCTCCAGTCACCAGCTATAGGGGCAAAAAACACATGGAAGCCAAGAGAGGGTCAAGCAGAAACTGCAAAAAAATATGCAAAAATCTGAGGGGAGTCATATCAGCATCCCTTACAGGCGCCCTGCCTGTAACCTCTGCTTCAGATAACGGGGGCTGCTGAAGATTTTTCAACCAGGCCAGTCTAGCCAAGCTCGACTCCACTGGAGAGCTTTGGTTCTGGACAATGTAGAGAATGGCCTGGGAAAGGACAAGGACGCAGGCAGAGAGAGCCAGAGGAAGGCTGCTTCGCACGTTCAAGATAGGGAAGACGGGGCTAGAACCAAGGCAGGCCAGTGAGCGCAGGCAGAATGGCCCACGCTGAGCCAGAATCAACAGGACTTTGTGGGGAAAAGCTGAGGAAAGCATGCCATCGTCCCCACTCTCTTTATTAAAGCCTTTGTTTCTGAGAAGTAGAAAGAAAAGACATAAAAAGTGAATCACTAAAGAAATGACAAACAAGTTAAATGCCAAGTTAGAGAGTCCCATCGATGTGTTCACTAGGGTAAGGGAGAAGGTAGGAAACACCTGGTGGATGGAACATTCCTTAACTGTTGACCCCACCTGGGCCCCTGCCCTGCCGACAGCCCTGACTTTCAACTTTCGAATTTGACTGTGAAAAAAAATGTGCCTCTAAGTCTGCCAGGCAGGCAACGAAGAAATTTTCCCCTAGGATTTTGCCAATAGGTAGGAAATACTCCAGCCTAGGCAGAGCTCCCCTTGGTACAACAGAAGCCTCTCTTCTGAAATTAACAGTGGCTGGATATCTCGAGACCCAGGCATGGACCCCAGGGCTGTATCGAAGCTGTCTTGTCATACTTTTGGTTATGTTGTAACTCTGCAACAGCCTGATTTCTCATCAGAACTTACGTGATTCTCTCAGGTGTAGGGGTCTTTTCTTACATTTAAACTAGCATTTCTTGAGCATTGCCTCAATGCTTAGCATCCTCTGAGACCATTTCACAAGGATCTTTACTCCTGTTCTTCCTGACCATTGGCTGGGGCAACTCTGCTCCTTAAGAGTTAGATAAATTGGGTCCTAACCCCATCCATGACTTTAGGACGGCCCAATAGCCTCTTCCCGACTTTCACAGAGTCCTTGAGAGCTACGTTCTTATTGCCAACTTGGACTTAGGGCACTGACATTGTCCCTATGCCTGGTTACACACTGTGTCATCACTTATCTTGATTTTCACAAAACAAAACCTAGATTAAAGAAAAAATACGTATGTGTTTCTGTAGAAGATTTTGATGAGAAGAGGAGCTTATTAAACCAACTGAACCCAACAGGTTGTAACTGAATGTTAGAGACTCTTGTTACTAAAGTCCCTTGGATGCCACCACAGGGGATTTTTCACTGGCTGCAGCCTCCCGGGAGTTCTAAGCTTTCCCTGTGTTATCGACTTCTCTTTTCCAGCCTCTGGCCATTTTGCTATGGTAGTCATTTGTGCTGTTGATCATAGAGTTCTGACTCTGACTTCTGAGCACATGGAAGGACCACGCTTTCCTCCTCCCCTCTGTGATGGGTGGGCCATGAGCAAGTTCCCACCAATAAGTATTAAAAACAAATATATTCCGATACTTCTAGACTTAAGCATGTAATTGACAGTACAAAACTCTCCCAACTCTCCTTCTGGATAGTGGCTCTTCCTCCAGCCTGACTATAAGCAAAACCCTCCTATTAACTTACAATGGCCATGCAGAAAGAGCAAGAAATAAACTCTTGCTTTAAGCCACTGAGATTATGAGGTTATTAATTACCACAACATAAGCTAGCCTGTCCTGCTGGACTGCCTCATTCCTGCGCTCCTAGTCTGCCCCTTCCCTATTTTTGGCATAAATGGAAGCATACAGTATTTACTGGTTTATTTTGCTTAACATAACATTTTAGAGATTCCTCTGTCTTGTTGAGTATATCAGTAGCTTGTTCTTTGTTATGGATGAATGTTATTCCAGTATTCCCACTGTATGAATATACCACAATTTGTTTATCCATCCTCCTACTGATGGACACTTGGTTGTTCACAAGTTTTGGCTACTCTGAATAAAGATGCCATAGAGCACACTTGTACGAGTCTGTTTAAGGGTATATGTAATCATTTCTCTTGGATAAATACCTAGCAGTGGAATGACTGTCTCATAAATTAGATATATGTTAATTTTGTCAGAAACTGTCAGTTTCCAATGTGGAAGTGCCATTTTACACACCCACTAGCAACATACATGAGTTCCAATTCCTTCACATCCTAGCCAACACTGGGTGTTATTAGACTTTTTAATTTTAGCCATGCTATGCGGTATGATGGTGGTTTTAATTTTGCAGTTTAATTTAACTTAATTATTTTAGTTAATTTATCTTTACATTACCCTGATTGCTAATGATGTTGAGTAGCTTTTCATATCCTTATTCACTTTTTCGTCTCTGTCTTTCTTTCTTTTTCTTCTTTCCTTTAGGCCTATTATCTATCTCAAAATAATTTTTGCATATGGTGTTAAGTAGGGGTTAATATTAATTCTTTCTGTATGAATATCCAGTTACTCCTGCACCATTTTCTGAAAAGATTTATTTTCTATATTGAATCACATTGGTATTTTTTGTCAAACATCAAGTGATCACATATATGTAGGTCTATTTCCAAACTTCTTCCCCAGTTTGATGACTCCATTTTTCTATCCTCACCCTAATAGAGCACTGTCTTAATTACGGTAGCTTTATAGGATATTTTAACATCTAAAGAGTAATTCTATTTTTGTTCTTTTTAAACATTGCACTGGCTATTCCAGGTCCTTTGCATTTCTATATAAAATTTTAGAAGTATACTGTTAATTTCTACAAAAAATACTGGATTTTGAGGGAAATTGAATTGGATATAGAGCAATTTGGGGAAAAGTTTTATCTTCAACATCGAGTTATTCTATCCTTGAACATGGTATATCTCTCCATTTACTTATGACTCGTTTAACGTCTCTCAATAAATTTGGAGTTTTCAATTTTACAAGAACACAATTTGGTTTATCTTTTGGCCTTGTATGCAGCGACCTTACTAATTTCACTTCTTTAGCTCTAGTACTTTATGTGTTGAATCCTTTGGTTTTTCGACATACCCAATCATGTCATCTATGAATAAAAAGAATTATAAATCTTATTTTTGTAATGGTATGTCTTTTATTTCTTTATCTTATCTTATTTTCACTGACTAGGGCCTCTAGTACAATGCTAACTAGATAAGGTAAGAGTGAACATATTTATCTTGTTTCTATGTATGGAGGGGAAAAAATATACATATTTATTATTAAGCATTATGTTAGCTGTAGTTTGCTGAATGTCCTTTATCAGATTAGGGAATTTGCCTCTGTTCCTAATTTTCTGAGTGCTTTTTTTCCCCCTTATCATGAATGGGTATTGGCTTTAACAGAAGATTTTTCTGCACGTATTGAAGTGTTCATATGTTTCCCCCTCCTTTATTCTGTTCAAGTGGTGAATTTCATTGACTGAATACATGGTAACTGATGTATCCATTATAATTGTTTCTTTTTCTTCCTAAATTATAGGATATTTCAACATAGAGAAAAGTACAAAAAACAGATACTACTATGCCTATTGACCACATTATTAAACTGTTAATATTCTGCTATACTTCTTATTTTTTTGAAAAAGTGATAAAATAGTAGAGACACAGCTAAAGATCCACTTGCTCTCATTTCACCCTCCTTTGTTGGTCCTAAAATTGATGAGAAATCTTCACTTGAACGTTTATACACTTTAACTTCATATGTGTGTCTCTACAACTACGTTTAAGATTGTTTCTTGTGTTTTTAACATGCTGATTAGTGGCATCTAACTGTCTTTGATATTTTACAGAGATGCACTTCTGCAAAATGTCTGGAAGTTAGTTTTGTGTGTCCAATGTGAAGCAAGTATCTGAATGTATATTTATACATTTTGATACATGGATTTTGTATATGGATGATAATCTCCTCACTTCCCCAAACCAATACCATTTATTAAACTGTCTATCCATTACCCACTTGTTATAAAGCCAACTGTGAAATATAGCAAGTACCCCTTTATATGTGGCCATGCTCGAGAATCTCTCATTACAGTAGTACAACATTGGTGCATAGAAAGACTGACCTATTTGTCTATCTCTGCACCAATACCATTCTGAAATCATTATTACAGTCATATTAAATTTTGTTAATTGTTAAGATGATCTTCACCTTTTTGTTTCTCTCTTGTTTACTCATCTATATTAATCTCAGGATAAGCTTATCCCTTTCTTAAAAGAAACTCTTTGGGATTTAGATAATATTTGATGGAGTAGATGATATATTTTAGTATAAGTAAAGACTCACATCAGATTAATTTAAGGAAAATTCATATATTTAAAACAGTAAATCTTCCCATTCATTAACATGGTATATTTCACCTTTTGTTTACCTCTTGTTTTATGTCCTTCTATAAGATTTTATAAATGTCTTATAAATTTCTTATGTGATTTTCTTACAAGAATTTCTTATAAAATTCTTATAAATTTCTCATAGTTTTTGTATTTTTATTGTTACTGTGAATTTTTGTTTGTTAGTTTTTTGTTTTTGTTTTGTTTTTTTGAGGAAGATTAGCCCTGAGCTAACATCCGTTGCCAATCCTCCTCTTTTTTGCTGAGGAAGACTGGCCCTGAGCTAACATCTGTGCCCATCTTCCTCTACTTTATGCGTGGGATGCCTACCACAGCATGGCTTTGCCAAGTGGCGTCATGTCTGCACCTGGGATCTGAACCTGCGAACCCCCGGCAGACGAAGCCAAACGTGAGAACTTAACTGCTGCGCCACTGGGCTGGCCTCGCTATTGTGAATTTTTTAAAAACTACATTTCCAAATTTGTTTTCATTAGATACAGGATATCATTGTCTTTAAAAAAACTGTTTTGTGGATTTTAACATTGATCTGTTACCGAACAATATTGATAAACATGCATTAGTTCTAATAAATTGTCTGTAGATATTCATGTCCTTATATTTTCAACAAAGGCAATATCATTTGTGAACATTTTTGAGTCTTTCCTTCCGATTTTCTTCCTTTCTGCCTTCCATCCTTACTTCCTTAATTTGCTGGCTAAGATCTGCAGAGCAGGGTTAAATAGAAGATGTAATAATGGGAATTCACACCTTGATCCTGATTTTAATAGAAAAGCTTTTAAATATTCATCATTTACTGGTATTTTTTGTTAGGTTAAGGGTGTTCCTTTCCATGACTAGTTTCCTAAAAGGTTTTTTTTTTTTTATCATGAATAGGTATTAAATTTTGTTTATTTTTTTCTGTATCTTTAGAGAGAATTATATAACTTTTCTCTTTGAATCCTTTACTATCGTGAATTACATCAGATTTTCTAATATTTGAGCATTGTTTCATCCTTCAATAAGTCCTATTTGGTCATAGCAATCTTGGATCTCTTTTCCTAACATGTTATGGAAGATTTTCACATCTACGTTATCGAGTGAGTTTGGTCTATAATTTCCGGTTCAATTGAATTGTTGGCAACAGAAATGTTTGCATCTTGGATGTCATTACATACATGAAATAAAAGATTGTCATATAACTAGGCGTCCTGTGGCTGAACTGCTATTGTGTTTCTAAAATTTTGATGGCCACAAGTGGAGTCAGATTTGAATTTAAAAACTAGTGCCATTATTTAAAATCTTTTTCATTGTTGCTCTTGAGAAGCAGACCTAGCAGGAAGATTTCTCTTTCTAAGAAAGGCTTCAGGAAAAAGTGGGCAATGATTCTGAGGGGGTCCAGGGAAAACTGAAATACTTTCATCCACCAACGGGTCTAATCTGGCCCCTGCACCATGGTGGCAGGCCAGGTTTTGAGTGGAAAGATGGGAGGAGTTATTCCTCTCTAGAAACATGGGCCCTGAAGGGTCCAGGGTCCACAATCTAGCTTTGAGTTTTACATGCCTTAATTATATTGTCTGCTTTAACTCCCAAGGTTTCAGCTCATTTTCAAACTGCCTGGTTTCAGCTGTGCGTTAGGGGATTAACAGGGACTCTAGCATCCATGCCTCAGCCTCAGAAGAATGGGTAGAGTGGCAGCACGAGGACACAGGGAGAGGCAGGCAACAGGTGACCCGTGAGGACAGGAACAGCTGTCCAGAGACAAAAATCGTGACCAGAGACGGAAATGTGTCAGCTGACTCAGGATTGAGAAGAAAACATTGCTGTGTCTATTAGGCCTCTGATAGAAAATCTAATTTGAAGAATCTTAAAAAAAAAGGATTTATTATCTCACATAGTTGAAAACTCCAAGGATGACATGCAGGATCAGCTGCATAATATTCAGGACTCAGTGAAAAATAAAAGGGTGGGGCCATGTTAGAGGAAGGGAAGTCAATTTTCCTTTCTCACGGACCCACTGCCACAATACTTGTTGAAAAGGTGACAACCCCCTCCACCACCCCGCTAATGTACTGCAGCTTCCACTTCAGGAAACACTCAGGTCTTGCTGAGTTGACCAACTACTGAACGTACCTCGGTGATCCCAGCTTGGGGCAGGATGCCTACCACCTAGTTCCACTCTAAGATGCTTTAGATGTCAACCCAATCCTCTCCTTGACTGCATCCCGGTCTCTGCTGGGGGCTGAGGGAGATGGTGGATTACAGCCCTCTTTCCATCCCAAATCCATACTACCCAGTCACAGAACTGGGCAGAGGACCGCAGCTATTGCAGAACAGCTAGAGGGTGCAGGGAGCAGGAGGCTGGGTAGGGTCTAAGGCACAAGGAGCAGGGAGCAGGCAGCTCAGAACTTGTCCCAGGGAGGCGGGGAGGCGGCAGGAGGCAGAGCCACTCATGAGCTCCATGATCCTGGCGCATACTGTAAAGTCCCATTAGATTTCCCTTACACTTTGAAGATAAAATTATTTAAAATTATAATAATTCAAGGCAGTGGCTTCAAACCATTAAATTCCAAGTGTGGGGTCACGTGTGATTGCACTGACCCCGTGCCCATGAAGCCATCCCTCGTAATGTGATGCAAAGGCAATATTCCCAAGAGCTCATTATCCTGGGAGTCAGTCACCCTTTATCTCTCACTTCTGCTCTCGTCCATGTTGGATTAATTCTCACACAATACATGGTAGCAAATGGCAGCCAGCACCTGAAGGCTCACGTCTTTCCAGGTTTCAGTTTAGACGGAAAGAGGACACCTGGTCCCCCCAAATGTGAAGAATTCCTGGGATTGACAGGGTTACATGCCCTTTCTTGAACCAATTACTGTGGCCAAGGAGTTAACTGGGCTGATCTTGGAGACCTGAGTTCATGCCTGAGCCTGGATATGAGACAGAGAAAGCTTCAACAAAAGCACATAGACTTTGGCTTTGGACACGATGGGGGATATGGGGGTGGTATCAAAGGAAAGTTGCCTTTTTAAAGCTAGTAATGCAGTCTTTTGGATGTTAAAATACTTTTATTGCTAAAAAACATGAAAAAAAGTCAAGATATTGTAAAAGTTTTAAAAGGTCAATTACAAAGGGGTAGGTGGGATCAAGTGATTAAAAAAATAATCCATAAAGTAACTGAAGGCTGAGAAGAAACAATTATGTTTGGGAGAGACCAGTGACTTGTGATCCTTGAGATAAAGAATTTAAAGATTATGGAGGGAGCACATACCAGATTGAGAAGGTTGTTGACTGATAAACTATCACTATTTCACATTTTGGTGAATTCCTGGGGGTAATTCCAGTATGAAAACAATTTCATCAGTGGCATGGGCTTCATCCAGCGACATCAGTGGTGTCTGTCGGTGTATTCATAGATGCAAACTGAAAACATTTTACCACTGGGACTGTGAAGAGAAAAATGACGTCCAGCCAAGCCAGCATGAATAATAGGCTGCAGAAATAACACTATTCTTTCAAGAATAAAGTTCTAGAAAACATGTAAGCGAATTGTACTCTTCATGTAAAAGAATAAAACTTAACTCCTATCTTACACCACTCACAAAAATTAACTCAAAATGAATTAAAGACTTAAGTGAAAGACCTGAAACCATGAAATTCTTAGAAGAAAACATATGAAAAGAACTCCTTCACGTGGGTCTTGGAAATCACACCTAAAGCACAAGCAACAAAATTAAAAAAAAAATAAACAAGTGGGACTACATCAAACTAAAAAGCTTCTGCACAAAAAGGGAAACCATTACCAAAGTGAAAAGGTAACCTATGGAATGGAAAAAAGTATTGCAAACCATATATCTGATAAAGGATTAATATCCGTAATATGTAAAGAACTCATACAACTCAATAGCAAAAAAACAAACAATCCAATTAAAAAATGGGCAAAGGATGTAAATAGACATTTGTCCAAAGAAGATATAGAGAAGATATAGATCACTAATCATCAAAGAATTCAAATGCAATTCAAAACCACAATGAGATAGCACCTCACACCTGTTAAAATGGCCATGATCAAAAAGACAAGAGATAACAAATGCTGGCATGGATGTGGAGAAAAGGGAACACTTGTGCACTGCTGGTGAGAACGTAAACTGGTACAGTCACTATGAAAATAGTATGGACAATCCTCAAAATATTAAAAATAGAATTACGATATAATCCAGAAATTCCACTTCTGGGAATATGGCCAAAGGAAACAAAAATACTAACTCGAAAAGATATTTGCAACTCCTGTTCATTGCAGCATTATTCACAATAGCTTAGACTTGGAAATCACCTAAGTGTTCATCAGTGGATGAATGGATAAAGTATATGTGGTATATAAACAATGGAAGACTCTTCAGCCGTAAAAATGAGGAAATCTTGCCATTTGTGACAACATGGACGGACCTTGAAGGCATCATGCTAAGTGAAATAAATCAGACAGAGAAAGACAAATACTGTATGATCTCACTTATGTGTGAAATCTAAAACAAAACAAAAAAACACTAAACTCATAGAAAAAGAGATCAGATTTGTGCTTACCAGAGGGAGTGGGTGGAGGGTAGGGGACTTGGAGAAAGGTGTTCAAAAGGTACAAAGTTCCAGTTATAAGATAAGTTAGTGCTAGGGATGGAATGCACACATGATGACAATAGTTAACACTGCTGTAATGACATATTGCAAAGATGTTAAGAGAATTGATGCTAAGAGTTCTCCTTACAAGGAGAATCATTTTTCTTTTCTTTTTATTGTATCTGTATGAGATGATGGGTGCTAACTAAACCTACTGTGGTAATCATTTCACAACATGTGTAAATCAAACCATCGTGCTGTATACCTTAAACTTATACAGTGATGTATGTCAAGTATTTCTCAACAAAACTGGAAAAAATATAAAATATCATAAAATGTATATATGCATGTATATTTATGTATATATGCAGGCACACACACAAAAAGAATTAGTAAACTTTATAAAGGTTGCATTTATTAAAAAGATGTTTTCCCTTGTTTCTCCCTCTGTCTCTGTCTCTCTTCCTGCTTTTCTCTCTATCTCTGTTTATAGTATGTTTTTCCTTTCTTCTGGGTGGAATAAATTTAAGCTTCTGCATTGGGCTGGAGAAAATGTGTTAGAATTTGAATTTTAGGTCGCTACTTGGTAACTGTGTGACTTTGGACAATTGGCTTAATGTCCACTGAAATCTGGATACTCCCCTGTAAGGCAGACATCAGAAGGTCCCTCCATCCAGTGCTTGTTTTGAGGATTAAAAAAGATTTTATATATGAAATTCTTAGCACTCTGCCTCTCCAATAAGAACTGAATCCATCTATGTTATTGTGTGTAAACGCACTCCCACTCTCTATTTTGAAAATTGCTTGACCATTATCTTTCCAGATAAACATTGCCTTTTGCTTGCAGCTTTGGCTTATTGAAGTATCTTACTTGATGGCTCAGGGAGGAATCTATGTGAGGTCAGTGAGACCTTCTCGAGTGACCCTCCATGGAGTTAACAAGACCATCCCTATTGTTGATGGAGAATGAGTCCAAAGGGTCCCAGGGATAATGCTGTTTTGTGTGGGAGAAAAGAACTTGGACAAGCCTGGCTCATCTGTTTGTAGTGCCGTCTCCTTAAAACTCTTCAAAAGCTACTCAGCTGGCTTTGAGATCATGAAAATAGATGTGGGAACTATCAGGTATTAGGAGCTTGTCGTGTGCTAGAAAATATGTAGGGCATTTTTCTTTTCTTTCTTCTTCTTTTTCTTTCATAACATATTCACCTCCTTTTAACCCTATGAGTTGTGTACAATCCTATAGTATATCATTATACACATAATTATGTATAATTAGCTTCCTTTTCTAGATAAGAAATTGACACTTAAAGGGCTTTTTACCCAAGGTTATTGAGTCAGAAAGAGATGTCAGGAATTAGAGTCTTGGGAACGCTGATTGCCGAGTCTCTGCTTTCTCTTTGTCAATTGTATGTGGTTCTGTTGTTATTGTTGTTACTCCTATCATTACTATTATTACAATATTTTGTCACTGTTGTTGCTGGAGGTGGTGATGATTCACACTGGTATAACGTACCAGAACTACTTTTTTCACCATGATGTTGACAGACATTTCTTCAAGCAATTAAATGTTGCTATACCAACTGGCTCAGCTGACAGGAAAAATATGCAATCACGTCAATGTAAATAGCATTAGAATATCCACAAAGAAAACAGGGGTGGGAGAAGTCATTTTCAGTTTATCAAGTTGTTACATAAAAGACTTACAATCATTTCTCCTCCTAGAAGAGTATCAAAAGAGCAAAGCATACCAGTGTAACATTTATCCTTCTCATAGGCAGAGAAATGGTCTGAACAACCTTTCAATGACATTTCAGTCGTTCAATCAATAGTTTTTGAGAAATATGCATACAGTATTCCCCTGCTGGCTCCTATTAACGCTGACATTGTGCTTTGAAACCAGACCAGCCCACCCATATCCCACTCATTCAGCAGCCAGTACCATGGAACTTTGGGTCCTCAAGGACACATCCAAGTGCACAACCAGGACCCATGCATTTTATTTATCCCCTGTCCCCAAGTCTCCTAACCCTGATTCACTTCTGCAGCCCAGGGACCCCTGAGTTCTTGCTTCGTTTCCTTTCCCCCTTACTCACTGGCCCTCCTGGAAACCAAAGTGTACACCTGGGTTCTTTGGCTTGACATTTGGTGTTCCTTTTGACAAGGAGAACACCAATTACTAGACCTTTCTCACCATTCCTGGTTTAAAAACATTAACCTGGTTCTGGATCCTTCAACAACACCTTGTAATAATACCAGATGCCCAGGTTAAGTCTAGGCTTGACTCGCCATTCTGCCCTCACCCCCCAAACTCCTCAGGGAGAATTTGATGCCTGCCTTAATTGAGGAAATGTTTGTGAACAGCCTGAGGATAAGTGCAGATATTTCTAATAGTGTTTGCATATCAGTTCAACCCAAATCACAGCAGATGGTTGGGTTGTAGTGAACCACTGTGAACATTCATGTGTGTGTGTGTGTGTGTGTGTGTGTGCTCTGCCTCAGACAACTTTTATTCTTTGAAAACCCAAAGAGTGAATGGACCTCTCTAAAACATAATCTTTGTTTCTTTACTCTTTTGAACAATTGTATATCAATTATAGGGTTTTTTTGTGTGTGTGTGGTTGTAAATATCTACTTTTCTCTATGGCTCAAGAGACAGCATCTGAAAGGATGCCTACTATTTAGAAGTTAAAGAGGACCCACATTTTCTTTCCATTTCTCACTTACTGTCTGTCATATTTCTCAGTCTCCAAAGTCTGTGTGTGTTGAAATGCAGTTTGTCATACTCAACAGGTAGAAGCCATATAAATCACAAATACAAGAGTCTGATGATTAGGAATGAAGCTGTCCCACATCTATTTGAAAAACTTGGTTTATACTCTGTTTCTCTGTAGGGAGATTTCAATATGAGTTTCGGACATAGGTTCTGCAGCTGATAATCTTAAAATAGAAGTTCTCGAATGGATGGTCAAAATCTATATGATAATGGGAAAACTTGTTTTCCTATTGTATCACAGGAAGAAGTTTTCAAACATTTTTATTTGAGATATCAATAGAAAAGTTGACCCTGAAGTGATCTCTGCCAACGATCTAGAGAAATTGTAAATAAATGGAGAAATTAAAAGGTACCCAGTATCCAAAGACACAGAAGCTCAGGCAGTAAAGAGTTTCACAGAGAGAGTGATGAGTGAATGCTATCTAATGGTTCAGCAAGTCCCCAAAAAATGATGGCTGAGGAGAGGCCATTAGTTTTGATGAGGAAAGGGTCATTTGTGATCTTTGAAAAAGGAATTTCAAGGTTGTGGTAGGAACAGATAAACAATTGCGAGTGATTGCAGAATGATTACATACCATCTGTACTCACAGCTTTGCTGAACTCCTGGTAGGACATTCCAGGACAGGAAATAATTGCATTAGTAGGGCTACTGTGAATGCCAAGGCCAGTGGTACATATGGAACTATTCATCAACCCATACAGAAAACATCCTATAGAGAAGAAAGAGGCGCCATGGAAAGCAACACCACCCTAGCCATGCAATTAAGTACATCATTTTGAAACTAAAAGCTTGAGCAAACATTAATATAAAGTTTTATATTAGAAATTACACATAATTCGTCACTGAGCAGAAGTTCAGCCTTTTCTCAGGGGTATTTTATTCAAGTGCTTAACATTTCAAGGCACTTTGAACAGACAGCATTGAAAACAACGGGCCTTAAAGAGAAGTAGGGGTAGAGTGGCCTGAATATTTATAGTGTTGGGGAAATGATGTCCCTATCCGCCTTTCTCCCTCCCCATGGATTGCCTTCTCTCTATCTATGTGCCTGTTAGTAGAGACACACGATGCCAGGTGAGGTTTGAGGGCTCTGGAGAAAGCCCAAATGGCTCTGAACACTGAATTCATGACTTCCTAGCTAGGTGATCTTGGGCCAGTTTTCCAACATGTCTAAGTCTCAGTTTTTCTGCACCTGCGAAATGAAATAACAAGTGTCCTTACCTCATGGGGTGTTGCATGTTCTTCAATGAGATCATCTGTGTAGAAAGCATATAGGGTGCCTGATATGTATTCAGCACCCAGGGTCAGTCCCTTGAATGGCTCCAAAATCCACGGTGAATCCAGACCTGAAAGACAAATGTCAGTGGTCAAATACAAATCACTGTAACATTAATGCTATTTTGTGGTTCTCAGAATTGGGTCTAGCCATTTATAAAGGTGAGACAACCTAGAACTTTTTGAGTTTTATCCCCAGATTTTTCCAATAATTTTTTGAGTGTCTATTTTGTGCTTCTGTAATAGGCATTAACTAAACTTTGTAGTACATAGGGTTCCTTCATAGCTCCCAAGAAAAGCTCACTGCCAAGCCATAAATGACCTTTACATGCCCCAGTTTCTTTTGTAAAATAAAAGTAGTAATAGTATCTTCTTCCTAGGATTATTGTGGGGATTAAATGTTTAATATGTGTGAAGTTCCTGGCAAAGTAGCTAGTCATAGTGAGTATTTATCAAATAGAATCTATTTACTATTATTGTTAATATTGCTATTATTATTTTAAATGACTAAAATAGAGTGTGACAAGAGCTAGTAAATGTATATATATACACACATAAAGTATCAAATAAATAAATAGGCAGAAGCAATTAATTCAGGTTCAGCCATTTGAAAAACGTTTCTCAGGTGATGGTACTTTTGACCAGGATTTCAACAATGAGAATAAATTTTCCTAAGAGAAAAGGATATTCCAAGGTTAGTGATAGCAAAAGCAGAAGTATGAAGGGGGATAGAAGAGCATGACAGATTTTGAAGATGAAGAGACATTTAATGGTATGAAATAATTCTATAATTTTATTAACCCATGGTGCCTAGTACAGTGTCTGACAGATAACTGTTGGATGGATGGATGGATGGATGGACAGATGGAGGGAAAGAAGGATAGATGGAAGGAGAGAGAGATGGGTGGGTGGGTGGTTGCATGGATGGATGGATGGATGACTGGGTGAGTGGGTGGATGAATGGATAATGGGTGGGTAGGTTGATGATGGATGGATGGATGGACGGATTTTACTGTGGCCCCAGCCTCCTTTCCAGTGATGGGTATTAGGGGCAAGTTCACGATGACTATTCCATACCATAGCCGGGGTTAACCATCCCCTCCCAAGGCTTCCTGCACTCTGCTCCAAAAGGCCAAATCTAATCGATGAGCAAACTTGATCCTACAACCCTTAGCAGGCAACTGTGTGAAGAGTGCCTTTGAATTTGTGGTAATACTACAGACCTCAAGATTCTCGTAATGAATCTGGCTGTCAAATTTTGGAGGTTGCCAGAAGTGATGGCAGAAGAGAATCCTTACTTGCAAGGAGTCTCATTTAAGTGTGTTTCCCACCTTCTAGATGTCAGCCAAGCACTTTCCTTTCCATCAAGGAAACAGCCCTTGCTTTGGTACCTTTTGGAGCATAGCTTGGAAGTGCCTTGCACTCTGGACAGTGCTAAATGCTGCAGTTGGGTGCATTTTTTCCCCTTCTTGTTTCTTTCCTCTTTTGATTTTTTTAAACTGCCTTTTGGATGTTGGGTGCCAAGTTAAAAAAAAAAAGAATCAATAAGCCCAAACATTACAGCAGCAAGTTTAATATAGCTCACCTTCCTGGAACAGGCCTCAGGGAGCATGAGAAGTATCACGTTAAAACGGGCTGAGCTCAGATCTTGAAAGATGTTTGGGATGGAAGGGACTTGCTCAGCAAGATTTTGATACCTTCAGATGCAAATGAGACAGCCCTGGCAGGACCAGGCTTGGTGTGAGAGCATATTGAGATATTTTGGGGAAATGGTACTTCAATAAACTCGGATGGCCATACTGGGAGTCCAAAGGCAGCGCAGAAGCAACAAGATCACGCTGCAATCAGTGGAGGTCTGTTGGAAGGTTAAAGGCAGAACCCATGGCTTGAGTCCTGTGGAGACCTGTCTTGCCACAGAGGACAAACTGCCACAATTTTTATCATGAATAAGTTTACTTCACGAGCAACACAGCATCATCAGAGTTCTGGTTTCCTTTTCTTCTTTTGAAGAACACAATTTGCAAGACCAAATTCCTTGAACATTTTGAATAACTAACAATTCTAATGACTCCATTCAGCCACTCACTGGGTATGCAAATAGTCATTGAAAGCCAACAATTGTGATTGATTTTTTCTACAATGTGTTGGGAGATAAGTGGTCAGCAAAACCAGCTCTAGTCCTGCCTTCCTAAGGCTTCTAGTCTGCCAGGGAGGAAACATAGTAATCAGATCATCACCCAAATCAACATGAAATCACCATTGTGATAAATGCCACAAAGGAGAAGAGTTATGGCCAACATTTGTTGAGCGTTTACCCATCGGGACCCTCGTATGCAATATCTTATTTAAGTCTCACAACAGCGCTTCCATTTGATGTATTCATCCAAGCCTAAGCCATCTCAGTTTATGTTCCAAATTTCCTTTCTTCTAAAGTTGGCTGTGATGAGCACAATATTTTATTTGCTTAGATGTTACAGATATCATGGACCCTGTCACCTCCTCATCCCTGTGCTCCTCACCATAGCACTGTCTCCATCTTAGTCACAAGTAATGATTCTCTAGTTGCTGACTGCATACAAAGAGTTGGGGATTCAGTTGCCCTCTTCTTCATGGGTCCCGCCCTCTTGCCTGTTAGTCTAATGGAGGTGGTGGTTAGAGTCCAGACACAAATCAAGCAAAGAAACTCTTCCTCCTTGTTATTCTATCTGACTCTCTGGGTCTCTATTGAATAAAACTGAAGTAAGGTGAATAAAATACTATGACTACAATATTTTAAAAACTCCAATCACTTTAGCCCATAATTCATTATTAATTTTTACTAAGAGTATGTGGACATCTTATTTACTTGGCAACAAGATATTAACATAGTTTGAAAGAAGGAACACTTTGTAAATAGGAGGCTCCATCACTACCCTGTTTGGTTGGTCCAGCCCTCTGTGCAAGTGGTATTTAATAAGTCATATTATAGATGATCTCCTGAAATGTTAATTAAGTGGTAAAACATTTGCTGAAAGTTAAAAGTTACCAAGAAGTTAATTATAACCTTGCGGACGCCATTCCCAGTTAATTATATACCCTTCTTATATTCTTGATAAACCACAAAATGCACCCCCTTAATGATCAATTGGTATTAAATTAGCTGGAATTACTTTTTATTAAACCTAAATTAGATTTTTATTTGCGATACAATAAAATAGTGCACCCAGCCCTTGCCACTATGATTTGGGATATTTCTGTAGAGAGTGATTACCAGATGTCTAATTGGGCAATTAATAGATACAGTTTCCAAATTAACATAATTGGGGGACCTAAAAAGAAAACAAAATGGTTATTCAGCCGGCAGACCATCATTTTTGCATCCTGCCATTCAGTCAAGGGAGTGAACCAACCCTTCCTTTTTTCGGAAAATCGTGCTTCCCAGGGTTGGCTTCCCACCAAAAGGGTCATTGTGACCCTAAAGTGAACAGCCTCAAGTGCTCTGATGGGGAGATAGCAACTGCCAAGGCCACCCAGAAGGGCATGTTTAACTGGTGGTTTGTCCAGTGTGTACTGTGCCCACGGGCAGGTACAGCACGCCTGCATGGCGTTTACAGAACCACGGAGATAACCAGCTAGATAATGGGGTGTTTACACAGCTGACAGGAATCCAAATGCACAAGCCCATCTCTTTCCAAAAACAATTTGCCAGATGAGTTTAGTTTGATGTTCCAAAGCTTTTTCATTTTACCATTTAATATGCCACAGAAGGGATTGCGACTTCACCTCTCCCTTTCTGCCATCTACTTAAATCCCTTTATAATTGCTTTCCCAACATGTGCAGTGACTAGTCTCAAAGTGTGTCCTCTGCCATCTGTGTTCTCTTAAGAGATGATCCTGCCCCCACACAAAAATAGGCTGTGTTCAGATCCAGTCTGTAAAGGGGAGTCTCGACTGCTCTGTTCACTCTGGGTACTGGGCCTCACTCTCCGATCCCCGCTTATTCAATAGTCTTCTTAAAAATCAGGATAGTATGCCAACACACAAACAAAAATTGGAGAGTATTACTGAAAACAAAAAGTATAAGTGCTTCATATATAGTTTAAAAAGAGAGAGAATTCACGCTAATGAATTACATAATGGTCATAAAGAAGTGATGAGGAGTACATCACCTTCCATTAGTATCCCCGGTCCTCATAGTGGTGCTCTGCCGTTCGCTTCTTCCAGGGGCGTCAGTGAAACTCTGGTCAGGATGGACTACTACAGTTTGGTGCTGCTTTTGTTATTGATATCTTTCCCTTATCTGCTTCCTAACTGTATGTTGGTCCATCCCATCCCTCACTCATTCGAGGAATCTGTGTTTTCAAGCACTTCTCTCTTTTGGAACTCTTTCATTCATTCGGCAAATAGACATACACTGCTGTTACGCACAGCTGGGCACTTAGACATTGGGATGCAATGGTAGGCAATACTGATAACGTCCCTGTTCTTGTGGGATGCCATTTGAGGGGGAGAAACAGACTGAAAGGATCAATATATATAGTTACAAATTATCATAAGTGCTATACAAGAAAGGAAAAAGTGACAGCTACATAGCAAGTAACAAGGAAGTCTTCTTGAATTAGGTGGACAAGAAAGGCATCTTTGAAGGCAGGTGATTTAAATTGAAACTCAAGTGGGAGAAAGTGAGCTCTGGGCAGATGGGACAAGAATTAAACAGAGCTTGAGGTGGAAAGGAGCTCAGTCATTGACAAAACTTAGGGGAACTGGGAGAAGAATAATGGGATCTTGGCATGATAAACAAGGGGTAAGTGGCATGAGCTGAGAATTGGGGGAAAATAGGAAGTGCCGGTTAACACAGGTGATCGTGGAACATGATAGGAGGCAGAGCAGTTGGACAATGTTGAAGTTAAGCAACAGAACGACCCGATCCACTTGGACTTTAAGATTATCAGTCTTGCAGATTGACGGAGAATGCATAGAAAGAAGAGAGAGGGGAAATCTAACAGGTGGCTATTGAAGTTCTCTCGACAAGAGTGATGGTGGCTGGGAGTGAGGGGTAGGTGGTGGAAGGGAAAAGAAGGGGAAGATCGGAGGTACATTTTAAGAACCAAAAGGATGCATTGGACCTGGGGCTGAGGCTAGAGAAAATTCAAGAAGGCTCCCAGGGTTCTGGCTTGATAATTGAGTGTATTTGCTCATTTGCTATGTATTTCTTAGCACATACTATATGCCAGACATTGGATATTACAAAGGTGCCCCAGACAGCAAAGGCTCGTGCCCTCATGGAGTTAACATCCCTTGAGAGGAGAGTTGGTAGGCTAATTGCAGAGAATTCCTTCCCTTTCCAATCACTCAAAATCTGGGTTTGCAGTGCAGAACTTTCCTAAGCTACAATTCTGACACAATTTGCTTTGGCAATGATTGGGACTTGCTCTCATCCAATATGAATTTAATTTCTTCCAAAATGACTTTGCTTCTTTCCTGCTGGTACAGAAAGGATTTCAGAGACCTCCTCAGTGCTGTCATATTACAAATGATTACTAAGTCTAGGGTCACCTCTATGGGCACGACTGGGGTGGCACCATCGTGTAAGACTTCATTTGGAGCTGCGTGGGTGATTTATCACAGGAAGTCTTCACAATCAATTCCACATTTTTGTTTTAAATAAGGATACCCTCTGATTATTACATTAATATAGACTGCCTATATGGAATCTGGAAAATAAAAAAAATACAATCACTCCAGACTCGATTTAAGTTTTTACAAAGTAGTTTTATAATTCTGGTGCTTTCTTTAGATGCATATTTCAGGAAAGTTTTGATTATAAAAATTTTTATTTTCAACTGAACAATAGCAAAAATGTGGTTTTTTAAGTGTTTCTCATAGATTCAGCTTTAATTCTTTGAACATGAAAGTTATTTTCAGTGTATCATTATCGTAAGCATAATTTCAATAAAGAGCTTTGTGCATGAGCCTCTTGTGTTATTCAGGATTATTTTATTTTTATTTGTATCCTGGAAGTAGAATTAATGGGTCAAAAGGTAGAAACGTTTTAAAGCCCATGATACATAGTACTAAAATGTTGCTAAGAAGGTTGTGCTAATTAACACTCCCTAGGAAAATGCAGAAAAGTAAGTTAAGCCAAACTCTTTCAAGTAGCGTTTTCTCTTCTCTCCTGTCTTTTAAATTTTTAAAGTGAGTTAATTAGATGAGCAAAAATTTGCTCCTCATTTTTGCAATTGCCTCCTTTTAATTTTTATTACAGAGATTGAAATTCTTCCTCCCACTCCACATGTGCCTGGTAGTCATTTCTAATTCCTCATTTGTGAATTGTTTTGTTCATATCCTTTCCTTTTCAATTAGGGTCTTGTTTTCAGTTTTTCTTTTCTTGTTTATTTATATGAAATCTTTATATATGTGGCACTATGACCTCTTCTCCTTTATTGACTTTTTCCTTCATGGCCTAACCCCTGGGAAGAGGAGTGTCTTTAAATGTCCTGACACATAGATTTCTATAGAAATGATCAATGTAAGCAGGAGAAGGGTTTTTTTCAATTAATTGTTCCACTCTTTAAAAGTCAGAACTCTACACCACAGAGAACAGTAGGGAAAAACATGCAGGAAGCTCTGCCACTGTTAGTGATCCACTATGCCTTCCCAGGATGGGATCCAGAGGACACTGCTCTGGAGTGACATCTCTGCAGAACTGATCATGGAGGACACTAACAGAGTTGAGGTCAGGTCTCAGTATGGAACCCGAGAAGTAGAAATGGGAGGAAGGAGTGTGACTTCAGGAAGTGTGCCTCCCGCAAACCAAGGAAAACCAATAAGAAAACAAATAAACAAACACCATCAACAAAATGCATGCACACAGAAGCTAAGAGCTGTTTGTATTGTCTTCTAAACTCTAAGTCATTTCGTGATTGGCTATGGCAATTAGTATTTTTTCCAGGAATGCATGATGCTAGAATATCCTTCCAACCGTGGTGCCCATAGCAGTGCCTTCTTGTCCAAAGTCAAGCAAAGAGCAGAGAAGTTTGGTTGCTATTTCTTTCTTTCTCCAGGAATCTTGCTCTTAGCTGGGTCTGAATATTAGGTGATCTCAGCTGCAAGGATACGTCTGATTTGCTTTATCTACCTACCTATCAGTCCATCTACCTATTGATATATCGATGTATCTATCAGTTTATTTATCTATCTATGACAGCGAGTTTTATGTGTCAAATTGATTCGGCCCTGGGGTGCCCAGATATTTGGTTAAACATCTGTATGTGTCTATGACGATGTTTCTGGATGAGATTACATTTGAATAAGTCAATTGAAGCAAGCAGATTGCTCTCCCTAGTGTGGATGGGAGATCCACCTCCAATCCTTAAAGACCTAAATAGAACAGAAAGGAAGAGTAAGGGAGAACTGGCTCTCTCTGCCTATCTTCAAGCTCAGACATCAGTCTGCTTCTACCTTTGGACTATAATTTACACCATCAGGTCTCTGAGATCTCCAGTCTTCAGACTCAGACTGGAACTATGCCATCAGCTCTCCCGGGTGTCCATCTTGTTGACTGCAAATCTTGGGACTTCTCACCCTCCATAATCATGTAAGCCAATTCTCTATAATAAATAAATATACATATGTGTGTGTGTGAGATATTTACACATATCTGTATATCTCCTACTGGTTTCGTTTCTCTGGAGAACCCTGACTAATTCTATCTCCCTATCTATCTGTCTATCTATCTATCTATCTATCTATCTATCTACCTATCTATTTATCTATCATCTATCTATCATCTATCATCAATCTATTTACCTTTGCTACTACTCCACAGCCACAGCCACTCTTAATCATTTGTTGATACGTCAGTGAAACCTTTTCAACGTTGCTTAGTGACAGGTCATTCTCTCTTGCTGATGATTTGTTCATCAAGGTATGTGCTTTGAGTGTTCATGCTCCAGGTGTTGTCCTATTCAGGTGGAACCAGATGCCATCTATACAATAGCTCCAAGGAGTGAACCCTGACCCTTGTGAGGGTAACTAGCTGCTGCAGTGTGGCAGGGCTGGAGTTATCGCTTCATGGGACACAGCCACCTGAATTTGGGTCCCAATTCCATGGTTACCCTGAGTCAGACGATTCCCACTAAGCCCACCATACAACCTCAAACATAGAGTTCTTCCTGTAAGGTATAAGAGTTTTCTATTGCTGCTCTGACAAATTATCACAAACAGGGTGGCTTAAGACAACACCAACTTATTATGTTAAAGTTTCGTAGGTTAGAAGTCTGACACAGATCTAACTAGGCTGAAAGCAAGGTGTCAGCAGGCAGTGTTCCTTCTAGAGGCTCTACGGAAGAACATGTTTCCTTGCCTTTTCCAGTTTCTAGAGGCTTCTCCCATTCCTTGGCTCATAGCTCCCTTCCTGTGTCTTCAAAGACAGCAGTGTTGCTTCCCTCCGACCATTCTTCCCTAGTCACATCTCTCTCTGACCATAGTCAACAAAAGTCCTCCACTTTTAAGAACTCTTGTGACTAGATTGAACCCATCTAGATAATCCCAGATGATCTCTCCATCTCAAAGTCCTTAATCATAGCTGCAAAGTGCTTTTTGCCATGTGAGATAATATATTCACAGCTTTCTGGAATTAGGATGTGGACATCTTGAGGGGAGGAATCTTTATTCTGACTACCTGTCTTAGTTCAGGCAGCTATAACAAAATCTCATGGACTTGGAGGTTTATAAACAATGAAAATTGATTTTTCACAGTTCTGGAGGCTGGAAGTCCACGATCGGGTGCCAATACGGTCAGGTTCTGGAGAGAATCCTCTTTTGGGTTGCAGATGGCTTACTTCTTGTTGTATCCTCACATGATGCAGAGCAGAGAGAGGAACAGCAAGTTGTCTCATGACACTTATAAGGGCACTAATCCCATTCATGCGGGCTCCACCCTAATGATGTCATTTAATCCTAATTACCTCCCAAAAGCCCCAGCTCCTAATACTATCACATTGGAGGGTAGGGCTTTGACATGAGAGTTTTGGAGGGACACAAACACTCCATAACACTACCACAGGAGCTAAACCCCATTAAAAAGAAAAAAAATTGAATTCTATGTATAAGGTGAATTCTTGTTGTAAGCTCATTGACTCCTGGTCCTGAACAAGAATTCTGGTCTCCTAAGATCTTATGTACTAGAGTATTAAATTTGATATAGAAGAAAAAGTATAGTCTTAATTTAAATGCTCACACTGGAACTTCTTCTCATGTGGCCTTAGAAGAATAGCACCACACCAGCCTTCCTTGGAGTGAGAGAATAAGCCTGCTGTTGCAAGGTTTCTAGCACAGAAGGAGTCTCAAAAGTATAAAGCAACCATCCACTCACCCCTCTGGCTTCCATTCTCCTTTGGACTCCCCTGACCTGTAGGCCAGTCCACTTTTACATTAGTGCACCCCTGCTTATGTCTTCCTTAGTTTCCTGGAGAGGACACAGCAGTGAGGACTTGGATTACCGCAACTCAATGACTAAATTTACAGATACCTTGAAATCTAGATTTATTTATGCTTCTGCCTACCAATATCTCAAGTCCACCTCAAAAATCACCAAATTCTTTGTCTTACCCACACCACCCAACAAAGCCTGATCCCTTTGATCCCTTTTGGGACTCTACTGGGATCCCTCTTACAGTTAATGGTACTGGCAGTCACCTTTAACTCCCATGGGCCACCGCCTCCTAAGTAATTGTGAAATTCTTCCACCTCTCCAGCAACCTCCTAGTCTGAGCACCAACCATCACTTGTTGCCCTAGTGTCTCCACACTATCGCTCACTCTTTTCAATCTATTTTCTAGAAAAAAGCCAGAATGATCTTTTCAAAAAAAAAAAAAAAAATGGGGTTGTGTTATCTTCTCTGCACCACTCAATACTTCTTCACCGTGGTTGGCCATGCCTGATCTGGCCGGGCCCTAGAGTCATCTTCAGCAAGCATCCTTTCACTCAATGCTTTCAGCCACCCAGAACTTTGGACATAGTTCACAGAATGTCCTGTGTCCCCCACTGATTGAAGGCTTTGCACAGGCTCTTGATACTGCTTAATGTCTTCCTCCACTCTCATCCTCCCCCAACTGTCTTTATCTAGAGAACACATTTGTTCCTCAGAGTTTGAGTCAGATATCCAGCTCTTATTGAAGCCTTCTTTCCAGCCCCAAGGCTGGCTCAGATTTTGTTTCCTCACTTCGGTTTGTGATTGGCTTCTTATGCAGGGGAGGGAGTCTGTCTATCTGCTTAAGATTGTATCTCCAGCACATAGTACAGGTATGATACATAGTAGGCTCTCACTTATGTGTTACTATATATTATTTACCTAATAAATGCCTGAAACCTATTGTTCTAACTAAGGTTGCCCTATTTCAGCTTCACATAGATTATTGCAACAGCTTAGTAATTGGCTTCTCTTTCTCAGGTTTCTTGCCCTATCTCCCTACGCTACCACCAGAATGAGATCTCAGATACATAAATCCGATGATGCCAGCTCCCTGTCCTTTCTTTCTTTCTTTGTCTCTCTTTTTCTCTCTTTCTTTCTATAATAGGTATGGTTTCCCATTACCTATTGAGAGTATTCTAACATCCCTTAGCTTTATTCATAGCCCTTTCAGAACTTGAGTACTTCCTTGCTTCCCCTCCTTTCTCCTCCACACACTCACAATTGAGGCCAATCTGAGCTGGTTCCTGTCTTGAGAATTTGATGTTGTGACTTTCAATCTTGCCTTTCCCTCTGCTGTCTTAATTGGCCTTCTTCCCAGCTTTGCCTGCTCTGCACTTCCCCCCAGCCCAAGCCCACGAACTGGCTCCTCTGGTGGTCTGTTTCCATCCTCTCCAGTTGCTCATCCTCTCTCCATCCCCCAAATATTCACACCTCTCTCCACCACTCACTCAGTGCAGCAGGATTAGAGCCGTAACGTGCGCACTTCCTTTCAGCCATATTCATTGAGCTTCAAGAGCGTCTATTGTATACCAGGCACTACAGATACAAGGACGAGTAAACATAATCCCTGCCCTCATGAAACTTACCCTCCAGTGAGCAAGAGACAGGCAAGTAGTAACTGAGTGTAGTCTTCTATTATCAAGTATTATAATCGTCCCAAATAATTTATAAACCAAAAGGAAAAATATCGTATCCTTGACATCCCTTTCACTCAGACATATTTTAATAAATAAATGTTGTCCAAAAGTTAATCAAGCCGTCAGGGGCTTGTGGTAGAAAATGTGACTCTCCAGGTCTAATGCAAGAATGTAGCAAAGATGATGGCATTTTATAAAGTTCTGCATATTAAAAGTATTTGTGTATCAGGAATGGAGCCAGACCCAGTCCCAGCAGACCCATCCCATGTCTGTCATTGAGTCAAATGATTACACTCTTTACTCAGAATAATGAGCAGAGACACTGAATGCCATTATAACATGTGACAGCCAAAACCATTCTGAGAGGCACTTTGAAAATAGAGCCTTAATGCAGTGTTGTCTTCATCAAATACTTCTTTATCGATTGCTTATGTTTTAAAAAAAAAAAAATGTTTGCACAACTGCCCCCAAGGAGAGGTGTTAGCTACAGTACCTTTCTTATGCCCTTGTCCAAGTCAACCAAGACGACCCAGATAATGCTGGAATTATTTTTAGAGGAACAGAAACAACCCCCAAAAAGTGATCAACAAATTCGATTACACATATGCATTTAAAAATATTAAATAATTTTGAAAAGCAAAAATGAGAAAAGGTGCTTGCAGCAAATGTGGGAGATGAGACAGTATCTCTATTTCTTGTATTTTCTAAATATATGCCTCCCTGCCTTTGAGTCTCCTGTTCCATCTACCTAGAATGGTCTCTCCATGCTGTTTCCAAGGCAGGCACATGGCGTCCTCAGCCCTTGTTCCCCCCAGTGACACAACCACTCTTCTTGAGCTCATTGAAGCTTTTATTCCACTAGCTTATGAACTCAAAGAAGGCAAAGGTCAGGTCCCATCCTCTTCTATGTCCCTGCAACATGCTGTGGGTGTCTGTCCAATGAAGGAAGAGTTTATTCCAATTGGTTAGAAAACTCATAACTAAGCAGTAAAAGAAGAGAAGATATAAACACTCCCCACAACAGATAACCTGATTTCATAGTAAACATTGGAGATAAAATATTTAAAGTCATTAATAAAAAATGATAACTAAAACAAACATCACTACTAAATAAACATGGTCTTAAAATGGTAATGCCAAACTCTGTAGAACTTATAGTAAAACTGGAGTATCAGCACATCAGTCATAGCAGTGACATGATGATGTGCACAGAGGTTTATCTATGCCAGGGAAGCAATTAGAAATGAATTAGTAAACTATGGCGTATCCATCCAACAGAACATTCCACAACAGTTAAAAATGATAGTTACGAAGACTATTCTGACATGGCAGTGTTCATGGCGTTGTGTATTTCGTAATACACAAGAGCTGCAAAGAAAACAGAGACAGTTTGACTCTGGATGTCATGCTACGGGTGAATCTTTAATATGTTTTATTTTTATTTTTATTAGTGTGCTCTACTGCTCCAGCAGCATAAAAGTTGATCATCCTTTTTAAGGCTATGTTCTAAAGTTCTGTATTAAAATGCAACATGATCTCTAGCAATTTCGTTTTTGCCTGGCATTATTTTTTTAATTTTAAAAATATCCCTTTCTCCTCCTCACACAAATACTGTACATATGTGTTTGTGGATCTGTGTGACTATGACTCATTTATTGCATTTATGTAAAAAGTAAGAAATTACAAGTGGATTCCAGGTAAAGATGGCAGATTGAAGGTATACGCACATATTTTTTCCCTCTCAAAATCCCATTAAAACAACAATATAGGGTTTCTTTAAAAGGCGTAAATAATAAGAACAGAGAATGAAAGAGAGGCCAACATCTACAAAATTTTGGAAGCTGGAAAGCAGATGGGTAAATAGTAATTGACTACCAATGCTGAGAAAAATGCATCAAGCTGGTAATAGGGAAAGTTGAGAAGCAACCCAATTTAGACCATAGAACCCCAAGGGGATCAGGATTGGATAACACCTCTGAAAACAAAGGTGAAGATGATGCTTTTAAGGAGCAGGACCACCGTTGAATGTGTTCCTCAGAAATAGATCGATTTCCAAATTGCTTCCCTCACTCTGTGGGACAACTCTCTCTCCCCCTCCCAGCTCAAGACTGGAGTTTTATTCTCCATAGAAGATAAAGCAAGTATTCTGCTTTGCAAAATAGGGAACCTGATAAGATAAATGTGCCTATTTGCCTTTTAGAACCATCACCTTGATCCCTGGAGTGAAAGGTTTGAAAGGTGAGATGGAGCTGGAAGGTAGGAAAACCAGTTCCTGACTTGTGAAAACCAGGTAAGAGATTATTCGGAATGGGAAGCACTGGAGAGAGATTACTTTAGGAAATAGAAATCACAGGCCTTAGTAAGTAACTAGATGTAGGGGCCAGGCAGGGAGGAATACGTCAAGGACGATTCCCAGACTATTGGATGATTTCTACATGGTCCCTCTCTTTCTCTCTCATTATTTTAAGTGTTTCAATGCTTTTGCGATAAACCCTGGCAGCTCAAATCTTTTTGGAAAAGAAGTGGAGAAAACCTGCCTCCGTAATCATCTCCATGCTTCCTCTACCCCATGCTCCATAGCAGGAATTAGCTTCAAGGAGACTAGGGAGAGTGCGTAAACTACCATTTGTATCAGGTACTTATAAACCAAGCAGTAGTAACTTGGGATTTCACGTGTTGAATAAGTAAATGCAGAATGTTGTCTTTTTCTGTGCAAATTAGCCATTCCTATTATGTGCCATGGAGCAGGACACATGGAGAAATGACTCCATTTGTTATTGCTGTTCAAGTCATTTGGGGACTAACAGTTTACCCTAGCATCAAACCTGTCCCCAGTACACTCCTCCACCCAAATTGTTGATAATTCTTATTGATAATGTTGCTGAAAAGCAGAGCATGGGGAGAGGGAAAGGTCAAGTGAATTCCTGCTTTGCCTTATCTGGGCAACACTTCTTTTAAGTGGCATTTACTGGTATTTGGCAGTAGAATGAGGTTTTCTGTGTTTTATCATAGAAGGAATCAAAAAATAAAGACACTGATCTTGACAATGGCGGAGTAAGGCACCTAAACTCAGTTTATCCATTACAAAGTTAATGTGTCTCATTATTGTGGCCAGTTCCTGGAAGCCACGTGCAATTGAGCCTTACAAATTTTTTTTTTTTTTTTGAAACAAGATAAAATCCCTTTTCATTATGGCCAAGAAATAACTGTAGAAGAATGTCTGTGTGGCTCATGCTGCCACATCTTTGTAGGAGAGCAGCTGGTAGCTCAATGGCTTTCTTTCTTTTAAAAAAGTGCCTCGTGCTCGGAAGTTTCAGCAGGAAGCTGCCACTGCATCATCGAGTCATGTCACATATTTTATGGTGCTAAACTTTGCCGAAGGAATTGAGAAACAAAAATGAAAGAAAATTGATGCACTCTATGAGTCAGTGCTAGTGAACAGAAGTAATGGGTGGGCATAAAACTCAGCATCTCCTAAGAGGGAAGGGTGCATAGTCCTCGTTGACATTCGGAACTTGAACATTAGAACCATTTCAGAGCCTGGAGGAACGATAATGCTCAGCGGAGGGTTTATCGGTGGTGGTAGGATCTGATCACGAGTTCGTGGTGCAATTTCAGGGGGATAGAGTGTGTAAGAGAATGAACTCAGATGAAAAGGCTTTGATTCTGAACGAAGATCAGAAATGATGTGATGGGTCCCTTAGAAATGAGAAACAAGAGTCAGCTCTGATGCTTTCCACATGGCCGTAGGCATGAATGCAACAAAACGCACCTGCCCTTAACATGTAAGGAAAGAATTAAATCCATTGCACGATTATAAAAAGGAGAGAGGATACTAGAGTAATTAATAAAAAATATCAATATAATCTACATATAAAGAGTGCTTATAAATAAAGAAAGAACATTCTAAAGATACGTAAAGAAATGACACAAACACTGAATTTTTTTTTTTTTTTTTAAAGATTTTATTTTTTCCTTTTTCTCCCCAAAGCCCCCCGGTACATAGTTGTATATTCTTCGTTGTGGGTCCTTTTAGTTGTGGCATGTGGGACGCTGCCTCAGCGTGGTTTGATGAGCAGTGCCATGTCCGCGCCCAGGATTCGAACCAACGAAACACTGGGCCGCCTGCAGCGGAGCGCGCGAACTTAACCACTCGGCCACGGGGCCAGCCCCACAAACACTGAATATTCCACAAAAAGAATTCCACCCAGTGAATAGACAGGCTTAACCTGAGTAATAAATAAGGAGTGTTAAGTAGAACAGACGCGAGGGATCATTTTACATCTTTTATTTTGATAGAAAATGATAGCACAAAAGATGCATTTGAATGGCCAGACTTTTATATTGTTGGTGGCAATACATTTTTATAAATCTCCTTTTGGAAGCAATTTGTCAAGAGGCATAAATACATTCCTATCTGGTAATCAACATCTGAGGCTCTTTCCTGGGTTTAATAATCCAAAAAGCAGGGAGAAGGTGCCTGAATGGAGGCGTTAATTTATCTGTGTGTGTTTTTAAAGTTTAAAGTTGGAGACGGCCTTAATAACCAAGGTGGGACAGGTTAAATAAATGGTAACATATCTATAGCCTATATGAATTAATAAATGTTCTAATTATGACAACTTTGTAGCAACATAATGGCATCTGATTAGATGGAAAATAAATAAGAAGAGTATGTAATGGGAAATATACTGTGATTATGGGCATGAAAAAATAACAGCTAACCTTTAATATAGTACTCTTTATTGCCAGTCACTTTATTAAGCACTTTGCATTGATTATCCTATTGAATCTTCATAACAGCCCCATGAGGTTAGCATCTCATTTACTCATGAGCAAACTTTGACTTGGAGAGATTAAATTATTTGCTTAGGATGATAGAACCAGTAAGTATTAAGTATTCCTAAGTGTTCCGGCCTCAGCTCTGGAGTTCTTAGCCAATACTCCACATCACCCTTTCTGTAGGAACAGAAGAAAAGAACTGGACAAGAATATAAAAAAATTAAAATAAGTATGTTCAGCTGGTGAGCTTATCACCCAAATTTTTTGGATGTTAGGTTTTTTTTCTAATAATATAAAATATTCTCTAAAACCCCTACTTCTGATGAAAAGGAAATGGATACAGATAACTGCACTAAATGGATGTAATGAAGGGAAATGGCAACTTGGTCTCATTCAATCTTCCCCAAGTATTGGGGAAAAAGCAGCTCTAATCATCAACCGCAACCATATGTTATGGTGGAAAGGACGAGTCAGCTTATTACTCTGCTGCAGGCATCTCAACCTCAGCCCCACCACCTTTTGAATTGAATACTTCTTTGTTGTGGGGGCTGTCCTGTGAATTGTAGGATGTCTAGCAGCAGCCCCAGCTTCTATCCATTAAAGACCAGTAGCACGCTCCTTCTAAGTTGAGACAAGCACCACTGTCTCCAGACGTTGCCAAATGTCTCCTGGGGGAAAATTTGTCCCTGGTTGAGAACCAGTCTCTTTCTTTAGGCCTCCACATGGCCTTTTGATGTTAACAGAGTTATCCAGAGTGATTTTCCTGCTGGAAAGAGGCCTTTCAAGCAGTGACACAAGGATAACCCTTGGACAGGGTTGACTCTATTTCTCAGTGAAAGTTGACCACTTGATGTTTACATGGCTGGGTCAGCCTGTTGAGAATTTCTCACTTTTAGTTCCATTCTCCAGGGACAGCCTGAGGCCCCGCACAGCCCTGAGATCCTGGCATCTGGTAGACCACGTTTTCCCCTTTACCGGGTGGGAGGGATCTTACCTCGTTGAACCCCTGTTTTATCATCTCTAAAGGAGAATGATAATAGTTACTCTGAAAAATTGCAGGGAGGATTAGAAAATAAAGTATGCAAAATCATCAAGAAATTTTAGAATGACCCCAAGGGGTTTACAAGATGGAGTAGGAGGATGCAGAGATATACAAATGTAAGGGTGGTGTTGGGTGGGGGTTCTATGAGTACCTCCCTGCTCAGATGAGATTGGCTTTTCCCAGTAGATGTTTCCTTAGTTCCCCGTACCTCTCAGCATGGCGCTCATCATAGTTTAATAGATTTTCCATCAAGACTACAGGTATGAGGGCAGGGACTAGGTCATTGCCATAACCCTAGTTATCTGGCATGATGTCTGGCTTACATTAGGGATACAAAAAATGATTTTTAAAATAGTCAAGTGAAGAAATAACTATTGACTTTACAGAATGTGATGAAAAGAGAGGAGGGAATAATTAATTCTGCCTCAATCAGGTGCAGAAATGTAGTGATTAAAGTGGCTACATTTGTGTTGGGTCTTTAAAGATGAGTGGGATTCCTCCAGGCAGAACTAAATAGGATGTTCCAGGCAATGGATAGTACATGCTATGGCCTGACTGTAAAAAGCTTTGTGTCCCATGTTCAATGGCTTGGAATTCAACCTGAAAACCACAGAGGGTCTCACTGAGAGGTTCAAAAGCAGAACTGTCACTCTCAAATTCACAAGTGTTGCCATGCAGTCAATAACTACTTTTTTATAAAAACTATATATATTTAAAATATAGAAAAGATCAAGCATATACAAAAGTAGAAGGAATACTATAATCAACCCCCGTGTATCCACCACTTAGTTTCAAAATATATTAGCTCATAGCAATCTTTGCCTCATTTATACCTCTACCAACTTCCCCTACCATGGGTAATTTTGAAGCAAGTTCCAGACATCTGTAAATATCTCCTTTTGTATCTCTAAAAATAAAGGACTATGATTTAAGCACAACCATAATACCCTTATCAAACTTCTCTCTTTCTTTGTCTTTCTTCCCCATTCTCTATCTTTCTTCTTCTCCCTCTCTTTGTCTCTTTCTCCAATTTACTTGTTGAAGAAACCAAAACTTTTGTCCTACGGAATTTCTCACATTCTACATTTTGTTGATTATATCTCCATGGTGTCATTAACATGTCACTCTGTCTCCTCCATTTTCCCTAAGCTGAGAGTTAGATCCAGACGCTTGATCCGATTCAGGTTTGATTTTGTTTCCTTGCAAGACACTTCATAGGTAGTGTGTCCATCCATTGGCAGGTTCTTAATGTCCGATTGTCTTTCTGTGATATTGACAACCATTGATGATCATTTCTTGGATATATTATTTCACTAGTGGTAAAAATTGCTAATATTGCCTCATTCTATCTTCCTTGATTAGTAGGAATATTCTACAAAGAGAAATTGCCCCTTACCTCCTACTTTGTTACCCTGAGGGACACCTTACACAGGAAAGGCTTCATTTCTTTCCTTTATTTACCAATATTCAAAAGAAATCAATTGGTTTCCTAACACCATCCAAGCATACCCAAAATGTTGTCTGTCTTAAATATAATTATGACCTCATGAATGGATTTAAGCGTATTTGATGTATTTCATTCCATTGCAATTATTGTCCTTATTGTCTCACTGCCTTTGACTAGTGGACTCAAGTTGGGTCCTGAGTTCCTTTGCCATGACCCTAGGAGTCTTTGAGAGCTCCCTTGTACAATAGGATGTCTTTGAGAGCTCTGGTACAATAAGATAATTCAGGCTTCATCTTGTACCAAGAACTTTTCTTGATTTTTTTTAGAGGAAAATAGTACTTAGAGACCATGCTCTGTATACCAAAAGCGCTTACTGTTATTTTGTTGACCATCGTTTCCAGTTCTTTGCAAATAACAGAACTAAGATATACATTGCTTTAGAGGTGAAATGCACCATGAATTTGAATTTAGGACTACAAACTTTTTACTAAATTTCTTCAATAGCGTCTTTCTCTCCTTAGTCTTCTGTCGAAAATCCTGGTTCCATTTGGCATTGCTAACCTCATTAGATATTTAATTTTTCCCAATGTATGCAACAGTCTTATAATAACCATACAAACATTACCACAGAATATGATTACCAAAAGGAATTGACAATTTTTTGGAGTCAACTTCGTATATCGTATCAGAGATGTACAGTTAACTCACTGTGTTTGAAAGTTACTTGAAATAATTCCAGTCTTTGCTAATGTCAGCAACTTAATACATCGTTAGATTAATTTGTTTTATTTTTCATACTACTTTTAAGAAGTTCTTTTTAAAAGTTAACTTCGTTTTATAATTACAGTCATGTGCCACATAGAAATGTTTCAGTCAATGACGGACTGCATATCTGACAATGGTCTCATAAGATTAGTACCACCTAGCCTAGGTGGGTAGTAGGCTATACCATCTAGGTTTGTGTAAGTACTTGCTAAGATGTTCACATAATGATGATTTATCATGTAGCGATGCATTTCTTAGAATGTATCCCTATCATTAAATGACACATGACTATATTAAGACAGTGGTATGTTCCCAGAATTGAGCCTATAAAGCAAGGCATATTCAATTCAGAGAGAGTTTAGATTTTCTCCCTGTCTCTTCTCCCCTGTTTCTTGCTTCTGTAGCTTTTTAAAAAATACATATCAAATTTTGTGCATATTTCTATCCCTTCTTTTTCTTCTATACTACAGACCTTTTTGTCACTTTTCTTTTTTCACTTTAAAGTACATTTTCTATATCCCATATTTCTTATCCTTCCATTAGATGGATATATGTTAGTATTCAAAGCCCAATCTTTGCGGCCGTTTCCCACCAACTTTTGCTATTATAAACAGTGCTACCAAAAATTATCTTTGGCATACTTCTTTTTCTATTTTTGTCTGTGTATCTTTGAGAAAGATACTCAGCAGTGGGGTTGCTGGGTCCACGTTAACTACCCAAGTAATTTTGCTATATGTTGCCGAGTTCTCCTCCACACTAGGTATACATTGTTGCACTTTTTCCAACAATGCACAAGAATGCTTGTTTCTCCACAGTGTTGCCAATAGAGAACTTATCATCTGGATTTTTGCCAACCTGATAGGTGAGAAATAGCATCTCGTAGTTTTAATTTGCATTTCTGTTGTGACGCTCAAGGTTAAGCATCTTTTCATATATTTATGGGATTTTGCTTTTATATTTTGTGAACTGTCTGATTCTATTTCTTTCTCATATTTCTAATAGCATTGTTGGTATTTTTATTCTCAATTTTTAGAAGATTGTTCCTATATGAGTGATATTAATCCTGCCTGTGTGGTTTCAGTTGCAAATACTTTTTCCAATTTGTCATTTGACTGTGACTACATTTTAAAACAGAAATCTATACATAGTTTGCAGTTTCTAAGCCAGGTTTATGTTATAGATTTCATATTAATGTGAAGTAGAAGTGATACAAAGTAGTCTTCTTAAATCGCTGAAAAATAAGTGCCCCCATAGAGGCTATTACATCACACTGGAGCCAGATAAATTATTTAAAACATCATTTGAGGGGCTGGCCCGGTGGTGTAGCAGTTAAGTTTGTGTGCTCTGATTCAGTGGCCCGGGGTTCATGGCCCAGATCCCAGGTGTGGACCTAACATTGCTTATTAAGCCATTCTGTGGCAGGCATCCCACGTATTAAATGGTGGGAGATGGGCACAGATGTTGGCTCAGGGCCAAATTTCCTCAGCAAACAGAGGAGGATTGGTGGCCGATGTTAGCTCAGGGCTAATCTTCTTCAAAAAGAAAAAATCATTTGAGTTTTCTATCACTCGTAAGGTATCTTAAGACAAAGAGCAGGATTTTATCACCCCCGCCCCCCATGACAATTTTGCATGGATAGCATCAAAATAGTGATTTACAACAGTGATAGTGATTTACAATATCTATATTTTATTTTCATGTCTTTTAAATCATTAACATTTAAACACCTGGAACCTGACTTTTGGTGATTAACCTTTTAAAAATGGATAGTCTATTTGCCCACGTGTTTCAAAGGTCTTGGCATCTCACAATAGCTCCAAAAATGTTTAAAGATAGAGCATAAAAGGGAAAAAATGAAGAAGAAAGGGAAAAAAAAGAATATATAAATGGAGAGTGGACAGGAACTAGAGAATCAGACAAATTTTCTCACGTAAAGTGACATTTTCCACCAAGATGCTTATAGTGAAGAAGAATTTTGTTTTCTAACTCTCTGAATTCTTTCCTTAAGAAAAAAGCATCAGGGGCCAGCCCCTGGCTGAGTGGTTAATTTCGGGTGCTCTGCTGCGGTGGCCCAGGGTTTTGCCAGTTTGGATCCTGGATGTGGACCTGGCACCACTCATTAGGCAACGTTGAGGTGGCGTCCCACATGCCACAACTAGAAGGACCCACAACTAAAATATACAACTATGTACTGGGGGGATTTGGGGAGAAAAAAACAGAAAAAAAAAGAAGATTGGCAACAGTTGTTAGCTCAGGTGCCAATCTTTAAAAAAAAAAAAGAAAAAAGCATCAAAAGATGTTCATATTCAAAACATCCCTAAGAAGACACTATATAAAGTAAATATTTATCCTATGCTGGTGGTACCCAGGCGTGCTGCATTTGGGTAGGAAACCCGGCTTTTTAAAATGGAGTCGATATGGATTGGAGATGGACACGGCCATCTGTGCTTGAGAAGATCGTCTCTCTCTGTCTCTTGAGGACTCTAGCAGTGGATTAATTATGGGAAGGACATGGTGGAGCCTGGGAAGGTGAAAGGGAGGCCAACCAATGATTCAGTGAAACTTTGCCATTGTGAGTTATGAATGAATATTATGCAAGTTGAACTGTTGTAAGTGGAGGCAAAGAGGTGGATTTTAAAGAACATTAAATTTGAAACTGACAACCTTACAAATTCTGTGTGAAGTAGAAATCTCCAAACAAACATACTTATATAACATACATATGAATATACAAAATGTATGTAGATAAATACACAGATAGATGTGATGAATTACTCTTTAAAATTTAGTAGAAAATTATAGCTTTAGAGCTCAGAAGCTAGAGAAAGGAACAAATAATATTTATTGGGTACTACTGTATGTGAAAATTTTTGTATACCTGATCTTATTTCAGTCTTTCCAAAGTTTCTAAGAGGATTAGGCCATTTTGTGGCTGAGGGGAAAAAAGCTCCATACAGTTAAATACTTTTCCACAGTTTGCTCACGAGAAGTTAGGAGGCTAGAACCCAAGCTTGAGTCTACAGCCTGTCATTATTTTGTTTTTCCATTATACCTGCTGACTTTAAAATATATTTATAGTTTCCCACACTACTGCAATGAATTTGTGTCTCAAATCTATTTGTTCTCAACAAAGAGCCACAAGACACTGAGAATCGAGACCAAGTTTTATTTTTCATTAAGTGGAGTTATGAGAATAAATAGGAAATATTGCTAACATAGAATACAATGCACCCTTCTGCTCAGGAATGAGTTAGAAATCCAAAGAAAGAACAAAGCGAGCCACAGCTAATAACTAGATAGTTTTTGGACCGAAGCAACGATATAAGGTTTACTCACTATTGATGCTCTGTTCATGGGGTTGAGGAAGAGCATACAGCTCTCTTGGATCTCTTATTGGAACAGCAATTACGCCACATCAGAGACAGGAAGATCTCTTTTGTTTGTAAGACAAACTACTTGGGTTACTTTATCATGACTCTGTAAGGATCTAAGAAGCATAGTTGTAATAGAATTGTGAAAGGAAGATGTAATTTGAGGATCCTCCATTATGTTGGAGAGTTTCCATTTACTTTACTTAAAGTATTTTGTGAACAGTAACTAAGTTATTTAATAATTGACAGAAATCCTGTCTCCATCTATTCTCTGACAAGTTACCCTATCCAATATAAGATTTTTAAAATCTTTGAACATAGATTAAACAGATAAAAAATATTTTGAACAGAAAAACTGAGCACTCCCCATATGTTTCTAGATCTTTTCAAAGAAAAGAAGTGAGGCATAATTTTTGGACAGGATAAAATGCATCTTACGTCTAATTCTGGACCACAAAGTTTTTTACTTGACCGCTTCAGTCTGCGTCTTCATTTTTCTTTGGACATGTTTTTTTCATAAATAAACTTCATTTATTTTTCCATAATACTTACCAGTCTGCATGAGCATTTCAACTCCATCTCTCATGTTATTTGATTTTGTAAAAGCCAGTGGCACAAGTTCTGATTCTCCAAAGTAAGAGAATCATCCCCAGATGTTGGGGATAGTCTTTGGTGTTTGGACTAAGGACCCACATGCAACTCCCAGCTCTATCCTCACTTAAGTCACTTAACTTCTCTGAATGTCAACGACTTCACATGCAGAATCATAGCACCCATACACATTTGTGTGAATTACATAAAATCTTTGAAGTAGAAGCAGTTCTGCTAGTGTGGAAGCTAAGTAACTACTGGTGAGAAGAGGCATTTGCCTAGAAGCCTTTCCACAAACTATATTTTAAAAAAAGAATGACTTAACTCCAAGCTTTACATAAGCAACTTGGTTCAAAGCTTCATGAGCTTGGGTCCTGTTTATTTTTTGCTCACCCCAGAAATTGCAGGACCTAGCACACCTAGCCTTGCATAGCACAGGATCTCAAAGTCAAAGCTGTCAAGTAAGGAGAAACATTAACCAATCAATCAATTATCAAGTACTTATTGAATGCTTGCAATGCACGTGTGTGTGGAGAAGATGGGAAATATATGGCTGCTTTATTACTCCATTGTAAGCTCTATGAGAACAGTTACCTGGTGAAATTGGCTCAGCTCTATCTCTATAGATCTACAGTATCTAAAACAGTTTCTGGTATAATATAGATGCTCAATAAATATGCGTAGAGTGAATGATTCCTTCTATCAAGTGTATATGACAGTGGGAAGGAGAAAGTAGATGTACAATAAAACTTTGAGAATGAGGCAGTCCCAATCTGTGGGCATTGGAGATGCAGATGTGAGCAAGACTTCCATAGAGGAGGTGAGTACCAGCTACCGTGATCACATGAGTGGGCTTTGGGGAAGCAGAAAAGAAGCAGGATGGCCTTCTCTGAGCAGAACAGCAGTTGCAAACACAGAGAAGTGAGTGCAAGGAGGGTGTGGACGGAGACAGATGTAAATAACAATAGAGCTGGCCATCCACAGTGTTCCTGGGAGGGGATTTGTCACTCAGGAATATCTTACTCTGTTCTGTCATGGATTGATAGATGGGATCAGCCATTTAGATTCTGTCCATCTCAGCAGTTAGGTGATGTCCTAGTTGCAGCACTTATCACAGAGGGCCCTGGATATGACAGTGTCTCTAAGATTTTTGAAACGTGGAAATTGCCATTTCAAACCCTTAAATTGTTTTCTGTCTCTCAGACTTAAATTTGCATTTATCACTGTAGCTGGGTGTCTCTTTTTCCGTGGAAATCACTTAAAGGGCTCTTAGATACCAGAACGTTAGACAAAATCCCACCCAAAGACCCCGGAGAAAATGGAAACCTTGACCCACTTGAATGCAGGTGAGTGAGGCAGACAGCAAGTTTCACAAAGCCATGAACTGACCATTCTGTAGCTTTCAGGGGAGAAATTATGTTTTCATTATGTATATACCAATTTACTTTAGATTCATAGGTGTTCTTCTCTGAGCAGTCTATTGCTAGAGACATAGAATACTGTGGTGAGGACGTGTAGGCCTATGTTTAACCTCTTATCATTGAAAGACAGGCAGTAAAACTCAAATATACCAGGTATGAAATGGCTCAACATAAATTTAATTTTTTTTTTTGAGGAAGGTTAGCCCTGAGCTAACATATGTTGACAATCCTCCTCTTTTGCTGAGGAAGACTGGCTGTGAGCTAACATCTGTGCCCATCTTCCTCTACTTTATATGTGCAATGCCTGCCACAGCATGGCTTCATAAGCGGTGTGTAGTGTAGGTCTGCATCTGGGATCCGAACCGCCGAACCCAGGTCACAGAAGCAGAACATGGGAACTTAACCACTGCGCCACTGGGCTGGCCCCATAAACTTAATTTTTTGAGATGCAAAATGTGATGCTAATTTGTTCAATACCAAACAAAATACTGAGGTTGCACAATTCTTTCCTAATCTCTTTTAATTGTGGCAGTCGGGGGGCGGGGGGGGGGGCGGGGTTCTCTGAAAGAAGTGGACATTGGCCATTGTTGGTCTCCCTGGTGGGAGGCTGAATGTATGATCAGAGCCAATGAGAATTCTGAAGGTGACTCCAAGCTCCATGAGGGAAGGCATTATGCTGGAGAGATGGGCAAACATTTTCATCTCTCTGGTCCTCACTGCCTTTGGGACCTGAATCCCTGAAAAGCAGACATGCTCAGGATACTCCCCATGGAAGGAGGGGAGCTGTTCTGTTGCTTCATTGCCACACGGGAGTCACAAGCGAGACAAAGCAGCTCTCCTGCCAGGGCCAGTGCCGTCAGTTGTCAGCATGGACTGTGGTTAAGAGAGTGGACTCTAATGTCAGATGACCTGAATTCAAGTTCTGGCTTGATCCTTTGCGAGTTGGACAAGTTACTTTACCTCTCTGTGCTTCGTTCTTTGATGTAGAAGGAAAATACAGTGTCTGCCTCAACAACGTTGGGTTGTTGGGGAAATACGTGTAAGTTTTCCTTACCGTGCTCTATTTCTTTTTTTCTCTATAGCAGATATCATCCTATGATCTATAATTTGTTACACTTATTATTGTTTTTATTCTCTCTTTCTCCCCATGGGAATGTAAGGGCACGGATTTTTGACTGATGGCTAGTATAGAAATTTTTTGTATTATTCATGGTATAGCGCCTGGCCCACAAGAGGTACTTAACAAATGTTTCTTGACTTAATAAAGATTTAGAAAGATGCTCAATAAATGCAAATGGTTATTATCATGTTCTTTCTTCCCTTCTCTTACCCACGGCCTCCAGGAAAGTCTTGTACAATTGAGCCTGGTCTCTGATGTGTGTTGGACAATACAGAGCAACCTATTTCACGATTGGGACACCATGGCCCTGCTACCTCCACGGTGGCACTGTCCTGCCTGCACTGTGGGAGAACCACCAGAAATCACGGGAACCCCTTATGGAATTTAGTTCTGGTTTATAATCCAACAAAGTCTGGACATTTGTCTTTTACAAAGTAAGAGGAAACAAAGAAAGTTAATGCTACTTTATTTTTTTCTGCCAGGGATGTAGATTATCCCAACAGCGTTACAAGGAGATAAGGTCTACGACTACTTATGGTCTCTTTGTGGCAGATATTTTGTTTCACCCTTGAGATAACAAGATAATAAAATAGTGATAGCATTAATAACAACAAAAGGGTAGCAGATATTTATTGAGTACTCTTCTAAGCCCTTCACATGCATTATCACATTTAATCCAGCAAGTCCAAGTTAGGTAGTGACGTGGTCATTCTAGATGAGGAAACTGAGGCCCAGGAGTACCCACTGTCACTCAGCGAGAAAGGCACAGGAAGAGGAAGCATCCCAGGTAAGTCTGTGGCTCATAAACACAGTGTTATACTGACTCTAAATCTGCTCATGGTTCCAGCTTTTGAAGTCAGGTAATGATGGAGGAAAGGTATGCAAATCAATATTCACAGAACAGGGCTTTAGGAGGTGGGGTAAGGTGCTTGAGTTGGGGGAACCAAAGATGCCCAGGAAACTAAGAGGTGTTTCAGATGCGGTGACATTTCCTAGATAGCAGGAGGGAAGCCACAGTATTTCATAGGCCAAGAGTCCCACAGGGGACGTGAGGAGAGTCCACAGGCAACAGAATGTGCAAAGACAGAGATGTGGAAGCTGATGCCGCTTCCAGGGGATGCTGAAAGGGATAACTGGCTTTTATTTAAGTCTGAGGGATCTAAATTTTTGTGTGCATAGAAATCACCTTTGAAGCTATTGAAAAATGTAACTTACTGGGGCTCATTAGGTCCAGCCCAGAGCTCAGGAGGCTACTTTTTAGCAAGCACTCCAAGTGCTTCTGATGATATCCTGTGGCTCACATTTTGGGAAACGTGGCTATTTATGGCTTTTAAGAAAGGATAAAATAAAGAACGTGGTCACATCCCTGTTTTATATAATCTCTCTCATGGGGCTTGAAGGATGGCTTAGAAGAGGAGAGCTGAGGCAAGGGAGATCTTGGAAAGCTGACCCAAATAATCCAGATAAGAGAGGAAAATGCCTGAACCAGGGCACGGCTGAGGAGGAAGGAGGTGTCTTGGAAACAGACTCAGAGCTATGGGCAACTTCCCTTGTCTGAGATTCTTCACTCAGTCAAGTCATGACCCACTGGCTGGGGCAATGGTAGCCTGAAGGCCGGGGCCTGATGGAGGAAAACTCCATGTCAACAATAGGAAGGAAACATATTTTGGAACAAAATGAGGCTGACATGCAAGCAAAGTATGATTCGATCAGAAATATTTTGGGAAGTAGGGTTATTCAATCTTCATGACATTTTAACTTTCAAATAACATCTCGGGATATCTCATAGTTTATAGATACCCTTGATTAACTCCACAGTAGGCAATGCCAAAGCTGCGGCAGCACATCGTCATTTTAAGGGATGAAGTGAGTTGTATTCATTTATTCAACATCCACAGAGAACCTCCCATTGTGTGTAGAAATAGTGGCGGGGGCAAAAATGGCTCAGCATGCCCTGTGGGGTGGGAGTGATGAAATAGAATAACACAATTGATGATGCACCCAGTTTGAGGAGAGGCCCAGGTAGAAGCCTACAAGTGTTCAGACGTAGGAGGGATGGCTCCTGGCTGGGATGATAATCCAAGAGGCCATAGGCTTTGGAAGAGGGACCTTGAACATGCAGAAATTCAATGGGAAAGAGATTTTAGGCTGAGGAAATAGCTTGGGAGCATGACTAGAGAGAGACAAATGAGAATTGAAAACATAGGACACAGAAGCTCATATAAACTGAAGCTTAGGGTTCACAAATGGGTGAAAGATGGAAAGAAACAAGTAAAACAAACTACATTTATTGAGCACTTACCACGTGCTGGCAGTGCCCTAAGTGCCTTGAATATACTACTCTGAATCTTGCAGCAACCCTACGGGGTGGCTCCCAAGTTTGCCAGACAGAAGGGGTGAATAGCCTTAAATGCTGGCCTAATGAGCTGGGATTCATTCCTCGGCCAGTGATCTCACTGCTCCTCACTGCCCTAGTGTCCCATGGAGGTGCTTTGAAGACGCTCTGGGGTGTGAGGAAGGGAATTCAAGGGGCAAAGGCCCCAGCTTCTGAAGTCTAAACTTAAGATGATCTACTCACATCTGTTTTATTTTCTAGGCTGCTAAGTAAGGTTTTGTTTGGAGAAAATATTACTTTCTTAATTTTTTTTAAGTCTTTAAATTATTTGGAATAGTGGAGTATCATGATAAAAGTTGAAGGTATAAACACAAGATTAATTCAGGAGTATGTGTAGGATAACGTAAAGAGGAAAATCAGCTTAAAAGTTGTATAAACAGTCAGTCAATAGATAATGGAACCCAGTGCTGGGGCAATGACAGTGGTTATGGTGGGGTGCAGTGTGGGGTATGAATGGATCTAGAGCTAAGGCATGAGTGGGCTCCAGATGACTTGGAAACTGAGTGGGGAAAGCACAGGGGGAGGGAAGAGGACAGGATGGCTCTGATGTGAGCAGAGTGAGTGAGGCTCAAGGGATGAGGGGAGGAGATCAGGTCTGGCTATAATCAGGTTCTGTTTCATTACACTTTCCATCTTCTCTCTGTGCAGAGGAGTCAACTTTCCCACTGGGAAGGACTCTGCAGTTACTCTACACCCAGCCCAGCATTTTCAATGAAGTAAGACCTTAATAAATCTGTACTGATTTAATTTGACTATTCCATGACATCATCTCAAGTTCAAGTTTTAGACAAGGTGGAGACAGAAGGTGCCTTTCTTTTGACTTGAAATGGATGGAGAGAATGAGATGAGCTTCCAGACAGATCTCAGGGCATGGATTCACACGGCAGAGTGATACAGCAGAGAAAGCAATGGCTTTTGCAGCCAGACGGACTCTGTTTCAAATCCCACCTTGTCTATTTTTAGATGTGCCACTTTGGGAAAGTTTTCTTAACAGTTTAGAATCTGTTTTTGCATTTTTAAAATGGGGGAAATAATATATGTCTTCCTAAAATGTCACGATAATACATTGTGATAATTTGTGTAATGCTCAGAATACTGCTTGGATATTCAGTAAGTGCTATGCAAATATTAGCATTCCCATCCCCTTACCAGACCATGTTAAAGAAATTATTCCCTCTCATACCCCTATCTGTGTCCAAGGTCATACAGCTTAACACCCTTACGGAGTGTTTGCGTACAAGGAAGGCTATTGGGTAAATTATTGATAACATGCATGATATTCTCTAAAGTGGGTGCAAAGGTGATAAATACACTAAACCAATCTGTGAATGAGGGTTGCATTCAACTCAGTACTGGGAGAAGGTAAAACCTTCCATCAGAGATGAGAGGACCCCACCAAGGACATGACATTTGATGATGGGTGCCACGTGGGAGGTCAGAAATCTCAGAGTACTGAAGTCATTTCATAAAGTGCTTTGTCTTTTTTTTTTTTTTGATAAGCTTTTAGGATTATTAGTATTCCTCTTCACTTTTGTTTTCTGAAGGATGGTGCATATATGTATAACTTGATTTTGTGAAAAACAAAACAAAACAAAACAAAAAAAACAGCAGTCCAGCTTCTTGATTTAAAAATAATAATTGTGAAACACTTGGAGGCAAAGTCAAATACTTAGGGTTTAATAGCAAAGTCATTTGTCATTTGCGTAGAGTACAAAGGTAATCAATCTTGCATTGTTTTAAATTCAATGAGTACACAGCAGTTGATGACTTTGCCTTGGATAATCCTTTTCAAATGCTATTTTCAATTCAAAAGTGCCTGCTGACTAATACTGGATTTCTCTGGTATGACAATGGTACACTGCCCACCGGAGGGTGGGTCTGCTGTGGAGACCAAAGGGATGCTGCTGCGGAAGCAGGAAGCGCCTGGGACTCCACCAGGTGTTCCCCACGAATGGTGAGGAGGTGGCCTTCTACTGAGAGCCTTGTATTTTTGGTTTCCCCAGGAACTGTCAAGTCCTGGCACCAGCCCACGAGGGCAGGTGGAATATGAAAGTGTTCCTATTGTGGTTTGTTGCAACTGGCTTGCATTGGCTTGCAAGATTCAATTGTTATATATTCAGATATTTTGGGAGCTAGTTGTTGAACTGTCCAGAGCTTGAAACGGAACTCAGTGGGAATATTTACACCGGGGAGATAGGCAAACTCTACAGGAAGTGGCCAGGGGAGAACTGAAACTCAGTTTTGCCTAAACACGTACTGTCAGGAACAGAGATCAATCTTGAAGAGTCTTTTGTTTTCGGTGAGATGTCCCTGAGCAAAGGAGTCCAGGACCATTCTCTGCACATGCGTCAACTTTCAATTTCTCTTGACTCTTGAAAACAGAGAAAACAAACAGCCCTTCCGTCCTCTCCATCTTACTTGAGGGGAATGAAACCTGCATCCTCAGACTCTGCTTCCCTAGGAAGTGCGTCTACGTTCTGCAATGGCCGTTTTCATGAGTTATTTCTACATTTTGACAGATTTTCTCGGAATATGATCTACCTCTGAAGAGTAATAACATCCCAGATGGCATCTTCAATGAGGTGTCTGAATGGCCGTTAATTCCGAATCAATATGATTACTCAGAGTGAGTTGTGTGTGTTTGCGGAGTGCGTCTATGGGTGTTCCCAACAGCAAGCTTGCACGATTTAAAGAGGAGAGATTCAAAGATTCTTTGAAAAAAACAGCTGCAGGGTGGGAAAACAGTTAGCAGGATGGGAAGGGTAGAATGATGAACGTGAGTTAGTTTGTATTGCATGGTACCTATTTAATCCCCAAAGTAGAAACTGAGGAATCATTATTTATTCACTCGTTCACATATTCCTTTTTCTTTCCTTCAAACAAATAATTTTGGGCATTAATGGCACTATGTTATATGGTGAGGAGAGAGCCCCAGGGAGCTGCCAAAAGGAGGAGTCAGCTATGAAACTAATTGCTACACATAAATTATTTAATTTCAACTGTAATAGGTTCTCCAGTGGAGAACTATGGGATGCGACAGGAACAAATAATAGGATCCCACCTAGGCCTATGTGATCAGAGAGAACTTCCTGGAGGAAGCAATATTTAGCAGTGATTTGAAGTAAGAGGAGTTAGCCTGATGAAAAGAGAAGGGTAAAGCGCTCCAGGAAGAGAAGTGTGATCAGAAAGGGCCTAGGTGTGTTCAGGGAGGGCAGAGAGCCAATGTGGCTGGTGTGTAGTAAGGGAAGAGGAGAGGTGGTAGGAAGAAGCCGGAGAAATAGGCAGGCAGCTATCCCGCAAAGTCTGGTAAGTACTTTCTGGTGGGGTGTTTATCCCAAGTTCAAATAACTAGCAGTGACATGTTGAGGGTTTTGTTTTTAAAAGCTATCTTGGGCTACTGGGGAAAATCAGAAAGAAGCAGGAGAGGGACGTGAGAAGATCCCGGATTCTTGAATTCATGCTCATCCATTCATTCTGCAATTCCCAGACATTCCCTAATGTCTCTAGACTCTGCCCCCACTCTGCCATCCTAAAACATTCTATGAGAAAGTGATGCACAGAAGTATGGGCACCGACCCAGCAATAGAGGAGTATGACATTTTAGAAAAAGGACTTCTAATGGTTTACCAACTTCTGATTTCTTTTTTTCTCTAAGCTACATGATACACAGATGCAGATTTTCAGTGTCTTCCACAGACCATCCCCTCCCTTGTTTCTGTTATATATTCGGGAGAATTAGTTGTGCAATTTCTAGCAAAGGGATCTGGTACTGCTGTCTTCCTCATCTGCCCCTTCACTTAAAATATTTCAATTGTGGCTATTCGTGTAGAGAAGCAGAGACTCTGCTCACAGGGAGGACAAGTGAGTCCTCACAGTCCGCATGATACAAGTATTCATTCAACAGTCCCAAATCAGTGCTAGCCTTGGGGATCTAAAGAAGAAAAGGCTATATCCTCTGTCCTCAGGGAGCTCGCAGTCTAATGGCCCATCGGATATTCCAAGATGCATATGCCACAAATGCAATGATAAAGGAAAACATGGGGTTTAAGGGGGCAGAAACCAGGAACTTGGCCTTAAATTCTTTCTGGAAGAACCAATAACTGTGCTGAAGCTTAGTGAAGGAGCGGGAGTTAAATGTGAAAAATGCAGCAGAGACTGGGGAGGGACCATTCCAGCCACAAGCAAAGGGGAGGAGGCAACAGACCCCGTTGTCCAGCTCTCTACTGCAGCACTCGATCAAATGCATATACCTACGTGTCTTTACATTTGTTCTGTCACCAGAGAGTGTCAGTTTCAGAAAAGCACGACACCTTTCTCCCATGGTTGTACCTTGAGGCAGCATCCCATGACAGAAGGAGAGCAATTTGTGGATCTCACAGAACTTGATTTGGTCCCCACCTCCCCCACTAGCTGTGTGATCTTGGACAAAGTACTTGAACCTTTCAGCTTCAGTCTTCTTGTCTGTGAAGTTGGACAATGGAGTTGGGGAGTGTTCACCTACATGAGATACTCTAGGCAAGGTACCAATGGCAAGAAGACATTCAATGGATATTGAAATGGACTAAGGTCATCTGATGATCCATGATCCAGCTGATATTTATGTTCATATATTTGTCTTCCATGTTTCTGGTTGTGTAGGCACAGTTATATTGAAAATAGCCTTGTAACTGATTTAAGCATCAGAACTAACCTTGAGGCAGTGGCTTCATCTAGAAAATGGAAACCTCTGTTAAGGTACCCTTCCATCTTTGAAACCCGAAGATTCTCATTCAAGGACGATGTTAGTTAATGGAACCACATGCTCCTCCCTCCAGCAGAGGGGAGAATCCATGTGGTCAGGGGACAAGAGACATGCATTTACCAGGTTATTATCAACTTTTTATTGGGATCTTCAGTGTAACATGGGGAATTTCCACTTTTGCCAGATATCATTTGAAATTCTACTTTCAATGGAAATGAAACTTTAAAAAGTTTCTCTTTCTAAATATTGGAGATTGACAGTAATTGCTTGCAGAAAGGGGTTTTAGGTCACTTCTCTAATTGATTTTGAATAATTGATTTGGAATATGTTTTATAAACTTGAATTCTGACACTCGTACCCAGAACACAATTTATTTCGTGTATCTAAGAACTACCAGTTTTAAGGTGTGCTATTTTTATACATACAACTAGAAAAGAAAAACTGCTGTCAATTAAACTATGACCCAGTGATTTCTTATCATGCTGAGTTTTTAAAATCTCATTGAAAGAGTTCTTTTAGATTTTTTAGACATAGGTTTTGTCACATGTAACTCTTGTGCATTTATTTTAAAAAGTGAAATAAATTGGGTAAGGCATTAATAAAACTTCTCCATATTCTGAGTAAAAATCTTCAGGGTCACTTTTCAATTCAGAGCTATCGATATGTGGTCTTTCCCAAGACCACTGGTGATATAGCATTTCTTAGAAGAGTGTACCATTATTGTAACCAGGATGCCCACCCCCCCAAGATACCAATCCTCACTCTGTGACTTTTAATACATCTAGACAGCCAATGACAACTGCATCAAGATTTCTGCCTGCCAGACCAACAGCACTCTGACTTCAGAGAAGTGAAAATGTAGAAGAAAAGAACAAAGTATATCAAGTGTGTCTGAGAATTGCTGAAAAACAGTAAAAATATGGTGCAGAATGTACCTGAGATTCATCAGCTGCTCTGGGGCTGATTTTGATCACTAGGAACCTGGATAATTGTGCAATGATGAGCCAAGAGCCATATTTTCAATTCTAGGATCAATATTTCACTTCATGAAGTTAGAAAAGGTCCATCATGACCATTTTATTGTTCCTGTTAAAATTCCATTCCGGACCCCAAACGCTACAGCATCACTTAATGCTGATCAAATTGCACCTTGGTGACATGCCCAGTGCCATGTGACTCTTCCAGGAAAATGGAAACATTCATTTGGTAATAACAGTAACTGCGAGAGCCCATATGATACAAAGGAAAACTTTTTTTCCCTCTGATTTTATATTTTAACTCATCAATTTTCCACTTCTATGTCACTTTGAAAATTGTTGCACAAACCTCTGGTGGAACTATGTGTATTACAAAGGCCTTTTACTTATTTTCAGCTCCTGCCATTTGTACTTCCCATTATGCACCTGACATGCCAGGTAACTGAAATGAGCTACAGAAGGGGGCCTCTGGGAACTGCCTGGGCATCATGTGATAGCCCCCAAAACTATAGCCACAGGACCCTGCGTCTCCCTGGTGAGTTATCCGTAGTTCCTTACTAGCAAGCTAACTGTGTTTGCTATAGCTTACTCATCTATTCTTCTATATATTCAGCAAAACTTATGGACTAGACTCTGTGCAGGTACCTGGGATTCAGTGAAACGAAGGAAATATCCCTGCCTTCTGTGAGTTCAGAATCTAGCAATAGGATGTATAAGATAATGAAAGAAGTCTGAAGTGTTTTAAGCGCTAAAATCAAGGTAAGTATAGGGACTAGGAGAGTGGTGAAGAGGGCTGGGACACTCGGATAAGAATAAGAGGGGGAAGCGGATCCGTCTTCAGAGGGGAAAGTAACATGAAATAAAAGACTACGCACTAGACTCGAAAGTAGTACAGAGAGATGCCATGTACACATCACCCAGCTTCCCCCAGAGGTGGCATCTGTCTAACTATTGTGCATTAGCAAAACCAGGAAACTGACATAGGCACAACACAATAACCAGTCTACACACCTGACTCAAAATTCACCAATGTTTGCATGTACTTCTTTTGTCTTTGGATATAATAAATGCATTTTAAGTTTGAGTGTTTTAGCACAGCAATTTGCAGAGCATGGGGGAAGAAGAAAAGTTCAGTATTCAAGCAGAGTTTCCTTCCTTGTCCAATGTCCATGTTGGTTTCCTTCCATGTCCAAGGAGCAGAGGTGACCTCACTCCAAAGGGTGGCACTGAGACAGGAGACAGACAAATCAAGAGCCGTCAATCCCAATCCCCATCTGGGTGGTATGCCAGTCAGGAAATGAGCCAGCTGTTGAGTTTTGCCAATGACATTCAGTATCACTTGTTTCATAATATGTCACTGGTGTCAGGTGACATTGGATTTCTATTTGAATTTTGATGAAAACGGTAATGTGTTAGAGCAGAAGGGTGCTTGGGCCTCGGGGTCAGACAAACCAGGATCTGAATCCTAACTGCCATTCACCACCTCTGTAACCGTGAGTAAATCACCTCATCTGAGGGTCAGCCTCTTCATCTGTGAAATGGGCATGCAAATAGCACCTTCTTGGAAGGAAGGAGGGCTTTTGGCACAACACCTGGCAAATAGTAGATGTTCAATGAATGAGGACGGTGATTCTATTTATCACTAACAGTCTTCTGTGACTTTCACATTCTATAGCCTAATGATATGACCCAGTGTTTACTTTTTTCTTTAAAATAATAGACTGACTGTGAGTTTGCAAAATGCTTACACATACGTATTTCTTGTTTCTTCTTCTCAACAGTCTTGTAAGACTCCTAAGGATGACTGGCCTGAGGTGACACAGGTAGTAAGTGGCAGGGCCAGGTCTAATCTTCCATCTAATGATTTGAAATTCCGTGTCCTTCCTGTGGTACACAGCTATCTCCCAGGTGCCAAAGGGGTTGTCAAGATTCTTCTGAGGAAGAGAGATGAAATAGCTCTGGATAATTTAGGGGCAAAGGAAAGAAAGCTTTCAGGTTTATAACCCAGCCAAACGCGGCATGTGAGTTCATTCCCTTCAGGGGTGCACTCAGGAGCATTTGACAGTGATGTTGAGTTTTGTTTTGGTTTATGTGTTTCCCGTGGCAGAGAGAGGATATTTTCGTCCTTTCTCCTGTTCTCTGCCAAGTCATCTCTTTGGTAGCCTATTAACTGAGGATATATGGTGTGTTTCTCTTTTCTGCTCTAACCCAGAGTGTTAGAGTGAAAAGATACCTCAATAATAGATCACTTTTTAGTTTCTGTTGAGAACTTGTTGTTTCTGGGGTAATTAGGAAGCAGCTTGGCAAACATTATTGGGCAGAGGACAAATAGGGAACACACATAATTATTTCTCCTAGTTAGAGACCAGGAACTGTGTTTGTCCCTTTGGGAAAGAAACATAAAACACCTCCAGTAAACATCTCCTGTCGGGTAGCTGTTCTCCACCAGAGGAAAGCGTCCACAGCTCCTGGTGCAGAAACATGGAGAAACATAGCTGGTCTATCATCATTAGCCTCCATCCTGCCCAATCTTCATTCATAAAAGTATGGTCTCTGCCCCATGGAGTTGGTTCAAATTGAAGCGTGGTGTGGAATGTGCTCTGGTGTGAGGGGATGGTGTGGGGTGTGGGCTGGAGACACAGGTGGACTGGAGTGGAATCCTAAATCCTAGATTGCCCGTGTGACCCTGGGCAAGCTTTCACAATCCCTGAGGCTCCTTTGTAATTCTCCATTTATATAACGTGGGTTCTAATACATCCTTTCAAGTGTCAATATGAAAATTCAATAAGACAATGTATGTTAAATGCCTAAAGTAATAGTCTGGCATATAATAGGTGCTTGATACCTGTCAACCTCAGCTCTTTCCTCTTGGTATGTTTCTGTGCATGTCCCACAGGCAAGCAGTAAAAAGTATGTCTATTACATCTTAAAGAGCAATACAATCTCACCTGATTACCTACTTAACCCATTTTTGCGCCTCTCATGACCCCAGCCCTCTGGGTAATGAGGTTCAACATCTCTCTGTCTACTGAGAGTGGGGCTGCCATCTTGGGAGGACACTTGGAGCCTTTTGGAGTCTGGTTATTCTGCCCTAAGCATTTGCCACCACCTACCACTGGAAGGATAGGAGCAATTCTCCATTTAATTTTCCAGTTACATGGAAGAGTGCTTCCCAAATCACAAGACTATTGAGATAAAACTGGTAATTAGCACATGCAGATTTCCCAAAGTGTTCACTTGTCTGTATTCTGCACTACCTAAGGGCCTGGGATATTGGGTGGCCTTTGAGTCAGGTTTAAATTGTGGCAGATGTGGATAAACATCGGGACTGCAGAGAAGTCATTAATGATGACGTGGTCCTCTGCCATGGGTGTGGAAAACATCAGTCAGGACTGAAGACCATGAATGTAGATCTTTTATTTCTCGGGCTGAAGTCCATCACCCTTCCATACTGAACACAGACATCTTCCCGGCGAAGACTTGTTTGACTCTCTTTCTTCAACCCAAGCTAGATTAATTGCTCCAGATCTGTACACTGCTGGCATCCACAAGGCTCTCCACACCCTGTGACAGTTGTTGATGAATGTGTGAGTTGTTTGCCTCCATCAGTTGGAGATGGATTTGAGAGCAAGGATCATGATCCTCAGTGTCTCTGCAAGTACCTGTCACATAGCAGGTGTTCACTGATAGTGGGGAAGGAGGGAAGGAGAAAGGAAGGCAGGAGGAGACCTCTGCTAAAGCCTCCACTATTTCTCTCTTAACAGCACCTCTTTTTTGTTCTGCTCTGTGATACTGAACTGTATCACCTCCCCACTCCCACCTGTCTCGGTGCCCCATACATCTATTCTCCACAACCTCCTATGAGGACAGCTGCCCATCTCCTTCAAAGGGAGAGCGGATCACAAACCTTTATTCCAAAAGTCTTCACCCTGGGATCCTTCCCATGTTTCTTGGTTAGAATTAGGTTTGGCTGCATACAAGAGGGAAAAACAACGATAGTGGCTTCACCTAGGACAGAGCCTTATTTCTCTCCCAAGGGAAAGAAATGTGGAAGCTGGAAAGTACAAAATGTCACAGTGCCTCCTTTCTTGGGGTCCACAGAGACCCAGGGTTCTATCTTTCTGCTCTGTCACCTCTTCAAGGTCACTTTATGATCCAAGATTGGTACTGATACTGCAACTGGTACATGCAAACTTCAGGCTAGAAGAAGAAGGAAAGGCAAGAGAGAAATGGGAGGCATCCTCCAGCTGAGTTGGATAGCTTTAGGTATGAATCAGTCCGCATCCCTTCTGAATACACCTCTTTGGCCAGAATGGGAGCACAAGGCAGCTCTTGGCTAAAAGGGAGGTTGAGAAACATAGCCCTTTTAATTTTCCCAACAACACAAAGTGCCCTATCCAAAACTGGGGTTCTGAGGCACTGGCCCAGCGGTGTAGTGGTTAGGTTCATGTGCTCTGCTTTGCTGCCTAGGGTTCACAGGTTCAGATTCCAGGCGTGGACCTAGCACTGCTTGTCAAGCCCTGCTGTGGAGGTGTCCCACATAAAATAGAGCAAGATTGGCACAGATGTTAACTCAGCAACAATCTTGCTCAAGCAAAAAGAGGAAGATTGACAATAGGCTCAGGGCCAATTAGCTCAGGGCCAATCTTCCTCATGGCAAAAAAGAGAAAAACATTGGTGTTCTGTTATTAAGGAGTTCAGAGAGAATGTGCCTTGAGGTGGGCAACTAGCAGCCGCAGCATCTAGGATTTAAAAAAAGAAAAACAATAAAATCAGGAAAAATAAATCATGCATTTCCCTCTTCTACAGAGGCCCAAACCCCTAAATGCCATTTCTCCTGACAAGCACAATTCGGATGTTTATCTCAGGGAGAGAGAAAAAGATGGGGAAAAATGATACCTCCTTATCAGTTTCATGGAAACAGCCCAAAGAAATCGACCAGTGGGAAAGAAGCAAATGTGTATTAACTTGCTTCTTGCCCCAGGCGCCAGCACACATTTTATCTTATTTAATTCTTGCAACTTCCCCAGGAGATTCCTATTATTACTTCCATTTTGTACATGGAGACTCGAGTTCAGAGAGGTTAAGTGACTTACTTAAGGCTGCAGAGCTAGTAAGGGAGGAAGCTGAAATTCAAACCAAAACCCCTTACAACTAGCTCCTGCTCCTTGTTTAACAGGAACTCTAGACATAAAAGTAGAAGAGGAAGGAAGAAGCATGACAACATCTCTGATTCAAAGAACAAAATGCCCTTGAATTTTGGTTTCAACATTTGGTGTAGAATATTAAATGTTCCTAGTTCCTTTCATGTACAGTCATTTGTCTGAGAGACAACATTTTCTGCATACATGAATTCTGAAAATATTTTAAATCTCAACCAAGATGCTCTCTATTGGTGATGGAGGGGAGAGAGGAGAGTTGCATGCAAAACTTCAAAGTCTGAATGTCAATGGCCCGCTGGCCACTGAACTGAGGAGGATTTGTGCAGTGCTGAAGCAATGCTAATGCTGATTGGTGTGAGAGTTGGGCAACTTTGGGCTCCTAGGATATGGGGACAGTTGAAGGAGGGAGCACTGGACCTGCAGAAGGGAGCTGTCAGTGCAATCCCTTAGGGATCAAAGGGAACTTAGAGGTCATTGTGGCCAACCTCCCATATATGGCAGAATGCTCCATAATAGCCCTCCTGAGGAATCATCCAGACTTGGAAAAAGCCTTTAAGACAGGGGACTTGCTGAGCCAGCCTTGATGGCCTCATGGGTCACGTTCAGCTCTCTCACCACTTTGGTGACCTTGGGTCATTTCCCAGTCGCGGAATCACACCACCCATCTCTCGGTTGACGTGCTGTGGTGGTGGCTCATATAGAAGAACTAGAAGGACCTACAACTACATAGATGTGACAATGCACTGGGGCTTTGGGGAGGAAAAAAACAAAAAAGAGGAAGATTGGTTACAGACGTTAGCTCAGGGTGAGTCTTTCCCTGCAAAAAAAAAAAAAATAATAATAATAATAGAGGGCTTGCTGTTTTCCAAGGTAAGGCAATCCATAGACAGACAGCTCCTTTCAAAATAAAGCCAAAATCCAACCTCCTGAGTTTAGCAGCAAATAAGTAGCGAGGGTCTTCTATGCACTGTGTTTTTATATAAATTATCTTCAAGAATCCTAGTGTTGTGCCTATAAGCCCTTGAGGCAGATAAAGATTAGCCCTTTGTAACTAAGCTAACAGTCTGGGAGTAGAGGACTCCCGAGAAACCACCCAGCTGAGACTGTCAGCCATGCCACCTGGCTTCAAAGTGGATGTGCTCTCCTTGTACAGTCACTGCATCTTTGTCCTGGTCCTTGATCCCTCTTCTGAACCTTTGGTCCATACTTTACTGGTTCTGGCTGGCTAGATGTTAATGGTACCATCATCTCTTCCACATAGGACACAACTTGCAGACTCTTTGTCATTTAATTGACCTTTCCAAGATGCCAGTCAACTTTTTCAATGGTTTTCCTGACCAGGGCTTCCCAAACTGAGGCTACTCTGCTGGCTGTGGCCGGGATAGAATGGCATTTGCACTCCTTGCATTTAAAGACCCACGTGTCCATTCCACTGAGCTTGTTCTTCAGGTCATTTCAGTCACAAATGCTCTGGAGCAGCTGGGTCCCTGAAGTGAACCCGTCACAACTGTGGACTCAAATGACAAATCCAAGTTAAATGCCCAGACCCTGTTTGCCTACAGCTCACTCTCAAGCGATTGACACTGAATGCTCAGGACTTTTCATGCTCTCCTAGCACAGTGAACCTTATTTATTTCTGTTCCTTCTTCAAAACTATTGCCACTCCGTCTTCAAGACATTTCCTTTCCAGGAGGCAATGTGACAGACAGAAAAGGCATTAGTGTGGAAGTCCAGTTAACTACGCTGCATAGCAAAGCACACCAACACTTAGTAGCTTAAAACAACAATCGTTTATATTGCTCCTGAATCTGCCTTTTGGGCAGGGCACAGGTGGAACAGTTCGTCTCTGTTCCATGTGCCTTCAGCAGGACACATTCAACCAGGGATGGGAGAGTCCACTTTCAAGATAGCTCATTCACGTGGCTGGCAAGTTGATGCTGTTAGCTGAGAGCCCAGCTGGGACTGTGGGTCAGGGCCAGGGGCTCTGGTTTCTCTTAACGTGTATCTTTATGTGCTTCCTTGGCTTTGTCACAGCCTGGGGGCTGGGTTCCAAGAACGAGTGTCTCAAAGGAACCAGACAGAAGCTTCATGGACTTTCTTAACCAAGCTGGGGAAGTTGCACAGCATCACTTCCACCAAATTTCATCCATCAACCTGTCACTAAGCTTGAACCAGATTCAGGAGGTGGGGACATAGACCCCACCTATCAATAAGAGGTGTGTCAAATAACTCCTAGCCATGTCTTAAAGCTGCCCCATAGACCTAGCTCAGAAGGCGGTCAGCTCTTTTGTGAGATCTAGAACAAGTGACTTCACTGTCTTAAACCCACCTTTCCCCTTTCTGTGGTGAGAGAGAGAGTGGATTCTGTGAAAAGGTGAATACAATGCCTGCCGACATCGCTTCTCAGACATGCAAGTTGGCTTCCTCCCCTCTTCTCAGTTTCTTGTTGTCATTCAATTCATGTTACCTGAATAAAATAGTCCACCTTAAAGGACCAGTTCATCCTCTCCATTTCTCCCAAGTTTTTAATAAAGCTTTCAGACAAGTCAGAGCTCTGGGTCATGTCATCTGAGGCCTCTCTTCAGACTGGCCAACAGAAACTCTTCAGGTCCGGTTACTCAGCCCACCGTGAATCCCTCTCAGCCTATTGGAGTCCATGTGGTCTTCTTAATTATTCTCTTCCAAACATGCCACACTCGAGGAAGTAGTGACAAACGCAAGAACAAGCAAATGAGTAAACAGAACCTATGCAGACAAGCAAATCCAATACCAGTTTTATGACAATGTATTCAAATCCTAATTTCAAGATGCAGGTTAAGAATTTATTTTCTGGGTCATCAAACTAGGTGAGCTGAGCAGGAAGACTTTCCAGAGAAAAAGCTTTGAAAATCCTGAACAAATGAAACTTTTCTTTTTTTTTTTTTTTTTTGCTGAGGAAGATTCACCCTGAGCTAACATCTGTGCCAATCTTCCTGTATTTTGTACGTGGGTCACCACCACAGCAAGGCCACTGATGGGTGGTGTAGGTCCACACTCAAGAACTGAACCCCGGCCAGCAAAGCAGGGTGTGCTGAACTTAACCACTAGGCCACAGGGCTGACTTCTAAATGAAACTTTTTTAAACAAAAAATTACACTGGCAATTTTTTGGGCAGCACAATTTGGGCCCAAGTTGACTTTATTTCAGGCCACCTTGTCCTACCCCAGTGGAAGGGATTAGTATGGAGCACACTTCTGATAAAATATTTGCAAAAAATCCACTTTCCTTTGTCTGTTGATACCCTGACATCATATCATTTGATTCTCGGGGTACTTAAAGTGGTTAGAAATCTTCAAGGAATTATTTTATATATTTGAATAAAACTGTTAATTATTGCATTCTGTTGTGAAGGCATGAACCAGGGAAAAGATAAAAGCATCTTTCAAATTTAATGTCCCAATTAATTAATTTTTACTTATAAAATTGAATCTTTTGCCAAGGCTTCTGGAAGCATTATGAAAGATTGATGTCATAAAGATAAGAACTTAACTGGGTCAAGCCCAACCATCAGATTATTCTTAATTAGGAATGAATCTCTCTATAATTTCTATAACATTGGCTGAATAACACATGACACACTAAATTACTAATGTAATTCAAGAGGTATAGGATTTGAAAATAGGCTGCTCCTTTTTGCCGATTTCATCAATGGTGCTTTATGCTCTGATTCATTCTGCAGGTTGTTTATTTTCCAAGTTCAGAAAAATGTCATCTTTAATTATAGTTGGTGCCCAGGACATGTATCCCCTTCCTGCCTACTCTTGGTACTGAATGTAAAATATTGGCCTGGGTTGGAAAACATGTGCTAGTGTCAGGAGAGGCATCATTTTTAAAAGGTCACATTTGAAAATTGTTCAGTGAGTCAGCTTGGAACTTGTGAGCAGTGCACTATGGTTTTCAAGAATCAGAAAGGTTGGTACCTCCAGGCCATCCCAGATATTGCCGTGGAAGGTAGCTTTCATAGGGAAAAAGGGAGACAGCGTGTTTGAGAGACATAAAGTATATCATGTTACAATATCACGGATGAATCTCATCAGAGTAAAGCTGAGAATACATCCATACTGAGAATGCAGACCATTTTATTCCATTTATATGAAGATCAATAACAGGTAAAACTAGGCTATGATGATAAATGTAAAAACAGTGGTTACATCTGGGGTGCCTATTAGTGGAAAGGGGCATAAGGAAACTTTCCGAATTGATGGAAATGTTCCATGTCTTGGTCTGTGTGTTGGTTAGATACACATACACACACACAATTTTGTATGTATGCAAAATATTAGGTTTGTGTAGTTTGATCTATGTGAATTACACATCAATATGATGACACCCACATGCAAAGGCTCAGTATGACAATCAAAAGTATATATGTCAAGCAATCCTGAATATAGTGGCTGGAACTTCCAGTCTTAGAATAGGTATTGTCTCTACTGGATCATGTTTGCCAAAGTATGTTCCCCAGACGTCTGCATCAGAATAACCTGAAGTATTTGTTAAAAATACAGATTCTTGGACTTACCATAGTCCAAGTTACACACACAATCAATGAAAATGAGAGTTTGAGAAATCTACCTTTTCAGTAAATTTCCTATGCAATTGTCGTATCTCCTAAAAGAAGAAACTTACTAAAATGTATTTTGAAGCAGTGATCCGTGAATCAGTAACTCTGTATTTCTTGTTAGCACAGATGGGCTCATCAGAATTATTAGTGGATTCCAAGGAGCCTCAATTCAGAACCAGGATGTAAAGGTGGGATAAGGAGTTATGAAGCCTTTTACTGAGCACTTGCCGCGAATCTTTATTTACATTCTCTTTAAATTTTCACAATTATGATGTGAGACTTATATTAATATTATCCCATATTCGGAGGTGCTAACTGAGGTTAAGCTGGGTAAGTAGCACCCCAAGGTCATATCCAGAAAAAGATGAGTCACCAAGACGTGGCTGACTCCTTAGTGCAGACTTTTAGCCACTATACTTGCCCAAATATACGAAGTGTATGGTGTTCCAGACTTTCAAGTGGGAGGGTACAGGGCAAAACAGGTCTCAGACTAAAGAGGACTCTGAGCCTTGGAGGAAGGGTGGGATTCAGATGGTTAAGGAGGGGCTAAGATAGACTCTAAGCTGAGAAGATGAAGCTGAGTAGATGCCACTGAATCAGTTCCATAGGAGATGAGCTTCAAGAATGACTGCATGAGTACTGGATTTAAAGGTAAAGAATGAATAATAAACATGGATGGTGAGGCTGGGGCAGACTGGAGAGGGTCTTGATTTCAAGCTACCAGGCTGGCCTTTCCCTCCAGGTTATAGGGACATGATGAAGGTGACCGAGCAGCAGCCTTAAAGATGACACCTTGTACGGGAGGTCACTTGGAGGGCAGTGCTAAGAGTGAATTGATGACCCCTGCCTGTGAATGCTCTTGCCTTTTCTTTCCACCAGGATCTTCTCTTCCCTCCATTTTTCTCAATCTCTCTCCTTCCTTTTCAGCTTCTGGGCCAGACCTTTTTCAACAGGATGGTTAGCCTAATCTTTCGAGAGCAAAAGTCTGTATTGCTTGACTAAATCCTACTTTACAGAAAGCACATTCAGCCATTCATCTATGGACTGAATTGATGTATGCATATGGCATATAATTCGATTCCACATATTTCTCTATATATTGCTTACATTTTTTGCTATGTACTCTTAAGATTATTACTGTGTTTGGCTACGCAGGTAGGTGACCTTAGCCCAATTTGCGACCTACAAATGAGTTTAGCCATTCACATATTTATTTCACTATGAAATGGCAAATATCTGAAAGGGGCAATGGAAAACCGAATTGGATTTAGGCTTAGGTAGGGCACATTTAATTTGCCAAAGCTTAGGTCAAATTTAGAATCTCTTACATTGCTGAATTGTAATGTTGCACCTAAACAGTGTGACAGGCCACACAGAGCTGGAGTAGAAGAGAGAGCATGTCTCCGAAAGAATTATTTCCTATGCTAGAGGAGTGACCTATGCAGAATTTGCAATTGTAAAATTTGACCTTATGAATCATGTAGCATCATGGCCACTGGGAATACGAGCTCTTCCTTATGCCTGCCTCTGTCCGAATATCTTCTCTTTTACTTTTTTTTGCTCTTTCTCAGTGAAATAAATTCCAACTTCGTCTGCACCATTTTTCTGTTAAGTGCAAATGTAACTTTTGCTAAGTTGTAAACTGAGTACAGGTGGACTTCAGCACGTCCACATTTCTATTTTGCTTGTTTTCACAAGAACTGTTCATTTCTGGAAATCACCTTTATAAACAACCCAGAAAAATTACACAACTAAGTATGAGCTGCATGTTTATTTCTCATGACCACATTTCTCCAGGCCGAGGTAAGGGTAACCACAGCTCTTGTCCCAGAAGAAGAGTTTACAGAGCCCACTGTTAGTCATAAGGTTTGTGGTAGGATAGGAAAGAAATATCTCTCGAACACTGCGCTGGGTTCTGTATACACATTGTCTTATGTAGTCACCCAGCACTTTGGGGTTATTTCTATTTTAAAATGGAAGAAAATGAGGCTCAGACACTTGAGTGACTTGTGCAAGGATGTAAGAGTAGGCCAGTTGGGCAATGTGAGGGGCAGAATAGGCAAAGAGAATCAGGAGCTGGTAAAAATTAAGAAGCAACAGTCAAAATGAGTGAAAACTGAAAAAGCAGATACAAGATCCAAACAAATGCCAACACAAGGAGCCAAGATGGTGGAATGCAATGAAACTGCAACATTACCTGAATACGAAAAATCGCAGCAACTTCAACAATAAGCGTAACCATTGTCTCTAGGACGCACCTGCCAAGTGCCAACCAACGAGCTAAGTTTGGGGCATGACAAAGAGCCAAACAGATTTACCCCCTGCTTTTGTGGAGCTCACAGCCTCAGGGGAAATAATTCTGCTGAAAAATGGCTGTCAGTTAGTAAATTTTAAGCACTTCATCGTGCCTTTGAGACAGCCCAAAAGGAGACAGGAGCCAGTGGCAACAAGCCTGCTTGCAAAAACTCTGTAAAGTGGGACCAGGAGGAACTTGCTCTCTCCTCCCTAGGTCTTGCCTCAACCCATCATGGACTTCTCCAGATCTCATATGAGCTCCAACTGTTGTGCAGAAAACTTTATTTCCAAGGGCCTATTAGGCATCTATCCTAAATGCGCACTGGCTGTGACGTTTGATCTCTGCTCCTTTGAAACTAACTCTTGCCAAATCTCTAGTTTCAGTTTGAGGACATCAGCTCCACAGCTGGTGAACAGCTGAGCCAGAATTCAAATTCAGTTCTTCAGAATCCATGTCTGTGCCATGCCTCCCCTAGGACATCAAGAAGGAAGCCAATTTCCATTTATCTCCTACCTCTGTTCCAGGAACCTTACAAACGACGGCATTCTCCCATCCGAGTGTCCACTTCACGAGTTTTGTACGTAATTGTACCTCTTTTAAAAAAATAAATAAATGAATAAATGAGCAAAACTGAGAAAATTACGTTCATGGAAACATTTTCCATCTTAGAAAAACAAGCAGTTTCGGTGTCTCGGCCCCAAAGGGCTGAAAATAAGTAGTTGCTCCACTACAATTAAGCCCCTCTGGAAGGGAAGTTTGGCTTTTGACTCGGGAGAGTAATTTAGCTTTGGGACTTTCCCAAAGTGCTTCATATCCATGCTGCAGCATTAGTCATTTCAGTAAGATCTTCGTGCAATGCCTGGAAGTCTTGCTTTGATACTTGAAATTGAAGACCCCGGAGGCTCTAAGTGGAGATAAGTATTTCTACTATCACACGTGGTCCTTAAACTTTGATCAGTTGCTGCATTTTATCAATGTGGACTTTAGAAGCAGAGGGACAACATGTCCAGAGGGATAGGTAATAGATTCGTTAAGATTGATTCTGGCTACAGTACTTTGGGCAGGCAGAGTTAATTCGAGTATCATAAAGATCATGATGGACTTTGACTTGGGTTCCAATCTCTGCACTGACACTTACTAGCTGTGTGATATTAGACAAGAAACTCCATGTCTCCAAGTCTTGCATGACATAAAATGCAGATAATAATACCGATGCCATGACATTGTCTGTGTTGAATAATTTGGGTTAGAACAAAGGAACATGCATTAGGGGAGCAATGACACACCCCACCTTTTTCAGAATTAGTTCTGATGTCAGTACTCATGGCTCACATCCTGTGATCCGCAGATCCCCTAATCTAGGACACCGGTCGGCTTAAAGCAAGTAGAAATATATTAGGCAGGTGAGATCCTTTTCTGAAGAACATCCTCTTCAGACGCTACTGACATGCTCCCAATAAGTATCTTAGGTGAGCAAGCAAGAAGCATGTCAAAGCGAACACTTAGTGAGAAGTCAAAACACACTGGGGCCAGTCCGGTGGCGCAGCGGTTAAGTGCGCACGATCCGCTTCTCTGCGGCCCGGGGTTCGCCGGTTCGGATCCCAGGTGCGGACATGGCACCACGTGGCAAGCCATGCTGTGGTAGGTGTCCCACATATAAAGCAGAGGAAGATGGGCACGGATGTTAGCTCAGGGCCAGTCTTCCTCAGCAAAAAGAGGAGGATTGGCAGCAGATGTTAGCTCAGGGCTAATCTTCCTCCAAAAAAAAACCCCACATAATTCCAAATTCCAGCGCTATCACTTGGTGCACAACTTAGCATAAGTCACCTGACCACCTGGGTCTCAGTTTCATGAAAACAAACATGGAGGCCATGAGGGGAGCAGGGTGTAGTCAAAAGAAACCTCCAAGTTTTCTGGGGTTTCACTTTCGGTAATTAAAAGAGCACAACTCTCAGCCACTGATTTCTTCAGGAGGCAGATTCTCGGCGTATACATCAATCCAATAAAATAAGGAAGAAATTAAATAAAAAAATAAACAATAAATAAATATCCCAGAGTGATGCACAATGTGCTATTTTTCACAAAGAATAAATTGGTATCTTGGCGTATCGGTATAGCAGGACGTTTCCTGGTCCTTTTATGAAAGAATGGTTTTAAGGAGCATAGGTATACGGTCTTTGTCAAACCTATATGTCTGTATTTTCATTTAAATGTAAATGCAGCAGAGAGGCCTCAGAAACACGCATCCAGAGCCTTCACAGAGAAGCTGCAAAGGACAGTGAGCTTTTCAAATTGAAATTCCTTCTCAAATTATTTTGTAAGTCTCTCAAGATCATCTTGATAATTAATTTCTTTTATATTTTAAACCTCTTTTTTTTTTTTTTTCCTGCAAAGAGGAAGAAAGCACCAACATAAGTGGAAGAATTCCGATTGTCAAGCAACACAATGAGCTGCTAGCTGGGGAGACATTTGTGCAACTTACAGAGAGATATAAATATATTAGTTTGGGGATTGCTACTTTCAGAGCAAATATTACATTGTCACAAATATCATACCCTCAAGCCAAGGTATGTATTAATGGCTTCATTATTAAAATTTGGTTACTGTTTCAGAACCGTAAATCCATCAGTTATGATAATTTTATAAAATGAAACCACAGATATTAATAAAAGTTATCCATTCAATAAAGCATCAACCATAACCAAATATTATAATTCGGGGAAAGTTGGGAAACAATATTTTTAAAGCACAAGACAATATTCCGTAATTCAAAGCTTCCACCCAAGTTTTCAAGCGCTAGCTAGGACAATAAATTTCTCCTATTCCCTTCCCTACCGAAATGCATCATTTCTCGCTGTCTACAGAATAAGGCCCAGTTTTCTTAGCCTGGCATTCAAGAGCCTTACACTCTTGCTCTATATTAACTTCTCAGACTGCTTTCCCAATGCCCGCCTTCATGAACACTGCATCCTTCAGTCCATGCGCATCCTCAGAGCCTGCCTCCCTATGATGTCACATTTTCTATACTGGAAGCAGCCCTTGATTGACATGCCCCCCTTTCAATAATTGGCAAATTAGATTTTGGTTGGATTTTAATCCCTTTACCCACTGCCTTGCACATAGTAGGTTCTCAGTAGTACTTCTATGATGAATGAGAACATGAAACAAATTCGTTTCTGTTTCTGTGCAAGAGCCATAAATTTCATATCTCTGAGAAGGGCAAAAAAGGTTTTAAAAATAAAAGAATATTAAAGCTCATTAGGGAAATTTCGCCAAAAGAAAATCTGGGGAACAGGCTGGACTGCTTTATCCCAGGAATCTTTTTTTTCATTTTAATCAAGTGTACAGCCATTTAGTCAGTTATTAAGCAGCCAGATTGTTTTGAGGGAGTTGGCTGGTCCCCGTGAGGTGAAAGGCCCTTGATCATAATACTGTCATCACAGATTGAACGAGATTGAACCAGACTTACAGAAGGAAACAACGACCTATTTTCTTTTCTGAATTGAAGAGGAGTCGGTCTTTCCACTTTTTATCTCCCTTCTCTCTCCAATCACTCTCCTCTTAGTCTCATTTGCCAAGATTACATACAGAATCACGCAATCCTGCGTGCCGAATATGCCCTGGCTTCATCATAAGTATTTCAGCGCACACTATTAAGGCAAAAAGAAAATCGAATCTTATTAACAGGATTAACTTCTGAACAATAAGTCTCAAGATCCATTAGAAATAGAAGTGACGGTGTCAGCAATAAGGCTCTGAGAAATCATTTAATTAAAACTCCTTTATTTTTAAAAGTTGATTACTTATGTGTTCCGGTGGCTTTTAGCATTGAAACCTGGCAGAGTGCTGGCCTATGGTGGGCTACAATCCCTTAGGGTCTGTTCACCGTAGAATGTTTCTTAAAGTCATATATCGGATTCTCTGTCTATCTCGTCCCAGCAAGTTGATTTATCATCTGAAGAAAACACATACAGGAACCATACACCCAAGAGGAGGAAATTAATGCCATAAACCTGTCATGAAACATTTAAAGTCAAAATAAGTTCTGGTGAAACTGGAGTTCTTTACAGTGGATGATGGAAACTGCGTGCAGCCCAGAGTCATGAAATCAAGTCATTCAGCTCCAAATTCTTCCACATAAAGTGCCAAAATCTTTCTGAGAAAGAGATGCTTTCGTTTTTGTTGGTTTCCATGATTTCCACCTTTCCCACCCAATTTGTTTGTTCATTCATTTATTTTTCACTTAACAAACATTTGACACGTGGAAGCAGCTAAAGATACAGCCATGAGCAGGGCGAAGTCCTCTCCCCAGGGAACCGAGGTGTTCTTTACAAACAGGTGGATCCACTTTAGCAACTGTTTGTCAGAGAGTGACCTGAGATTGGCATCTGGTGTGGACATGGGATGGCTGGCTGGGGAAGTGAACTTGTGCAATTATTAAAGACCTTATAACCTTACTATTATAAACATGCTCATGAGGTAAGAGGGGCCAGTATTTTGACTTCTTGCAGGTAAGATTCCCAGAGTTCTTCTTTATGAAATATCAATTTTGTGAAACATGCTGTTTACTTGATTCACAGGCACGGGTTCTAGAGAGAAAGCAGTGAAGTGATTCCAAGCTGATTTTAGCACTTGTGTTAGATATGAATCAGGGATACTTTGATCATCTTAGATGTGCCCTGAAACACAGCCCAAGTCCCTCCTTAGTATAGGCTGGGCTGCTCAATGGCAAGTGGATTCACATGGGTAAGCCCAACCCAAAGCCATTGGTTTTCCCGTCCTCCTAAACAAGCAGGGCCTTCAGGAGTCAAATCTTTGGACATGGCTGATTTTCTTTTGCTTTGATTTCTAGATCTTATTTGAAGAAGAAAACTGTTCCAAGTAGCCTAAGAACTAGTCTAATAATAATAATTATTTTTTTTTTAAAGATTTTACTTTTCCTTTTTCTCCCCAAAGCCGCCCAGTACATAGTTGTATATTTTAGTTGTGGGGCCTTCTAGTTGTGGCATGTGGGATGCCATTCCAGCAAGGCCCGACGAGCGGTACCATGTCCATGCCCAGGATTTGAACCGGCGAAACCCTGGGCCACTGAAAGGGGAGCGTGAACCCAACCCAGGCCAGGGGGCTGGCCCCAGAACTAGAATAATTATTAAGCATTTTGGATTGCAATTCTCAATAACCTATTTCTGAGTTCTGTGGGACTAAATATTAAAAAAAATTTTCTTGGGGCTGGCCCCGTGGCCTAAGTGGTTAAGTTCGCACTCTCCACGGCAGGCCGCCCAGTGTTTCGTCGGTTCAAATCCTGGGTGCAGACATGGCACTGCTCATCTAGCTATGCTGAGGTGGCATCCCACATGCCACAATTAGGACCCACAACCAAGAATATACAGCTATGTACCAGGGGGCTTTGGGGAGAAAAAGGAAAAAATTAAAAAATCTTAAAAAAAAAAAATTTTCTCCAGGCATCTATATTACTCTTAATGTTATACTGGCTGTTGTTCATTTGGTGATACTATTTATATTGTAACTGTTTTCTACTATGTACATTTTTGCTGACACCCATGGATAATAAGGTCTTAATTAGAGCAGAATTCTTCAACCTTCAATAGTATTTTTTGAAAATAATATAGAAAATAAAGGAAAAATCTGTTTAACAATGAATTTTGTTTTGGATGTGTTTCAAAGAATTACTAATATTTTGGTTGTAAAAATGTGTTTCTAATTTGGGTTAAAAGTAGTCTATGAGAGTAATGTCTCTGTATCTATATGTATAATCTCTCTCTCTCTCTCTCTCTCTTTTCTCCCTCTTAAACCCATGAGGTGAGAGTGGAAAGCTGACCTAAGATCGCTCTTTTCTTTACTTCCCATGTGGCTGAATGGAGGATGGTAATATTCAAAAGCTAGGTTTGGACTTTGTAGGAAAGGCGGCTCTTTTGGGCTAGTATCGACCCTGAACTATAACCGGAGTCACCAGAATTTTCTGTACTGAGATTTGGGGCTCCAGCCCAACTGACAATTAAAGCTCTTCCACTTTTGTTTGCTCCTGTTCTCCGTGTGTTCATCTTCCTTGGAGAGGATGGGGAAAGGAGAGGGGGTCTATGGAATCAACCTGGAAATTCTGGGTCCAAATACCATCTTATCATCAGAAAGACTGAATCTTAACATTGCTTCTCATATCTGCTTTCCGCTCTAAACCAATTCCTGCGGGTTCTCCTAGATGAGAAGCAGCCCTCAAATTGGGCACCGAGCTGGTAACACAACATATCTGGTGTCAATTCCGGTTTTAGGTTTCCACTGGATACTGATCACAGAAGACCCTGTGTTCTCAGCAGGAGACCCAGTGGACTCAGCTTTTGAAAGCAAGAGATCAGAGAATAAGAGGTGAAATGGCTTTGGGCCACGAGTAGAAATTAGCTTCATGTGGAAAAGTGGTTCTGACCTCACAAAACGGTTTGGGTGCCAACCATTGCTCTCTTTTGAGCCTTTCCCTCAAATTTGATCTTGCTTATTGGGTTTTGTGATGAAAGGCTTTTATTGATTAGTACTGAGCACTTGCAAGTTAAGTGGCTCTATGGAAAATAGGGAATTAGATGATCATTATTTTTTATCTTTTCTGAAAAGTGCAATTTCTAGTTAGACATCTGACTAAATAAAACCCAGGGCGTCTTTATACCAGAAAGTAAATGAGGAAGTGAAAAGTGGAATCTCAAACACAGCATTTCAGTGTGATTGGATTTAATTAAATACTTCGCATGAACCTAGGGGGAAGAAGCCGGATCTCACCGGAAGTGAGACGGGCACTTCCTTTCCTTTTATGAACTGGTCTCGGGTGGAATAGGTGAGCCCTCTTGACCATCAAGCTCCTCTTCCCCTACACCCTATCAAATGCCAGACAGGTTTTAGGCTAACGCTTAGTGTCAGTCTGTTTCTGTCCCCAAGGGTTCCTACAGGTATTAGGGAGCTTCCCTAAAGCAAGCCTTGCCTCACTTCATCTCTAAGTCCATCTTCAAAGACGCCACCTGAGAACTGCAAGCAGGTGAAGCTGGTCCACTCCAGTGTGGGCGTCCTGATCCTGCCACGCTTGGGTAACCTTCATCTTTTACTCCCAGCCACTGGCTGATGTTTCTACGCCTGCTCACCAAATACCTTTGCTGCTAACAATGGCCACCATGACAATGTCATTTTTGGAGCTGAGGAGATTGACAGCAAAGACTCTTTACCTGGACTCCAGGATGGGTGGGTCGGCTGACACTGTGGGGAAAATGTTCTCTGTGTTCCCCTGTGCATGACAGGCAAGGTCTCTGCTTACCTGGAGCTTAACTTCAGGTCGAAGAAGTAAACCATGAATGAAAGAGATCAATACACTAGATGAACGCAGATTGTGGCAAATTCCACAATGAAAACCCTACAGGGCCTTTGGACAGGTGGGCAACATGATTGTTCCTCGAAGTCCTCCATCCCTCTCGTAAAGTAAATGAAAAGAGGTAGCCTGGGAGGCTGGGTAGGATAGCCCCAAGAAGTCCACTGAAATGACCACAGTGCTTTGAAGCTTCTTGTTGTTTAAAAAAAAAAAGATTCCTGCAAATTTTGTTACTGCTCCTTTCTATATTCATATTTATTTCAATATAGAATTTATACGTGGTCAAGAAAAGTTGAGAACAGAGGGGTCTGTGGATATTTTCCCTGTTACTTTGCATCTCTTGGCATATCATATGCTCTATCCTGAGAATAAACCGGGACTGGTACTGTGCTACCCTCCCCAACAAGGGAAACCTTTGGGCATTAACAACAATGGGATCACATCCCAGGTTGCCCTAACCCCTTGAATGCTGTGACCTGGGCTGCTGGACCCATCTTACTCATCCCATTGCCTGGCTACTCTGCCCATCCCCAGCTCCTCCACTGGCTCTCTTATCTTGACCTATATAGTCGCCACACTGAGGTCCCCACTGTGTTAAGACTGAACTCAAACAGGTTATGATCCCGAGAGTGCTGGGATATTATCTTTTAACCCTGTTTAACAAATGGTTAAGGACATAGACCTGCAGGAGACTCCGGGAACATGGTGCTGCTCAGCGTTTCTCCCCGTCTAATTCTATTGGCTTCACCTGAGTCGCAGAGCGTCTGGCTTCATGGACAGCTGGGTGTATGTGAGCTTTCCCTTGGTTCCCTTCATTCCTAGGTAATTACTTTAGAAGACCTCTTCCAAAGACTGGAAGTCACTTTTCTTGGCATCAAATATAGCCCTTAGAAATCTAAGGTTCAGAAAGGGTAAATTGGTTAATATTTGTTCCTCATATGTGGTCAATAAAATAGGGCGATTTAAGATTTCTGATGAATCGCATGGGGCACAGAGGAGTCTAGCCACGGCTTACCGCTTGAGGTTGTGCATGGATGGCTGGTGGAGGAGGAGACGCGGGCCCTAGGCAAGATGACTGTCAGCATCCCTGCTCAGTTCTCCCACTGTGGACCACGAGGTGACGAAAGAGCAGAACTGGGAGGAGACTGGGTGAAACATTGGGAATTAACTTTTAAAGCCTCTGATTCTGATTCAGAGCTTGACTTCCTGAGCATGAGGAAAACAAAATAGTCAACACAACAGCTTCCATTTCAGTGAAACAAAAATAAAGGAAAATAAAGTCATGGCATTCGGAGTCAGAGACCTAGGTTCAAATCTAAGCCCTTCCATGACTGGGCAAGTCGCTCAGCTTCTTTGCTCCTCACTCCCCTTCTGCTAAAGGACATAAATGGGTACAGAAACCCCTGTCCTGTGAGGTTATTGTGAACAGTAAATGAGAACCCATCTAAAACACTTGGCACTCAGGGATCCATAGCTAGTAGATTCTTCTGCATGGCAATAAGCATATTTGGGAGGAAATGTGCTGGCTCCAAATGCCAAGAGTGAATGGGAAGCTCAGTATACGACGAAGTCTCCCAGGAGGAGGTCTGAAAAGGTTCCAACGCAAACGGACACTAACTGGTAAACAAAACGCCCTGTCAGCCTCAGCCCAGAAGATGCTGGTAAGAAAGTTATTAATTAATCGCCAGCCAGCCATAAGGTATTACAGAGCCTGCTAAGTTTAAATATGCTTTATTATCTGACATCCAACATATGGCACATGGTTATGAGGTGGATGACACTAGTTTGAAAGGTCATCATTACCCAAATGAGCAGATCTGAAATAAAGAAATTAGCTAATGCTTTCATCTGCTGATTTAGTGTGAACACATCCAGGAGAGCCCAGGCACTCCAGATGGCAGGAGCAAAAATAGCTAAGAAAGATGATGTGTGTCAACTGTTTCTTAATGACACTGGTGGTTCACCAGGGAGAAGAGAGAGAAGGAATTTTCTCTAACTGCTGATTGTCTTTACCTGCTTCTCTGGAGATGAAATCCCACCTGGAACAAAGGGAAAAACTGCCCTTCCATCCATGTTATTAGTATTGTTACTGATGATCATTATTAGTCATCACTTCAGCTGATATATAATAAGCACTTCCACTTACCAGGTACTGTTGTATATTTCAGTTCGTCGTTTTACTTATTTCTCTCAACAACTCACTGAAGCAGTTGTGGTTAAGAATGCTCGCTTGGGACTCAGACTTTCTGGATCCCAATCCTATTTGTGTGACTTCCAAGGAGTGACTTCTCTGTGACAGCTTTGTCTGTAAAGTTGAGATGATATTACTACCTACCTTGCAGGTAACCAAGGCTCTCAGGAGGTAACACATACAAAGCCCCTAGAAGAGTGGCTGTGACATAGTAAGTACTCAATAAATGTTAGTACCTCGTCTCAAAAGAATTTCCTCCCCTTTTTGCACACAAGGAAAAGGAAGATTCCAGATATTAAGGAGCATGCCCAAGGTCACATGACTCAAATTTGCGGACAGATTCCGGTCTGACTTCTGAAGTGATATTACACTGCCCCAGGCAGCAGACACTTCTCCAGGAAAAGTACACAGGTCATACCCTTTTGGAGAGGGAAGACAGTTGTCAATCCTCAGAACCATGACATATCACAAACAGGAAAGTTCAGAAGGCTAAGCAAGGCCAGGCCCAAGTCATCTTTCCTTCTGTTAAAAAAAAGCAAACAGACAAAACAATTCAGAGTTTGGGTGGGATGGTGAAGAAATATGGAGGAAAAGTAATTTTAAATCTTTAGATCCTAATAATGACAAACAGCACTTACCAAGGCCCTACTACGTGTCAGGTGTTGAGTTAAATGTCTTATCCATATTTTTCATCCTCACAGGGACCCGAAGTTTGTCCTGTTGTTATCCCCACCTTACACGCGAGGGAAGTGGGGCACAGGAAAGATGAATAATGTACCCAAAGGTACATAGTTAGAACACAGAGGAGCTTGGCTTCAAAATCAGGGGGTCAGGAGCCAGAGCTGCTGTACTCCACCATTGCATCTCCCTGCCCTCATCTTCCACACATGGGACCAGTTCGATGGCTCGGGACAGCGGTTCTCAAACCTAAGCATGCGTCCAAATCACCTGACGGGCTTGTTAGACAAAGAGTGTTGGAAGCCACCCTTAGAGCTTCTGATTCAACACGTGTGGAGTGGGGCCCAAGAATTTGCATTTCTCTAACCTCCCCAGGTGATGTTGATGTTGCCATATCACCTTGTTTGGAGGCCACACATTAAGAGCCATTGGTTAATCAGATTTCAGAGCCCAAGTTTGAGTCGCAGAAAACTGATGTAGGTCCCAGATCCACCACTTTAGAGTTGTGTGACACTGAGCAAGTCCCTTGCGCCCTCAGAGCGTTGGTTTCCTTATCTGCTCAGAAGGGGTCGAAGTCATTACGGTCTTCTTGACTATACAAGTAGTCATTAAGAGGCTGCAGTTAATAAAACCCATCTCCTAGAGCTGTTATGGAGATTAAATAAAATACCACGTATAAAGTACCTTGTGTGTAGCCTGGGACACAATAATAGCTCTCACATGGTGGTAAATAAATCAGCTTGTCACAAAATTATTAATCCTCCCTGTGTACACAGCATGGGGACAGAGAGAGGAAGCCACAATTCCTGTCTTGGACAAGTAAATGTAAGGAATGAAAAGATCCAAGAAGAAGCACAAACGCACACACAGATGCACACGCAGACAGCAGGACACCCACGCTCATGTGCACGCGCACACCAAACGGCACAGATACAAAGGAAACCATGACTGTGCCTGCCCAGGGCCCTGCCGAGCACCAAGGGAGCCTCCGAGAAGGAGTACAAACTTCCAGCTGGAGAAATTACGCGAGGTTCATGGAGAGAGGACAATCTCAGCTGGCTCAAAGTACCTAAGCATGCAATTATATTTCTTATTTAAAAAAAGAAAGATGGAGTACAGACTATGGGTCAGGCACCGTGTTTGGTACCTTTCATTCAATTGTCATAACACCCTGCTGGCTGGAGGCTGGGCATGGCTGTTCTGCTTTGACAGATGAACAAACAGGACTGGAATGATTAAGCAATTTGCCTTAAGTCTCACTGTTGTGTGTGTGTGTGTGGTGCACGGGTGTTGGGGATGGGAGTGGGGCAGGCAGGAAGGCTTGTTTTCTTGTCCTTAAACCCTAAAGAGTGATCCTGTCATTCCGCCCCATGATTTCTTTCAGTGGAGTGTTGGCAAGCTGAGGTCTGAAACTTCAAATTCACAATCTCCTCACTTTAAAGCACGTCCCTTGAGGACGACAGAGAAAATGTAAATGCACGTCCCGAAATGAACTTGGAACATCTGAAGCAAAGATGGGGGAGTTCCAGGGCATCTTGATGAGAAGCTGTCTGGAGCCCCAGGACAGCTGGGCCCTTTGATGACTCCCACCCCGGCACAGCGGGATCTCCCTCTGCAGCCACCGGTGCTTCTCTGCTGCCGTCTTCAGAACACGAGCGCTCTGGCGGCTCATCTAAGCAGGACCATGGAAGGAAGGTTGTGCTTCTCTCCAAATCCACACGGAACACACGTGTCCTTCTGAAAGAGAAGCTCCAGGTGTGTCTCTCTTTGGCAAATAATGCGTTGTGCGAGAGCAGTGGTGCTGTTCCTCACTGTGGGCAGAGGAACAACTCCTTTGGGTCCCCAATCAGTTCACAAAACACATCCACTAGACACTGTAAGAGATGCAGAGCCCGTGAGTCATAGGCTAGTTGACATCTCTTTAAGAACAGTTATATTCCACTGACTTAGAGGCTGGGCTTCTAGTCAACCAAAATTTATTCCTGAAGTTAGAAATAAGTATGAAAGGCTTGAGATAGGTAAGAACGGCTTTCAAAAAGGACTTTGAACCCACATATACACACAGAGAGATTTTGGAACTCCTTCAGTACCTATAGGCTCTAACTTTATACATCTTTCTAACAAACCTTCTTATAGTGGTTTCCAACTGATAGGAGACAGGTAGAAAAGTGCCATTTCCTGCCTGGCAAACTGAAGGTGATAAGCAGCTTACTTACCAGTTTAGAGAAGGATCCGATACAAAGAACGAGGAACCTCTTTCCCCTGAATCAATCACACAATGACCAGCAATAAAGAAACAAGCAAGTGGCAGTCCTGGGTCAGGACACTCTGCCACTGGTGTCAGTACTAGCAACAGAGACAACTGGCAGGCTGAGGTGCGAGGGGGATGCAGGCCTGGCTGAGCCGGTACCCGCAGGGCCTCGGCACAGCATCTCCAACTCAGGAAGTGAGACCCACTTCCTGTGAGGCTGTGGTTTGGCCTGGGATTATCAGGAGAGGAGATGAGTCACTAAGGAACAGAAGTGCAGACTGTCCTCCGTGCACAATAAAGGCGAGCTTCCCAAAAGGCCCCTTAATATTGTTGCTGGCAGAAGAATGCCAATTAATCTACATCTCCATGACCGTGACCTTTGGAGAATATCCTTATGCTTGGACTGATATGAGCTGTTTAGTTGTGTCTGAAAAACAGCAGCCTGAGTCGGGGACCAAGGCTTCCCTGGGGTTACTCAGGTCTTCGGATTCCTGAGGTCTCTTGTATGACTCCTCCAAGTGGCTCCTTCTATGAAAATTTCTGCATCCAGGATGTGGACCTCTATTCCCTGCTATGGGCAAGAGACCCAGGACATTTCATTTGTTTATTTTTGTTGCTGTTCACAGCAGGGATAGTTCTGAATCCTAGCAGAGGCAGGCTGCCCAGATCCCAATAGGATTGAGAAGAGGATTGAGAGATTTGGAAAAACAGACAATTGTATGTCAGTACTCAGCACAGCGGAATGCCATTCTGACCGCAGAGTTTGGGACCAGAGCTCCTTAATATCCTACATTCCGAATTCATGTATCCCATGGTTCCCTAGCTCAGAGACCGCCAAGTGAGAGGTACCTCTGGGATCAACACAAGGAAAAGCTGAGCTTCCCTTGAAAAACTGGCCATTCTTGTCTACTGTCTCCCCACCCTTCTTTCTTGTTGCGTTATAGAAATTGAGAATCATATAAGCAATCGCGTCTCCTGCTTTGTTTCGGCCACTGGGAAGCTAAACTGAAAGTCTGGCCAATATTAGCATTTTTTATAAGGCCATGTGGCACGCTTATATAGGGCTATTGCTTTTGTCTGAGTGTCATCTCTTTTCCTTGTCTGATAATAGACTCACTTACTCAACTAGAGAAATAGGCATTGGAATGAGACTGATTTGGTCGTAATAAAAATCTGCCTAGCAACAGAGATTTGTCCAGGCATGCCCATGGGACCAAAGCTGGGCCAATCAGAGTCCTACTCTAAGATTTTTCCACCAAAACTGGAAGAGAAATCCACGCTTTCCTGTAAACCAAATCACTTTACTCCCCTTACCTAGTGGAAGAATAAGGACCCACTGCAGAGAAAACAGGAGATGAGAAGCCTGCAGAGAGTCCTGACAGCATTCAGGAGCTAATTCTGGTCAACCTCAAGGCCATTGCCTCCATTCCTCACTACTGCAGTATTTTACATGCAGCAGTTAATTCCTTGTTTTGTCCTCCAACAGTCCGGAGCTGGATTTCCAGCACTCACAGCCAGAGCGCTGAGCCAGCGTCCCTGCCCATGGATATTTTCCCTGGCTTTTGGATTTGCCAGCCTGCATTTTCCCCTCATCTTGATTCCTTCAATTATTTGTTCTTTTCCTTTCGTATTACATATAATTTTGTAAACTGCCTCAAATTCTTTGTGAAGAGAAGCGAAGTATAAACATGTACATAGTATCAAATAGCTTCAAATATGGTGCTTTTTCCTTCTGCCACAACTGTTGATAATGGTAGCCTGTGACATGAAGAAAAGGTTGACTTGGTTTCTGTATTTTCTCTTTCAAAAAGCAAAGAGGCATGTGATACATGAAATAACAATTTCCCCTTTAAAATAATTCAAGTAAGCAATTTCCAATGGGTACATGGTAAGTCTTAGTTATCTGGAAAATTCACTTATGTGGAAAAGAATACACCCTTATTTGGTCAAAATCACCATATTAAAAAATATTTTTAAAAAGTGACAGTTCATAGGACAACCACAAGTGACTTGGTAGCTGTTATTTCAGTGTTGGGATCTCTTTTAAAAACAGTTCTCTAGGCTACAGAGACTTCCTAAGGCATAACAATATTTCATCCCAGACTCTAATTTCCTAGAGACTATTGTGCATGATGATCTTGCGTGTCTGCCTCTGTGTACTTTGCCTGGTCAAATAAATACCTCGGTGCAATGATAACTTATTTGATAGAGCAAAGTAAATCATAAGAGGACCAGAGTCTTCAATGATCAACAGCTTAATATACAACACATGCTGGATTTTTTTTTTTTTACTTTAAATTGCATTCTCCTATAAAGCAGTCATCTCAAAGGTGTGCTGGTTCTGAAAGTAAATGCTGCAACTGAGCCAGCCCACTAATGGGCACACAGTGATTGTGTTGTCAGGACTCTCTACCCCTGGGGGACTGCCAAGCCTGCTGACGGAGGATATTTAAGGGAGCTGAAGAGGAAAGAAAAGATATGGTGGACGTATTGGTCCAAGGGATAATCTGGTTTTGGCATGAACTTCAAAGTGGATTAACTCTTCCCTCAGAAGAGGATCTAAAATTCCCCTCCTTAAGCCACAGTGGTCAGAATGAAAAAGCACCCTCCCCAGCAGCACACACGACCACCACCACCACCACTGGAGGGTCAGTGTGGGGTGGAAACGGACGGCTCAGGTTAGCAAAACAGAGAGCTCCCTCCGAACACTCTAACAAGCACAGCAGCAGTAGGTAGGACATCTCAGGAGGAAGCAGAAATTGATGGAGATGCATCTGTGCTGATGTAAACTGACCTCAGACTGAGGGACAGGGCATCTGGGGTGGTTTGGCACTCATGGCTTGGAGTGATGTCACACACACACATACACACGCACACAAGCTCACACACACACCCCCCCCATGGCTTTTTCCACGTGGGTCAGACCTTTCCCATCAGACACACTGGTCAAGTGTTTCTACCAGCACTTCTGGGAGGAAGAATGAGAGGCCAAGATCAGAATGTCTTGTCTTCCTGGATCCAAGAGCTCTTTATTTAATTATACATATCTCGCTCCACACAAGAGTTAAAGATGCCTTGTCTCTACATGTGTGCATTTTACGAAGTTTTCAGTATAGAATGTAGGCTCAGTCATGCTCAACAATGCAAGCCATCAAAAAGAGTGTGGTGAAGAACATGGCTTCTTGCAATTGGACCACCCAGTTCTGTCCTTTGCCCTCTGTGCAACCTTGACAAGTGCGTTAACCTTTAAAAGGTTTCAAGTTCTTCATGTTTAAAATAGAGATATTAGCAATACTCATTAGAGTCACGAGGATTTATGAGATTATGTGTATGTAAGGGCCTTGGTTCAATGCCTGGTGCATTTAAATGTTCAATTTATTATCATCATAATCATTATTAGTATTATTACCAGGATTATCATGTTCATAAATCCCTTAAAGGACTCTATCCTTCTTCTAGATATTGAGGTAGAAAGGATGGAAAGAGTAAAGGTGAGAGAGAAGGAAGAAAACATAGAAGGACAGAAGGAAGGAAAGACAGAGGGAAGGAAGAATAGAAGGAAGGAAAAAGTAGAATGGAAAGAAAGAAGAAGGAAGGAACCAATGAGCTAATAAAGATTGGGAAACTGTCTATTTATAACAATTAAGATTCAGATGACCAGAACAGGACGGACAAAGCATACAAGATATCTCTTGTGTAGTCTTCTGCTTTGAGCTATTTCTTTTGGGGGTTATTAAGCATTAGACTACTTCTCATAGGTTCCACTCAGAAGGTGTGCTCAGGTATGCCTGGCACAGGTCAGTGTAGATGGGAAGAGCATGGAGACTCATCCAGATTCCGGGGCTGACTCTCACAGTAGTTCAACCACTTGGGTGCAAAGAGACAGCACATTGAATTCAGGGTTAGCTGGGGTAATCGTCTGAGCTTGTTGAACGGATGGGAGGGTAATGGACAAGAGATATCTAGATAGTGATGATCACCAAGGTCAGAGGGAAGGAGGGGCAGCCATGTAGGGACCCAGACAGCAAGCAGAATCCCTGGGTTGAGGATGAAGTTCTGCCTCCATCCAGGAAGTAGAGGAGTCCTTCTACAGACAAATGCTCTACAGAGCAGAGATCGGAAGGGAGCCCCAGCCTTTAGTGTGGAGTAAGATTTTACATGAACCAGACCATGTTTCACCTTTGCTTGCAACGCTTCAGAAACTTATCTCTGTACGCAGTATGAAATCCCATCTCGTTGCTACAGCTGGCGGGTGCCTAAGAGATCTGAATCCTATCTACTCTCTCAGCCGGATCTTCCCCCTCCTCCAGTTCCTCAAACATCCCAAGCTCCATCTCATCTTGAGGCTTTTGCACTTCTTTTATCTTCTCACTAGATAAGTGAGAAGCTTTGCCTGCCCATCCCTACATGACTAGCTTTGCCTCATCACTCAGATCTCAGTTCCCAAGTCATCTTCTTACAGAGCCCCTCCACTGTTAGGATTACCCTCTACTGTATCACCATTATTCCCTTTGGAGCACATATCACATTAAAAAACCATCTTGTTCATTTATTTCTTTACTGTGCATTATCTGTCTCTCTCCCACAGTCTCCAGGGGTCATGTCTGTCCTGCTGCATTCCACACTGCTATATCCCCAGCACCAAGCACGAGGTCCAGCAGTAGGCAGGTGCTCCGGAAAGATCTGTTGATTAGTTGCATGAAGACTCATAGGACAGAACACAACACCCCAGACTTCACCTGCCGTTACCCCTGCAAGGGCAATGCTGTAGCCCAGTCAGGACTGAGCTAACCAGAACCAGTCAGGTGAGCTATCAACTCTACCAGAGTCACAATAAATCCGTTCTCAGTTTGGCTACAAGTTGCAACTTGAGAACATTTAGTTGGTGGGAAATTGAAGCAGCAGGTGTTACCTTAGTGTTGCTCAAGGACAAAGGTACGAGCCATGGGGGTCTTAGTGACATGCAGGGTTCAGGAGAAACAACTCAGCTTCTTTTCTACCTCAAGAAAAGAATAGAGGGACTTTCCCCATGTCATCACTGAGGGCCATTTTGTAGAATTCGGAGTAGAATAAATCTCCTGCCTCCTAACTTATAGATGTTGTCCAGAAGAGAATTTAGACATTTTTCCTCCATGTAGACTGCATCATCATTTGGAATGGTCTTTAAAAATATTTTTAGAAATACAGGATGCTGTTTGATATTGCCGCACTGAATTCCTTTGGATACCCGTAATACTCACAAAAGAACCTTTAAAGGCTCAATTTCGATGCTTGAAACGCTAGTTTGCAAACTGGCTTCAATTCTATTTGGATGCCAAAAAAAGTTATATGAGAATTCAGTGTTTGAGAAATACAGCTCCCAGTCACACAGACAAGCTGGAGAGACAGAAAACATGTGGGGTGAATAACATACACCGTGGACAAGGCAAAATATTTGAAAAACTTATATCTGTACTTTTGTTTTTGCTATGCAGTTTACACAAATCACTGTCTAAGCATTAATATTTATACTCCAAAGCATTTTTTTCTACCATGCCCATCAACCTGTCATATAATCAGGCTAGTCAGTATATCACGGAGCACAGGGGAGAGCAACTAGCTGGCCTCAGTTCCTGTAAATATTTTTCTTTTGTGCTTTATTAAGATTGTCCTCGTGGTATGGGTCCTGGTGGAAGCGAAGTTTGCCAACATATTTTATGATTTAAAAAAATATGGGCGCTTCAAATTTCCACAAAGTTGGCGTTTATGTTCTGCTTGGAAGAGACCTTCCTGACCTAGCCCCTGATGTTTTTGAGGTTTATTCATCCTGAATTTATTTTTAAGCTTAAGAGAGCCATTTTCTACAGAGAGAGATTTTTCTTGGCAGAAAACACAAATACCAAATTCTTTCTTGGCTTATGGCTTGTTTGAAAGTGCTGTCCCTTACACTTCCTTAAGGAGGTACCTTCTCTTGCACGGCCCCTGCTCGGATAATTGTGGGACTGCTTAATGTCTACAAACGTGGTAAAGCTTTTTTGGCTTGGTGTCCAAAAGCCGACGAGTTCTGACCTCTGCCCTCCTCTACCTTAGTGTTAATTTCCCAGGGCTTCTCTTCTGTGTGAGAGGAGCGAGTGTGGCAGAAAAAGCATGAGCATTTGGAGTTAGGTAGAGCTGGCTTTGCAGCTTGCTTTTGCTACTCAGTGTTTGCCTGACTTTGCCTATTCCAAACTTAACTGCAAAATTTGCATCATAATAGGCCATCGGTACAGCAAAGCAGTTAAGAGCTCTAGGTTAGCTAGAAAAAGATGTCTGAAGGAAAATATTGGCTCTGATGCTTTCTTGCTATAGGTGACTTAGTACAAGTGACTTGATTTTCTGGGCTTCAGTTACCTCATCTGTAAAATGGGCATGAACACTAGTACCTAATTCACAGTTTGTTGTGAGGAGTATTCATATAGCAGCTAGCTCTTGCCGCATAACAAACTAACAAAACTCAGTGGCTTAAAATAAAAACCATTTATTTTTATTTTAAAATTATTTATTTTTGCTCATGAGTCTCTGGGTTATCTGGGCAGTTCTGTCTTAGCTGGGCTCACTTAACGCTTGTATGGTCAGCTACAAGATAGATAGGAAGCTTTGCTGACCTTGGTTATGTTCTCTCATATGTTTGGGATTTGGAAAGCTCAGGATTAGTCTAGAATGGTCTTGGCTGAAACAACTGGGTTCTCTTCTACATGGTGTCTTATTCTCAAGCAGGCTATGCTGGACTTGTTCTCATGGTGGTTGGGAGAGGAGAGAGAGAAAAAGAAAGAGAGATTCAAAGCCTATTGAAGCCTAGGGTTAGATCAAGTATAACATCATTTCTGCCACAAAGCAAGCCCAAAGTCAGAAAGAAAGGGGTTTCAGAGTTACAAAAAGGACATGGGTACAGGAAGGCCAATAACTGGGGCCAATGGTACTATCAACATATCACAAAGTGCAAAGCACTTAGCATAAAGGTGATCATATTAGTAACTGCTCAATAACAGTTAGCTGTCATGACAGATGGGATATTGCCCAAGAGTATCACTGTGAGGATCAAAATTCAACAAGATAAGCATGAGTAGACTGGCGTCATCTACCTTGGAATAGGTTCTTACTAAATAGTGGCAGTGATGCCCTGGCCCCTGTGTTCTAGACCAGCTATACTGTATCTTCTGTTCTTTTCAGATGTCTTTGCTGTGGATGCTTACACAGCCTGGGATGCCCTTTCTGTAGGCTCGAGTTCTTGTTCCTGATTGTTCTCAGTCCCTAGTGAGATCATCCTTCCAAAAATTTGGCAGACTCCTTTATCTTCAAGTTGTGTCATCCAGCACCTTCTTCCATAGACTTTGGTTGTTTGTATTGAGGCACTGTCTCTCCGATGACTCTACTGGCTCCTCAAATGCAGAGACTGTGAAGGAATCCCACATTTTATTTCCTTCCATACTTAAGTATTCAACAAATACAGGTACTTGGGACTTGGGATGGGGAAGAGAAAATGAGGGAGAAAACTAAATTGTATTTTACTTCCTGGCTTAAGGAATACTGGCCAGTCTATTAATATATGAAATATTTTTGCACCGATAACTCCATGGTTTACTTGCAGAGAGAGAAAGACATAATTTAATTAAGTTCCATACTTTCTCTTCTCTCTGTTTGGTCTACTGTTTATGTTTAAAATTTTACCATTAGAGCTTTGTTCCTTATGCTTAAGGCATTATGACTCCTTAAAATGGCTCGTCTATAAATTAGCTTTATGGTAATCGATGCAGTGTTTCAGATGAGGTGTTTACATCTCCGAATTTATGCCTAATAACTCTCTTATGCAGATGGCAGCTTTTCCCTTAATCCTGCCAGTTCTCTCAGTCTCAATCCTGAGTCCACTGACATCTATAGCACTTGGCATCTGTTTACAGTTCCCAGAAATCATTGCTTTATGTCCAAAGCCTTAGAGAATAATGTCTATTTTACTTTGCATCCCTGGGTAGGGAAGGAGCCGACATTTCCCTGTTACTCTCCTAGAGCAGCTTTCAAAAATTCCCATCTTCTCTGGCCAGGCAGTCAACTTACTGCTCTCAGCTTCTCCTCTCCCACGTGGTAGCCTTGCTCAAACTTCACTGTGTTTTCTATACCTTTCACTTCTCCACATTTCTCCAGAGTCGAAATTAAACCAACACCCACCCTGAGGGTAGAAGTTAGGACTAGTCACAGGTGACATATTACTTTCCTGTCGTCCTACAGGCCCAATTTTCATGCTTTGCAAAACTATTCATTTCCAGGCTGTCAGAGAGCCTTAGATCATGGCTTCTGGTTTTTTGAGGTATCATGCTGGTGTTAATTCAGGGATTTATTTTTTAATATCGACATTAGATTTGCTTTAGTCTGCCAGTGTCTCCGGAGGAAAGGCCATGGATAAATACAAAGCATCATTATTAACTATTATTATGTTGATGTGTAAAACATAACTATTATTCCTGACAGTTTCATCTGCTGGAATTAGATGATGTTTAAATATTTCAGGCCAGCTCTTAAAACTTGTGATTTCTGCTCATGCTTTTGAAATTTTTAACATTTAGAACCCTAGCAAAGCAGGCAAACTATTCTATAGAGGCAGAGCATGGTGGGGTGGAAACTGCAGGGGCTAGTACAAATCAGGTTTTAAATTCCCCTGTCCGAGCCCTCGATGGAGAGGGTCTGTATAAATGGCAGGCTCTGTGGACAAAGTGGGTTGTTGCTACTGATTTTCTTCTCACAATGACCAGCAGCATGAAATAGCTGCGGGAAAAACAATTATGAACTTAGTTTGAGTAATAAAATCAAAGAAGAAAAGAAATAGGTGAACCATCTTTTTCTATAAAAAGACTGCAGCTAAGGTTATGCACTGAGTTTGAATGGAGCATTGAGAGAGCAGAGCATTCCCCCAGGAGAGATGAGGCCAGGGCGATATTGAGGCTGGAGAAGGAGAGATCTGAGCAGGATGGTGATGCTAGAAAAATAGCTGCCTCCAATCATGTGAAGGGCAGGCACATGGAAAAGATAATAGATTTGTTCTTTTCTCCCAAAAAGCAAAGCAGAACCAAGGTGCAGGTAGTTCCAGAGGCATAAATTTTGGCTCCATGAAAAGGAATTCCTAGAGATAAGAACAATTCAACAGGGAGTGCAGCTTCCTTGGAAGATCGGGATCACTCTGTTTACCGAATGTTGAGAGGATACAGTATTATTTATCATCTTGGAGGTGGGCAGTAAAATTACTGAACTGGAGTGAGTGTGACCACTGATGATTTAGTCAACCCTGAGATTCCACGGTTCTAGTTGGGGAAGATCTGGAGAGAGTTGAGTCGAGAGCCTAAGTGATAATTAGGGATTTATAGGTAGAGGAGATGTGAAGTGAGAGAAGCAGCAAAGGCTGAGTAAGAATGAGTACTTCTGTGAGCCTGAGGAGATGATGAAACCAGCTCGTGTGAAGTGCAAAGTTATGGAGGGACCTGTGGAACATAAGCCTTGATGCATATATAACATGGGCCTAGAGCATTGAGGACGCCCTTAGAATTTATTCTTGATTCTACAGGTAATAGAGAGCCCTTGGCATCTTTTGAATTAGTAGATTGGGAGAGGTTAGAGAAAAAATCATTTGGTGCAGTATTTAAAGGAGATGACCTAAACTGTAGAATGAACTGAAATGTGGCAAAAAAGATGAGAAAATCTGAAGTGAAATAAAGCACCTCTAAGATTCACATCTCTATCCACTGGGAGAGGTGGATATCATCCTTTACAATATATTGTATTAGCCCATTTTTCACGTCTGTCTCTCATACCATGAGCTTGAGGTTTGCAGAAACTCTGTTCTTCTTGCCACTCTATCTAGCCCTTAACAGGTGCTTAATTTATGATTATTGAATAAACATTCCCTTTGAAGTATGAAATGAAGAGAGTCTATGCATCTGGCAAAGACTAGAACAAACGAAAACGTGGAGAAATAAATTCACAATTAGAGAAAGCTACCATTTGAAGAGACTTGTCTTGGTGGTTCTGATCTGATCATGGGACCTACCCTCCATCTTTAACCCACATTTATTTATTTGAGCCCTCCTCCTTCCAGAAAGACTGGAAGGTGTTTTGTTTTTGTTTTCCAACAGAAGATATGCCTCAGTTGGAATGGAAATAGACTATGATAACTGATGAGTAGGCCAAAAATAGCTGCCTTTTGTTGGACTGTCCAAAGGTGGACTGTCCCCAGCTGCGTAGCAAAGGTAGGCCATAGTCACAATTGTTTGTTTAGGTCAAGTTATAAATTTTCCCTTTCAGGAAATCATAGCCAGAAAAGTGGAACTGTAGTCAAATGGGACCTGGGAAATTTGTGTGGCAGGTGCCTGACTAACAAGTCAAATTTTCAAGGCAGGTGACATGATTGATATTGAAATCTCTTGTTCTACTCATGAGAATGGAAACAACTGCTGTATGTGAACCTGGTGATCGCCTGCCCAACTCTTCTTGGGCACGTTCAAGTTCAGGGAATCTCTGGAAGACTAAGCTCCCTGTCCATTTGCCTGACTATGTACAGCAATGGCCTTAGTCTTTCTGTGGCCCAGAAAAGCACCTCTGAAAGTTAGTTTTCTTTGTCACACATCCCATTAGAAGGTTGGATCATATAATGAGCTTCCTTTAGATTCAACTTCTTGTACTAAGTCGCATTTATACAAATAACAGTAAAATATTTCATATGATGCTCAATGGGGGAACATAGAGTGTAGAAAGAACATGGATTCGAAGCCACACACTCCTGAGTTAAATGTGTAACTTCACCAGAGTGCAAACATGGAAATTCTGTAATCTCTGTGAACTTCAATCATCTCGTCTGTTAAATAGGACTAATTTAAATACTTAAAGTATATAAGAGCTCTAAGACAGAAGCTGATTTTTAGTAGGGTCCCAATAATTAATGAGCATTTTATAATTAAACATACTTATACAGCATGTGGGGGGGGGAGGAGGGGCGTGTGCACACACTCATGTGCTTTTAAATAGCATATCCACTTTTTACTCATTTCACAAACGACACCTTTGATTTGGGGTGACTCACCAAAGGCCACATAAGTGGTCAAAAGCAGGATGGGAACACAGAGCTTATGCTTCTTGATCCGCAGGCCTGTGCTCTTTCTACCCCAGGGCTCTTCTCTGGAAGCTAAAATGATAGCCAGGGCCACAAGAATCCAGATTTTTGGCTCTTCAAGTTTTCTTCACTGAGAGAATTACCTTCACAGAACTTTTCCTTGAATAGTCTAAAGTGATTAACAGTTAACCTCATCCCAAATGAGAGGAAATCTAAGAAACAGTCAAACTTCCAAGACTCTATCTCTTATGATGTTCTAGAGAGAGCTCATCTATTTTATCATCTATAAAATAATTTATTTTAGAGCCACAAAGGCAGTGACAAGCCACCAAGCCTACGAATGAGCAGATGTTTGGGTTGATATGGATGTCTCATAATGAGTGGGGTCACAGTGCATTGGGAAGGGTTAGGTCAATCTGGGTTTGAATCTATGCTTTGGAGCCTAAATGGGTTGCGTGAATTTGGCAAAATTACTCAACTCACCTGAGACTCAGTTTCCTCAACAGTAAAATGAGTATGTGATACCTAATTTAAAATTTGCATGCAATATGAAACAACAGGCATGATATATCAGACAATCAATAACTGGTACATAAAAAGAAAGACATTTTATTATCCACTTGCCTTTGAACCAGGTTGCTACAAAATCTATTGCTGATAACATTTTCTGTAGAAGAAACCCAGCTGCTGTGAGGGCAGCCTAATTTAGTAGGAAGTCAAGTCCATTCACCCGTTTTGCATGGATTTCGAAAATAAAGCACCAATGACAAGCCCAAGCTAGTCAATCTCTTTGGCATTGCTGGTGTCAAGGCCCAGTTGTGATTGATAATGGAGGTGAAAAGTCTCCCATTGTATTCTTCATTTTTCAAATCAAGACCACAAGCGACAAACAAATCAATTAATTAATGAGCAAGACGAGAAGGAAATTAGGCCTGGAAACCCTAAGAGGCCCAGGAGACGGAGGCAACTCCAGGCCCTGTGGCTATGCCTGCAACAGGAGGACGGCCGCACTAGTGAACTCCTATTTGGGCTGGCTCAATGAACAGGGCTGGTGTTTTTCTGCATCACTGAAATCACAACAGGGTTTGACAAATCCCTTTATATCCCCCACTGAAAGTGGGTTCATAAACATCACCCCTTTTGAAGGAAATTTTAAAGATAGTTCCTTTTTTCTGAACATATGTCAAAGCAAGGATGGCATTTCCCTTGTTTTTATGTGAACTATTATTAGCCTACAAACTGAATGTGTGGAAGGTCTTAGTGGGTAAATTAACATTTCATTTTCAGGAGGCAAAAAAATGACAGCTTTGGTGGCCACATAGGTTTTCTGCCTGGAAGGTAAATGCTCCTTGGATCTCTTTTATTGCTGGCCTGCCAGGGCTGCACAAAACTGATTTTAGGTTAATATTGGGGGAACCTGGAAGACTCTGCCCTTTCTCTAACTGAGTTGAGTGCTAAAATCACTATAGCTATTCTTCTGCTTGAGATTCTGCCTGTCTCATTAAAAAAACATGAACCATCTGGACATGATCAGATAGAAAATGGGTATTAGTTTTTTGGGGTATCATATATGATGAGGATATTCCAATTCTCTTAGCTCCATGACCTGATGCAAGCAGTTTAACCTCCCTGGGCCTCTCTTCTCCTCTGCATAAAATGGGACTGTTGATCACAACTTGATAATGCCTTGGAGGTCATATATAGCATGCTTGTAAGACCCAGTTTCCCCTGCCTGTGAGAAGGTGTTGTAGATTGAATTGTGTCCCCGAAAAATTTGTACGTTGAAGTCCTTACTCCCAGTAGCTCTGAATGTGACCTATTTGGAGAAAGGGTGTTTAAAGAAGCAATCCAGTTAAAATGAGGTCATTAGGGTAGGCCCCAGTCCAATTCGACTGGTATCCTTGTAAACAGGGAAAATTTCAACAGAGGTACACACAGAGGGAAGACAATGTGAAGATACAGGCAGAAGGCCATGTGAACATGAAGACGGCCATCTACAAGCCAAGGAGGGAGGCCTGGAACTCATCCTTCCCTCCCAGCCCTCGGAGGGAACCAACTCTGCCAACACCTTGATTTCCAGAACTGTGAGGCAATACGTTTCTGTTGTTTAAACCACCCAGTTTGTGCTACACTGTTAAGATAGTGCTAGCAGAACAAAACAGAAGGGCCAGCAGATTCTGGCTCTCCTTCTGAGAGGGGTGACTAGAGGTGTAGGACTCAAAGTTCCATAGAACTCTCATTCTCCAATCAAAATCCTCTCCTGAAATGATCGGCCCTTCCAAATGCTCAGGTTAGTATCTAATTATCTCAATACCCAAGTTGTCTTGACAACTGGACATAAAGCTAAGTTCCAGAATTTGAATCTTAACACGTTAAAATCTCCACAGGATATTTTCTTTGACTCTGAGTAAACTAAGCAAAGCATGTGCATGCACACACAACACCATCTCTCGAAAATGTTAAAAAGGGCCTACATCCTCTGACTCATTCCTCAGTGTTTGAGACTATGAGAACTTCATTGCCATTAACCATCTATTCATTTGACTGACATTTATTCAGTCAATTGGCATTTACTGAGCAACTGCTATGTGCCAAGCACAGAAGGAGAATTCTTGGCAGACGGAATCATTTATATCAGAGAAAGCTTGAGATTGTTTGAATGTCTGGATTGAAAAATGACATGTCTGCCAGCGGTAGGTTAGGGAGCTCTGTGGGCTTCACGAGAAGGGGAGTTGCGCCTTGCCCATCCCTCACTCCCTCCCCAGTGATACAATACAGCTCTGAGCACCTTTTTGATGCTTAGCAGATAAATATTGAGCCAATGGATGAATGAACAAAAGAAAATTTAAAAGAATAATGAAACTGGACTGGGAATCATAAAACAGTGAAATGTCTAGTCGTGGAGGTGACACTAATGTTAGCTCCAAATATTATTTCTCTGCCCCTGGTACCAAGCAATCCACATATAATATTACACTTTTTGTGTAACATTCACAAAGGTGTTTGCTGTCCTAAGTCATAGCTCCATGTTCTGGATGAAGAAAACAAGGCTTTTAGAGACTAGGAACATTGCCCGTGGTTATACGATAGCAAACAGACCTGCGCTTGAGTCTGAGTCCAGAGCTGTGCTCCCCAGGACTGCTGTCTACTCTCCCATTTTCCGTGGAACCCTGAGCATGTGACCTACTCTCTCCAGGCTGGAATCTTCTAGCAGGAAATAGGAGAAGAGTGAGGTGTTCCCAAATCTATGGTTAGCTGCTCGTGTCTATTCTCTTAAATGGTTTCCATTCATTTTCACAGATAAGAGCCCTGAGGAGCAACTTGAAGAATCTGTGCAGGTATTTTGTTTTCTTCTTTCTCAGAAAACCATCTAGTTATTTTTATTCAATCTTACAAAAAAGCAAATAAGATCAACCCACAACATTTCCTGACAGAAGCATCATCTGGCTTGCAACGATGCCCCACTCAGCAGGATTTTGATGTGAATTCCAAAAGCTGTCAAGCGATGTCACTGGTTTGAATTTGCATAATTGATAAAGTAATGTATTGATTCGTGTTAGTAAACCAGAAGCCTTGAGCTTAAGATGTGAGTTAATTGGGGTTAAACGGTGTCATCTCCTGACGGAGAGTAACGTTTAGGCTGGTTCTATCGGACTCAGCAAATTGTTGCTGCCTTTCCAGCCCTCATTCAAATAAGAGAAGACTTATCTTCTGGATCTGCTGGATGTGGAGTCAGACTGAAGAAGGAAGGGCACGATGACAGAGTCCTTAACGAAAAAAATGAGAGTAAAGCAATTTGACCTTTCTCCCTAATGGTGACTCTTCGGGAATAAAGGCGAAATTGAAAATGACATTTATTTGAAATACAGATGTATGTGTGTTGGGGCTGGGCATAGGGGAGAGGAGTGGAAAGTATGTAAAAGGCCTGACTCGTTTTTAATGCACAATATAGACATTCCCATGAGCAACTCTCCCTGCCTCTTAAACTTGGCCTGCTGCCATGATGTATGCATGTTTTTATTCATTTCTGCATACATTTTTTCAATATCACTTATCTGCTGAGCCTGACACTGTGCTGGGCAACTGGAACAGCGGCTGACAGCGTTAAGCAAGACATAGTCAGTACTCAAAGGGCTCAAAATCTAATAAAAGATAGAGATACAAAGGTAGCGATCATAGCAGGGCGGTGTGCTATGGGAACACAGAAGCAGGTACAACTAACTCAGCTCAGGGAGATGGCATTAAAGACCAATTTTAAAGGAAGGGGCTCATTCAGGGGCCTTTAGGTGTGGATGGCGGGAGTTCCCCAGAATTTGAGGAGCAGGATGTTAACATCATACAGAGGGGTTCTCATGGGAGAGGACATCTGTGGTTGGACCCATATGAAGTCTGGTGTGACTGGAGTAGAGAGCAGACACCATCTCTGTGCTGTGTCCTTTTCCTTCCTAGCCTTTGTCAAAATGGCAAGTCATTCATTATTTGTGATTGTTTTTAACAGTGTCCCACCAGGCTGAAAGCTCCCTGAGGACAGGAATTCTAACTGGCGTGGTCACTACTTATTCTCAGTAACTAGGACGGCAACTGGCACATTCTGGATGGTCAATATCTGTGGGTTGAATAAATGAATGAATGTGCATGGAGGCATATCATGAAATGAGATCAGAATTCTCATCTCATCTACGTCCGATCATAAGGAGCCTTGAATGCCACCTGGTACGTGCTCACGAGATATTGAGTCAATTAAGGAAAGAATGAAAGAAAGTTTAAAAAAAGCGCTGAAACTAAACTTGGAATCATGAAGTCTACAGTGAGAGGAAAACTTGGAAGGATTTTGATATTTTTTCATGGCATACAATGAGAAACAGGACTTGTGCTAAAAAGAATTCTTCTCTGGCCAAATATATAATTCCAAATAGTACAAACCATATTGAGAAACAGCCACAAATGTCTTACTCTGCACGGGGACCAGCAAACTATGGCATGAAGGGCAAATCCGGTCTGTCATCTGTTTTTGTGTAGCTGTGAGCTAAGAATAGTTTTCCCATTTTAAAATTGTTTTTAAAAATTAAAAAATAAGAATAAGATTTTTGTTATGTGCAAAGTATGTAACATGCAAATTTCAGTGTCCATCAATAAAGTTTTATTGGAACATAGCCATGCCTATTCCTTTATGTATTATCTATGGTGGCCGTATTGCTGCAAGAGCAGAATTGAGCAGTTGCTACAATATGGCCGCCAAAGCCTATGATATTTAGTGTCTAGACCTTTATAGATAAGAGTTTAGGGGCCAGCCCGGTGGCACAGCGGTTAAGTTTGCACGTTTTGCTTTGGTCGCCCAGGGTTCACCGATTCAGAACCCAGGTGCAGACATGGCATCGCTTGGCAAGCCATGCTGTGGTAGGAGTCCCACATATAAAGTAGAGGAAGATGGGCATGGATGTTAGCTCAGGGCCAGTCTTCCTCAGTAAAAAGAGGACGATTGGCAGTAGGTGTTAGCTCAGGGCTAACCTTCCTCAAAAAAAAAGTTTAGCCACCACTGCTCCAGGCTCACAGTGAATTTGAGTGTCGTGGTTGATGCCAGCATGTATTTTGACCACCTTCCCCTGAACATGTTCTGCTCCTCAAATCAGTAGTTCCTTGCAAATTAAAATGTAACTACATTGGGGGAATTTCATTTCCTACTCCTTAAAATGAGTGCCTTGCAAATAATGATTGATTATGCCTTTGATTAGAAAGTAAGGGGACACACAGCTTAGCATGAAATGCAAAGCTATTTTTGGTCAGTGAAGCAGAGTTAAAACCACGGCGGCTTCAATCAGGAAGCCAAAGTTTTCGTCCCGCACCCTTGGGCAGCTCACGTCCCCCATGTGGGCCCAAGGCCCCTTATTTACCAGACGATGGAGCCTGGAAGGCAATCTCCAAGATCTCTCCCAGGACTAAAAGTCTGTGATTCTGCAAGTACAAATCAGTATTTGTACTGCCTCCTCCTAGCAGATATGCATTTTACAGAGAAAACGCTCACTGACTGCTAGATACATTTGATTATTTACACATGTGTGGAGTTAACAAGAAATGCATGGGCATGAAACACGGGCTGGAATTTCAAATCTGCAGGAGGCATGGGAACAGTTAGAGTCCTGCATTTCATCGTGTAGCTTCAGGATGCATTTTGTGTCTTCACTGGGAGGGGACTAGGTAAAGAAACTTACAGTGTTTTCCAACCGGCTAAAGAGGGGAGGGGTGAACTTCGGAAGAGTAAGTCAAGTTGCAACGTACAGTCAGAATACCCCTGCCCTCTCTCCACCCAGTGCCAACTTCTCTTGCTTTAAAAGCTGCAATCTTTTTCCTGCTTTCTGATTATTCAACCTTAAAATTCCCTAACAGAATATTGGCAGCTGTTAGGGCAGAATTCAAGCAGCAACACTGACCACTGGGCGAATCTCCATGGTTTATCTGGGCCCCTCTGTGATCCCTCATTGTTCTCTCTTTTGAGCCTGGGTAGGGAACGCTGGAAGAGTGCTTGCAAAATATCAATGCCTAAGTGACTGTTCCAGTTGTTAAATCATAACACAGTGTGATTTAGCTGAAATGAAGTAATTACAGGGGGAGAGAAGAAAAGTCAAATGATATAAAAACAGGTCATTTTGGATTGTCTAAGTACTGATGTGTTCTCTGATGCATATGCATTCCTGGTTTCTGATATGTCCCGGAGCACAAAAGCTTCCACTATTTTAAGGGTGGAGATTACTGTTACTTTGGCTCAAGCTCTTATCCATAAATTTGGGCAAAGACACTGCACTTACAGGCCTTCAGAAATTTCTCAAAGAGGTTGTAATCATTCTAAATCAACACATCTTGTGTTTTCATATTTTGGTCTGAAATTTACAATTGGAGCTCCCTGCCCTCTGGCTCTGACTTTAAGCACAGAGCATCTTTGTTCAAACCTTAGCTCTCCCCTGTCCTAGCTGTGTGATCTTGAACAAACTGCTTAAGGTTTCCAGTCCTCAGTTTCTGCATCTTTAACAGAATGATAATAGAACATACCTCATATGGCTTTTGTTATCTTAAATACAGTGAAAAGCACTTATCCTAGTGCCTGGCACACAGTAAGCACTTAATATACCCTAGCTGCTGTTCTAAATATTTTAGGAAAATTCTACTTGTCCTCTGGGCTCAGACATTACCCACTTTGGAATCTGTCCTTGCTCCCTGACGCTTGGTGAGGAGCCCATCCTTATCAGCCCCTCCCAGCTTTTCTTTTTTCTACCACTGTTTACAATGTTTCATAATTATCTGGTTACTTGCCTCTGTTGTAAACTGTGGGTTTCTTGAGAGTTGCAAATCTGTCTAATTTATTTCTCCATCTCTGGCTTCCTTCTCAGACCCAAATACATAGTTCTAATCAAAAAGTATCATGAAGTGTTAAGGAAATGAAAGGAATATGGATATTATAGCAACTAAGTCATGGAACTTACTTGTGCATAGAAACTCACTGTTCTTAGAATAATAAGAAAAGAATCCAAAACCTTAGCAAGGCATCTGTATGGCCCATCAGCCTTTTTCCAAAATACTGCTCCCTCCTCTTCTGCCTAGTCTCTGTACTGCCAGCCATGATAGAAATCTTTCAGGACCTCTGGCCACAGGACCTTTGCATAGGCTGCTCCCTCTATCTGAAACTCTCATATACTCCACTCATCTTTCAGATCACAGCTTAGGTCTTACTTTCTTGGGGAAGCCTTATTTCATCCCTCAGTCTAGGTCATATCTTCTTGTTATATACACTCACAGAAATTTGTTCCATCCCTTTTGAGATTAATCTCAACTTTAATTAATTATTCAGTTTTGCTATTCTGAGATTAATGTCTATCATTGCTCAGTAGACTATAAATTCCCTGGGAACAGGGATCATGTTCATTTTTTATCTCTCTTATGCATCCTTTATGTCAAAGACAGTGACTGACATGGTAGGTGCTCAATAAATATTTGTTACCAAATGAATGAATGTTTGAAGAGCCAGCATTTTGCATTTCAGAAGGACATGCAAAACAATGTTAGCTGCCTGATAAGGAATTTATTCATTAGGTTCAACTAATGGCAGGCTTTCATATGTGTTTATTAAGAGGCAGGGCTTCACCTGTCTCATCACTCAAAGCTTGTTTAAGAAGCTGTGTGGCACCTTTCCTGCAAATGCTGGGCAAGACAGAGATGTAACGACGGTCAGAGGAAGACTAGCCTTACCTGAAGAGAGACGTCCAGGCTGATGGAGGGCTGGTTTCTGGGCTGCCCACTGGAGCTTGCATTTTTTCTATTTTTTTTTAACCTTATTGGCCACTTCTTTTTTGCTAGTTCCCCTGACGTGCCTGGGTCTCAGGCGTATTATTTAAGTACATCTGTGTCTTTTCTGGCCACAGCCCTTGTTCCTCCTCACATGATTGGACTTCGTCCTTCTCCCCTAAACTCACTCTGCTCTCTGCCCGAAACAGCACCTGTTCCTGATTTCAGGGGATATGCAGCCTGGCCAGACCCAGCTCCAAGAGTTTGCCTCCGGACACCTTTGGCAGTCACAGAGGAGAGGATCACGTGTGAGGAAGTCTTGGTTGCTGATTGGGTAAGGAACCCAAGTTTTCAGGGGAGGGTAGCGGTGAGGGTGGGACAGGAGGATTAAGATGTCCCCTCTTACGGTCTTTACCAGTTTACCTGAAGTGAATATTGCACAGCTATACCCATGATCCTGTAAGGACCACACATTCAAACTCAGATGCATCCTCCTGAAGCTAGTTACAGATAACAGTCCTGCTGTAGTTCAACCTTCTCTGCAACCACCCCAATCCTTTGCTTCCAGTCCCTGATCCATGCCCTCACCCAAAACTATGTCTCAATTCGCAATTGTCCTGTTATGTTTGATTTCAACAGGTCCATTTTAAATGAACTGGGCTATGTTCCCAGCTTTCTGGAAATTTCATAACTTAACTAATTTCACAAAAAACTCTACGTAACCCTCCACTCAGTCATTCTCTACTCTGCCTCACCCTTACCATCACGTCCAATCTTTTTATGCATTTGACTTATTCTCAGAAAGATCTCAATAACTTTCAATAACTTGGTTTTTCTTCATCCTAATCTATAGTCTTGTTCAAACTGTCATCACTCTATTAATTGCAAAGAAATGTCTAATTGGTGTTCCTATCCCCCTCTTTCTCCACTCTACCACCCAAGAGGCTGATAGGATCAACTTGAAACATAAATACTATATTTATAAACCTGTATTCAAGGCTCTTAGCAGCAGGGGTCTTCTGTTTTCTCTAGCCTCACCTGCCTCATCCCTTACTATGACTTAGGTCCTCCAGCCGCATGGAACGTTCCATCAATACCTTCCACCACCCCAGGTCTTTGAAAGTACTGCTAACTTCTGATGAGTTCCAGCTGCCTTTCTTCCGCTGGAAAATATCCTTTCACTCACCCCTCAAGAATCAGATTAAAAATCATCTCCTCTCCCAAACCATTTCTAACCTTCGGGAGAGTCAGTCACCATACCTTCTGCGAAACCATAGCTCTGTTCATACATCAAGCAGAAAACATATATTTAAAAATAATTATCTCCTTGCATCACCCTCTTTTGCTGGACTATGAGGTCCAGGAGCGTGAAATCTATGTCTTATAACACAAATGTCCCCTTTGTTATTAGCCCAATATCTGGCACATAATAAGCATTCTAATATAGTCAGTGAATAAATAGCTCAAAAATATATCTTTTTTCCTTTGATAACAAGCATTTGCTCCATGAAAGAATTATGTTCTCCTCTGACATTGAAGTGGCATTTTATAGAAGCAGCAGCCAGTTGCGGAATATAAAAAGTGGGCAACATCTGCATTTTGATATGTGTATGTCTATAGTAAATTTTCATTTATGATGATCAAAAAGAAAGGACATTTAAGGAGTTTATGTTTTAAGACAGACTATAAAAGTAACTCAGATTGTGTTTCTGCCATTTAGTTTTATCTCAGATCTGACAAATATTTCTCTTTAAAACGCTTGCCCTCCTAAAGACTGATAAGCCCTCCAAACCCATCCCCTAGCTCCTTGCATTTCTAAGCCTTTGATTTGGGTTCTTAGTAAATGCTAAATGGTAAAAATAGTACTCAATAATGTTTTTGAGTTTCTGCAAATACTCTTGTCCTCTACTTTGGTTTTTATAGACTTAATAGATTTTAGCATTCCAGTTCTTCACTTTAAGTATATTCTTTATTTCAAGAATTCAAGTCATTCCAATTCCACGAGCATTTATTGAGTGCCTACTGTATCTCAGGCTCTGTGTTGGGTGCTGGTGATTCTGAAATACACAAGACGGCGTGTCTAACCTTCAGAAATTCTAAGTCTGAGCCAGAGAGTTAAAGGAATAAGATCTTAGTATCGATTGCAGTCAAGGGAGTATGTTTAATATAAAAGGAAAGGTTAGACTAACTCTGTTGGGAAAGTTGGTGGCAGAGTTGACTTCAACACGTGGTGACTTTGGTGCTGGGCTTTAAAGGCTGAGTAGGAGTTTGCCATTATGTGGGCTACGAAGCAAATCAAAGATTTTAAAAATATTTCTGTAAAATAATATTACAGTTGATTTCAATGAAGTCCAGAGCATGGATATTATAGAGCAGACAGGAGAGAGAGTAGAGACGATGTGATTTGAAAAAAATATTCCCCTTCTGGCCTTTTTGCTGTTGTTTCATTGTCTTTGAGGCTGCAGGAAAAAATACTTTGTGAGGGCCGCTTTGATGTGTATGAATTATTCGTCATTAAGGAGTCAAGCAGCTGACACTAGCCTTTGTTAAAGCTATTTAGGGTAGTATGGTCCCCTGGAAAAGCAATGTGTTCTTTCGTTCCTCTCTGCCCTGCACACAGGTCAGCTGCATGTGTGGGAAGGTCTCGGTCAGCTTTTCTCTGATGGATGCAAATCAGAGGACATTTTAAGCCTTCATGTCCTGTCGTTTTTCTCCACTCCCTTTTTAGGATGAAAATCGTTTGTCATCAAAGACACAGGCACACACACGTACCAAAACGGCTTGGGCGTGTGGGCTGCTTGCTTCATTAAAAACCCAGAGCCCAGTCAGATGGAAAGGCACAACCACCTAGTGCATTAGCGATCCTGCTTGGACACAGGCAGCTTGACCTGGGAGCAGCCAGCGCTAACGGGATGTCTCATTAAAACAGATTTTCTCAGAGCGTTTTCGCCGCCGTTTAACATTCTCCTGGGCATCGTCCTGGATGTGGGGCCAGGAGTCTCCCATCTCGTCTGGGTAGAACCGTCCACCTAATGGAAAGGCATCGCTGGGTGTGGAGGGCCCACTGTGTGCCAGCTTTCCCATGTTCTCTCAATAACTTGGCGACATTCACAATGTGTCGTTCCACATACATACTAATAGTATGAGTCGTAAGGCTAACATTTCATATGTGCTTTTTGGGCCTTAGTAGCTGTATGAAATGCTTCAGATGCATTATCTCATTTAACCCTAAAGACTCTATGATATACGCATTATTATTGTTCCCATTTGCAAATGAAAATAACAACACTAAGGCAGCTTAATTAACTTCAAAGGTTAAGAGCTACTATTTGATGCAAACAGACTCCAGTATGTATATTCTTTCTACTAAGCCTTCCTACTTCTAATCTGGTGCTTTTAGCTCCACAGAAGGCTAAAAAACACCAAATAAACTCAACAAGAAGAATGATGTTGGTGGTACTTGTTCTAGTTCTTATCATTTTTACCGAAACCAGCATTTGCTGAGGGCTACATGCCATGTCCTGGACTATTTACATATCTCATTTAATTCTCTTTACAACCTCATGAAGTAGGCACTCTATCTGTTCCCATTTCACCAATGTGAAATAGAGGCTTAAACTAGTCAAGCAGCAAATGTCAGCCAGACTTTGATCCCAGACCCATCTGACTTCAAATCAGAAGGAAGACATGATGGCGACTTGGTCTAGGGTGATGCATGGAGACAAGTGAACAATTCTGAAAGACGTAAATGGTTATAATTGATAAAACTGGGGTTTTTTTTGTTGAAATGTAGTATAATTTAATAGCCTTTTATTGGAGACCTACTGCTAACAGGCATTATGTTAAAACCTAAGTATATTAGGGTGCTTATAAACAAGAAAATCAACAGACACATGGACAAAAACGATGATATGCTGACATTATTCTATTGGAGAAATACGCCAATGATAATACCAGCAAACACTTGGAGAACCATCACCATACACCAGGCATGTTTGGAAGGTGAAAGCTATTTTAATCTTAGAAATTTGATGTGATAGATGCGATTATCATTCCCATTTTACAGAAGAAGGAAACAGAGGCTCGGGGAAGATAAATTCTGCAAGTTCACAGAGCTAGCCATATTCTCGGAGAACAAAGATGAAGTAATGATTATTTCCACCTAGCCGGGGCAGGATGGGGTTATGATCTGGAATGAATTCTACAAAGAAATGGAATTTGAAGGGGGGCAAAGTAGAACCAATCCACATGCAAAAATCAGAGAAGGACTGAAAAGAACTGATGGTTAGTGGGACCTGACTCCTACCTTACTGCAAATTCTTGGACTCATGCAGGTTAACATTAGATTAGACTCGATTTGATTTCCAGGTGCACAACTTACTGAGCCTCAGTTTTGTCATTTGATGAATGTGCATACTAATCCCATATCTCATAGGGTTATGGGGAGAGTTAAATATGATAAAGTAGGTAGCAGCCCCACAGGGTCTTTCTGGGATGTAGTAAATGCTCAATAAATGTTGGCATGGAGGACACGGTGATGGACCGCCTGGTGCCCCCTTCAGTGAAGGACTGGTGGCCACATTGGCTAGGGGTGCTTTCTGCAAATGACCTCTAGCTCCCAACCCCTTCAGGGATTCTCTTAGGTTCAGAGTGCCATCTTGGTCAAGGTCATGACCCTTTCTGAGGCAGCCCACATCCAGTGATTGATCACTGCAGGGGTATAAAGATGTGGCCACTGATCCTGATTCAGAACAACTCTGATGGGCCATTCTAGCTCAATTTGGGGTCAGCCAAGTTTGTCATTGTGCCTCAAAATTATTTTTCTGTCTGCCAAATCCTGCTTCCTTCCCGCTCTTTCCCATAGGCATTGGTTCTAAGGGTACCCGTTGATAAACATTGCGCATACTAAACCCCAATCCAGAATCTACTTCCCAACTATCTTTGATATTCCTCCTGCCAGTGTCAGAGGTGGTGAGGCCTACAACAGGCAAAGATGTGGAGCACGTCATGGATCTAGGTTACTGTTGGGGTGTGTGGTAAGTGCTCACTCATTGGAAGATAGCTTTAATGTGATGCTGACTGCTTGACAAGGGGGCTCGCCTTTTGTCCTATGCTAGCTCACAGAACTCTTTGCTTAAAATGTTGTTAATATAATCACTAGTCATCCATTTTACAGATGAAGGAAGGTGGGTTCACACAGGTGAAAAGACTTAACCAAAATCACAGTGGTATAGCTGGCTGACGCTGGCTTCCAATGGTCTTTTCAAGATGAAAGCATTTCACCATGATAGCCCATGTGTATATTTTTTCTTTGTTTGAAATTCTCTGGGGCTGTGTCATAGTTGTGACATCCCCACACAGAAATGGTGTTTTCTAACTTATAGGACCATGGGAGTCCAGAGGAGGGTTTTTTCCACTATCAGCATTCTATCCTGTCTCCAAGGGTTGTCAGCCAGAGATGGCCAGGTAAGTGATGGGGCTTCAAAAGGTTAATTACCATTAATCATTATGAGAAGGTGGCTTATTATCAATTCATAAATTCAGAATAAATTTACTTTGCTGACAAGCAAAATGTCTCAGTTGCCCTGTAGACCTGGTTTCCATTCTGAGAAATAAATAATTTCTTTTCTAGATTATGGTCTTTGTGTAAACTGCTGTCTCTTCCAACACACCATGTGGAGAAAGGCTTAATTAGATTCATAAAGTTGGTTAAATTATTCCAAACTTATCAAAAGCCTTTAAGATTACGTATGTATGAGTATCTGTGCAGACCCAGATGTACAGTCGTGCATCTATAAGGGGAGACACACAGAGGTTGTTAACCAACACCTTTAAAAGTGTGTTTTACAGGTGACTCATACACGAATCTCACTATAAAAGTTCTCCAAACTTTTCCTGTCTGATGTTTTAGTAAACAAAATGCTTAAGCTTTCAAGGTTGCAACCCACAAAACTCAATCTAGCTAGATTCTAGGTCGCAATTAAGATCCTATTGAAAACATGCCTCTCCATCATCATCCAGAATGTGCTTATTAATTGTTTGCATTTTCATTAAACTAAGTATGAAGCAAAATAACATGATCTACAATATTAAAAATAATAAGAATAATCCATATTTACCATTGTAGAATTCTTATTCTTTGTCAAGTACTATATCACAATAGTTACTTTTATGTGTCAACTTGACTGGGCCATGGGGTGGCCAGATACTTGTTCCAACATTGCCTGGATGTGTTTGGGAGGACGCTTTTCGATGAGATTGACATTTAAATCACTAGGCTGAATAAAGCAGATTGATCTTCCTAATGTGAGTGGGCCTCACACAATCAGTTGAAGGCCTGAATAGAACAAAAGGCTGACCCTCCCCTGAGTAAGAGAGAATTCGTTCTGTCTGACTGCCTTTGGACTGGGCCATCAGCTTTTTTCCTGCCTTGGGACTCAAACTGAAACATCAGCTTTTTGTGGACCTCAATCCTGCCAGACTACGGATGGGGACTACCCGATGGGCTCTGCTGGGTCTCAGGCCTTCAGACTGAGATTGGAACTAAACAGACAGCTCTCCGTGGCCTCCAGCTTGCAGCCTCATCTTGCAGATCTTAGGACTTGCCCTCCTCCATAATCATGTGAGCCAATTCCTTATAATAAATCTCTTTAGAACACTAATACATATACTATTCATAACACTAAATATTACGCTAGATACTTCATTTAACTCAATTTAATATTTAAATGACCTTAAGAGAAGGGTACAACCTTATTCTCATTTTACAGATGAGAAAACTGATGTGGGTTGTTGCATTCCCTCATGCCTGGCCACTCCTCCACGTCGATTACCTTCTTCAACCAAACCTCAGGCTGCAACCATATGTGGGATCCACCTGCTGGAACTTTAGGAAGAAAGAACTTAAGAGGAAGTTCGGGGGTAGAAGGATAGAGAGTGTGTCCTAGCCATATCCATCTACCTGGCAGTATCAGTACACCATCTACCCCCTGTGTCTGGCTTCCTGCTCTGGTAATTGAAGGGCAGCTCAGCAAGTCTGCTAAGACCTCAATATGGAGACTTTTGTTATGGTCTTCCCAGTCTTCATGGGCGATGGTCTTGGTCCCACCCCATCTTGCTTTCTCCAGCTTCAGGGAAAGGTATTACTCTCCCCCTTTTTCCATAAAAGGGGACAAAATAACATCTCTCTAAGAACAATGAACTTCCCCCAAGCCCGCATTCAGTCTTCCTCTTGTATGATTAGGGAGGATGGGGTTGATGGCACGGTAAGCTCTCTGAATTGCTCTCTTTCAGTACACCCTGAAGAAAAATGACTGGCGGCACAGCTGGCATTACTGTGCATGTATAATTGGAGTACTTATTAGCATTATCAGCATTTAAAGATGTTGCATCCTTTTTCTTATTCCTTTTTCCCTGCATGTCTCTTTCCTTCTTTTCTCACTCATCCTTCTCTCTTTCTCTCATTCCACCCATTATGTCTCTTTCTGGTTTGTTCAGAAATTAATTTAATAATCAATATTAAATTACAGCTTTTTATGTTGCTTCTGCCTATCCAAGACATCTGAGCGAGATGGGTTCTCCCAAGTTCTATCCTCTTGCATCTCTTTTCTGGTTCCACAGCACCAGTAGGATAGAACTCTTTCCCTCCAACTGCCTACCTAATTTTGAGGGTACAGCAGACACACACTTGCACGCTTGACAAAGGTTATAAGATTGTCAAGGATATTCTTTGCTTGAACATCAGAATGGGGACACTTAGATACGAAGCATGTGAAATTTGAGAGTTTCAGAACATGGTATCAATTGCACTGTTTCTGATGTTGGCACCAGGAACATTTTGAAGCCCATTATTCCAGGTGTTCTCAGAGCATCATTCTGATTTGGTGTAGCGGAAGACCTTGTTTAAACCTGATCTAACAGCAGGTGTCCTTTCCTGTACTGGCCCATCATTTAGTCCCATCTTTGCTTCCTGTGGGGCCCCAGATGCTGGTTTCATAAGCATTCCTTCACAAAGAGTGGACCAGGGCATCATCCTCCTGTAAGGAGAAATGCCATCTATATAGGAAGGATGAGAAGCTGGGAAGATCACTGGCACTTCACTTCCACTCCTCCCTCCACTGCTCCTTCACAGGTAACTCTAGAAAAGTCTCCTTTCTCAGGGTTGGGATTTCAGATCCCTGAGTGAGACAAGGTGGTCAGGCACTTAAGCTTCCAAATATCTTCTAGATTTAGATATTTCAGACACTCTTCATCCAAATTAAATTCAAACTCATTTTGCTTATATCCTTCTTTCATTAAGAGATGCATTCAAAGAACCTGAATTCACAACCTAAGGGAATAAAGTCCCTATATGATAAAATATTGAATAGCTGTTAAAAATGTTTATGAAAATTTTTATCAACATGAGAAAACGAGTATCAGAGAGTTTCAAAAGGAATATAAGAAAATATGTAAAGTTCCACGTGCACTATGATACTTGACAAGTGAAAAAAATGATAAATGAAGTCAAGACAGAAAGAGAGAATTTACCAAATTATTAACAACTACTTCTGAGAGGTGAGATTATCTGTGCTTTTTGTTTTCTTTACTTTTCGCATTAATTCTGAATTTCTCAAAGTGGCTATTCTCATCAGGGGAAAAAAGCACTTTTTTCAAAGAAGTTATTTTTCATTTGAATTGGGTGTGATTTTGAATCAAATGAGAATATCATGAAAAGCCTACTGTTTTAGCCCTTCTGTGTCATTCCTTTGAGATCGAGCTCATGTAAGAAACGTATTCCATGTTTTCAGAAAAGCAGTGTGTGCTCGTCATATGTGTGTAAGTATTTATTTTAAAGTTGCTCACGGAGCTGATCTCCAGACATCTAGTGAGCCTGCGTGGGAAATCTCATGGAGCCAAGAAGATGATCTGGCATGAGGCTACGATATTAATACGATTATTGTTCTTCCCTCTAATGAGAGAAAAATGCGAAAACATCAGTGATTTCAATTTTTAAAATTCATTCTTCAAAACGTATTTCTGAACATAATTATATTAAAAATTATAATCTGTCCAAATTCCTCTACCCTTGAAAAACTCTCAGCAATGAGTGGTCTGGCACCTGGAATTCCGCACAGCTATCCTCTGCTTGCTTGTTATTTGCTGTGCTAATGCTCACACCTCTGTTCCCGCCTTTGGCCATGACTCCAATCTCAGCCTGTTTCCAGAGAAGGTGAATTGTGTTTGATAAGGGCGTACGTGTGCAGGAGGGAATCTGAGGGAGATATTAGGGTCAAAGTAGAATCTTGCTTTGCAAGCCCATTTTTTTTAATTTAATATACTCCTTTAAATTCATTCCTTGTGCTGGGAAAAAAGATTTACTCAGAAGAAGCTGCTAAGGTAATAAGAAAATATAAATCTTTTGGCTGATTGTGGATATTTTTAAATGATGCTGAGAGAGAAGCTGAGCTCGGGTTGCCAGGTATGCTAGGAATCAGGACGCAGGGAGTCGCTATCAACTCCCACCCCTTCTTGCTCCTCAGAAGCGTCACATTTCTTTGAGTCTCATTTTGCTCATCTGTAAGAGAAGAAAGATGTTTCCTCTATTATAAGGTGTGAGAAAGCTTAATGGAATCATGATCATAAAGAGGTTTTGACAAAATCCCCATCCTGATATAACGTGGTATCAAGACTAAGAACAATTATCCTGCCTGAAGCCTGGAAACAATATTCTTCTTAGGCGAGTGTAGACAGAATGATGCAGTGGGTCTCAGTTGTCTTTGCAAGCCTGGACTGACTGCTTTGGAAAGCAGTTTTCATCCGGCTTGAATTCTCTGTGATGTGAACTATCTACCTCCAGGAGGACAATGGCAGATGATGGGCTAATCTCTGTGGCTGCTCTTCCTGTCTCTGAGGGTGCAAATTTCACCTTTTAGATAAATCTCGAACATCTCACTTTGTTTGGGAAAGGGCATACTTGAGGATCAGCATGCTTCTGAAGGGGTGCGTGGGGTTGTTTCCCCATGCCGCTCAGGAGGCAAACACAGCACAGAGTTAGCTGGAACCCGCCTAACACAGCCCTATTCCCACACTTGGGACATGAAGCTCACCGATCTGCAGCTCCTTTGTGGCATCATCAAATCCCCACTCTCTTCTGTCTTTTACTGTGCTCAGGATGACTGAAAGTAGGGTCAAGAAAGAGAGATTTTTTCCACTTAAACTACTTCATCCTAATGCAAATCTTCCTGAAGTTATTCTTTGCCATCAGTTCCCACACTCATCAAACAATCCACAAATGTGGACTCATCGACTAAGGAGTATGAGGTGAAGTTATTAGAGGAGATGTGTTCATGGAGAAAGCGCATTATGGATAGGGTCTTCATGGGCTGAGAAGATTTGAACTGTCAGAGAGGAGTGGGGGACTGCAGGGGAATGTGGGAATGACCAGATGTGCCTGGGGGGTAGGGGGACTACTATCGGTCTTTCTAGAATAAGCCTTCCACTCACCCATTTATTCACTTCTCGTTCCTTCATTCAATGAACACCTACTCCTCCCTTCAGTGGATCAGAACTCCTCTAAGCATGGGGGAAAGTGATGCTTCAGCCACCGTCTGCCTTTGAGATTCCCCCAGACTTACAGACTCAGTCACTGGCAATTACGAACCTGTGTGTTGAGTAGATGGTAGGGTGGATGCAGGGTGTAAAGAAGCAAAAACCTGTCTCTGCTGCACTAGGTTTAGAAAATGTTAACATAGACCGTGATTGTTCAGGTGGCTTTTACTCATGGGTGCATGTGGGGGCCAGTAGAACATCACACAGAGAGTCAGGAAATGATGTTGAAGATGGGATAAGGCACCACAAAAGCCAGGGCGGGCTTGACAGGTTTTCAAGCAAGGGAGTGATATATTGGGGAAGAGGGCTTGCAGATTATTAGATATGCAGACATTTGCTGAAGTAGAAGATTCTCCAACGGATGATGGATTTTCAAGGGTGGAAATCTCAGGTGAGTCCCAGTTTTGAAGAACGCACTGACTGCCCCTCCCCCAAGATGAATGTGTTGCTCTGGGCAAGAAAACAGAAGACCCAGGGGACACAAGTATCCACAGGGGGAATGCAGATTCTTCAAAGCCTTGCTCGATAAGGGGTACCTGGGTATAAAGCATGCAGGCAGTGAGGCAGGAAGGTCACCTCGCTGTGTAACCCCCTGTTTTAAAAGATTATTTAGAAGCATCCCTAGGGATCTGAGTGTAATTTTGTTCAACCTTTATTTAAAAATCCACCTCTATGACGACCAATTTTTACTGGCCCCTTAGGTGATAACTTAAGACAGATTTCTCTTTAATAGTTTTATAACAATTTCAGTCTCCAGCTCATTCATCTCATTTTATTTCCCACATCCATATAAGGAGTCTGGGGTTCTCACCAGGGAAGAGAGAGGAAGCCAGGTACCTGGAAGGGAGGGGATATCCCCAAGCCTCTCTGAGTGGTGACTCTGCCTCAAATTCTAGCTCTTTGAGGCCCCTGAGCCTCAGCATTCTGGGCTTGTAGCTGGTCAACCCTACGTGCAGATCCCAATTCTGCTATTTAAAGGCAGTGTGACCTTGAGAAGTCATCACAACTCTGACAATTAGTTGGCTCATCTGCAAAATGGAGATAAACATTGCAGATACGTTGTGTGACTCAAATGAAACAACCTGTGAAAGTGCCTTAGGAAGCTGAGTAACTCAAAAACATGGGCCATGTCTTAAACACAGAGATTGTTACATGACCAGAAAGACTCTCATCAGCATTTCCTGCCCTATGCTCCCTCCTAGTCCACCAATTCTCTTTTACCATCTACAGTCATAAGAAAGAACTGGTTATGATATATTCCAGGTCCTAAAGTTTATGAAGTAACTTGATTCCAGGAAGCCCAGCATTCGCAGAGCTGTGAGCACACACAGTCTCCAGGCCAGGGTGACTCCATAACCACATCGACTTTAGCTAGGGGTCATTTGTAGAGATTCATCCATGTGCTCTGAAGTCTATGTCAATAAACTCTGAATTCTTCACCAACATGAGGTCTCTGAGGAAACATAAACCTGTGCGCAGGAAAGCCACAGGGCCAAAGGGAGAAAAATTAAACTTCTACATGGTTGCCTGACTTTCCATTAGCAGAAGAAATAGTCCTTCATTTCATTGTTGATCAAGACATAGTCATTGTTTAGAGTTGCAGGTAAACCAGTATCCTTGTACCAACAACTGTGGGACACATTCTTGGTTGAGAAAAAGAGACTGGAGCCATGTTCTGCAAATTTTAGAACCTAGAAAGGTAGCGAGTGAATACAATACACTGACTCTTCTGCCAGTAAATGCAGCTCAAGGCTGAATTTTCAAACTCTTTCAACCCTAGCTAAATATAACTCAGAGGTTTGAATTCCTATAAACTCATGTTACATTGATCCACAGGATGAGGGTCACATACTGAGTGCTTTTCCAAACATAAAAAAAGGTCCCAGGCCATGAATTCACACTCTTCTCAGCATATTTCACCAATGTTCTTTTAGTTGTAAATAGCAGTGATATTTCTATTAAATTCATTTTCCCACTTGGTGGCATACCTACTCCAAATACAATCTCATTATCGACAAGGAGGCAGCTTCCCGCTGGACCCCTCCAAATTAGGCCATCAGACTCCCTTGTTTATGCCTTTTAAACTCATTCATACGGGGGCACTGCTATCTTGTCCTTCAGAGAGCAGAAGCTCACCAATCCACTCTACAGAAGGTAAAGAAAAATGAAGGTAATATTTCTCTTTGCTATGCCCATATTTACTGCCTCACCACAACACAGCTCTTTCTGCTACCCTCTTTGATGGGCGCTAACGCAGAGCCAATGCATTTGGTTCTGAGTGCAGCTTAATGTGCCCACAGATAAATCTTCTGCCCTGTTTCGTATCGAAAACATCTCGCAAGTCTAGGTAAATTATACGCCACCGCTCCAGTTTTGTCTACTAATTTTTTAATGTACATGAAATATTCAGGGTGATTTGTGAGGTATGAAATACCTCTCATGAATCCCTCCAGACACCTCCCTTGCCGAGAATACGTTTCTTGGGGTTGCCCATGTCCATCTGGGGCTGAAGTTTTCTAACTAAATTAAACCTCTACTGTCTGAATTGATAGAAAGATGGAGCAGAGGAGCCCCCTCAGGGCTCTCTACCACAGATAGATATCTCTATCCATATGTCTATCTCTGTCCTTTGCTGCCAATGGCTTTTGGAGTCTTTGTAACTCCTCCTTGTGCCTTCTGCTCCCTGGCATAGTTACTGAGATGGAGGGATGGGACTGGGGTGAATTTCCACTTCATGGACTCCTAAGACACCTCAGGTATCAAGGGTCTTTTCCCCACTCAACGGATTGGAAGTCAAAACAAAAGCATTAAACCAAAGCTTTTAGAATATAAAAGAGAACACAGTACTTGAAATAGTAAGAGTAGGTTATAGCTTTCAGGCATCTGAACAGACGGATTAAAATGGCCCAGATATTTTAGTTGCCTGGTGTGATGCAAAGAAGAGGGCTTTTGTGTTCAGAAAATGGAGTCTGATTTCCAGGTTTACCAATCATTAGCGGTGAGACCTAAGACATTTCATTTAAGCTTTCTGCACTTCCACTTGCTCTTCTGAAGTTTAGGGAAATTAATGTCACTGTGATACGGTTATTTTGAGGAGTAAAAGAATTGATGCATATATGTGCCCAGAACACTGCAAGGGCTCAGTCAAGGTTTATTTCTGCCCTTCCCTCCTAGTTCATTTTTGTAACAGCTCTTTCCACTATCACCCTACTTTGCAATCAGAATAGCTTTCATGTGGGGAGCTGTTTGCCAGGTCATGTACACGCATTCTTCATATGTGATGCTTACAACAGTACACCACCATGGGTGTTAGTATTCCCACCCAACAGAGGAAACACTGAGGAGACAGAGATTAAGAAAATTGTCAAAGGGTACACCTTCCCCACATGGTAATGCGGAGATTCCAGCCCCAATGGCATCATCCCCAAATCCATCCATGCTCTTTCAAATGCACCTTCCCATTCTTCTCACATCATTTGACTTCATCCAGCAGGAAGGGAAAAAAATCCCTAGAACATAACATCTCCTTCTTTTTCTACTATATTATGACACTATCTCAAGTTTCTCCAAATGGCTAATCAGTGCCTTTGGGCTACCCTATGGCCACTCCAATTTCTGAAGAGTTTTATGAACTACACGTCTTTCACCCATTAATTTGAGATTTCTTACAGTGTTTCAAGACGTTTCTTATCCCCATTTTTGCCATATGCATTCTGTTGCTGCCTTTTTATTTTTTACATATCCATTCCCGTATTTTTATTCTCTTTGATGCAGCTGAGGATTTCAGTATCTTGCATTATTGGCCATTTATTCTTTGCTTTATTTATTCATTTATTTTCTTCTACTTCTGCTTCAATTATCACTGCACAGCTCCCCTACTTTTCCAGATGCATTAAGTTATTAACTCCATCCATTTCTTTCCTATCTTCACCTACAATAATATTACTTTACACATTCATCCCTCTTCAACTTTATCTACTGGAAATCCAATATCTGTAGCTTGTGTTTTCCCTTAGCTGCCAAATGCTCTTATTTTTAGCCTAATTATGAGCATAATGAAGTTTTGATCATGAGTGTCCAGATTTCCCCCTCAATAACTTGAGTTGTAACCTTCCTAGGTGCTAAGTCTGGTAACTTTATCCCTTAGAAACATGAACAAAATATTAAATTATAAAGCCAATCTGCCCTACCCCACAAATACTCTGCCACCTTACTTTCCTTCTTCATTTTCTGCAATCCCATCTACATTTAATAATTAGAAATGACCCAGCTTGAAGATCCTTGTTTTCTTGTTCAATTGTAGAAAGGGATTGTCACTAGTGGTTATGTTTCTAAGTGTGCTGGCCATGTTCAGTGTCAACCCCATATGGTAGAATTAGAGAACATGAGTCCTCGAAGGACCTTTAAGTGTCATTTTGAAAAAGTGGCATGGGATGGTGGAATTAAAAAAAAAATGGACCCGGGAAAGATCATTTACCATCCCTACTATTTTGAAGAAGGCCTCTTACTTTGCTATTCTCACTTTCATCCCTTACAAAATAGGGATTATAAAAGTATATTTCTACCTTATGGAACTGTGGTGTGGCACAGACCAGTCAGCATTTGTGAACAAGTCCAGCACAATTCCAGGCACATAGTGTCTTCTCAAATAAATGCCAATTAAATAGGAAGCTAGTACCACCAAACAGCCAATGGCTAAGCCTTGAAAGTCAGTGCCACGTAGTCAGCCAGTCTCTATTTGATCAGGCCAAGTGGCAGAAACCTCACAACTTTCGAGGTTTGCCCATTCTACCGCCAGACAATGATGACTCCTAGAATGTTCTTTCCATTTGGGGCAGGGCTTATACGACAGTGCAGGATGCTCAGTCAAAGCTGTTCCCCATATAGACAACCATCATCTGGCTACATCCAGAATTCACCCATGGCTCCTGCCTCTCTTTCTCTTTTAGGCCACATAGGACATTTTCATTACAAGCATGAGAGTCGTTCAGATTTTTGAACAGAGTTCCCAAGTACTTCCTCGGCAATTCCAACAATATCTCACGATTTCTGCAATTTCCAGTCCCTCTTGGCATCCTCTTCTATTACTTCTGAACTGTTCAAGTGTGTACGGTCCCAGACCTGATTGAAATATTTCAAGAACAGCTGACACAGTGCAGGGTGGAGCAGAAGTGCCACATTTCATGTTCTGGATAGCCTACTTCTCTTCACAAGGCCCAAGATCAAAATCACTTCTTTAGCAGCTACACTCAGCAGTAATTCACTTTCATTATATTTATAGTCAGCCAGAATCTTCAGTTTCTTTTCCTCCATCTACACTTTGGAAGTTGATTTTGGGGATTCAGGCTCAGAACTTCACATTTACCTTGGGTCCATCTGATTCATCGCTACAATCCACTGTGATTCCAAGAGATCTAAGACCCCCTAAGGAATTCATTGACCTATTTTACAAATGTTTTTTTAGGGCTCAGTTTGAGACGCTGCTCAGGCTCTGAGGATACATTGGTTACCAGGACACAGCTTTTCTTGCATGAATGGAACTTATAGTTCCAGCAGAGTAAAAAAGTTATTAGACAAATAATTTCAACAAAAATGACAAAAGTTATGTCAAGGAGGTTTGTAGCAGGGGTCTGATTTAGCTGAACAGGTCGAGCACGGGGTCCACTTCCTGTGGACATAGCTTTAAGTGAAACAGAAATCACTTTGAGTTTGCGGGAATGAAAAGGAGAGTTCCAGAAAATGGAAAAGGCATGTGGGAGGCCTTGAAGACAGAAGGACTGTAGCAAATAGAAGAATCTACAAGTAGAACAAGTATTAAAGCGAGTAGGAAGAAAAGAGAGGCAGAGAGATAAAGGTAAGTCAGGGTCTTATGAAGGCATTTGTAGGTCCATTAAGGATTTTGGTTGTTTTCTTAAGAGCAATGAGAAGCTGCTAATAGTTTTTAAGCAGCAGGGCAGGGTGGGGGGGCATGATTAGATTTACTCTTTAAAAGCCTCATCGGGCGTCTATAGTGTAAAACAATGAATTCAAGCAGGGACAAAAAGGATCTGTGGTAACTGATGGTTGTTGCAGCAGGCCAGCTGAGCGATAATGGTACCTTGGACAGAGTGGTGGAGAGAGGGAGAAGTGCATGGATGGGGAAGGCCATTCAGGAGCTGGACTGTACAGGGTACAGACGTTAATCCAAAAAGAGGGAAGAAAGGAAACAGCTATAAAGGATGATACCCAGGTCTCTGATCTGCACATCCTCCTGGGTGTGAGTATTATTTACCAAGTTTGAGAAAACAGGAGGTGGGAAGGGTTGCACTGGGGGAACATGAGTTGAGCCTCACAGGTGCTGATTTGAGTCTGAGAAGTGCTCACTAGCTATCCAAGTGGAGACATAGGATTGAATATTCATTACTCTTTTTAGTTTCCTCCTATCTGCAAACACAGTACCACTTTGTGTTTCATCACGAATCGTGATGTTCAACAACTAGTTAGGGCAGCAAAACTAAATTACTTCTACTGGTAGTGTGTGTGCTCACATGTGTGTGTCTGTGTGTGTGTGCACGCATGTGTAGAAAAAGAAAGGAGGAAAGAATATAAGTTGATTTGCTTTTATCTTGTTTTTTTCTGAGGTTTTCTTTCGTGAAGTTGCCCTATAAGCACAACATAACAATCTGGTTTTCCTGTATTAAATATGCTTAAAAAAAAACTTATTTAATGAGTTGATCCTCAAAACCAGTCTCCCAGACTTTCATCTGCCAAGTTGATTTAACCAGCCAGGTATCTTGACAAAGTAACTGCCCAATTACCAGATTTTTATAATTGCTACATCGGGGCATTAAGCCTGAAAAATACGCATGTTCACGACCTCAGTGCCTCCTATATTTTTCATCCCTTCATTTTGAGTTTGAAAAATTGGCATGAAAATTGTTTTCTGACACTTCTTTTGAACCCTTAAATTACGTCTCTGTGAGTAATAGCAATGTCTCAGGATGTTCTCTCAGAGAGGAAATCTAGTTTGAAAATCTGTCCTTTGTTTTTCCTTCTGCAATTTCCTAAAAAGATCGGTTCGGGGGTGTTCTCTGCCCCCTACCCTCCCTGCAACACACGTAAGCCTACCCCACCCCCCGCTAAAATGCACTTGCTTCCTATTATTAGACAGTTTATTTTTGGCCAACGTATTCAACATACTCAAAATTAAAGCAGCAGCAGAAAAATGAGGGGGGCCTCCATGTGGAGAGAATTCACCATGGGGTTTCAAGTCAAACCAAGGCTGCATGTAGCCACATATCAGCCACGGGTGCTGTTTAGAGGGAAGGTACACTGTAAATTAATTGCAGCAAAAGCTGAGTTTGTCCTGCTCATTGCTGTGGCTACAGAACCTGGCACATTGCATTGCTTAAGCAGCCATTCATCACATGTGGAATCGTGAATGAAGCTCTACCTGGTCCAAATACTCCTTCCTGCCTGCTTCATCCAGGCTCCAACCAGGCTCACCTGCTTTTTAAAACCCTGTGCCTTCACTGTATAGACATCATTGATAAAACCCAGCTCTGAAGAGTCTCGCACTTTGTGGTCTTTCTCCTGATCTTTTTCCTTGACCAGTCCTCTACTTTCGAACTCAAGCTGCGATCCATCTGCAGTCACTGTCCTCCATTCTCGGCCTGGTGCTTCAGATGTTCTGATTCAACCAGCCCCTTAGTCCTAACCCTTAGCTCTACACCTGCACTTTCAGCTTTTGCATCTGAATCTCAGCGATGTGGATGCTGACTTCTGCTCTGGGTAGACACAGCCCTCCTCCGTAAACTGAGGTCTCCACACGGTTCCCAAACTCCAAGTGCAGTGACCACTCAGCCACCTGGACACACTTGCTCTGCATCCAGACAAATCTGAGAGCTGAATACCGACTTGCTCACTGCCATGTCCCAGCCCCTCCTATGCCCCCGCTGGTCTGATTAGTACTTCTGTTTGGGCAGAGAATGAGTTCCCTGTCACTATACATAATCAGAGACTGAGCGACCTGTGACAGGAATTTTATAGAAGTGATTCAAGTCTCAGCTGAAAGATCTAATTAAATGGCCTTTGATGCCTCTTTTAATCTTGAAATTCTGACTATACAAAATATACCTTGTAAAATATGTAGAAGTCAAAGTTGGCCTATGCCATGGGATTCAAAGCTCTATGAAAGGATCTAAGATGTTACACAAAGTTTATATGGGAGGAGTTTGTTCCTACCTGAATGGAGGGACTAAATCATTTTTCCCAAAGGGCAGGCTTTCAATGAGGATGGCTGCATATCTATCTGGATGCCAGAGGGACCCTTTCTGACTATTCTGTAATGTCCTTCTATCTCACGAGATGGTTTACCCAATCACAGAGTTAGTCTTCGCAGAGATGCTGAGGTGGTCTTCGAGGTAACGGGCATCCGCTCTTGTCTTGCCGAAGTTTTTCTGTGGCTTTCTGTTCCTCGTGGGTTTATATTCAAAGTCTTAGATATGGCCTTCAAAGCCCATGAAGACCAGGTCCATCCTCGCCCAGCAGTTTCAGCTCATGAGATGCCACCAACTAGAGCACAGCTTCGGGCATTCAAACTGGCTGCCTGTCAAGGAGCACGTCAACCTATCTCCCACCTCCTCGGCTTTTGCTTTGGATTCTCCTTGCCCACCATCTCCCAGTCAAAATCCTGCCCTTCTTCCACAATTGACTTGAACATCACCTCCTTTTGGAAATCCTCTTTTAATCCAAATTATCTTCCTCTGTAAAAATCACTCCGTTTGTTCTCTAGGCTCCCAAGGCAAATGGTCTTCTCTCGGAGATCCTTTCACTGAGTCGGTATTACTTCTGTTTCTCTTTCTCTCATTGAGCTCCATGCAGGAGAAACACAGGTCTCGTTCATCTTTATATCTCCTTGGTTCATCCCAATTCCAGGCATTATTAAGTACATGATAAATATAAGTTGAATGAATATATGTTAACTCATTAAATAAGATGAACATAGTTACAATATATTTATGTGAACTACCTTTGAAAAATATTTCATAACCAGTATGTTTATGGATAAATATGTTCAAAAGTATGGATTTCTTGCCTGTTTAACATGACACCATTCTAAATATTCAAAGATAACTATTTCATCTCTTTTCAATATTATTTGAACTCAAGGTCCTCAAATGCTTTTCTTTATCTACTTAAAATCATTCTCAATTTCAGTATATAGAGTCATGTCATCTGCAAACAGTGAGAATTTCATTTCTTCCTTTCCAATTTGGATTCCTTTTATTTCTTTTTCTTGCCTAATTGCTTTGGCCCAAACCTCTAGTACTATGTTGAATAGGAGTGGTGAGAGTGGGCACCATTGTCTTGTTCCTGTTCTCAGAGGAATGGAATTCAGTTTTTCCCCTTTGAGTATGATTGTTGGCTGTGGGTTTGTCATATATGGTCTTTATTATGTTGAGGTACTTTCCTTCCATACCAATTTTATTGAGAGTTGTTATCATAAATGGATGTTCGATCTTGTCAAATGCATTCTCTGCATCTGTTGAGATGATCATGTGATTTTTATTCCTCATTTTGTTAATGTAGTGTATCACATTGATTGATTTGTGGATATTGAACCACTCCTTCATTCCTGATATAAATCCCACTTGATCATGATGTATGATCTTTTTAATGTCCTACTGTACTCAGTTTGGCAATATTTTGTTGAGGATTTTTGCATCTATGTTCATCAGTGATATTGGCCTATAATTTTCCTTCTTTGGACTGTCCATGCCTGGTTTTTACATCAGGGAAATGATGACTTCATAGAGTGAGTTAGGAAGCATTCCATCTTCTTCAATTTTTTGGACTAGTTTGAGAAGGATAGGTATTAAATCTCCTTTTAATGTTTGGTAGAATTCTCCAGTTTCAAACATATGTCACCAAAATATCATTTCCTCATCATCACCTTCAATATCTTCAAAGTTAATTAAGTCCTGGTAACCCTCTTGCCTTTACTGATAGTGTTTCACAGAGGTCTAAATCATAATCCATCAACTCCTACAGAAATGATAGGACCCTGTGAGATCAGTGGGACAGAAGTCTAGGGAAATTTGTACCATTTCTGGTACACACTTGATGGACAAAATCCTGGAAAATGAAATAGCATTTTAATCTATGTTAATCTCTTTGAACTTTACATTGGCTAATGAGGCATGTCATTTGCCAGGCTCTGACAAATTCACAATATTTTGCAGATTTCTGCCAAACAGTGACACAACAGAATCACCCGAGGGCCTTTTTGGTTGTCCAGTATGGCCCAACTGTCCAAAGACTCATTCCCAGTCTGGCTCTGTGGATGTTGCCCTTTAATTTTCTTTCTACCTGTCTTTCTTTTGTCCTTCTTCTGTCTCTTCAAGTCCTTCATGACCGGTCACTGATTCCACACTGGAAAGATTAAGGACAAGTTCTTAGTGATAAGTAACAACTTAGTGGTCGTGAAGAACAGATTCTTGTTAGTGAGATAATACTGATTTTATTTCCCCCTTCTGCAGCACTGGCTGTTTGATTTTCGACAGGTCACATATTTCTAGCAGACTTAGTCTTCTCCTCTGAAATGCTCACTTCATGTGATCGCTATGATGATTCAATGAAGTACAGAAAATATGACATCTGACCTATAATAAGTGCTCATTTAGGGTGAGATCTCTATTATAGGTTTCCCAAAATCTCTGTCCAGAGGGCCACCTAAAACAGAGACTAGACTTTCTCTTGGAAAAATCTACGATCCTGCAAAGCAGGAATCATCTTATTCACGGTTATATTTCCAGCTTCTTAGAAACTGCATGAAAGAGAGGAGAGCAGAAAGGAGCTAATGTGGATTTAAACCTACTATGTGCCACGTATTCTCTCATCATTTTGCATCTATTTTCTCACTTAAACCTCACAGTAATCCTACAAGGTAGCTGTTATTGTCCTCGCTTTTCAAAAGGTAAAAAGCAAGGCTCTGAGAGCTGAAATAGCTTACGATGTGAGATCTCAATGCTTGTAAGTGCCAGACGGAAGTCCAGATGTATCTGTCTCCAAATTTATGTTTTATTTTTCCAGAGAAAAACTGATATTGGGTATAGACTAAGATTCTCTTTCCTGGAGTATGTTCTGCAGCATGTTAAAATAGGTTACAAGGTGGACATACTTTCTATGATTACTTTAGTCTGAGAAACATTAGATTAGACAAACAAACAAGATGTATTCCTCCTATGTAGGACTTCTCAGAACCTCGAATGGGTGAATAGAGTTAAGCCTAAATCTCCTAAAGTGTGAAGAAGCTACCATATTCGACCATCTTCCATAGAACGTTCTGGAATACCCTGACCTAGGGAAACGATCTGTCAGTAAGTGGCCATCTGGTCCAATAAAGGGTACAGGGTTTCAATATATTCTACATTATTTAGCAAAATAACCTAAGACTGATTCAATTCTTTGGGTGCCAATACAAAGCCCATTACTAAATCTTGTGAGGGAGATAGACATCCTGAGCAAATATTATCATGGTGTTTAATGAGGGCAGATCTCTACAAAACATGCATTTTCCACTAGTATTTTCTCGCAGTTCATTGTGCAGTGCATGGCTCCTAGGACCAGAGTCCCAGACATCCAGCTGCTGTAAATCACCCAAGAAAGGTGATCATTAAATAGATTAAAATGCATGGAAATTACCTAAATGTGGACCATTAGATTAAATGAAGCAGCTACAGTATAATGCCCTGATGGCTCCAGGAACTTTATTTAGATTATAACTGTACCAGTGTTGTGCAAATCACATGATTAAGGAGAATATTACAATTCTTACTGTTCTCCCCCCTTCCACTAAGGGTTTGCAATTGAAATTCCTCCAAGGCTTAATAAACAGTTACCTCCAAGAAGGCACTTTGAAACTGACTTTCTAGACCAATCTGCATTTCGATGTGGTTCAGAGCAAAACCTTATCTCTGTGTGGCATGTTTGCAGGAATAACAATGTTTAAATAATGTCTGAAATGGAGCATAAAAATCCTTTGTAACTCAAATGGACATATTGAGAAATCTTAAGCTTCAGCTCACATTACCTTTTTGATATTTCTTTCAAAGACTGACAGTAAGACATCATTACTTGCAGAAAGTAACTCTCCAAGAGCCCTGTGCATATTTTTGATGTAGTTCTCGCTTGCAAACTCTCCTCATAACTCTAATAAATGCCAATTTGGGGAGCAGGAGTGGTTAGAGTTCTAAATTTTTCATGAAATTCTATGTGAAATTGAAGTAGTCTGTCTATTTCTTTCTGTCTAACCTGATCACTGGAGAAAGAGGGAATGAAAAACAGCGTCCATGTGCGTGCTTACAAAAAATGCCTCTTAATTGGAGTCATTTAGGAACCTCTGGGTAAGCTCTTTCTGGCAGAGAAAACCATCAGCCAAGGTAGTTTTTTCTCCTTCATGTCAAGTGCATTTTTGTTCTCTTATTAGATAATTTTATTTTATTGAGGCTGAAAGCAAGATAGGGAAGGACAGAGAGGGAGCTCATATTGAGTGAGTGTCTATTTAGTGCCAAGTACCGTATTTGGTGTTCTCCATATTATCACAGCTCATGGCATTTAATCCTCATAACAACCTTTCAGGCAAACACTATTGACTCATTTATCAATTAATGAAACTGAAGCTTACAGGGATTTACTAATACTTATCATGGTGGAATCAGATTTTGAACCTATTTCTATCTTGAATAAGTCTATGCTCTTCCGACTAGATTCTGTGGTTTCATTGAGTGTCACACATGTGCCAACACAAAGCATCAGCAGTCAACAAAGTCATAAAACACTGTGACTGCTGCTTTAGTGGGAGCGTTGGTGGCAGGTTCTAGAAAATGGCCGTAGTGATTGAGCCTGGATCCCTTCTGCCAAATTGAAAGAAGAATGAACAAAAAACACAACTAACGAAGTTCTGAGGTGTGTCTGGCACTTTGCTAAGCATTTTACATGCATTATCTCTTAACCCTCATCTCAATCCAGTGAGATGGGCACTGTTATTTCCACTTTACAGATGAGGAAAACTGAGGCATACAGAGAGATGAGCTTCTCAAAGTCATAGAGGTAGTGAGCTGTAGAATGTGATCCAACCTAGGTTGTGGGAACCCAGAGCCCATTCCAGAAGCACGGCGTACTGTTTAAAAGCTATAGAGAAAAATAGAATGGGGCTTCTGTTTATTTATTTGTTTACTCATATTTTCAAGCAGTTTTATTGAGGTATCGTTCACTTGCCATCCAGGAATCATTTAAAGTCTAAAATTTAATGTTTTTAGTAAATTCACAGGGTTGTACAACACTGTGAATAACCACAATCTAATTTTACAACATTTGTATCTTCTGTAAAGAAACCCCATCCCTGTTAGCAGTCACTCCTCATTCCCCTCAAATCCCCAGTCCTAGGTGACCAACCACTAATCTACTTTCTGTCTCTGTTGATTTTCCTGTTCTGGATGTTTCAGGTAAATGGTATCACACAATATACGGTCTTCCGTGATGGGTTCTTTTACTTGGGATAATGTTTTCAAGGTTCTTCCATGTTGTAGCATGTATCAGTACTACCTTCCTTTTTATTGCTAAATAATAGCCCATTCTATGGATATACCACATTTTATTGATCCAGTCATCAATTCATAGATATTGGGGTTGTTTTCACTATTTGATTTTTATGAGTAATGCTGCTATATACATTTGTGTTCAAGTTTTTGTGTGGATGTATGTCCTCAGTTCTTTTAGATATTTACCTAAGAGTGGAATTGCTGGCTCATATGACAGCTCTATGTTTAACATTTTAAGAAACTTTCAAACCATTTCCCAAAGTGACTGCACTGTTTTGCATTCCTGCCAGGATCGTATGAGGGTTCCAATTTCTCCACATTCTCACCAACACTTGTATTGTCTGTCCTCTTGGTTTTAATTATCCCAGTGTGTATAAAGTGGTATCTCATTGTAATTTTGATTTACATTTCCCTAATGTCTAATAATGTTAAACATCTTTTCATGTGCTGATTAGTCATTTATATACTATTTTGGAGAAATGTTGATTCAAATCCTTTGCCCATTTTCTCCATGTGTTGTCTCTATATTTTCGTAGTCTTTTCACTTACTTGATATCTTTTGCAGCACAAAAATCTTTAACTTTGATGTCATCCAATTTGTCTAATTTTTTCTTTTGTTACTTGTGCTTTTAGTGTTGTATCTCAGATACTATTACCTAACCCAAGGTCATGAAGAATTACCCTGATGTTTTCTTCTAAGATTTTTATAGTTTTAGTTCTTACATTGAAGGCTATGATCCATTTTGAGTTAATTTTTGTGTATGGTGTGAAGGAGCGGTCCAACTCGATTCTTTTGTGTATGGATATCCAGATGTTCCAGCACCATTTGTTAAAGAAACCCCATGATTTTTAACATGAAACGGTCCTGGTCATTGATTTTTCCTTTGCCATTCTACTAAAGCAGGAGCTTGGACAAATTACCCAACCTCAGTTTCCTCATCTGTGAGACTAGTAATAAACCTACATCTCAATGCTGACGTCAAGAAGAGATAGGAATATCCATATGGAATCCCTTTTACTGTCCACAGTTCATGGTCGTTATTAGACATCCCACAGCTCCAGATCACTTGCTGAAATCAAATGATGGGTTCCAACATCATCAGTTTAATAAATAGGAACTGATTTCATGAATTTGATATTCCCCAGCCCCCCATATGGGGCCCATTAGCCATTGTACATTCTGCAGCTGTTACTCAGAGGACATAAATATGGAGGAGTTACTGGATGTCAGATATTTGAGAAGGAAAATGTTTTCAGTAAATAGATCCCCATGCAATAGACAGCCTTGTTACCCCATTTTGCAGATAAAGCCTTGCAAATCTCCATCCTCTGGATGTACACACCACACTCTACTGTTTCCACTTGTAAGGGAGATACTGGAGAGAAGTGAGTTCCTTGAGCAAAATTTAGATTCTGACTGCTATACTGTATTTCATCTCCAGGATCCAATGATTCTAAGTATATGCTCTTGTGTTTTTCCTTTGTTTTTTTTTTCACTTTGCTTCCAAAATGGCTGATTCTCCCGGCTATCAAAATGAATAGACCCACACCATTCTTAGACATGATTCCCAAGTCAGTGTTGTTTATCACTACATGCAGAGAATCACATGCCTGTTAACGCGTCCAGACTTTGGGATGGAGTGTTGGATCCAGTCTCACGTCCTCTTCTGGCGACAGGAGACTTCCTGTTCAAACTGAAAAAGGCATGCTGTAGCCTGATCTCTACGTGAGAGAAAACATCCCTCCTTGATAAACCTTCAGTCCCACAACCTGGGCCCGTCCTCAGACCAAAACAGGTGTTTCCCACACACCAATTACTCTCTCCCTCTGAGGACGTTTCTCCATTGTAGTCTGTCTGCATATCTTTTTCTGTAGCTGCCTTGACCCATTCTCCCCCAGGGAAGTCTATTCCTTAGCCTGTGTAGGAACTCCCCAGTTCCTCTATTTCTTATTTCTCTTGAAGATAAAAGCTCAAAGACCAGTATTGCTTTCAAGCTTTCCCTGGTCTTGAGGAAACAAGTAGAGATTAACATGCATGGGAAAGTAACAGAAGTCTGGAATTTCACCACTTCTTTACCCATCTTGGTTCTTCTCCTTTGATAATCTCGGAGATGTAACTGTAAGCTGCATTGAGCTCCTGTCCTCTCTGCTACCTGAGGATGGAGTTCACCAAACCTGATGGTTTCTTTTCTCTTTGGAGAAGATCCTGCCGGCTGTGGGCTTCCTGCAGAGCTGTGCTTCATTACTTGCTTACACACAACTTTAGGCTCTGCCAATACCAAGCTACTTGGATTTTTTATAACACACCAGACATTCCCCACTTCTGTGCCTTGCAAATGTGGTTGTTGCTTCCGGGAGGGCCATACCTTCCCCTTTGTTTAAAATGCAAATGCTGTTTTATTCCCTTCAAAAATGAGCTCAAATTTTAAGCACATACACAGCTAATTTCTCTGTTTTCTGTGCTCCTCCGATCTTCTAGGACTATACATATCACTTGGCATGACAATCTCTTTCTATGTCTGTCTTGCATCTTGGACTATATTTCTTGAGAGGATGCCCTGCCTTGTTAGCATCTCTTTTAGCAGCAGCGATTACTTGGCACAGAGTAGTAGCTAATTAATATTCAGTAAATTGGTTTCAAGTGAAAAGGAAGAAGTCAGGAGTTTGTGACTCTACTTATTAAGGAAGAAAAAAGAAATCTTCTGCTGAAATCAATTAGATAAGCCTCCAAAAAATTCCTATTGGTGACGCTTACCAGGCTCCAGAAGGTTACCTGCCCTGTGCACACTGGTTCAGCTCACCAACACACCAACAGCTTACAAATAACGTTTGCTGGAAGGACCTTAAATAAATTAAGATTCCCATCTCTACTGCTTCCTTTGGTGAAAACAAGCTCACAAGTTAATGGGAATAAAGAATAGGGGAGGAGGGTATGAAGAGAGGAGGAGAGAGGGAAGCATTTCATAATTTATCAAGATGTGAGCTCTGGTACCTCATTTATTTTACCAAAAGGATTGCTGACACTCATAATTTTATGAGTTTGGACTTAATGTAGGATCCCTGATTCTCCTCCACCCTTCCCCAGTTTTGCAGCCTGTGGACATGTTGCGTATCCACCTGTGGGTTCCCCAGAATCACCCTTTTCCCTTTCTTAAGCAATCAGAGGGGGCCTCTTCATTCCCAGTGGCTGCTGCCACAGTGCAGAAGGTATCTTCCTTCACGGGACATCGAGCCCAACGTTCTTAGTCAATACTGAGCACAAAACCAAGGAAGTGGCTTTGTGCATGTGCAAACTTCCTTTGAAGCTGATCACCCCACTTAGAATCAATTAACATCTAATCGGTAGCAATCATGCCTAATAATTTTTAGATTTGTTTACTCTTCAGAGTCACATCTCTCAAAACATTGTCAATAGAACAATTATATAGTAGTCATCCCCCCTTCTCCGCGGTTTCATTTTCCGTGGTTTTGCTTTCCACAGTTTCAGTTACCCATGGTCAACCACGGTCTAAAAATAGTAGATGGAAAATTCCAGAAATAAGCAATTCATAAATTTTAAATCATGTGCCATTTTGAGTAGCATGATGAAATCTCACGCCATCCTGTGCTGTCCCCCGCAAGAAGTGAATCCTCCCTTTCTTGGATCCCCAACCATCTATATTGTCTACTCCTGACACTCAACCATCAACATCATCATGGCTCCACAATCCTCCTTCTAAGGTATTCTCAGAAGGTCAGTTGTAGCCTAATGATACATCACAGTGCGGACGTCATTCACTTCACTTCATCTCACCATGGAGGCATTGTATCATCTCACATCACCACAAGAAGAAGGCGAGAACGGTACAATAACATATTTTGAGAGAGACGTGACATTCACATAACTTTGATTACAGTATATTGTGATAATTGTTTATTTTATTATTAATTATTGTTTTAATCTCTTGCTTTGCCTAATTTATAAATTAAACTATCATAGGTATGTATGTATAAGAAAAAGCATAGTATATATAGGGTTTGGTACTATCCGTGGTTTCAGGCATCCACTGGGGGTCTTGGAAGGCATCTCTTGTGGATAAGGGGCAACCACGGTACAGGATCTTCTCACTGGAAGTCACCTAGAGGAGTGTTTTGTTATGTTCTTATAACTGTTACTCAAGGCAAGTCCTTTCAGCTCAGCTGTCTACAATAATAATAATGATAAGTAAGATAAAATGAAATCAGAGATCTGAACAAAATTGAAGAAAGAAGTCTTTTTTTTTTTTTGAGGAAGATTAGCCCTGAGCTAACATCTGCTGCCAATCCTCCTCTTTTTGCTGAGGAAGACTGGCCCTGAGCTAACATCCGTGCCCATCTTCCTCTACTTTATATGTGGGATGCCTACTACAGCATGGCTTGTCAAGCAGTGCCATGTGCACACCCGGGATCCGAACCCACGAATCCTGGGCCGCTGAAGCGGAACGTGCACACTTAACCGCCGCACTACTGGGCCGGCCCTGAAAGAAGTCTTTTTAGCCAAGTCTATCTAAATAGAATGTGTCTGACTATCTGCCAGGGATTTCTTTCTCCTGCGAAATTCGAATCAGGTTTAATCTCACCTCTTCCACTCCCAATTTGTGTCCTGATGGGCCAGAGCAACAGAGCTTTCAGAACAATCCTTGGGCCTCTATTGTCCTTTGCAAGAAACCCCCTTGGGCCTTTCCTTTTGATGTCAGCCATCCATTTCATTTTTTAAAACAATGTTTTTTTATATTAAGTCTGGAGACAAAAACGACAGAACAAAGGAAAATGTCAGATACACAAAGATTAGATGAGATCAACCTAGGAATGGAAAATACCAGCAGTTGCAGGAATTTTTCTGAAATGCTGGTCTTGTTCAAAATATCTTTACATTCCATAAGCTGTGCTGTTTTAGTTATCCTTTGCAAGGAACAATGACACAGATATGATCCTTCCTTTTCTAGACCACAGCAGCAGCAAGAATATGTCTATGATTTACGGCAGGGCTACAAATGGTAGTTTGTACCACATCTGCTCGAAGACAAATCTCAGAAGAGTGAAGGATGCAAGTCCCATTTGTCGTTCTAGAAGAATTCTGAGAATCGTGGAGCAGTCTATTTGACTGAATTTTAAAATGTCCTCTAGCTGCTACCCATTCTGTTCTTGCTGTCTCTGCTCAGAATGGTGGTGGCCACCTGACAACTCAGATGGAAGTTGTCACTCCAGGAGCTGCTGTGGCACACCTTGCTGCACTCCTGGCTTATAATGCTGACCTGGCTGGGTCTGAAGAGTCCCTTTCCTCACTACCATTGGAAGTTAGTCCCATTAATTGACAGTGCTCTTTCAGTCCTTGATCCCTTACTAAGAAATTTAGATAAATTACTCTGGGTCTTAACTGGAAGTCAACTGAGTCTGTATATCCTGACACATAGCCAGGGACCTTGACAAGATTTCAACTTTCTGTGTCTTAGAGTGAATCTCAAGACATTTTCCAAGTAGAATTTCTCCTCTCTCTTTGCTTCATTATCTTAAGTCCTAAAGTTTTAGGTCTCAAGTAGTAGTTTCAAGAGCTTCTTTGACATGTCTTCAACAAGATCTAGTAGGTTCTCATGAAACCTGTATTCTTTTGGACCAGTCTAGCATGTCAGAGTTCCCAAGATGGGTATAAAGATTGAAGCCCACCTATTGCATCCTCAGTGAGTGGTGTGTGTGTGTGTCTGTGCATGTGTGTGTTTGAAAGAGAGACTTAGGAAAGAAGGACAAGGAGGAGAAGGAGGAAGAGGAGGAGAAAGAAGAGGAGGAGGAAGAATGGAGGAGGAGTAGGAGGTGGAGAGGGAGGAAGAAGAGGAGGCAGATGTGGAGAAGGAGAAGCCACAATGTTTGTGAGTTTAGCCAAGAATCTATTGTCTCACTTTCCTTTCTCTGTCTACATGAGATCAACAAATATTTCATCTGATTTTCTTGGCACAGAAATGAGTTATCTTTTGTGATTGGATTTTCTAATGGTTTTGTCCTTGTATAAAAAAGGCACTGTCCTCTGTCACCCTCCCGCCACCTCCGCCCCTGCCCTTTTAAAGATGACTTCACCAAAAATCTACAAGTAAGCAAAATATCTCACTGACACTTTTCCACATTCACCTTCAAGCATTTGCTGCATCTTTGTGATCCCTACCGCTATCCAGAGGAAAGGTGGATGTCCCAAATCCCTAACTGAGATGCTTCAATGAGCATTGCCTTCTCCTAAAATACTTCATTTCATTAAAAAAAATCACCATTTTCAATGGATAAATTCTTGGACTGCTACAATCTCCCAAAGCTCACTCAAGAAGAAGCAGAAAATTTGAACAGACCAATCACAAGGAAAGAGATTGAAACAGCAATCAAAAACATCCCAAAGAATAACACCCCAGGACCAGATGGCTTCCCTAGGGAATTCTACCAAACTTTCAGAGAGGATTTAATACCTATCCTTTTCAAGCTATTCCAAAAAATTAGGGAAGATGGAACACTTCCTAACACATTCTATGAGGCCAACATCACGCTGATCCAAAGCCTGACAAGGACACCACGAAAAAAAGAGAACTACAGGCCAATATCACTGATGAATATAGATGCAAAAATTCTAAACAAAATTTTGGCTAGCAGAATTCAGCAATTCATCAAAAGGATCATACATCATGATCAAGTGGGATTCATATCAGGGACACAGGGATGGTTCAACATCTGCAAATCAATCAACGTGATACACCACATCAACAAACTGAGGAATAAAAACCACATGATCATCTCAATAGATGCAGAGAAAGCATTTGACAAGATCCAACAGCCATTTATGATAAAAACTCTGAACAAAATGGGCATAGAAGGGGACTACCTCAACATAATAAAGGCCATATATGACAAACCCACAGCCAACATCATACTCAATGGGCAAAAACTGAGTGCCATCCCCCTGAAAACAGGAACGAGACAAGGATGCCCTCTGTCACCACTCTTATTTAACATAGTACTGGAGGTCCTGGCCAGAGTAATCAGGCAAGAAAAAGGAATAAAAGGAATCCAAATAGGGTGGGAAGAAGTGAAACTCTCGCTGTTTGCAGATGACATGATCTTATATATAGAAAACCCCAAAGAATCCTTTGGAAAACTCTTAGAAGTAATCAACAACTACAGCAAAGTTGCAGGGTATAGAATCAATTTGCATAAATCAGTAGCATTTCTATATTCTAGTAACAAACTAACAGAAAAAGAACTCAAGAACACAATACCCTTCACAATCGCAACAAAAAGAATAAAATACCTTGGGGTAAATTTAACTAAGGAAGTGAAGGACCTATATAATGAAAATTACAAGGCCTTTCTGAGAGAATTGGATGACGACATAAGGAGATGGAAAGACATTCCATGTACATGGATTGGAAGAATAAACATAGTTAAAATGTCCTTTCTACCTAAAGCAATCTACAGATTCAACACTATCCCAATCAGAATCCCAATGACATTCTTTACAGAATTAGAACAAAGAATCCTAAAATTTATATGGGGCAACAAAAGACCCCGAATTGCTAAAGCAATCCTGAGAAAAAAGAACAAAACGGGAGGCATCACAATCCCTGACTTCAAAACTTACTACAAATCTACAGTAATCAAAACAGCATGGTACTGGTACAAAAACAGGTGCACAGATCAATGGAACAGAATTGAAAGCCCAGAAATAAAACCACACATCTATAGACAGCTTATCTTTGACAAAGGAGCTGAGTGCACACAATGGAGAAAAGAGTCTTTTCAACAAATGGTGCTGGGAAAACTGGGAAGCCATATGTAAAAGAATGAAAATTGACCATTCTTTTTCACCATTCACCAAAATAAACTCAAAATGGATCAAAGAACTAAAGGTGAGACCTGAAACCATAAGGCTTCTAGAAGAAAACGTAGGCAGTACACTCTTTGACATCATTATTAAAAGGATCTTTTTGGACACCATGTCTTCTCAGACAAGGGAAACAAAAGAAAGAATAAACAAATGGGACTTCATCAGACTAAAGAGTTTCTTCAAGGCAAATGAAAACAGGATTGAAACAATAAAACAACCCACTAACTGGGAAAAAATATTTGCAAGTCATATATCTGACAAAGGCTTAATATCCATAATATATAAAGAACTCTCACAACTCAACAACAAAAAATCAAACAACCCAATCAAAAAATGGGCTGGAGAAATGAACAGACATTTCTCCAAAGAAGATATACGGATGGCCAATAGGCACATGAAAAGATGCTCATCATCACTGATCATCAGGGAAACGCAAATCAAAACTACACTAAGATATCACCTTACACCCGTTAGAATGACAAAAATATCTAAAACTAATAGTAACAAATGTTGGAGAGGTTGTGGAGAGAATGGAACCCTCATACACTGCTGGTGGGAATGCAAACTGGTGCAGCCACTATGGAAAACAGTATGGAGATCCCTCAAAAAATTAAACATAGAATGGTATACCATACGATCCAGCCATTCCAGTACTGGGTATCTATCCAAAGAGCTTGAAGTCAGCAATTTGAAAAGTCCTCTGTACCCCAATGTTCATTGCAGCATTATGTACAATAGCCAAGACATGCAAGCAACCTAGGTGCCCATGAACAGATGAATGGATAAAGAAGATGTGGTACATATATACAATGGAATACTACTCAGCTGCAAAACAGAACAAAATCATCCCATTTGCAACAACATGGATGGACCTTAAGGGAATTATGTTAAGTGAAATAAGCCAGTTAGAGAAGGATAATCTCTGTATGACTCCACTCATACGAGGAATTTAAAAATGTGGACAAAGAGAACAGATTAGTGGCTACCAGGGGAAAGGTGGGGTGGAGGGTGGGCACAAAGGGTGAAATGGTGCACCTACAACACGAATGACAAACATTAATGTACAACTGAAATCACACACGATTGTAACCTATCATTAACTCAATAAAAAAAAAAAAAATCGCCATTTTCAGGGCCGCCTGGTGGCGCAGAGGTGAAGTTCGCACGTTCCTGCTTCAGCGGCCCGGGGTTCACCGGTTCAGGTCCTGGGTGTGGACATGGTACCGCTTGGTAAGCCATGCTGTGGCAGGCATCCCACACAGAAAGTAGAGGAAGACGGGCACGGATGTTAGCTCAGGGCCAGTCTTCCTCAACAAAAAGAGGAGGATTGGCAGCAGTTAGCTCAGGGCTAATCTTCCTCAAAAACAAACAAAAATCACCATTTTCTTCTCCCTAGAGAAAAACATATGGTAATAAGAGTCAGTGTTAAGATCCCTACTAACATCATCCACTCTACACAGATTGCTATTTTTTCCTCCTTTCTTTTCTTTCTTCTCTTTTCTTTTCTTTCCTCCCGTCCTTCCCTACTTCTTTCCTTCCTTCCTTCCTTCTTTCCTTCCTTGCTTCCTCTCTCTGAGTCTCTCTTTCTCTCTCTCCCTCCCTTCCTTCCTCCCTCCTTTCTTTTGGTCTCTTGGTCTTCTTTTTTTGAGCATACAAAGTTATTTTGGCCAAGCCATTCAATCTTTCTGGCCTTCACTTTGCTCAGATAAAAACATCCATGTGTGACAAAATATTCAGAGCGCCACAATATTTACAGTTTCTTACGACCATGAAGTTCCATGTTTATTTCAAATTTCTCTCTCTGTGACTGACCTCTTTATCACTTTAATTTTTAGACTTTACTGAGGTTGTAGGAACTATTTGGCTCTACATTTCCCTTTTATTTTTGGTTTTCAGGAGCTTTATTATGATGTGTCTAGGCATAATTTTATTTGAGTCTATCCTGGGTGGAGTTTTCTGAGCTTCTTGAAGCTGTAAATTTATGTCTTTTGCCAAGTATGGGAAATTTTCAGCCATTATTTCTTCAAGTATTTTTTCTGCCCTCAATCTTTCTCTATTTTCCTCTGAGACACAAATGGCATAAGCATTACACCTTTTTTGTATTGTCTCATGGGTTTCTGAGGCCCTGTTTTCCCCCTTCCCAAACTTTTCCTCTGTGTTCTTCAGTTTGGATAATTTTTTTGATCCATCTTTCAGTTGGCTGACATTTACTCTGCCATCTCCATTCTGCTACTAAGTCCATCTAGTGATTTTTTAATTGTAGATATTGTATTTTTCAGTTCTAAAATTTCCATTTGGTTTTGTTTTAATAGTTTTCATTTCTCTTTGGAGAATGTCTATCTTTCCATTCATTTCAAGAGGACTAATCCTTACCTTATTGACCATGGTTATAATATCTGCATTAAAGTCTTTGCCCAATAATTCCAACATCTAAGTTATCTCAAAAATTGGTATTTGTTTGGACTCTGTTTTTGCTTAGCAGGAGTCAGCACATTTTTTTCTGTAAGGATCAGATAGTAATTGTTTTAGACTTTGTGGCTTAGCCATACGGTTTCTGTTACAATGACGCATCTGACATGTGGCATTGTAGATGAAAGCTGCTATAGACAATAGAGGAATGAATGGGTGTGGCTATATACCAAGAACACTTTATTTATGGACACTAAAATTTGAATTATGTAAAGTTTTCACATTTAAAAAATATTATTCTGATTTTTTTCAACGTTTATAAACGTAGATTCTCTTCTGACATTATGAGCCTTATAGGTGGTGAAGCAGATTTGGTCCAGGGATCATAGTCTGCCGATGCCTACCTTGAGAATGTCACAGTTTTCTGGTTCCCGGTTCCCTTTATGTAATTCATTTTTAATTGTATCCTGTACAGGTTAAATATGTTAGGAGACTCTGATTGCTGTTGAAATCTTCTGGAGAATACTGATGTCATTTTGTTTGTTTTGACAGGGTAGGTCAGGTACAGATCACAAGTTCTGTCTTGCCTTCTGTGGCCAGAGGTTCCGATATATGTCCAATTTCCAAAGGCTTTGCTGTGCTCTCTGCATATACTTCATCCAGACGTGCACCACTCACAGCTTAGTGTGGCCACACAAACCATCGCCAAACGTGGGTCATGGCTTCCAATCTAGATCCCTTCTCAGAGCCTTGCTATGCTTCTTCGGGTCTGTTCTGTATGTGTGCAGTTCAGGGGTGAGCTCGGGATTTCTGATGCTCATCCACAGAATTAGGAGAATCCTCCAGTCTTCTTCTCTCCAGGATTCCCTTACACTCTCCAGCTCTTGAGAGTCGCTTTTCCCTGCTCCTGTTCCTCTGACCAGAAAGAAGTGTTGTTCTCAGAGTTTATCTGCTGTTGGTCATTTCCACGTTCCTAGGATGACCTCAGGGAAAAGCAGTGTGAGAAAAATAATCACACAATGTGGCTTCCCCTCCCACAGGTGGCCTTCACAGCATAGGTTATCTGATCATGGAGATAGGATTTTCTCCTGGGGCTTTCAGTGCCCACACCTCCACACTGCTGCCACCATCATGCAGCAACACACGCTGGCCTCTGAGGACAGCCAGGAGGGAGGAAAGAAGAAAAGAAGATATTATATACTTGGAAGTTGTTAAGAGAGTAAATCTTAAATAGTATCATCACAATAAAAATGGTAATTATGTGAGGGGATGGAAGTGTTAACTAACCTTATTATGGTAATCATTTTGCAATATATATGTGTATCACATTATCACACTGTATATCTTAACCTTACCCATGTAACATATCAATAATATCTCAATAAAACTGGGGTAGGGGAAGGATGAATAAAAAGTGGCTCTCTGGCTCCAGTGACCTCATACTTTTTGGTTCTCAGTGGCCCCTCTTCTGACTACAGAGAACTTCTCTCAGGGCGTTCGCTCTCCACACCGGACGTGCTCTTCTGTACTTAGGTCAATGCTGGGAGATAAAGGAGAAAGAAAACCCCACTACCATATTCATCATTCTTAAAATTCTCACTTCTGTCCCCAATCAGCTTGCAAGGTCTTACTTTTCAGAGACTCCAGATAATTGCTTTTTGCATTCAGTTTATAGATTTTAATTATAATCAGTAGGAGAGGTAGGATATTGTGAGCTTACTCTATCTTGGCTAGAAATGGAAGCCACCACCTTCTCATTTTAGAGCAGCAGAAGCTAAGGGTCCAGGAATGTAAGTGATTTGCACAAGGTCACAAAGTAAGGCAGTGGAAGAGGTGGAACCAGAATCCAGGACTTCCAGATCTTTTTGACTGCTCCCTTCTGAGAGTAAATGTGGAAACTTCTACTCAGGGAGGATGGAAGGATATGTGGGTTACAATACATGTTGAACGCCCCTCCCCCAAGGTTCCCTGTGAAGCTCACCACCCTCATTCCTATGTTTGGGTACCAACTGGGTGCTCTGACAGTGCCTTACCAGCTCGTCTTACCCCTGGGCTTAGTCCTGCTAAAAGTGATATTAGAAGGTTATATAAGAACTCATTCAGTCAGTCAATAATCGTGGTGATGGTGATGGTGGAAAAAATGTGTGTGTTTATATGTGTACATGGGTGTCTATTTGTATGCAGTTATTTATACATGTGTGTTTATGTTTCTTTATATGTGTGTGTGTGCCACATGTATGTGTTAAGATCCTGAATGGCATTTAAGAAATGAAGTTGCCTAAACCCAACTTGGCAGATGGAGAAACACTGAAACTGAGATAATTTAAATAATTGCTTTGTTAATAGGTCAGAACTTGAACACCATTTGCCCAACATGTCAAGATACATAACCACTTGCATTCAATTAGTCAATTTGGATACAGTGACATCTAGTAGAGTGACAGAGAGAAAAGATTAAGAGTAAATCCGTGATGACAGTGTACCAGTCCAGCCTCAGTCTTAAATGCTCTTACTCAACCAAAACTAAACCCAGAAAGTTTTTGCATAACTTGCTTTGCAACAGGAAGAATGAAGCGCTGAGTCTCTGTCCCTATTTCTCAGCCATATGTGCTCCTCTGGAATGTCTGATTCCCCATGCCATGCTCACAGATCTCTATTTCCAAGGCACATGTTTATATTCTGGCATTAAATCTACAAAGTACAGCCTAGCACTCAGGATTCCTTCTAGGTGCTGGGAAAGGAGGAGGAAAAGCTAGATTTGGCTTCCTTTGTTTTCTGGAATCAAATCCTTTTATATAAATGGCATTGGAAGGCCATGTCAGAATGTCCCAACTAGCACTCAACCAGCACATCCCAGGACTGCAGTTTTTGTGGATGAGGCATTGGTTCATAATCCCCTTTTTTCTGCATCAATGAGCCTAATTTGCAATATTCTTTATCGCCAAGGGACTCTGACTCAGCTAACATTGTGTTTGAGAAAGGAAGGAATATTCTAGTGACTTTGCTTTAGTAAAACGGGTGAGGCAGAGGAAGCTTTGGCGAGAGGCAGTTCTGTGCTCCAGCCCTGGCTGGGACAGTGGAGGAGCACCATCTCCTTTGGTGGAAAGCTCGATTCAATGAGCGGGAGTAGGGAGTGTTCCTCCCCTCAGGGCATGGATAACTGAAGTTTAGGGAGTTAAAATAACAAGCTGAAATTCCAGAAACTAATATTCTCTCTCTACATGGATTTGAAGCCCACTTCCGGTATAGCTCTTCTGTCTGTTCTCATTTTCAACACAACAAGCTACCCAAAATATATTAGACTGTAATAAGCAATTTGTTTGCTCACAAGTTTGCATTTGGGGCTGAGCTTAGCTGAGCAGTTCTTCTGGTAGACGCCCCTGGGTCATGCACTTGTGCACAGTTGTCAGGTGCCCAAGTCAGGCTAGTTGTTATAAGATGGACGTATTTACATCCCAGCTGGGGCCGTCAGCTGGGGTGCTGGTCTCTCCCATATGTCCCTTCTAGCAGGATAGCCCTTGTTTCTCACACAGTGGTACAAAAATTACAAGAGTACACGCTTGTGTGCAAGTGCTCATCGAGCCTTTCTTGTGTCAAGTTTGCTTACACAGCATTAGCCAAAGAAATTCACATTGTCAAGCCTAGAGTCAATCTGTGTGTGTGTGTTGGGGGGTGGGGGGGGGCGGCTGATCTTCTCAAGGCATGGAATTTAGAAAATATGATTTATTAAGGGCCATTAATGTAATAATCTCTCACAGTCATTCTGAAACCCTGGCATCTGATTCCAAGGAAAGGCTCTATGCCCCTTAAATAAAGTTGGTGTCTTGTTGTTTTAAGCTTTCTTATATGATTTCTCTGTCTAAATCATCGTCACCATTAGTATGATGACAATTTAAAACACACACACCCACACACAAAATTTCCACACACTTTACAGCAGTTGCATTCATAAGCATGTACAGAGACAGAGAGCCAGAATTAAGATGCAAGAAAACTCACAATGATGGGAATATATCAAAAAGATAAAGGAGCCAACTGAAAGAGCTTCCAGTGGCCAAAGTGGGGACAATCTCAGCAACCAAATAAACAAAGTAGTGTTAGATTGTAACCCAACGTATAAAATAAATATCAATGAGACCATACTGATACAAATAAATGATTGAATAAATAAATAGATAGGAAAGAAGAGATAAATCTCCCATGCATACAAATTCCAAATAATTTACGTAGACATTCCACTCTCAAGGAGGTAGATGAAGCCCCATGTATTGGCTGCATAGTGACTTCCTTCCAAAAAGTACAGTATGGAAAGCGGGGGTGGATAGTAACTTTACAGGGAAAAACCTGACAACACTAGCTCAGCCAGGTGACCAAGGTCAACATCAACAGTGATGTGAGGCATGTTAATAGTATGTATCCTTGCTATGATATGATGAAAAGGGCACTTCACCCATTTTCCTCCTCCACAAAACTCCTAACTCCCCTGTCAGATCATGAGAAAAAAATTAGACAAATCTCAATTGAGCAACATTTTAGAAAATATCTGAAAATACTTCTCAATACTTGCAAGAGCATCAGAATCAAGGAAAGCCTGAGAAATTGGCACAGCCAAGAGGAGCTAAGCAGACATGAAAACTAAATGTAACGTGATGTCCTGTATGGGATGCTGGGCAAGAAAAAGGATGTCAGGTAAAAACTAAGGAACTCTGAATAAAGTATGGATTTTAGTTAAAAATAATGTGTCACAGGCTGGCCCAGTGGCACAGCAGTTAAGTTCACATGTTCCACTTCAGCAGCCCGGGGTTCGCTGGGTCAGATCCCAGGTATAGACACAGCACTGCTTGGCAAGCCATGCTGTGGCAGGCGTCCCACATAGAAAGTAGAGGAAGATGGGCACGATGTTAGCTCAGGGCCAGTCTTCCTCAGCAAAAAGAGAGGAAGATTGGCAGCAGATGTTAGCTCAGGGCTAATCTTCCTCCAAAAGAAAAAAAAATTAAAAAATCTTAAAAGAAGTGGCCAAATGGTAAAAGTTGTCTGTATAGTATTTTAATGCTTACATTAAACAATGCCTAGAGGTAGAAGACAGATTTATCAATACTTACCATAGCTTTATTTGCATTTTTTCAACTAGTTTCTGCTTTTGTTCTTAAACTCTTCCAAATTTCAATTTATGGATGAGCATTTTATTTGAGCAAAACAAAAAAGATTAAAAGGAAGATGATTTAGAAGAAATTGCAATTTCCCATAACAGTAAAACCTATTGTAGCTGGCACATGGACTTTGAGATGGCTGTTTCTGCTTATCTACCCTCTCCCTATTTTCCTTAGTGAGTAGATACTGCACTATAATTAAATACACAGAAATATTATCTATAAAAGTAAACACTCAAAGAACTGATATGTTTAACGTGTCCACCAGACTTGGTTTGTACAAAAAGGGGAAAAGTTTATAGAAGTGAAGGGAAATGACTGTGTGTCAGCTTGACATCCAGTTAGCTTATCTGCAAGTCAGCGTGAGCATACACAACGCATACAAAGAGATCTTGTGGGAGCTGGAAAAAGAAATATTAGTTCTTAAAAATTGTCTTTTTGAAAGTTCTTATGTTGCATTTTAAATCGCTATTTGCAGTTCCTATTTTTCCTAATTGTTATAAAATTTAAAACTAGAAATTGTTGGGTTTTGAGTTTCGGGTTTTTTGACCTGGAAAGAACACTTGCTTTGCAACCTAATAAATGCTACAGTATTCTCCAGTTGTTTCTTGAACTTAAATGTTACCTCATATCTCGATCCTTCACGTCTTAACAGGTACCACGTACTGATGGATGGGTTGATTGATTGGGTTTGCCCCAGTCTGAAGACAAAGGGCTGAACCAGATGCTCCTTGGAGGGCCCTGCAGCCCAAGGGTTGAGGTCCCAGCTCAACCAATCTTGACGCTGTCACTAAGAATCACCAACAGATGTTATCCCTTTTTAAGACATCAGTTGTCACCAGAGCCCAAGCAGCAGCAGACAGAAGCAGCTGATAAGAGGGTTTTTTTTCTTTCCATCCTGATAAGGTTTTCTAGACATCCAGAAATTTCTCCTTCCACCGTGAAGTACATTTTCTAAATACAAGAGAAAAGCTGTCTTTAAAGGTCCACAATTTGACCTATAGTCCAAACTATTTGGAAGCAAATTTAAGCCATTTTAGAGGATGGGGGAGTCAGCCCTGGTGGTCTAGTGGTTAAGATTTAGGGCTCTCACTGCTGAGGTCTGGGTTTGTTTCCCGATCAGGGAACCACACTGCCCATCTGTCATTGTCATACTGCGGTGGCTGTCTGTGTTGCTGTGATGCTGAAAGCTATGCCACCAGTATTTCAAACACCAGCAGGATCACCCATGGTGGACAGGTTTCAGCAGAGCTTCTAGACAAAGACAGAGTAGGAAGAAGGACCTAGCGATCAACTTGTGAAAAAATTGGCCTGAAAACCCCCTGAATAGTAGTGGAGCAGTCTGATATAGGACTAGAAGGAGACGGGATGGCGCAAAAAGACTGGGCAGAGTTCCGCTCTGCTGTCCACAGGGTCGCTAAGAGTCAGAATCAATACCAGGGCACTGACAACAAAGAGGATGGGAGGGAGAGACTTTGGGGACCAGAAGACCCCTTGGGGCAGCAGCCTAAGGCAGTCAGGACCAGCACAGATTCCAGGCGAAGGGAATCAATTCCAGTTTACTGGGCCGGGATGGGGGGGGGGGGGGGGGCGTTGAATGAGTCTGTTATGACCTAAGTTGTCAAATGGGAATAATCATGTTTCCTGCATAAAGTTACCATACGGATTTTATTTTTTTAAGTAAAAAAAAAAAATAATAATCCATGCAAATGTCTTAGTGAAATGCCTGGCAAATAATAAGTAGGCAAAAAATATGAGCCATTGAAGCACAGCTTTGGCTTTGCTAAGAATGGATCTACCTTTTCAGAACTTCAGAAAATTTCCATGGAATACAAACTACTTTCAACTCAGAGAGACAACACCTACATTAGGGTCGTTTTTTTTGTGAGGAAGATTGGCCCTGAGCTAACATCTGTTGCCAATCCTCCTTTTATTTTTTTCGTTCCCAAAGCCCCAGTACATAGTTGATATCCTAGTTGTAAGTCCTTCTAGTTCTTCTATCTGGGACACCACCACAGCATGGCTCAATGAGCCCTGTGTAGGTCTGAGCCCAGGATCCGAACTGGTAAACCCCAGGCAGCTGAACCAGAACGTGTGATCTTAACCACTATGCCACCAGGCTGGTCTCCCATATTTTTTTTTTAATGGGTGATAAAAAAAAAAAAAGAAACATGTTTTTAAAAATATTGGATAAATATTCTCCACAGAGCCTCCAGAATACTTTGAAAAATAGTGAAATAGGAAAATATCACTTTTCTGCATAAAATTCCTCAAACATCTAAAATCCCTAACAGATCATATAGGGGCCCCACCTCCGGCTATCCCCTCTTACTGCTGGAGAAACTCCAGCCACAGGGCACAGACTCTCTGATCTTCCACACTGCTCTGCTCTTTCCAGCCTCCAGGCCTCTGTTCATGCTGTTCTCCTCCCTGGAGAGCCCTCTCCTTGTCTCTTTGGCTGCCTGGTCCCTACTCATTCTTCAGATTTCCTTTAAATACCACAGTGTCAGTGGGCCATCTCTGACCCTGTAGGCTAATTTATGTCCCGCTCTGTCATTCTCTCTCATAGAACTCTGTTATTTTCATCCTTTACACTTAGCACTTGTAACAAGATTTAATTATGTAATTATCTCTGTGTTAAAAGTCTGACTCCACCACTGGGCTGTCAGCTTCATGGGGACAAGACCGTGTCTGCTGTGCTCATCATCACAAGCCAGCATGCAGAGACCTCCTGGCACATGGCCGCCTTTCAATAAATACTTTACAAAAGAAAGAAAGAAAGGAGGGAGAGAGGAAGGGAGGAGAGAGGGGAAAGAAGAAAGGAAGGAAGGAGGAAAGGAAGAGAGATATGAACAGCAATATTATCACATATTTCTTATTTTAATATTTTTAGGTTTTTAATTCTTTTAATTTTTAATTTTTTTAAATTTTTTTCATGAAACTGCAGACAGACAGACACACACACACACACACACACATATTTTTTCTTGCTGGGAAAGATTTGCCCTGAGCTAACATTTATCGCCAATCTTCCTCTCTCTCTTTTTTTTCCTTCCTAAAGCCCCAGGACGTGGCTGTATATTATAGTTCTAGGCCCTTCTAGTTCATCTATGTGAGCTGCTGCCACAGCATGGCTACTGACAGACGAGTGGTGTAACTCCATGCCCGAGAACCAAACCCGGGCCACTGAAGTGGAGTGTGCCAAACTTTAAGCACTAGGCCATCAGGGCTGGCTCTCATACATTTTTAATACTGAGGACGTGGACACTCTTGAACATGACACTTTCAGCAGGGCGAGTCTTCTGTTTCTCTCTCAGCTCCATTCTCTCGTGCTTCACATGTCCAGGTTTCTGAGCTCAGGTCTTTTCCTGTTGCTCATTTGCCTTTCCCTGTCCGGCCTCTTGAGGAGCAGTGCCTGGAGCTCTCTCCTTCCTCATCTTCCTCCCAGTGACATACATTATACATCCCACTTCCCTAGTCCTTTCTCCCTTCTGCCAGAAATCTCTCGGGCTGCCTGCTTAGTAGGATCCAAGCAGCTTGATGGGGCTTTGATTTCAGTTACCGATAAGGGCCTCCTGTCATGGCTCTCCTGGCATCTATATGCTAATCCATGGGTCCACATGAATGTGGTGGCGCTAATGGAATTCCTGGCATCCTAGGAGACTGGGAAGGGCTATTCCAGTGATGAGGGTTGGAAGAAAGCCTTTCCTGTCCTCCTCAAGTCACCTCCGGAAGACTCAAAGAATTTTATCAGCAAGGTTAGGCATATGGTTAAGTAGGTGAAAACAAATAAAACAGACTACCTGATAATGCAAACAGTGTGATCTTATTGTGGTAACAAAGGTAATATATGTATGCATAGATGATGTCCAGCAGGCTTTATCCCTGGGAGTTTAATCAGGCTTATCTATTAGTGGTGGAATTAGATTTTTGATATATACTATATATTTATATATTTACATATTTGTGCATATTCTACTATCAAAAAATCCTACCGTGCTTTTGAAAAAGGAAAATAACAAGAATTTAGAAGTAACTGGAAAGAATGAATGAAAACAGGCCAAATAGTCCTTTGGACTGTTCTCCATTAGGAGGTTTGGTTTTCTCTCTCCTTGCAAACAGCTTTAAAGCACCAGCAGCTCCATCTTGCAAGATTCCCGCCCTCTATTACTCCAGCTTCTCTCTTTCTTTTATTACGCAATCACATGGCTTTGAGGACCACAACCAAATAGAGATGTAGGAAGATTGATAGAAGTCTGGATCAGAGTCCAGAAAACCTGGTTAGTGTCCGGGATCTGTTGTTTTATTCATGTTGAGTTGAACCTTCTTTGAGTCAGCTCCTGTTTCTGGGCTTCTCTTCTCATCTGTAAATGGGTCTTAGATCTTCTGATAAGAGCCCTTTAAAAGCTCTAACCTTCCAGCTCTCTACATAATGTCTCCTATCTCCTATTCCAACTTTATGGGTCAGTAAATTGTTGATTCCAGAAACTTCTTAAAGTTCTGCTGGACTGAAACTTTCAGCTGATGTCCTGCCCTAGTTTCACCTGGGTATCCTAAAAGAAATCGTCCACCTGTAAGTCTTCGAAGGAACCCTGGGCATCATATTTGTGTAAGCATGTAATTTATCATCCAAACTAGCACACTGGCCGTTAATAATTATGCTTGAAGATCAGCCATCAACTGAGACTGTCCTGGGTGCAGCAGGACAGTAGGAAGAACCCAGGCCTCAGTCCATGGGGCCTGATTTCCTCGTCCGGATGCTGATATTTTAGCTATGTGATCTCAGTCACTAGCTATAAGATCCACAAAGAAAGGAGACAGGATTGTTCTATTCATAATGGCATCTTCCCTTAGCAAGAGCCACTAAAATATGTCTCAAAAGAATGATTAACTGGAAGAGCTTTGATTTTGTCAAGTGGAAAACTGGGCTAATGACATATTGTCTTAAGTTTCATGTGGAGTCTGGCGCATGATCACATAAGTATCAATTTGGGTTGTTGCTTCTTTTTTTACCCAATTTTATAGATGAAAATTAGATTGGTTGGTTAGATTCAGACTAGAATCCATGACTACGGATGTCTATGCCAGGATTTTTGCAATTATCCTTCATGCCATACTTCTTTCCTATCCTAAAGAGATCCTTTCTGCAATCTTAAGCTCTACAAGAAACAGAGAATCTCACACATTTTTCCCCAGGAGACACAGCTCCAGTAACATCTTCTTCCCCATTGCCACCCAGCCCCACACACAAACACGTCTACACACTCACGCACCCCTTCCTTTTTTGCAGCACCAAACTGTCTCTAGTAAATATTACCTTGGCCTCTAAAATAAGGTTCCTCCCCTCCCTGTGAAAAAGAAAAACAGTAAATAATGTTTCCTGAAAAATAAATGCCAGTGTTCCCCTGAATGACATTGCTATTGTCTGAGACTTATGTGGCTTTAATGAAAGATTTACATCAGAAAAAGGAGAGAGGAACACATAAGGTAACTCAAATCTCTTTCTGGCTGGAAAAGCTCTCGAGTCACTCAAGATGATTTTGCCAAAAAGGCTTGGCGAGAAGCAGTGATATTTGCAAATTGTTCAGTGAAACTGCTTTTATTTAGTCAGTTTCATTCTGGTGTCCAATGGGCTCCCTGCACAGGGATCTGTTTCTTAGACAATGACAAGCTTTACACCGAATTATGAGCTATAGCTGAAAATACAGTAGCAGATTGTCACTCCTGATTTGTTTTCTGAGATGGAGTGACATGGCTAGAAATATCAACGGGGTGATCCCTGGAAGTGTAAGTGCTCATTTTGGGGAGAGGCAAGACTTGAAATGGCTGTGGAATTGGGCACCAGAGCAAATAAGCATGGCCAGACATAACACTGCTTGCTCCAGAAAAGAGAAGAGAGACAGTCCCCTGAGCCAACTGGCTTCTGACCAGTGAACTCCCCACCACTCCCCCGCAGCATTATTGTCTCCATCATGCATGGATCCAGCTTTGCAACCACACGCGACATCTGAGCTCCAAGAGAGGACTCCGCCCAGAGGGTGAGAATGAGCTCTTCAGAGTTCATGCTCAGCTTTTAAGGGGAGAGCCATTCTGTACTAGCCTGAGACACCAAACAGATGCTGAATGCTTAAAGGAAATGGTGAGGAAGGAAGAGTGTGGCAAGAGAAGACTGGCTTTGGAGTCAGGAAGCGTAGGTTCAGAATCTCAGATTTCGCCTGGATCCATGGGGAAAGCATTGTCTCCCCTAATCCTCACTTTGCTCGTCTGAAAAGTGGGCATGCCATCTGCCTTATTCAGTTGCTCTGAGCTGTGCTGAACATGTGTATAAGGAGCCAGCACGTACCAGCACTCGCCTCCCTCTGCTTCGGAGAGCAGGAGCATTTCTTCAATGACGTCACTCACTGGAATGTAAAGGCTGTCCACACAGGGTCACCCAGAGGCTGCCCGGAACCTGCAAATACCTGGGATCTGAAGAAGCTGCTATCGAATGAGACTCTTCAGACGGTCATGTGGGTCTTGTGGGAGTTTATTAAAGTGGCAGGAAACCGAAAGAAGCAGAGCTTAGGAATTTGCCTTGGGAGGACTTATCTACCCATCTTCCAAAAAGATCTCAGTCCTCCAGGTCTTCACTATCTCACGGGACTCACCGAGCAGAGCATCTTTATCTAATCGAGTCTCTCAGTTTGGTATTTGCTGGAATTTGGTTTGACTCTTAAGCACAGGCTGGGTCTGGCATCTTTAGGCGAATGGAACATGTGCCTGATATCAGATCACATACCAAACGATGCTGCCATTTCAAGCGGGCTAGTACTAGCTATGTGCTCTGCCGGGCAGGCGGGAGAGGCAGTTCTGGTCAGTGTGCCAGTGAGAAAGGGAAGAGTTTGGCATCAGACCAACAGGGGCTTGTGAAAAGGGTGACCTTGAGCAAGTCAGTCAGCCTCACTAAACCTCAGTTTGCTCGTCTATAAAGTGGAGATTTTATTCTATCACACATTTTACTACAAATAATGTACACAAAATGCTCAACACATTAAGGTGTGTTAAGCCCTCGGTACGTGAGTATTATAAATACACGAATTATAAATATTCTAAGTTTTGAGAATTTTCTACATTCCTTCTTCATATCTTCAATTTAACTACATACATACGCACACACAATTTTACAATTGGTTTTATATTTAAAAATTGTGGGGGGAATAAGTCTTGTTTTAGATTAAAGATGCAAAACAAATAATCTCTTAAAAATCTACATTTGCCAAGGACCTCTTAAATCACATACACATTTTTACAGAAGAACAAAGAGCGGCACAAAGGAGAAAAGTATCCTGCCTACATCATGGAGAGAACTAGTGACTGCTTCCAGAACTACTCAGTTAATTACTCTTTTTGTTAAGTGAGGCAATTTTCCAAGAGCTGTACTATTGCCGTGTGTCTGCTGTGGGTGTGCTTCTCTTGGTCTTCTTTGAAACTGTCTCAAAGGGTACAATTCAGTTAGTATCTGGTGTTGACTGAGCCATATGCGTGTTGACAGGTATCTTGTCATTTTATTGGATGATGACAGAAAATCATCCCAATTGGTTGAGGGCTTTAGAAGCAAAATCTCCCCTTAAGACCTTGATAGATGATGAGATCTTGTCCGAATTATAGTTAGGAGGTCATCAAAGTGCTCTGTCTTCTTGATCCTGTGGCATCTGCCTCTTTCAACAGGAAAATCTAGCCACTAAATGGAAGATTGGCTCAGCTGGTTCCATCAGTGGGGTTTTTAAAGGCAGGGACACTTCTATTCTTATTCCAGCTCGCTAATTACTAGCTTTGTAACCTTAGGAACATTACTTAACATTCCCAAGCTTTATTATCCCCACTGTGAAATCTCGAGATAGTAATCCTCACCTCATAGAGTTGCCATGATGGTCAAACGAGGTGGTGTGTATAAAAAGACCTTAACAGAGTGTCTGTTGCATAAAGGGGCTTGATAAATGACAACCACAATTATTAACATTAGGAATTCTTCAAGAAATCTTCAGTTCCTTCATGATTCTTAAATGCTGTCAGGAATAGATGATGGAACAAAGTGAAATCATTTGGTAAATTCTGCATCTAGGAAACCACCTAATGCCAGGCAAATTGGCCTGCTGTTGATGACTGTTTGAAACATGATTCATTTTCAAAACTTTGAACTATTTTGAGAAGTTAACTGTATCGTGCATTTTTAAACAATTATAGCAGCATAGCTTTTCCCAAAGAATGACATAATTTGACCTTCCTTGAGTAAAGGATGGGACATAAAGATAATGAAGAAGAGAATGGAAGAGTTTTATACCAAAGGGACCAACCAAAAAAAGAGTTCAATGAGGATCTTTTAAGAATTCTATAACTTTCAAAAGTCCCAGCTTTTCCTATTTTGTTAATTCATCTCCATTTTCCCCTGCATGTTAGCAATGAAATCTATAAAAGTTCAACTTCTTGTTAGTTACGTAATATTAGGCAAGTCATTTAATCATTTGGTACCTCAGTTTCTTTACCTATAAATTGGGAATAGAGTAATGTTTACTTACAGAGTTATTAGGAATATTAAATAAAATAATTCTTTAAATGGACCTAGCAATGAGGTTGTTTTAAAGTCCTATTTGAAAAAAAAAAAGAGAGAGATCAATTAATAATAATTAAGTTCCTTCTTCCTCCAGATTTCCAACTTTAAAAACAAATAAACCAAAAAGAGTCTGTGCGTTTAACCAAGAGAATAAGGAAAATAAGGGGGTGGTGGTGGATTTGGCTGTGAAAAACTGGGAAATGGGGGTGGTGGCGCATTCAAAGAGCAGGGGGCTGAGGACTAGTTCTCTGCCTCTGCACGAGGGAAGCAGAAAGGATGAGGAAACCAATATGAGTCAGAGAAGAGATTTCTAAGCCAGACCCTGTAGCAAGATGTCTCTAAATGGTCCCTACGGTGACACAAGTTCCCTAGATTGAGATGTTAGACCAATTTCCCCTCAGAATGACCATTATCAAAACCACCAAAAGATCTTTTAACCAAACTCTTTATGGAACTTCACTGTCTTCACTATTCAACAGATTCTTCTCAGAGGACATTCACCCTGTCATGGGTAAACACTGATGTGTTACCTCATGAGAGAGCACAAGGTTCTGATTGACAGATGAAGGTGGGAGGTGCTTAGGAACATGCTCCAGATAGAAGAGTAGTGCCCCATGGATCTATGCCTCTGTAACATGCACCTAGACAGCTCGACGCATATGCACACACACATGCACACACACATGCAGGAAGTGTTTGTTCTCTAAGACCAAACCTTTTGGAAGACAGCTTATATAAAATCATGGGCTTCTAGGCAAGTACATTTTACTCATCAAGCTAAATACCTCCATAGATAAGAAATGTCCTCAGCCTTCACAATCTAACTACAACCAAGTCAGCTATAAGCTACCATATTAGATTGTCGTTTAAAAAGGGTGATACCCTCCTATCATGTTGTTGAAGATGTCAACATTCTAGATCAGATCTATGCTCTCCATATCACTCCCTCAGCAAGCCTCCCTAGAAGAAATACTACCTTTCCCCATGTAGACCATGAGCTTCGTGGACAGAGAGGCCAATTCATCTTGATAGCTCTTATAATGCCTAGATCAAGGCCTCTCATAGAGCAGGTATCAGTAAAAGTTTGAAAGTGGGAGGGAGGGAAGAAAGGAAGAAGAGAGGAAAGTTAGCGGAGGTAGTAGCCTGCATGCCTTGATCCTAATAGATGCAAAATACAACCAGGCAGCCCTCCCCAATAAGCTCATTTCTATTAATACCTGACACAAAGCCAAGCTGAGTCTTTCTGGTGACATTTAACTCTTCAACGTGCACTGGCCATGCAATCCTTTACTAGGGCCATCCCAAAAGTGTAAAGCTCTTCTTTGCCATGTTGACAGAGTCGCAGCTCAGCCAGGGTCCCAGGATCTGGTCAGAGAAGACCTAGTGTTAGAATTCCAAGCTCTAAACTGGAGGGACAATGCTGTATCCTGCTTTATCTATGTCACAGCATGTAGATATTATCAGGCATCTAGTACGTGCCCTATAAATAGCAATGAAATGAGTCACAGAAATAAAATTAACTCAGGTTGGGGAAAACTTGTTATTAAATGTTCTACCTGTGAAGAAACCAAAGCTGGAGGAGGTTAAGTATATTCCCCAAGATGACAGCAGGAATGTAGCTAGCAGGGCTCCAAGAACAGCGACTCCATCTGTCTGTCCCACTGTGAGTGAATGGAAGGCATCTTACCTATGTTGGGATCACAAGAATTGAGTGAAGAAGAGCTAGTGTGGAATGGAAGAGTGGCGTGTCCTCACTGACACCCCCACCATCTTACGTACTTTGCATATTCATAAAGTCAGAATGATAGTCATGCCCTAATAATCATGAGTGCATGGTGTCAGACCCCAATACTCTTAGCCCTTCTTCAAACTCTAATTTCCTATGTGACCTTTACCAGGACATTCAAGTTTTCTCCAAAGTAGGAATCGATGATCTCTTCAATCTCTTAGTTCGCTTTCAAAGGTTTTGATTCTATAGCATAACTCCATGGTTTTATCTTCTGGAATCACTGTTGCCTGAACTGCTGCCAAGATAACCAATCTTTACCCAGGACAAAGATCTTATCACATGACACAGAGAAGACAGTAGATAGTGAGGCACTGTGGGTCTCTAAGCTTTATCATGAAACAACCAAAGAGGATATTTTGCAAATCTAATCAGTGTAGTGTCTATACCAGGAAGGACTTCTAAACAGAAGTGTTGTGAATTCAAAGCAAAAGATTCATGATGTTGATGAGGTGGGAGGTGGGAGGAACCCTTTGAGTCACCCAAAGAAAAACAAAATGGACTAGAATCTGCATCAGAAGTTTTTTTGTTTTTTCCCTTGGAGCTATCTGCTCTGGTTTGATGCTGTTGTTTTCCCCAAGAGAGAATGCAGCTGTGGCTGTATGCCTGAGGGGAGACATCCATCACCCAGAAGGTATCACAAACTATTAATAATGTATCACTGCAAACCTACCTTGTCCCAATAAATGCCCTGTCTCCAAGTACAGATAAAATGTCCAGCAAGCAGATGTTGGAATTTATTATCCCCACATTTTCCATTTCCCATTTCACTATGGATGGTGTCCAGTATCTGAGTTCTCCTGTGGGTAGTGTAGGAAAAGGAAACGAACATTTACTAAGAAACTTTTGTGTGCTGGATGCTTAAATGAAATTATATCAAGAGCTCAGAAGTAGGTTTTATCCACCCCCTTTTGCAGATGAGAAAACTGAGGCTTAGAGAGGGGAAGTGACTTATCTAAGAACATTCAGCTTGCGAGTACCAGAAAAGAGATAAACCCTCTCCCAGATGTCTTGCTCCCAAGCTCTTTCTCCATCCTCTATAACATGGGGCCATCTGATGCTAAGGAACTTTGCATTTCTATCCTTCCTACTCTACCTCCCATAGCTCTGTGAACCTGGAAAAAGGCCTTCGGGATGGCTGTCTGAAAATAGATTCCTACACCTGAGCAGGGAAATGAACCTGCAGAGCTCAGAGCAATGTCCCTAAGAGGTGGCTGATGCCTAAGGCCACCTCACAATTTCTTTTCCTCATTCTTCATCTTGTTTGTAGTATCTGCAATAGAGTTGATAAAAATGTAGGCCTTTTCCAACCCTTGATTATAGAATGCAGCGGGTTGCACTTGTACTGATCTGTTTCAATTCACAGATGTCTCCCCTGCTCACTTGCGGAAGGAGAGTTACTTGTGGGCCCTTCCCCTCGTGTTTTAGCATTGCATGTTAGCGATAGAGAAAACAAACCAACCAACCAACATCTTTAACCCTCCGTGCCCCTTCCCCTCCCACCTGCCACATTATTAACTCCTTTTCAAGCGAGAACAATGGCATTGCTTGACATTTGATGGGCCAGCCCATGGTTTGCTGGTGGACAGGGTCACCCTGTGCTGAAAAGTAAAGAGCATCTATCAATTGGTGCGCTCTCCAGAAGGAAGGGCCCGACTAGCTCACCTCATCCATGCAGCTGATCTGCTAAGAGGACTCAGCATCCACCTTGCAGGCCCAACTATTGTAGATTCAAAGAGGAGAGAGAAAGAAGACAGCCGTAACTCCAAGGCTGTATCCTAAGAAATTCTAAACTGGAGGCTATAGAGTCACGTCTGAGCTAAGAATATAATTGACACTATATTTTCTCCGTAATTATTGCTATTGTGTGTGTAGCTCCCTAGGTCTACAAATCCAGAATGGAAGAGGAGATTTGGGACTGAAACCTTGTCAAAATCTCTAGCTTTGCTCAGTAGATTATATTCCCCTTGAAGGCAGGGAAGGTGCCAACATCTGTACCAAAGCTGTGTTAGTGATTCAAATATAGTGTGCCAACAATTTTCACTCTCGAATCTGCCCTGTTAGGTCACATTTTAATGTCCATTATATAGAAGAGGAAAGCGAGGTGTGCAAAGAATTCAGGTAACGTCCCCAAGTTTTATAGCTGATGAAGGGCAGAGTTGGGATTATGGCTTAGAGAAAAACGCATTTCTTGGAATCATTCTTCAGCGGCACTGTTTAGGAGCAAGCAACATACATCCTTAATCCTCAAGGAAATAAAAACTGAAACTCAAATTCCCTGGGTACGGAGGTGCCCTTGAAGGAAATCACTCATCCATTCTCCTTTGAAGCAGCTCCCAGAGATAGCCAGAGTGTTGTGCAAGGGAGTTCTCGTAAAAATAGGCATTGCCCACCGGACTCCATTTCCGCAGCCGCAGGGGGATGAAAAACCCCGAGAGGTCGTAAGAAAACTGAACAATTTTACTGACAAATTAAAGGTTTGGGAGGCAGCGGGAGAAACTGGTCAGCTGCAACTTCAGAGAAAGCTGCAGTGAACATTTCAAAGCCTCCACTTCAATTATGGAGGGAGATGCTGAGGTCTGGGAAGTGGTCCCCATTGGGTGTGCGCCCAGCATTTAATATGCCCTCTTGTACTCAGCAGGCCTTGAGGCCTTTTAAGGAGGGACTGGATAGCAGGAGAGGGAGGGAAGGAAAAGAGCAAGAGAGCAAAAGAGGGAGGGAGAGAGACAGAGAGATCTGCCAGAGAGAAGTCCTGCCCTGTTCATCAAATTGTACAAATTGTACAGCATAAGAGTAAGGTTTTAGAATCTTCTGCTTGCCAACTGAAAACCAGAGTTGGTGAGTAACTGGCCCAAGATCCTCAGCTTGGCAATAAAGGCTAGCATTGGCCGAATAAATGAATGAGCAAGAAATGCAGATGAAGCATCTATTATAATATACATATTACATGTATAATGTATAGTACAATATATACAGTCAGCATAATTCATATTACTTTTTCTATATTTTACAGAAAAAAGAGACTGAAGTTCAGAAAGTTTAAGCAAGATAACTCAAAAGTGGCAGAGCATTGCCATCTTCTCCTAGGTCTTATGAATCCTTTAGGAGCTGCTACCAAGATGTATTTTCCTCCAGGAAGTACTCCTTGTTGCCTTAGGTCTGGGTTAAGCACCACCATGTCTGATTTTCTACCCCATCCTAGTAAATGCCACTTGTATTCTAAGGGCCCGTTTACCTCTCTCTCTCCCCGACTGGACCTTCAGCTCCTTAAGCCAGGCACCGTGTCCCAGGCCCCAGCACAGTCCATGTCCAGTGTGAAAATGAGGTTTTGAATGAGCTCTCTTGGACCTTCTTTGTCACCCTTCCAAAGGACCGTGGATGCTACCCAGAATCCTCTTCTCACCCAGCATCCTCGCTGTGTTTTTCTCTCCATCCTCTTCTTCTTCATCTTCCTTCTTCTCTGTTTCCCCATAAAACTCTACTGCCAGCTCCCAGTCAAGAGGAAAATTACTCAATACATAACTTCCCTACAAGGCAAAAGTAATAGATGAGAGTACCATTCATTTTCCATCTCAGAGACATGTACAGTTTCAATAACAGAAATAATTGTCGTCCATTGAGGTGCAAATGATAACAGCAGTGTTGATAATAATAGCTGATTTTCACTAAGAATTTACTGGGTCCCCTCCTTTTACAAGTGTTTCCTCATTTAATTCTCACAACAGTCATGAAACGTACAAAGTGCCATTCTCCGTGTTTCACAGATAAGGGAACTAAGGCTCCTGGATGCTGGGTCCTTAACCAAGAACACACAGCAACAATTTGAAGGTAGTTCTGTCTCATTCTGAAGTCAACAAAGTTTCTCTTATATCAATTGCCTTCCAAACAAATCATAATTATAAAGAATAGTGAAAATGGTCATATATTGAGCAGCTCTTATGTACCAGCCACTATTGTAAACTCCATGCATACAAATCGTTTAATGAGTTAATGCACCCAGAAACAAAGTTAGTGCCCTGTTATGGATGGCTATAAAAGAACTTAGGGCTAAACTGATTTAGAGAGGTTAAGGCGAGCGGCTGGACCTAATGACCTCTTGAGTTCCATTCCAGGATTAACAGACAATCTTCTAAAGATATATGAGGCCACATAGGAAACCAGCAACGAAAATATACAGGTCTTTAAGTGCCATTTTATCACATAGTAAAGGCAAGGACTCCTCCACCTTTGCCAAAGGGCTGTCCCCCATGGGCTCGAGAGTGGAGGATGTGGCCCCCTCCCAATGGAAGCCCCGCTCCCTGTGCCTGATGGGCCATATCTCAATACAGTCTCTTTGGATTCATGGTGAAATGGCAATTATTTAAAATTGGCTCAGGTCTGCATACTCCACTGGATTCTTTTTGATCCCACTTTAAGTCTTTCCCTTAGGACAGCTTAAACAGCTCTATCTTTTTAATGACAAACTATCCGTCGATAGCACTGGAAATGAAATCAAGCTTTCGTTTAGCAACCCGTCTGTTTATTTATTTTCTAAGTTCATGAGTTTATATGTATGCTGCTCTTAATGGGCAGTGCCTAAAAATGCCTCTTTTTATTTTCTTTTCATTTGCATTGTTGCCGATGATGGCTATTATCAAGCCATTAGAGCCAGGAAAGTATGGTTTTTTGCCTTCCAAGATGGGCTGCCATTGTGTATGCATGTTCTATGCAGATTAGCCAAGATGTTAAACTTTCTTTTTCACTTCTTCCTCTAATACAGATGGCTTTATGTCAGCCATGTAATTTTTCTCACTAATGCATGGAATTACATATATATATCAATATAAATATATTTATATGTATGATTATGTGTGTTTATGCATGTGTGTATATATGTGTATAGGTACATACACCCATATACATTAACATAAATATGTAAATACACACACATATATACACAAACACACACATATATACACATATACACATAGAAAATCTGCTTTTTCAATCAAAATGAAAAGTTGGTGGCAGGGATGTGAAATGAGTTCTATTCCACATCAAAATCTGAAGCATTGTAATGCAAATCTATGCCACTATGGTGGTGTTTTAAACAAAAGACTTCATGGACTGAGTCCATACATAGCCCACTTAAGTTTTGATAGTCAAGTAAAATCAAGTTAGGTAGTGTCTGAGAGGCACAGCCATATGGATAAAGACTAAGGAAAGCCATTCTTTATCCAGACGTTTCCAAATGTCTACTTAACTCAATGTATACATACAAAATAGTCAAATGTGGCAACAGATTTTTTTTCAAGATTTCTTCGATTCTTGAGTGTGGTGTGTGTAGAGTGTGGATTCTTAGATTCTTTTACGGAAGGAGGACAAGAGGGAGGTTAATTTTGTTTTCTTCTGCAGTTTAGGTGAAACGTGCAAAGTGTGATTAGCATTTGTTGAGAATCATAATGTTGTAGGTCTTTTAATAAATATTATTTGACATTGTCATCTATGAGGAAGGTCATACTTTAAAATTCACATTAGTTCTACGAAGTCTTGTCTTCATTTTGCTGTTGACCACGCTAGGATGAAGAGTGATTGTTGGCATCTAGGAAAGGTCAGATTGACAAGAACACAAACTATGAAGGAAGGACCTGGGATTCAATAGCTAAAGGATGTTAAACTGGGTCCTGTGATTGACATCAAGACCTGGAGTGACAGAATATATTAGAGCAGTGGTTCTCAAATGGGGCAATTTTGTCCCCCCAAGGGACATTTGGCAATATCTGGAGACATTTTTGGTTGTCACACCGGAGGTATGAGTGCTACTGGCATACAGTGGGTAGAAGCCAGAGATGATGCAAAACATCCTACAATGTGTAGGAAAGCCCTCCACTACAAAAAAGTATCTGGCCCAAAATGTCGATAGTGCCGAGGTGAAGAAACCCTCCATCCTCCACTGAGGACTCCTGTGCTCATTTGCATTTTATATTCCTTGCTGCTTTTATATATCAGCATTCTAACGAAAATCTGGGAAACAAATGACATAACTCTAGCATGTGTCTTAGGAAGAAGCATAAGGTAGAAGGACCAAATGCCAACCCTGACTCTGCTGCCCATCACTTGTGCTTGTTGCAGGGGTGACTTACACTCTTGATGACTCAGTTTCCTCACCTGCACATTTAGGGAAATACTAGCACAAACCCCTTGAGCTTCTTGCAAGGATTGAATGAGATAATGCATATAAAGATCTTAGAGAGACACCAAGTGCAGAGTAAATGGTCAACTACTTTGCTGTTATTTTTATTTCCATTGCTGTTATTATTACTCATCTTCTATTTCCATTTTCTGGAAAGCACTCAGTTTTTAATACTATCTTTTCTTTTTTAAGAAAGCTTTTATCTCAAGGTTAGGTAGACCTGCTTTCACTCATGTTTGATTACAGACTGCAGCAGAATCAGAATGAGGGAGAAAGGGCCAAGCTGCACGAGGGAGCTGTGAGCTATTTTTAAAAGAAATGCTCTTCTGTGAACAACTCCACCAACTCTTGCAATATGGTATCCTCAGTGTCTTACTGACATATCAAGAGCATCTTGAAAGCTCCAGTTCTCTCTACATAGCAGAGCAGCATCTCTATAGCTAGGATCCATCTAACATGCGGAATCAAAAGTTTGCCTTCATCCCAGAACTGTTCTCACCTAACTAAAGAGAGCACCAGACAGCCCAAGGGAGCTCGCTGCAAACGTCTTGGGTGACACTGTCATCAAGAATGAGAAAGATTAGACTAGAGAGAAGAAGGGGGTGAGGATAGAGCAAAGGGAGACAAAAAGCATGAGATGGGTATTATGGATCTCAGAGGGTACAAGAAGGTTGCCCATGGCCATATTGCAAATATATGGGACCCAAAATTTGAACTCCAGAAATCCCTTCCTCTCAAGCTCTCTGCTATTCTTCCTCAGACTAAAAAGAATTCCCTGATTGGAAACACTATAAATGGAATCTTGAATCCAACTACTTACAAGAAAGGCAGAGAGAGGCAATCTTGTTATTGATAAAACACTGTAAAGAATGAAATGGAATGTGTTGTTTACCATCTAGGACAGAAAACAGAGAAATAAGAAATATCCATCAAACTCTCCCACATAGAAAATAAACCTCCTGTTGAAAGACAAAAGAAAATTCTTGTGTTGGATGTCAAATCCCTCTGCTATGTCTATCTTCTGCCTGTGGGTGTCTGGGTGGCAACAGCCCTGGGCAGGCAAGGCTCATAGCCTTGTTTGCCAATTGGGAGATGCCACTCCATCATCTGGGGCCTCTTGAATGACTGGACAATGCCTCAGGGAAATTGTCATTCTAACCAGTGTGCATCAGTCTCTGAAAGGAAGAACTGAGTAAGTATAGAACTCTGAAGCATGTTTGAAGGTTATCAAAGACATCTGTGGAAATGGTGCCATTCATCATAGCCATCATCATCACCACCATCAACACTACCACCACCACCGTCCCTCCACCACCACCACCATCACCATCATCATCAACATTATCATCATTATCATAATCCATCACCATCATCATCATCTTCATCATCATCACCATCACCATGATCATCATCATCATTATCATCACCATCACAGTCACCATCATCATCATTATTGCTATGCATCAGGGACTGAGTTAGCATTAAATATTTCCTTTAGCACTCACAGCATGAGGCAGACAGATATTATTAATTAACGTCCTTTCTTTATAGGTGAGGAAACTCAGGCTTAAATGAGTGAAATAGCTTATTGAGGATCATACTTGGAAGGACACTGCCCAGTACATAGCCACTAGTTGACATCATGCCCATTCTTGTAGGACTGATGCAAAGGCTCTGTCCTTCACTAAGCACCACCGAATCTTCACTACTGGTGCATCTCTTATAGCAGCATGTTGTAAGTTGCATTATGCCTATTGAGACACAGTTAATCAGACATCACATCTAAGCAGGAAATGAGACAGTCTCTGTTATTTCCAAGAGCATAGTCAGCACTTACTCTGTTAAATAGTTACAATATTGGTGGCCTTGGGATAAGTTTTACAAAATTATTAATCTTTTCCTGAATCCAAATTAAAGCACTAAAATATACATTTATCTGTCTAATAAGGTGTAGTTGAAACAATCTCAGCTTGAAAAACACAAAATAAGGAGAAAAAATTTTATTTAACTCCAAGGCTGACCAGGTTAGATGTTTTCTCTAAAAAATAATTCCCAGTAGAGAAAGGACTTTTGATTTAGCCTCTGTAGGAGCTTTGGGCCCAGGGCCAGCCCGCTCTGGCCTCCTCACTATGAGCTATCAGTCCCTTGCAAGTTCAGAGCTCGCTCCAGGCTGCGGTTAGTTCACTGGTTTATCAGGCAGTGAGCTCCTCATAAGCAAAGACTTGTACTCATTTTTCTCTGATTCCCTATCCTGGCACAAAGCCTACCATACAAAGAGTGCTTTGTACAAAGTTTTGGATGAATGAATGAATTTGTTCTTTGTTTATCAATTTTCCCATCTGTACAATGCAAGGAGGTATCTAGTTCTCGAAGGATAAAAGGTATGGAAATCTACTGCTGTTAGGTCTGGGTCAGATGGCTAATGTGGTTTTTGGCTCTATGCAGTATTAGGGGACATAAGAAAGGCTTAATTAGGCTGAGTGAGCCACTAGTTGGGCATTACCTTTGCAAGTATGACACGCAATGACTGGTTGAGAAAGACCCCACGGGATGCTCCACTCTCCTTTTCCCTTTCCTTCAATTCTGATGTTACAGATCAGAGTTAACCACTCTAATCATCACCCCAATCCCTTCACCCCCGTTGCATTACCACAGTGAAGAAGGAGGAGGAGGGGGAGGAAGAGGAAGAGAAGTAGGAGGAGGAGGATAAGGAAGAGGAGGGGAAAAGGAGGAGGAGGAGGAGGAGGAGGAGATAAGCGTCCAAGGGCATCAGTTTTTTGGTTTTGTTGTTGTTGTTTATTCTTTCTGCTTTTTCTCCCCAAATCTCCCCAGTATATAGTTGTATATTTTAGTTGTGGGCCTTCTAGTTGTGGTACGTGGGACGCTGCCTCAATGTGGCCTGATGAGCGGTGCCATGTCCGCGCCCGGGATCCAAACCAGAGAAACCCGGGGCCGCCGTAGCAGAGCACGTGAACTTAATCACTTAGCCACAGGGTCGACCCCAAGGGCATCAGTTTTGAGTGTGGGAGCTGGCAAGACAAACTGGGGAGACACTGGAGTCGAAGACACTCTTGCTCTCCACCAGAGACACAAACAAGGTGGAGAATTAGGTCTCCATTGGTTTCCAGACAGTAGCTAACTCAGCTGGCCACTCAGGCTCCTCCCAGATGTGGCCTCCCAAAATCAGGTCAGCACCAGTTTTGTGGAGGAAAGTCTCGGCCACAGACGGGGCAACGCTAGATTGGCAGAGAAAGAAAATGTGTGGCATGTAAAAGGCCTTCAACAAACACAGACTTGAAAAACGCCAGCACACATTTCTGCCACACTAGGTGCCTTTAAAGGACATTTGGAGGATGGTGTGGGACAATTAGGGCAGCATCCTTTGGGGAGAATTTCTTTAATGGTTTATGGCCAAAACCAGAGGACTGAATTTTACCCTTTCATAGAGAGACAAAAATAGATGACTGGTGATTTACAGAATATTTCGACATGCTGTTATCATCTCTTCCCTGACCACTTCAGTTCTTCGTAACTGGCCTCCCCACATCCAGTCTTATCTCCCTCCAACTCATTCTCCTCACACCAGGGAGAGAAATTCAAGACTGCCTATATTACTCTCCAGCTGAAGCATTGCAGGGCCTTTATGGTGCTTTTAGAGGAAATAACAGAATATCAAGAGTTCTAACAGGGTCCTGCACGACCTGCCACAGCCCGTGCCTACAGGGCACCACGCAGCTCTTCCTCTTGATCTCTGAGTTCCAGCTACATGAGCCTCCCTTTAGTTTCCCAAACATTCCACGAGCCCCTATCGCCTCATCTGCTGACTCTCAACATAACCCTCATCTTTCCTCTAGACCTTAGATCTGCCTTCACTCTTCTAGAGACGCTTATTCTGAAGAGCCAGCCTAGGTCAAGGTTATCATACATCTTCAAAGCATCTTGTGCTTTTCCTTCACATCATTGAAATGCAGATGGGTAAATATATATATATATACATATATACATATATAATATATGTCTGCACATCCCCCACATCTATCACATTGCCTGCAACATGGTAAGTAATCAATAAAGAATTGTTGAATGAAACTTGTAGAATGGTGCAATACTATCTCAAAAAAAAAAAGAAAAGAAATAGGAATTAGGGTCACCAGTGATGCTGGTTGGAGAATTACCACGTTAATGGCCCAAATTAGTCAACTAAGAAAAAAAGTTTGATCTATATTTCTATACTTGTGTGTATGTACACTCACACATGCACACACAGACACCCCTGTCTGATTCTGCCTTAGTAATCCAGTATAATATATCCAGAGGAAACATGAAAATGTTATTAATTCCAACTTGAGTATATAGGAAAGAACCCTACATTTGAAGTCAGGACACAGGGATTTTAGATTCTGACTCCCAAGTGACTGGTTGTGTGGCCTCTGTTTATTACACCATCTCCCTGAAATCTCTATTTTCATTTATAAATGATGATACCTTCATCATTCAAAGACTTTAAGAAGTCCTATTGTGTGCAAAGCTGGCTGAAGTATTTAGTGAAAATAGAAGGCCAGAGCTCCATCTCAGCACTTGAAAAATTTTCCAGTTTAATGGGAAATAGGCATATAAATAAATCTTTACAGTAACAAGGGAAATGCCTTTTTCAAGATTTGGGCGAAGGTTTTCAGGAGCAAAAGCAGGAAACAACTTCAGGGTGCTGTCTGGAGGAGTCAGGGATAGCTCTCCTGAGAATATGCTTTGAGAATTAATTAACGGATGAACTCACCGGCCACATAAGAACAGTCACCAGCACCAGCTGGGGCCAGCAAGTACCTAGTGAAAACTCCACTCCAGGGCCGGCCCCGTGGCCGAGTGGTTAAGTTCACACGCTCTGCTTTGGTGGCCCAGGGTTTTGCTGGTTCGGGTCCTGGACCCAGACATGGCACCACTCATCAGGCCACACTGAGGTGGCACTCAGAACTAGAATACACAACTATGTACTGGGGGGCTTTGGGGAGAAGAAGCGAGCGTGGGGCGGGGTGGGGGAGAAGATTGGCAACAGTTGTTAGCTCAGGTACCAATCTTTAAAAAAAAAATTTAAAAAAGAAAAAAACTACTCCATCTCTCACTCACTGAGAGCAGGGCATCAATTTAACCCTACTAGATCATTTTCCTCATCCACAAAATGGAAGCAACAACCTCCCCCTTGCTGCTTGGGGGTGAAATTTGGAGATACTATACACAAAGGACTTCTCATCATAAGACACGACTCACAATAGATGCTCAATAAATGGTAGCTGGATTTATCATTCTTCCTATGCTCCATCTCCCTGACTGGCAGGCGAGGGCCCATGCTTTTAATGGAATGCATGATATTTCTGTGGGGTGTGGTTTGCATAAGGACTGAGGAGCAAGGTAAGACCGCTGAGTATTGTCTTTCGATGTGTATTTCCCAAGGTGATCCTCACAGGCTCCCTCAATATCAATTTCCTTGCAATATCAGGAAATTACAGAATGCCAACAGGGCTTTGCAGCAGAAAGCAGCCTCTGACAGCAGTGGGGAAGCTGGGAGAGATTAGATGCATGCCTTTTCCTGCTGGGTCTCACACCCCGGCCAGGAGAGGCAGCATGGCAGGCCTCGTTTATTACCTTCACTGGCTTAAATGGACCGCCTTGACCCTTTGGGGAAAATGGAGGATAGCTCAATGATGTAAAGAATATGAAAGAGAGAGAGAATTAGAGAGAGAGAGGAGAGAATCAAGCAGAGATGACAAGTGTGTGAATATCAAGGGTCCAAGTAAATTTGTAAATTTCTAGGCTCAGATTTCTGAGTGATCTCATGAGGTGTGCATTTCGGCTTTAGACGCTTTGGTATTAAGAACAATCAGGCCTCCGCACTCTGTCAACTTCCACTGATTATTCAAGGCTCATCTCAGACATCTCCCACTCTGAGACACTTTCTCTGATCCCTCAGGTCAGATTAGGCCCTGTTCCTATCCCTGTCGACCCACTAATGATTCTGTGTCATTTGTAGCCAAAACATTGAATGAGGAGGACTCATAAGGACACTTCCATCTTTGTCTCTCATGGTCCCTCCAAATCTGTCCCCCCTTAGAGCCACCTCTTTCCCTGCCACTGGATAAATATGGCGAGCACCCAACACTTCCTTGTCAGTTTTAGCCCATGCAAACAGTTCCCAGGTCAATTCAATTCACACACACAAATCTCACTTTAGCGAGCATAACATCCGGTCCCATGGAATAATCAAATGACAATTGCCTTTGAAAGCTGGGATTTCTCCCCCTTCCAGTGCCCCAGTGCAAACATGAAAACTGAAGTTTCAGGAGGAGAGTGGATGGCCAGTCTCTTCTCTCTCTTCTTCTCCGGTGCTTGGGTTCCTTTTCCCTTAATCTGCCCACTGAGGTTTCTGAGCTTCACCAGGGTGGAGAAATGGCAAGGGGCACAGGAGAGTTGTGATGTGATGTGTTGACCCTTTGGGGAAAACGGAGGAGGGCTGAATGATGTGAATATGAAATGTTTTCAAACAGAGAGAGGAGAGTAGTAAGCGGAGATGACAAGTGTGTGAATACCAAGGGTCCAAGTAAATCTGTACATTTCTAGGCTCAGATTTGGTCCTGTAGTGGGGTGGCATGCGTGATGTCCTATTTAAAACTGACTTTCTCCAGCAACACTTTTTGGGATTCTTCAAAGACCCCCAGCTTCCTTTGCTGGGGCTCTCTCAGCCACTTTCCCCACCAGGGGGAATGCATCTCTGTTTCGGTTGGACACTGACTTGTTTCTTAGCCCCTAGGTGCCTAGATTCTCTCCTGGGATCTGTTCAACCCTCCAGGCAGCCCTGTTTGGAAGCAACCTAAGATCTCACGTCAGATCGCTCTCTCTCCTGTGTTTACATGAGGAGGGAGTGGGACGAACTTTCCGTATCATGGTAAACAATCACACAGCATTTGCAGGCTCAACTCTAGGAGCATGAGCTACTTAACATATAGTTCTCACCTTTGCTTCTCTATTGAAGCTACTAGCAAGCATTTACTTATTATTATTATTGTTGTTGTTGTTGTTTTCAAGTCAGATGTCAGATACCAGCCTATCACGCCATCAAAATTTCAAGAAAAAGTACATTAAGCATTCAGAGTAGTTCTGCCAAGGTCTCCGACCGCGGAGACCTGAGCGAAGAAAGTCTCCTGCTCCTCTTTCCACTGAGGGAGCTGGGGACACTCACAGGACACCATAGCTGCCTCCTTTAACTTCCCATCACTTTTGGTGTAATTGAATCACTTAGTAACTATCATTCCAATTTTCCAACTCTAGAATGCCTTTTGTCTTGAGATCTCAGCCGCAGTTTCCCTTTGACATTCCGTTTTCACCATTACCATCGATTAATAGGAATTGCCTTACACCAACGGGGGCCTATTTCAAGCAATCGCAGCATAGGAATTCGCACTTCCTAAACTATTTCTTATTTCTCAAACCCAAGAACACAAGATTTAATATCTTTCGTTGATAATCATATGAAAAGAAAAACAAACAAATCAGGAGAGTGGAGCTCAAAATGAATAAAACTATGCAAAAGGGTTTGAGAAATATTCCTAGAAATTTGTTAAATATACATCACAAAGCATTCTAATTATTCTGTAATTGACCAAAGCTATGGTAGTCAAGCGTGCTCCAAACAAGCAAAGGGAAATAGACATTTGGCTGATGGACCAGACACACTCTTTAATCCCCTTAATAAGCATGCCACCAGCAACAAAGCCACATAAATTTAAAAGCATCTTAGTAACATTGTATGGGAGGGATTGTAAATGAAGAATAAATGTCAGTTAAGTACCTGAAATGGGAAAATATCATTGATACCACATCTATTTAGTTTTCTATCTTAAATATGAGCTTTCACACATCAAACACTACTAACTAATCCATTAGCATATTCCTCAAGCATGGATCCTGGGGGGGGTCTCAGGGTGAAGGCATTTATTCTTGGGAACCGAATTTCAGGCTTCTCTGTTTTTCTGACTAACCTGGGCACTGTTTTCCTTGTATCGCCAGTGCCCAGAATAAAAAATATGCTTAATAAAAAGTTGTCAAAGAAGGGACAAATTAAAGGATGGATGAGTCAATGGGTCTGCATGCTGGGCACAGAGGGATATATACCTTGAGGTCCTGAATTCAAGAAGCTCAAGTGTAAAGGAAAAGGGAAGTGAATGTTTTAAAAGGTGTAAAGATAAGGTAAAGGTAAAGATAAAGCCTCCACACCAGGAGCTTGCAGGCTTGTAAAGCCTTCCCATTTCTCCAGGAGTGGGCAGGAGTTGGTCCTCAGGATTCAATCCCGGCTCTCCCCCGGGACTTCAGTAGAGAAAGAGCACCAAGGAGGATTCCTACATTTTGCTGACGAGGGAATGGACCTTCTTGGAAGGTCAAGCGTGAGAATGTTGAAGGGATGGTGGAGAGTGGTCTGGGCTCCAACTGTCAGCACACTGGACAGGTGAAGTACCCACAGAGCAGCCTGCACCTCAAACATCAGGACAGACGAAAATTCATTATCCACCCATTCATTCAACAAACATTAATTGAACATCTACCATATGCCAAACTCAGTTCTAGACTAGCAACACAGGGAAGAAAAGCAGACACAGCTTTTGCCATTAGGAGTTTTTGGTCTATTGGAAGAGACAGGTACTAAATAAATAAGAACAAAAATAAATGTAAAATTGCAACTAAGATAAATGCCCTAAAATTAATTTTTAGACACTTAAGAGAATGTCTAATAGCCTGGCTTTGACTTAGCCGGAAAGGACAAGTGCGGGGGGAGGTAAATTTTCTAACTCCAAAGTCTGAACTATTTCTAAGGCACAATTTAGCAAAATGGATACAGTCGGTTGCCTAGTCTCCATTTTCTTTCTTTCTTTTTTTCCCTTAGGCCCTCCCATCCCTAATCATATATCTGTCTTCTGGTTCTAAGCACGGTGTTATGATTTGTGCCAAATGTTGTGATGGTCAATCTCATTTCGCAGAATACCATGAAGTAGATATTAGAAAGCATGGTAGAATCAGGCCTTAATTTGAATCCTGGCTCTGCCTCTTCTCCTGTGTGCCTTTGGGGAAATTGCTAAACCTCCCTGAGTCCATTTCCTTATTTAGAATCACTGTTTTGCAAAATACTTTGATTGTGTAAGCAACATAGGAGCAACTTCAAATAGAACTGTGAAAGACAGAAAGGGAATCCGGTCTCTCATCTCTCTGATGCCTCCAGTTTGGTCCTTCCCTCTTTGCTCTCCGTCTTTGTAGATGTGGAATGCACATATATATCTAACTGGAGAATAATCTCCATATACTTGGCATTTGGAATTCTGTATCCAAAGTTTCTGTATAATTTGTCCAATTAATGTGCACTTTAGTCCATATGACTTTTGAGTCTTTCTAAAATTCAGATTTTGGTACAGGAGAAACTCCAGAATCCAAATGTGTGTTTCTGGAATGCCAAGACAGGGACCTGGACTCTGCCTGGATTGTTGAGGGGTGAGGGGGACTCCATGGAGGGAGCTCTCGGGGAGGTTTCCGTTCTACAGAAAGGACGCAGATAGAAACAAGGAGGGCACAAATTGGGTCAGTTAATTTATCTCCAAATTGACCTAGGATTCTTCCCTGATTATGCCCCACTCTCTCAACAGGGGGCTTTCCTTTTACAGGGAAGACGGAGGGGAGAGCAACAAAAGAGGCAAAGAGAGAGAGACAAGGAGACAGAAATAGAGACAACTGGCCATAAAACACTGCCAGGGTATGGGGAAGAACAGCTTCAGGCCTGGGGGCCAGGAGTGGACGCGAATGGCAGGATCCGCAGGGCTGGCCTCCCTCCCGGGGATTGCTGGGGCCTCATTCAGTTATTCCAGGCCTTTCTCCAGCAGAGAATTGTTTTATTCATTGAAAAGGAATCCCACATTTAGCTTTTCAGGTTTAATAATAATAATACAACTGGTATATTTGTTTACTAGTGTATTATATGAAAATCAGAAATTAGAGTTCAAATTAAATTTTGCCTTTGAAAAATAACAATGATTTCCTATTTCAGTCAAATATTATTACTAGGAACAACATGAAGATGTCAAAAAAGCATTATTGCAAGTGAATTACATATATACGTATGTATACATATATATAAAATTTGCAAATATGCAATATTTATCATTGTGTTAAGGCGTGCTGACAATTTTACTTCTATATTTGTAAACTTTTGATATAGTTATTTTATACAGATGCCCTTTTATTTGAAAACTTGGGAAACGCTATATATTTACAGTTTATTTCTTCTTTTTGCCACTTGACATTATGTTGAGAGCATTTTCCCCTGACGTTAAATATTCTTGGAGTATAAAATCTTTAATTGATGAATTTGGATACATTATTCTTTACTGAAAGATTTGAATCATTTTTTGAGTTTTCCCCTGTTGTCAGGATTTAGGTTATTGCCAAGAGTTCTCTACTATAAGCATCACCATCTTGAACAATCTTGTACACATGACTCTGCCTGCAATCCATTCTTTGGATAAATTCCAAACAGATTAGTCAATCAAAAAATATGGGTCTTTTAAAGCTCTTGATACTTCATGCTAAGTTACTTTTTGCAAAAATTTCTGTTTCCACCAGGAACATATGGGTATCATCTCATGAGACCCTTATCCACCCTGGGGGTGTGTGTGGGTGTGTATAAAATCATCACCAATTTGCTTCTTAAAGTAACATCTCTTATCAGTGGACTAAGTCTCATTATCCTCATGTATTTTTACCACTAATACATTTTTTTGCCTTTTGTGAATTTTCTCTTAATAACTCATGCTCATTTGTGAAATTTTCATGCATTTTCTTTTTCTACCTATATCATTTATATTCTACCTGCTTTCAAAAGGATTGTAAGTAATTTACCACAAAAGATCAAGACGCAATCAAAACGTTAAAATCAGGCAAAACAGAGCCATTCCTGATGGCCTTGTGGTTAAAGTTCAGTGCACTCTGCTTCAGCAGCCTGGGTTCAGTTCCCAGGTTTGGAACCACACCACTCATCTGTCAGTAGCCATGTTGTGGCCATGGCTCACACAGAAGAACTAGAAGAACTTACAACTATACACAACTATGCACTTGAGATTTCTTGGGGAGAAAAAAGGAGGAAGATTGGCAACAGATGTTAGTGAAGGGCAAATCTTCCCCTGCAAAAACAAAAAAAAGAGAGAGAGAGTGTGTCTTTGAAAAAAAATCAGGCCAAACAAATCATGCCTCACACATACAGGAATATTGTAGTTTCATAAACAGTTTCACCTGCATTCTCCTACATGGTCTTCACAAGATGTCCAGGAAGTCTGGGTAACTACAACTCTCCTTGTATGGAGGGGGAAACTGAGGCTCCTGGAGAGGAGGAGATGCTGCTGCAGCAGACAGCTGTTCGCCATTAGCACCAGAATTGTGGCTGCAGTGTGCTGACTCTCAAACCCACACCATCATCGAGTCCAGTCCATTCATTCAATAAATACTTACTGAGGGCTGTTATAAGCCAGGCACTGTTCCTGGCACTGGGGACACAGCAGGACACAACAGAGACACAGCACTGCCTTGATCTTTGGAGTGGATGGGGGACAGGCAACAAGAGAAGATGTGTATTGTGTAAGTGGATGAGAGCTAGGAGGAAAAATAAAGGAGGGTGGGGGATTGAGAGTGATGGGTTCAGGGTGGGAAGCACAGTATTATTGCTATTATGTGCTCTTATCTGATCCGCCAACATGTGCAAGATCGCCAAGCCTGGGCGACCAGGCTAGGGCTCTTTAAGCTGAGGGAGAGAGCTGGGTGGCTGCAGACCACTGACACACCTTGCCCCTCCTGTGGTGTCATGCAGCCAGAGTGTATTCAGAAGTCAGAAGTGAAATTGTGTGCATCCATCATTGACACTGCCTTTAAGGTTGCCTCCAGGGGAGCTGAACGCACGCCCGCAGGTGGTGGAGTACAGGCAAGAGGCACATCTGGTCACGGGGTCAGAAATTCTCAGAGTGTCCTAAACGACAGTGGCTGCTTCTGCAGGAAACCCACAGGGAACACAGCAGAGGAAGAGAAGGAAGAGGCAGAGAGCCACTGCCATCCCCAAGGATTCAATGTCTTTTCTTGGACGCAACCAAATAACTTTCCTGCTCTTCCACATGAAACGACAGCTGCTCCACTGGCTTTTTCCTTGACTGTGTAACCCTGATTACAAACACAGCTAAGGGAATCCCAGGGCATTACTGCAAAGCTAAGAAGTCCCCGAAGAACCAAGGAGGTGGCGCCACAAAAATGCCATTTCCTAACATGAAACTGAAGAACGAAAGCCAAAGGGGCATCTAAAGGATACGTGCAGTCATGTCACATGGCTGTGACCGGAGTCCAGAGCTGGGTCTGGAGGCTGCGAGATGATGTTTGGAGATGCTGAGTGGTTTTGTAATGACAGCCTAGTCATGGAGGCAGTGAGGCTAATCTCCACAATCAAAGATGATGGTCACCCCAGGCGTCCTGAGAGGTTGCTGTTCTCCTGAGACACCAGGTAGCTATCTGGTCCTCAGTGTGCAGCCATCCATCCTAGCAGACAGGACCTTCACTAAAACTCTCTAGATCTGACCCCCACAAAACAGGAGAGATTTCCTTTTAATTAAAAAATGAGTTTCTTTTTAAATTTTTGGTAAAACACATACAACGTGTGATCCACCCCCAACACATTTTGCACATATGGTACAGTATTATTAACTACAGTCAGAGTGTTGTACAGCAAATCTCTGGAACTTTCTCGTCTTGCATAACTGAAACTTTATACCCAGTGAACAGCTTTTCATTTCATTTCATCCCCATCTCCCCCTCCCCCAGCCCCTGGTATGATGCCACTTATTGAGGTATCTAAAGAACTCAAACTCATCAAGGCAGAGCCAATTAACTAGGTTCTGAAGCTTCCGGCTTTTAGTTTCCACATCTTCTTTGCATGCTGTGATATTTTAAGAAGCAACAAAGATGAACTGAGCCCATACTGCATGTCAGGCATTGGACAGAGCACTGCAGAAATGCACATTACTTGCTGGGGAGGAGGGGACAGCCTCAGAGACAGCACCAGAATAGCCACCACCATCACCATCGTCATTAAGCTCAAAGGTCTCTCTTAGCATGCACACATTCCTACCCACAAAGATCGTAAAGAGTCAGAGCCCTGAGTTTGCACACTTCTTAACAAGCAGGCAAGTCTAAGTGGCGCCTGGGCCATTGGAATCGCTCAGCCAGTCTTGTCCCATCCAATGGCATTACCTTCGCTGCCACCCTACAACCTGTAACTCTCAAAACTCTATCTAGTTAGGGCTTCTCAGTTCAATTAGGGCTTCCATATGGGTGCATTCACTCATTTTATTCATTCGAGTATCAAACTATCATGCCAGACATTGTCCTGGGGAAACAACGTCTAATAAGTCGGATAAAACCCTTGTCCTTGTGAAATTTTCAACAGGTTGGAAAAGCTGATATTATATGAGCCATCTTTAAATAAGATCCTCTTGCATTAGAGACATAACATGGGGTTGCAGGAATGAGAATGAATAACAGAAGTTCTTGGGGTTATCTCGAGCCAAGAAAGGATCTCTGAGTGAGCGATGTTGAACCTGTTGAGGGAGAGAGAGAGGGAGGGAGGGAAAACACTTGAGAGAAGCAGAACATACTCCTATTTCCAATGCAAATTTCCCGGCCATGGTCCTGCTTAGCTGTTTGCTCAGCATAGAGCAGAACCCAGACCCCTGCATCCAGGTGTCCCTGACCTCACACTGGTTTTCTCCTCAACCTGGCTGGGAGTTTTCTCCAACACAGACAGGAGCCTGTTGGCTAAATCTCACACTTAAAAACATTTGGTGCTCCGGGCAGATTGTTATCTACATCAAAGAGAAGGAAAAGTTGAAAATGGAAGCTGGTGGGGTAAAGAGGGTGAATGCGGGTGTTGAATGAACACAGATGGTCCGTGTGGAGTTTCACTCCAGGACAGTCCCGTTTGTTTGTGGAAAGAGATAGGTGCAGGCCATGACTGCCAGGCCTGTAATCAACACCAGAGGGGTCTGGATCCAGCTTCACTCTCGGTCAATAAAGCCCAACTCTCTTTCGTCTTGTCTTCTGGGCTTTTGCTCCACCCACTCCACTTTGTTTTAATAGCAAGACACCATAAACTATAAAATTACATGCCACACTAAAAGAGTTACATGCATTTTCTGTTTTAACACTCACAGCATTGTCATGTTGGAGACATTATCACTATACTTATTTTACACAAGAGGAAAATCAGAGCTAGGAAAGTGAGTTCCTTGCCCACAATCCCAAGCCTTGCAAATATTACAACCTGGATTCATCCCCAGGTCTAAGGCCATGCTCTACACTACCCTGAAATATCAAAGTTTATAAAGAAAGACGCTAAGAAATAATCAAGAGATTTAACTCAACATAGTGGTGAATTTCTTTCCAGTCTTTTATTTTTCCTTTGCATAATTTTCTTTTGTATGTAGTTGATACCTGTTTGCTTGTGCATGGGTACAATTTTGTATCTTGCTTTTATCTAAAAACTATAATGTCATGAACATATTAGCATCAGAAACTCTTGAAAACCATAACCGTAAATGATTTTATTGTCTGCAGAGTATTGCTAAATAGTATAGATACGTAGACGTAATTTATTCACACCTATAAGCTGTGGGTACATGTTTGGGTTATTTTTCTTATTATTTTTATTGCTTTGGGATATAAATAATGTGGCAATGAGCATCTTTTGCAACATAGTTCCCTTATCAGAGTGCAAAAGTAATAACATGTTAAATGTCTTGAAGTGGTTTTCAAGACCTGATTCCGTTCTTAATAAGAACCACATGTTAGCAATTGACTCCTCAAATGAGGAAAATAATAGCACCTGGCTTGTATGTTGTATCATTGTTGCGGCATCGATGCGTATGTGTGAATGTGTATGTTTTGTATGTACACGTGCGTATATGTGTGTATGTGTGTCTCATGTAGTAAAACTGTATAGTGTTGGCTCCTCTGATGAAAGTGTCGAACATGGTGATTCAAGTCAAACAGCAAGGCTGCCGGCTCTCCCCACCTCCTGGCTCTCCATTTCTCTTCTGCTAGGACTTGATAGAAAAAATAGACACTCACACTGAGTAAGTACCTTGTATGCACAGCCTCTGTATTAGACACTCGGTGCACATCAACTTCTTGACTCCTCATCACTACCTTGTAGGAAGAGCTTTAGGAGGAAATGGGACTCAAAATGAAGTGACTGCTCCAAGATAATACAGCCAGGACATATCAAGCTGGATTCAAACACAGGTGTCATATCAGAAGCCCACTTTTCCTCTATCACACCATACCACTCTTCTGAGAGACCCCCCCCGTAACAAACCTTTAATGTCTGAGTTGCATGTATGAGGCTGTAATATATGCAGTATAAATACATTTTGCACTCTTTTCGTGATGTCTGCCATAATTCTTTAGGCTTAGCTTCTCCTAAACATCTTCATCACACAGCAGGGATGTTTCCTCTTAGCACCCTGCATTTTTGGCTTTCCGAGACTTCAGATGTCCCCCGCCCCCACCTCACACCACATTCCCCTTGCAGAGTAGAAGGAAAGGGTCTGCAGCCCGCTGGGCTTGGCCCTGGTTTACGGGGAGGGAGGTTAAGCCGAGAGGCGCCAGGCACTGTTTCAATTACACTTCGCCTGTTTCAAGGGCTTTAATCATGACCTCTCTCTCAATGGATCCTTTCAGAAAGGCCAGAGGGAGAATAGGCAATTGGAAACCCTGGTTGTAATCAGGGTCCCAGACCTCCAACTCCACTTAGAAACATAGCTGGGACATAAGATTCATTAATGAAAAAAGAAAACTAAGAGAGATTAGCTATTTCTGAAGGATCCATGTGTGCTGGGGGCAGTGTGGAGAGTATACAGAGATCATAAACAATAAGAGGAAAGAGTAGGTGACAAATAATTAGCTTGTGGTTTTAATTAGGAGGTCTCTTGGGCCAGATGTTCATTGACAAAGAATGAACACCCCCTCCTGAGATATGTAATGAAACTTCAACCCCCATGGCTGGGGAAGGGGGTGGGGATGCTGGGAATGGTTGCATCGTCTGCTTATAGGCCTTTAGCCTGAAGCTTCCTGTGCTGGGGGAAAGGAAGGGGAGGGGACGTGTGATTTTGGCTGAGCACCACGCTCTAAACCCCAGGCTCAGGCATTTATATTCTTTCCTGAGCAGCCCATTCAGCAGAGCATGCCTGCTTCTGATTAACATAAGGAGGGTAGCCAGGCGACCTGACTCCCTGCCTGGGTTGGGCTGTCTCAGGAATCTGGGCCCCTGTGTGCTGTCTGGGTCTCATTGTCATGAGAAAAGAATGGGTAGAGGCATCCCATGAGGCTTTGTTGGCATTTCTGGCCCTCCAAGCCCCTGCCCCAAGTAAGGTGTGACACATGGCTGGCTTTCACCCTGGAAAGAGGGGTAGGCTACAAGTATAATTCTGCCAACCCTCTCACTTCCCAGACATCTTCTTCTCCTAGAATTTGTTTGCCATGGACCAAATCAATTATTGCACCATGAGCTACTGGCTATTAAGTGCCAAACTCCTAAGTGAAGAAACACAGAGATGGACATTTGCCCAGAGGGATGAATGACAAAAATAACAGTCATTGTAACAGGAGCTAACATCCACTGGGCACTTTCTAAGCAGTTTCCATGGAGTATCCCATTAAAGTCCCAGGAGAACACTGAGAGGGAGTTCTATCCAATCTTGTTTTCCAGAGAAGAAAGCCGAAGCTCAGATAATTTATGGAATGTGCCCAAGCTCACACCATTAGTAAATGGCAGAGCCAGGATCTGATCCTAGGCAGAATATGTTCACAGATTGGTCTCTAAATTCTTGTAGGAGGAATTAAAGAAGAACACTATCAAAGGAAGGTGAGAACTGGGCAAAAGAGCGTGGGTGCTGAAGGCAGAAAAAAATTACATTCCTCTGGCCAGGTGTTGACAAACTTGTTCCGCAAAGGGTCGGATAGTAAATATTTTATGTTTTGCAGGTTCTACAGTCTCTGTTGCAACTACTCAACTCCGCAGTTGTAGTGCAAAAGCAACCATGGACAATAGGTAAACGAATGAGTGTGGCTATGTTCCAATAAATCTTTATTTGACAAAAATAGATGGATTTGATCCATGGGGAGTAGTTTGCCAAACCTGCTCTAGATCATCATAGAATTTGAAATATGGAGGGGCTTCGAGAGAGAAGATTATTCAACACCCTCATTTACAAATTAATGCACTGAGGTTCCTAGAATAGAGGAATTGAGATCTCAGAATCAGTACTTGGTTCATCCCATAATAAACCTGCCCAAGATCCCACAGTTGGCAAGAAGCAGATTCTGGACTTGAACCCACATCAGTCTAATTATGAAACCCTTATCATTGCCCACGGGATTCTATTTACTCTGTTAATACTAGCTGAAATTAATGCCTGGATGGACTCTTCTCCAGCATGTTCCAACATTGGGCAGAGTTATCTACAGTGAATGATGCTCGCATCCTCTTCCCACTAACCTTGTTACCTTGGACAAGGGATTAGCTTCTCTGAGAGTCAGCGTTATCTATTGTTACCAGGCAAGTTTGGAAAATTGGTAACTTTATCCAGCCAACCTTCTTCTGACTATTGGCTCTGGGAACTGTAGCTATGAGATCTCAGGCAATGTCACACTCTCCAAGAGATGCTGACTATTGCCCCTTACTCATATCTTTCTAAGATAACCCCACCACTGTGCCTACCACCATCCACAACCTGCACACACTGCAGACCAAGTCACCTCACAGGAGTCACTGCACATCCCTCATCATAGCTCTTTGCACCTGACCCGAGGCAAACCATGCTACCGAATGAACTAAACGAATTGGTTTCTCTTTCTCAGACTAAGGAGACATCCTGCGAGTTGGTAGCTGAATCCTGTCAACGGGGAATAGAAGTGTAAAGACCTAGCAACTCTTGATCCTGAGGTCCCTTAGGGCAGTCTGGCTCCTGTTCATGCTAAGAACTTCTGTAATTCAGTTTTTCTTCATTTATTCTTTTGTATTTTGGGCCAGTTTGATCATATTTCTACATTTTAGGAGCAAACGTATCCTAAAATTTCCCATCTGTAATGCAAAGTTAACTGATACATACTTAACAAAGTTTGTCTAGACAAGAGCTAATGAATGCAAAGGGGCCAAAAGCAAAGACACATAGTAAGCATGGAAAAAATATTAGAAAAAACAAAAAAAAAAAGGAAAAATAAAAATTTTGTTCCATTCGTGCCATTTACTTTCTGAAATGGTGAGCCAAAGTCTGTTTCCAAGAAAGGAAATAAAACATCCATATTGAAGACATAGACCCAAGCACATTTATGAACAGGAAGAGACGATGAAAACCATCCTGATCAACTGCTGACTTTATCTAGAAAGCTCCCTGGAAGCCTTACTGATAGACTCCCTTCCAGTTCATGCTTGAGTAGCCTCAGGGAAAAAGAGCTCTTCCCCAGCCCGGTGTCTGACTCTATTGTTACATGGCTTTGATTGTGAGGTCCCTCTTAATTATAATTTGCTACACATGTGGACCCTCTTGTTAGTCATGCACTGCACATGGCCTCCCTGTAATTTTCACCCCTGGTCCTCAGATTGAATTTGGGGGCCACAGAGAAGAAAGAACATGTGAGTTGCAGCAACACAAATGTACTAGAGTCCTAAAAGGGAAAAGGCGAAATACATAAATAGGCTTCATGTTGGAACGGTGAAACCATGAAGACTTACATTATCTATTTTCAAATGTTCTCAAACTTGGTCAAATGTTTCCTATAGTTTTTAATGACAGAGATTCTTTAAGACCGAAGCATTGGAAGACAGCAGATTTGGCACCCTGTCTTTCTTAAGCTGTTTATTTCCAAGTTAAAACAGCTCCAAGTCCTGCCATTGTCTCTCAGGAGATATAATTTCCGTCTCTGGATTTCATCCAGCTTATCAACATCTTTTTAAAACATGGAATTCAGAAGGAACACAATAGTCAACCTGTGAGCTGATGAGGGTTATCACTTTTATTTATTTTTCTGCTTAGCTTACACTAAGTAGGGAGGATATGGGAGAGAGTGGCTTCCCAACTCAACCCCCTCATCTTGTGATTCCAATGGGTTGTATTGGCAGATAAATAACAATTTGTGAAAACAGTAAACAGCCTTTATTTTAACAACTCATTCCTATGGCCCAACAGTAACTTTATCTCTTGTAATTGCACCCACAAGTCCTCATTGTCCTCATGGAGCATCTTCCTTAAATCATCTCCCTATATCTCAGCCTGTTCGAGGATTCTTTAACATTCATTTTCTCACAGGATTTGGTACTGGCTATTGCCTGGATACCAGCTAGTATCCTGGGACTGCCTAAGCTGTTTACAACTCATATTTCCAGTTTCTTAATTTGATGCCTTTTTAATTTTTTTTATTGAGGTAACATTGGTTTATAATATTATATAAATTTCAGGTGTACACCATTGTATTTTGATTTCTTTGTAGACTACGTCATGTTCACCATCCGAAGACTAACTAGCATCCTTTATTGTACACATGTTCCCTATCAACCCTTCTCCCCCCTCCATTCCCCTCTGGTACCCATTAATCTAATCTCTGTATCTATGAGTTTGTTTGTTGTTGTTGTTTTTATCCTCTACTTATGAGTGAAATCCTATATTTAAATTTCTCCATCTGGCTTATTTTGCTTAGCATAATACGCTCAAGGTCCATCCATCCATGTTGCTGCAAATGGTAAGATTTTATCTTTTTTTAGGGCTGAATAGTAGTCCATGTGTACATATACCATGTCTTCTTTATCCAATCATTCATTGATGGGCACTTAGGTTGTTTACAAGTCTTGGCTATTGTGAATAATGCTGCAATGAATGTAGGGATACAAATATCTTTAAGCATTTGTGTTTTCCTGTTCTTTGAATAAATACCCAGCAGTGGAATAGCAGGATCATACGGTAGTTCTATTCTTATCTTTTTGAGGAATCTCCATACTGTTTTCCATAGTAGCTGCCTCTTTGCTTTGGCCACAATCTGGAAGAGATTTTAACCTTTTTTATCATAGAATTTGCCATATTTGGTCATGAAAATCCAGCTTCCATGTCCTAGAGTGGGTATTATAACGAAGGCCTAAAACAACTATAAGAAAGTAAATTACTAATCTAAACAGGACTTCTTCACTTAAGCAAGGCCCGTCACAGTGATAGGAATGACCTAGACCATTGGTGGATGAGTGGTTGTTCATTGATTATGGCCCCTGGAGGATGAGCATGCATTTCGATTGTGAAAGATTATCAGAGGAGTGGTTTCTTTGAGATGCAAGCCCTACGGCCATCCATGGTGCTTGCTGAGAAGCCTGCATATGAATCCTACTCAGTGAGTAAGGAACTCAGGAAGCCAAGACAGGATTTGGGTTGCCTCAAAGCTTTTTGCCACGTTCGGCTCCCTTGCCTCTTTGCATCTCACCACCTGTAGCCACTGAACTGAAGGAAGTCAGGCCGAGCTAAGCAAAAAATTACTTCACTGGGCATTTGTTTTCCTTGAAAATGGCCAAATCTCACAATGCCTAGCCTGGGAGACTCCTGAAGGGCTGTTTCTCTGTTCCTGAAAACTAGAGCTTTAACTGAAAGAGAATGGAAGAGACTACAAAATCTCTTGAGATTAATATCAGGGGTTGCTTCAAAGGACAGGAGCATAGTGTAGGCTCTCAAACTTCAGTGTGCATCCACATCACCTGGAGGGCTCATTAAAGCTCAGATCTCTGGGTATTTAGTTAAGTCTGCAGTGAGGCATGGGGATCTGCATTTGTAACAAATTCTCAGTTGATGCTGATACAGCTCGTCCGAGGACCATCCTAAGAAGCATTGATTTAAAAGGAGGAAAAAGTTGAGAATCAAGATTACATAAGTTCAAACCCCACTGTTGCCACCTATAATCATGGGCCTTGGCCAAGCTACTTTACCACTTTGAGTTATAGGGTATTGTTGATGTTGCTGCTGTTGCTGCTGCTGCTACTGTTTATAAAAGGTTGAAATAATCCCTAGGTCAAAATATTGTCCTTAGGAATCAATAAGATAATGTGTGTCAAAGCACAGTTGTACACATAGCAGAGCTTCAAGCAGTGCAAGATCCCTTTCATTTCTTTGTATGCCTCCATAATTGCACAGGTGGGGCTCAAGGAAACGATGCTACAACTTCATTCCACAACATCGTCCCCTGACTTTTTACTTGACAGAAAATCTTAACATAACCTTCCTAAACCCACATTGTCCACCACAGCAAAGAGCACTCAAAGCCACTAGCCCAGCCAGTGGAGACAGGATGTCCCTGTTGTCTCGACATCTGGCCTCTCCAGCACAAGCCTCTAATTTTCTGTGGTTCTCTTCTGGCCTTCCTTCAATGTGGGAGAGTGGTGTGGATAACGAGGCCCATCTGTGAGGCAGCTGGGTTCCGGAAGCCCCTCCTTCTCCAGGCCTTTGAAGAGTCCATCCCTGTTCTGCCTGGAGGTCTCCCATTGTGGCCAGTGCCTCTGTTCTCTATTAGCAGTGGGGAGACTATCGATATGTTAAAAGGAGGAAGCAAATTAATGTCCTAGTCTGAGATGTGCTGAAAAATACCAGTATGGAGGAGGCTGCTGCAGACAAGAGTGTCTTGGACACAGACGTTACTCAGGCCACATCCAAAATGGCGCTCATTTCTCTCCCATCACTGCGGACCAGGCTGCCGTGACGAAAGCAAACCCACGTGATTTAGAGTCAAACATATTGGGGTTTGAATTTGAACTCTACCAAGTCGCAGACCCTGAGCCTCAGGGCAGGTGCAAAAGTTACAGAAAGGTCTGCAGAGGCGTTGGAGTAAGATCGCCACTCTAAATGACCTTAATATTGTTCTTAAAGGCAGAAACGGATAATTAAGAAAACTTAACTACTCTAATTTACTTTGAGATATTAAAGCCAACTGACCACTCTAGACATGTGGACTTCAGCACTTCAAAGGGGAAGCACGCAAGTGAATTTCCTTTTCTGATCTCTACATTCATTTGTAAAGTGATTGTCTCTAAAATCCCAGGGGGGCTCAGTTGAACTCCTCTTTGAACCCGGATCTGCGGCATCCTGAGTTGTTTCCATCTTAGTGGTTCTGGGTGGATCTTGCATGAACTCAAGGGCATTTGGTTTCATTCTACACCCTCAACATTTGCTGAATGGAACGAAAACATAAATGGTGCTGACCTCTCAGATTGTTCCTAGACAGTGAGCTTCTGCCACTTATCATTTCTATAAGTTTGGGCAAGTTATTTAATCTTGCTGAGTCTGTTTCCTTATGTAAAATGGGGATAAAACCTACCTTTAAAGCTGTGGTGAGGATTGCTTAAAAAACATATTTCTGGTGCATGGAAGATGCTGCAAACCTATCTGCCAAACTCAGCCTGCCACACACACACCTTCCTTGAATGTGAGTTTTTTCCCCAAGTCTTGAGGATGGCTGGGTGATCTGATTTTGTAAACGTTTTGCTCATGGTTATTTGGAGAGGAGGCCGTTTGCGCCAGCGTTCTTCTCAGAAGGTGGTTACAGCAGTGGTGTGCTGGTAACTGTTTGACAAGTGGCTCTCCTTGGGGACGGGGTGATTGGTCACTTTTGCTGAATCCCATAGTGTAAATATTCCCACCGTGGCTGATTTCTAGCTACCAAGGAGCCATCACTGATCACAGCGTTGGGAAGAAATGAGCACAATGGGATCTTCCAAGCTGGTAAGAGCTCGCTTCAGCACACCACGGGCTCCCAGCATGAGGAAGTGACCTTTCAAGATAGTCATGGAGGAAAGCAAGAAGGAAGGAAGGGCAGGGACAAAGCATAAATAAACAAACAGTAAATAAATAAGAGAAAGAAAGAAGGACAGAACAGAGAACAAAAGAAAAGGGAGAAACACAGACCTTAGATATCATCCCTTCCAATTCTTCCATTTTGCAGAAAGGGAAACTGAGGACCAGGGAGGAGAAATAAGCTTCCTATAGTTACCCCCCAAATCAGTGGCAGACTGGGGACACCAAGACCAGAGTTTAATATGTGTGATGAGAGACCAAGCATTCCAGAGGGGAACTAGAATTAATGAGGGTAACTGAGCAAATAACAGGACAGTTTGAACCAAATAAAACATTGCCCCACAGTTAAATCTATAATGTTATAACGACTCCCCTGAAGAAACTCCATCACTCAGTCATTTCAAACTCCACTATGCAAAAGGACATGAAGACTGGTCTTCAGGAACAGCCTACGTGGGTGAAGAATCAGGAGAGTGACCTGGCAGGCATCTCCAGCCCCTAATGTCTATAGTTCTGTGATTGAAGGGTCTGCCATTTGGTACTAAGTTGCCACTCAGGAACTAGCAGCACTAATCTGCAGCTACAAGCAATTAACATGCACAATCTTGTGAGAATTGCCAAGAAATCTGGCGGAATTACTCCGTGAGTTCTCCCTCTAACATTCGTTTTGCGAAGGGAATAATTTCTGTTGTGTTTCAGGTTTTATTCCTTGTGATGTCAACATGCATTTAGACCAGATGTTCCAACTGTCTTAGGAAATTCAGAGCTGCAGATCCTTCTTTCCCAAATTGAAAAGCTCAGCATTCCGGTTAATGACACCAGACTCCTATCTATCACGATGGTGCATAATTATTTTGAGACTGAGAGAAGGAACTTAGTTTTAGGGACCCCTCAAGGGTCAGACCCCCACCCTGGCCTCAGCCTTCCCAGAATTTGTGACTCTGTCACTTACTAGCTAGCTAGTCTCTCACACCTCCCCTAAATTCTCTAACCTTGCCCCCATTTGTAAAATAATGATATTGGACTAATCACACAATAGTTTAAAGTAAGAATATGAAAGTTTGAATCCTGGCTCTGCCAAGAAATAGTACGGTAACCTCAGGGAATGAACTTAACGTCTCCAAGTCTCGGTTTCTCATTTGCAAAATACAACAACAAAATAAGAAAAGGAGGTGATAAAGATACTGTAAAAGAGGTTTCTGTCGGGGCCAGCCCAGTGGTGCAGCAGTTAAGTGCGCACATTCCGCTTCTGTGGCCCGAGGTTCACCGGGTGGGATCCCGGGTGCGACACGGCACTGCTTGTCAAGCCATGCTGTGGCAGGCATCCCACGTATAAAGTGGAGGAAGATGGGCATGGATGTTAGCTCAGGGCCAGTCTTCCTCAGCAAAAAGAGGAGGATTGGCAGCAGATGTTAGCTCAGGCCTGATCTTCCTCAAAAAAAGAAAAAAAAAACACAAAAGAAGTTTCTGTGAAGAATAAATGACATAATATGCATAAAGTGCTTAGCATCATGCCTGACACAAAGTTAACATTAATAAATGTTGGCTTTAAAATCTTATCAATATATTTAATAATAAAACTAAGAATTTGTGACCCCATTAGAAGGATGAGGACAGCAATAGTTGAAAAGGAGAAGTGGCTTTCCCAAAGACACATAGCTAGGATTTAAGCCCAGGTCTATCTTGTTCCAAATGCTGTATTCTTTGTGCTAACATACGTTTTGCAAAAGTTCTCTCATAGGAGATAAGGAAGCACATATTCTTAATAATTATTACAGTTTCTCTTCTTCCGTATCTTTAAGATGGGGGCTCCCTGAACCAGATGGTGTGTCAAGTACCCAAGCAAAAAGAACCTTTCAAGTTCTGGGATAAGTTGCTGAAACATTCTCCAGGCAGTGGAATTACAGGAAGCTGGGAGCCAGTTTTATCCATGTTATTTCTGTCTCTCAAAGGGAAAGGGCAAGAGCCAGGAATTGGGGAGAATTCTCAAGCTTAAACCAGTCTCTAGTCTTCAAATGACAGATCTCCTATTACAGACAAGTATAAAAAATGGTAACCAGCACTTTGTTGAAACCACACTAAGCTGTAACTTCCACAGCCTGTGAAGTTCTTGAACTGGAGCATGCCATTTATTTATAGGGGAGAAAAGGAATATTCTGATGAGAACCATTTTCTGGTTTGACAATTTTATTTTAGTGTTACTTGATCTACTTTGAAGCCTCCTGGGGAATCAATGCTACATTTGACTTCTCTTCATGGCATCGTGTTAGCTATTAGATGGCTAATTCGCTTCACGAGATATGCCAATACGAGAGGCACTCGACTCATATTAGGAGTAGAATTTCACCACTCAGTGGTCAGATCTTTTATGATTAAGACGGAAGAGCAATCTAAACACAGCAGCCAATGAAAATGCTTTCCAATCACCTGTAATCGCTGCTCTTGGGTTTCTAATGGAAGTCGTCTCACTTAGCACCCATCATGCAGCTCTCATTTATCCTAAAAATAATAATGTGGTTTGGTTGAAAGTTGAGACTATGGGAAGCTCTTCTCTCTCTCTCTCTCTCTTCCTTATCTGTGTCTCTCTTTTTGTTTTTCCTGTCCCCTCTATTTTTACTGCATTTTCTTTATGCTACATAACGATGACATCAAATAAAGGTAGACCATGGAAATAGCAACATGTAAAAACTAAAACACTGTTTTCTGAGAAAGTTTGGTGAAATGTGCCAACTGTGGCATATTATCCAGATAATAATCCTGGCTTCTAAATTCCTAATTTGTCATTTATTAACCGTGCATCTTTGAACTAGTCAATGAATTTACATAAGTCTTAGTGTCCATGTGTGTCAAATGAAGGTGCTTCCAAGAGTTTTTGCAAGCAACAAATGGAGTAATGAATGAGTAGCATCACAAACACGATGGGAACTGTTAGAGAATTCCTAAGGAAATATATACTGTCTTCATTATTCTGCAGCTAAATAGAATGAGATGGCACCAAGACAAGGTGAAACTTGACTAAAACAGAGTTCATTTTCAGATCGGAAGATCTCTGGGGCCAGAGCAACATGCATTTTAGAACTTCTCACCCCCTTATTTAAGAATCGGGATTAGCAAAGGCCGGACAAACCTCAACTCTGTGGTCATAAAATACTCTTCCAGAGACTGAAATAGAGAAGTTTCGTGTGTGTGTGTGTGTGTGTGTGTGCGCGTACGCGCGTGCGCGCATGCATGCGCATTTGAGTCTACCACAGAGGAAGTACTTGAACAGATAATACTGAATTCCACTCTTGCCCCAAGGCAGAGGCTGCTTATGAGGGAAAAAGAAAGAAACCACAAAAAAAGGGAAAAATCTTGGTGTTCTAAAATTACACAATTCTTATGGGACCATAGATGAATTGTCTAAGTTTAGTTGGCCTTTGGTGTCCATTTCATAAAATCTTAAGAATCTCCCTGTGTCCCTCTCTGCTGTCCTGATACCCACATTAGCCATCTTAGAATAAGGTGAGAAAAAAATGTATAGAAAGCCTTATGAATCTTGAATACTTTTCCAAGCAAATTTCATAGTCCCTGGTGGAAAATCCGAGGAGGCAAAATAGGATGCTTCATACCCCCTCCCCCATGTCTTTATCTGTACTTTCTCAAGCTTTGTGTGGAGACAGAATTCGATGAGGAAGAATAAAGTGATAGAGACTTCCTTAGGATAAAAGCAACGAGGCCATCCCCATTAAAAAGGGAAAGGTGTATTCGTCTTGTAGTTACTCTATTCTGAAGATTCTGAAAGACTTAACCCCTTAAGTGTGAGTCAGGGCTCTGGGATGAAGACAGAGGCATTAGAATAAGGCCCAGAGTAACAACGACAGAGTAGACGAGGGAGGGAAGTCAGAGGAAGAAGAGGAGTTGGAGATCCATGTCTAGGTGGATCTGTATGGACTCAGAGGTTAGTTGATGGGAAATATGAAAGGGCATATTTTGTAGACATTCTTTAGATCATTTATGGATAAAAAATAAATTTTGACTAAATGAGACTGTCACCCTGCTAATGAAACACACTGGCAATGTCCACCCAAATGTTTGGGTATCATGAAGGGATTCACCAGAATTTACCATGATAGCTGTGGGCTCAGCCACCAAACTGGTGGGCAGCTGAGGGAGGGAAGAGGCCAGGTAGGAAAAATTAGGTCAATAGTAAGGCAGACTCCTCAGAAGGTAATCATGAGAATGAAATAATGGTGGTGGTGAAGGCCCCTGTCTACTGAGTGGGGTACCCCAGGAAGAGTTGTGTTTATATTCATGAGTTAAAGAGGTACCCCAGCCATCACCGGGTAGGGAATCTGGGTAGGGTGGCATTCACTAATGCTTTCATCCATTCAATCACTTATTCATTTTTGAATGAGTGAAATAGAGTGCCCCCAATTAGCCAGGATGTGGGATGGATGGAAGAGATGGCCCCCCACTTGTCAGGGCTGGGTAACTGCTTAAGAGTCAGAGCGACAACCAGGCAGACCTGCATTCAGGGAGAAATAAGACCAGGATTGGAAATTGTCACCGAGACAAAGGAAAAAAAAAAAAAGCAGTGTAAGTGGATGAGTACCCAGAGGCCCTCCCACCCTGCCCCAGATACACACTCTAGGGCAGCAAGGCTAATTCCAGCCGCCCTTTGAAGGTGGCTGCCAGTCTCATAGGATATTCTTAGCTTTGATCAGCATTGGTCCCAAAAGTGGGTGGGACAGGACCTCACGGTCTTCAGCCCCTGAATCTAGGCCAGCTTAAGCTGGACCACGAAGTCATTGACAAAATAACATATTGAAGCAGAAGCCCTATGAATACGTCCTCATGCCCCCAAACAACTACCAGAGAAGAGGGAAAAAATGAAACAAAAAAACCCAGGGTGATGTGTTTCCAAAGAGAAGCTGTGCAATTAACCATGCCCGTGCTTCATTTGTATGGCCTTCTGCTAGTGGGGGAAGAATTGGCTGGTAGTCTAGAGATGGCTGGGGGAAGAAGCTTCGGTGCCTAATCGGAGAGCAGGTCCAAGGAGGCTGTGAGGCAGAAACAACGTGTAGTGACAGCATCCACCCTGCTCTGAGTGGTGAGCCTGTGAGGAGGAGAATAAATAGATTAGTGTCATTTTAGAGGTGTCTGCTCTCTCCATTCGGCCGCATAATGCAATTATTTAGTAGTTCAGGATTCTTTTAATTCTGTTTGAGGAACTTAAGAGGTTAAGGGCTTGAAATGATAAATGCATTATTAATGTTGCCTCATAGAAACATCCAAGTCTATAATTTCCGAGGCAGGAAAAAAAAAAGACTAATAGGTTTTTACTCACTTTTTTTCCCCCTGGTAAATTAACCTACAGGACCTGTGAGAAATGTATAAATTAGACATTATTAGAGAAAGTAATAATGGACCAAAAGCCATCATTTGAAGGTCTGATTCATTAGCAAGAGTGATTGTGCAACTTTAGTTTGGGGCCTCTTCTTGTGCTAAACTCTGCACAGCTGGGAAGAAAGAGGTTAACAGGGCAAGAAGGAGAGGGGTTCATACCAGGAAGCGTACATACGGCCTGAGGTGATCCCCACAAGTCCTTGTGATAGTTAAAGAAAAGTCTCCGGAAATAAAGAGCCAGTGTTTTGAATCCAACGGACCTGGGTTCAAATATCAACTCTACCAGGTACAAATTGTATGATGGTGGCAAAACTATGCTTCATTTCCCCCACTTATAAAAAACATATAATAATCCCACACAGGAATTTTATGAGAACTAACAAAGATCATGTATGTAACGTTAAGCATATGCCCAGATCATTGTAAGCATTCAACAAATGAAAGCTACTCATGGTACTCTTAGCATTAGAATTAATATTGTTATTAGAGTGAATATTAATATAGCATCAGTGTTAGTATTTAAAAAAATCTCCTACAATATCCATTTGACAGCTGAAATCTAGATGAGTGAAGTGGTTTACCCAAGATCACAGGGTTATTCTGTGGCATAACTAGAAACTTCTCACTTACCATTTTCAATATATTTATGTTTTGTGGACTTCAGCTCTGTCCAAGCTCAAATTCCTTCTTCAGCTCTTTCTTTAAGCCTCTTCTGGACAGCAGTCACACAATGTCTGCCATGATTTTCACGGATGGTATTCAGAAAAATTGGCAAAACTCTTACTTTGTTTTTTCATAGATAGAGTCTTCCTCTGGCCATGATAGTGTAACAGATACTGAGCTTGCCTTCCCAATGTAAACAACTATAAAATGGACACAATGATGGAGCAAATGGTTTCTGGCATTATGAAACAGATAGAAGAGGATTGTGGTCCTTTGGAGAAGATAAACACACGTTGTCTACCTTGGACTGTAACCAGATCTTGACATCCTGGTGTGTTTCTGGAGCAACTAACCTAAGGTAACACCCATCCAGAGGCAGGAGCAACGGTTCTTCACCTGCGGTGTACATGAAGAACACTTGAGCCTTTGGGTGAAACAGATTCAGATTACAGCCCAATTTCTATAGTCAAGCCTCTTTCTCCTGCAAATGACTGCCGTACAACTCATACTATTTTCAACTGAAAAAGGGATTTATGTATTCACATACCCAGGAAGCAAGGGGTTTCATATAGTGTCAGATATGGCTTGTTGCAGCCACTCAAAATAATGTTTTTATTACTCATCTCTTGGTTCTGATATTCCCTTTGTCAGCTCGATTTCTGGCTGGACTCCATTGATAAAGTGCCTAAGATGGCACATGGCTTAGGTATTCCATAAGTGCCCAGAATCTGTAGAAGACAGGGTGCCTCTTCTCAAATCATTTTAGCAAAGTTTTGAGCAAAATGTTGAATGTAGGCAATGTTCTACATTTTAGGCTGTGTCGGGATCACGTCTCTACTCCTGGACCCTGTGGTGATGCTAGCCCCACAGAAATCACATAGACAGAAAGTGAGAGGGAAGAGGGTTCCAAATGCAGAAAGAGTCTCCGTCACCAGAAGAAGACAGAATAGATGGTGGGAACAGCAAGTTCTATTGATGACAAAATCAGTTAGCTTTATTGCTTCTGGCAAAGAAAGGAGAGACGGAGGAACACGCGAAGACATGACACAGGGCATATGGCCGACTCTCTCACTGGTGATTCCTTTTGAGTCTGACTTCAGTGTCACATCACTCCGACCACATGGTATTGTGTTTCACAGACTTCCCAAGTTATAGAAGCAGAACTATTGCGGTGTCATTAAAGGTTTAGGAGACAGAAAAAAATGAGCACAGATTCTTATTCCTGTGACTTAGTAAAGTGTAAAGTAATGAAACAATAGCTCTTGTGGGCTGAGTTGTATCCCTCCAAAATTCCTATGGGAAACCCTAACCCCTGGTACCTCAGAAGGTGATGGTGTTTGGCGATAAGGCCTTTAAGGGGATGACTAAGTTGAAACGAGCCCTTTAGCGTGGGGACTAATCCACTCTGACTGATGTCCTTATAAGAAGAGGACATTTGGACACTAAAAGGGACATCAGAGGCATGGCACACACAGAAAAGACCTTATGAAGACACAGCAAGCAAGAATGTGACCATCTGCAAGCCAAAGAGAGAGGACTCAGAAGAAGCTAACCCTGGCAGACTAATACAGTAGCTGCCAATTACTGAGCACTTACAGGATTCTAGTGACTACACTAAATGCTTTTACAGAGAGATCATTTAAGTCCAATAACAGTCTTAAGAGGCGAGATTAGTTACATGTTATACAGATGGAGAAACTGAGTTTCAGGAGGATGAAGCAGCCTGTTCAAGGTCAAGCTGATAATACCTGGTTCAAATCAGACTCTGTAACTGCCTGCTTGACATCTTCCCTCGGACATCAGAACGTGACTAAAACCAAATGCAAGGTGCATGCACCAGACCCGGTTTTCTCATCCAATGGTCTCTCTCCAAAACACCCTGATGTATAAGCCAGAATCTGAAGAATCATTTTTTACCAAACCCTGCCTCATTCTTCAAATCTGCTCCATCATGAAGTTTTCTTGATTTGATTTCATCTTCTCACACAGTGCCTGACACCATAGGTACCCAGTAAGAAATTATGAACTTTACGGAAGTGGAAGTGATATGCTTAGCAATGGTACAGATGGGCATCAGGGTACATTAGAAGGAAGATTGAAGATTGTGCCAAGATTTTAATTCAAGGCACAAAAGGGAATCTGTGGAAAGTTCAGTGAGATCAACCCCAAAGGAACTCACCAGCCCACACAATCCTTTTCCCTCTGTGCCCATCTAGGCCTCTCGCTCTCCGTGCCCAGACTAAGGGCTCTGGTCCAGAGCATCATCTCTCACCAGGATTAGTGTAGTGTTTCTCCGTGTGCCTTCTCTCCTTTTCTTCTCTAATGCATTTCCCACTACAGCCAGAAGGATCGGTCAGACCGATTCCCTTTAAAACCCTTCATAGGCTCCTCCACTGGATAAATATTAGGTCTGTGACCCACGTGATCTTATTGTCTCTCACTCTAACCCTAAATAAGGACCAGATGGAGATAATGGGCAAAGAACTTAATTTCAACTCCAATCATGGCCTCATCACAAATCCACAGATTGTTCTTTTTTGTTGCATCAAGTAGCTTCCCAGGAAGCCCGGTTTCACATGATGGTGACTTCCAGGACAGATGCTTCTTCATTTGGGCATGGAGGAAACAGGCCTAGGTAGGACTCCCAGGGGTCATGAACTGACCTGCGAGTTTTAAGATAAGGCAGGCCTCTCTAACTTGGTTGCCTCATCTGTCGAATGTAAAGTTTAGGTACTGATCTCTTTGAGCTTTTTATGCTCCATAAAGAAATTTTAAAATCACTTGTCCTGCTGTTGAGAAGAAACAGGAAGATCCGGGGATGAACTAGGGAGAGAAGAAAACAGCACGCAGTGGACAATTTGAGAGAAACTTTGGTTCTGTAAAAGGAATGCGTCGATGCATTGCCTCAGAGACCAGAGATCGCTCAAACCTGGGTTTTTCCCTGCCCTCTGAGCTTTCTCTACACTTATCCAAGGAAAAGCAAGAATAAGAGCTGGGTTTTCTCCAGGAGCAATGGGATAGAAACCAGGCCTCAGACACACCTCTTCCCACCAGACTGAGCCAGGACCCAGCCCGGAGGTTGTGACCCTGAGGGCAGGAAATGGGGGCCAGATTCCCTCCCTTTCCATTAACATGGCTGCTCTTTGAAATCACACCAGACATGGCTGGGTTTTTGTTTTTTTTTCTAAAGGAGCACTAACTAAAAATACCTGGAATCGGATTCTATGAGCAACAAGTTATCTTGGAAAGCAGCTGGAACTACACACTCATTTCTCAAATGAGAAAATCAATGCACAGGAAGGTTGAGATAACATATCCAAGTTCACACAACTGGGAAGAGATACTCAAACCCCGGTCATTCTGACTCCAAAACCTGTGTTCTCACCGTGATACATCTTCCTAACGTGAGACGCTGTAAGAACGTCTGACTGCCATCTCTGGCCTTCTTAGTGTGGAGACAGATCGCACTTGTTGCCGTAAATTTTCTCCTTATCCAGAGGCAGACCTTTACCTCTTGGTATTGGGGGGCCATTTGGGTAAGTCCAGGGTCCGAGCATATGTGTAAGTTATTTTTGGTGTTGACACCCAATTCCCTATGCTGATCTGATTCTTTCATCAGGATCTTGGGACTCAAGATGAATCATCTCTCACATGGGCATAGCTATTTCCTCATTTTATATCAGATATTGGTCACATCAGTAGGTGAGCATTTAGTATGCAGCAGAAAAAATAATCAGGAAGCTAAAAGTAGAAAATAACAATTTGAGTAACTGGATACACAACCTCTATTCCTGTCTCCTCTCTGGGTGTAAGTTTACCTGTCTGGAACAAAGGGAATTGTGATTAGATGATCTCTAAGGATCCTTCTGGCTCTAGCCGTCTTTAATCCTGTCTATGACTGAGAACAGGAAATGAAAAGCCCCCTGGCAGCTCAGTGGTGCAGCCAGGAACCCAGGTGGCTGTAAACTTTTGGCAGCTCTGGGAATGAGGGGCTTGGCCACTGCATTTCTAGAACACCCCACATCGCCTCTATCCAAGCCATGTGATTTCCTTCTAGCCAAAGGGATGCAGCCCAGAGCTCTGGACCTGAGATGAAGAAGAAATCAGCCCCTGACATTCTTGCCAAGAAGCTTGCAATGACAACAAAGTTACCCATTGTGGCTTTGTATCAACAAATTATTGATGAATAAATGAATGTTCCCAGTCTAATCTGGTTGGGTCTTGCTACCATTATTTATCAAGTATGAGATACAAAATTTCACCTTTCTCTACTAAATAAAAATTAAAGCTTAATAAACATTAATATCTTAATCAAAATAGCTTACCAACTATTAATAGCTAATTAGTCATAACAATAACTGTCTTTTATTAGGCATTTTACTAGACATAAGACACCTTGTCAAGTGCTTTATATGTATCATTTTATACAAGTCCTGTCAACCTTATGAAATAGGTTCTTCTATGATTCATATTTAACACAGGAGGAAACTGAGGATGAGAGAGGTTGAGTAACCAGCTCAGAGTAACACAGCCAGGAAGTGCTGGAGCCAAGATCCGAATTTAAATTGACCTGACTCCAAAGACTACTTTCAAAACCACTCTGCCTTTTTAAGCTACGTTAAAAATTTCATGCCTTTGGGATTAAAAAGCATTCTCCTCTGTGGGATACCTATTCTTGCTGGAATGAAGCTATTGCGTCTTTCCACTTGCTTTGGCCAAGTTGACAAGTCATTACATTTTATGATCTGTGATTTTTCACATCTGTCTTTTCCACCAGTAACCAAGCAAGAGAAATACCTGCCAAGTTACTCTCTTAGAGAGTGAAGTTAGGTCACACAGGGTGACAACTCCAGTAGCTGGTGAGACAGATCCTTGGATCTTCAAGAGGCTGAGTTATATCTGAGAGGCCAGGAGGATCCCAAAGGCAAGAGGAATAAGCCTGGACGTCCCATGTCATGACATGGATCCCAATCCTCTAGGCTTGATTTATTAATGGGTATAGTATCATATCAAGCCACACAGTTCAGGGGAGCGGAAGGAGGAAGGTTGAAGAATTTCTACTTATAACTCATTGGGCAAAACTGTGTTACAGGACCATCCCTAGCTCCAGTGGAGGCTAGGAAATACCTGTACAGTAGATGAAGTCAATGAGGAGAAGGGGACCAGAAGGTATATTGAGTTAACCAACTAACAGTTCCTGCCCCTGTCTTTGACAATTATCCTGATAAAATCCTCAAATAATGAATATCGTGCATGTGTAGGCACATGCCCAACCCAAGGGAAAGTCCAGAAATGGGGCGTTAAGGGAATGTAGGAAGGTACGAATTTATCAAGATGACCAGGGTGTATCTGAGAATGACGTAACCGTGTTGGCATATCTAAAGCCTTAAAACAAGCCACAGGGTAATCCATCACCAGAAACATACACCTAACTCAATCATTGACAATAAGAAAGGGCAGAAAATATTGACCTGGTTTATTCCATGTTGCACTGAATGCACAAAACCCCCAACAGACAGCACGTGGTCTGCACCAAGAGCAGAAAAGGGAAGCTCAAGGCAGTTTATGTGGTGAGTCTCTTTTGAGGAAGTGAAACTGACCTGGGGAACCTGCCTTATTGTGTCATCTGAGAGGTATCCTCTGATGTGCTGGAGGGTTATTTCATCCACCTCTCTCAAGAGCTTAGGAGAAACAGGTCTCAAAACTATCCAACTAAGCCACCTTCTGATGTTCAGGTTGACTTCACACAGGCCTGGAACAGCAGATAGTATGTCTTGGTGAGGTAAAAAGAAAGTTCTACAGTTAAAATAAACTGTGATCAAGTTTATATTGGTATCCTGTAAACTTGGTTGGCATGAATTACTTTCCTTCATCTGGTCGGCTCTGAATGCCATCACAAGGCCAAACACAGGTCCTTGGACCACGCTGACCCCATCATATGACGTCTCCCCACTACACATAGACACACACACTTGGTGGTTTTGTCATATGGCCAATTAGCCTCCTCATACGGTAGGTTTATATACCTGTCACCTCTTCTAACTACAGCAGAAGACAGACTCAGCCTCAATAATAGAAGGAAAGACTTTCTCACGATCATAGTTGCCCAAAAGTAAAATGCGACACCTTGAGGGGCACTGAGTTCTTCATCCCTTGACATAGATGTGCATTGTTAGAATACTATAGCAAAATTCTCAGCATCACAAGAGGGATAGACTTTAAACTCTTTTTGTCTCTGAGGTCCTATGGTGCCCTGAAAATTTTTATCTCCATTTTCTTTGAGTCCATGTAAACCTTAGGAGCAAGGAGAGGCGTGTGTTCAATAATTCATTTTGTTCACTTATCCCTTTCTTTAACTAATAAATATGTGCACATAACACACCATCAGTCATGCCATGTGATAGGGGCTGAGAAAACAGAGAAAAAAATTAGGCTCCCTCCCTCCCTTAAGGAGACCATAGGGATACTTAGCGGTGCTATGCAACCAGGGCTCTGATAGCTGAAAATCCACATCTTCTTACTCTGCTGGACTGTGCTGGACTGAGAGAAAGGTTACTAGTGGGAAAGCTTTTGAAAAATTTAAGTTATCCAATCTGAAACCCTCTAGATATTCAATAAAGTTCACTGCTACCATGTTTTCACACAAAACAGTCATTGGGTGGTTATCAGACAAAGAGTGGTATATATGTGGGCACCAGTCTTATTCAAGAAACCATGGGTTATCAGAACTGAAAATGCTCATAGATAGATCAGTAAACCTAGTCCTGTCATCTGTCACAGTGGGAAACTGAGGCCAGGGGAGATCCAGTAACTTGTCCAAAATCTACTGTGATGTTTTGGGAGCCAAGGCTGGAATCAGGTGCTTGTATCTGTCAGATTTGTGTAGTGTCAACTTGATTTAATATGTTTTATTTTAGATGATGAGGATGATGATGATGATGATGATGAACACGTATTAAGTTATTGCCACGTGTCAGACAACTCTCAAGGGGCTTCAAGTGCTTGCCCTGTCGAATCTGCCAAATAAGATTGGAAGATAGGTGTTATGTCCTCATTTTACAAATGAGGAAGCTAAAGACCAAACAAATAATTACTCTGCAAAGACACAGAGCTAGGAAGTGACAGAGACAGGATGAGAACCAAGGTCTGTCTGTCTGACTCTCAAAGCCCATAATCAGGCATTATACCTTGTGACCTCCTAGTCCACTCTGATGGACTGCCTGTTGATTTGTCCTGGACATTCAGGAACATGAGGAATCAAACACAGGTCTTAGACCTCAGCTTAGAGCAGGCTAATGTTTATTCACGGAGTCTTAGTCAGAGGAGAAGAAGGTTAGCTGGTACTCAGTAGCATTCCCATCCTCTTCTGCCTGTGATGACAGCATCCTCCAGCCAACTGAAACAACACTGAGAAGTGGAGCAGAGATAACTAATCTAGGGGCATGACCCACTTCACTGGAGACATCCACAGCCGTTGCCATAACAAGAGCAGGAGGTATGATAAGGAGCTGGGAAAATCTGTTACAAAGAAAACTACGCCCAAATCAGAGTATGGACATGGACCAGAATTGGCCTGGAGCCCACACAGTATGGGAGAGCAGCCACAGATCCCAGGGTGCGAATTGTGTTTCCCTTTCCAAAGGGCTCCTGATTCCTGCCTGAGGCTTGGTCTTCGTAAAGCCAGCCACTCAGGGTCAGGAAGGACCAGGGTCCCTTTTGGATTTGGCCCATGGCTATCTTTCATTTTGGCTCCTGCTCCTCCAAATCTTCATCTTATTTGTCGGCCACAAAGAACTGTATTTAGAGGTGCCAGAATACTCCATGCTACTTCTTAGCCCTGTGCTATTAGATCTGCTTTCTTCTACCACTTTCTTTCTCCTTCCCTTTTTTCATTTGAGATTCTCTATTCATTCTCCAAGATTGATTCAATATGGCACCTTATCTAGGAGGGCCTCCATATTCCACGATGAACACCTCCCTCATTCAGATGAGAACAGTTTAGTTCCTCTCTCGCGGGCCGTCATTATACCTTGGGAAAATCTAAATCAGAATACTCCCATATTATACTAAAATTGTGGGTTTATGTTTTTGTCTTCCTCAGTAGACTGCTGCCTTTTGGAGAGCAGAGATTATGCTGTATTCCTATTTGTATTTACAAGACGTAGTAAAATAAACATTACATTGCAGGTTCTCAATAAATACTTCATGAATGAATATATGAGGGTATAAATGAATAAAATGATGAGCTCAAATTAATTTCTTAAAGGAGACTCTGGCTAGTAGATGGGGCCAGAAAGAATTCATCGTTTACATCTCTTTCGTGGCCGGATCCGTGGTGTCAAGTACATAGAAAGAACAGTTCCTGAATTACCATGATTCAGAGGCTGGGAAGAAGGTCGGCAGAGACGGTCCAGCTCAGTTCCACATTGAACACACAGGAAACTGAGGTTCAGGGAGGCCAAGTGACTCCCCAGTAACCATCCATCTCAGGGATGAAGACTCTCAAGTGAGCATCAGGCCAAGCCCTTTTCCATCAACCAGGGAGGTGGTACTGCCACCATTTTACACATGAAGCAAGTATATTACTGAGCATTTATGATGGGCCAGGCCCTAAGCTGGAGCTGGGGGTCCAGAGGGAAACAAGACAGACAAAGTCTCTGGGCTCCAGTGTTTACAGTCTGGTAGGAGGGGAGACAGATGCGTAAACAGAAGAACAGAGTGTATGAAGGAGGGTCACTGAACCCAGAGTTTGAGAGTCTACATTTTCTTGGAGAAAGATTCAGGCTAGAATTTTGGATTAGAATTCACAATTTAGACCAGTGTGGTACCTCCTGGATTTACTAATGGCTGTTTAATTTTGTTGTCAGTTCTTCCTACCCACTCACTATGGACCTACTCACTGCCAAGCCTTACAGAATGTTTTACACACTTTACCTCTTTAAATCCCCCAACGTCTCCTAAAGTTAAGTTTAATTGTTCCCATTTAACAAATGAGGAGACCGAGGCTCCAAGCAGATAAGTAGTAATCAAGTCCCCCAGCTAGTAAGTGGGAGAGTCAGACTGTGGACACAGGTTTCCCCTTGTCTAATTCTGCACCTCCCGGTCTACCAGGGCTCACTTTGAATATGTGCTCTCGGTGTTGAAGAATAGCAATTCCCAGATTTCAGCGAAATCTCTGCCTGTCCAACAGTTATTGAACATATACTAAGTGCAGAAATTCGTGCTGGACTCTAGAAAGAGATATGAAGGAGACCAAAGAGGGCTCTAATCGCTAAAGAGCCAAAAGTCCTTTGGGGGTGGGGGCAAGGAGAGAGAGAAAGAGAGCAATTAAAAGGCAGAAATGCCAAGAGAAATACCCCAAAGCACTGTGGGAAACATAAAAGGAAGCGACTCACTCTTCCTGGTGAGGTCAGAGAGGTGAATCCTATCATGATTGCTTGTTTGTTGATGGCCAACTTCTAGAGATTTAACTTTGGAATAACAACCAAGTCCTCCTGGTGAGCACAGAGTCCGGAAGTACAAAACAGGATCCAACTGGTGAATTTCAACAGGACTGATTTTTTGGCAGCCTCTTTAGTCTCAAGAGCTCCCTCTCCCAACCTGAGTGACTAAACTATTCAAGAACTGGACGCACCGATCACCTAGTAGCTGGGTTTCAAACACAGCTGCACACTCGAAGCCCTGGAGGAGCTTTAAAAAAATATCAACACCCAGGTCACACTTCAGACCAGTTAAACCAGAATCAATGGGAAAGGAGTCACAAGTTGGGAGCTTTAAAAAGTACACATATACCCCTTACCGTGATTCTAGTCTGCAGCCAGTTGGGAAACCCATGATATGTGGAAAAAACACTCAGTATTGGCAGCACTAAAGCCACAGACAGCACGAGCTCCCCAAAATCACAAAGATAAATGAGGTAGACAATGGCCATTGTTTGACCACCTTTCTCTCCACAGGGCCTTTGCACACCCTTTTCCTTCTGATTGAATCATCATTCTCCATTTCTACCCATCTTTCCCTATTTAATTAATTCCTTACCCCGCTAGCTCTCATCTCAGAGTCTCTTCCTCTATGGAGGCCACAAGTCAAGTTCCTTTGTCATCTGTCCTCAAAGGACCTGTTTCTTTACTACGCAGACTTCGATTCAGCTTGTAATTGTACAACCAGGAGGTAAAATTTTAAATGAAGTTAGTCTTGCCCATTAGACTGGAAACTCCCAAAATCAGGGGCCATAAAAGTTGTGATTTCCTCTGTCTGTAATCAGGACCTAACTCAGTGATTGGTACAGAGGGAGCATGCGTGGACATTTGTTGAATGAATAAATATATGAGCGATGGGTAAATGAATGAATAAGTAACGGAAAGACTTCACCTATACTCCAGACCATAAAACAAAATCTGGTCAAATCTAGTGTTTTTGTTGTCATCATTGCTTTTTCTAGTTGCTAGGCTTTTGTTTTTGCTGTTTCTCTCAGCATTTCAACATGAAAAAGCCTCTCCCATATCTGCATTTCAAAACCCCACTCATCTTTCAAAGCTTCCTTCCAGACCTCCTCCTGCATCATGGCTTTCCAAATCATCCCACAGGAAGTGAATTCCCCCTTCTGTACACAAATTGGAATGAATCCTAATTGGAATGTGCTCCTCTGTGTTGAACACACACTCCCACTTTCAAGGGATTATGAGCAACTTGAAGGTAGTAACTGCCTAATTCATTTCTGCTCTTTCCCAATCAGTACCTGGTAAAGCGCCTGCCACATAGTAGGTATCCTGTAATGATTTGCTTTAATGCCTGTCTGAATGAATGGGTGTATGTCATGGGTAAGTGTAGATTTCTGCATTCGTTTTTCAAACAGAAGCAAAAGGACAATCACATAGATTTTTAAGCACATATGTATTCCAAGGGTTTAGTCTAAGAAAAAAATAACTAATCAGCCTTCCTTTGTAGACCACACTCTAATTTTTTTTTTTACTGGAAGAAAGAATGAAGATAAGACAGTGATTCCAGATGAGTTTGGATAATTATATTTTCCGCATTGCTTAGCAGTTAGAATTGACAACTACTGATTATCTAAGGCACTGTGTATTTTTCAAAATAATTTACAATACAAAAGTAATAATTGGATATAATTGCAAAACCAATTGACATAGTCTCGGCACACTCTTGAATTTGTGGACCTCAGTTTCCCCATCCATAAAATAAAAGGGGTGGAATAGATCAGTGTTTCTCAGTGTTTATCCCTCCAAGACACACATCATAACTCGCTCAGGTTTCATTCATTCATAAGGTAAATATTTAATGAGCATCTACTATGGTAAGCCAAAAACATCCTCTAATGGAAGAGACAGGTATTTGTCAATAATCATATAAATGGCTGCACTATTGCTATGTCTCAGAGGTAAAAATATTTTAACAGAGTGTAGTACGGAGGTTTGAGCTAGTCAGAGAACTCAGGAATAAGTAACAAAGTGGAAAAACCTCTTTCTGGAGTATGGGCGTGTATTAGTGAGTGTTCTCCAGAGAGACAGAACCAACAGGATGTGTGAAACAAAGAGACACTTTAAGGAATTGGCTCGTGAGATTGTGGGGGCTACCAAGTCCAAAATCAGTAAGGCAGGCTGGCCGACTGGAGGCCCAGAGAACTGATGGGTTCAAAGGTAGTCTGGAGGCAGAGTTCTCTCTTCCTCAGGGGATCTCAGTTTTTTCTCATAAAGCCTTCAACTGATTGGATGAGGCCTCCCCACATCATAGAGGGTGCTCCTCTCAAAGGTCTACTGATTTAAATGTGAATCTCACTTAAAAAATACCCTCACAGTAACATCAAAGAGGGTATTGACCAAATATCTGAGACCTGTGGCCGTGTCAAGTTGGCACGTAAAATTAACCATCACAGGACACATATGAAGAACAAAAGGAGGCCAGGTTGGCTATAGAGAATGCCTGTGGAGAGGATGCTGGGAGAGGAGACCTCAGGCAGACAGGGGCATGGCCAGGTGGGGCCTCGTGAGCCGTGTAATAGATAGGTGTCTTTTTCCCACAAGTAGTGTAAAGCCTTTCAGGGGTTTGAAGCAGAGGTTTGACATGATCAGACATGCTTTCCAAACCAGCACTGCGGTGAAGTTGTGAGCACAGGTTACAGGATGTGGGGAGACTGGTCCACTAGGTAGAGCAGAAGAGAGGTGAGGGACTAAGATGGTGGTAGGCAGACGTACAGATGCGGCACAGCTTGGAAACACCAGAGGATGGATTGACAGGTAGGGTCATTAAATGACAGTCCTAGTTTTAGCACTGAAAGTCCTGCACCCCGGGAAATCCCTCAGTCCCAGGACACTGAGTGGTTCGTCACCTAGAGGGAAGTGTCAATGATGATATTTAGGTTTCTGCGTTCATAAAGATCATCCTGAGTACTCTAATTTGCTGAGTTAAGTGTTTTATGTAGGGAAGTATCTGTGAGGACCCCACAGTGGCTGGATGCAACTTGCTGGACTAACGTCTTCCAAGCCCCCTTCAAGCTCTCATTTTCTGGCTCCTCTAACCCTAGAGGAACGTCTGCAAAGGCAGCATCTCCAGAAAAGCCACTCTGAAACCTGCGCCTTCAACAGACAAAGCTCTTGCGTCTGAGATAAACATGACAAAACCCCAATTTCATTCAACTACGATAGCTGCTTCAATCTAGTCCTTAGCTTGTACCAGAAGGGGGCACTTAATTCATTTATTTTATGCACAGTCGGTGTTGTGGAAGTACCAAGGTTGATATGTCTTTGTCTTCACTCAATAAGGAACAACTCGATGAAGAGTTTCCTTTACCTTATATTGTCCCATTTGTACACTCTTTCTCCCCCTCTCTTTCTGCCTCTCTCTCTCTAAAATATATTATATATAATTTTTCCCTAAATATTTTGTGAGTTGGTTGGAGACAACTTGCTTCTTTACCCCTAAATATTTCACGTGTATTTCCTAAGAACAATGACATTCAACACTGACACAATATTAATACTATTATCTAACTACAGTCCATATTCAAATTCCATCAATGGTCCCAATGATCTCATTTACACATCCCCCCCATGCCTGCCACCTCCTGAATGCATAAATCTTTATTTATATATTAATTCATGCACTCATTTATCATTTATTTGTTAATTTCAAGAAAACATTTTCTCATTATAAAATAAACTATGCTCACAAGAGCATGAGAGAATAGAAAGGACAAACAAGCATCAACTCAGTACCTGAGCTCAAGAACAGCTTAATTCCATTCTATTTTTATAAATATCTTAATATATCTTTACAAACCACTATATTACATATATAATATTGCATATATCATTTATTTAACCTCATATCTTAATTTTATCTTTCAATGTTGGAATATTAATATTTCCTGTGCTGTGTCAAATTCTTTAAACAGAATTGCATCACACCTCAGCAAATGTCTGTTGCACGACTTAAGTAATCACTGGCCATTGATGAGCATTCACATTTTCATTTTTTTACACAAATGAGACAATTAACATAATTGTGCATAAATCTGTTTTGTATTCCTGGTGATTTTCTTGAGCTAGATTCCCAGAAGTGGAATTTCTGGGTTAAAGGGCATTGGCAGTTTAATGCTCCCAACACATATTGCAAAATTGCCTTCCAAAAGGGCTGAGTTATATCTACGCCTACCAGAATATAAGACATGCGCATGGAACACGTGAAAACCAGGACTGGAGGGCACCACAGTTAAAGGGGATCTTATGAGGGGTTCTTCACTTTTCTTGCCCCAAACAGAGCACCAGAATTTGCATTTTCCAGCCCAGTGAGCTCTCCCCAGTCTAAGCATCATTTGAGAACAATTCCTAAAGCAGGTATTTTACCACAGTAACTGGCATCCATAGGCAAGGTTCATAGCGTCTTTAACTCCTGTGATTCTTCGTGTAACCTTTGCTTTTGGTTTTGGTTTTGTGTTTGTATATTTGCTTATTTCCTAGGAAAATGCTCAGAGTTTTATCAGATCACTGGGAATGTCTGTGGTTTTTCTGCCTATGATTCAACATTCTTCTAGTAAAAGAGCAGTCATCATTTTCTTTGGAAAATAACCATTCCCCACATTTCGGTTGAATGAAGTTGACCTCTCTTCCTGAGAAGACTCTTTCCATATGGCTATTGGTGTTTTTGATTTCCCTAGACCCAGTGATTGGATCAGCTTGGCCACACGACCCTATCCAGGACAATGAGATTCAGCACAGAGTGCTTGTTCAATTGTTAAGAGATAAGCCCTTTTTCCTAGACGGAAGCTCTGGATTTCATGTGCTAACCTGCTGTTTAGGACAGAAACCTACACACCTTAAGGTAGGGCTTACAGATGGTCAGAGAAGCTGGGCTCTGATGACATCTTAGTTCCCTGGACGAGCCATGCCTGAATGTAGATCCATCCCTGGGCCCTTTAGTACATTGAGCCAATGATTTTATGTTACATTTAGTGGTTTGGGTTCTGTTGCTCACCATCAAAAGAGCCCTAATTAATCTAAGATACACGAACGAAATAAAGTTAAGACATATTGAATTTCAACTTCCTCATTTTACACCTAGGGATGTGCAAGCCCATAAAGGGTCATTGGCTTCACCAAGGTCAACCTAGAGATAAAACTAGGATGAAGGATCCTTCTCTCCACTATAACGTTCTTGTCAAATGCCTCGTTCCTCTTGCATTTTAAGAAAAGATTAAGAGTTGTACAGGAAGTGTTTTCTAATTTATCTACAGTGCAGAGTGGTCACTATTGAAGACTCTGTGCATCCAGAAAATGTATTATATGCATTACAATTATTGGAAAGGCGATATTTTGCATTTTTTCCTTGTTCTTTTTAAAATCAGAAAGTTCTCTTTTAAAAATATTAGAAATTCTTCCAACTGCTCAGCACTCAATTCAGAGGCTACCTTTATGGGCTCATCTTGAGTTAGGGAAAGATTTTTAAAGGGAAACCCAATAGTTTTTTGATGCTTTTGGCAAAAACCAGGCGTTTTTAGGTAGTTGGCTTGGTTATAAATGAAGTCAGTCCCTGGGGAGCTCCAGGTCTGTCTCAAGGACACCATTTAATGGGGCTCTTCTGGAATACCTTCCAGCACATGACTCAAGTCTCAGGAGCTTCCTGGTTTCCGGCGCCATGACTTAGTGTGCACTGTGGGAACTTTCATTTTCAGCATGATCTGGAAAAATTCACTAGTTACATAACTCATAATGACTTATTGGAAGATGTTCCAAGGACAAAGAATTTTGCTGTACTTGTCAACAAGAGGTAACCTACATTCTAACAAACTGATAGAGTTTTGAGTTGGAAGGGCTGAGAAAATGCAACAATAAAACCTCCCCATTATTCAGAGGTGGAAACTAGGGTTCCCAAATAGAGTTTGTCAAGGGCACACAGTAAGTCCGTGGCAGAACTAGGGTGATTTTGTCTTTTTGTCTAGCAGTCTTTCCAGGGAACTGGCTACTATTTCTTCCTTCCTCCTGTGTTAATTTGGTAAAGAGAGAACCTCCATTGGGTTCTGAGGATGCAGTTATACAGTTAACTGTCACTGCCTCTTGGTTTAAGAATATTGTCACCTCTTATTACACTCTTTTGAAATAAGATTTAGCCATTAAGGATTATAACCACTGTTCCATCCTTTATTCCTAAGCCTGTGTGAGCACCCTCCGGAATGGGATAGCCTGAACAGCCCACCGATATTCTCATTACCCAAACCTTTGGGGCAAACTTTTGAAGCCTACACAACTAGTCTGTTGTGATTTATGAGACTGGAATATAGGATGGCCTCCCAGCCAGTGCCACCCACACTCAACAGGCCCTTTGGATTTTGTCTACTGCTGTTCTTAGCTAAAATTCTCCATTCTTTCTTGTTGCTGCTTTAAATTCCAGGATTGCAACTATTAGTGGTATATCCCAAATATAGTTGTAGCTAAGCACCATTCATTTGCCTAGTCATGGTTAAGATTTCTTAAAAACACATACACAGAATGAGAGATGTCCCAGGTGATAATTTGATGTGCAAATCTGATTTACTTAACATTAAAGTAGCTTTGCCTAGATGCCCCTGCAGGAACTGATTCCCGAATCACTGGGGACCTAGTAGCCCTGTGTTCCAGGACAGCTGGTAGATTAGTGTCTAGGCCTCTTCTTTCCTCTGAGGCCCCTCCCTCCCCATCTGATCAGGGTGGTTGCAAGGATGATGGCTTTCACAACTTTAAATAGCTCTTTCTAGACACTCTTTCCAAAAGTGTTGATAAGAGACCAAAACACAAGATGTGGGAGAGAAACACAAAACAGAATGATTTTTAAAAGCCTTTTTTTAAAAGCCTTTGACGGGCTATTGAAGCCTTGAGTCCATTTCCAGGCTTATGATGACTGGATGTTTCAATGAGTAAGAACATTAGCCTCTCTGAGTTTCCATTTCCTGTCTAGAGCTAGGATGTCCAAAGTGGAAAGAAGGGGCATACCCATTCCATACCAGGAAGGAACAGTCTTCAGAACATTCCTTTGAGTGATGTTGCTTCTGTCATCGTCACAGTATAGCAGGTGTGAATGCATCATTAAGTTCCAGCACTCAAGATGGGACAGATGCTGGTAGGACTGTCTGTGACAGTCAAAAACTGAAACCTGGATAACCCCATGAACGATGTGATCAAGCAGAACCAGAGGATAAGATCTGCAGTTGACTTGAAGGGGACAATTTGAGAGGCCAGGGAGAGATGGCACACTCATTACCCTGGCATTGGTGAGCTTCAGCTACTAGAGGGCAAGTTTATTCCATTCCCCCAAATTTGCCATCTGCCTAGCTCCAAGCTGTGTTCCTGGCTACTCAGCCAGTGTGTTGCTTTTCTCTCACTCCAGAGGAAGCCTTCTTGTCTTCCACCCTCTCCTCTGTATGTCTGGTATCCCTGCTTCTCAGTCAGCGCTTCCAGCCCTTAAGGATTTGATTGCCCTGTGATTAAGGAGGTTTGTTGGGGTCTAACATACGGAGAAAGGGGTGGTGAGTAGGCAATAAATATTTAATGAGAATTTTGCTCCTGAGCCTTCTTCTTAGAGGGGAAAATGGAAATCAAACGTCTTCATTGGAACCCCTATTGTTGGAGGACAAAGAAATGTTCTCGCACTGGCTGTGAAAATGAGCTGCTGGCACCTCAGCAAGAGGCAGCTCTGAGAGGGGAGTCTTAATGAATCACAGAGCAAAGAGCCCTTTCCTGGAAGAAATTATCCCCAGTGCTTTCTCTAATAACACTCCTAGGTCTCAGCCTGATGGATGTGGAGTGATGGCTTTGGAATAGAGGCTCCCGGGTTATAAGGTTGAGATTTATGCAGCATTCCTTACCAAGGCTCCCCACCCCGTTCTGAAAGCAGAGCCATCAAGTTGGATCCTGCAGCTTGCTGGGTCACACAGACGGGCTGTTTGGGGCCTCAAACAGTGGCAGACTAGAGGACAAAACTTTCTCAGAAGAAGCCTCAGAAATTGTGAGGAGCTGGATTTGTGACTTTGGACAGGTCAATGAACCTCTCTGTTCCTTGGACTTGCCAACATGTAAAATAGGATCGTTTTACATGAATGATGGCATTCAAAACCTGAATCACAGGATGTTTCTGAGAGTTTAATGAGATAATATTTTTAAAAAACACTTAGAACTATTGACATATAATAAGCGCTCTGTAAGTGTTAGCTATTCTTTTCATTATTGTCATTGTTCTAGTGGTGCTGGTGATTTTGGAAGGAGTTGGGGCTTGGAACCGAAGTGTGGGACAACAGCTGCCGTGTAAAGGGGTGGGAATGTGGTTGATACAGGGAAGATTCCAGGTCTTCTTAGAAGTAACAGTTGACGTGTATTGTTTTCTTACCATGCTCAAAAGATTCATTACTCCTTATCTCACTTCATCCTTGCAGTAACCAATGATAAAGACATCATTACCACCGCCACTACCCCCATCACCATCATGAGCGTTGGAAATGAAACTCAGGTCTGACTGACTTCTAAATCGTTGTTCTTTCTCCCTTAGTCATCTCTGCTGCCCACTTCAAGACTTCCATTTATTTCAATGTTGGGGACACCAGGAAATTATGTTTGCACTCTCTTACACTGGCCTTCCTCCCACCATGCCCTCGTGGGGTTCCTCCAGCTACTATCATTGATGATTTTGACCTGAAGCCTCAATTCTGCTCTCCCCTTGAGATAATCCTGACCAGATCCACTGTCACTGCTACACCATCAGGTGTCTTACTGCCGTGGGTCCCAGCTCTCCAAGGCCTTGGGAAAACTCTGGGCATCAAATCCTCTCTTTTCTTTCCCTTTGCTCCTCAGAGCTGGCATCATCTCTGGCCTTCTGCCTCAGTTTCCCTTCTTATAAATCTGTTCCTATTTAGACCTATCCCAAATCTTAACCTCTTAGCTGAGACCCTTAGTATCTTGATCTTGTATATCAAAGCCAAATTTCTGCCTGGGAATTTGGAAAGTCTGAAGTTATGGCACTATCACATTTTTTGCTACTTGCCCCTCCATGCATGCTCCAGACCCTGAACTGGAGCCCCCTGCATGGGGAATGGCCTGATAGAGCCTGAGATCACCATGCATCATGGGCCATCATGAACAGGGCCTATCATCGCCCCTCACTCTACTGCTTCAGACTTCAAAGCCAATCAGCCCCAAATAAAACAATGGGCAAGTTCATTCCTTCTTCTCTGCTTTATTTAAATGTAGATGAGGAAAAAGCAGTATTTACTAAGTGACAGAGAATGCACTCCTGTCTGAGGTCTGATTTTCCTCCATTAAGTCCTTGGCTGGCTTCCTTTTTCCTGTTTCAAGAAGTCTCCCTGTGTTCCATGTCCATGTCCTCCTCACTTAGCCCAGTTTTTTTTTTTTTATCATTTTATTAAGATTATGATAGTTTACAACCTTGTGAAATTTCAGTTGTACGTTATTGTTAGTCGTGTTGTAGGTACACCACTTCACCCTTTGTGCCCTCCCCACAACCCCCCTTTCCCCTGGTAACCACCAATCAGTTCTCTTTGTCCCTATGTTTAACTTCCACCTATGAGAGGAGTCATACAGAGTTCGTCTTTCTCTCTCTGGCTTATTTCACTTAACATAATACCTTCAAGGTCCATCCATGTTGTTGTGAATGGGACAATTTTATCTTTTTTATGGCTGAGTAGTATTCCATTGTATATATATACCATATCTTCTTTATCCAATCATCTGTTGATGGGTATTTGGGTTGCTTCCATGTCTTGGCTATTGTAAATAATGCTGCGATAAACATAGGGGTGCATGTGACTTTTGGAATTGCTGATTTCAAGTTCTTTGGATAGATACCCAATACTGGGATGGCTGGATCATAAATTTCTATTTTTAATTTTTTGAGAAATCTCCATACTGATTTCCATAGTGACTGCACTAGTTTGCATTCCCACCAACAGTGTATGAGGGTTCCTTTTTCCCCACAACCTCTCCAACATTTGTCACTTTTTGTTTTGGTTATTTTTGCCGTTCTAAGAGGTGTAAGGTGATATCTTTGTGTTGTTTTGATTTGCATTTACCTCATGATTAGTGATGGTGAGCATCTTTTCATGTGTCTATTGGCCATCCGTATATCTTCTTTGGAGAAATGTCTGTTCATGTCCCCTGCCCACTTTTTGATTGGGTTGTTTGATTTTTCGTTGTTGAGTTGTGTGAGTTCTTTATACATTATGGAGGCTCAGACCAGTTTTCCAAGATTTCATCACCTAGGGTGGCTCCCATCCCTACTTTGCTGTTTTCATGTTGGTGGAAATAACCTATGGCTCTGAGTAGATGCATCCATACTTGGCCCCTGATCCCTCCATGCTGGGTCTTTGCTGGCTCCCACCACTTCACTCCTCAAATTCTGGGCCCTCATTTGCTCCACTTCCCATGTTCAAAAGTTGATTTGATATGGGAATACAGAGTGCATTGATGTTTGTTGAGTGTCTTCAAGAAGCTAGTCTCTTCCTTCTCCCTGTAGACATCTCTGTGCAAACACTGTTCATAAAGTAGCAAGGGTTGGGCTGTGACTACTTGAGGATAGGAACACGAATGGATTCATCCTCGTATCTCCAGCACCAAGTGCCCATCACATATCGGGGTCCTGGTTCCTCATTTTTCCTTGGGCTCACAAATCTCTTTGGGAAGTGGGTTGCCTCCATCAGATGACCTGATGAGCTATTCTTAAGAGGTGAGGTCCTGAGACGATTAAAAAGTCCTAGTGATTTTGTTGTCGTCTGACTGTTCATAGGTGGTTTCAACATTAAGGTCTCTAATGAAGGGTTCTTCCCTGGTGATGCCCCTTTCCCCAAAAGAACAACACTGTTAACGAACAAATGAATGAACTGAAAGTGAATGCCTCTATACAGAGTCTCTGCTAAAATGATCTGCTTAGCTTCAGGGGGACCACCGAGTGTCATCCTTTGGGGAGGAGTAACCGATTGAAGGTTTCACAAATGAACAGATGAGAGATTTAGGGGAACAGATGCAAGGCCAGGAAGGTCAGAATTAAGAGGCTCAAGGCTTCTTGGCTGCTAGTGGCATTCAAAGAGGCTGCACTCATACTTTCTTGCCAGAAATTCTGCAAGGCAACAGGGCACATATCTGAGTCGCCCTCCCCTTTTCCACCAACACTCGTTTCCCGGTCTCTGAAGGGACAGCTGGACCTAGTCCAGGTGAGGCAGCAGCCCTATTGTGCTCACCTTTCTTTCCAGTACAACAGCTGACTGATTGCTCTGGGTCAAAGTGGTTTATGGTAACCCTGTTAATTGATGCACAAAACAACCCATCAAAAGGTAAACTGATCATACCCCTCCCTGAAGCATCAGGAAACCTTAGTCTTTTCAGCCTGCCTTCTGTTGCTTGTTCTATACCTGAGGTAACAATGCTTCCCCAGTAAACACTAGCAGGGAAACCGTTAAGCACTGTGTGGTGTATTCCACTCCAGCAGGGCAGTTCTGTGCGCGATTGAACATTCCATCATTATTTACCATCTTCAAATTGCCCATAAGAAACCCCAACATCTAGATGTGGTGTTAGAACAAAGAGGCTGGTTACTTTGCATTGTAGGCAGTGGGCAGGAAAATTTGAGCAAAGGCATTAGGATAAATGGGATGATCGGAGAGATGAGAGACAAAGAAATTTTTCATAGACTGCCTTTGTTGGTGATTTTTCTTCTTAATGTAGAAACTGCATAGTTGGTGGGAGGGAAGAGCAAAGAGTGAAGAAATGTGGTTTGAATCCCAACTTCATTTGCTGAATATGGCATTCACCCCAGCACCTTCCTGCATGTATATGACAATGTGTACTATATATAGATCTTCAACAAATGATCTTCTCCCTACCAGAGAAGCTGGAGTCGAATCTCCCCTTTAGGGCAGAGGTAAATATTTCCAATGATTTAAAATATTTTGTTGTTGTTATTAGCCAGGCTGGGTGCATGACCCAGTGCTGTGGGTTATAACCATTAGCTCATTTAGTTATAGCAAATAATCCCCAAAATAAATAGTATAATGTCCACTTTATAAGTGAAGAAACTGAGGCTCAAAAGCTGAAATTACTTGCATTGGTCACAGTATCAGTACATTTCAGAGCTGGGCTTCCAGATGGCACTGATGTAATTCAAGGGCTAAGAGAGGCAAAATAGGAGATTAGTCAAGTGCACTGGATACTTGAACAGGTTGAATCTTGCTGCTACAGAACACCAACTCATTGATAGTAGGCAATGTACTCTCCAAGGCTTAGTGCTCTTATCTGTAAAATCGAGATAATGAAAGCACCTTCCTCACAGAGTTTTGTGATTATTAAATGAGGTAATATATGCAGGACACTAAGCAAAGGGCCTAGAACTGAGTAAATGCTAATAACCGGTAGTTACTATTGTTCCCATCACATTATAGGATGCCTGGAGCCTCAGTTACTGGAAGAGCCCTCTTCTCTATGGACCTGGTATAGGAGAGTCTCAGTATAATTGAGCAGTAGACGAGACCATGTCAATTTTCCCCGAGAAACATGATACGGCCAAGTGATGGGAAATGAGAGAAAAGGATGGTGTCCAAGGAAACTTAGGTGGAGAATGGGAAAGACTCCCAGGCTTCTGCCTTGGGCAATGTAGGAGAGGGAGAAGAGTCAAGGACAACTCCCAGGTTGCAGGCTGAGTCAAGCCGTTAGCTGGTTTGCCACTAACCAATGTGGCTAAAACAGCTGGAGGAGGGAGCAAGAGCAGCATGTCTGTAGAGACCTCTTATCCAAAAGGGCATCTATCCAAGAACCATCATTGTTTGGAAATACTAATGAATAATTCTATCCTTAACTGAACTTATGTTTTACTATAAATAGAGAACAATTCGAACCTGGCATCCTGCTATGGTAGAAATAGAATCAGAGACTGAGGAGAAAACACCCATGGCCCAAGGTGTTTACTCTTTCACACTCTTTGTTCCTGGAGCTATAGGCTCAGTGTTCTTATTTAATATGAACCAAAATTCACCATAAAGTTCTTAGGTATCAGTTTGCAAAAGCCCCCGTATAATTAAATTAGATTCGCTTTTGCCCCGCAAATTAAAGTCAGAACAAAGTTGAAGGGTAAGTCGGGCTTGATCAGAGCAGCCTTCCAATGAAAGCAACAATTGTGTGCCTGCCTCCTTTATTTAGCAGTGAACATGAATCAAAGTCCTTTTCTCAGTTTGAAGCTTAAAAATGATGCTGAAGTCTGAGCGGGCCGAAGGAAGGGATGAGGAAACATAGAACCATTTTTTCCAATCAAGAGTTTCTCAACCGAGGGTTTTCGTAAGAGTTCCTGTCTTGGCTATTGTTCCAGAAAGGCACTTGATTTGCATCTTTAGGGCAAATGTGCTGGATATGGAAATTCTTTGTTTTTTTTGAGCAGTAAAAATATATTGCAGAGGTCAGCACATTGAGGACCACTGAGCTTCAAGGCAGAATGATTATTCTGCTGACGGATGGTGGGCTAAAAGGCAAGGAGCATTGACTGTACTCCAAGCATGACAGGTGCTGGGTTCAAAGATGCCTTGATTCAGCACCTATCTATTGATCCTCTACCAAACGCCAGGCTTTGATACCGGTACTGGGGACCCAGGTCCTTGTGCTCATGAAACTTACATTGTTTGGGGGTAAACACACTAGTAGCCAAAATGCAGCCCCTGCCTTCTTTGAGTTCAAAGCTTGAGAGATATTGAAATTTCTGGCAAGAACAATGAGATACAGCAACCATCTTTGAGGGCACAGGCTACGGAATTAGATAGATATGGTTTGAGTTCTGGATCTGCCACTTATTTGCTGACTGTTCTTGGGAAATTTACCTTAATTCTCTGAGTCTTGGAGCTCTTACAAAGGGCTGTTATGAAACTCACATGAGATATTCTAGGGAGCAAGCTAATGCAGAATATGTGCTACATACAATGTACTGCATAAATTAGAGATGTCATTATTATCAATGACATAGCCTAAGGCAAGTTATTTAACCTTTCTGAACCTCAGTCTTCTTATTTGTGAAATGGGGATAGTAATACCTCCCACAGGGTTGAGAGGAAGATTAAATTTGGTACTTTCTGTAAGGCACCTAGCCAGCACCAGTGTTCAATAAATGGTAAATGTTACTGTAAGTATTAAACAAAGCACAAAATGGTGTAAGCTGAATACTCCAGAGTCAGTGTTATTTGCCCCCTCTAAAGACTGTGGAAAGTTTAGAAGGAGATTTTTAAAAGTCTGCAGACTGGAAAGTTCTTTTGAAAATCATCTCCAAGAGTGTCGTTAAAGATATACTTTGATGAGGACGTAAACAATTCACAGACCAAGAAATTGTATTTCCCTTGCGGGAATTGTTATCCAAAAATCTAATGGGAAAAGGATTATTGGAGACATTCGGAACACGTCCACTCAGAGGGTAGCAAGTTATAATAAAAAACACCATCTGCTGTTGGAGATGTTTGGGGTTTTCTTTTAAAGGACAGAAAGGGCCATTTTTTGACATATATACCTGTTTCTCAGAAAAGCAATATTAAGTAACTCCCACTTCCATTTCCAAGAAAGCAAAAGAGGCCCTTTTAGTAGATACCCTTTATGAGGTGGAGATTTTTCATTAAATGAATCCTGTTATTGAAAACTCGCATTGGGCCATTCCTTGCCAGAGCAGAAGCCAGAATCAACTCGGGGGCTCAGCAGTGGCCCCCGCTCCCGAGGACCTGCTGTCATCACAGGCTTTCTCAGTCACTGGGGGGGGTGATGGGATCTGTCTGTGTCTCTGGATGTGGATCTCTCTTTCTGTCTCTCTCCCTCCCCTGCTTCTTTCTCTTCGTCTCCACCCTCTCTGTATCTCTCTCACTTGCCGTCTGCTTCTTTCTCTGCCTCTCTTCCTCTGGGTGCCTCTGCTTCTTTGCTCCTGTCCCAGTCTCTTTGTCTCTGACTCAGTCTCTGAATCTCTGACTGTAATTTTGTTTCTCTGTTACTGACTCCGTTTCTCTGTCTCTCTCTCAGATGTTGTCTGACTTTTCTTTCTTTTTTCTCCTGTTTTCTTTCCTCCATTCTTTCTCTGCCTCTCTCTTTTTCTCTACATTTTTCTCTCTGCCTCTCCACCTCTCTCTTTTTCTCTTTAACTGTACTTTTCGTTTTCTTGGGGTTTTTTTCCATCCATCTGTTTTCTTTATCCCTCAGTCTCTGCCTCTGTCTGCATCTCTTTCAACATCTCACTCACTCTCTCTCCCTTCTTTCCTGTGTTTCTATTTCTGTCTTTGTTTCAGACTTTTTCTTTTCCAGTCTCCCTCTCTCTCCGCCTCTGTCTCTTACTCATTGTATATTTTTCTTTGTCTCTTTCCCTGCCCCATCTCTCTGGTTCCTTATGTTTCTCACGGTTTTACCATGTCTCATTATATCCTCCTCTCAGAAAACACATACACACACACACAAACACACACACACACCACTCTTCCCCTTCCTGCATCCTGACCTGGTGGACCCCTCTACAGAAAGCAGGCTGTAAATTTAAAGGGACTCCATAACACCACTGGGTGTTGTTTGGTTTATGGTGCCTTCATGAAATCACAGACACATATTTCATTCTAGCAGCAACTTCTCTCCGGTTGAGTCAGCATCACCCTCAGCACCCAGTCATCTGCAAGTTAGCTGCCCCCTCCCCCACCGTATTTCCAAGACCCCCAGGCCCAGCACCCTGGGGGCCACCTCAGTCTGCGCTGCAGGGCTTCCCTCTCCCACACGCCACTGCACAGGCCCCAACCAAATCCAGCTCAGAGGGCTTCAGGGCAGCCTGGGCGTAGTCAAGGCAAATTAAATTTAGGTTGAAAGAGTCAGAGAGCCGGAATCAAAAGAAGCCTTTACTTTAAAAGAAGCGGGGTAGCACCTGCTCCGATAAGGTAAGCTGCCTCCCAGCATAGTAATCCTTGGGGAACAGCAGTTGGAAAAGTGCAGGCAGAGTGGAGTCCCAGTCTTCCTGCCCCATTTGCGACTCTGCCTTTGTCAATCTGTGTGACACTTTCACTGGCAATGGGCTCTGGTGGCCAGAGGGTAGCATTAGACTTTAGAAGAACTGGGTTGGAACCCTTTCTCCACCCACTCTATGAGCTGTTAAGCCCGGACAGCTTTCTCAGTCCATCCTGAGTCTCAGATCAGCTGTAAAATAAATTCCAGATTCAAAGCCCATCTATTGAGCGGACCCCACTTGCCAGGAGGGGTGCTAGGGACTGGCCTCTATTATCCCATGTAGACCACCCTCCCCCCGGCCTGCCGGCCAGTAGGATCACCCAACGCTGCCTTTGGGAGGGTCTGTTTCCTCCTTCAATTTTCAGTTTTAATATGGCCCCTCATGCTGGCAGACCTTAACAGACTAGATCCTTTACATGCATCAGAGCAATCTGTTTATTATCTTTTCAGTACTATGACATTTATAATTACATCCTTATGCGTTTGTTTACTTATTTGCGCTCATTGGTCCTCATGAGACTGTAAGCTTCACGTGGGGAGAAACCATGTCTGTTTCCTTCTCCATCATACTCCCAGTGCCTAAGACAGTGAAACAGAAACTGAGGCCGGGGAGATCAATTAATTCACCTCAGGGCACACACCTGGAAAACGGTGGCAGTGGAATGGGGACACACATCAGTAAGATCCAAGCTCCCTCCTCACTTTCCTGCCTGATAACGTTTGCCACACAGGACACAGTTGCCATCCAAGGGCAAATGAGATGTTATTTATGCTAAGAGCTTTGCAAACTGTGAAGCTCTGGGAAATGTTATTCTCTGTAAGTCAGGAAAGTTAAGCCAGACCATCTTTCAACCTCTACAGATCCTCGAAATGGGCAGGGATTTCTCTGAATCTTAAGCAAAAGTGAACAGAGGACCGATTTTTGTCTCTATGGAGGTCGAGAAGGGCCAATTAAACATGTTTAATCCTAGAAACTGATGAGTGGTAAGGCCCTGCAGGGGATCCACAGGTGCTCAGAAAGCCTGTCCCCATGGTGTGCTCAGAAGAGCCTTGAATTCCCTGAAACCTGAAACGGCTGAGAGCACTTCCTGTGACCCAGACAGGCTTGTTCCATGTCAGGCTGTGTAGCCAGGAGACGGTGGATCTCTGCACCCCTCACTTCCATTGTGTGGTACTAGAGGGTATTGGGGAAATTCCCTTGGCTTCCATCATCAATAGGGTTGTAATTCCTATTTGATTCCTTGAATTTAAGGCCCACACGAGCCGCCCTCTCTCCTTCCTCCGGATCTTAATCCAGTTCCCTTCGACATCTGATGTGTCACAGGTACTTGTCTTTATCAACTTTTCGGGATACCTCAAGAGATTTGGGGTTAGGAGTCTCCAATTTGGTATACTATCTGGTTCCTGAGGGACAACTTCAAGCCCCTCTGGGTTTAAAGTTTGTTAGGAACAAAACTAAAAACTACTGTGTTCTAGATACATTATATGTCATAATAGTATATTAGATATGCTTATATTAGGTTTAATATAGTATACTAGGTATAACTAGGATTATAAGTGTCGATGCTCACTGTGATAAATCATTTGCTTGGTTATTTCCTAAGGCTCCCCAAAGGCCCAGTGATATATGTATTACTGTTAATCTCATTTTAGAAATGAGGAATCTGAGGCTTACGGGGATACAGTGACTCACCCAAGGATACATGGCTAATAAAGAATAGAGGCGGTACCCCAGCCCTGACGGACTTTAGTTGCTGAAGCTGACATCATTATCTGCTACACTATTCCTGTCTCTATTAGACTCTGAGCTCTCTAGACTATGAACTTTCCACTTAGCTGTTTTTTCTATCTTAACAATAATCCAGTCCTATTTTTTAACATGTTTTCACTGCCACTCCAGGCCACTATCGCCTCAAGTGGACTGTTGTGACACCCCTAACTGGTCTTTCTTCTCCTCCTATCCTGTTTCCTCTATTTTCTCAAAGGTTTGGTCTGGCTTCAAACTATCGTTTTGAATGATGCTTCCCAATCGGTACCTAGGAGCATTAAGGGATGTTCTCTTGAATGCACCGGTGATGTTTCTCTAAGGGATTATGGCCACTTACAAGACTCCTAGTCCTCAGCCCTGCTTCAGCAGATCTCTTTCCTCCGCTAAACTCAGCAGGCCTTGCTCATCTCCCTAAGAACTATCCCTTCCAGGAGTCTGGGACCAGCATTTCTTCTTCTCAGGTCAAACCACTGATTCTCATATTGAATAGGGTCTGAAATGGATTGGGAAATATCATTAAGGATTTTCTCTGTGGCCCAACTCTATTCTTTGCTTAAATAGCCCCATTAATCAGAAATTTAACACCTCCCCAAATAGTGCATTTTATCTGAACACACCAATGTATATTAACACTAACACATAGCTAGCAATTCTCTAAGGTTCTCAGTGTGCTAGCCACTCTCTGAATACTGTATCTCCATTAATCTTTCCCCAAATACTGCAAGTTAGTATGAATCAACCCATTTTACAGATAAGGAAATTGAGATTCAAAGAGGCAAAGCGAGTCAGCCAAGGCCCCAGGGTTATTAAGTGGCAGCGCTTGGAATCAAACCTGGGTCCAGCATGTGTTCACATTCTGAAATGCTTTCCACAGGAGCTCTAATCTCACCCTAGGCATCACTCTCAGGCAAGGGCTCTGCCTCTGTGCTTCCACAGTCCCTTTTGCTGACCTCAGCATGAATCTCATGGTCTTAATTCTGCCTCCCAACCAGGACATGCATTCCTTAAGGGCAGACCATATTGCAGACCTATCTCCAGGAAGCACAGGACCTACCCAAAATAGGGAAGAATGTGTGTTTATTGATACATGCTGGACTAGCACTGAGGTCAGCTTGAGCTATGCTGCCTAGATTGACTCCTTGAACCCTTGCAATACATATGGAGACTGCCCTTGCTTTACAGATGATGAAACTGAGCCTCAGAATTCTTCCCAGAGCACTGAGACTGTATTTGCCTCTATAGATCAGATCACCATAGGACTTGCTTTGTAGCTGTGTGACCCAGGTCAACCGAGAAGCCACCTGCCACCTCTTTGATGTTTACCATCAACTCTAGTTCAGAACGGGGCTCAGTCTACGCATCTGATGAAGACCTGGACTTGGTTGTACTGAGAAACATGACTCTGTGTTCTCTCTTTCTTCTCTCTGAGGGTAGGCCACATCTGTACATTTCCGCTTCCTCCCCTGCTTAACATTTCTCATTAATTCTCCCAACTGAGAGTTGGGTCCACTGTTGCTCTACATGTGCCAAATGCTGAGTATGTCTTTTTACATATGGTTACACTTAAATCTTGCAAAAATTCTGCAAGGCAAATATTACTGGGACACTTTCTATATTTGGAAATTAAGGCTCAGAGAAAACTGAGTTGTCCAAGATCACATAGCTAGTGCCAAATGGAACCTGATTCAAATCTGGACACATTGACTCTTGAGACTTCTTTTCTCATGACGTTCGGTAAGGCATCTCTTTTCCTCCTGTCCCTGCTGCCTGGCAGAAATAACACACAAATTAGCTCTGAGCAATTCCAACAGGGCTTTCAATGCCTGATTAAGACAAGCAGAACCCTGAAGACTGGATTCAAGCCTGGGTTTTCTCACTATTGGAATGCGAGATTCCAATGAAGTTGGCTTCCCTGGGTTCAGATTCCACAGACATATAATTTAATAGCTACTATATATTACAAAAGTCCCCATTCGGTCCTGACAACAGTCCTATGAAATAGAGATTATTGTTCCTATTTTATAAATTAAATCAAATAAAAATAACTGGGTGATGGTTATCTGAGTAAAGATATCTCCCTCTCAGCATTTTCCACTAATGAGATAATAAATAGGGATGTGTTTTATGCACAGAATGGGCAGCACAGATACTGCTGTTCTACAGAACCTATAATTGACAGAGTGGATGTTTGTGACCTTCACTCGGTCTTTCAGCATCTTAATTTGAATTTAACCACTATGGTGTCCTGAGAGGCACTGTGATGCTGAGACACAAGCAGGACCAGGGGATGGGAATATGTACAGGCATGGCTTCTAGGGGGGCCATTCCAGGGGACAGAGCACAGACTCCAGCCACCTAAGGCTATGAGCCAGTTGTCCTCTCCAACAATGAGGCGGAGACGGTGGGGTCAGAGCTGGGACCCCTGTCTCCATCTTCCTAGCTCTGGCTTGGGCAGGGATCAAAGCAGCAGTTCCTGAAGCTCTCCAGAGCCCACCAGGCTCTCCTTTATGCACAAAAAACCAGTGAGCCTTCCCAGTGTGTTTTTCTCACACATTTCCAAGCCTGACTATTGGCTTTCTGTCACTTCCTTCAGGACTGATTAACACAGTATAAAATTGAGGGGTTTTCAGGCATTCTTCAAAGAGGAGGAGTCAGTTTTCTTTACTCTCACTCTGAAATAAGCAATTGCATTACTTCCATATGAATGGGTTGGGATGCAAGGAGATGGGATCAATACACAGTCAGAAGGAAGGTAGGAGCTGAAACAACACTGGATGCAGGGCACTGCTCAGGCTGAGTTGCTGAGTCCTGGAATCAGGGGAGGATCAGAGGGGACAGTCAGTGATTTGTTTCTCTGACTGCTGGTAGAAGGCAAACTGGCGACACAGGCCCTGGCAGAGGAGGGTTGTAATAATGGTAATTGTTAACATCTACTGGGCACTTACTGCGTGCTATGCTAAGTATCTGACATGATTATCTCATTCCATCCTCACAAAAACCCTACGTGATACGTATCATCATTGTCCCCACTTTACAGATGGTGGAAACTGAGACTCAGAGGCTTTAGTGAGTTTCCTGAGGTGGCACAACTGGTGAGTGATGGAGCTGCAGTAAGTCCAGACTACTTGAAGCCGGAGCTCGTCTCTTGGCCAACACACTAATGTACCCAGAGTCGAAGCCAGAGGAGCTTCCAAATTGGACCTATTAGCTCAGCCTATCATTCTAGGAGATAGATGGGAGAAATCTCAAAGACTCAATAAAAGAGTCTTCCTTGGGGGCCAAGAAGGAGTCTTTCTCGCTGATGAAAGTCTAAATTCAGAAGTTCCCGCAGGGGTTAGCACAGTGTAGAGGAAACAGCACGGAGAGATGGAGGACTCAATTTGAATCCCAACTCCGTTCACTGCCTTGGGACTGTGAGCCAACGACTTGAGCTCTCACAGACCAAATTTCCTGGCCCATGAAATGAGGATGGTGTTGCTTATCTTTCAGCAAAGTGCATGGTCCATTATAGGTGATTAATATCTGTTGGCTCCCTTCTCCCTTTCTGGGGGCCTATATCCCCTGGAGTCTCTGAATGTATCTATGAGCCTATCCTCCGCTTTCCATTTTCTGAAAAGCTTGGCAGAACGCATGCACTCATGTGAACACCTGTGGGAGATCAAACTCAAAGTTGAGTTCTTTGCTTTGGGTTGGAATTAGCTCCGTGGTTATATCCTGCTGAAGAGAAACTCCACTTAGCAGACACAAAGGCTTATGATCAAATATTTTGGCTGGAAAATGCCTTCATTTTGTAAGAAAACTTTTCCAACATCGGATTTATGGAGCATGTGGTAGAAAAAAAAAAAGATTCCTGGTGAAAAGTTCTGTGAACTTCTGCCTTGGAGATTTCTCACCTTCTTCACATTCATCATAGATCAACGTCCTTCTGCTCTTCCCATTAACCTCTGGCTCCCATTTCCTCTGGCCATGCTGCTCTTCTGCAGAGCGCTCAGGTTAGACATGCAGTAGCTGCCTCACCTCCACCTCACACTGATACAGCCATCTTGCTTCCTTAGACCAGATGCATAAGAAAATCCATCTATGAAGTAAATGACCTTGGAAACCGTATCGTGTTTGTTATTTAAATATAGGTAAGTTTACCAGTTTGTCTAAAATGGTCAAAATGGTGGCATAAGAACAGATTAAATAAAGTCTGCCTATTGACTGATCGAATTAATCTTTTGCGAAGGCTGGAGAGGCAGGATTGACACAGTCCTAAAATACTTGACCTTTGCCCCACACCTAAGTTGTTCCTCACTATTTTGCCTACCTCTCCAGAGGTGGTTCTCAACACTAACAGCACATTATCATCATCCGGGAAGCTTTGACAAATCCCCACACTCATGCCTCTCATCAGATCATATAAGTCATACGCCCTAGGGGTGAAACTCAGGCATCAGCATTTTTGTTTAAATCCCCAAGAGATACCAATGTGTTGCCAAGATTGAGAACTGCCTTTTTATGGAAAAAGGACTAGAATAATTCAGAGGAAAAATGTTTGTCCTAAGCCCCATCACTCACCCCTTTCCATGGCTCGAAAGCAAATTCCCTGCCAACAGCAACTCCCTAAGAACCTTGATTGAGTTTTCATGTGGCTTCATTTTTGAGGTCTCAGCCATTTCAGGCTGAAAGCTGGCTGGCCAATGATGTGTGTGCTCACTGACAACAATTCAACAGCTTTTCTTGGCATCTTTGAGCTCAAAAAGCTGAAGGATAAAGACCTCACATTAAACTAAGGGGTCTTGCTCTCTCTCCTCTAGTCTCCCCAGGCTGATAAATAATGGATAATGAAGAACAGTGCTATTACATGCATAAAGCACTTGGCATGTGCCTCCAAGACAGTACTTTCCATCTAATCTGAGGTCCAGTTCAGCATAAAATCTGTTTGGTGGTAAGACCAGGTCCTTTTTGGAGGGCTCTTTGATGCTGCCAAGTTATTCAATGGAAAAAGGAAATAATCCAATTCTAGAATCAATCACACTGTCAGTTTCTAAAAGGCCAAAGGGCTAGGTTAGCCTGAATGGAGTTTCTTTTCCTCTTTTAGAGCGTGACATCCAGCATCTGCCTATTTTTGAGAGGCAGGGCAGCAAAGCTTCCTGAGAGGCCGCCTAAAATTGAGCTGCTTAGAAATCTTTTGTGTTTTCTTTACTGCACATATCACAACCACCAAAACCAGTCTGCTTAATTGTCCTTTGTCTCCTCCCACTAGAATTTAAAACTTCACACAAATGACACCATTTCTGTTTTGAATCTTCTGTGCCTAACACAGCACCTGGCACATAGTAGGCACATAAATATTGGTTGAATGGATGCTGATGGTGCAATGCGTAATACCTGCTTTACACAATTTCAGGGCACGTTTTGCTTTATTCAGTATACACTCCAAACCTTTTGGGCAAATTGGGGCCTTTCAAAAGGTGAAGAGGTAGCATAGAGTGGGGGGCAGTATTTTCTCTTCAGTAGAAATGCAAACTGGGGAACAGCCTACTCCCACTTGGGCATATGGCTCTGCGGCCTTGGAGAAGTTACACCCTCAGATCTGTGGACACAAGAGGGATTCTATTCCCACTCCTCTGATCATATTGATGTTTCAGTGAGACAACGTGTGAGAGGGGCTGACCCATCAGTGAGCCTGGCCTGTAGCACAGGGCATTCTTTTCATGGTGGCATAGATTGATGTTGGGGAACTGAGGGCTCAAATGCATAAATCTTCAAGTGCAGTGTGGGCTTTTGGGTCAAGTACTTAACCTCCCTGGGTCTCAGTTTCCTCATCTGAAAAATAGCCATGTTTGAATTGATACTTTATTAGGACCCTTATAAACACAGTGTTTCACAAAGTATGTTCCACAGAGAACTAATCCTTCCAATGCCTTATGGATAAAGGGTTCTATTTTGAAATAAGCTTGAGATACACCACACATTCTATGCTTCTTGATCTGGTCAATAAACAAAATAGATAAGAAAATGTGTAGTATGCTAAATGATGGTAAATGCTCTAGAGAAAAATATAGCAAGGAAAGGAGTTGGAAAGCACAGAGCGAAAGGAAGGGGGCATTTCTTTCTCTCATCACTTCTACAGAATCCTAAGGAAGGCTCTGATTGGCTGGCATGGTTCATATGCCCACGCTTTGGGCTAACTGCTGTTGGAGAAACTTTGTGGACTGGGATTGGCCAGGCATGGTCGTGTGCTCACTCCTGTGGATTGGGAGACAGAGTCTACTTCCAAAAGGAGAAGGAAGACGAAACTTACAGGGAAGACAGCATCAATTGCTGCCATAGGCTACTAGATTCCTCCTAGAAAATCAAAAGAGTTTTTGATGAATTAAGAATTCTGAGAAATCCTGCGGTGAATAAATGTGTATGTCTCCACCTAACCCAGAAGTTCCTCAATGCAGTTAACCTCATCTTTTTGTTTATATAATACCTGTTAACACGATGGGGCACACTTTGATAAATACCTAGGTATAAACTTATATGATTTCATCAACACCCCGTTGATAGTTCATATAGTCTCCTTATTAGTAACTCTAGAGTTTGGGCAGATTCTTAAATTTTTAAAGGATTTTTGAGACTCAAAGAATTCCATCCCCCTCTTTTTATTTCCTTTAATGAAAGTATGTCTTGGTACAAGTAAGTGTCTTTCCTCAAATGTAATGAGAAGTTTGAAAGAGTTAGCTTCTAAGGCAGAGTTGCCTCCATGGTTAAACAAAGGATCTGCCAAGGATAAATGGATAAATCCGAAGTTGGAACACCTAGTTTTGATGCAAGAAGAAACCTTCCAAACCACTAGTTGTCCTGGTCAAATTAGTTTAGTTTAATGAGAAACTTTCATGATGTTTTATAGAAATGTTTGCAAAATCACAACCCTGTAAAATGTCATGTCATATTCCTTGTGACTTTGGGAAATGTCAGGAAGTAAGCTATACCAGTAGGGTTCTTAATGCTTCTGATAAAAGTCTTTCCTAGAGAGGGAAGCAGATATTTGCAATTGCTGTTGAGCCACAGGTCACAAAACATAAAACAGCTGGTCGAATGGCAGAAGCAGAGGACCCCAAACTATTCACAGCAGCTCTCACCGTCTGTGGGTCGGGTCCAGAAGCAAGCTCATTACTAAGTGACTATTTCACTCTAGTAAGTCATTTCACCCTCTGGGAATCTGGATTCTCTCTCAGTAGATACTGGGATAACAGTAATGAACTCCTGAGGCTTGGAAAAAAGGTCAGTGAATTTTATAACTAAGGGACCACCTAGCATCCTTTTCCTTCAGACAAGTTTTCTGTTTTTAAATGGCTCTGGTTTTCTTTTACTTTAAAATTCAACACATAGCTATCTAAAAAATATTCAAATGTATGAAGAAAAAAGTACTCACAATTTCTCAGCTTAGAAATAACCACTATTAAACTTTTGGAGAAGTGTTAAGTTTTACATGGTTCTTAGTATGTTTCTGTTCATGTGAACATGCAAATGAGTTTACAGTGTGTAATGTGTGTTGGTAAATATGAAGTTTTGTGTATTGGTTTATCTCAGCTTCATTTTATAAAAATTTCCCTACAGCATCAGAAAGTCTTCAGTTAAATCATTTTTTTTTGAGGAAGATTAACCCTGAGCTAACGTCTGCTGCCAATCCTCCTCTTTTTGCTGAGGAAGACTGGCCCTGAGCTAACATCCATGCCCATCTTCCTATACTTTATATGTGGGACGCCTGATACAGCATGGCTTGCCAAGCGGTGCCATGTCTGCATCTGGGATCTGAACTGGCGAATCCTGGGCCGCTGAAGTGGAATGTGCGAACTCAACCACTGCGCCACTGGGATGGTCCCCAGTTAAATCATTGTAATGGCTGTGTAATATTCCATCTACTAAATGCACTCTAATTCATTCATTGTTCTACTGTATTTGGAGAAGCATGTTGCACCTACATCCCCATGATTTTGCTGCCATAAATAAAAGTGATAGAAAAATTTTCACATAGGACTTCAGAAAAATATAATATTTAGACCCCCTCAGGAATGTGGGAATTTTAGATGAAAAAATATGGGCTAATCAGGGATTTTTCCAAGTCACTGTAAATAAATTAAAAGAGCAGGAATTTGCTTTGATGCTGGGGATGAGAGTTTTCTTTAAACCGTTGGAGGGAGAAAATTTCAAGTGGATCAAAACTAGAAATTACTCTTTTTCCACCAAAATACAGTAAAAAGGCAACAATCAAACAAAACCATTAGGAGAGATCAAGACTTTGACATCATTGTAAAGAAAAAAATGGCAGCATTTAGAGTGTTGATGAAGGCAACTATCATCACTCAATTCATTTAGTTAATAACAGTCTTGAAGGCCCCCTAAGAACAGAAAATAGACAAACTAAATAGAGGACAGGAGTAGTCAATCCTAGAACAACAGGCTTCTTCACACCTTTGATTTGTTTCTCCAATGATGCTAAAACTATAGTATATACCTAATGATAATGGAGATTTTGTGATACATATAGCATCAAAATGCAATCATTCCTATGTGTATATATATACGTGTGTGTGTCTGTACACATTCACATCATCTCTTCTAAGCCATATTCTTCCTCAATAAGCTTTTAATTAGACTTTAGTAAAAACAAGAGTGCAGTTCCTTTGTCTACTACAGAAGTGTAGCATTTGGGCTAATTCTGCCAGTAGCATACACCTGTTTCAAAGATCAAGCCAAGCCGAGGTGACATTCCTAGACAAATGCACCAATGAAGCGCATGGGAAATGTACACCATATTAAACTTCTACATTGTAGTCATTAAGTTGGTTTATGAAGCAGGAGGAACCTATCCAATTAGTTATTTGGTGCTCTGGCATGTACCTTAACTTACCATGGAAGCAATGGTGTTTTCAGGCCCTGCATCTTCAATCAGTACCACACAGTTCCTTAGGCATTGTGCATCATTCACTTGGTGTTTTAGAAGACTGTCATTGTGGAAAACGTGGCACGAAACTTTGAGGTCAGGATCACTTGCCCACTGTTTCCAATTTAGCCAGAGTGGAACCAGTTAATTATCTTTGAGAAACGATTTCCAGATTTTTCTTTTTTCAGCATGGATCTTTTTTCCCCTAGCGGGAATGATTTTGATGGGTGGCTGAATGTTTTGGCGCACACTGAAATCTAATTTTATTCCCTGCTGTTGAGGTAACGTAAGCTTGATTTCCCTTCGCTGAGGATGGAAGGCGTCAGAGTGGCGACCTGGCCAATTTCCCATTGATCCCATCCTCGTCCACGGGATGGAGTAGAGAGAGTGAATTGACCTAAGGAAACCTTTGGCTCGGTGCCCTCAGAAGTCAGGGTGTTAGTTTTCAGGCTCTGCAAGACACCGTGGCCAAGGCCAAGGGTGCTCTGTCAAATCTATCCATTTCAATTAAGGGCTAGAGAGTTGGGAAGTAAAATAATCAATTTTGCAAGCTGAACTCAATCATCCTGTCGACACTTTATCTTTGCTCCGGATATACTTGTACAGGATATGTTTAATACGACTCTATGGCATTATTCACTGATGACACTTCTGGTTAGAGATTGATCAAAGCTACTTTGTAAAAGTTATCAAGCTAAGAGAAAGTAGCAAAAGTTATATATATATGTGTGTGTGTGATGTAAGTGTGTGTGTTTGGTGTACAAAGCTACTTTATGCCAAGGTGTTTCTTATTTCTCATTGAAAGATCTGCATGAACAAATGCCAAGCTCTATTGCCAAATCAGCTAAATTATTTCTTAATGTATATTCAATGCTTCAGTCAAATTTCTTGATTACAGTCCCTCCCACATACCCCACAAAGCTATGGACTTTTACTAATGTCCTTTCCTTCAACAGTGATTCTTTCAACCATTTACTACCTCTCAATGCAATGATTTGGTCATTTATTAAGCAACTCTGGTGTGCCAGGCAGTGCATTTAGACATGTTCACACATTATTGGTTTGATCCTTAAATCTTTAGAATAGATACAAATTCTAACAGATAATTTTGAACAACCTAATTTACTTATCCCACTCTATTGTCGTTACTTTTTATATTGTATTCATTGAGAAGTGATCAAATTAGTGAAGGCAAGGTCTGGGTCTATCATCACCATTCTCTTTTTAGCATCTAGTAGTGTGTGTGAAACTGAGTAAGCACTCAATACTTCTAGTAAATTTGTGAATTATAATATCATTATTACCCCATTTATATAAATCAATTACCTGATGCTTAATGAGTTTAAGTAACTTAACTAAAAATCACACAACGTGTAAGTGTGAGAGCTGGGATTTGAATCTGGTTTTGTCCCCTCCCTTGTCTGCCTAAGCCCATCACTGATTGAGATCTCCTTGATTAGTTTATCCCAAGTTGGACCCATGCCCTGGTCTAGAGTTGTTTTCTGCCCCTCAGAGCACATGGCTTCAGATGATTCGTTCTTGAACAAAAGTGAGGTTCTGCCAATGAGGAAGAATGGTAATAGAAAAATAGCTTTGGATAGACAGCCAATAGTGCCTGCCACCAAAATGGAACAGTGAAATAGTTCACGGGAGCTACAGGGTGAGGGCTGTTTCTCGGTGTATGGCCTCAACTAGCACTTTAGTATTAATAATCCTGAAACTTTATTTCTAATTAATATCTCTCTCCCTATCTCTCTGTCTGTGAGTATCCAACAGATATTCCATACTTGAGTATTCCACAGGTTCTTCAACTCAACAAGACCCAAGTTGCGCTAGTCATCTTCTCCACAATATTTTTTCCTAATCCTGTGTTCCCTCTTATCTTGGACCTTGGGCACCACATCTGTCACTTCATCCAAGACTTGAACTTAAATGGCTTCTTACAATCTTTCTCCACTCTGACTGCTACCTCCACTTAGACACATGGATTCTAGCATTGAGTTTTGTCATTTCTGAGACGCAAATATCTCTTAGAGTAGTCCACTCAACTCTATGGTTACCATCACTGTCTAGACTTATATCCTGATAGTGTCTCCTCTGGGAAATTTCCAGAACCTCTATTCTGGATTTCCGATCTCTGGTTTCCCCAAACCCAGTATAGGCTTGACTATGACACTATACCTTATTTCTCAGCTATAAATCTGCTTACAGTTCATCAATGTATCTTAGTTATCATCAAGATAAAAGGCCCCTTTTTATATGAATTTTCTTTAGCTATCCAGACTTACCTTCTGTCTATCCACCTTTTTCATTTTATCAGTGAGAAATCCTGAACTACATGAGTTTCAATAACACACCATGGATGACTTGTGCTTCCAGGTTGCCTTTAGCAATTAACAAGACAAAATATAAGAATGATGTTTTTCAGACCTAGAACAAAAGGTAGCTCAGGGAAGTGATCTCCAAGATAAGGAGATAAATGGAGTAAGTCCTACAATTTCCTGGAGCTTACTGCTTGGAGGTTTTCCAGGCCTCAGTGAAAGGAGGGGGACCTCAAACAGAGCCTTGGCCTTCCACAGTGGAGGAGATGGAATTGAGAGTTTGGGGAGATCAAGACAGCTAGAATCCACAGGGCAGTACTGAAGAGTACTAAAGAGGAGATGAACATATGGAGAGAAGAGCTGTACAAACAGAGCTCTGGAGGCAGGCAAGGGGTCCTCCTAAAGTCTCCGTCTGAGTACTGATCAGTGCACGGAGGGGAGGAAATTGCCAGAGGCAAGGGAAAGAGCCACCTGAAAGGAACAGTTGGAACAATCTCTGGAGTTTATATAGGCCCCAAAATACTTTGTTCTCCCACCAGTCAGAGTGAAAAATAACAATAATAATAAAACCTTGAGAATACATGTGGCATTGGGTAGAGTACACAGGAAGGTTATTGCCTCAACAGTGGAGTAAAATGAGCCCCACAGTCTAAACACTGCTCTAAACAGGCCTACCAAAGCTGAAAAGCAAACCTTGAAAGTATGAAATCATTTTCAAATAAATCATCTGCATCCCAGAACAAAGCTCAAATACATTTAAAGGAATACAAAAATGACCAGTACCCAACTAGGTAAAATTTACAGTGTCATCCTTCCAGTAAAAAATTACTAGGCATGCAAAGAAGCAGAAAAATGCCACCCATACTGAGGAGTAAAATCAATTAATAGAAACAGACCTAGGGATTTCAGACGATAGAAATAGTAGATGAAGTCATTAAAACAAGTGTAATAAATATATTTCATATGTTCAAGAATATTGAAGAGAATACGAACATGTTAAGAAAGACGTGGAAGATATGAAAAAGATCCAAATTGAACTTCTAGTGGTAAAAATATATATATATTCAGTATTTGAGATTAAAGGTATTCTGAATGAGATTAACAGCAGATTAGATACTGAAGAAGAAGAGATTAATGAATTTGAAGACACAGCAATAGATACTATCCAAAATAAAATGGAAAAAGGAAAAAAGCTGACACAAATAGCAACAACAACAGAGCTGTAGAAAAACTTTTAAGTGGCATAATATACATGTAATTGGAGCCCCTGAAAAGAGGGGAAGGTCATATTTGAAGAAATAGTAGCTACAATTTTTCCAAATTTGATCAATGCTTTTAACTACATGTTTGAGAAACTCAATAAACCACAAGTGCAAGAATCATGAAGAATATTACACCAAGGTCATCATAATTAGATTGCTTAAAGATAAAGAGAAAATATAAAACATCCAGAGAGGTAAAAAGGCATTATACACAACGAAGCATAGGTAGAAATGACATTAGAAACAGTGCAAGCTGCAAGATAGTGTGCAAGTTTGTTCAATTACTTGCAGAGGGGAGAGGAGTGTCAACCACGAATGTTATATCCAGTGAATATATCTTTCAAAAATAAAGGCAGAATGAAGACTTTCTCAGAGAGACAACACCTGAAACAATCCATTAGCAGTGTGCATTACATGAAATACTAGAGGAATTCCTTCAAACAGAAGAAACGTGACACCAGATGGAAATTGGAATCTAACAAAGGAATGGAAGAGCTCCTGAAATGGTAAGTAAATGTTGACTATGTAAGATTTTTTTCTTATTTTTAAAAATTTCTTTACAAAGCATAAAAGCAAAATTTTTTAAAAAAATTATGTGGTTTATAAATATACAGAAGTAAAGTGTATGATAACAAGAGCACAAAGACCAAGGGAGGGAAAAATGGAAGAATACTTTTGTGAAATAAAAGATTACAATAAACACTAAAGCAACAAGCAAAAACAATTAAAAACTACTACTGTCAATAAGAAAATAAAAAAGGTCATTTGAATCTTTAAAATATACTCAATCCAATAACATATAATGTTTTCTCTCTTTCTGTGCCTATTAATATATGTTATCTCTATTTCTGCTCAAGAGTACCTGGCAAACTTCTACTCATTTCTCAAGGATCTGCTTAACTAAAACCTACTCTGAGGAGCCTCCTGTGATGCTCATAGTCATGTGTACTTTCAGAAAAATAATGTTATGACCTTATTATTGTTCCTTTCCATGGCTTACTCCTCACCAGACTTTAAGTTTTTAAGAACAGACATTATGCATTGTCATCTCTCTATCTTCAGTAAATAGTGTAACCCTGCCCCACATCTAGGTACTTAGTAAATATTTATTGAATGAATGAAGAATGAATATTCTATACTTTTATTAAGTCAAATTACCCTTTGGATCTTTCCATCCCCAGCAGATTTACTTTGCTAGCACCTGGTGACCTCTTTGATTCTAAAATAATCTGTTGGAAGACTAACAACTTAGGTTAAATAATACTTATTCTAATTAATCTTGAGATCATCAAGCCCAAATACTTCCATAGTAAATAATAAGACCAGTTCCAAGTAGAGTTCTTGGCATTATCTTGTTCCAAGAAAAATCCAGGGTATCTGAGAATTTCTACTATTAACATCATCTATGAAATCCTTTCCTGCAATATTCTGCAAAGTTCCACTCAAATGGCTCTTTATCATAAGAGCCCAGTCTGCCCAGTTCCCCAAATAGAAATAATCTTTTACCTCTTCTGACCCCCCGGCCCTTTGCACTTGGCCATTGGGTATAGCATTTTTGGATATGAACTAATTCTGTGTGCTTCTTCTCTCTCTTCCTAGACTATGAGCTCCTTTAATTTTACTGATCTGTCCCTCCCTCCTTGGAGCATATTGCCAAATTTAGTATACGTTCAATTACTCTCTTAAAGAAAATGAATGAAGAATTCAGACTACCATATGCCCAATTTTGATAAAGTTTGTCACCACTATACGGAATTGTGGGGAGCCACTGAGCTTAGATTTATATAGAGAGAAACTGAGGCTTAGAGAGAACAACAAAGTGTCTTTGCAAAATGTCTTTGTCAATCATCTATAATTCCATATCTATATTATGAAATTTCACAAAGATATATTTTACTTAAGACTTTTCAACAAGAGGCTGAAATTCTATTTTTACTTGTTGTTTTGTTTTCTTCTTAAAAAATGCTTTTAGGGGCTGGGCCAATGGTGTAGTGGTTAAGTCCGCATGCTCCACATTGGTGGCCCAGATTCGGATCCCAGGCACAGACATAGTACTGCTCATCAAGCCATGCTGTGGTGGCATCCCACATAAAATGGAGGAAGATTGGCACAGAGGTTAGCTCAGTGACGATCTTCCTCAAACAAAAAGAGGAAGATTGGCAACAGATTTTAGCTCAGGGCCAATCTTCTTCACACACACACACACAATACTGTAAGAAATCTTATTAGAGGTCCATAACCCATTTATTCATTCACTTATTTATTCTTTCAATAAATGATCATTGTGGGCTACCCATGTGCAAGGCATGCTACCACCAAAGGATGAAGATATAAAGATTGATAGAACCAGAACCCTCGTCCTAAATGGGTTCCGGTGATGGCAAAGACAGATATAAACAAAATAATAGTAGCATGTAATAAATGAAAGATAGAGTCATGCACAGAAAAGAGGAACCTACCCCAAAACAGCGAGGGAGCAAAAAGCAATGTGGATGACACACTATCTGAAATGAAACCTAGAGGAAGAGAAGACCAAGACCGAGGCAGGGTCAAGCATGGAGGAGAGTAGAGTGTATGGTAGAAGAACGGGTACAATAGGAGAGTGTCAAAAGACGTAGCTACAAAAGTAAGTAAAGGACAAATGACAGAGAACCTTTTGCGCAGAATAACAAAACTCAACTTTATTCTGAAGACAGAGAATCATTGAAGTGTTTAAGTGAATGAAGTTTCTATTTGTGCTAAAGAAAATCAGTGGGTTGTACGGAGAGTGTATTGGCGAGAGTAAGATTCCAACAAGAAAGACAATGAGCTTGCACTGGGATTCATTTTCCTTATCTAGAGAATGAGAGGAAGGCAAGAGATGATTCCCAATGCTAATCATTTATGATTTTCTAAATGAGGTATCTCTGGTTTGATGCTGTGGGAGGGACCTCAGGTATGGCGCTTTCCTTCTCAGAGCCTCTAAATTTCATCATCTCTAAAATGAGGGATCGGGCAAGGCAATCTCTGAGGTCTCCTTTCACACAAACAATCCATGGTCCTAAGATCATTTTCCTTCTCTCAGGTAATAACAAAAGTGTCAGAGAGTGTAAAACAATGTCCAATAATTTTATAATTAAAAAAATATGGGAATACTGCACTCCGATGTCTACTCATCTCTGGCAATTAGAAGATAATTACACTGCCAGTTTTTAAAAGGTCTCCCCAAACTTGATGGTTCAGCAAAAATTATTAATTGAAACTAAAAATAAACGTGTAACCCTCCCCACGTTCCCCTTCTCTCGTATCCTAGTGCGAGATCCCCAGTGAGCCCCATTTCAGCAACTAAGAAAACATACAATGGCTCTTCCTTATTGATTCTTTATTAGAACCACGTGTCTTGTTTGAACAGAAGACTCTGTGGGTGATGGAGGGCTCTGGGTAGCCCCCTGGGCAATTAAGCCTGGGATTGTGAAAGTTGGAATTGCTGACTCCTGCCCTGGAGCTCCTGGAAGACCACTGCAGCTGACCCTCAATGCAAATAGTATAGACATCATTTGCCAAGGGGAAATAATATAAAAATTGGAACATTGAGAAGTCCAGGTTCTAGAATGAGGCTACCTGTGTTTAAATTCAGCTCCATCTCTTACTAGGAGTACAATCTTGGGAAATCTTGCAGACTCGTATAAAACTCAATCTACTACTCTGATAAACAGGAATAATAATGATAATGCCTACATCATTTGGTCAACAGAAAATAAGATGTTTACCTTCCTAATGAATACTGTAACATACCTCCTTCTGCAATTTGATCCTTTCACTCAGCTCAACCATTTTTTTCTACTATGACATATATCTTCTAACATACTATATAATGAACTCATTTATTATTTTTACACATTTGTTTCTCCACCACCACAAAGAATATGAGATTCATGGGCAGGGCTCTTTGCCCAGTGATTAGCCCAAATTTCTAGAATTTTTCCTAGCACATAGTAGGCACTCAATAAACAGTTGTTGAATAAATAAATTAATAGTGAATTTCAAATTGGCTATTAGCATTTAATGAATGTTAGATGAAATTTTTGTCATTGACATCAACATCATCTTTAAATTCCATGTAATATGGTGGTTTTGGTAGTTATCAAGAATTAATCACCTTATTTTATTTTTTCGTCATTGATAGCATTCAAGGTTACATTTGCAAGAGATGATGAAGTCAGATTTGGTTTATTCTCCCCTGGACACAGCTTCATTGACTGCCTGCTGTGTCAGGCCCTCCGCCACATGCTGGGGAAATGAGGAAAAGGAGATCTAAGTCCCAGCCTTTGAAACTCACAAACAGGTAGTGATTATTATCTTGCAATTAATGAACTGAATCTAAGGCCTCTAATGAATTTATTCCTTATCTAATTATATCACCTGTGATCCTCACACACGCAAATAAATGGTCTTTTCCTCTCTTCCTTCCCCACCTCCAACTCAGGAACTTCAAGGAGCCTAGGACAACGTCGGTGGCTTGGAGAGCAGGAATAAACAAAGGCCATGAAAATCACCTGGGAACTTCTTAAATAGGGAAGGACCCGGCCCAAGAAATTCTGGCTTGGTAAGTCTAAGGTAGGGCCAAGAAATTTGCCTTTTAGCAAGCATCCCAGGTGATTCTGCCCCAGGTGGGTTGCAGACTCCACCTGGAGAAACTCTGAGTTAGCGGGTGTATTTTGCGTGAGAAACAGTTAGAAGAGCATGCAATGGCTTTGAGATTCTGTGCACAGTGCTAGAAATCACAAGCAGTGTCTGCCAAGGGGTGACAAGGCTGAAATAAGAGGCAATGGGTGTCATATTTGCTGTCACTGGGTGCCTTGGCTAAGGAAATGACTGAGAAGAAAATTGGGGTATATCCAGGAGGATAAGGCTCAGGACAGGTACCAAAAACTAATAGCTCCTACAGTGGTCTGGAGGCCAGAATAGAAAACTTATCCTATTTGGTCTTTTCCCTCCAACTCCACAACTAGGTTGGGCCTCATGTCAAGCTCCTTTATTTCTCCTATCCTTCAGATGCACAGCATCCTACATGTCTGTCCTTTAGCGCTTCACTTCCATGCCCCACCTCCTTCATTCCAACAGCTTCCATTGCTCTTGACAAATTCCTCACGGGTCCCTCTGCTCTCCTCATTTTTGCTGCCGTGCATGCCCATCAATCTGGCAGAGGACAATGAGATTCCTAGGGTACAGGACAATCTCCCTGAATGAATAAACTCACTCTGGGCACTAACTCCACAAGCAAGGGGCTCGCTGCAGAGAAACCTGGCAACTTCAGGGACCCGCAGCTCCTTGCCCTCACTCAGTGCTTCCAGAAAGGCAGAGACACGGCCTGGGGATCACAGAGATGCCAGCTGGTCACTGATGATTTTCCGCTTGTTTGATTTTTTTTTTTTTTTTTGCTTTTTGGTCTATTTGTTTGTTTGAGGAGCTGTGGGCAGAAACGGGCCCTTCAGAGCTAGACGCTAATGAGAACTAGGCAGACATTCCTCCAAAAAACCACATCTCAAAATAAAACATAGATATTTTCTGAAGGTTTCAATTTACAAGCGGGAAAACTGAGGCCAGGGAGATGAAAATGCATTCTCTGTGTTTAGCAGATGTTCTGAGAGCTTTGTCTCCTAACAAGGTCCTTAGGTTGTTTTCTTCCTCACGCAGTCACAAAGAAGGGGATGACATTAAAATAGTATGTTCAAAACATGGAAATATTAGTTGTGAGCCAGTAAATTATCAATATTTCAATCTTTTTAAATGTAAAAAGATTCAGGTTTTTGGAGCTGGCCCAGTGGCATAGCGGTTGGGTTCAGCACACCCTGCTTCAGTGGCCCAGGGTTCATGGGTTCAGATCCCAGATGCGGACCAACACCAGTCATCAAGCCATGCTGTGGTAGCATCCTACATAGAAAATAGAGGAACACTGGCACAGATGTTAGCTCAGGGATAATCTTCTTCAAGCAAAAGGAAGAGGATTGGCAACAGGTGTTCTCTCAGGGCCAATCTTCCTCACCAAAAAGAAAAAAAAAAAGATTCAGATTTTAACATGGGCTTGCAATTTTCCAAAAACAATCGTGGTTCTGAAGAGAAGCTCAAGTGGCCTCATAAAATCTACCTGCTGGCGTCTGTTTGGTCAACATCTAAAGAGCAAAACTCTCATCCAACCAGCTAAAGGCTGCTAGTGCCAGATTTATTTATTTATTTATTTATTTATTTATTTATTTACTTTGAGGAAGATTAGCCCTGAGCTAACATCCACCACCAATCCTCCTCTTCTTGCTGAGGAAGATTGGCCATGATCTAACATCTGTGCCCATCTTCCTCTATTCTATATGTGGGAAGCCAGCCAAAGCATGGCTTGATAAGCAGTGGTTAGATGCTCACCCAGGATCTGAACCAGCGAACCCCGGGCCACCAAAGCAGAGTGTGCAAACTGGGCCAGCCCCCAGATTTATTTTTAATTATAATAATTAATAATATCACTTCCAAAATGCACAGATTAAAATATCAAATAAACATGCATGGACAGTGATAAAATATTTAAATTCTCAATGTGGCTGCCACATAAAAATGTTCCTATCCATTCATTTATTTATTTGTTACCTATTTATTGAGTATTTACTGTGGGTCAGGACTGTTATCAGCTCTATGGATTAACTCTTGAACAAGAAAGATAAAGTCTACCTTCAAAGGTCCTTTATTCTAGTGGGGGGTGGGGATAATAGTGAATAGCTCCAGGTGATGGTGAGGGCTGAGGAAGCCAAGCAAGGTGCGGAAACTAGAGAATGGTTAGGTCCTATTTTATAAAGTGGGCCTAAGGAAGACCTCCTGGAGAAGCTGGTTGCTGTGTACAGAGTTGACTGCACGGAGGGAAAAATGGATGGGAGACGAGTTGGGTGTTTTTTGCAGCAATCCATGTGAGGCAATAGAGGATTGGAATAAAGGAGTAGAAGGTGTGTGGTGAGATGTGGACCAAAATGGGATGCATTTTGGGAAGGAGAATTCATAGGGGCTTGCTGATCAATGGAATGAGAAAGTATAGAAGAGGGGACTCACAAATGACTCAGATTTCTGGGCAGAGTGACTGGGTGGATGGCAGTGTCATTTATTGAGCCGAGGAACTGGGGAGAGCGATTCAAGAACTGTATTGAAGATGTGATCTCCCTCATGCTCATACTTGGACTTGACACCAATCAGGGTAAGTTACACACACACACACAGAGCTTCCACCTGGAAAATCCTTACCTAATTCCCTTATTATCTTAGTAGTATTTGCATGTATGCTTTTGTACTCGTCTGTATGCTGTTGACTCCAAATTTGACTATAAAGATGTTAGGGACTCTAGAATCTCAATACTCTTATCTGACATTTTAAAACAGAGAGAGAAGTGTGTGAAAGAGAATGATCCTTGTGATCATTAATGAGATAAGGAAAGTACCAAAGGGGGCCAGGAATGCGCTGCTCACTGGATAAAGGATGCAAAGCTTATTAAGAACATGACTCTCTTGTGGAGAACCAAGCAGAAGAATGCTGGACCAGGAGCCCTGAACCTGGAGTCTCAACTTCCCTATCCAAAGCTAAATCCACTGTTAGCATTCTGTCTCAGGCACGTCTATCTACAAGCCTTTCTGTCTTCATCTCCCCCATCTTCACAGGTGGAGTCCTGGGCTTGACTGCAGACCCACGCCAACCCTCCATGATTATAGTGTTCAGCTGATAAATGAAGAAACAGTGTGTATGAGATTTCTCCCTGTGACACATCAAACAGAGACAACTCCAGGTGTTCACATCAGGTTCAAATGTTTCATTTCTGGAAAGCTCTGTCAAACTCTCCACAGCCTGCCAGAATCGGAGCTTGCTCACAGCTGCAGGATGGTTTCCTTTTACTGTCTCACGCTTTCTACTCCCCTTCTCCAGCCCACGATGAACCATCAATGAAGGCTTCCTGTCATAACTTCCCTTGTGCACAAATTTAAAAACTTGGGTCAAATGACATTCAGGACCATGTCACCCTTCCTCAAGAAAGAGAAAGGATGGCCACTTCCATCTGTAGCCACCACAGCTTTCAGCCAGACCTGAATATAGTAATTGTGTAAGGGAGCACTCATTTATCCAGCATTGTCTATGTGATACCCATTGCAGTAGGCAATTCTCATTTCTCACAACAATTCTGTGACATGGGTGATCTTTATGGAGACAGGCTTATAAAGGAGACATCAAGGGAAATTGGTACAAACTATACTGGGCCCTTACCTCTATGAGGCGAGGTCACAGGCTAACTTGTTCAGACAAGTATTTCTTGGTCCCACTGATCTTCATGTCAGGATGTGGTATAACTGTTTCATTTCTTCCATTTCCTGATTGGTGAAAGGATCACCAATGATCATGGCAATTTTCTTTTGTCTTAGAATAGTTAATCTTTGCCTTTCTCCAGTTTGTTTATAGGAATTATACAGCTGAAATAGTTATTTGTTCAATTGATGCTGGCTAGTGGGAAGCCCATAGAACAACAGGGATCTGAGCATCGTCATCCTTGGGGTCAAGATATCAGGAATGCTTGAATTCATCTGAAAGTGTTTCAGTGCTTACAGGTCAATGCTTGTACTACATGTCACAAGACTCACCAAGATTTTATGCCACAATAAGAGGATAAAATCACTGAGGACTGAGCTCTCCAAATTATGAATGAAGGCCCCATTTTACCTTTCTTACTCATCTCAGGAATGGTGCAACTTCTTGGCACAAGACTGGGATTGTTATGTGTTAGAAGAGAGAGAAAATCAGAGAAATGTTGCACTGGGGCAAAGGGAAAGTGTCCTCCTTTGAGCTTGCGTGAGGGTGCCACATGGCCTGTTTCTATATCATCGATGGCCATCCGTGAGGCTAAAAAATGTGTCTGTGACTCTATGAGCCAAAGGCATCCTTGTTTCAGAACAAAAAGTATGTTTAATTATTGTTATTGATGCTTTTTACTAATTTCCAGAAGTACCGTGGCTGAAATAAAAAATTAAATCCACTAGAGTGATAAATGATTATATAATCCTAAATAACACACCTAATATACAAGAGACTTTTTCTTATGATAAATCTGGATCTCAACATAAATGAGAGTCATTTACCTCTTAATAACACTGAGGCATAGGCTACTGTGGGGAAATAGAGCAACGCAGAAACTTGTCTGCTAAGCCTGTCACCTGTCTCTGATGAATCGGGAGCTCATGGGAAATTTTCCATTAATACTCAAGAGGGCAAATCACATCAATCATATCTGTCCCTCAGAGGAAATATTCAAATACAACAATTTCCAGGTAGAAATATTTGAATTTGGTAAAGCAACAATAAAATTTTTAAGTAATATAATACCTGGCTGGAGTGGCAGTAGCCAAGAATTCTGAATCAATTCTCTCAGTGTTGGACACATAGAAATCCAACCGAATCAAATTAACTTTATTTTTAATCAAGATGAATTCCGCTGTGGGAATGTAGGAAAGACTCAGTCAAAGGCAAGTGTCTTGAGTCGGTGGCTGATGGAGGAACAAACGTATTGCTGAAATGCACGGTCTTTTACTTAAGAAACAGCTCACTTTCTCCTGCAGGACTCATGCTGCATGTGATTTGCAGTTTTAAACCAAAAGATATATCAGCAAGCTCTTTGTAAATGAAACTGCATGCAAATATGAGGTAGCTATTGTGGAGTTTGTAGTAGGAGAAACAGTAGCAGCAGCAAGAGTAGTAATAGCTAATAGTGATACGGCAGTAGTGGTAGTAACATTAGTAATAATAGGAGTGATGATAACAATAGAAATTGCAGCTTCTATTATAGAACCAAGCTGGGAAGATTGGGAGGGTGTCTTCCACCTTCCCCCTCCCCTTGCATAGATTAGGAAACTAAAGTTAGGAGAGAACAAAGGGTTTATAAAGGTCTTACAATAAGTCAACCGGACACCCAGCAACAGAATTCAAATTTTGTAACTCTCAGTCTATAAAATAGAACAGAAATCTATAAAGCTATGATTCTCAAAGCTATTCAAGAGGGAGAAAATCTGGAACCCATGGCAGTCTTTGTAGAACATGGAGACATATTACCATAGTTATGTCGTCACATAAACTAAGAATAGTCCCAGCAAAAAATGCAATTGTGCTCTTTGTCTACAATGCATTCATTAAGCGGGGAAAAAAGCTGCTAAAGTAAGCCTAATTAATTAAGAGTTTCTGAATCTTTGCATTAATGTTTGTTTCCTTAATGTGCATTATTGGATATTTTTTAGGAGGCCGTAAGAGAATGGGTTGTGGCTCATTTAAAGAAGAACATTTTGAGAGGTTGCAGTTGAAAGGGTTGTTTATGTGTCAAAAGAAATCTCGTGTGTCCATACGTGTATCCACTGGAAGATATTCTTTCAGCTTGGATCCAAGCTCAAGATTACTCTTTACGTCGAAGTTTTGGAGCTGTCGTTCAAAGAAGAACCAAGAGATCAGAGAGTCCGGAGCTCGTGTGCGTGAGAAAGAAATCCTTAGGACTGAAAGAACAGAAGACAGATGTTTCCCAAGAACACCAGGAACACAGAGCATGTTAGAGGGAAGCAAAGACTCCTTGGCCAAGTAATTGACAAAGAAGTATTTAAAATGAGCCCTTAAATAGATGGTTGAACATCCGCAAATCAATCAACGTGATACACCACATCAACAAACTGAGGAATAAAAACCACACGATCATCTCAATAGATGCAGAGAAGGCATTTGACAAGATCCAACAGCCATTTATGATAAAAACTCTGAACAAAACGGGCATAGAAGGAAACTACCTCAACATAATAAAGGCCATATACGACAAACCCATAGCCAACATCATACTCAATGGGCAAAAACTGAACCCCATCCCCCTGAAAACAGGAACGAGACAAGGATGCCCTCTATCACCACTCTTATTTAACATAGTACTGGAGGTCCTGGCCAGAGCAATCAGGCAAGAAAAAGGAATAAAAGGAATCCAAATAGGGAGGGAAGAAGTGAAACTCTCGCTGTTTGCAGACGACATGATCTTACATATAGAAAACCCCAAAGAATCCATTGGAAAACTGTTAGAAGTAATCAACAACTACAGCAAAGTTGCAAGGTATAAAATCAATTTGCATAAATCAGTAGCATTTCTATACTCCAGTAATGAACCAACAGAAAAAGAATTCAAGAATATAATACCATTCACAATCGCAACAAAAAGAATAAAATACCTTGGGGTAAATTTAACTAAGGAAGTGAAGGACCTACATAATGAAAATTACAAGGCCTTTCTGAGAGAATTGGATGACGACATAAGGAGATGGAAAGACATTCCATGTACATGGATTGGAAGAATAAACATAGTTAAAATGTCCATTCTACCTAAAGCAATCTACAGATTCAACGCCATCCCAATCAGAATCCCAATGACATTCTTTACAGAATTAGAACAAAGAATCCTAAAATTCATATGGGGCAACAAAAGACCCCAAATTGCTAAAGCAATCCTGAGAAAAAAGAACAAAACGGGAGGCATCACAATCCCTGACTTCAAAACATACTACAAAGCTACAGTAATCAAAACAGCATGGTACTGGTACAAAAACAGGTGCACAGATCAATGGAACAGAATTGAAAGCCCAGAAATAAAACCACACATCTATAGACAGCTTATCTTCGACAAAGGAGCTGAGGGCATACAATGGAGAAAAGAAAGTCTTTTCAACAAATGGTGCTGGGAAAACTGGAAAGCCACATGTAAAAGAATGAAAATTGACCATTCTTTTTCACCATTCACCAAAATAAACTTAAAATGGATTAAAGACCTAAAGGTGAGACCTGAAACCATAAGGCTTCTGGAAGAAAACGTAGGCAGTACACTCTTTGACATAAGTATTAAAAGGATCTTTTCGGACACCATGCCTTCTCAGAGAAGGGAAACAATAGAAAGAATAAACAAATGGGACTTCATCAGATTAAAGAGCTTCTTCAAGGCAAACGAAAACAGGATTGAAACAAAAAAACAACCCACTAACTGGGAAAAAATATTTTCAAGTCATATATCTGACAAAGGCTTAATATCCTTAATATATAAAGAACTCTCACAACCCAACCACAAAACATCAAACAACCCAATCAAAAAATGGGCTGGAGACATGAACAGACATTTCTCCAAAGAAGATATACTGATGGCCAATAGGCACATGAAAAGATGCTCATCATCGCTGATCATCAGGGAAATGCAAATCAAAACTACACTAAGATATCACCTTACACCCGTTAGAATGACAAAAATATCTAAAACTAATAGCAACAAATGTTGGAGAGGTTGCGGAGAAAAAGGAACCCTCATACACTGCTGGTGGGAATGCAAACTGGTGCAGCCACTATGGAAAACAGTATGGAGATTCCTCAAAAAACTAAAAATAGAACTACCATATGATCCAGCCATCCCACTACTGGGTATTTATCCAAAGAGCCTGAAGTCAGCAATCCCAAAAGTCCTGTGCACCCCAATGTTTATTGCAGCACTGTTTACAATAGCCAAGACGTGGAAGCAACCTAAGTGTCCAGCAACAGACGAATGGATAAAGAAGATGTGGTACATATATACAATGGAATACTACTCAGCTGCAAAACAGAACAAAATCATTCCATTTGCAATAACATGGATGGACCTTGAGAGAATTATGTTAAGTGAAATAAGCCAGAGAGAGAAAGATAATCTGTGTATGACTCCACTCATATGAGGAATTTAAAACTATGGACCAAGAACAGTTTAGTGGATACCAGGGGAAAGGTGGGGTGGGGGGTGGGCACAAAGGGTGAAGTGGTGCACCTACAACATGACTGACAAACATTAATGTACAATTGAAATTTCACAAGATTGTAACCTATCAATAACTCAATAAAATAAATAAATAAAAAAATGAGCCCTTAAATAGGCTTAAAAATAAAGGTTGATTGAAGAAGTCAACCATTGTGTCACCAACCAACATGGACCAGGATCTACCTGACCTATACAACAGGGAATCCTCAGAAGACTGACAACCTAAGGATATCAATCTTCAGACTTCCACTTTAAGCAATTCCGTGGTAAAGAGGGATTAGAAATTAGTATGAGAAACCCCCAGGATGATGTCTGTAGCGTGATGTATCTAATTATGCTTCGGTTAACAGTGTATTATATAGAGTCTGGTTCTCGTTGCAGACTGTGGCTCAATCATTCTCAGCTTGTCCTGTCATTTTTATGAAGTCTTGAATTAAAGAATTCCCCCAGAGATGACCCTAGACAGGGAGTTACGCTAAGTGGACCTTAGCTGACCAGCAAAGTCAAGATTCAGGCGTGCAGACTGGTAAGCCCCACACTGAGAATGTTCGGCAGCTCCTTCCTAAATGCCTAGTAACACATTAACACAGTACTTGCCAGTAGGTAAGTAAGGGCAGATGCAAATGTTTAAGGGGAAAAAAAAAGGAGCGGATAAGAAAAATAAATTCACTATTTTTCCTTGTAATTTTTGTAGGGAAAAAAATCACTATTACTTTATATTAACTCAGATCCTACGACCTGAGTGTTATGTGACAAGATCATTTGGATACAACTTTCCAGATTTTCAAAATATCTTTCTCCAACCCTTCTTTTCATCCCTTTAAGCTATGGCTTCATCTCTCCCCATCCACTGCTCCTCTCCCTTACACTCCCTTCTACTTCTTCACCTCCCACTCACTCCATAACCCATCGCCTTACAGGTTAGGCTGTGCACCTGATCCCCATGGCCCACACCCGACCAAAAGTCAGACTGCACCAGAACAGGGTTGCTCTCATGCTTTTGAAAAAAGCACCAGACTACCTATCACCTTTAAAAAGAAATCCTACTTTCAAGCGTTTGAATCAAGATTTCCTTTGCAGTCTCGCCAAAGGAGGAGAGGTCACTTTGCATCTTGTTTTAAAGGGGAGGACAGACAGACAGAGGAGAGAATCTGCCACTGCAAAGCATGCTGGGGTTGACTACAAAGGCTCTATCAGTGACCTTCTGGAACCAACCAACAATGATATCTGGAGCCAGTTTTGGTCCGGTAATTCTGCCTCAGGCTCTGCAGGAGGCTGCAGTAGAAACCTCATGCTCACAGCTAACTCCACTATTTGGCCTCGGGGAAAAGTTTCCCGGCCAAGTTTAAACCCCTGGAGACTAGGGGTGTATAATTTAAGCACTAACATAACCTAAGAGGGAAAGCAACAATACTAGTTCTCCCATAATGGAAAGATCATTATTTTTAGGTTTGTATAGAAAGCAGAGCTGGCAGCTGTGAGGAAAAACGTACCCTTTGAACAGGACCTACCATTGTTATATTTAAGCTGTTGGCCTACAGCTTTTGACTCAGAGGCGATTGTCACATGCTCAGAATTACCCCAGGAACAGTCACAGGCTTAATGATTTTGAAAGTAACAATATACAAATAAAGAAAGGTGAGGGACCACTGCTGAGAAGTGTTTTATGACCCATTATTTCTTTTGCTGCTAAAGAATTTGTAACCATACTTGGAGCTGATAAAGAATGATAATGCCACCTTTTTTTAAATTTTTGGTTTTTCTGCTTATAACTGTTTACCTGTCTTTCTCTAGGAAGGATAATGGAGGTTAAGTACTTAGTCAAACAGACTTCATTTAAAATATTGCGTCTGCTACTCACTATGTGGCTACGAGTAAATTACTAACCTCTCTTACTTTTCAGTTGTTTATCTGATAGATGCAGAATGGAGATAATACAGGATGTGTCTCAGAGAGACGGTGCACGATGTTTCATTCATTCTACACATATTTATTGGCAGCTACTCTGCATCTGGCAATGTGTTAGTTTCTGGGGATACAATGGAGAACAAGACAGACATAAAGATTCTTGCCCTGTTGGAACCCTACAATCAAGAGTGTCAGATGGGGCAAAAGGTAGGTACTTAATAAAGGATAGCCTTTATTCAATGGTTACATCCCACTGTAAAGACCATTGGGTGTGGGAGTGAAGGGGAGCAGAATGCACCATCCCAAACTATGCCTCATTGACATAAGGATTATCTTAAGCTGGTGTTTTTTAGGAAACAGCAGACACTGGAGAAGCTCTGAAAACTGAGTAGAAGTCACCCTTTTGTAAGAGACATTTACAATTATCAGGAAACTCTCCCTCTGTAAGGATGTCTTCCCCTCTGGGAAGGAAGAGGAAGATGACTAAATCTCTAGAAACTCTTATCAATGGAGAAGGCAGAGATTTAAATCTGCATAACAACCGTACCCTTGTTGACTGTGTTTTTCCTAGTAATGTCCCATGACTGGCCTCCTGGCCTCCCAACATCTTTCTTTTGTCTTTAGCTGAAGAAGGTATTTAAGGTGGTGGCTTGGGCCATTTCAGAGACTTGCTCGGTTTTCCTGGACATCTCCCAAGTATGCAGGAGGTGTACAGGTTGTTATATTTCTGTTTGCTTTTCTCCTGTTAATCTGTCTTTTATTACAGGGAGTCTCAGTCAAGAACCTAGAAGGGTAGAGGGAAAATTATTTTTCCTCCCCTCTGAGGGTGAAGTTGACCAGGCTTGATCCCAGATCTACCATGTATGAATGACTTGACTGGGGGTAGCATGTAACCTCTTGGAGTCTGTTTCTTCATCTGCAAATTGGGGGCAGTAATAACTGCCTCCCAGGGTTGGAGTAAGGATAAAATGTGGTAACTCACAGCTTCTGGCATTCAGAAGTTTGTGAATCAGAAACCCCTCAGACCAAGAAATTGACAAATTGATAATGGCAAGAGGGACTGAAAAACTGACTGAGTCTGAACGCCAACAAAAACAGCTGGCCAGCACTGGCCTCCGTCCCACCTGATTGCCCTTTATTAGCATATATCCAGGTATCACGCTGCAGGCTGTGGAAGAGGCAGAAGAGAAAAGCACAGTTCCCCAGTCTGGGGGTAACGGGGAAAGACAGCCTCATGAGGAAGGTGGAGAGATAAGCAGCCTCACCCTAAGGGTGGGAGAATTCAGTGAGTGCAATGGGACAGGTACAAGTAAAAGGCTGTGGGGACACTGTGGGAATACAATCAAGTCTGAATCCCAGGAAGCATGTCTGCCATGTTGGTGACCAGACCTCTAAAGCACTGGGGACATTGTAAACAGAATGTTTTGTCATTCTGCAATCATGAATGCCTACCGGGGGAGACATCCACTGCTACATATGAGTCCCACACTAAACAGGGGGATGTGAAGAGAAAAATAGCATCTACATGGAATCCACTGAGGGCCAGGCACTGGGCTGGGTGCATTAAAATCATCTCCCTTGACCCTTAAAACAAGTCTGTGAATGAGACGCTTTTGTGCTCCATTGTAAAAGTGAGGAAGGTAAGATTTAGAGGATCTAATTCACTTGAGCAAAATCATGCAATCAGTAAGACAAGGCAATATGTGTACCCCCAGGGCTTATTGATTCAAATGTTCTTTTTCCTACTATACTATGATGCTTCTCACTAGTCATATATGGATCACAGTTTCCCTTGGGAGAGAAAAGTAAGTTAAAGAAGGTGGAAACAATCCAATAAATTGATTCAAAGTGTCATCCAAGTGCAGTGCACTATTATTATCAAAGGTTCAAAAGAAACACTGGATTTACCCAGGCAGAGTAATTTGCCAAAGAAAGTGAGGGCTATTTCAGGTCCAGCATTCAAGTTATTTTTGTCTGTTGATTTTTGCCTGATCCTTTTATAGGACATAATCTACTGTGACCATATGCAGTAGACATGTAAAGGACATGAGTCTACACCTTGACTTTGAGTAGGGACTCAGGACGTGATCTTGAAATCATTATGGTGGTTAATAAGCATGTTAAAATGGTTATATCATGTAGAACTATCCATGCTTTGCGACATAATTGAGTCAGTTCGTAGACATTATAAGGAGATATGGATTCAGGGGAAGACTCAAGGTAACAAAACTATGTATGGTCAAGGATCAGGGTCCTGAAAGAAGAGGCTTAGTTGTCCTTTGAGAGGCTGACTCACAAAATTCATGAGATTTGTCATCCGAAGCTCTTTTCTTAATGGACCAGATTTATCCCAATTCAAAGGCAAGAATAGATGTGCTTGGAAATTCACTCAAGGCTTAGCGGGATGTAAAACAATCCTGTAACCTGGTCAACAGTACTATTAAATCTGAGTATGTTAAAAAAAAAAATAGAAGGGCATTTCTGCATCCAAGAAGAATAAGGAGAAAACAGCACTTTGTCAATGTTGATTCAGTACTGTCCGGGGAGAGATACTGAAGTTAGCATATACCCACATTCTGGACACTAGGCAGAGTTCAAGAGTCATCTCCACTACCTAGAGAATATACTTCTTAATATTATTCATCACTTTTTGCTCTAATTGCTGTTCACAATGGAATAATTGAAAAGTCTGATGTGGATTACTTGGAATTACAGAGTATATAGTATGATTATTTGCAAGGTATAACCTGCAAATATGTAATTGTACGTTAATATGTTGGCCTCTGAAATCTACTTTGGTCTCTTGTGATTTGGGTCAGTATGATTTAGCCTCAAGTGGTCACTTACCTTGAATGCCCTGATATTGTTTCTGCACTCATGATGCTGAGGCAAGACCCTGAATCCTGATGGTTACACCCAGGCCTATAGCCCAGAGACACCTTGTCTGCATCTAACACTATCACTTTAGTACATCATGACTATTGAAACAACGTACATTTTTATGTAAAGATTCACTCCCTAGTCCTTAAGCTGGAAGACAACAGGTGTGGCTCTTTTTTTTTCAAGTCCGAATGGGTGACTCTTGCTATGTGACATTCAGCCAACAGCCATTACTGCCTTTACTATGTTAGCAGGTACGGAAATGAGTAAGACAGAAGCACTGCCCATCAAGTACTGAGTCAGGTGGCAGAAACCATTCACGCGTTCATCCATTCATTTATACACCCATGAAACAAATATACATTGAGTGCCAACTATCTGCCAGACTCTGAAGATCCAGCAGCGATCAAAATAGACAAGTTCCTTGACTTCATCGTTCAATGAAGAAAGAAACATGTAGTGTGTGCAATGATGGTCCATGCTGTGGAAAATGTTAAACTAGGTTTAAGATGGAAAGAGAGCGAGAGGCTGGGGTAGGGACAGTGGTGGTCACTATTTTATATAGAGTAATAATGGAAGGCTTTTATATTAAGGGGACATTTGAGCAAAGACCTAAAGGAAGTGAAGGAATGAGCTAAGTGGATAAACGGGGAAAGAGTGCTCTTAGAAGAAGGAAACACCATATGCAAGGGCACACTTAGCAGGGTCAAGAAAAATGCAGAATGAAGTTGACATAGGAAGAACAGTAGGAGGTAATTTCAATGGGTTGAGGGGAACAAGATTATGTAGCACTTTGTAGGTCATGAGGAAGACTTTAGCTTTTCCTTGAAGTCAAAGGGAAAACTAGTGGAGAGGTTTAAATAGGGAGTAATGTGATCTGAACTGCTGTGTGGAGAACAGGTTGTTGAAAAGCAAGAGTGAGTAAAGATACTACAGAAAAACCGTCTCCAATGCTATGAACACCATTCTAACCTAGCAATTCAGGAATGATTTGTCCATTTAGAGACATCTGGAGCTGTTCAGAGGCTAGGCCCATGGGCCAGGGATGACCTCCTTTTTGTTTCTGTCCTTCCTCTAGCCTCCAAGAGGAAAAAAAAGAAATAGTGGTCCACGATCTCTGGAAAGAGCACCAGTGGAGCATTTGCCTATAATTGACTTGAGGTAGAGTAAGTTCCTACTCTTAAGCAAGGCAGGAATAAAAAAGGGTAAAGATTCAATCCAGGACACAAAAGGAAACTCAAATGACTCATTTCTTACCCTATCCCTGACCCCACTCTAGTCAGAGGACAATATAAATGCCCTCAAGTGGTAATGAAAAGGTGGAGATCCCAAGCTCTCTCTACTAGCCAAGAAGCTGACCAGAGAAAGAAATGACAGGAATCTGGAGTGTCTCTCCTGGGGCTGCATTTTTATCTTTCTCCAAAGGTTAAAATGGAGGCACACTACCATATTTGGGAAAGAAAGCCAGCAGTATTGATGATGATGTTGGCAGAGGCAATGAGCCAGCTAAGATGTCAACATTTCTGAATATAGTGGCTTTGGGGATGACATAAGAGATGGCAGGAGCAGCTGTGATGTGGGGAAAAAATGGTGAAAGCACCTCAGGACTAAAACAGTGACTCTAGGAAGGCACCAAAAATACAATCAAGAAAGAGACAGGTCAGCAAGATCCCGACTGAGGATCACATGGCCATTCTCTTCAGTGATCACTACCAGACAGTGGAGAAGGTAGAAGCTGCAGTGGAGATGGTGAGAAGGAGGTTCACAAAGGGCAGGGTAGCAAGTTGAGCAGATGCTGGCCAGAGTTGGTGGAAATGGAATCTAGAGCATGACAGAAAGGTGGTGGCAGTGGGTGTGTCAGTCCCCTCTCAATGATCAGGTAAAACAGCACACATTTACATAAGATGCTTCCTTCCAGCACCAAGTGGGAAAAGTCTAAATGGGCTTGGGACTTATCTAAATGTTAAACTAACAAAAGAGATATTTGCTCCATAATCTCCCCTGGGTTTATTTCTCCATCTAACTTGGGTTGCACTAATAGACGCATGAGAAGCTCCGTGTTGTAATAAATGTGGCAACTGTCAACTCCTGCTAGGACTGGAAAATGGGAAAGAATAAAGACACTACGAATAGCTCTGGCCACAGAAAGAATCATGGCCTTAGACAAGACGCAATGACATAGAGAATGAACTGGATTTGTCATGACTGAGAAACAAGTGAAAATGCAAGATTTATTGCTCTAGGACAGCAGAAACCAAAATTCCTGGGAAGGAAAAGGGTGGGAAAGGAGAAACATGGGAGAGGAAGGGCTTTTAAATACTCCCTCATGTATCAGGTAATCGAGAAGGCCAAGCGCACACCCTGGGCTGGACACATGCTCAGAAAAAGCCCAAGAAGACCTTAAACTTTCAGCTCTAGCTGACCTTCAGACTGTGCACAGCAGGGAGTGAAGACTGAGTCGGAGTTGCAAATGGACTGTCCAAGCTTTGAAGGAATGCCCCGACAGAAAGACAAAATCCACAAAGACTGAGAATATATCTTTTTCTTTCTTTTTCCTTTTTTTCTCTTTTTGGCTCCAGGTGTCTAAGGAAACTGTGTCTAAACACTAGCTGACCAGTAAGCAAATAGAACACAGACTTTAGTGGCCACACTTGACAAATAATACAGAATTTCACAAAAGTGGTTTAGAAAATCACTAAATAAACAACAGCAGCTCATAACAATCAGCTACAACATACTATGGGAAGGGGGAGTTGCTGATTTCTAGAGTTGCTGCATCATATTATTCAAAACGTCCAGTTTCAACAAAAAATTATGAGGCATGCAAAGATACAAGGAACTGTGACTTATTCCCATATAAAAAAAATTAATAGGAGCTATAGTGTGTACAGTTTTCCCAAAACTAATATATCCTTTATAGGTAAATAAACTATGGTCAATCAACATGATGCAATATTCTTCTGCATTGAAAGGAAATGAATGATCAGGCTGCAAAAAGACACAGATGAATCTAAATACATATTACTAGATGAAAGAAATCAATCTGAAAGGGCTACATACTGTATAAATCCAATTATATAATATTCTGTAAAAGACAAAGCTATAGAGATAGTAAAAAAAATCAGAAGCTTCCTGGGGCGTGAGTCAAAGAGGTAGGATTGAGTAGGTGAAAAATGGGAGTTTTGGTGATGAAATGCTTCTGTATGATACTGTAATGGTGGATATATGACACTATGCATGCATCAAAACCAATAGAACTTTACAGCACAAAATGAACCTTAACATGTAAATTTGTAAAAAATCCTGTAGGCATTTGGGGATCTCAGGATGAAATGCATAATATGATAAAAGAATCTAACTATTTTACAAATATATGAAATAACCTCACTGAAGGGGGCAGAGGGAAAGGATGGTGACTAAGTACCTTTGGAATTGAGTGGACTCTATAAGATAAAGGCAAAAGGAGCTGTATATAAGCACTGTACTCTCATCAATAAAGTTGTTTTCCAGGACGGTGGGTTATTAATTCTCACACTATACATGTACATTGGAATGAACAATTAAGTCAATGGTGGTGAATGGTGGCAGCCAGGTTTCTCACTGTTGTATAGGAGGTTACACAGAAGCAAGGGGAAGAGGCTAGAATGATCTATGTGATGATGGATGATAGTTGGAGATATCTGTAAGAATTCATGTTTAGCTTAATATACATACAAGTGGCTATATATGGAAATATTTACAGATACGTGTATACACACAGTTTTAGTATACAAACATATATGCCCCTGGTTTGTAGGCTGAGAGGACCTAGAAAAAATGACATCCCAGTAGCAATGAGCACGCCTAGCTTCCAGATCTTGGTTTCTAATACCATTCTCCAATACAAGAAAACAGGTCTCCTTGGTAAAATGGATTATTCTAGGACTGGGGCAGAAAATATACAAAATAAGCATGGGGCATCTTGTAGTGCCAGAAGGTAAGGAGGTGCTAAAAATAAATATCAATAATAGGGGACACAGGGGCCAACTGAAAGAGCTCCCAACGGCCAAAGCTGGGAGAATTTGAGCAACAGAATAAAGAAGTATGGGATTAAAAGTCTGAGTATAAAGTAAACATTTATGAGTCCATACTGACACAAATAAATCATTGAATAAATAAATCAATGTAGGAGAACAGACAAATCTCCCGTGCAAAAAAATTCCAAATAATTTACATAGATTGTTCGCCCACAAGGTGGGAGAGTACAGCCCCACTCCCCTAGTGTGGGCTGTGCACAGCGACTTCCATCCAAAGACTCCAGCACGTAAAGAGGGGTATAAAGAATAACTTTACAGTTGAGAAACCTGACACACAGGAGCTCAGCCAGGTGGCCAATATCGACATAAATAGTGGCAAGCCATCTTGTGAGCACGTGGTCTTGATATGATGCGATGAAAATAGTACTTTATCTCTGTGGTCTTCCTCCCCCAAACACATAACTCCAGTCTAATCATGAGAAAAACATCATACAATTCTCAATTCTGGAACATTGTAGAGAGCGTCTGCACAGTACTTCTCAAAAATATTAAGATCATCAAAAACAAGGAAATTCTGAGGAATTGTCATAACCAAGAGGAGCCTAAGGAGTAACAATAACTAGGTATAATATAGTATCCTTGGTGACCCTCGGACACCAAAAGCAATAGGTAAAAAAAAAATAAGGAAATCTGAATATAACGTGGACTTTGGTTAATAATAATGTATCAACACTGCTTCATCAATTGTCACAAATGTACAATCCTAATGCAACGTGTTCATATTGAGGGAAACTTGGTATGGAGTATATGAGAACTCAATACTATCTTCACAAATTTTTGGTAAACTTAAAACTGTTCTAAAATGAAAAGTTTACTTATAAAAAGAACAATGACTAATATCATATCACATTTTCCTCAAGTATTTTTCCCTATTTATTTTATATATATTTAAATTTATTTTATATGTACTTATATAACCTGTTTTTTCAATTATTTTAGATAAATTCATTAACCCTTGTTATCAAAAACCTTTTCTTTAAAACATTGCAACTGCAACAAAAAGTATGTATGGAGGTACCATAAGTTACTCAATCTCTATTACTGTACATTTAAAGTGTTTTAAGACACCTCTATTTATAAAACATCTTCCACATAATATTTTTTAAAGATTAGATACAGGTGGATTTTTTTCACAGGTTTTCAAGGATGAGTATCAGCAGTGTGGTCACTTCAAGGGCAGAGAGTAGGAAACAAAAGTATTTGCTAAACACAATGCTTCTTACATTTTCACATACATAGGACTGGCCTGCAGATCTTGTGAGTTCAAATGCAGATTCTGATTCAGTAGATCTGGAGGGGGCATCCGAGATTCTGCATTTCCAACAAGATCTCAGGTGGTCTTGATGCTGCTGGGCGGTGGACCACACTTTGGATAGTCAGGCTGTAAAGAGCACTGTGCCTTGCTTCAGAGAAGCCAGATTGTCTGCTTTACCATCTTTCTTTCTAGTGTGACCTTCAAAAGTCACATGCCATCTGAGAAAATATACCCTCCCAACCCCTTCCTCGTTCCTCTTTCCTCCTGTGGCTGCTGTGAATTAGATCATGAACGTGAAAGCTCTCTGTGACCTATGAAACACCTCGTGTAAGTATGTTTGAGTTCTGTCTTTCACTGGAAAGCTCACTGCAGTGAAGCCCCCATATTGTACATTGCAACTTTTGCAAAAGTGTCTCAATCACAAAAATGGCAACATTAGCAACTAAGACATGCATGAAATGGCTGCAGCAACATTAAGGTTCTTACAGTCCTCGTCGCTGGGAGTCAGACCGTTTAATCCTCATTAGGACTGACATCATTAGCGGAAAGAGTTAGGAGACGTAAGAGGCCATAAAATCTGCGCCTTGTTTTCAAGGAAATTGACATTCTTAGCAGAGCTAGGCATGGTACAGGTCATTAGGGATGGTGGGATCATCATTAAACAAAAGCAAGTCAATCACATTGAAGATGGCAGGCGAACCTTGTGTTTTCCCAGAAACGGATGCTCTCAGCAGCACGTTCTCATCAGGGGCCCACAACAACACTTTCCCAAATAAACAGGCATGTTGGGGTTTGCATTTCTGTCCCTGGGATATGATCATCAAGTTGTCAGGTAACATGACACCCAAGAGTTACAGATTCTGTGCAGATGGATCCAGCGTAACCTTACAATAAGGAAAATATACATTTTATTTCATTTCTTTAATCAACTGGAAATTAATCAAGTAAAGTATGATTTTATTTTATTATGAAGGCTTTGCTGGCACTAATAAATGGATGGATGGATGGATGGATGGATGGGTTAACAAGTGTAAAAATAAGTGAACGGTGAGTGATAAGGGTTGGACAGATCCAATCACGTGGGATTTGGTGAATAACACGATTATATTTTTAACATGCAAGAAACTCCATTAAACCCAAAGTTTTGACTAGTATATGAAGAAAACTACAACTAATGGAAAGCAGGCAAATATAATATACCTACATGCAGACAGAAATTGGGAAAGGAGGGAGAAAAATGGCAAAAAACTGAATTGAAAAATCTCAGAGGGCAGGAACCGTCTCTCTTATTCACAACTATATGTCCAGCACCAAGCAGACTTTCTGACACAACAGGAATTTAGTAAATATTGTTGAATGAATGAACGACCATGTGATTGCACCAACTGGGTTAAGACTTGAAAGTGTATGAGCATCACTTGGGGCGTACAGATGAAATCTCCATTTCCAAAAATTCTGACTGTGTAGGTCTGGGGTGAATCCACAACATTTATTTCTCCAGTAACTATCCCTAGATGTCTCAGATATAGGTGAGCCTCACTGAGAAACTCCAACCAATTTTTTCATAAGAAGTTATTTTCGAGTGGCCCCAAAGAGGCACTGGACATGCCTCATGACATTCTGTTGTGGACAGTCTAATAGCTCAATACTGAAACCACATCTTTGATTTCGGGTTCAAGACTGTCTCTGGAATGCTAAATTTGCCAGGCCATCGGTTGAGCAGATAATTCTGTAGACAAGCTACATTTCAAACTCTACTGTCTGTTCAGAGATTTCTGTGTCTTGCTCTTTTCTGAGATATTAGTTAGTATAGTTGTTCGAACTTTGGATCAACATTGGAAGCGCCAAATGGAGGGGTTTCAAAAAGACCCATGCCTGAGGCATACTGTAGCCAGCAAAATCACAAATCTGGAGCTAGGACTCAGGGGTGACTATGTAGGATAGGTGTCCTCCATACAACCAGCTTGAAGACCCTGCTTCATCCGCACCTGCTCCACTTTCAATGAAGTTTCACATGGCCCCTTTTATCTTCTTCCTCACCATTGGTTGTATTTTCTGAAAACTGCTGGATTCAAAACCTTTTACGTCCTGAATTCTGGTTAAAAACAAGGGAAAAGCCCACTGCATTAAAATGAACCAGAGCAGAAATAAACGGGGAAAGAATCCATTTTTGAAATTATAGTTTCACGTAGCTTACTTTCATTTAATAATTTAGTTTGGCAAGGCTGCGGTGTGCTCCGTTGTCATGCAGCTTGGATTCGAGAGGGAGAAAAAGGGCTGCAGATCCAGCAAGGGACTGCTGTCTTACTGGCCTGCCCTGGAAGTGATCCCACTGCCTGGGCTGGTATCCTCAGGTGGGAGAGGATCATTCACAAATGCATAACCTCTCTCTATTCATTAAAAAGACCTATGTGCTTTATATAGCTTCTGCCTTGTTCCAGAACAGATTAAGGAAAGTTTAAAGGTAATTCAATAAAGGAAAGATACATTGGAAGTAGGTGAAAACAATGAAGCAAAGAGAAGCAAGGACACATGGATAAAATGAAGCCAAATATGAGTCCATGTCCCCATCTACTCTCCCCAGGCCTCCCATAGGCTCCTCCGGGCTCCCCAGCCTCCCGAATGCTCTCAGCCTGCGTGGTCCTCTCCTGATGCTGTTTTGTCATGCCGACTCCACCTCTCTCCACCGACACCTTGCATCCAGGTGCCTGCCTTATGATGCTGCCCCGGCCGCGCTTCTCCAGCTTCAGCACGCACCAGAATCTCCTGGAGGGCTTGGTAAACCTCAGATTGCTGGGCTCCTCCACCTGAGTTCTTCCTTCAGTAGGTCTGGGGTCGGGCCTGAGAGTTTGCCTTTCCTACAAATATGCAGGTGATGCTCATGCTGCTGTGGGGACCACATTTTGAGACCCACTACTCTTACGGTTTCTCATTAGAATATGCACTCTTGGGACAAGACAAAATAGCTCTCCTGACTTACAAGGCTATGGAGTTTTGGCCTCTACCTTCTTCTATAGGCCTGCTGAGCAGCACTGTGTAGCCTCTAAGCTCCTACGACAGCTCCTCCTTCACACAGTTTCTCAAATGAGCATTACTCCCTTGTGGTACAAGCCCTCTGCACATGCAGTTCGCTCTCACCATTAACCTCATCACACAACCCCTGCCCCACCATCACCAAAACTCTATTTGTCCAGTTAACTCATGTGTCATCTCCACAGGGAAGCCCGTAGTATAAATCAGGTTTTCCTGTTTTATACTCCCACTATATTCCTTTCCTCTACAACACCCATCTCAGCTGGTAATTATTTATTCATAAGTGAGATATGTAGATTAATGTCTTTCTACTCCTCTAGACTCTAAGCCCCTGAGAGTAGCAGCCATGTTTGGTTTTGTGCACTTATTTTCCTTAGATCCTAGCACACTGCATGGGACAGAGAGGAATCATTTACTTCTAATGAAATAAGGCTGCATATACTTGTAAAGAAACCAGTTGTTCAGAATTATTAGAACCATCTCTGATTCTTGAAGTAGGGTGAGGGTTGCATGTGACACAAACATCGTGGTCACCCCAAAGTAGCAAAGCGTGCATTGATGTCATCCCAACTGAAATTCCAGGAATTGAGCTCTTGGCTCCTGCCCTTCACTGAGTTCCTAGCATGGGCCAAGAGAAGACTTCCAGAGCACGTTATGGTGGTGATAGGTGGACAGAATGTGATACTCTGCTGGTACACTGCTGATGGCTGATGGTCTGGCTTAAAACAGAGTTGATTTAGAATCCTCAGAGGAATCGACGGACTCTATATACTCCAGGCCACATTCCAAGAATATTGCTTCTCTCAGCCAAACTTTTGAAAAATATTGGATATCATCAGTGTGTTTAAGATTTTCCTCCCTGGCAAGTCACTGGAGGGTAGTTCGATGGGTTCCATTAAAGACTGAAACTTTATGCTATACAAGCCAGCCTAGATGAGAAACCTGAACCTTGGACAAGCTGCCCAGGGCCTTCTGGGATAGCCAAGGTTACATCTACTATCATTTTAATAGTCGTATTCTGGCTTCCCTGATCTGTAAGCCTAAAGCTTTCAGGCTCCAAATTTCTTACAGGAGACTGCAATGGAGGCACAAAGATTCACGCAGTGAGAAGAATGGGGGCTGACTACGGATCACGATGATCTGGGTTCAAAACCTGCCTGTGCCAATGGCCAGTGTAGACACTTGAGCAAATTGTGTAAACCCTCTCTAACCACCCGTTTCCTCAATTGGAAATGTTAAATATGTTTTTAAACGATTAGGAATAAATAAGATAATGTATGTAAACTGACCAGCTTATAAAGTATAATAAATTTTATCTTTATTGTCATCTATGACTCATGATTTTAATCAGCTATTTTAAGGAACTGAAAGCTTGATATACAATCATAAAGCGATGTCACAGGAGTTTTCATTTGTGAAGCAGAGCAGATTTGAGGCCAGGCTAAGCCTGGCTACAAGCCTTTGTTCTTGTTCCCTCTAATGCCTTGAGAAAGACCCAATGGATGCTTTTTTAAAACACTAAAATAGAAAAAAGTGATTCCCCAGGGCCTAGTGGATGATGGGACCTAAGAGAATCAGGCTGTCTTTTGTGCTCAGTCGGGTGGCGGCAGGGCCGGCACCTGGGGCCCACCTCAGAGGCTTCTGTTCACAGCTGAGTCCTGCAACTCAGGCTGCTCCTGAACACCTTGTAAGTCGGGTATTAACCTGGCTTGCTCAGCTGCCAGATCCTCTCCCCAGTGGTTTCTGCAAAGAGTCTTAAGTTTGTCAGCTCATTTTTCACTTGCAGCATCTAACTCTGGAAATGGCGAATGGTCTTGGTCTTCCCCCAACTCTGATTAGCACACAGAGCATTTTTTTAACAGATTCTTCCATTTTTAATACTGCTCAGAGCACCAGAGTGAAACAGCACTCACTGGGCATCAGGAGACACTTTTGACCTGACTCTCCTTCTGAAAGGGCATTCAAGGAGCAGGAATGGCATATGCAAAGGTGCAGAGGCAACCAAAGGGCCTGGGGTATGTAGAAAGAATTTGGAAACTCAGTGTAGCTGGAGCCTTTGGAATTCAAAGGGTGGGTTAGACAATAGGGTCAGGCAGGGATGTTGGAAACAGACATTAAAGGGCCCTTCTTGTTCCTGGGTTCTTCTTACTCTCATAAGACACACGAAATCAGCACATGTAGGGGAGACATGGAGAGGCTGGCAAAATTAGAGTATGTGTATGAAATGCCACTCTCACTCCGGCAGGCTTTGAGAAGGATGGAGAGAATATAATTGAAACACAAGTAAACAAAACATCAGTCAGGATGTTCTGAAGTAGATGTTGAAGTAATCCAGATTTTAAAATTATATATACGTATATAATTTTATATAGTTGTATATTATATATATAATTATATATATAATTTTTCCTTATGTAAACATCTTAACCACCCCCTAAGCCTGCACACGCACATGCGCGCGCACACACATACACACACACACATTTTAAATAGAGAAATCACAATGAGGACGGAGAACAGCCGTGAAATTGAGGAAGCCATCCTAAGGAAAAGTCAACTGGATGTGGGAAGAAATGGCGGAAAGAGCCGAGGAAGCCATCCTAAGGAAAAGTCAACTGGATGTGGGAAGAAATGGCGGAAAGAGCAAGCTTTTTGTTTGCTGGCTTAGCATGTCTAGATGGATAAATAAATTATCATGAAGGAAGCTTTAAACAAAGGCCTCTCCCTCAAGGGTCTTGGTTTTACCATTTGTAAGATTATCATTTGTAACTCCTGTCTCCGATTGAAGACAGAACTTTATCAGGGTAGAGGGAGGAGGTGTGACCTCTGTTGCAATCATGATCGTGCCCAAGGTGGCCTTCTGGTCAGCCAGCAGCTGTATTTTGGGAAGGAAGTTGGTGATTTGAGTCTACAGCATGAAGGCCTACATGCAAATATTTGAAAACCAGGATTAACGCTTCAGGGCTTGTTGCATGTTTGAACATTAGGATAAGAATTATGCCTGATGAAATAATTCCATAACCTGGGCTAGGTAAACCTGGCTTCTCAGTGTGTCTGGGCTATTTAAGTGAAAATTCAACCAAAGACACCATTTCCCAAAATTTTGAGTTATTTGCAGAGTGGATCCATGAGCTCGTTCTGTTCCTAGATAACTGACGTAAGTTGTCTCAGACTTAATTTCCTTAACTCTAAATTGGGTTACGAATACTGATCCCATCAGACTTCACTGAAGATAGAATAAGAGAAAGTGAGTAAAATGACTACGGCACAGTTTGATATATAGAAGGGCTCGCTTGAAGTTACTCCTTCCATCACTCTCTCTAGGGGATGAAGCCTCAGCTCATGGAATGCCTGATGATTTGGAGTCAAATAGGCCTGGAGGCTGTCTTATGAACTTGAACAACTTAAGTTGCCCAAGCCTCAATTTTCTCATCTTTCAAATGGAGCTAGGAGTAGCTACGTTACATGATTGATGAGCTATAGGCAATAATCTGTTTTCATTGAACCCTTGTTCAATACATGTTTGAAATAAATTGTATCAACTGTTACTGAATGAGCTGAAGCAGGGCATGGTCATGAGAGGTTTGCTCAGACAGTAACAGCCAATCCAAGAGAGAAAGAACTGGAACATTCCCTTTTTAACTAAGTTAATTGGTGATGAACATGTGGTGGGTAACAAATATGTTGGGGAAATGGAGCATTAAGCTCTCAATCGTTGGGAAAGAGTGATGTCTAAATAGTTTTCTTTTTTGCACAACTTTTTGTATAACAAGATTATAACAATTCAATTAACAGCAAACAATACATTTGAGCATTGATCAAATACTATGTGGCAGACGCAGTACTAGGTTTTGAAAGAAGCAGAAAAAGAAGATAGAAGAAAATACAAACTCTCACCCGTTTCCCAGGGAAAGTAACCCATAAGCGAACGAGAGTAGGCAGAATTAGTCTTTCAAGTAACAGTAAGCACATCTGTGGCAATGCACAGAGCCTATTTCTTAGTTTTCTCTTTTTCCCCTAGGTGACCAATACTTGCCTTTGCAAGGAGTCACTTCCTCAGTTAGGAATGCACCCAACAGCTTCGACTGGAGAAGAACTAAATCACAGAGGTAACAAAAGATAGTGCCGCTCTCCAAGAAAAACTCACACAGAGACACAAAAAGACCTTGAACATCTAGAAAACGTGGGCCCCCATTAAGGAAGCAGAATGCATTTTCTATTTCTAAACAAACTTTAATATTTTTCATCTGGAGTTATTTCTATATCGTCAGCAGAAAAAAATCTTTGCATGTGGTTGTGTATTTATGAGTGAGTTTTATCTCTAAACAGATTTGTAACTAAAAACAGAAATATCTTTTTATGGGAGACAGCTGGTTGGGAGATTAAAGATACACACGGAGAGAGAGAGGGGCTCAAATTAACAAACATTCCTAGACATAGCATGTCTGTGAGTATTAGGAATCTTTTAACTTGTGACCTAAAAAATATCTAATTCCCACCAGTTTCCCAGGATAGATTTCAGCCTATTTGACATTTAAAAGAAAAAAAGATCTTGGAAAGCCTAGCATGGAACTATAACTCTTCAAAATCTCAAGGAATCATAGATAACCTATAAATACCGTGTGAACGTAAAATTCCTAAATATGCAGTTCCGTTTATGGGATTCAGGGGAAAAAAATTACGCATCAAATCAGGCCAATTCTGGGCTGACTTTCTCTTTCTTGGAATACAAAAAAGATGTGCTTCTGAAATTTTGGATTTGATCTCCAGTTTCGAGCATCTGCCACATGTTTGTGCTAGGAGTGTGCTGTCATTGCAATAAAACTATTCTTGAGTTTATGTTCCAAAGGGCACTGGCAAACATAAACTTTTGAATTTTACGAACTTGGGACTTTTTTTTATTGGGACTGGGTGAAACTCTTTGAATTTGGTAAACCAATCCCAAAATAGGATTTAAGTTACCAATGATGAAAACATCTCCAGTTATTTTCTTCCTAGTCCGGGAATGGCTTTTAAAATAAAGGACCAGAACTCAGGCTGGCTTCATCTGAGGCTGTGGTTACTGTCATGGGAACACTGGTGGGAGAGGGTTTGAGGACAATCACTTCCACGTGGTGAGCTCCATGTCCCAACTCAAGAGTCACATGGGCATTAAGCTGATTTAATTTTTGGAATCATCCGCATAAGACCAAGACATAGAGTTGGCTAGACTCAATGCTTTTAACACTAAAACCAGTTGCAATGGTCAGGGTTGGCTGATGCAACAGAAATTAAACAACGTCTATTTCCCACTCTTCTCCCAATCTTGCTGTGTGTTTCTCAAAATTTCATTATTAAAATTGACTTACATGTTTTGATTTGTTTGAAAAGGAAAGATATGCCTCTCTTATATGTGGAAAACTAGTATCAATTGCCACAAGAAGAAGGTTATGTAAAAATAAATACAATGAAAATAAAACAATGCTAGAAATTGTTGCCTCCTGATGACGCTCTAGTCTAATGCCTACTCTTTTGTGGTGGTTGTTTAAAGGGAGGTTAGCAAGTTTTAATAGATATTAAAGAAAAATTACCAACGAAGTCATTTAATGGACTGATGGATTACTGAAAAAGTTATACTTTTACCCTTTGTAATATTTACTGTCATGGGTTTACACTATGAAGAACGATCATCTTTAACAGTCATCAGCTGTTTATATTCTATGCTTTGGGAAATCCTTCTCTAGAGGGCAGCTGCTACCACTATACAGAAGCCATGTCACCTGATAAGGCACAGCTCTTTAAGAGCTTATCAGTCATTAGCACCCAGGAGTGGATGAACTTTAGATTCTTTCTCGGTCTCTTTTCTGCCCATCAACACTGCCTGCCTCATCTTCTTCATTCTAGAGTACAGACAAAGGGTGAAGCTTTCCTTTGCTCTCATATATTCCACACTTTTATATACATTGCTCCTACAATCTAGATAATTCTCCTCCTCAATGCAGTCTTTCCTCCCACAAACACGTCATTTTCCACTTAGACAATTTCCACTCACCCAGTAAGTAAGTCTCAAAGAACCTCTAGAGGACAAGTTGACGATAGAAATTAAATGTGCTACTTTGAGAAATGTATTAATCACAAGTCTTTTCTTAAAGGTATAAAGATATGAATACAAGACTGATTATTTTAGCATTGTTTGAAAAATAAAAATGGAAGTAATGACATTATCCATAAGACTGGCTAAATAACCATGCTTGCTCCATAAAATATATTTTGAAGCAGTTAAAAGTAATCCAATCATCTATATACTTACACGGGAAGATAGCCATCTTGTCTATATAATTTATTGAATGCCTCCTTGCTCCTTACCTGAATTAATTCATTCATTGAACCTTCTCAAATCACTAAGGAGTAGCAGTATTACCCCATATTACAGATAAGGAACTGAGGACATAGGAAGGTGAGGTTATTCACCCAAAGTCACCCTGTTAGTGTAGAGGCAAGATTTAACCCTAGGAATTTTAATGCCTTAGATAGTTCTTCTCAATTTTAGACTGTCTTGTAGCTTTCGAAGAAAATACATTGAATTGTTAACTTCATTTACCTTGGAAGGAAGTAGCAGATTCATAAGGGGTATCTCTGCATCCCAACAGAGCACATGGTGCTTGTTCTCATTGGCTAATTGCCTGATGCCTTTAAGCCCTACTTAGAGGGTAGAGACATGAAATGGGACATTTTTATTTATGGACATTTCTATTTATGCCAATACCAGGGTCCAATACAAGGATCATAGTGTTACTCTGTGAGACCCAATGTCCGGGGTAAAGACCTTCCCAAAGGACTCACCCCTGCAGGATTGGATTTTCATGACTATATCCCCATAGATCTTACTTGGGTTCACTATCTCGCAGTCCTGATTCCTCCCCACTTCCCGCCTCCTCGACCCTCTCAGTCTGGCACGTTTTGTACCTAGCTCATCTAGCTCTGTTTTATTTTTAACTCTTCTAAGATTTGGGGTTCTTCTTTAGACTTTCTGAATATCAGAGCTCAACTTATCCCCCCTTTTTGTGGTGGGAGGATTTTTATTTCCAGAGTCGTGCTGAGCCGGCACTGCTGTCCCCAAGTGGAGCTGTGTAGGAAGAAGTTGATTATGGCCCATGGTTTTAATCTTTGGATCTCGTCTGTCTTTTCAAGGTGAAGCACAGAGATGTATTGGGGGACGCTGTTGATAAAATCACTGAGGTAGGGGCTGGCTTATTTTGAGTACATTATAATCACTATTGGCAAATCTATTCTGAAAAGCTCTCTTTGAAAACGAAAGCTCTGGGAAGTATGACAAGTATCATGAATTACCACCTTCCTACTCAACAACATAATTATTATTGTTGTTATTATTCCACAGAGGTTTATTTGCAAACTTTAAATAGCAAGTACTTTTATCTGGTTTCCTGCCAGATACCAGGTGTCCCACCCTCTGTCTTGGTTAATAATGACTATAAACATCAATTGGAAATAAGTCTGGAACATTTCCGTGATACGAAGTGGCAAAAGATGACTGAACATCACGGGGTTGACTATGGCAACAAGATGGGTGTTCCTACTGGGGCCGACACGGGGCAGACACTGTTATGTGCTTCATATTCAGAATCTCTCACCTTCTCAAGAAAACATCAAGGTAAACATTATGAGCCCATTTCAGAGATTGGGATATTGAGGATTTGAGAGGTCATGTGATTTGACCAAGGTCACCAGTAAGTGGTAGAACCATGATTCAGATGTACAACTTTCTGATCTAAAGCCCCAACATATTGTCTAATTCTGACTTCCATGGTCAAACCACAGACTTGCTTTGGTAACCTCCAGCCTTTGAAAGGAGTTCTTGAGAAATATGAATGCTAAAGAAATTCTTCTCTAATTTCTGGGTTGTGGCCACCATGAAGGGGTGGGGATATATGGATAGGAGTTTGCTTTTCTCCTTCCTAACCACGGCTACGCATTCTGGAATCTCCCAAACCTCACAGCACTGTGCTGCATCAGCACACAGCTGTGGGATGTCTTCCAGAGAAGATGTTTATTTTCACTGACTGACCCTTCCTCTCCCACGCTTTAGTTTTATTTTATTTTTTTTATGGGTGTAAGTGTGAACAATCACCATCCACATGAAATCTTCCAGCTGCTTCTGGAGCTCTTTGGAAGCCAAGGTCTGAAAGCCATAGTCTACTCTGCCCTGTTGGAGGCGCTCTCTGAGGGAGGGACCCTAGGGACCAGGCAAGGCTGGGAGGGAGCAGAGGGCAGGGAAAATCCAAGCCAAAGATGCCTCTGGACCTTCTGTGGCTGAGTGGGGCTGGCTGTTGGGATGATCAGCAGACATGGAAAGTCTTTCCAGCTCTGCTCCTGTTTCTTTCCCTACTGGTCCTCTGTGGATTTTAGGACTGGCTTCCAAGTGTTTTTCATTTGGTCTAAAGCAAAAGGCCCCGAGCTTCCCATCAGGAACTGCAACTTTTCACCTGATAAGAAAGTTATGAGATCTATTGGATACATTCCAAGTGTGTGGCATTAGATTATATACTTTTTTTTGCTGAGGAAGATTAGCTCTGAGCTAACATCCATGCCAACCTTCCTCCACTTTATTATATGTGGGTCACTGCCATAACATGGCTGATGAGTGGTGTATGTCCCCCCACAAGACCTGAACTCGTGAACCTGGGCTGCCGAAGTGGAGTGCACCAAACCCAACCATTATGCCAGGAGGCCACCTCACATTATACAATTTTTTAAAACTTTTTTATTGAGATAAAATTCACAGAAGATGAACTTCACCATTTTAACCATTTTAAAGCATGCAATGCAGTGGTTTCCAGAACACTCACAATGTTGGGCAGCCAACACCAGTATCTAATTTCAGAATATTCCCATGACATCGACTCACTGAATCCCATCAACAATGCCATGAAGCAGGCATTCTTGTTTGCACTTTCCAGATGAGGAAATAGAGCCTAAGAGACCTAAAGTGACAGAGGTTACAAAGGTGTAGAGAGGTGGAACTGGTATTTATATGCCAGAGTGCCCCGTTTCAAAACCCAGCTGAGCCTGTTCACCTGGGGGGCTGCTCACAGGAATATTTCTTGATATACAGAGACATTCAAGTGGCACTAAAAGCGATGGCTTACTTCTCATAAGAAACCCAGAAATTCAAATGGAGGAGAAACACTTGGTGGCATTGAGCTTAAAAACTTCCCAGTGAAAAGTTGGAGAGGTACTACGAGATTGCAATCTATAACTTAGGATGGGAGTTGGGAGGTTATGACTTTGATGGAAGTGGAGCAGAGGGTACAAATGAAAAAACAAAAAAATAAGAAAAGTATGAGTTGCCACCAGAAAGTCTACACATACGTTTGATCAGTATCTCCCTACCTCTGTTTCAGTCATGACTCTGTAGGACTCTTCAGTACGTTACTCTGATGGATGAATGTGGTCTACACTCTTATCCAGGAACCAGTAGTTTAGCCAACAAACTAAGCCGCTTGTGTAGGGCAACACCAGGTTAGTACAGATGGGAACCATTAATTAGGAAGAATGCCTACAAGAGTGAGGAGACGTTATGCCAGCGTTGTAAGCACCCAGCATTAGGGGGAGATGAACTCAGGGAGGAAAGACATGCAGCAGGTGAGACCCAAACATGGAGGGTTCTGATCTCTCGAATCAGAGAGGGCTTCAGGCAGAACCCTAGAAGAGGAGGAATACTGAGCAGCCCTCAGACCACTCTCAAAGCCTTTATTCCTTCAGTGGCACCTTCCCTGATGCTTCCCCTCTCTCCCTGTAACATTCGGTCTCTCAGAGATGTTGCTCTTTTATTGCAAAGCCTGGTCCACGTGGATCCCCAGAGTAATTCTCATCTCCTCTTCTCATGGGATTGGAGGTAAAAACTGAGTATGCTCTTCCGGATGGAGTTACGTCTCCCTTTGGATCTAGAGGATTGACTTCAAGTTCAGAGGCATGGCTTCCTCCCTCTCGCTGCTGCTCAGTTAATTCCTTGCAGTTCTCTTTCTCCAGTCTGTGTTGGTTTCAGGGTCTGAGGTTTGCGCTTGAGCCCTTCTATCTGAGGGCTCCGATTCCTCACTGACTCCACTTGAATTACGCATATGCTTTTTAAATCCCTTACTTTAAAACTGCTGCAATTTCCCCATTCAAAAGGAAATATTTGAAAACAATCCCTTGAAGAATTGATATAGTAAAGATGTCAATTTTCCTCAAATGGATCTATAGGTTTAACGCAATTCCTATCAAAATCCCAGTAAGATCTTTTTTCATAGACATGGACAAACTTATTCTAAAATGTATACGGAAAGGCAAAGGACTTTTAGATCAGGTAAAACAATTCTGAAAAAGAAGAGTGAAAGAGACACTTTATCTAATGTTAAGGGTTGTTACATAGCCATGGTCATCGAGACCGTGTGGTATTGGCAGAGGAAAGGACAGAGAGCAAAGGAACAGAGTAGAGAACCCAGATATAGACTTACATAAATATAGCCAACTGATTTTTGACAAAGGCACAAAAGGGCAACCCTTTCAAAAATGGTACTGGAGCAACTGGACAACTGTAGGCAAAAAAAAAATGAACCTTGACATAAAACGCACAACCTGCACAGAAATTAACTCAAAATAGATCAAAAACTTAAATGAAAACTGTAAAACTATAAAACTTTTAGAAAAAAAGAAAAACAGGACAAAATCATCGGGATCTAGGGCTACACAAAAGATTTTTAGACTTGACACTCAAAGCATGAAGCATAAAAGGAAAAACCGAGACATTGAACCTCATTGAGATTTTTAAAATTTGCTTGGTGAAAGACCCAGATAAGAGGATGAAAAGACAAGCTACAGACTGGGAGAAAATATTTGCAAACCGCATATCAGGCAAAGGATTAATTTCTAGAATATAAACAGAACTCTTGAAACTCAAGAGAAAAAAATAAAAACTAACAAAAATGATTCAATTAGACAATGTACAAAAGACAAGAAGAGATTTTTACCAAAGAGGATATACTGATGGCAAATAAGTACATGAAAAGATGCTCAATGTCATTAGCTATTAGGGAAATGCAAATTAAAACCGTAATGGGAGATCATTACACACCTATCAAAATGACTAAAATTAAAAATAGAGAAAATGCCAAACGCTGGCAAAAATGAAGATTAACTGCATCACTGATACATTGCTGGTGGGAATATAAAACAGTACCACCACTCGGGAAAAGGGTTCGGCAGTTTCCTATACAACTAAAAAGCAAAAATGTGACTATTACATAACTGAGAATCACACTCTGGTATTTATCCTAGATAGGTGAAAACTATGTCCACACAAAATCTTGTGCATAAATCCTCATGGAAGCTTTATTCACAATGTGCAAAACCTGTAAACAACCCCAATGTTCTTCCAAAGGTGAATGGTTAAGCAAATTGTGGTACCTCTATACCATTAAATGCTATGCAGTAACAAAAAAGAAATGAACCATTAACACACGTAACAACTTGAATGGATCTCAGGGGAATGAAGCTGAGGGAAAAAAGCCAATCTTAAGCACTAAATACTGTGGAACTCCATTTATATAACGTTTTTGAAATAAAATTATAGAGATGGAGAACAGATTAGAGTTGCCAGGCCTTAGGAATGGGATGGTGGAGTGGTGGGTGTAGCTGTAAAAGGATAACGCTGGGGCCAGCCTGGTGGCATAGTGGTTAAGTTTACCCGCTCTGCTTCGTTGGCCTTGGATTCACAAGTTTGGGTTCTGGGCACAGACCTAGCACTGCTCATCAAGCCATCCTGTGGCAGAATCCCACAGAAAATAGAGGAGGATGGGCACAGATGTGACCTCAGTGACCATCTTCCTCAAGTAAAAAGAGGAGGATTGGTAACAAATGTTAACTCAGGGCCAATCTTCCTAACAAAAAAATAAATATATAAAAGGGATAATGCAAAGCAGTCTTATGATGATGGAAAAATTTTGTATCTTGATGTAATTTTGGTGTTGGTGTTTACACAAATATACACGTGACAAAATTGGTATAACTAGATACACACACAGATGTGTGCACCTATAATTGGTGAGACCAGGATGAGCCTTGTGAACAGTATGAATGACAATTTCCTGATATTGATATTGTACAAAGTTACACAACATGTCACCACCAGGGGAAACTGGGGAAAAGACACATGGTACCTTCACCTACATACCTTTATAACTTCCTGTGAGTTCCTGATTATTTCAAAATAAAAAATAAAAATTCCCTTGAGCAGGGCATCCCCATAAATGACCCCCATTCTTTTCTTCCAGTAGAAAGGAGGCTGCCTTTGCCTCCCATGCTCTCTCTCTCGTTAATTCTACCAGTTACAATCTCATTTCCCTCCTACCAATTCATTCTAATTATCTTCCTTGAGGTCTCTGGCAATGCTTTAGTCTCTTCTCAGTCTTCTCAGGGATTTGACCACGTGGTAACTATTCACCAAACTCTGTCCTGGAGAACATTAATTTGATTAAAGATATTTGCGTAGGAAAATGGGTGGCTGAGTCTGTTATTCAAATACATTCCTAAAATGCTGAGTGAAACAACTTGCTTTACTGCGAAATTTCCGAGAGCCTTTAATAAAGTGATTTACTCTCTGAATTTCTAAGAATCTGTCTGATCTTGAAGCAATCGCCTCAGTATCTTTCCACATAAACTTTCTTTCCGGGAGCTAATTCATGAGAATGGTGCTCCATATAAGACCACTTTTGGAAATTTTGCTAATCTCTATATAGCTGCCACACCCATATACACCCACACGCATTTACACATCATTCTTTGTATGCCTAATTTCTCTGACCTCTGTGTTTCTTCATGACTCATATTACCTGTTCTATTTATGTCTCCCTAAAGGCTCATTATATTTCTTCCTTGCACCCTGCCATCATGATTCCCAAACTATAATGCTTATTGTTTCATGATATTCAGTATTCGGGTAGCTCATCTTTCCAATCTGCCTGCACCCTCTTGATGTCAATTTTCATGGTTTCATTTCCCTCTATGAAGCATCTTCTAAATCTTTCTCACTAATCAGACGTTGCCTCTCTAATTCACACTCATGTATCCAGTCTACAACTGGGCATCTCCATTTGGGTGTTGTGAAAGCAACTCCAAACCAACTGGCCCAAAGCTGAATTGCAATTTCCCAGTCCTGGTTGTTATAGGCTGAATGGTTGTGTGCCCCCCCAGAATCATATGCTGAAGCCCTAACCCTCAATGTGGTGGGTATTTGGAGGTGGGGCCTTCGGGAGTAATCAGGTTCAGATGAGGCCATGAGGGTGGGTTCTCATAATGGGATTAGTGTCCTTCTAAGAAGAGGAAGAGACCAGAGCTCTCACTCTCTCTGTCAAGCGAGGACACAGCAAGAAAGCAGCCATCTTTGAGCCAGAGAGAGGGACCTCACTAGGAGCTACTGTCACCCTGATTTTGGACTTCCCAGCCTCCAGAACTGTGAGAAATAAGTGTGTGTTGTTTAAGACTGCTATGGTTTTTTGTTACAGCAGTCTGAGCTGACGAAGACACTGGTCACCTTCTCATTTTCCTCATTTCAGGAAAAATTACTTCCACCAAGCCATTCATCTAAGTGAGATACCTAAAGGTGGTTCTCAACCCCTACTGCCTCCCTCTCCATTAGAATTAGCATTTACAGAGTACCAGTACCTTCCATATGAATTAGGCCATATATACCCATTCCCTTATGGAAAATGTGATTTAGATGTTAAGCTTATGCCCAAACAAAAGTAATGGACCTATATCATAAATCACTATCTACCAGACATCCAAATCCAGAGTCTTTCCACCCAACTCTTCTACTTCCTTGAAATTCATTCTTTCAACCACAACTAATATTCATTCTCCCCTTTCCATTTTCTTTGCAATTCCCCATGGCTTCTTTCTTAAACACTTGCAATAGTTTCCTTAGCTGAATTTTTCATCTCCAATCTTTCCCTTCTCTATTGAATATTCATGCCAGCACCAGATTTTCATGATTTTCAGAAAAATTCATCAGCTCTCATTGGATACTAAATTAAGTTTACAATTTTTAACTGGAATTAAATGATTTACAATATGTCCCACCCTCTATCTCCATCTGTATATGCAAAATAGCACTGTTTCTTTTTTTTCAATCAAACACTTTCCTTTCTAACTACTTAATTATATGTATACTTCTGGTTTATACATTTATTTACTGGTATCAGAACCTCTGGATTGGAAGCTCCAGGTCCTAGCCCCAGACTGGTGTCTATCTTGCTTAATATCTCTCAACAAATTTTATAAAATAACCTAAAGAAGTGTTAATAACATATGTGTAGAGGAAAACAGATGGGAAGGACTGTGATAGCAAGAGGAGACTGATGTGAATTCAAGTCATTGCCTACATTCACATCTAGAAAGAGTTGTAAAAGGGCAAGTGAAAGGATGGATGCATTCATACAAGCATACATGAATGAATAGGTGGCAGATCACACTGTGAATTAAACAGTAAGCCTTAAATAGGTGGAAAAATTTAGGTAACTTCCTGCATCACTCAGCCTGAGCTACCAAACTGCGAGAATTGCCTTTGGTCATCTCGTACTGACAAAGGCTTGAAGATCCTAGTGCTACCTAAACCCTAATTTTCAGACTCCTCCATGTTCCTGCCATCGTAGGAGTCACTATTACCTACTTACTCCACATGAAACAAAAAGATGCATTGAAAAGCCATAAAACCAATGATGGGATATCTTGTCCTGCCTCATCAGTGAATTTCCTATGGACTTTAGTTTTCTCATCAGTAAATTGAAGGCACTGGATAAAGTAATATGGTAGGATGACCCTCACCTTGGTACACTGATTTTCTGGGCTTCTTGCTTGTGGATCAGCTTTTTGCTAGTGTGTCTCCCCCTAGCTTGGCCTCAGAGAACCATGAATCACTTCCTGCATGGGCAGGATGGGACTAAGAGTCTCAGTAGATCACCTGCATCTGTCTGAACTTCTCTTGGATAACCAATGCATCTGTCTTCATTTCTATTGCGGGTGTGGTTCCCTAAGATGGAGATGAATGTTGCAGGAACGTCATTATGGAGTACTCTTGAGATCAACACCCATGGGAAGATAGGGAAGGAAGCAGAATTGGAAGGATGGAGAAGTCAAGTGCAATGTAGTCTCAACCATTCATGACGTCATGAATTCAAATGACTTCATGATGAACTCTGAAACTTGGATGGCCTTTTAAAGTTGTCCCCAGTTGGAGTGGAGAGATAGGCCTTTATAATCCTATGTCAACTAGACATTGGATACAGGCTGCCCCAGTTGAGCAGAACAGTTCTCTTCAGCCAAGGTACTTCCAGAAGAGAACTAACTTCTGAGGGCTGTTTGTCAGTGGCACTTTCAGTAGCTGGATAATAGGCTCTTTAGTATTAAAACAAGTCTAGGTGGCCCATCATAATGATGGATTCTGTCTCCAGGTAAAGCACGGTGTCTGGAAATCATAATGCCTGGCAAAGAAGTAGGAATCTTTGTGCTGGCAGAGGTGTCTTAGAGAGTGGTTGAAATTCTTGCGTCTTTCTCACTGTATGGAGAATGATCTGGCACTACTTATAGCTATTTCCAAATTCCTCAATATGCTCATTCACATTGACATTGGCAGAGTCACTAACTTGCTGGTCTGTGACCTCTTTCTCCCAATCTTTGTTGACTGGCTAATTTTATTCTCCAATTCCCAATTCACCTTCTGGCCAGCAGACATCATTTTCAGTCTCTTCTGAGTTAGGTATCCATCGTTCTTTTGGATGGATTGCTTGGAATAAGTTGCACAATATAAGGTTGGCTTGATGGGTAAACAATTTGATGGGATAAATGGGGAACATGGATGGATTTATGGATGAGTGGATGGGCGTATTTGATGGAAAGCAGTACCCTCTGGCCAGTTATCTTGAATTCCTCCCTCTGTTCCTTCTGTTCCAATATCAAGGAGAAAAAAATGAGGTTAAAACTGGAACTTTTGTTGGAAAGAAGAGAAGAAAGTGAAGTAAAGTTCTCCAGTGCCAAAGGGGATCAATCTTACTGATCTCAAATGCACCATGCTCATCTCTATCTGGTTTTTTGCATATGCGGTTCTCTCCATCTGTGATTCCCTAGCCTCCACTCTGGTTTCATATAAATCCCATCTATCCTTCCTGATCCAAAAGAATTCCCTTGGACTACTCGGTCTTCAACAATCTACCTTGTTCTCTGAGCCAATTTAATATTCTCTGCCTAAATAATAGAACTCAAGGTAAGAAAAATTCATTGATCACATATTTTGTGTTTGTGGTTGTGTTATGACTTCAAGATTAAAGAAAAATGGTCAAAACTCAGTTCCTCTCTCAAGAAGTTTGTTTTCCTTTTTATGCATTTCATAGCAGTACAATATGGTAGTCATTACCATACAAGGTATACGATGTGTTGAGAACATGTGTATAGTAAATGCTCAGTAAATTTTTTAAATAAATGATTTCATGAATTAACAGATTTGCATTTCAGCAAACCATCCAGGATAGACGGATAAATTTACAATGTGGGAAGACCAGGTAGGGGGTTTTGCCTGAAATGAGATCCTAAGCTAGGATAGTGGCAAAGATGTCTGAGAGATAACTGAATAGTCAAGAAAATAGTGCCCTACTTAGGGACACACACAGAGTCCCTCTCAGGGATCTGTCATCAGAACATGTTGGGTCAATGAGTGAATGATGACAAAGTTTGCACCCTGTCACATTCAAAGTAATAAATCCACAAATTTAGAGGGAGTTTATTTTCTTTTTCTTACTATTTTAAGTCTTTATCATGAATCTTCACATTTCTCCTTTTCCCCTAGTTTTAGCAAATGTATTTATAGTTCGATTTAAGTAATGAAGCATTTTACACAGTGATCTTTTCCCATTTAGAATAATCACTTGTTTTTTTTCTCCAAACATATTTTATATTAAGACATTTTGGGTACAAATTCCCACAATTTGGGAACAAATATCTTCCAGATATCAGACACATACTAAAGCTGAATTTTAGCAACTTACCAATGAAATAAAACAGGTTGAAATTTGAGTTGTCAAATTGTCACTTTTGGTTCAGGAATGACCATCTGAGGAAGAGCAGATGCTCTCCTAAGCCCACTGCCATAGCATTAAGAAGCCCATTTTTTGCTGATTTGTTTAATACATGTAGTTTTGAATTCTAAATTTAAAAGAACTACGTCTCTTACCCATCCCCCTGACACACATGCATACTCTCACAAGGCTCAAGCTGTAAAAGGTAACTAATTTTGCCCCAAAACCAGTGTGTTCTTTTCACTCTTTGTGCTTTTGTTCATGGGTTTCTTCAGGGATAAACGTTTTCTGAAACACTTCTCTTCCTGTTGTTTAACTCCCAGATTTCCACTGTGAGAATTAGCCACTGCCATCTCTGTCTAGAATACATCATATTAATGTGTGTCATTATTAATGTCTGGCACAAAGGATGTGTTTGATAAACATCTATTGAATTAAATAAATACACAGATCATGAAGAGAAAATAAAAGATCAGAAAAGAAATGCATTTATAAAATTCCAATGAACATACACTTCAGATTTTTGCATTTCATTGTATATACATTTTTAGATGAAAGAAAAATATTGTAAATAAATGTCAAACTCTTCTTAGTAATGTGCATACAGAAGTGTCTGGGGGAAGTGTATACGATTTACTTGGAAGGGTGTAAAAATAGATGGATCTATGATGGGTAGAGGGATGGATGGATGAATAGATATGTGGTTTACAAAACAAGCAAAATGTTCACGGTAGAAACTAGGTGGTAGGTATGCGGGTGCTCACCGTAAAATCATTTGCTGTATTTGAAAAATTTTATAATAAAATGTTTGGAAGAAAAACAAGATGAAAAAGAAAGCTTAATCAAAGAATGTATACATGCAAAGAAAGTAATCTCACTGAGCCCCCCTGTCTGTGATAATCAGCATTGACTCAATTTTTTCATTAACTTATTTTTAAGCACCCACTATGGTTCACATAACAATGTTGTGTTACAAGACAGGGAGGAAAGAACCTTTGCAAAAAATTTTCATGGGAGGAAGATTCTACTAAAGGTCACCCAGGTGGTCTCTCTCTCGATGTACACTTACCCAAATATTTAGGCATCAATCTGAGATAACACAACTCATAAGTTGAGAGATTAATGATAGTTTATATGTGTTTTTGAGATATGAGGGACGTTTTATGGAAACAACCAACCCAAGATTTGTAGCAGGATCACAGGGAGCTCTGGCCTGAAGCCGTGACATCATTCATGTACAATATTTTATTTATCTGGATTTCAAGGAAATAAATTAAGGATACATTTGAGGCTAGAGAATGAAGCTTTGGAAATCACATATATCTTTCTTCTGATTTTAGAGTTTGAGCAGACTAATAAATAAAGGGCTGGGGCTTGGTTGTTTAGATCCACGGGAGATGGAGAAAAGCCTGCAGTAATGGGGGCCCAGGTGTAAGGCCAGAGTCAGCTAGTCCCTTGGGAAGGTCACCTAATTCACAAGTTAATTCACTTACTTTGTGACCTGAAGTATGTTACAAGCTCTCCACACCTTGATTGCTTCATCTGTCAAATGGAGCAATAGGCTTTACGTGCAATTGTTGTTATGGACTTCTGCTGAATATGACAGATTGAACACACTGGTTTGTCTCCGATCCCTCCTAACAGTTCAGTAAAATGACAATAAAAAACTAAAAGAGGCATAAGCCTGAAAGGGCAAAGAGAACAAAGGAGGAAGTCAAAGAAGAAAAGAAATGGACACATAGGTTTGGAAGATAGAAAGCTGATAGGAGAGTGAAAACTGACTTAGTCGAGCAGAGAGAGTTGGGGGAACCAACTTACAAAAGCTTACAAAAGTAGCCACTTACAGCTTACAAAAGTAAGCCACTTTTTCTCTGAAAACTTGAGAAAAGCTCAAAAATTGGACACTCCAGTTGTCTAGGAAGGCAGAATGAGTTGCAAGATTGAACTCAGCAAGGTTTCTTAAAAGTCTTTATAAGATTGCTCAGATCCTCAAGTCATCTATTGCACTCTGTGGGACCAGGGAACCATCATTCCCCAACTTCCGTAGAAGACTGTATTTAATACTTAGAGAAAGTGGGGGCAACCCCGTAGCCGCGTGGTTGGGTTCACACGCCCCACTTCGGTGGCCCAGGGTCTTGCTGGTTCGGATCCTGCGTGAGGACCTAACACTGCTCATCAAGCCATGCTGAGGCAGCGTCCCACGTAGCAGAACTAGAAGGACCTACATCTAGAATATACAGCAATGTGCTGGGGCGGCTTTGGGGAGAAGAAAAAGAAAAAGAGGAATATTAGCAACAGATGTTAGCTCAGGTACAATCTTTAAAAAAAAAAAAAACTTAGAAAAAGTGAACAAGAAATGCCAGTCTAAGGCCACAAGGCACAGATGAGGGTAGAAATGAGACAACATACTAAAAAGAGAGAGATTAAGTGAATGTCTACAGACCGAAAAGGGGAAACTCCACCTCAACCCCCTTTCTTATTTGGCTCCTGTAATTCTGGTGAGCAGTCTTAGAATTGTAGGAAATATGACAGTTCTCTACTTGAGAAACTGACCAGCTCAACGAAAGGGAAAAAAATTGATTAATAGATAGATGGATGGATGGGAAGAGAGAGAAACAGAAATAGTATACTAAGCTTTTTAGGAATGTGGAGAGAGGGAGGGGGAGGTGGAATGTTTGACAAGGGGAAGCAGATAGAAAGGAACTGAATCTCATCTTCATACCACGAAGTCAATAGATGGTATCTAAAAATGAAGAAAAGATAAGATAAGTATGAACATATTATTTAGAAATATGAAGCTAAATACTTGCTGAAAACCACCAAGGAATTTGAGAGCAGCTGTTTCTGGGCAGAAGAGATAAACTTGGGCAGGGTTTGGGCAAGGAACTGTTGATTTTTGTTACTTACACATTTATGTGATTTTTAAAAACTATACACATATTTCACTTTCACAAAAAACTGGTTCACAGAAGCATTAGGGCTTATCAATAAGAGAATTGCACATGGAAGGCAGTGGGTCCTAATGGTGAAGATATGGACTCTGAGCTGGGTTGTGTAGATTCTCAGTCTGGCTCCAGCTCTTAAAGCTGTGTTGGCCTTGGGGAACTGATTCATGCTCGCTCTCGTTGCCTTAATTCTCCTATCTGTAGAATGAAAACAACTTCCTAATAAAATGAAGGACCAATTTCACAGCTTTATTGTCGGATTAGAGAATGAGTAAATTTCAGTGGATTAGGATATTTCTACCAAGTAGGAAGTGCTCAGTAAGAAGAGTATCATCGTTATGTAGAGCCATTTAAGAATGATGTTTACATATAAAAATGCATAGCAGTTAATAAAAGGATACTAAGGTCCATATTGAGAAGTCTGTTATATTGTTTAAAAAATAGGAAAATCCTGGAAATACAGGAACATGTAAACAACGATTTTCTCTTAGTTGTGAAGCTTTCTATACTTTCAAAATGTCTATAGTGAACAGATCTCACTTTTATAATCAGACACAAAACCTTGATTTTAAAATGCAAATGAGCTTTGGAAGATAAATCTGGCTGTCGTGGGGAGAAATGATGTGAAGATTAAATGAGAAATGGTAACATCTGGCACGTCCAGACAAGATATTGGCTTTGTCCAAAGGTAATTTTCTGAAAGAAAGGTGACAACTGGTTTTGTCCAATCTAGGTTCTAGTTGTGATCTGAGGTCCCAGCAACACACATACGCCTCTCCAACAATATCTGAAGAAATCCCTTTATTCAGATGCAACAATGATAAAATGTTTAGTCAAAAACGACTTAAAACATTAGTCTTAAGCATGGCTATTTACCAGTGTTTAATGGGTAGTAAACAATATAAAAATATTTATTGATTGAAGAGATAAAGAGTATTGGGATGTGAACTGCATACAGCTTCCCATATCATTATCTCAGATGCAATTATGTAAAATGACCCATAAGAGTTGCTGATTGTAGTGCTGATATAAACCTTTAATTCTGTTTTCATTAGGGAACTATCCAATCCCATCCACAACCACTGTCTTGGGCTAATTCTATCTGTTGAAGTTTCTTCTGGACTTCTTTTCTTGAGCTACCCAAGTTCTGCTGGTTTGCTTCTGTTTACTCCTCTCTGTTCCTTGTCACTTTGATCTGCATTCAGCTGGTCACTCTCTGGTATCAGAGCCCTTGTTATGCTATGCATAAGATCCCCGGCTTTTGTGGATATTCTCATTAATGTTCACTTTATGTAACTTAACATTGCTAAGGAAACTTGCTTCCCTCCATAACGGATGTCAAATGTTTTCATTCCGTTCATTCATTCATTTTTTTCAACAAATGAATATTGAGAACATGCTCAGCTCCTGATGTCCCCTGATGAGCAAGACGTAGTGCCTGATCTCAGGAAGGTTGAAGAGGCAACAGGTACTTCACTTTATAACCACAAAGGCAAGGATGTGTGCCTCAATAGAAGGAAATAAAGGTGCTAAATGACCGTATAAGGAAGCACCTGATCTAGACAGTGTGAGTCAGGGCGGATTTCTTGGGGAAGGAAAACTGTGTATTGCCTTCTGTCCCACCTCTCTAAATGGAATGCTTTTCATTCTTATCAACTGCTGATGCACTTTATCCCTCTGTTCTTTCTGGGACAGGCATAGTTTCCTAATGTGAACCTGAGTTATAAATGGATCTTCCATTGGTCTGAAGAATGATGTCCATGACACATCAGCATAATGTCATCAAACAAACACTGCATTGACAACAGCTTAGGTGGCTTCCACTTAACTTTTCTCATCCTGTTACTCTAAGCAACATTCTGAATTCCATGAGGGCTTAAGAGCAAATCTGTCTTGCTTAATGTTTTAACACAAGTGTTTAGCACTGTTTCTTAAATAGTAGGTGTTCCATGAATATTGGTTGAATAAATAAATAAATGGAGTGTAGAAGATAATTAATTTTTACTCATCTTCCAAATGAAAGGGCTGAATGAGATGGTCGCCAAGTCCTGCTTCCACTCAGAAATGCTTTAGTTATGTGTCAAATGGATCTTTTCATAACAATGGTGGTCTCTCTACACTTTCCTTCAACTTGCCTTCAACTGCTTCAAAGAAAAGTCATCAGACAATAAATCAAGGGCATTAGACTCAAATACTTCTGAACCACATGTGTGACAGAATGGACATAGGCCCTGGAATCAGATAGACCTGGGTTCTGATCCTGGTACTGTCAGTTGCTAATTAATTGTGAAGTGCAAGGACAATACAGATGCATTCTCTGGGCCTCAGCTTTTACCATCTCGAAAAGAGAAATAGTGATGTGCGCATGACATATAGAAGGCACTCAATACGTATTTGTTGCATGATTCAACTTAACAGAAAACCAGATGAAATAACCTATCTATATTGCCTGAGATGAGTGTTCAGGTGTTGACTTCCTCTTTCTATACATTTTACAATCAAATACAAGTAAATAGGATGATAGCTGGAATGATTTCTCTGACCTTGACAAAAAGTAAGCATCATGTCAAATTTTTAAAGGGATAAAACTGCACAACTTTCCTACTTTCCCACAGAATTTAAATAGAAAAGAACAAGTGAAATGAGACAAGCAATTTATTAATCCATTTCACAATAGGTCCGTATTACATTATCTTTAAGGTCCTTTAACAAACAAAAATTAATTTCTAGACCCACAAGTTGTTGGCACATTGATAGACTCCTTAATTACAGAGTCTTTGGTTTAGAAAATAATGATTGATTATTTTAGACTGTATTTCACTTAGTTATGGATGAGACTCTGAATATTTGCACAGAGAAATTATTTCAAAGTTATTATGATTAATAAGTGTTATAGACAGGATGTCTGAGTTATTGCAAAGTCTGAGACAATGAAAATAATTCTCTAGAGTATCTGAAAGGGTGGTTCTGAGGTAGATGACAGGAAATTGGGAAAGTGAATTGTGCTTCTGTTTATTTATTCCGCAAATATTTATTTGATACTTTCTAAATACCAAACCCTGTAGTTAGACGAGGCATGATTCTTACCCCAAGAAAATCATAGTATAATGGAGGAAACCAAATATTATAGAAACAAATGCAATGTGGTGACATAGGTGCCATGATAGAGTTCAGAGAGGGGTCTCAAATGTGTGACTTTATCTGACGTGCTACACAAACAAACAAACATTGCCTCACAGACAAGATGACTTGAGCTGAAGTTAGAGAGAGAAGGAGGGGCTTCCCAATGGCCAAGGGTAGGAAAGACATGCCAGATTGCTGAAATAGCATGAGCAAAGGCAGCATTAGGCTTAGGGGTCCCTTTTAGGGGCTTGGTTGTAGAGTGGAGGGTACCAACGTTGCACGGCAAGGATGAGGCTAGGGAGGTAAATGGTCCATTGGTGGTTTGCCCACAAGCAAGGAAAGTGACCACAGTCACATTTTAAAGAAACCATTCTGGTGTCAACATGGAAACCTAAAGATGTCTAAAACAGGCTCCATGAGGCTCTTTGAGAAACTATGCAGATAAAAGGATGACGGGCAATGCTGAGGTTCAAAATGGCAGTGGGATGCAGTATAGGTAAGGCGACCCTCAGGTTTCTGACTAAGGGTATTGAGTGTGGGGTAGGGAGTGAGGTTATTCCCAGAAATATGGAATTCAGAGAAAGAAATAAGTTTTATGGGCAGGATAGATTCCAAAAAAGAGATTACAGAGATCTGAATTACAGGTGTCTTTTATTCATTAGAGATATATTCTTAATGAGAAACGATAAAGTATTTGACATAGGTAAATCTTGGTTTTCAAAGTAGGGATCCAAGTTTCCTCAATCTTCTTGTTATTATAACACCAAGCAAAACAGAATGCTTTGCGCTTTAGCCTTACTGATGGAGTATAGAGGAACATGATTCACAGTAATTTTCATGGTGGTTGCTCTTGCTTTGGGATTCATTGCATGTTGTAAAAAGAGAGAGAGACTCCTATTCAATTCACAAGGTAAGGATATCAGGGGAAGATTTGGTTGGAGGTAAAGAAAAACACTGAAACTCATGGCTTCTCTTAAACTGGGTTCCAAGCCCATGTTTGTGTGTTCAATTACAAAGAAATAAAAATTATAGGAGAGTAAAATCTAACTCCAGGGTAACCTGATGTGACTTCCATCTTCTTTCCATGGGTAATCCTTGAGATGTCGTTCTGTTTATATTTTGTCTGTCCCTTTTTTGTTCCATCTGCGTCAAATTCCTTGGCAGAAGAGTTCAAGGAAGCAGTAGCGATAACGGAGATGTCACTGGATAGCCAGTTAAGGGTGAACCAGGACAAATAAATTGAAAACAAATTTAACTTCTATGTGTATAGACAGTACGGAATAAGGACTGTTCCAGGAATTGTAAAAAAGCAAAAATTCAGAGAAGGGAACACAATGCCCTGAACAGGCAGAGATCTTCCTCTTTTCCCTCCCAACCTTTTGGTGCAACATCTCTTAGACCAAATCCCCAGAGAGGCAGTCTTGTGTACTGGGATGCCCCAAAATGGGTTGGAACTCTAAGCACAGCCACTTGTTACCTATATGACTTGGGAACAACCTGTTCAATCTTACTGGTGTTTATTCACTTACATACATTCATTCATTCACGGAGGCAGGACAAGACAATGGTCATGTATTCAGCAGTGATTAAATGAAAGAGTGAATTCACATTTTACAGGTGAGGAAAAAAACATAAAGAGAGATTATAGGGGTTCATAGTGAAGCCTAGACTTGATCCCAAGTCTCCTGATAGTGACCACAAATATTTCCCATAAGAGACAGTAACAGAGGACACCACCGTGCTTTGGAGGGGAATGGGACTATGAACATGATTTGGGTTCCTTGGAATCATAGCAGCATTTTTCCTCTGTTCTCAGATCTGTTTAAGATTGTGGGGCTCCAAGGGTAACTTGGGCAAAAATATTTGAGTAATTTATCAACCCTCCACTTTACTTATGCTGTTCAGCTCTGGCCTAAGGGAGTCAAACCACGAGCCTCGTTCACCAATGAAGCTCATCAATCATTCAATCCATCCTTGTCCCCAGCCCATGGAGAAGAACTGAAGTAGCTAAAGGGAAGTTTGGTATCATTTAAGGAACAGCCAGCACATAAATACGGTCGTTCAAGATGTATGCCTTTTAAAAAAAGAAATTGTTTTGCAATAAAAAGAAGTAATGATTATCAGGGCAAGAACCATGAAATAGCAGATTGGAAATAAAATATGCTTTTATTAAGTCTCTATTTCCATGTGGCGGAAAGGGAAATAAATAATAGAATGCAGAGCTAGGGACTGAGAAAATATTGCCAAGGGTGGAGTCTGATGACTTGAGTATGAAACAAAGACCCAGATTTGGAGAGAGTTAAATATGTTGGTGAAATCAGAACAAATTTTTAAGTTCACCACTGACCTCACATGCAATGCTTCTTTATTTCTTGACTTTTAAACTCGAGGGACCCTTTCATTTTTTTTCTTTTTTCTAATCTCTTTTGATTTCCTTTTAAGAAGTACTTAGCCATTGTTAGGCTCAAATAAATCCTCTGATTCATTAGGATTCATTGAGATTTTATAATATGGTGTTTTAAATAATACCGCAATTAACATTCTTTGTGCTCTGTTTTTTTATTCTCTGGTAATCTCTCTTTTGTCTCACCTTTGTGTGCTGCCTTGAAGCTATCATAGTCAATTTCATATATATATATGGACAGGTACATACATATATATATGTAACTTTGCTGGTAGATTGTCTAGGCTAGATTCTGGCTGCTTTCATTTTGTAGGTCACTGCAATGTCATATTCATACTGAAGTCTTTAGTGAACTGCTTTGTGCTAGGAGAAAAGTAGGAACATGTTAATTTTCCTTTTCTCTTATCCTTAAAAAAATCTCATTTTTAGCATCTTGATGAATTTATAAATCAGGCTTTAAGGTTTTATTAAGTTTCAGGTAACAGTAAATTAAAATCTCATTCACAGATGCTTCATTAATTTCATTTGTTGCCAATAAATGCATCTACATTCCCTGATCCATTTGAGTGTGTCCTATAAATATATATTAATAATGAATTCCCAGAAAGAAATGCAACACATTGTTGTGTAAAGCATATTACAATGACAAGTATTTTCAAAGTGTGTGTTTAATACATAATTCAAATTATCAAAATGTGGGTGTATAAATCATAGCAGAGCTTAGAAATGAACTTTACAAATTCTTATATGTAAATTTCTAGCAAGAATCTTTCTATTTTTCTTGTGAATGTGTGGGTTTGGAATAATTACTTGAGAGGCATCCACACATATTAATGGTTTATAAGCATGTCATAATTAATCTGTCCTCCTAAATGTAGCACAGAGGTATTCTTTCTTTAAATTACTTTAACTGCTACAGAAAAAGTGTCACAGCTTATGTTTACCTGATTGACTCTCCTAACTCTGGTTTTTGTCTTGGTTCAATGAGTAGTTCAAATACTGGAGATGTTGGGTCATTATTTTTGCTTTTGCGTGATTCAGACTGAGAGCTGCGCACATGGAACTTAGACTGAAGGATAAAAGAGCCAGGAATATCCAAGCTGTCTTCTCTCCTTGGATCCTGTAGCTTCAAATATTTATCTTGAGGGTGTCAAAAATAAGGATCATCATCAGGGAAGGGGGCTGACATTGGCTCTAAGTGGATGATGTTAGCTCTGTCTAGTCACAGAGGATTAAATTGGAATCTAAGAGTGAGTGCAACTCACCCAATTTTAGAAAGAATGTCTGACCAACTCAAAATATCTTAACATAAAGAGTACAGCCTTAGAGGCAACGAGTTTCCTGCTATTGGAAGAGGTTATGCAAAGGCAAGAAAACCTCTTGACAGGGAAGATAACCTCCTCTGGATGTCCATGAAAGTTCTCTCAACTCTGTCATTTTATGATTATCTCCCTGGGCCAAAGCTTTCTGAGGGAGAACAATACTCTAGTGGATTCTTAAATAAGCAGGTAAAATAATTTTTGGTCACCTGAGTTGGTTTTATCCTTTGTGAAATTAATTTAGAGTTTAGTATCTCAGAGTCTTTCCCCTTCTTTATAAGGGCACCAGTCATGTTGGATTAGGGCCCACACTTATACAAAAGGGGAAACTTTGGACATGGAGATAGACTTGCACACAGAGAGAACATCATGTGAAGACTGGAGTCATGCTGCCACAAGCCAGGGAGCTACCAGAAGCTAGAAAGAAAGGCCTTGAACAGATACTCCTCTAGAATTTTCAGAGGGAGCATGGCTTTGCTGACACATTGATTTCAGACCTAATGGTTAGACTTCTCTTTTACAATATGTTCTGTTCCCACCCAAGTCTGAAGACTGATTAAGAAAGAGGAGACTTCCTTTTCATCTAAAATGGTATCCTTTTAAATATTTTGGACATCTCTCTGAAAGCAATACTGTAAATTAAATCTCTTCCAAGATACAAAGGGTGAAGCAAATCTTTACCTATTTTCTTGCTCCATGTTGCAGATACTGCCAGGTAATGGCGTAGTGGGTCTCCCTGTCTAGAACAACCCCTGATCTGTGGGGTGAATGAACATGGCATCTGATACCTGAATCCTATTGGATTTTATTTATGTTTTGTTGCAAAACACTTTGACACTTTTATTACCTAATCCCTTCCTATTATCAACTCCAGAAAGTAGGCAAGGAGGCTAGTATTTCTACTTTAAACAAAAGATGGTCTCATTCATAGAAAGATTGAGTGGGCTGCTCATGATCACACAATGAACTAAAGACAGACTACAGACCAGTGTATTGGTATTTTGTGCTAAATGATTTTCACCTGGTAGATGTCAGCATGTGTTTTAATCCTCTCCTCTAATACTTCAAGATGTTTGCCTGCTTTGATACAGGACTCTCAAATATCTATTCTGTCTGCCTGGGAGAGGGTTAAATATTTTGGCCTCATTGCCTTCTGGTTTGGTTATGTGACTTGCATGGTGAATGAAATGTACATGATGAGTGGAAATGACATGTGCACATTTAAGAAAAAAATTATAAGTTATTGTGTGGTCCCAACATGCCTGGTCCCTCTGGCATAATGCTGGTAATACTCTCAACAGAAACTACTTTCTTAACTTGAGTTCTGGCATAAAAGTGGTATGGAGCATGCCATATCCAACACATAATGGTCATGTAGAGTGGATGACAACAATCTTTGTTTGTAAACTACTGAGATTTGAGAACACATCCTTAGCATAACATAATGTAAGCTAGCTGACTAACACAGACTTCAAAGACGTTATCTTCTCTATCTTGCCTCTGGAGGGAAGAAAAGATTTTACTGCTATTCAAAAATCAATATAGTAGAAACAGATATTGAATGTATTATGCAGACTTTTAATTTATGATGTGCTTAATATGTTAATACAGAGATTAAATACCTCTGTGTGATAAGACCTAAAACTTATTGAATACCTACTATGTTTTTAAGCACTTTATACCTCAATTTAACTGTCTCACATCAACCTTGAGAGGAGATGTGATGGAATATAGAAGCATGGGCAAATTTTTCCCTTTCCGGTACCATGCCTTCACATATAATGTAAGAGCTAGGAAATATTTTTTTTAAAAACACATTTTCTTCTTTTAAAAATGTGAAAATTAAATCTCAAAGAAAGGAAGAGACTTATTTAATATTCTTCATTTAATATTTGTGAGAAAGGCAGTACTAGAACCCAGATACTCTACATCAGGGTTAGCACAATTACCACAAAAGAAAGGATTTTCTAGAGAAGTGTTGGGTTTTTATTATTTCCCTCTTAACTGTAACCCTCATATAAATGATTATGCAGAGTTTCTCCGGGTCTAGAATGTTGAATTGCTCCAATTTTGCACAAAAATTTAATTTTGAACCATTTTCATGATTGGTATTATCAGGGCTTAAATTACAGATCCATCGTATGAAATGCAGACAAGAAGGGGCCCAACATCTTAAGGCAAATGTGGAGGAGAGAAATTTGGGATAGCATTCAAGCAAATTCTCAGTTATAAGTATATATATGAAGACAAGTATCTAACTGTAGAACTATTAGAATGGAAACCACATATACTAGACCAGATATCAAAGGTGAAATGCAAAATCTGATGTGGTTCCCTGAGGGTTAAGAGGGTCACCATAGTATATATATTTTAGAAGGTCCTTATCTGTGAATGTGAGCACTGATGGAGCTGTTCCAGGTGCTGACCTGTCCGGGCCATCCAGAGGTGAGAGATGCACCAGTCAGCTTCTCAGGGGTGAGGGGAGTGCTAGAGACTGTGGATTTGTAGTGGCATCAATTAAAGGGTCAATAGAGAAAATGGTCTCATGCACTGGAAATACCTTATAAAAAGCTGCAAAATAAACCAAGAAGCAAACGTAAGATGTATCAATTGTCATCATTGTAGATTTGAGAGTGGAGAAAAGGCTGGAGGAAATGAGGATCTCCTGTCCTCATGTCTTCAGAGGGGAAAACAGTGCTAGTGGAAAACATGAGAGAACTGTAAAAAGTGCCTGAGACCAAGTACATAAATTGTACAACATAAATCACTGTTCACACTTTTTGGCGTCAATATAAAACAAAATATTTCAAAAAGGATGAAAAGAAAACTGGTAACAACCAGGAGAGAGAAAGGTAGAGTTTTAGGAAAGAAATATGGGTGTGTTTTAGGTTTAAGAACATGGGCAAGAATGTGTGTATGTTGGCCTCAGGTGAACAAGAATGCTTGTGAGGGTGGAGTTTGCCAGAGCATGAGGAAGGACTTGCAAATATTTTAGTACAGTTAGGCCTAGGACATCTTAATTATAATCATTTGTCTCTGCACCGCCTTCTTGCTGAAGTCACAGTTCTTTCCAGATAAGCCACTAGGGAAGATCTGTGTGATGTGACACAATGAAGAGGCATTTGCAGGAATCCTGTCTGTCCCCTGTGGTTTCGCATCCTAATGAAGCTCACCCACTTTCCCTAAGCAGAATCCTAATGACTGAGGCCTTTTAACTCTCTCTTTGTACATTTTGAAGCTTTGCTGAAGTGTCTGAGAATTCATTATACTTTATTTGACTTCCTTTTATTCTACAGAAACAAGGAGTCTCTAATGGAATGCTGGAATCCACATGTTTCAGGAATTGCACCCAGTGAAGTGAAGGAGAATCTTTAAAAAAATGATGCTCCCTGGAAGATAGTTCAGCATTTATGTACACATGTATGTTCACACACATGTGCGAGCACATGCATCCTCACACTCGTGTATCACTCATGATATGGTTACTTGTTTCCAGTGAAGCCAACCCACTGAACTTTGAAAAAGAGGTCTACCCATCTATAAAATAAACTATGCACGTGGCAAACTACACTGGGAAAGAAAAAAATAAGTGTCAAAAAGAAAGCAATTCGGAAGGGCAATAGAACAAAAAGTAGTAGTTAATTATGATTTATAAACTTATTAACTTGCTGAGCATTGTAACGAACCGAAGAACAAATTTAATTTTAAATAGCATTAAAGCAGCAAAGTTGCCTAGATGGAAACACGAGCCAAGGAAATGTATCTAAAGACTGAGAAATCGCAACTCTTTAGGAAATAGCCCAAACGTCACCTTTTAATTCAGCTTTCATCCATTTAACATGAATGCAAGCAGAACGAATACAGAATAACAATGACTCAGCATTTCCTAGATAATTGTTATTAAGTAAAACAATGTGTATATTTTTTTCTTCCTTTGACACAAGTTGCATACTATTTGCAAAAAACAAATTACCATGGCACTTTATAGTTTTGAACCCTAACGTTCTTCATGCATACTCTGTGCAAGTCATGGTCTAATAGTCTATATATTACGCATGTACAATTAATCAGAAGAAAGCCTCATATCCTCTACTTTGAAAGCAAAAAACCCGAAACATTAAAATGATATAGAAATTTGGTATTATAGAAATGAGCTACATAATAGGTGATGACAAAGCTAACTTAATTGTATTCGATTACATAATATTACATTTCAGTTGAATTATAACTCTGAACTTTCCTGTTTTGCCCACTAGTATGTGAAACAGAGGAAAATTGTCGTGGAGAATAAATCAAACTGTACCTCCTTAGGCACATCCCACTTGGTAGAGTTTTAGGACCTGGGAAGTGATTCTGTTCCTACGCCAATCAAATGTAACACAGATTGATGATCAGAGATAAAGAGGAATAATGGTGTGTCTATACTAAAAAGTTTTAGGGAACTAAAAGCTTAACCTACCCTCAATCTTTTTAAAATGATGAATAATTTCTATAGAGCACCTGAGTTTTAGGCTCATTTCCTTGTTGTTTTTCTGAACTCCCCATGCTGAGCTCATCTGTGCCCCCACTGAATCTAGATCTTTTTTATATATAATTAAATTGTACACGTGTTGAGCTCTTATTCTATATCAGGCACTGTGTAAAGAGTTTTACAGAGATCATCTAGTTCCTCAAAAAAAATCCATTAACTGCTAGATGAACTGAGGATAAGAGAGTTGAAAAAGCCTTCCTAAACACATCAGGCTGAACTGGGGGAGCTGGAAGTGGATCTCAGGCAGCCTGACTCCATGTGGTGTTCTTAAGTCTCAGGCTGTTGGTGTGGTGGGATCCATGTGATGGATGGCTGGATGGCTGCTGGGTTGGTTGGTTGGTCAGCTGGTTGGTTTGCATGCCTTTCCCAATGGACTGGGAGCTTCTCGAAAACAAGGATTACAATTTATTCATTTATCCTGGAAGCACTGATCATGTACTACATACTAGACACTATTCTGGGTAATTGAAGTATAACAAGAAAGAAAATAGAAAAAACACCACACCTTACCTTCTGGTGGGGGAAGAAAGACAAATACAACTTTACAAATAGATACATAGCATGTCCAGTGTTATAAACTGCTATGGACAAAAATAACCCAGGAAGTGGAATCAGGAGTGCTAGTGATCAGATGGTAGGGAGCTATTTTACAGACGGTGGTCAAGGGAGGCTTCAAACCAAGGTGATACTAATTCCAGCAAAAGATCAGTCATTGAAAGGCCATGAAGCATGACTATATGAACTATGTAAAAGAAACACCAACAAGAGCAGATGGTAGCAGGTGACATCAGAGAAGTAGCAAAATGAGGGAGATGCCATCAGATAAAAGCTGAAGGCCATTTAAAAACCTTTGGTTTATGTATACAGCACCTGGTATAGTTCCCTTTCCACAGGTTTTCATTTTTTTCAAAAAAAGGAAAAGACTTGACTTTGACCTTGAACAGGTCACTCCTTGTCTCATTGATGTAGAATCATCATCAGATAAATAAATGATAAGGCTGGTAATGGGTTCTTGACCTCTGCATATCTGATTTTAAGTTGCATAAGTAAATTCATATTAGTATAAAAACTACTCTTTAATGGCTTAATAAGATAATTAATTTAAAATCAAGATCAATAAAGTTCTGAGAGAGAAGTGACCCTAGACTAACCCAAGATGAACCGTACTGTGCTCAGGACTACGGCTTTTAACAATCTGGCCTTTTATAGGATAATTTAAGGTATTACATGAGGAATTAAGCTTAACTAGTTGGCACTGGCTTCTAGAACACTCAGAGCAAAGGTATATGAGAGAGAGAGGAGGAGAGAAGGAGGGGGGAAGGGACAGGAAGAGAAGGAGGAGGAGGAGAAGGGGGAAGAGGAAAAGCAGAAGAAGGAGGAAAAGAGAAGAAAAAAGATAAGTAATTTTCTCAAGGACAGAACTTAGATTTTGGAATCAGTCAAATCTGGGTTCAAATTTCAACTCCTCCACTTGGCCATGAGACGACTGGCTGCTTACTTGCAGAAATTCCCATTCTCCTTTGTCCTTGCTAACCCTGACCTTGCCTTTCTTATCCTCTAATGGCTGTGTCCCCAGGGAGACTGAGCCCACCTCAACTTCATGATTGGAACCTTTCTTGGTCTAAGGTCATATCTGAAATGTTTACGTGTGTGTAGGTACAAAATCTAGAAGGATCTAGGAGAGCTTCTAGTATAGTCTTCCTTGATCTTAAAGAAACGTAAGACAGGAATGTTCCCTTAATTCAGCCTCTAGAGAGTGACAGCTGCCATGTGCCAGGCTGCCTTATTTTGACAAGCTGCAAGTTAAAGGTGGCAAAATGTGAAGCTGGTAGAAAGCTGGCTCCTTGGGATGACGAGTCATTGAATTACACTATCTTGTACTTGAAATAGCAGTAGTATCATCTAAGCCACTCTTAGATGGGTTTTCTGTTTGTTGCAACTGAAAGCCAACTAGGTAACAAAATTCACAACGTAAGTGATCTCTTTCATCCACCAAATACCTAGTGAGCCCAATCAACCGTGCTAGGAGTGAAGGGTACAACGGTGATAAAGGTTCTTAATCCTGTTGAGCCTTAATTTACTAACTTTAAAGTGGTGCTACTAATACTGACCTCATAATCTCACCATTGAGATTAGATTATTATTAATCTTGAGCTTTGTAAACATTAGGAAATCAGCTGAGAGATTACTATTGTATAAATGGAAAGGTTCAATGGATGCCTCTGGACAATAAAAATGGTTCCAATACGAGATTTGGTAATTGATGATGACCTCTCTTCAGAATATTAACACCAAATAAGGATGTCTAAAATGTAGATAAGCTTTAGTTTTTTACCCTGAAGAAGGTTAGGCAATACCATTATGGTGTCATGGAAAGAATATAGTTCAGAATCTGAAATCCAAAGGGCTCTAATTTTTATTGCTAAGTGACTTGGGAAAACAACATATTTGCTCTTGATTCACTGAGAAAATAGAAGTTATATCAGAAGAAAAGTTCTACCTGTGTCCATCACCAAATATACCAAAGTCCCTGCATCTCTATCCACAAGGGTGTGTCTTTGTTCCTGTTATGGTGAATGAACTCAACCTTGCTTCACAGGCCAACTTCTCCAGTGTGCCCTGGGCCTTCTCTCACCTAGCCAAGGATCACTCTCTTGCTCTGACCACCTCTCTTTCATGCATTGTCAAGCTTCCCCTATTACCGTATCACTTCCAACATCATACAAATACACTGTAGTATTTCCCATCTCACTAAAAGCCCTACCTTTATCCCATAACCTCTTTAGCCTATTGCCCCATATCTGTTTCCTTTTACAGCAGAACTCCTAGAACGGGATGTACATTCACTGTCTTGACCTCTCCCCATCACGTTCCCCCTTGTACCAATTCAAATTTAGGCTTTTAGTCTGACATCTCCACGGGACCCACTCCTGTCAATTATTCCTGTCACCACACATATGGTCATGTATTGGTCCTCATCGCACTTATCAAATGAGCAACAATTGACATAAACTCCCTTCATCTCTAAATGCTTAACTTGGCTTCTGGGACACCACCACACAATTCTCTTCCTACTTCACTGATCATCACTCACCAGTTTCCTTTTTTGTTTTCCCTCATTTATCCCAGCTCTAAATAGTGAAGTGCCCCCTGATGGAGTCCTGGAACTCTCTTCTTATCTAACTGTACTTATCCCCAGGTTATCTCACTCAGTCCTTTGAATGTGGACCTCATGTGTTTCTCTCCTATTTGACTGAACATCTCAAAATTCATCCATCGCAAGCCAAACTCCTGATTTCTTGCCATCCCACCCCCAAATCGACTCTTTCTACAGTCTTCTCTCAGTAAATGACAACTTTATCTCACCAGTTTCTCAGAGCACAAACCTGGGTGTCATGATTGAGTCTCCTTCTCTCCTCACATCCCATTTCCAATTCATAAGCAAGCCCTGTCAGATTCATCTCCGAAATACTTTAAATGCAAACATCCCTCATGTTCCCTGCCGCTATCTCCAGGTCCAGCGACTGATTTCTTACCTGATTCTGTTTTGCCTGCCCTGCTCCCAATCTATTCCCCTCACAGCAGCCAGGATGACCCTTTTAAGACTGAGCACGCCACCCCTTAGCTCAGAATCCTCCAGTAGCTTTTTATTTCTTTCAGTAAAAAGGCTTCTTTCAGAGTACTAAAGACTGTCTACGGGCTCACAGGATTCTCCTGCCGCCAACCACCGCCCTGCTGACAGCATCTCCTACTACTTTCTCTTCCTCACTTCATTCAAGTCGCGTTTGCTTCCTTTTTTTCCTTGAAGACATCAAGCACCCTCAGGGTCTTCGCATCTGATGTTCTCTCTGCCTGAATGTTTGTCTCCAGTTACCTACCTGGAGAGCTTCCCCACATTGTTCAGGGCTCAACTCAAACACTGTCCTTCCCAAGAGGCCTTCTGTGACCAACACACATAAAATAATCCCTTATCAATAACACTCTATTCCCTTACCCTATTTAGTTTTCTTCAGAGGAGTTTCATCAACTAACATACTATGTTTGTTTCTCATGTGCCCTCTCTCCATTAGAATATAAGTAGCACAAGACACCGGTTGGTCAATTCTATTCACTGCTGTGCCTAGAACTGTGTCTATAACATCATTACCTCTCCATAAATGCCTCCGGGGAAAATAAAAGAATGAATGTAATAATCATCTATGATCATACAGACTATACAGACAAATACTAACAAATGTAAGAGTAGATTTAGCATTTGTGTATATTTCCTTCTTATCTTTTCCTACATATTCGTATACCTTTGTTTGTTTATTCATTTGTCTTGAAGAGTGTAGATCTCATAAAATACTCCATTTTACGGTCTAATTGTTTCACTTGACATGCAAGCCAAATTATTTTCACACATTATTTTCAACTTTTCATAAATGAGTCTTCTAATAAAATGGGGTAACATTGCTTCAAACAATGAGTCAGATTTTACCTATCCATCTGCCCATTACTGGACATTTAGGCTCTTTCCATTTCTTTCTTCACTCTTTTCATTAACCTTGCTATTTTCAGTACCATCCTACTTCTAAAACTTAACAATTTCCATCAATATTTCCATGTTGTGCTTTCTACCTGCCTAATCAGTTAATACTGAGTGTTCATACTGGATTGCATTACTGACAAAAATGGTTTTCACACTAGGGTTTCAAGCCTTGCTCTGTCCACGCATGAGTGTGGGAGTCACCATGTTGTCTTGGGAAGAGCATGGACTTTGAGTTCCTTGGGCATAGATTCAAATACCATTTCCAACACATACAAATTCTGTTACTTTAGGTAGCTTACTGAGTTAGCCTGAACTCAGCTTCTTCACTTAAAAGAAAAGTAGAAGGAACAAGACATATCTCACAGAGTTGTGGTCAAGATTGAATGACAACTAAACGAGAACAGTATACAAAGGTCTTGGAAAACTATAGAGATATTCCCTCTCTTTCCTTTGTTCAGCCACTTGTAGATTTTTTGCCTTCGCCGATGGTTCCAGTTTGTTGCCGTTGTTGTGGCAGGGGCCTCTCTAAAGGAAGATTACACAAATCTACCCTGTTAAACTCTAGGGACTGTGTGAATCGCTTTTGCCAATGAAATGTGGACAAAGGAGTGTGTCACTTTTGAGCAGAAGAAGCTTGGTCAAGCATGCCTTGTTGTATTCTAGGTCATAACAACCAAAAGGAGCTTGTTGTATTACCATGAGTCCCAGAGAGAAGAGGACAGAGCTATAGCTGACCTTCAGTGGACATGCAGCATATGAGAGAGAGACGAACTTCCATTTTATGAGTCACTGGGACTGGGGGACGTTTATTATCACAGTTTAATCTAGCCTACCCTGACTACCCACCCTAACAACACAAAAGAGAAGTATCCAGTGTGTCTCCCCACTTCAACAAAAAAACGAAGCATCTAGGATGTCCAGGTAAAAAAAGAAAATGTAAAATAAACAAACATGCAAAAAGCTATGCCTACTTAGAACCTAAGCCTGGCCAAGGCTCTTTGTGAGTTATTAAAATTATTTATAGGTGCTATTTGCCCTCAAAGAGATCACAGTCCATTATGTTAGCATATGTTGTTATAAATTATCTCTTTTCCGTTCACACAAGGGAAGATGTTCTCTGACCTGGAAACATGAAGGAGACGTCAAAAAATGTCCTTCTGCCAAAAGGATGTGGAGTGAAGAGAGAGTTTTCTCATTGAATCCACATCATATTCTACATATATCCCAAAGCGACTAGCTCACTGCAGTGTCTGTTATTGTAGAAGGACAAAAAGCAATTCCACAAGCTATTTTAGGTTTCTTAATGGAAAAACTAGATGCCGAAGATGAAAGAGTTATTAGAAAAATAAGTCTTAGCTTTCCTATAAAAGCATCCAAAATGTGCTGCATATCTTGGCCAGTCCATCAGCACTGTGAAGGTATACATTAACAGACGGGATCTCTAATCAAAATATACCTTTCTTCCCTAGAAAGTAGCCAAAGAAGAAAAAGAAGAGCCAGAAAAGACACGTGAAGTTGAGTGAACATGTTTCAACCTCATTTTTGATGCACCTTGTTTCCAATGACAGACAGAGTCCCTGTGGGGGGAGTTCACCCAGGCCATTCACTCAACCTCTGCTTTCTCTCCTCCCTTTCCTGGCATTATAGCTCCTCATCGCTTCTCTCAAGTTCTGCTTTTGATGATGTGCTTCTCTGTCCCTGATCCTTGCCATTTCCTCTTCTTCTTTTATTTAAATTTTTAATCATGATAAAAGATGCGAAACATAAAATTTACCATCTAAACATTTTTAAGTGTACAAATCAATAGTGTTAAGTATACTCACATTGTTGGGAAACTAATCTCCAAAACTTTTTCACCTTGCAAAATGCAACTCTACACCCATGAAATAACAGCTCCCCATTTCGCTCTCCCAAGCCCCTGCCAATCACCCTTCTTACTTTCTGTTTCTAGGAGTTTGACTACTCTTGATACCGCATGTAAGTGGAATCACACAGTATTTGTCTTTTTGTGACTGACTTATTTCACTTAGAATAATGTCCTCAAATTTCATCTATGTTATAGTATGTATCAGAATTTTCCTTCCTTTTTAAGGCTGAATAATATTCCATTGTATGTGTACATATACCACATTTTGCTTATCCGTTCATCAGTTCATGGACATCTGGACTGCTTCCATCTTTTGGCTACTATAAATAGTGCTGCTGCATACATGAAGGTGCCATCTCTTCTTATGAAATTTTGACTCTGTGCAGAACCTCAGCATAAGATAAAAAGAGTTTGTTTCTCTGCCTCCCATGGCATTTGGACAGGGATCAAACAGTGGAGCTGGAAGTAGGGAGAGGTGATGACGTATCTGCCTCGGGCATAAAGTTTAAAGGACTTCAAAAAACTCAGCAATCAAGGTCCATAGTATTTCAATGCACTTTTTAAGATATCAAAATTAATGCAAAGATCCACAATAGACAAAATATCAAAATCTTAAGTAAAGAAAAGCACAATAACAGTACTATAGAGAGCCACATTAGAGTCAGAAACAAAAGAAAAATTAGTAATACTGATCCTGCCTTTATTTAAAATTTACCATTCTGTTCATCATGGAATTTTTGCATTATTGTTTAAATTATGCATTAAAATATTATGTATCTTGATTACTGAGCTTTTTGGTACCTCCTTAAATAGTGACATCTGTGACAAGCACCTCACTTTCCTCACCCTAATCCCAGCTTGTCAAACAGATTAGAGTTATGTGCCTATGGTCCCCACTGGCTTGATAAAATCAGATCAGACTAAGCAATAGCTCCTTTATTTTTCTCTCTCTAAACCTGAGAAGGAGGCCAAGTTCTACAGCTTAAGTTATCATCCATTCTGCCCATGAACCTGCCAAATATATCATTCTTTGAAACAGCCCTTTTTGTGAAAATAAATTTTTCATGGCCAAATTAGTTTTGTAAGTGATCAGTTGAACAGAGGTAAACAGATAATACTTGAGAACGTCTAGCAAGATATGTTAGATGTGCTGATGTGTACTGAGGTGCCAGTATATGCTACGACTCTCTGAGGGAGGTGCAGCCTGCAGTAGTTTTCATTTTGAGAAAGAAAGCACCCTTTCAAGGACAATCCAACTCCGACATCCAGGGAAATGTCTAGAAATCTTGGGGAAGAGATCTCAATAAACTGTCTCGGAGAAGATGCACACAGCTTGTGAGAAGGTAAATTGATAATAGGCGTGCTGACACAACCTAAAAAATAGTGTCACAACAGAAAGTTGAAAATAGCTCACTTGCCACTCTGAGGGAAGAAAGTTTACGTTGCATGATTTAACATCCTCCTGTTGTTAGATAGCACACAGCTTCGTGTAGGATAGAGTAGGAGAAATGTAAGTTATTGTTCACAATCCTTTTATAGCTGATATTCCTTCATTCACAGAAAAGTACCATTTTGTTAATTTCATTTTAACTTTCACAAAATCATCATTTAGAGTTGAAAGACAGGGTCAAAGCTGGCTTTACAAGAAGGGGGAGAAATGAATTGAAATCAATTAATTTGAAGGCATGGAAAAAGGCTTCTCTCTCAGCATTATAATTGTGAGATTCATTTCTCTGGGTGAGCCAAGGTGCTGGAGTTTCTTTTTTTTAGATATTGGCAGGTCAGCTGTTTTATAGACATCCCATTATAAAGAGTAGATCAAGTTTATTGGTTGCTCCCCATATGCCAGACCCTCTGCTAATCACTTATGTAGATTATACTTTTTAATACATATGACAGTCCCATGAAGTAGACACTATATTACCCCCATTTTACTCAAAAGGAAATTAGGTTCAAAGAAGTTAGGTCACTTACCAAACTCACAAACCTAGTAAACAATGGAGCTTGGATCATAAACCAAGCAGTCTGACTTGAGTTGGCTCATAACCACTAGAGGCTAGAACCTTAAAATCTTTGCCTTCTAAGTATCAGCAGGTATTAAGTTGGCATCCAACTGGCAGCAAGTTTGGGGGGAACACAAACCTTTCCAACTAGGACCAACCTAAATAATGCAAAGGAATTAAAGAACAATCGAGAAAAGTGGTGGCAGGACCATCAGCATCAATATAATAGCTTCACACTTTCCATGTGTACAACAGTCAAAGAGAAAAGAGGGAAAAGCACCCCATGCCATGGTGGAGTTGTCATATTAAGAGTATCACTTTCTAGGAAAATAGAAGATTAAATCCATACCACATCATATCCACAAACTTTCAGAGAAAGAAAGATACTTAGAGGTAAATAATTCTCAAAATCTGACTATGGCAAAGACATTGACTCTACTCCCCAAACCCATGTCCTCCTCCACATTTCTTAGCTCCTTTCCACTAAGGCCATGTGATGAGGTCTGACTGATGGATTTGGCAAAGATCTAAGAACTAGTGCATGACCCTTCAGCTCTTCTTTTCGCCTCCTGCAAGGACATAAACATTTCAATGGCAGAGCCAATGACAGAGTATCTTGGATTGTTACTGCAAAGAAGACATCTTTTGAATAATATTCCATTATATGTACATACCACACATTTTTTATCTATTCATCCCACGATGAACACTCAGGTTGTTTCCATATCTTGGCTATTGTGAATAATGCTGCAATGAACATGGGGTGCAGTTATATCTTTGAGATCCTGTTTTCAATTCCTTTGGATATCTACCAAGAAGTGGGAATGCTGGATCATATGGTGGTTCTATTTTTAATTTTTGAGGAACCTCCATACTGTTTCCAAAGTGGTGGCACCAATTTACATTCCCATGAACAATGCAAAGGATTCCCTTTTCTCTACTTCTTCATGGAATCTAAAAAAGCTGAACTCCTAGAAACAGAGAGTAGAATAGTAGGAAGTGGGGAATAGGGAGATATTAGTCGAAGAATACAAACTTTCAGTTATAAGATGGAGAAGTTCTGAGGATCTAATGTACAGCATGGTGATTCTAGTTAATAATACTGTATTATATACTTGAAAGTTGCTAAGAGAGGAGATCTTAAATGTTCTCACCACAAAAAGCAACACAGTAATTATGTGACTTGATGAAAGTGCTAGCTAACCTATGTTGGTAATCATATTGCAATATATAAGTGGATCAAATCAACATGTTGTACACCTTAAATTTATACAATGTCATACAATCATATCTCAATAAAGTTGGAAAAAATAAAATAAAATAAAATAAAATAAAAAAAGAAGACATCTTCTCTGGAGAGTCATCTAAGCAGCGGATTTGTGAGTAGGAACAAAATTTAATGTGCTAAGTTTCACAAGGATTTTTTATATACTTTCCATACATTTATTTCACTGGGGCTGGGATGACTGTCCAAATCAGCTCATCCAATTAGGGTTTTTAAGTTACTTGAGGGGAAGAGACTATCTCTATCAAAATTGCTTACAATCATCTGTTTTCAGACATGTTTAATTTTATTATTCTTGATGTACTGACGATATCCTTAAATCTTCTCACCATCTTTGATCTTCCAATCCTATTAAAGTTCTTCTACTTACTCTACTGAAGTCATTTTGAGAAGATGTGTATGAGCCAAACAAAAATTGATGTATTCTCATGCGACTGTGAGGCAGCTCTTCTATGAAAGTCACAGTGGCCACAGAATTAAATGGATTCATCAGAGAAAGAACCAAGCAAGCAAACCTGTCATTGACGATTGCAATCCTTACAATCAGCAGTGGATAGTTAGATACGCAAGAAATTAGAACATTTCAGGAACAGAGAATCATCTTTTCCCAAAATAAATCTAGCTTAAGCCTAGGATTATTATATGTTACTTCTCTGCTTCAATTTCCTTTTTTCCTCCTCTCCTCTTCTTCCATCTCTTTTCTTCTCCCCAATCCTCTCTATAAAACAGAAAGAGAAATTATTTTGTGGTCAGACACACATGGGCTTGAGCATTACTATCTGGCTAACCAGGAGCAGAGTATTTCACCTTCCAGAGCCTCAGTTCCTGACAATTGCAAAATGAGGTTGATAACATCAGCCATTCAGGGTTGCTGTGCAGGTTAAATGACATAATGTAGGCAAAATGCAAAATTTCTAGCAAGGGAATATGTACCTTTGACACAGTAGCTACCCTGGAAATAGTATCTATTATATGACAATTAATAGTAATTGCCATAGTAGTGGTGGGTTTTTTTTGTTTTTATTTTATTTTTTTAAAGATTTTATTTTTTTCCTTTTTCTCCCCAAAGCCCCCCGGTTCATAGTTGTATATTCTTCATTGTGGGTCCTTCTAGTTGTGGCATGTGGGATGGTGCCTCAGCGTGGTTTGATGAGCAGTGCCATGTCCACGCCCAGGATTCAAACCAACGAAACACTGGGCCTCCTGCAGCAGAGCGCGTGAACTTAACCACTCAGCCACGGGGCCAGCCCCCATAGTAGTGGTGGTTTTAACATTAGTAGAAATAAACTTTTGTCCAAGACATATGGTACTCTAACTAGACTTGTTACAATTTCCATTAAAATTTATACTTAGATGAGATCATAGTGTTCCTGAATTATCCTCTCCTACTCACAGCAGAAGTTCCCTGGGAAATATGACAACACCTGTCAGATGGACGTGTGGCCCGAGTTCCTATGCCTGAAGTGAACCAAAGCTCTCTATTTTGAGGGGCACGAGATCCAGCGGCAGAGAGCTTTCCAGCCAGATATCCTTCCTTAGACTGAGCAGCATTCTCTCTCCCTCCTCGAAGTTTCCATCCACTAGTCCCAGTTTTGTGTCCCCTGGGGCCAAGCAAAATGAATCTACTCACTCTTCTTCATGACAGCCCCTTAGAAATTTGAACAAAGTGATCATGTCACCTCAGAGCATTCTTTTCTGCAAACTATACACTCAAATAATTTCTCCATGTGGCTCAAATTCCAAGCCCTTCATTGTCCTGAATGTCAATGTGACACCCAAGACTGAAAACTCTAACGCCATCTATGGCGGAATACAGAGAACAGAGAACCATCTATGATGTGCACTGTGAGTTCATCATTGCAGCTAAATGAGTTGCCAATCTCTTTGTGTTGAAACTTATCAAGTGTATGATTAAGTAAAATATCCAGATCTATGATGTGCCTCTGTATGTGTGTTTGCCTGGGTAAGTCGTATATGTACTTGTGTACACGTTTCCCTCTCTCCCTCTCCCTTCTCTCTCTCCTGCTAGAGAAGATCCTTGTAAATGGCTTCAATTTCACATGAATATTATGAGAATTAAATGGGTTTACATGTAAACTGCTTAGAATGGTGCCTAACCCACGTAAGCACTAAGTGAATGCTAGCTGTTATTCTTATCTTATCCTCACACGCATTGGTACAGTCCATTTGCCAAGGGCTGTGATAGATTCTGGGGATACAAATGATGTATAAAATATGGCCCCTACCCTTAAACAAATAAGAGTCATGGGAGAAAATTTTTTTTAATGATGGGTTAAGTAGTGTATTGTAATTAGGCACGTGGTGCAGCGTATGGAACACAAAGGAAAGATATTACGTTCACACTGGTGGTTGCGGAGAGGGAGGGACAAGGAGTATCAGGGAACTATTCCTGGAGGTTAGGATACCTGAGCATGGAGTTTTCAAAGAATAAATTGGAATTAGCCAGAGCATAAAGCGGCAAGCTTGTTCTAAGCATAGGGGAACAGTAGAGGATGATGCTATGGGCATTTGGAGCTCGGGAAGGTTTGATAGGTTTCCATGCATTTGGCTTCAAGATCTAGATGCATTGTAAAATGCTAAACGTCCAATTTACAGGAGGTTATCATCCTATCAGACTGAATGCTTGTCAGTCTACCTCTGAGAAATACCAAGGTGTACCAGAATGAAAAAGCTGTATGCAGACACCCAAGCTGCACAAGGTCTAAGCTGTACGATCTTGGCCATGCAGTTTATCACCTGGCATTGTAGTTTCTTCATCAACAAACTGGGTGTAATGAGACTTCACAATAATATGAGGAAGGCATCTCCCCTCTAGGAACTGATTAGGATGCTGCTGCCACTACTGCTGGTGGCGTTTTCCATTTATGACATGATCTTTAAGACAGACATTGGCCAAATAAAACATATAAGTATTCTGAAAGTCACACTGTTAACAGAGAGAAAGTAAAAGATGTTTATCATGGAAAAGCAATTACTGGGTGCTGGGCATGAGGGTGAGAAACAGGGTTAGGAGGAAGGGGGGGAAAAGACTGTTATTTGCAGCTGCCTTTCTGCTTTGAAATCATACCTTCTATTAAGTGATGCTCTGACTAAATTTCTCTACTTCTTCCACCAGAATCTTTTGGAGATACACAAACCTTTAGCCAAAAAAATAGTCTTCTTCATTTTAGACACCTGCCACATCTAAAACAGTTTTATCTGGTGATTGATTATTTTGTCGCGCATCTTCCAATGTTCGCATCTGTGACTCGTCTGACTTGAAGAAATCAGGCTGTCTGGGTGCATTTCCCCCCTTCGGGTGATGTAAGCCAAGCTACAGGAGGAGAGCACTTCAGACTGCAAACACCCTCGGCAACTTTTGCTTCTTTAGATGAACATTTCTTAGTCCATCAAGAATTGCTAGTATTAAACACTAAATGATGACTATATGTCCCATTGCAGAGAACTATTGATGCGATTTGGGCCAGTTAATGGATTTCACTTTTTATCTATTTTCCCTCCATATTCTAGACCGAAACCTCTTTTGAAGAGTTGGCGTGACGTAGGTGATTTTCGTTCCTCCTCTTCTGTCCTCATCCCTCTTCCAGGATTCCTTCTTCAAACGTCCTCTTTGGCAGTAAATTTAGCACACATTTATTGAACACCTACCCTATGCCCGTATGTTTGAGATACAGTGATGAAGTATCAATAATTGTTGGCCTCTAGATATCTCTTGCAGAGAGACAGGGGTGAGACAGACAAGCATAGGAAATAATACACCGTGGCAAGATCAAATTATAGACAAGACTCTCTGTGGGAAGGGAAAGGTCAGGGGGTATTTTTCTGAAATGTTTGATCCTTTAGCTCAGTTCTGAAAAATGAAAGATAATGAGGAGTAGGAGGGAGAGGAGAGGGGAGCAGAGGGAGAAAAACATTCACTGAGTATTTATTATATTCTAGGCACTGTGAATTGTCATCTTCCTAAGATTCAATAATTCTCTGAAGCAGGTACAGATGTTATTATCTTTTTACAGTTGTGGTAAACTGAGGCTCACAGAGGTAAAGGGTTTGCCCATAGCAAGGAAGGGCCATAATCAGAATTCCATCTTGGGTAGCTCAATTTCCAAGCCCATTGGCTATGCGATGGAATTCTGCTGCCTCCCGTGATAGGAGCAGAGAAGGAGAAAATAGGGATAGACAATGATGTGGACAACTCAGTCAGGAAAGACAACAGGTGAGAATCCTTGGATGTCATCAACAGCAACGAATTGTTGACAAATGGCCCTGAGTGGCAACATCAGGGGACCTGGCTGCCCTTTGCACTGAGCTCTGGGGTAAAGTGAATGCTTCTGAGTGTCTTCTGGCCATTATCACTGCCCCATGTCCTATTTTACCTGTGTCTCAGGACAGGACTTCAACTGACACAGAATCAATATAAATGTATCCTTTGGACAAAGATTTACAAAAACTGTGCCTGGAGTGATCGTAATCAGTAATCATGGGCTTTTCGAGGGAGAGAGAAACACACAAGTCTTTTGGACAAACCTCTTTGTCTTAGACAAGAAGTGGCTCAGAGCAAGGGAACTATTTGCCCAAAGCCAGAGTCCAGAATCCTGGTCTCCTGCTCAGAGCTGAGTGATTTCTCTTTTTAACGAATTAAACCTCAGGTGACACTGCCCTCCTGACTCAGGAGGATATTTGTGGGCACAGGAAAGGAGAACAGCCTAATGCCCAAAATGCTTTCCTAAAACTGCAGGTTGGAGAACCTTATCTCCCTCCCCGGGTCATCCTCCAGATGGCTCCTAGTCAATAATAAGCTTGAGACAGTCGCATGAGAATGACCCTTGACATCTTTCTTTCTCTCGCCTGCTATAACCAATTCAACACACAGTCCTGCTTCCATTTCCAAATCACGTCTAGAACACGCCCCTTCTTTGCTGCCACTGCCTTAGTCCAAGCCAGCAGCCCTTGTCTCCTGGTAAACTGCAACCAGTCTTTACACATCCATTCATGCTCTCAGTTAGCCGTAACGCTCTTTGTCAACAAATACAATCAGAACACTCCTGCTTAAAAAAAAAAATTCCACGACTGCCCACTGCATTTGAGTCAATGGTTCAGGATTCTTTCCTTATCCTACAAAGTCCTGGCTTATCTGTCTCTGTGTAATTCCTCAGAGCTCATTAAGCATCAGTCTTACTGATCTTTATTAGTTCAGCAAACGCTCCAAATTCCATCTCGTCTCAATGCCCTTACGCAGTCTATCCCTTCCATGGAATGTTCTCTTCCTACACTTATCCCAGCTAACCCTTCTGCAAATTTTAATTCTCAGCTTAAAAAGAATACCTTTAAGGAGTCTTCACTTACTTCTCCTTATAACCTCTCCCATATAAATTAGTTCCCCAGTTATATTCCCTTGTAGGCTCTGAGCAATTAAATCACATTTACTTATTCATTTATTAGCAAACTATTTGACTCTGAGTAAGCTGTTGAGTCTCTGAGCTTTCCCGTCCTCACCTAAAAAATGGGCATAAGAATACTTAGTCTGTAGAGTAGTTTTAAGGATTAGAATTAAAGTACTTAACAGGCATTCATTGAAAAGCTATTAAAAGTGTTATTCTTAAATTCTACCCATGCCCAGAACAAAACTCTGTCCAATGGGGAATCAATCACAGCTTAAGCCCAGAACTAAGGTGACTGTCAATCAGAATAGAGAGACTGTATGGAATATTGTTTCCAAGAAGAAAGCTCTTGAGACACCTGTGTATCATACCGCATTCTGTTCTGACCCACGTGTGCTCTGTGGAAACACTATTAGTTCTCAGCCACCAGAGGCAATCGAATAGGGAGAGGGAAATACACACAACAGCTAGAGAAAGCACTGAAGTACGCACGGCCTACATTGTGTAATTTTATCTATCTTAAACTGAGAGCACTAAAGAGAGACTTTTTAAAAAGCTTTCTCCATTGGGTAAGGATGATTTCTGCCTTCCTCTTCTCAGCACTGATAGTCAACGTTTCAATGTTCATGAAAATTGCAACACAGAGCTCTCTTAAATCCTGTTGTCCAAATTGTAGACTATTTGCAAAGTAAGCCAGTATCAATCTTGACTAACATTTCCAATGGTTCTCCTGGAGTGCAAACACATTTAAATGTGCTTATTCACAAGTTTAAAAAAGAATGTAAATGTATGCACATACGAACATTGAAATAGCCTTCTGTGAGGCATTTTAATAAGCCAGTCCCTCGGTCCATACCAACAAACTAGAATTAGCTATCAGATGCAGAACTGTCATTCTGCATACCTGTAATTCATTTCAGGAAATTCATATGTTCTAGAAAAGTTGTCTCCATGCCACCATTTTGTAAATTGGATTATAGTTTTAAAACACCCAAGAAAGTAGCTATTTTAACTAGCTTTCGAATGAAACCTTTGGTAAAGTGAAGAATCATTTTTGTAATGTGAATAATTGGCATCATTAAATTCGCTTTGTAAACAAAGGACACTCGTACCTTGTTTAGATTCAAGTGAATGATCCATCTGCTCTTGGTTTGGGGATTCATTCACTCAGTTAGCATTTTCCATGTGCTTACTATGCATGTATTCATTCTACAAATATTTACTGAGTGCTTACCATATGTCTGGCACCGTATTAGATGCTCAAGATACGGGAGTGAACAAGAGAGATGATGGACTTTGCGCTCTTAAAGCTTGTACTCTAGTGGGGCAAGATGACCAATAAAAACAGCTAAATAAAAATATGCAATACAATTTCAAGTAGACATATGTGCTATGAACAAGAATAAAGCATCTAAAGGGATAGAAAGCGAGGGGCTACAGGGGACTGGAGTGTGGAATGGTGCTTCTGCTGATGGGAAAGCCAGGGAAGTCCTGGTTAAACTGGCAAAACAAGGGAGCAAGCCATGAGAAAGAGTAGAGGCAGGGTGCTCCCGGCAGAGGGAACAGCAAAAGCCAAGGTTTTGAAGCTGGAGTACACTTGTGTGTGGACAATAGCAGGACGGTAAGTGTGGCCTGATTCATCAAGGGCGAGACTGGAAGATTGGCCAGGTGGCCAGCTTATGTTGCACCTTCCAAGCCATGCAATGGAGGGAGGCATGAGCCAACTGTTCTCACCACCAGCAGAAGCAGGAGGTGCATGGCCCTCAGAATCCACAGATTTCTGCCCACCAAGGAAAGAGATGGTTTTTTCCAAACAGATCAACATGTTTATATCTTTTTTCTTATACCCTCCTTTTTCCTCTCTTGCCTTCTCTGCTGCTATTGCCCTTCCCTCCCTCTCTCTCTCCCTTCCTTTCTTCCTTCTATGAATATTTATTGTGTACTTACTGCATTCCAGGCACTGTTCCTAGGGATCTGATGAACGCCCTCTGCCTGGGGTATAGAGGAAAGTTCTCCCTTTTCCCCACATCCCTCCCCATCATATCAAGACTAGAATCTGTTGCATGAGCTTCTCCACTGAAATGCAGGCAAGTGGGACAACTTGTGAGTCAAACACACGTAGGTTGGAATCCTAGCTCTAATACCTATCAGTTGTATTATTCTGGGCAGTCCATATAATTTCCTTGTTGTCTTAATTCTCTCATCTGTAAAAAAGGAATAATAATACAGACTTTGAAGGAAGTTTTTGAGAATTTCTAGTTTTATATATGTTAGTGATTATTTTTATTACATTATTATTTATGCTTGCTTTCTTCCTTTCCAACTTGAATCTCAAAGTAAACAAAGGCTTCATATAATAAGGCTTTGTATAAGGCTGAAATCATCTTCTGAGATTCTGTCTCCCCTAGTGTTCTAGAACATCATATTCATGATTATAGGATACAACCCAAGGGATCTGACAGCCCAGGATGACCCAGAGGGGGAGCATGATGGAAAGCTGTTTCTGCCCATGGGCGACCGTATTAAATGGCCCCAACTCTTCACCTATCCACACCCCCTACCACGCTTTGCCACTATGAAATTCCTCTCACTTAAAAAGCAGATCATATTTCTTTACCCCTTAACCTTTGTTCTGGCCATGTGGTATGCTTTGGCCAACAAAATAAGGTAGCAAAGAGAGTTTCCAGCTCTAAGCTTACACCTTAAAAGGCCCCGCAAACTTTTGCTTGATGGCCTGTGCAGTTGCCATCGCCATGCGAATGTGCCCAAGCAAGGCTTAGGAGGAGGGTGAGAAATACAGGAAGCTGAGCCAAATTGCCCTAGCCCAGCCCAGTCCAGACCAGGCCAACCCACAGATGTATGAGAGTAAATAATTGTTATTTTAAGTCACTGAATGCTGGGACCATTCATAATCTAGTATTGTTATTGTGGTAATATTTGACTGACATACTAGCCTTAATTTAATCAATACAGTTATTAATTAAAATGATCAATTAATCAAATATATTTATTGGATTTCTATATTTAATACACCAGGTGCTGGGGATACAGATATAAATTAGAAGAGTATCATCCTTGCCGTTGGGAAGCTTATAGTCTAGGTAAGGGGGAAAGACAAAGAAATGCTACTGGCAAGAGTTAGAGAGAATGTTTCCGAGACAAGGGGATGCCTGGAGTCAGCCTTTAGCCTGAGATGATTGGCTGACTGGTCCTAGTGGTGGGAAGGGGAATTGCATCTATGAGATGCTTTCATTTTAATGAAAAGTAGGACTTAAAAACCCCAAAATTTCAGCTCTGGAAGGATCCTCCCCAGAATTCATTTTGAGTTAGCTCTCGTTTACTGTTAGGGGAACTGAGGCTCAGAGAAAGGGAATGACTTATTCAAGGTGACTCAAGGAATTTGTGGCTGATCTAGGACATGAACCGAGGGCCCCTGCCCCCAACGTTGGCACATCTAGTTCTATATGAGCCGAGACAGGCCTCAAAGTGTCAGTAAATTTTGAACTGCCATAATATTCTTGACCAGAAGTTTTATTACTAACACCATTTAAGATAAGATTAATCTCCATCCTTATTATAATTCATAATTGTAACATGACTTTTTTGCTCAGGTGATTTGAGGTGTGATAATCAGACCTCATAATTAATAATAGTAATTAATAACTTTCATTTATTGAGCCTCTGCTCTCTTGCTTTAGGTATGTGGGTACATTTAATTCCTGCAACAATCTAGGCACAGACAAGGAGCCCCAGTTTACAGAATTAGAGACTGAATCTCAGGGAGATAAAGCCTTTGCCCAAAGTCATACAGCTAGTAAGTGACAGAACAAGAAATCAAGCCCAGATCAAAGGGCTGTGGTCTTCCCACTTTTCTCTGCAGACTCTGCTATGGGAATCTCCATCTGCAATGTCTGGCTCAGAAATGGCATCCCTGTTCCATCTTTCTCCACTTCGCCCTCTGCCTGGGGGAAGAATGATAGGAGCCCACTGCAATGTGATAAAACGATCTCCCTGTTTAGATCTTGCCTCACTTTTTACACCATGTACCAAAGGATGCCTCCAGAGCAGGAAGCTTTGAGAAGGCCTGGGGGAGCCTGGGGCTTCTAAGTGGAAACAAGGAACTGACTCAGCAGGGCCTGGCTATCTTCAGAGTCTGAGGACAGGCACATCAAAGGAATGAGAGCCTGGTACCTTTGATGGAGGAACCAACAGGAAATTATCAGCCTCGTGCTGACAAGGACAAAGACAAGAAAAGGCCCATTTGGGCCTCATCTCTGTCTGGATTGGAAGAGGCAGGAAGCAGAGGGGACTGCAATCCTGGCTCCAGAGCAACCATGAACCCTGGCTTCCTCTGACGAGCAAGGTGAAGGAAAGGTGAGGCAACTTAAGATAAACACCCAAACTTTGGGCTGCCTGGATGAACTGAATCTTTTAATTCAAGCTGTCAGTGGGTTCTTTTTTTCTCTTTTCCTTTTTTAATCGAAACTGTAGTCACACAATACTCCACCCAAGTGCCTGATATGGATTTCTAAGACAGATCCTAACATAGTCATAAAAACTCTCCTCTGAAATGTGCACTTTGTACTGTGTCTATGTGTAGGTGTGTTCAAAATGTCACGAACTGGAATGCCTAACTCTAGTTCCCAGGAATTAATCATTTAGAAGAGTGAAAGGGGGGAATTAACTTGCTTTAACACTTAGAAGACTCTCCTAAGTAGTCGCCAAAGTAGAATTGCTGAATAAAAATATGGTTATCTTTCCATAAGAACTAGAACTCTTTTTTTTTTTTTTTTTTTTTTTTACATTTTTCTCTCTAAAATTGCCTTGCAAAAAGTTTTCCCACTGGGGCTCAGCTGCAGGTCACAGATACTCTGGGAATAAAGGCATGAAAGGAAATTTCTTTTTGCCTTTTTTTTTGGTTACAGTTCAATGATTTTTTGTAAATGTATATATTTGTGCAACCACCATCATTATCCAATCTTAGGATATTTTCATCACCCGGCAAATTTCCCTCATGCCCATTTGCAGTCAATTCCTGTTCATCTCCTTAGCCAGGACCATCATTGGTCTGCTTTCTGTCTATAAATTTGCCTTTTCTGGACATTTTATATAAATGGAATCCCACAATATGTGGCTTTTGCATCTAGCTTTTAGCAGGTTTTTAAAGTTCACTCATGACGTAACACGCATCAGCATTTCATTTCTTTTTAATGCTGAAGACTATTCCATTATATGGATGCCTTACATTTTGTTTACCCACAGCTGCTGGACATTTGGATTGCTTCCAGATTCAGGCTACAATGAATAATGCTGCTGTAAACATTCAGGTACATGTCTTTGTGTGGATACATGTTTTCAGTTCTCTGGAGCAGAATCCCAGGTGTGGAATTGCTGGCTTGTGCAAAGGAACACTGACTGCTGTACACTGGGCTCCATCTGATTCAGGTGTGCAGTGTCTGGGGCAATCTAGCAAGCAATTGGCAACTTACTTTTTAAAATCCGCTGATGCTGTCATTCACAAAAGGGATGGCCTAAAAGAAACAAAAAGCAGTTGTCATTTGATGAATTCTGAACAGAAGGCAGAGGGCAAAGGCCAGCTAATGTCAGATCACAGGTGACCAGGCTCACCCTTGAACTTGCCTCCCAAATGGAAATGATGCAAGTTTTCTCATGGATCAAGAGATGTCCTCACTATCACAGATCCTGCACGACATTGTGTGTGTGGAATTAGACTGACATGGTTCACATGGATAGGATGAGAAAATTTAGACAACAGTTAGTTGCCAAACAAGAGCAAAGGCCAAGTATCTCTGAGGGAGAGTGGGACCCTCCTGCCTTCTTTCCTGGGTAACCTCCTTTGTAAGAGGAAATGGCAAGGTCAGAGCACCATCACTATATTGTGGCGGGGAGTGTGGAGGCTTTAGGAGGTAGCCTCAGGGGACTTTGGGGGGTGGCCTGGGGCATATTCAAAGTTTTAGGGCTTAGAGAAGACGGAAGAGGCAGATGAAAAGAAAGGACCAAAGCGGTTGAGAGAGGAAGCAAAGCAGAGTGAAGAATGGGCTCAGTCTGGGTCAGGTACCAACCTGGGGAGGTGGCCTCGCGACTCCCTCGCCCGGGGCATGTGTATGGAGGGGGGAGGGGGGAGGGTTGCCGCATCCAGTGTCCAGAGGCTTGACACCTTGGAGGCCTTTAGGGGAGGCGGGGGTAGAGGAGCAAGGGAACCTCACAGCTGAAAACTTGGCGCACCCCTCTCCCAGCCGAGGACTGGGAAGTTTAAAGGCCATGGCCACTCGGAGGACGAAGGATGCGTCCGCTCCGCGCAGGACGCCGGAGGGAGGCAGCATCGGGCGCCGCCGGCATCCCGGAGTCGCCGAGAAGAACGCCGGCCGGGCGGAGAGGCTGGAGGTGGGACCCGGAGAGCCTCGCCCCGCCCGCCGCCCCCGCGCCGCGCGGATCCCCCGGAAGCTCGGCGCGCTCCCGGACCCAGGGCTGGAGGCCCGGAGCCTGAGGGCGGGGTTCGGTCTCCCTCTCTCCTGGCTCTCCGTCCCTTCCCCGTTCGCGCACGTCCGAGGCTTTCTCTTCCTTCTTTTCGTTAACTCCTTTCCGTTAACTCCTCTGGGCCTGCTTGCCCTCCGCGTCCCGCTTGCCCTTCTCCTTCGCGGGCCTGTCACTGTCCCCTCCTTCCGCATCCTCATCCCCGTCCCTCCTGGAGAATTTTTTACCCTCTTTATGCATTTGCTTCTTCACCTTCCCTCTGTCTCTTCTTGTACCGCCACCCCTCACCCTGGAAACTTGTTCTAGCCAGGGGTCCCCACCAGGTCACAGTCGTTCCCCTCCAGCCTCTGGACCGCAGAGTGTGCGGGTCCCCACTCCGCTCCCCGAACCAAGAGCGCCCCGCCCAGTCCCTGGCGGGATCCTGAAGCCTCGGCCCTGCCGGTCCTTTCTCCCGGCGACGCAAGGCCAGGAAGCCGGCCCGGGCTCCCTCCCTCCAGCGGGTCCTCCTTGAGGGGTAAAGAGGAGGACTGAGGGAGGATGCGGGCACTGCGCCCTCAGGGCCTGTCTTCCGCAGAACCGCACTCTCCACGGAGCCGGGCGGGTGTGCAGTGAGGGGGCCTGAGGCAACAAGTGACGCTACAGGCAGGGGCCATTGGTACCTGCGGGAGGCGGAAGCCTAGGCACCCGAGGGACGCATGAGGCCGACCCTGGCGGAGCGCTCCTCGCGCCCCCGCTCCAGACATGAGGCATCGGAGGAGGGGGTGGGGGAGAATTGTAGAGAACGGAGACGTGGCTTTTCCCAAGTCCGAAGTCTCCCTCCCCCAGGTTTCATCGCCCGCGCCCCAAGCAGAGTTTGCAAGGGATGGGGGAGGGGACCCGCCGACGTGGAGCGATTTTCGGAAGGTAGAACAATTCGCTATTGCCTCCCCCGCTTGGACGATGCTTTCCCCCAGCCCACCATCCAGGCCTCCCGGGCAAGGGCCCAGCCAGACCAGCTGGAGCGGATTTGGGTGAAGGAGGAAAAAGGGGCTCCCATCCTTGCCCAGCTTCCCTCCGCCGCCCTCCCTGATTGGCTGTGCGTCTCTGGAGCCCAACTTCAGTCGCTCTAGACTCTGTCTGAGCCCCAAGGGAGCCGGAGTGCAGCGACCCAGGCGGGAGGGGCTGCCACGAATCCAGGGGTTGGCATCTCGGGGCCCCTAGGGGGAGGGGCGCGGACAGGGTCGTCCCCCGCAGCCTCTGCGAGGCCCAGCTCGCCGCGTCTCGCGGCCTCGGCTCCTCTCCGTCCCCCGCCCTTTCCTTCCCTCCCAACGGCTGCCTCCCTCCTCCTCCCCCCCCCACCCCCCCGCCCGCCCGCCTGCCCGCCCGCCCGCCAGCCCGCCACCTCCCCCCGGTTTCTCATTCCTGCCACTAGCGCGCTCGGCGGCTCATTCCGCGGCCACCGCCAGCCGAGGGGAGCGTCGCTAGCAGATGCCGCGGGGGCCGCTCGCAGCCGCCGCCGACTTGTGAATGGGACCCGGACTGGGGCCGGGGCTGACACCGCTGCGCTCGCCCTGCGCCAGGGACCGACGGCCGGAGCTCGCGCCCACGCTCCAGGGCCCCAGGTGAGGTGCGCCGCCGGTCCCTTCCGGCCGCCTGGATGGGGCTTCTTGGGGGTGGGGGGTGGTCTCTGGATGAGAATGTCTTGGAGGGAGGTCTAACTGGTGAAGCTTTCACTAATGCAAAGCAGAAACGGAGGAAGGCGGGGGTACAGAAGATTTGTTTAAAAATCCAAAAGGGAGCAGGGAGCCAGCTGTGGGCGCAGGCAGCGCAGGGGGCAGAGGCGCCAGATGTGCGCTCCAGCCTCTCTCCCCGCTCGGGCCTCGTCTGGGGTCTGCGCTGAGGCCGCGGGAGATGGGGTTTGCACCCGGCAGGGGCAGGAGACTGCAGAGCTGCGCTCCGGACACGCCGCCAGCCCAGGTCGGGTCTCTGGGGAAAGTCGCCCCCGGCGCGGTGCCCGCCCGCCCGCCCGCGCTGCGCCTCTTTCCGAAAGCGGTGACATGACCGTGCTCTGCAGGGTTCCTGTCCTTCCTCCCCGATTCCCTCGAGCGCTGCCCAGGGCTCCGTCCTGCGTTCGAGACCTCCGGGGAAGCCCCAGGAAACGCAGGGAAGCCGGTTGGGGTCGGCGATTCCCCCGCACTTGAGTAGCGGGGGTCTGGTCCGCTGACTGCGGCTCTGGGCGGCCGACTGCGGGGCACGCTCCCGCCCTCCAGCCTGAGTCTCTTCGGGAGCTCCGGGGGCCGTGCGTCGGCTCCCGCCAGCCCAAGGGGCGATCCGCGAGCGCCTCCGACTCCGGCTGGGCTCCGGCTTGGGCTTGGAGGAGCCTGCCGGGGTCGACGTTAACTTTGCGAAGCGAGCCGTCTCCGAAGCCTTCGCCTCCTCGCGGAGCGCGCCAAGCCTCTCCAGCTCTCGACACACAAGGCCTCCCTTTCTCAGCTTTGCCCCGGAACGCGAGCCGCGGGTGGGATGCGCGGGGAAGCCCGGAGGATGGGGAGGGCGGCGAGGAGAGCACCCCTTTCCCCCTCCACCCGGGCAGAGCGGTGGGAAGGCCCCCTCGCGCTGTGAAGAGTCCCCCGAGAAAGTGGGGTCGGGGACGCCCCCGGGTCTCGCTTCCTTATCCCTTTTTTGCCAAGGCCCTGCTTTTGCGGGGGGGCTCTCACACCCCTCCCTCTCCCGTGCAAGAGGTTTTCTAGATGCTAGAAAAAGCCCTGTTGCTTTTGCTGATAATGCAGCAGGAATTTCACGGGCCATCGCACTGCTATTAAGAAATTGCATCTTTTAATTATTTAATAATGCCGTCCCTGCGTGACGACCGGTCGTCCCTCAGGGGTGGGGGTGAAGGGTTGTTCCTCAAACCCGGCTGCATGAGGCTATAGATCTGCGTAAAGTCTTTCCTCCAGTTTCCCCCTAAAGAAATGTTGCTCAGATGGCTCTGAAATCTTTCCTTGTTTTCCTCTTTTGATCATTCCTATCGGTTTCATATGAGGCAGGGAGTTAAGTTTTCGGTTTAATCACAGGGAAGCCACGATAATTAATCTGGCAAGAGGATGGATCAGTTTCTTTAGCACTTGGGCTCGTAGCAGCCATCGATGGTTTTGCGGGATGTCTGGATTTCTCGGGGATGGGGAGAGACTAGTGTTCTCAGGAGCGAGGATCCATCAGCTTGGCATCCGCGCATTCGCCACGCTGGGCTCAGCGCTAGAGCCTTACACGATGGGAGAGAAGAGAAGGGGCTGACCTTTGTTTCATTAGTCCTGGGATTATTCTTCCTACAAATATGGAGATGCAGACACCAGAACCCAGAAGTAGTCACTGCCTAACCCCAGCTGCTGGGAGCCTGGTCTTCCAGTAGAACAAAGGAATAAAAGTTGCAAAACAAAGGAGCAGAGTTGTGGCCAAAGCAAGAAGGGCCCTGAAGCTCCTGATCGCTAAAGTTCATGAATCCTGAGCTCTGATTCGAAGTCTTTGAGTTGACCAGTGGGCCCTGGAATTCGAACCTCGGTGCAAAACTGAAATCCTGCCTAGTACAAAGGAATGTGAGCAGTTTTCAAGCATAGACCAGGAAAAGGCATCTGAGAGGCCAGGAAACTTTGCTTGAGTGAGAATGGTCTTTACATCTTGCTTGTGAAACATTACAAATTAATGCATTAAAAATGCCTCGTAGCCACACTTTATTATTAATAATAATTACGATTATCATTATTTTCCTTGTTATTTCAGAGTCTACATAAGCTGGTCACTTTATTATGTTGTTTGGGGGAAAAAATCATCTTTCCCACCCCTGGGGAGGGGAAATGGAAAGCTGCATTGAAAGGACTAAGCTAGGATAGTCTGTGGAGGCCCAGAATGTAGATTTACCCAAACCAGGCTTATTGCTTACTAGAAAAATAGGCTTTTAAAATAGTTCTAATTGAAGCAAAGGACCATCTTGATAGCACTTCAGAACTTTCATTACATTCAGAATTCTTATCAGAACACCAGACAGTAAAATTTCTAGAAAGCTAAATTCTATTTTCAATTAAGATGCAATCTTTTGTTAATTTGAGAATTTTTTTTTTTTAAAGTTACCGCTCTGTGTTTGTATGACCCAGCACTCATGTTTCCTCTTTGCAGTGGATGTGGTGGCTGTGGCTGTGGATGTTTGTTTTTTATTCGTGCGAGAGAGGGGGCCAGGGTTAGAGAGCCATGCCATGATTTGGGGGAATACAGATCAATTTCATGCTCCTTTAATGCACTTGTCTTCATAATTCATGGTTTTTCTTCCACTTTGAATAGAATTACATGGCTGCTTTGTAAAGATTCTGGTTTGGGGACCCTCATATGGGAAACGCCACGACTTTCACCTCAAGGCTTGATTTACAGTGCCAGAGCTACACTCCCATGAGCATGGCACATCTCGGAACCTTGCCTGTGAATGCCTGTGACTTATGAAGTTGACAGTTCGTGTAAACTTTGATCTGTGATATTCACCTCTATTTTCAGAACCATCTAAAACAAGATCTGCAAAAATCCGATTTTAGTCTTACTTCATTTTCAACACACTTATGTAGACAGATGTTCAAGAAACATCATTTCGTTTAAGTTTATTTTCAATATTGATTTTTTCACTTTGATCATAGGCATACCTAATCATTAAATAATAATGATAAAACAGTGGTCAATAGAGTTTGAACATAGGTAGCAATCCTTTTTCTTGAACTGTGAAGTTTGTGGAACGTCTTATGAATTGCGAAGGGCTTTTTTCCTAGAAAAATCTGCGCATTGTGTAGTTTACCAGTGAATGACTTAAGGAATTGAAATGCATTCGGGATGTTTTTTCCCCCTGATGAAATTGATCATTGTTTCATTAAAGTTACTGATTTGTCAAGAACCCTCATTCTAGATTTACCACGCATTGTGCGTTGGCAGCCTTTCCCATCCAAAGTTATTGCCCCTGAAATATGTAAAAGTCTTTGGTCTATATAAATGTGTGACTTAATGGGCTAGGGGAAAATCATCAACAGGTCTGGTAAAAAGGAAAAAAAATAAAGCTGGAGGAAGTTGGACAAATTCCGGTGCACCGGTAGGAGTGGAAACCAGCTTTTCCATCAGGATTACTGTGATAGCCATCCACAGCCTCCTCTGTGGGCAGGAAGGACTAAAGAAAACACTCGAGGAGGATAATTAGACATCTTTCTGCTATAATTTTACCCTGACATTGAGAGCCTTGTGCATCTCTGGAAGTGGGCTCCTTCGCGGAAGATTGCACTTCTGGCCACTAGAGGGCAATGGCGCCCTTCTCCAACTTTCTGCATGGGCCCCATCTGCTTTTGAGGGCACCATGAAAAGCGGTTTTGTTACCACCAGCCTTGTCTCCCCTCTCAGGAGAGACCGAATTCAATCCAGCTGTAGTTCAGGCTCCCGCACGAACAGTTTGTCAGGATTAACATCTTTCTAGTCGGTGGATCCCGTTATCTTCAGCCTCTTCTTCCCACCTTGGAGTTTACTAGAAAGTTGGAAAATCTTGTAACTTAAGGTTGTCTGAGCTGGAGATGGGTGGGGGCTGGGCTGTCTGATAAACAAGGTCAGCTCTCACTGAAGCAGTGATCTGGGAGGATTTTCTGGCTCGTTTTTTTTTTTTTTTCCTGCCAGAAAAAGCATCATTTCAGACTCCGAGGGGAAGGGAATGAATAAAGAAGAGAAATATTAGTGAGACGGCTGTGGTATCATTGCCTGTTCTTTCAAGAGGTTTTGAGGACATCTGCAAGCCATTTCTAATTTGCAAAAGAGAATAGCAGTTTGATCTTTGGTAAACACTTGTGGGTATGGAGTTTTAATATAACAGTAAATGTTTTACTATTATCTTTAAACCGTTCTTCATATTACTGTATAAAACCTAACTTTTGCAGACAGTAAAATTTAATTCAAGATTGGTCCTCACGCACTGGAGTTTAATCATTTGACTTTTTTTTCCTCCTCAGTGATATGGAAATTACTGCTTAGGATTAAATTGCGTATTTCAGGCTACACAAATTTATATTTGTTACTCTTTGATAGTGTCATTATGAAAGTTCTGAAGAAGAATGAAAAAAAAAAACCCTAATGCTATATTATAATTAAGAGGAAAGCTCTATTAAAAAAATAAGTACTGTCTTAAGTGGATTCTTATTTGTGTCTTTTTGTTTTTTTTAACTGAGTATGATTGGCTCTCTGGTGAATCAGGAGTGGAGTTCTTTGCAGCTCTGAGTGTGTTGGAATGCATAGACAGTAGATGAAGAAGGAATCAGTGCAAATGGATTATGGGAAGGAGCATTAAGTAACGCGGTGGAAAGTACGACAAAGTGTTTTGTAAACTGATGCTCGCTTACCACCGGACAGTTTATTTAACGTAAAAAAAGAAGGCACTTTTAAACTCTAAGTGCTTGTGAATAATACACGTTTGTTAGAACTGGAGGCAAAATTTCCTCATTTTGTTTAATTACTCGTCAGACAGTTGCGGAGTTCTGAGATTCTTATTGAGATAAAGCGTCGTTCTCATCATCTGTATGGTCAAGGTTTCTGCTCAGGCAGAGAATCTGGTGCACCAGGATGTTAGGTGAGATAGGAGTATGAGAGAGGAGAGAGGGAAGGAGAAAGGGGAGGAGAAAAAGAGTGTGAGAGAGACTAATGATGCTGTTTCTCATGGCAGGCCAAATACCAGTGTCTCTCTCTCTCCTCGTTTAGACCATGTGAGGTGCTGAATCCAGAAAGTTGGCATAAACAGCTCTACGGGCCACAGTAAACAGTGGCCAGGGTCTAATTCTATTGCCTCCTGGCACTGAGCACTCCTCAAACAACACTGTGAATCAGGACTGCCTTTTCCTGGAATTTTCCTGGTTGTTGCAGGTAACCAAAAGCCATCATACGCTTCCTCCACAAATTCCCTTATTTGCCAGAAATCCTCCTGACATGGCATTGGCATGATGTCACAAATTAAGGTTACTTCTCTGGAATCGCTTTTCTTGAAGCAAATGGCTTCGGGTGCGGCTTCGTCCCCACTGTGATGGTCCCCTAACACAGCAGCCAGGGCGGTGGAGGCGCCTCCCTGGTTTCCCTTTAAGAAGCATCGAGATCTCTTTTCAGCTGTCATTAGGCTCCATCAGTGAGAGCAAACAGTGAGAATGTAGAGTAGCATCCTCCCATCGATGCTGTTTGCTTCTCAGTAAGAACAAGCAGGATAAAGGCAGGGATGGACATATCAGGTCTAACTGCTGTGTACCCACCCCTGCCATGGATCTCCGGGAACGTGTTACCCATCCTCACATCCTGAATGCTCTGGCCTCTTGCCATCATCCCCAAAGCTTGGACCAGCCATTCAGACTTGGAGGCAGCATTGCCTAGTGGCAGGGCCTGGCTTAGGGTGAGGAGAGTGAGGCCGAGGCATGCAGGTGCAGAATCTTCATTTAAAATTTTGATATTTTTGGGGCCTGCCAGGTGGCGCAGTGGTTAAGTGCGCATGTTTCTCTTTGGCGGCCCAGGGTTCGCCGGTTGGGATCCCGTGTGCGGACATGGCACTGCTTGGCACGCCATGCTGTGGTAGGCGTCCCACATATGACGTAGAGGAAGATGGGCATGGATGTTAGCTCAGGACCAGTCTTCCTCAGCAAAAAAGAGGAGGATTGGCAGCAGTTAGCTCAGGGCTAATCTTCCTCAAAATAAAATAAAATAAAATATTGATATTTCGCTTATCATGGATATTTTCCATTAATCTTGATTTTTAAAGTATTGCATTACACTGAGTTTTATGGCATCCCCTTATATTTTGTGTGCAAGGACTGTGTGTCACCTGACTCATCCTGGTTCCAGCCTGCCTGGCATTTTGATCTTTCCCTGTTGCAGCTCTGCTGCTTACAAACTATGTGACCAGGAATAAGCAACATCCCATAGATTCAGATGTGTCATCTGTAAAGATGGAGCTAATGATAATGTCTACGTCCTGGGATTGTCGTAAAGATACAATGAGCATGGAATGCACCGCCTGGTTCATGATAAGCACTCAATAAATGCTCAGCCCTTTTGTCCTCTCAGACATTGACCTGGGGTGCAGTTTTATAGACTAATGGTGGCAGGGAGCAGATCCACCTTACAATTATTAGGCCAAAATTCTGCACCGAACATTCGCTTGAGATGGAGGCCTCTCCCAATTAGTGATGAATTGTTTATTAGCGACTGCCTTTTTTGGAAATATTTCATAACGTTTGAGTGATCCATCTCTCTTTCATTTAAAATATTCAAGAGGGAGTGGAGATTTTAGAGATAATTATGGCTTTTGAAACGCGCCTGCCTCCTTCCCACCTGTGCATCCCCTCTTGGTTCCTTTTACACGTGGGTGGCTGTGGTAAGTTGCCCTGAAGTTGTGCCTTCCTGGGAAAGTTTGCCAAGCATGTGATGTTGAGATATTCATCCTAAGCTTTGCTTTCATTTAAAGGGGGCTTATTACTATTCCAGACTGGCTTCAATGATAGTTAGTCTCTCGATAAATCCTCGCCATCGCAAGAACGTTCCTGTTTGTTTTTCAGGGAGATGCCGTTTGGGATGGTAAGGGGTTGAGCGGGGACACGTTTGACTCATGCAGAGACTGTGACTGGAGCAGCTCTGGCCCCGTCTGCGGTCTTCCTCAGACCCAGGCCAAAGCACAGTGATTTGGCACAGTGTTGAAAATAACAGGAACCCTCGCCCCCACGCAGCCCTTAATGGTTTTCCAACTGTTTTCACACCCCATGTCACAGTCAGGCTGGGTTTTCCAAGGCCCCTGGAGTTTCCAGGTTGTCCTGCTGTGTCCCATCTGCGGCCTTCTTTTGTCATCTGTTCCTACCCCAGGCCCTGCTGAGTTCCCTCCCAAGTGCACCTCGAGGTTACGGAAATACTGCCTATGTTGCCCCGGAACAGGGAAGGAGAGAGAGCCTACTTCGTGAGGCCCTACTATGTGCTGGGTGTTGTAGCTGATACCTCATTTATTCTGTGCAGTCACACTATGAGGAGGGTGCTGTCATCACCATTTTACAGATGGGGAAAATGACTCTTGGGAGGATTCCGGATGCTTGTCTAAGCGCTCGAGGCTGGAAGAGGGAAAGCTGGATTTGCAAGCCTGTTTTGACTCCACCTGCCCAGCAGTTTTCTACTATGAGTGACACGTGTCACAAGCCCAGGCCTCCCTAGCTTCCTGAAGAAGAGCAGCTGGATGGAGAGCTGAGCTGACTGTGCAGCCCTGGGCCCCACCTGATCCCAGATCTTATCCAGAAGAGGAGTGTCCAAGATCCTCTCCTCTGACTCTCCTCTCAGCAGTTTTTCTGTTTGCCATTACCCCTGCTGTTGCTTAAATGTCCTGATGACAGCCTGCTAACTGCCTCTCAGGGAACCTATGATGAGAGGCAGTTCATTCACTCCTTTCATTAAAATTTCCCATCCTCTGAGGAGCAAAACTACACCTCTTTTATGACTTTCTCCAAATAGTGGCTGCCTCTGCTCCTCATCACTTTTTCCTTCTCCTGACAGCTCTACAAATAATTGAAAGTCGATGTCAGATAATAGTTAAAATCCAGCATTTATTGAGCACTTAGCTTGTTTCAGGCACTGTGCTAAGAATATTGTGTCTAATGTGAGACTTATCCACAGTGACCCTATGAGCTGGTAAGATTGTCGCGAGCATCTCATAGAGGAAAAAAAAACCCCAGACGTTCCCAGTGATCCACGGCTGGTAGTTGGCAAAGCTGAGATTCCATCTCAGGCATCTGACGCCAAACTTAACGACTATCAGGATGCTCCACCGTCCAACGCTTCAACTAATCTGGTGAGATATGGTTTCCAGACCTCGCGCCTTCCTCATCTCTCCCGTCCACTTCCACTCCATTTTGTCCTTGTCCCCTTTAACTTGTGGCATCTTAAATCAGATTCCTTATCATGGACATTGTGACCACTGCACAGCGACTGGACCTATTCCTTCCTGTAATGAGGACTGAACATTTCACTTTACCAAGTAGAACTCTCAGGAATCAGCTGTCTGAAGTCATTAACTGAATGATCAACTCTTCTAGTCAACCTTCATTTAGAGATGAGGGTCCAGGGACCCGGAGAGGAACCATGGCTTGCCTTCGATCACACGGTAATTTAGGGGCAGATGGAAGGAGAAGTGGGCAATCTTGGCTCTTAACTCAATCTCTTACCATTATCTACAAGCAAAAAGTTATTTTTTTTTGTCTTTTTAGAGTGGATATAATTGTGATCTGATTCTTATTTAAACATTAGTTCCGGTATATATACATATAAAGATACACAGTATTATGTCATTGGCCACTTACGTTGTAACACTTAAACATGGGACTGTGCATTATTCTCTATTATTTGGAAGCCACGGTCAGCCAATCCAATGTCATTTGATAATAATTTGCAAAATGTGTCATTTGACCCTGGCCTTCAGCTCTTCCTCCTTTACGGTCACCGACCATTAATGTGTCCATTCCTAGTCTCCATAGGTAGAGGAAGAACTGTGTCTTACCTTTCCACCCCAAGCTTCACAGGGCCCTCTGGCAGAGTTTGGTTTGAACTCCATTTCAAACCCATTTCTTTCTCACCTACTCTAGTGAAAGGCCCTGGGTTGGGTACATAGAAATAGTCAAATTGTAAGACTTCCCTTGGAGTGCTGACAGTATCAGTGGTGCAAAACATACTATGTCTGCCTCTGAAAGCTCAAGGCTGCGTACAGCAAACGCTGCAAAGGAAGTACAAATAGGGCCTCAGGAAGGACACGTCACATCCAGTTCAATAATCAAGGATGGTTCGGGGAAGGAATAACAGAGCTGCACGCCTGCATGGCAGATAGGGACCCTAGAGGCCACCTAGACCAACACAATATGCCACTAGGTGTTCCAGCCGTGTCACTGTAGTGACGATGGCTGGATCATTGCTGATGATGTGGAACTTTACCTCTAGATGCAAACCATTGAGACATTAGGAAACTTCACTATTAGAAATACTTGCTTAGATTGAGCCAAACTGTCTCCCCAAAGGTCGTATCCTTTGATGCAAGCCTTTGATGCCATGCAGAATAGACGGCATGCTTCCTCCACATCTCAGTTATTCAATATCTAAGTCCTCTTTCAGGTTGCCTTCTCCCTAGCCTTAACATCTCCAGAGCGAACCCCCCATTGAGTTTTGCTCCAGCCCTTCTAACGGGAAAGGACCAAAGAGAGAAATCTAGACAGCTAAACTCTTGACTATCAACTCCCTTCCACACACTTCTTTTGTTGCAGCCCAAGGCTGCATTACATTAGCTTTTATTGCTAGCCACATCACCCAGAGGACTTATACTCCGCAGTTTATTTGTTTATTTGTTTTTCCTTATGTGCTGCTGTTAAGTCGCATTTCCCCACCTGTCCCTGTGCACGTAAGACATGATAAGGCACCTTCGGTGGTGAGAGCTCAGGATCTGCAGTCAGGCTGCCCTGCCTCAAAACTTGGCTCTGCCACCTCCCAGCTGTGCAAGTCACTTTCTCTGCTTCTCAGTTTCCCAATTTATAGCACTGGGTTAATAATATCTACCTTATAGGGTGACTCTGATATTCAATGATATTAATGTATAAAAATGCTTAAAACAGCGCACGGATGGAATGAGGCTGCTGTTATTATCATCTCTGTCTTGTTTCATATCGTTAGATTCAGTCCATTGATCCAGCCTCCCAAAACATTTTAAAATTTAATCTTTAGTCTGTCATACAGAATATCTGTCATCCTTCCCAGCCTCATGCTATGAGTTGGTTTACTCAGTCACCTACCTTTCCCAATAAAAACAAAATAGCAACAAAAATACCCACAGGAGGAGCAGGGACAGAATCTTGTTAAACTACACACAAGACACCTCCTTTTGAGGGATTCCTCGCCCTGGAATACAGCATTCTGCATGTTCCTCATTCCTTCTAGGGCATATTCGTCATCTTGTTTGCTTTTTTGGCTGCATAGCATTGGAACCCTTTCCTATGTTTGCACAATAACCTACAATAAGATGTTTTCTAGAATGAAGAGCCCTCCTTCTACACCAGAGGTCAGAAGTCCCAGATAGTTGCTTCCCTAGCTCTCCGGGAAGCTAGAACACTGAGTCAGCACCAACTTCCCAGTTGGCTTTAAGTTTGGATTCAGTATCTTACACATTCACAGGCATGCACGCACAATCACTGGCCGTGAAGAACTCACTCTGGTCATTGTGGCAGTGGCTGTAGCACCATCCAATCTCCAGGGGTTACCAGGGTGGTAGAGTCAGCTGTAGCCCCCTGTGCTCAGCAGGGACAGCCGTGGTGCCCTCACCCACCTGGTTCTGTGGCAGGATCTGGTCTCTGGTTATGACTGCCCAGCCTTCTGACCCTCCTGGCTGTTTTCTGAGTCTTTAGTATTCTCCAGTCTTCCTGCAAGAACTGTGCTACACAGAGTCTGTTTCTGTTGCTTTGAACTAAGAAGCCCAAAAAGCTTCCTTCCCAGCATATCCTTGCAACACTGTTGTGAGAAACCTTATCCACTGCGATACTGAATGAGGGATCTGGCTTTTGAGTTCCTCCCTAATGCTGAATAGAATGTCGATGGTCAAGTAGTTAGATGTTGGGGTGTGAGGTGCAGCACAGGGAAGCCTTCATTAAACATTGAATAGTACAATGTGGGTTGGGCAAGAATTCGGTAGAAGGTCAGTATCTGGGCAGAAGCCTAGTGATGTAGCTCAGTAGATGAGGTGGGATTTCCACAGGCAGCTGTGGCAGACAGCACGCGGCTAGACATGTGGATGGCAAATGCTCCCTTGGAAGGGAGAGGGCAGGTTGGATGGGAAAGTGGCCCATGGATGCTGGCTGTGGAGCCAATGCAAAATTTCCAAAAATATTATCCAGGGGAAGCTAAGGCCAGATTCAGGGACAAGAGTCCAAGTTGGAACCCTAATCCAAGGGTGGCAGGATGGAAAGGAATATTCTGAATTCAGAGCCAAACATCTTAGAGAAGCTAGGATGGAACACATAGGAACTCTCTAGGCATTGATGGGAGCATAAAAGATGTCCCTGTACGAATGAGCAAGTGGCCCCCAGTCATATCCCAGCTTCTGGAGGGGACAGTCCCACACTCTCCTGGCAGCATGGCCTCTGACTTGGCCCAAGGATTGGATGTTCAGGTGAAAGTTGTCAATACTGTCAGTTTGGTGAATTGGGGCCACGAGGACAGATAGGTAAAAGCTTCCTCTGTTGTTGGTTTCACACCATCCTAGGACAACTTCACTGACCACCTTTGGAAGGAATCAGGATCACCCTTCCAGAGAGGGAAGCCATCAGGGCTGGCTCAGGCTTTCAAGGTTTCTGAGACCCAGTAGGCTATCTAATAGGCAAGGTGGTTGAACCATAGAATGGCTTTGATTCTGTGGTTGATGGAACCTCTTGCCCAGGCCTGACCCAATCATCACCAAGCTGCGCAGAACTCTTGGAACCATGTGTCTAATTTCTATGTGGTGCTCCCTGACTGGTCACTATGGACACAGATCCAGTCCACAAACCAAGGGTGACTAACCAAACATCAGTGAGGCTGGCTGAGCATCTTTATCATTAGTTATCAACTTTCCATTGTCTACTTATTAAAGCATGTATATAAGGTTTTAAATGTTTAACAGCATATTTAAAGGTTTTATAAAATATTTTCTTGAGAGTAGCAGCAAAATTGTATTTAAATTCCAAACCCAAATTGAAAATCAGGGTTCACTTATGCAAACAATTGTAATTCACAACACTTTGTCCTAAAGCATCCCAGTGGTGAAGGGAGATTGCTCTTGAACTGCCTTGCTCCACTGTAGGCCTCATGTAAAGACATGGCTGTAGTATAAGATACAGTTTTCACTTTTACTATTATTCTTGGGAACCCGAAAAGCACTATATAAATGAAGTATCGCTATTAGTAGTATTATCTTAAGAGTAAAAATTGCAATTTATCAGTTAGAGCTGTGCACACTCGCCTTCAAAGTAATGCACTGGTGATTTTTGGGTTTTATTCATCACCATTCCTACTGCAAACATTGCAGAGAATGTTCAGCTTCCGCAGATCTCAGCAGTGCATTTGGGAGCCTTAGTCCGGAGACAAATGCAGCCTGAGAGGACACATCTTTGAAGTGAGGGATGGATCCTGCGGAATCATTTCAGCTGCCCTCTCCCCATCAACCCCACTCCCGCTGTGCCTTACATTGTAAGCCAGAGAGGCACCCCGTTTCCCTTACAGAGAGGCATGCCTTGTGGTTTTTTCTTATTGGATACAGAACTTCTGTCTCATTTCTCACAAATAGAGAAAGATCACCTGTCAGCAAGTTTGTGGCCAATTGCTGACAAATTTTCCCTAATAGGCTGCCCTCTGGTTCCCTCGCTCTAGGCAGCCCAGCCCAGTGCAGCCCTGGCGTTGCTGATAAATAGCTGTGTGGCCTTGGGCAAGCCAATTAACCTCAGTTTCCTCATCTGTAAAGTGGCCTTTTGGGTCCTTGCCAGCTCTAAAATGGTCTGGCTCTCAAATCTTCTTCCATAAATCACTTGGCTTGGGGCTTTCCGACCGTGGCATCTCGACATTCTAGACAAGGAGCCATGCAGATGTAAATGCCGGATATGAATGCGTGGATTTGGTTTGCCCGCAGAATATGCCCATGCGTGATGGTGGGCAGAGTATGCCTGCAGGGTGGTAAGTTTGGGACTCTCTATGGCGTACGTTGAATGCTAAATTCAGGGTTTTGGACTTCATTGCCTAGGTCCTAGGGAGCCTTTGAAGGATTTGGAGCAGGGGAGTGATATGTTCAATGCTTTACTAAGTGATCTCTGGACCAGCATTGAGAAGAACTGTTAGAAAAGAAAAGAGACTCTAAACAGGGAAACCGGTAGGGAGGCTGTCATGGTAGGGATGGTTAAGTTGGGACTGGGTGCGGCATTATTGTCATTGCTGATGTGTACTGAGCATTTACTGTATGCACGCACTGTGCTCAGCACTTTCCATAAATTGTCTCAATCCATCCTTGCTACATCCTCAGTGAGGTAGAAGCTGTAATTATCCCCATTTATAATACATGGAAGCCAAGACTTAGGGGAATTAAACAACTTTCCCCAATGTTATGCAGTCAGTAGTGGACAAGCTGGGATTTGAACAGAGAGATGCCTTGTTCTCCACTGCTCTCTTATAGGGAGACAGATTTAGGAAGCTTCTAGGGGTAGGTTCATGAGACTTGCTACTGGCTGTCAGTGAGGAATGAGAATGGATATTTTGTGAAGTACTTACTGAGTGCCCAGGAGTGGTCCTCCAGAGGTGGTCTCATTGCATCTTCCCAACCCCATAAACAGGAACCCTCAGATCCCATGGAGATGCAGTTGCAAAGGATTTGAACTCAGCACCTGAAAGATCCAGAAGGCTTTTCCTGTGATTCTTCCAGTGCATCCAAGACTGATAGACTCTTGGCTTTCTTCCCACTCAGGATGATTTCAAGATGACACAAATATTATGTTTTCTGTAATGTGTTCCTACTACTTGAATGTTTAAAAAGATGCGTTAGGCAGAAAAGAAGTTGTCTGTCTAAGATCCATGTTCTCTCTTGAAATTTTGGTTCCTGCCAGCCCTGGCATAGATGAAAGGAAGATGTCACCAAGAATCCCACATCAGAACATTTATTTTGCACCCACGGTTTACAGTGTATTTCTAGGGAATGTTGAGAGAAGCCATGTAAACTCAGTCTTTTTCTGTAAATGGCATTCTCCGCTTTCTGCTGTGTAGCACTATACTTTTTACAATGTGTATAGAAGGTAGGAGTAGAGGATCACATTGAAGCTGCTCTGATGCATATTAATAAGGGCCCAGGCTTCTGAGAGATAAAAGAATCTCTATCCTGGATTTTAAGGAGACATTAAGAGGCATCCCATTTGTCACTGCAAGCTAAGACTTAAAAACAAATGTAATTGCAAACCTCAACATGCAAAGTCTTGTTCAAAGAGACAGAGGCCACAAGATGTCTGCGTTTTGTATTTCATCTGCTCCAGTATTTTGGAGCATTTTCATCTGCTACCACTTGCTCCATCCTTTTACCCATCTTTTCTTTGTTAACCAACTCGCTGTAGGACAAGAGCTCACTTCCCTTGTCTGGACTCAAGTTACCCGTTTTGCAGAAGAGGCTTAGAATGGAAAATTGCCTCCCCACAGGAGGGATCTTGAAGAACAGCTGAGCTCTGCTTAAAAAGTCAAAAAAGAAGTTCTAGTCCCCCTGCTTGACCCAGAGACTACATATATTATTCTTCTCTTAACCCAGCTCCTGGGGTTCAGATTTTTATTTGGAAAATGAAAAACAAATTGATGGTAAGCTTTGGGGAACTCAGATCTTAGTTCTGGCAAAGAGCCTCCAAAACCTGTTCCCCGACTCATTTAAATTAACAGTTGTGAAAACAAAGCAAGGAAGGAAAGCTTCGTGAGTAAGAATGTGAATTTATTAAATTCACCCAAATAGTATCACTCTTCAAGGGTTATCTGTCTTTGGTTAATGTTGAAAATATTGATATTAGTGTTTCCCCTCTTTTTATATTTGCATGGGGTACAATTTGATTAATGTTTTGTCTGAAGATGGTTCTGTTCTGGGAAAGTTACATTGATTGTATTGGCTTGGCCTGCTGAGCATGCTTCCCCATGCAGGGCTGATTTGGGTGCGAAACGGAGCTGTTTTGGAAACAGTAACTTTACCAGCATTGTTGTACCTCCTTTGAGGGCTCAGTTGGGTTTGCTATAGGAGAGCATTGAAGATGCAATTCACGTGCTCTCAAATGGGAGACATTGTGCTAATACAGCTTTAATTTTCATATCAAATTGAACAAGAAATGAGTTTGTCAGAAATAATCATGTTTATTGCAGAGGTGCCAGGTTGGGTAGTTACTGAGATGTGACTGTTACTCTGTGAGGTGACTCCGTGGTGGGGATGTGTAGATGGAGGTCGTCCAGTGTGCTGGACCCACTCACACCCCCTGGGAAACTCCTAGGCGCCATTCCTGGCATCCATTCACCCCAGCTACGAAAACCCCCAGTCTCCTGCTGTGTTTGGCTCAGTCGCTGCCTCATTCCCAGTGCCCTGCGGGGCTCCTTATAAAAACAAACCAAAACGAAATAGAAGAAAAAATAACGCTTATGTAAATAGTTCAGTCCCTATGAAATTTATGCTTTACTTAAAATATATTATGACTTGATACCTGAGTCCGCAAAGGTGGGCCTGGAAATCCAATGTAGTTTGGGGATGAACTGGGGAGACCTCACTCACTCTTATATTGAACACATAGGAGCTGATTTTAAACTTATTAGTTATCTGTGAGGCCAGAATTCTTTTGGGCTTTTACTTCTTAGGTTAACTTTTGAATATATTTTCTCCAAACACTCAACAACTCTTACAATTCATCCTGGATCTTAGGATCCAGGACAGTAGTAATATATCTGAGTTTCCAAAGTCAACTTAGGCTTCTCCTGGTGTTTTTTTTTTTTTTTTGAATGGCCGGGGGGTGGGGGGGGTGGGGGTAGGTCTCTTTTTTGAGTTAATGGTTTTTTTTTTTTTTTTTTGATGGGGGGGTAGGTCTCTTTTTTGAGTGATTGAAATCCTATATCCTCTTAGTGCTCTGTTGCCTTCACAGCAACAATAGAAATACATATCCTTCCTTGATGATCGTGGTGTGTGCCTTATGTTCACTGTCTCATGTTCCATTCCGGACTACAGGGCAAGTCTGGTCTGAGTGTCGAGCAGTGATTGAAAGCTCACGGGCTAAAAGGAGTTCAGACTAAAAGGGCTCAGTTTCCACTGCCACCAGTGTTTGGCGGTGTGGCCATGTGTATATGACTTATCCTTTTTTGCTTCAGTTTCCTCATCTGCACCGTTAGGATGATGACAATGGCACCTGCAAAGATCCGAGTGAGTACTTACTAAATGTTAGCTATAATGCTGTGAGTTAGAAATGCATAGTTATTTCTGCTCTGCAGACAGGAAGTGGAAGTGCAGAGAGTTTATACATCTGGGTCATATGACTAGTGAGTGACAGTGTGGCATTTGTGTCTAAGTTCAGTGACTCCAAACCCATTTGTTCCTTTCTGTCTCTGCTACTCAAGTGTACTAAGCTGTTGTTTCTCTCTGTTGCTCCAAACTCTCACGTGGATTTGACAAGGACTAGCTTTCCATCACTTATGAAGGTTTCATGCTTTGCTCTTAAAGAAATCGACATAAATAATGCTCTTTCCAGCATGAATCATATTTGCATACCGCTGAGGATGTTAAGAACTCATTTTTCTCCACCAAATCCTTTTCTTTTGAGCTTTTATATGTTTACAATTAAAATTTCAGGATGATAGCTCTCTAAGCTAGTGCTGTCCGGGAGACATATAACAACAAGCCACAAATGTGAGCCATATGTGTTATTTAAAATAGTTTAATAGTATCATTAAAAAAGGAAAAAGGTAACAGTGATTTTGGTAATGCGTTTTATTTAAGCCAATATATCCAAAATACCATAAATATAAAATTATTAATGTGATATTTCACATTCTTTTTTCATATTGAGTCTTTGAAACCTGGTGTGTATTTTATATGTCTCAGGTGGGACTAGATGCATTTCAAGCGCTCAGGGACCACATGCAGCGAGTGGATACTATATAGATACTGCAGGTCTTGATTTTTTCAAGAGACAATTTGTACAACAAATATCTTTTTAAACAACTCTTGGTGAGGAAGATACACTCTTGGGTACGCTCTTATCTAATTTCATTCTCAGAACAACTGTGTATATTCACCCCTATTTTTTTTCAAAGGAAACTTAAGGTTAATGTTATGTAATATGCTTATCATTCTACAACTAGTAAGATGCAGAACTTTTAGACTTTGCATATTTTGTCTCCCTGTCCAGGGCTATTTCTGCAATACTATAGCCACTTAATAGCGATGATGATGATGATGACGTTGAAGAAATAGCAATAATAATATTAACATAATTCTGTTAACACCTGGCATTGGTGAGTTTATAACACATTCTCTTACATTGTCTCATTTAGTGTTGTGTTCATTCACATTTCCTGCACAATCTTTTAAAATATGAACTTACATCCGAAACGAGTCCCTGGCAGATTGCAGATGGCAAGGTCCAAAGCTAACGAGGATGTGATAACTCATTGAACCAAACTGCTTCCAATGCTAAGTTTATCCAAGAAATCAGATTCGTGTACAGACTAGAGAGTTTCAATGGGATGTATGAAGTAGGAACGCCAGAGAGATGAGGTCTGGTGCTTGGGCCATATCGGTATGTACATATGTGAATGGGCATGTGCAAGTCATGGTTGGAGGGAGAGAAGAGAAGGCACAGAGAGATGCACTGCCTCATAGCCACATGTCAGCCTCAGCACCTTTAAACCACAGCGGTGGGAGCCACCTTCTTTCACTCTTCTTAGCTCCACTGCTGCTTTCCTGAGTCTTCACCCCGAAGCTGGGTCTAACAGAGGCTCTAACAGAGGGATCGATAGAAAGGGGATGGCCAAGATAGAGTCTTACCTACAACCAGTGATAATCATGGCTTTCAGACATGTGGGTGAGTGTCCCTGAAACAAAACAAGACATTAGACTAAAATAGGTCATCTGTCCATCTACCCATCCATCCATCCACTTAGCAAGTATTCATGATACACTGATAATCACTTAGGCTGGAGATATAAGGATGGACAAGCTAGACATAGTTTCTACTATTATGGACCTTATATTTTGGTTTGAGGGAGCAGCAATAAACAAATGGACAAAATCATTTTCAGTAGTGATAAGTGTGATGAGTAAAACATGGCAATGTGATGTGTTGGGAAGTGATTCTGACATTTGAGAATGATAGCCACCCTCTCTGCTCATCCCAGCTGAGGAGTACTGCTGATGAGGATATGGAAGATGATGGTGATGATATTTGCCATTATTGGGGGCCTACAAAGTGATGAGTAGGGAGGGAAGAAGGAAAATAGAAAAAAGAGGATTGAAAATGGAAAGGAAGGAAAGGAGAGATGGAGGGAGGGAGAAAAGGAGGACAAGATATTAGTCTATGGCTGATATTTTTCATAAATGATGACAGGGAATTCCCAACAGTTGTTCTGAGAATTGGATTCCCCCATGTTGAAGGAGAGCTCCAGATAGGAAAAGTAACTTTACCAGCATCACAGGTGACGTTAGGGCTCTGCCAAGAGGAGAATCCGGGCCTCTTTGCCACAGCATCTGCTTGTTCATGCCCATGTCTCCTCATGGGTGTTCATTGCCTTTATGCCAGGGAAGGTCTGTCTTAGCAATCATGTATTAGGAGAGTTGTATGCATCTCTTGGGGGTTCTGAGGTCAATGAATGCATAGAACAAGTTTGTGTAAGTAAATGGTTGGAATGGATAAAATTATTAAAATATAGTTCCTCTGATTATGGATGGGAGCTTTGAGGTCCATCTCAAGAAGAGACATTTACATTAAATCCGAACTTCTCCCTTGATAAGAGGTGTTAGCTGTAAGTGGAAGGACACAGAATTGTTTTCTGAGAGGGCATCAAACAAAGCAATTGTCCGTCTTAGATATCACCAATAAGTGCCATTCTGGTAGGAGTCATCCTTGGTTGTCCTCTCATTCCACTTCCTTAAATTCACTGTCACTTAGTTTTTTTAAGATAGTTCTCTTTCTCAGAAAAGAGAAACTTTTTCTGTTTCCTTGGTTGGCCAGTCATCTCAGCCTCTTCCCTTAAATATTGGAGATTCTTACTGCTTTCATCCATGGTGTTTTCTTCTGGTCATCTTCTCTTCTCCTATAATACTTGTTTCTCGGGGATGATTCATAAATTTCATAGCATCATCTACCATCTTAACACTGGCCAATCCTCAGGCTGCATCCAGACTTAACTTAGCAAACCTTTAAATTCGATCCTTCTCCTGTTTTCCATATTTCAGTGACATCAACACTATCTGTCAAGTTATTATAGATCCATTACTATATAATAGATTACAGAAAGCTGGCTCAAAATAGTTTAAGAAAAAAAGAGAAAATTTTTGCCTTATAATTGGGAAGTTTAGGAGTGGTCCAGCTTCTGGCAAGACTAGATACAGGACTTAACAATCTTGTGAACAATCTTTCCATGTCTCCATCATATGTGGACATCTCCATCCACTTATCTCTGCTTCTCTTTGAGTGTTGGTATCATGCTCTATTCCTGCTGAGAGGTTTTCTCTATATGACAAAAACAATGACACAATGACATTAGAAGTCTCAGAACTTTTATATTTTAAGATCACAAAAGCAGAAAAGAATGATCTGTCTGCCTCTACATCAGAAAATGCCAAAGAAGAACTGAGAATGCCTTGTTTGGGCTACAATTTCATCTCTGAGGATATTTTCTGTCTTATGAATACTCTTAATGGCCCAACTTGGGTTGTATATTCATCCTTGTGTTGATAGTGGTGTTAGGACAGAAAAGAAAAACTCATGTACCATATAGATGCTCTGAATTGCTATTGGATAGATGAATAGATGAATAGATGAATGAACTAATATTTGGCTTCCCTAATCCTTTCTTGTCTTTTAGTCCGTTCATGTCTTCACTTGTGCTGTTTACTGTCTTTGGGAGAAGGGATTCATGACACCCTCCAATATAGAATTCCTCGGGTACAGCTGTCTATGTGCTGTTTCTCAGAAGCTATGGCTTCCATGAAGCCTAGACCAGCATGCCATCTCACAATTCATGATGCCCGGTTATATTGGATGGATGAATGAACGAGTAAGTTATTGAAAGTATAAATGAATGAATGAGAAAATAGATGGTTATAAAGCATTTCTGCTCAATATATCCTTTAGACTCAAAGATCTGAAAGTGACTTTGGAGGCCATTTTATTCATTTACTTTTTTTTTTTTACAGAGTTAGGTGCTGATCTTTACAGAAATTTAAATGATTACCCCCAAAGTCATATGGCACAATGGTATCAGAGCCGAGAATAGGACTTCAGCAGTTTTAACTCCTCATGAGATGCACTCTCCATTACACAATTTCTTTTCTCAACCAATATACCTTAGATAAGCACCTACTATATTTCAGGCCCAATAGGAGATGCTGTAAGGGATAGTAAAAATGAAAAGACAGAGTTCCAGTTCTCCAGCAGCTCACAGATGAATGAAGGCAATTTGGTGAGTTCCCAACAGCACAAATATTGTATACCCAGAGAAGGAATGTTATTCTCTCCAGCTGCCTTGATATTTTCTTGTTGTCTGAGTAGTATTTGAACATCTCATGTAACTGGACTACTAGGGTTGTTTTACAGAAGCACCTGAAGACATGTCAACTCTAGCATCCTGGTCTGTCATCCTCTAGTGTCCAGGAACTTAGGGATAGCAGGGAGAAGGAGGTGGTAACACCTGGCGACAGCTCATTTGTTATCATACACTTCATTTCTTAGGTTCTGTGAAGACACCACATCAGCCAGATTGGTTGTTCCAGGTTTTCTCTATCCAGTCTCATGAGCCTTCCTTTCTACATTTGATCTCTGTTGACCATTTCTTTTATCCCTTGAGTTCAACAAGCTGAATGTTCAGGTAGAAGGAAAAAGCAATAAGGGTTGCCAACCTTATGTCCCCTCAGTAATCCAGGCAATCCTAGGCTGGGTTCGGGTGGCTTACCTGCTCTCTTATGATGGTTTTTGGTTTGGTTATCATTCCAGTGGAGCTTTGCTGCCTGGAGAAATTACATATGGAAGCAATTTACAGACTCATATTCTGAACTTCCTTTTACGTGTTAAATTTCACAAACCAAAAGTCCCCAGTACTGACTGGAAGGAGGGAATGTCAGGGGCTTCCTGTGGAGGGAGGAGAAGCTTGGAATGTTCTGTTCTTTGCCATAGGACTGATTACATGAGCGTGGTCCCTTAGTAAAAATTCATAGAGCTATGCTTTTCTGTATGTATTTTATACTTCAAACTTTTAGAAAAACTGTAAAAGCAAAAATAAGAATTTTGTACCCCTAGAGCAGTGGTTATCAACCTGGGATGATTTTTCCACCAGGGGATATTTGGCAAGGTCTGGAGATATTTTTGGTTGTCACCACTGGCTAGGGGTGTGGTACTAGCATCTAATGGGTAGAGGCCAGGGATACTGGTAAACATCCTATAATACACAGAACAGCCGCCACTCCAAACAAATAATTGTCTGGCCCAATACTGCTGACAGCCAGAAGTCCTGCGTCAGAGAATGAAGATCAGTCTGAAAGATTCATTGTTGAAGGGCCGTAACAACCATTCACAGAGACTTATAAGGTGGATCATAGCTTCATTTCACAGTTGAGGAAACTGAGGCTAATAGAAGCTAATCTGTCCAGGGTCATCCAGTTAGGAAGCCAGGTCCCCATGAAGCCCTACCCTCACTCTTTACACCAATATATTATCTTGCCTATTATCACTTCTTCAGCACAAAAATCACAATTTTAAAACTTACATGTTTTTCTCAATAATTGGAATGCTTTTTGTGTAAAATAACCAGATAAAGGTATTAAGAAGAGGCTTATAAAGATATCAGCCACATGATCTTCTGCAACAATGCCCTCTTTGAAACATAATAATAGACTACTGTGAATTACTTTTTCCAAAAACTAGTCAAAAGAAAATTTGCAAACTGGAAGCACAGTGTTCTTGTTGTTGAACCAGTTGAAATTTGACCTTTGGCTACAGGTAAGCAGATGGCTATCATTCAGAGGAGTTAAAATGTGTTCCTGGCTGCTGTCAAGAGATAACATAGCCTCTTCCATTTCCTTGAGTATGAAGTATTCTGAAGTTTCCCATTTGTAAATATTGGTGTATGCGTAGTATATCACTCAGGATTGTAAATGGGAAACAGAACCAGTAGGATATGCATATATTAAGAGATGCATTGAAAGGAATGGGCTTAAGCGATTGTAGGGGTTGGCCAACAAGCCTGAAATCCATGAGGCAGGCAGGCAAGCAGGCAAAAACTCTAGGGCATGCATGGAAGCTGTAGTCCACGGTTGGAATTTCCTCTTCATTAGCTTCATTGATGCTCTTAAGGCTTTGCAAGTGGTCGAATCAGGCCCACCCAGATGACCTAGGATCATCTTCTTTACTTAAATTGGACTGATTGTACAGTTTAATTACATCTACAAAATATCTTCACGGAGATACCTCCATTAGTGTTTGATTGTATAACTGAGGACTATCCACCTAGCCAAGTGGACACATAAAACTGACCATCACACAGAGTAACTATTTTTTTCTAAGCCAGAAGTCAGTTTAGATGGTATAGTATGGTTATCAAAAAGTGTGATAAGTGTGAAGTAACGCAAAATACACTATTTCTCTTAAGAGTGAGAATATAGTTGGCCGTACCTAGCTATCTAGATCTCATCTGTTCTCCGTGTTTAGAGACATCTTTGTATACAACCAATTACTTGTAATTCTGTGTTAAAACGTACTGTGATGTCACACTGAGAAGCAGTGCAGCAAACTGGAAAGAGCTAGGACTGAGGTTAACCTGGACTCAAAGCCTAGCGGTGCCACGTAAGATCTATGTGAACTTAACTGTCCTAGGAATAATAATCCCCTGCCTCAGAGAAGCTGGTGAGATTCGCTTGAGAGACGCTGTGCGGTGGATGGCAACAGAGATACATGCATGCATGTAGTTGTTTTCGTAAGCGTCCATTTATCCAAATGTCTACCATGTAATTGCCACAGTGCTAGGTACTAGGCACACAGAGGTAAAACTATCATAGCCCTTACCCCAAACTGCTAATAGTCTGGAGGAGGAAGATATCATTAAGTTGGTAAATTCAATATGTTCTGATACATGTTGTAATGCACATATTTAGGACCATAAAAAGGCCTCTTGAATGTTGAATAACTGAAAGCAAAATGAATTAGGCAGAAGTCTGTTCTTTGAATGTATGCTCCTTGGATGGACATTAGGACCAGCTCTGCCTTAGTAGGGAATTACTGTTTGTTAGGGTTTAGCTAAAGCTCTGGGCAGGCTGCCAGGAGAAAGGTGATTGGATTTCCAGCGGTTGGCCATGTGAAGAACTCAAACAGTGTGGCCTATTTACTTGTCCACTTATTTATGGCCTTTCCTGTTCTTAAGAGGAGTAGAAGTAATTCACACCGGCAATGTGCTAAGATTTCAACAAAGGAAGATTTTAAAGAAATTAGGATGAGGGGAAAGTAAGAGTAGGGTTGAAAGATGTAGCAAAGGGCTTCACTGAAAGCACACCATAATTTATGACATAGAGCCTTGTTTCCTAGTAACCAGAGCAACTGGAGAAACACCAAGAGTTATACCACCACAAAATAAGAATGCATTAGTGTCCAGGTGAGACAAAACATTTCTTGACACTGATGCCAGAAGAATTTCTCCCAAAGAGCCTTATAAAGAGTGCAGTGCCTTTAACAATTACCCAAGCATAAACAGAAAACCAGACACGGTACACATGTATTTACATATAAATATATGGTTGTATATACAGATACATCTCTAGCGCTGCTTAATTTAAGTAGGGGCCCAAGCAAGTCCAGCTCAGTCATCAAGAATCTTAAGACAGTGGTGACACCTCCATGGATTTCAAGGGTCCCATTTCAGCCCAGCCTCTCCCCGTTCTCTTCATGTTCCTTTAACACACTGCTCCATGGCCTCCTACCAGAAGGAGCCAAAATGACATGGCCTAGAAAGGGAGGATATAACCAGATGAACCAGACCTGCTGATCGTTCCAGAAACACACTGCTCTGAGTATTGGTCTCAGAGCCACTGAGAGCCTGAGTTCTGTGCCCCTCTGTCACTTGTCTCCCCTAGTAACTTCAGACAAGGCATTTTCCTCTGTGGTTCAGTGTTCGCATGCCTGGGAGTGGTCCCTGGGCTCCTAAGAGTCTTTGGGTCTCAGAAATCAATAGTGAACAGGTACAGCATCAGAGATGCGTTTTGGCCTTTGGCCTCCCGTGAATTCATGAGAAAAGAGAAACTTGCTTTTGTCATTAATGAATCTGTTAAAAAGTACATCACATCACTACATAAATGACATTAACACAGGGTTCTTTTTATTTATTTACTTTCCTCGAAGGAAAAGTCTCTCAAGAGGAAGAGAAACCAGTGTCCACTGTAGAGTCATGGTTAATGGGTCTGTGCAGGAATGGTACAAGGAGCCTGTGATTTGAGCTGAGTTACAAGAGAACTCAGGAGACATATCTGTGGACTAAGCGAATGGACAGCTGGCCCTTGGCCTGGGCTTGGTCCTGTAGCTATGGCCGTGTTCCTCAGCTCCTTTGTGTCTCAGGTGTCCCCACCAGTAAGAAGTAATAGCTGCTCCATCTTTATCAAGGTTGATGTGAATGGCTGTGTAAAGACAGTCTTATACTTAGATAGGGTTGGATGGTGCCAAAGACATGAAGAAGAGAGATTCCCACCAGTTTAGCCCAAAGCACTTCCATCTCCCTGGGCACCTTACCTCTCTGCTCCAGGCTCAGAGATGGCCATCATTGGGCAGCTATAGAAGGAATACAGCCTGGGAGTTGGGAATTCTGAATTCTCCTCCAGATTTTGTCATTTTTAGTTCAACCTTGGGCAAATAACTATCTTTCTTGGTGCATCTATTTACATATTTTTAAGCAATGGCGCTAAACTTGGTGACCTCAAAGAACCTTTCCAATTCTGAGGGGCTACAGTGTACCAATCACAATGCTACAGAGTAGAGATCTGTGAGCAAACAGGACAGATCCCGCCGTCTGTGAGAATTCTGTTGGAAGACCATCCACGATAGGACAAGCTCAGGTTGGGGTGATAGGCATAAAGGAAATAAACAGAGTCGTGTCAGAGAAAGAGAGGTAAAGTGGATCTTTCTAGCTAGGGTGACCCAGGAAGACTTCTCTGAGGAGGTGACTTTATTTGATTTTCCCCTTCATCTTTGCAAACTACAAGTTGAAATGACGTCTGAAAGAATAGCTTTGTCCTTTGCACTCCGTCTCAGCAATAGCAGTAGAAGACAGAATTGATTTAGGGAGCAGTCTCCTGTCCTGAATTGTTTGTGGAATGTGCCAGGGTATAAATAAAGAAAAATAAATAGAGAAGGATCTTTGCAACTTGACCAAGAGATGCATTTATAGCTCTGGGGCGGAAATGGAGCTTGATAAAGAATTTTCAAGATGCATTAGTCAATTCAGTGAACGTTTACTGGGCACCTACTGTGTGCCTGACTTTAAGCAGGGAACTGAGGCTAGAGTGTTTAATCATCTAGAATCTTCCTGAAGAAAAGCCTAGTCTAGGGGCCGGCCCGGTGGTGCAGCGGTTAAATTCGCATGTTCCACTTCTTGGTGGCCCAGGGTTCTCAGGTTAAGATCCCAGGTGCCGACATGGCACCGCTTGGGAAGCCATGCTGTGGTAGGAGTCCCATGTATAAAGTAGAGGAAAATGGGCATGGATGTTCGCTCAGGGCCAGTCTTCCTCAGCAAAAAAGAGGAGCATTGGCAGTAGTTAGCTCAGGGCTAATCTTCCTAAAAAAAAAAAAAAAAGGAAAGAAAGAAAAGCCTAGTCTAGAGGGAGAAGAGTCACACAGAAATAAATCATTCTATTGCACTAGTGGTGGTGGGAAGGGATATGGGACAATCAGAGAGATTGGTAATGGTGCTGGTTTGGTGAGGTATAAAGCAGTTCACAGAAAACACTAAGGATGAGTGTTTAGGTGAAAAATAAACCACCAAAATTATTTTGAATTATTTCTGTTGAGATTTTACAATATTTATATCACTTTTATCTTTGGAGTTAATACTGAAGAAATAGCTTGAAATGTTAAAAAATTAGATGTGCAAAATATTCAACGTAGCAAAAAAAAAAAACGAATACTTAAATATCTAACAAGAGGAGATTAGTTAAATAAATTATGGTATATTTTTATATTGGGCTGTAATTGTCACTGGAAGTATTAACAGAGAAACAGTAGCTACATGGACATATGCTTCAAATAAAATGTTAAGAGGTGCAAAGTAGTCCACTGAATTATCTATTCAGTGTGATTTTAACTTTCTACACATACACACCAGAGGATGGAAAGGAATCATTCTGAAATACCAGCAGCAATGATGTAGGGGTGGTATGATTAATTATTTTATTTTAATTTTAAATTTTATTCTTTTCAACTTTTCATTAGCACGCATTAATACTTGAGAAAGAAACACATTGCAAATAACTCCAAACCTGGGGTATTTGGAGAAGAATGGAATAGTGGTTCCTTCTAGTTCAGTGTGTTTCTGATGAATTAGTCATTATTCCTCTGGAACAGAAGCTAAATCTTGGATTTAAAAATAAACTTTACATTTTGTTTCCAATTCTGAGCCTTTGCGATACTGCGATTCATTTTTACTGTCCACATTTTTTTTTCTTTCCAAATTTAAATGAAGCAAGAATAGAAAGCATATGTGAGTTTAGAAAACCTGGTTTTATTGTGTATTTCTGTTGGCACTCAGGAAGAGCTGGGGAAAAGGAAGGCAGAGATCTGGAAATGGAAAGCACCTTAGCATAGCCATTTTATGACTGAGAGCTAAAAGCCTTAAACATGAGGAGTGGTTTGCCCATGGTCCCATGGCTGGTTTATAGGAACAGCAGGCATCATTATGGTACAGATGAGGAGAAAAGGCTAAAAAGGGTTTGACCCAAGACTCATTGTTGTGATGATAGTGGTGGCGGTGATAGTGGTATTGTTGATAATGGTGATAATGGTATTTGAAGGTAGAATGAGGAACGGGGCTCATGTCAGTTGGAAGCTGCACTGTGGTCATTGTAAGAATATAGAACCTTCAGGATACATTCTTTTAAAAGCAGAAGCACCATATCAGAAAGAGATTTATAAACAATACTAAATCAGGTGGAATTTAAGGTCTAGATTCAAGCTTTGCTACTCCATGAAAACTCAGAACATGTCAGTTTTCCGAATAGAAATGTTTATCTCCATATCTGAATTTTAAAATTCATTGTGCATATGTTCCGTGATTTAAAAGTAACAGTCTTTTCCATTTTTCCCATTCTATTGCAAATTGCAATCGCACCATGTCATCAAAAAGTTATTTAGTGACAACTTATGGGGAGCCAAAAAGTTTCCTGTAATTTGCATATATTTTCCACATTTGGAATGTTAGTGATTAAGTTTTTTAGTGTTCACTTAAAATAATATATTATTAGTGAAAATAAATATAATAATAAATGCAAAATGTTGGCTTTCACGGCATATGCTAAACATTTTCACAGTGCAGCACAGCATATGCTTAGTTCTTCATTAAGAGATTTTAAAATAACTCGTATTTAGCAAGAATACATTATCTTTTATTCAGAATTAATTATATGCTGTTTTGTGTACCATAATTTAAAGTGCTACCCACTTCTAATATGTAATACGCAAAAGAAACTATGGTTACAATTCATTAGAATTGGCTTCTTTCCTTTGCAATTTAGTGACATAATGAACACATAGAGCTGAAATGCTATTTGTTACTTGAATCAAAAGTTACATGAAGTGCTGATAACTAACACTTACAAATCCTTCATTTTTTTAAGTCACAGCATGGCTCAGGAGAATGGAATAAGTCATGAGAGTAATTCATGCATAATTAGTTATTTTACCATTCTTTGATAGTTTTAAGAACAAGTTTTTAGATGGGCTTTTGGAATTAGAGGGTAGAACAGCATTTAGAAATCATTTTGCATTATTCAAACACGGAGTGTTATTCAATTGTTTGGTATGCCCCAGCAGATACTTCTTTGAAAGCAAACTGTGGCTTCTGTAAAGAATTTGCTTCTAGGTGTCTATTAAATAAATGTAACATGCCTTCTTAGGAATGAAAGCCGCGGTCTCAAACACTGAACTGGAGGGATATTCATGGTCTGATTATGTGTCTGCAGCCTTTGTTTGATCATCTTCTATTTCAACTATTATTTTTAGTGATAAGGAAAATGATGCCCAGAGAGGTTAAATCCTTAGCCAGAGTAATAGCTCATGACTGGAAACCCAGCGATGGAGACCAGGTCTCTTGGTTGGGTAAGGTTGTTTTTTGGGCTGTGTGCAACCTGCTGATATGGTCACTTTCAACCTTCATTTTTACCAAGAAGTTCAATAAGGGAGGTCCATTTGAATAATATGTTACCTTAACTAAGCAGGATGAAAGGACAAAAACAGTCAAAGTACATCAAAAATGAAAATAAAAGTTCTGAAATGCAGTTTCCATTCTCGAATTATATGATGACATCTTGACTTTTTCATCAAAAGTGACAGAACCTTGAATAACAACACTACTACTCACGCTGACCAGGGTGGAATGAGATGAGCACTCTAATGCTTTGCTGATGAGCGTACAAAGCAAGACTGGAGGTATTTGGCAAAGTTTTTCTTGAACCTAAACATGTATAGACCTACAGTCTTAGCAGATTTACTTTTGGAAATGAAGCCTCAGGAAACATTCTGAAACACAAAGTTCGAATGATGAGAAAATGTTCTTCCCAGTGATTTCTTATAGTATGTAAATTGTACCTCAAAAAAGCTATTAAAAATTGTTCGTCACATTTGTACTTACTGGACTCAAAAGTGAAAACATGCCAATGAATACCCTTTAGAGAAAGTCTTTAAATAGTAGCAGTTCATTCATGTAACTTAAATGTTAGAAGCCATATGTTAGAGTTATGAAGATATTTTTAATAATATGGAGAAATACTTGCAATATAGTATTTATCAGAAGATACATGATAGAAATCATATGTAAACCACAATCTCTACTGTGAAAATTTTTTAAAGATGGTTAAAATAATCAGAAGATAATAAACCAGCATGGAAACTAATGATAGCTATTATTGGGTGATAAGATTATCCATTCATTATCTAGTCATTTGCTTATTTATTTGGTCAGTCTTATTCATTTTAAACCCATGCACTTTCAAAGTGTTCTTCCATGAGGATTAATTTCTGCTAAAAATCAGGAAAAAGGCATTAGGAGCACTTGAAGTGAGGCATCCTGAGACACAGGCATCTTGACCATGTCAAAGGATGACCACGTAAAGCACACAAGATTCAGCTATAGTCCCAAAATAGGTTTTCCCTGGGAAGGGGGACCTTTTGAATAGGATTGACAAAATTCATTATGATTTCACTTTCTCCGTCATAGTAATTGTGGATCAGCCCTAAGAATATAACGTGGAACAAGTTGCATCACAAACAATTCACCTAATGCAATCAATTTACATAAAACTCCATCTTTATGCTTAGCCAATAGTAGAGTTTTTCATTTCCATCAATTACATCCACTGTAATCAAAGTGTTAAAGAGCACAGAATTCGGAATTTTCTCACTGCAGCAGCCCATGGTGAATGACTGGCATTGATTGATAAGCCTCTCCTTGCTGCTTGATACCTTCTCATGGTCAGGCCCTCGGTAGGTTCCAGTCCAGAATGTAAACATGTTTCCTTCAACTCATTAACTCAATTACACAGCCTCCGAATTGCAGCAAACATTCCTTATACAAAGCCACTTGCATAGTCTCTATGATAGCTGACACTTCATAATTCCTAAGGGAAAGCATGAAGAATTAGACTAAATTCCCTGGATTCTCAAAGAAAGGGAACATGATGAAGACATTGAAATTGCTCAGACTACACTGCTGTCATTGTTAGAGGAAGCGATACTGTGTCAGGTGAAAAATGAAATAGCTCTGATTACCCAGGACCCATCTTCTGGGACATTTCCAATTCACACTTAACTCTGAAGCCTGCTCTAAATCGAAAGATTCCAGAGTGTGCTGGTCTAGGGTTTTCTTTCATCTCAAATGATATCATTTTTTCTCATTTAAAATTCACTCTGAAGGTCCTAAAGTCAAATATTTGACATAGATGTTTCCATGAAAAAAAAATTTTCTCTCTCTTTCTCTCTGTTACACTTTCTCTCTCTTACTTTCTGTTGTGGAATATCTGAGTATACAACTTTGTGGGATGCCCAGTCTCTAGGCCAAACCCTGGCCTTCAGTGCCAAGGGTAATGGGACCTATTTCCTACATGCTCTGGCCCTTGCCTTGTTTTACAAGGGTTTTGTAAGAGGCGGTCTGCACACCATCTGTTTCTATATTACCTAGGGACCTTGTTTCAAGGAAGCACTCAGGACCCTAACCCAGGTCTCATGCACTGGGGATGTGCTCTGAGAAACTACCTTTGTAACAACCCTCTAGGTGTTTGCAAGGCTCCTTAAAGTTTGAGAAGTACCAGGTTAGCTCTTGCCAACTTTCAGAAAGCTTTCTCCCCTACTATCCCATTCTTTACTTCATAACAGTTTTCTTTACAGAGGCACATGAATAGTAAAAGAGGGTGAATAAACATCCTAATATCCCAGAGCCAACAGAGATGGATCTAGACTGGACTTTCAAGATGTGCTCTGTGGACCAGCGGCATCCTTATCACCTGGGGCTATATTAGAAATTCATTTTGGAGGTCCCACCCTGTAACTTTCTGATTCAGAAACACTTAGGGTGGTTTGAAGAAGCCATCCAGGTGATTCTGATGATTTATAAAGTTTGAGAACCACTCCTCTAAAGTGTAGTTATTTCATCTCCCAGCACCAACTACATGCCTCCATTCATTCAAATCATTCACCTTACCAATTTCTGTAAAGGATGAGACAGTTTTTTCCTTCAGATCACAATTCCTTTCACAGAATCTCAGAGGCTTAAAGATCCAGAAGAGATTTTGGAATCAATGTCGCAGGCAAATGATGCCTTTAAAATAGATAATGGTCCTTCCAGGAAGGTAATGGTTTTGGCTCTTAAAAGCAGCATCAAAATAGCCTGACATGACCCATTGGGTTTTAAATTAGATGACAGCCCCCTAAGTTAAAGCTAGTTCAGTTCAATCTTGGTTTTGACATTTACCAGCTGTGTAGCTTTTGGGGACGCTAAAGATTATCTGGGAGCTTTACTTTTCACATCCGAACGAGAGTATAATGATAGTACCTTTCTTTCACATGGCGATTTTGAACATTAAATGAGGCAATGAAAGGAAGGTGCTTTCCTGAGGGCCTGGTAACCAGCAAATGCCCAAAGACTGTGATAAGACATGTAACCATGGATATGCTTTGCAGTTTTCTGACCTCTAGTTCCCTCATTTTCAGTTGGGAGTAATTGTAGTGCCTTAAAGTGGTGAGTTTCAGTAATAAAACAGAACTGAGTGAGTCTGCAGCGAGAAAACCTACGGTCTTCCTAGGAAAGATGGAAGGATGGAGACCGGACCTCTCCATATCCCCAGCCTCCGGGGCTGGTTTCAACACGTGTTCAGCACTTGATGAATAGACATGTGAGCAATTAATCAATAGCTAAATTTTACAAAAAATAACTATTTTTACAATGCAGTTATATACATTCTTTGGCTAATACTTCCAACAACCCAATGAAGAAGAAGTGGTTACTTATCTCATTTTACAGAGGAGGAACGTCAAGCTCAGAGAGCTGGAAGGAATTGACTAAGGTGGGGTGACAGCTCAGGTTATCTGACTGCAGGGGTCCTACGCTCAATTCTTACACTCTATTGCTTTCACCTCTGTGTGACTTTGGCTGGTAATCTCCAGCATTAAGAAGAGGGGTGGGCAAGGTTAGAAATAATTTTTTAAGCACCTGTGGATAGTACTTTTTTTTTTTAATTCAGTATCTGTAAACTAATTAACTCCTAGCCAAAGTGAGGAAAGAGAGACTTTTTATTTTGTGGTTAATATTATTTTAAACTGTGCTCTTGTTAGATATAATACAGAAAACACATAGAAACAATTGTGCAGCTGAATTCGTTGTGATAAGGTGAAGGCCTTTAACCCACCAGCCCTGGAAGGAGGGAGAACCTGCCAGACATGCAGGAACCCATGCCTTCCTTGCCTCTGCAGGAGGGTGACCACTCTCCTGACGTATATGCCGATCACTTCTTCATTGCCAACGTGTGCATCCCAAACACTATAATTTAGTTGTGCCTGTTTTTCTTTTTTTATCTTTAGGTAGAGCTTCAACATTTATTTTAATCTATTAGTACCCCCACCACCCCCTGTCATTGATGAAATGTAATCATTTATCCTATAATAAAGGGTTTCTCAATCTCAGCACTATTGACATTTTGAGCAGGAGAAATTTTTTATGAGGGTTCTTCTGTGCATTATAGGATATTTAACAGCATCCCTGGTCTCTACCCACTAGATGCCAAGTAGCATCCCTTCCCCAGTTGTGACCACCAAAAATGAGTCCAGACACTGCCAAATGTCCCCTAAGGGGCTAAAATCGACCCCAGTTGAGAACCAGTGCCATAGCGTTTCCTCTGTCCTCGCAATTTTTTGAAAATTGGATCTTGGATGAGTCTTAATGAGATTCAGATTCAATTTTGCTATTTATCTTCTTTATTCATTGCTAAGGCTTACTTTCTGGATGGTAGTGTGTACTTCCCTCTGGAGGCACATAATGTCAGTAATTTCTCTTTTTGTGATGTTAGCCATCATTGATGCCCAATGCCTAGATCCTTTATAAGGGGTTGCAGAATGTTGATATGCCACTTCTGTCATCCCATTGTCACTGATTTGCCAGAATATTTGTATAAAGAGCAGCCTGCCTCTGTGATTGGGTTGCCAGGAATTTGAATGGGAAATATATGAGACAAATTTCCCATTTTCTGGGGTGTCTTTGACCTAACAGCCAGCCTCTCCTATCCTTGCCATGTAAACAGACTCTTCTCAGCTTTTAAGACCCAACTTATCAAATGAGTCAGGACCAGTGTGGCCTCCCGGCCCCATTTCGTAGAGTCAGCCACTCCTCCCGTGCTGTTCAGGCTCAGTAGGAAGCCTACCATGTTGGGCATAATGATTGGTCATAATTGGTTCCCATCTCCTTCTCTCTCACTGGACAGTGAGTGAGGAAAGCGAGACTGTCTCTCAAGCTTCCTTCATCTCACTACCTAGATTGGAAGCAGACAGCTGGGTACCTGGGAGAGAACACGGGCTTTGCAGTGAGACAAACCTGGACCAAAACTCCAAATCTGAACAGTCGCTGCCGGCTAATTCAAGGGAGACACTCAAAGTTTTGTGCTTCAGTGTCTTCATTGTCAAAATAGAAAAAGTATGATCTCACAGAGCTGTTTTTAAGGATCAAGTTATTTGGAAAAGCTGCTTGTGGGAGACGAGCACCTCGTGGTCAGTAAATGTGGTCAGTACACATTTACGGTGTCCTTTCCTATTAGGAGAGTAGCTTGTCTTTAAGGAGTGCTTACTATATGGCATGCTATACTACATAGTGGCCGTTGTGGGCCTTCTCATTTGATCCCCCTCCATGCCCATATCCTGTGTTATAGGTAAAGAAAAGGACGATTACAGAGGTCACGTGTCCTGTCCCAAATTTCCAAGCTGAGGTGGGTTGACTCTAGACTTCAACTCAGACTTTTCTGATGCCAAAATCCATTCTATTATCTACTGTGCATTCTGCCTTTAATTGGGCATGAAGCTTTGATTGAATGAGTGAATGTCTAAATGAAAGGATATAAAAAGATAGTGCTATAAGTTTATTGGCAAATAATCCTTTCCTCCCAGAGGGCCACATTTCCCTGGAAGTCGGTTGAATCTGGACTTTGCATTTCACGCTTGGCTTGAGGCAGGAGTGATCAGAGCCGTGACTTTGGTGTGGACTTGGCAGGAAAGCGGGATGTCTCAGGCCAGCAGTGTGGTCTGTCTGCTCCTCACCTGTATTCCGTCACTGCCCAGAACTATTATCTGTTAAAGCTTGAGCCTCCTAATCAGCACCAGGCAAACAGGGCTCAGCTGAGCCCTCATCCGGCCAAATGTCAGGGTGCCCCTGGGGAGAATTTAACCTCGACATAGCCCAGGAAGCAGAACTCTCTTGAAAAGGCTGTGAGTGGACAAGCAGCTCCGTGGTTTACTCGCCGGGGTGGAGGTCTCCTGTCCACAGCCTCTGAGTGGGACCTCATTGAGGTGGGAAGGGGAGAGACTGTTAGGTGAACTCCGACTAGAGAAGCACTTGACACAGTGTGTGGACCAGAGTGGGTTGTCAGCACATTCTCTCTCCTTTATTCCCCTCCTTCTCGGGCATGCTGTGTAGACATTGTACGACATTTCCTTGAATCCGTTCTATGTTCATACTCCAGGTCACATGTGTGTTTTCAAGACAAACTGATTTCAGAGCACATCAGTAAACTATATAGCTATTTAAAATTGACAAGTTTTATTTCAGAATATATTCAGAGTGATAAGATTTTTGAGCGATATGATGTCTTTATGGTTCAGAGAATAGAAAAAAAATACTCAGGTTCCCTCTGGGGTGGTCTGGGTCTTGATACTGACAAATGACATTCTACTCTAATAGACAACTAAGGTAATCCACCATTTATTTTGATAGGCTCTATTGCTTTGCTATCAACAGCAGATACTCCCTACTTATCTTGTGTGAGCTCTTTATCATTACCATTACACTGAATGGCTCATCCTTGGAATACCATTAATTTTTTATGCCAATTTTCAGAATATGTGTTTTGATGGATCAATTTAAATATTTAAGAGAAATATTGAAATATTGGATATAGAGCGGCATATACATGCAGTATTATACAATATTAAATATATTCAACACATATAAATTATAAATATGTGCCTTTTAATGTATAATAGCAAATCATTTGAGAGGTGACTTTTAGTAAGAAAATACAATACAATCTGGCAAGGGTTTATCGATTGATGATTACATTCCAGGCACTGCCATTCCCTAAAATGCTGGAGACACAAGATGAATAAAGTAGGACACCAGTCCTGATGGAGGTCACGGTACATCAGGGAGCCAGGCATGTGACGCAAAAACCATACAGGAAAAAAGTACCACAGAGAAAGGATTGGGCAAATTAAACTGCCCACTTTTGCACATCAAAAATATCATAAGCGAAATCATAACTAAAGAGCAACTGTGGGAAATAATTTAAAAAAATATGACCCACAGAAGTATTTTAATATTTGAATAAAGAGCTCTTGCAAAAAGATAACAAAAATATCATCACTCCAATGGAAATGAGGAGAAAGACTTAATCATACAATTCCCAGGATTTTATGTGTAACTGTACACACACATGAAGGATTCAACTGTGTTTCTACTCAAAGAAAGAGAAATTAAAGAAATGATGCATTTATCCCTTTGAAAAAAAATCTGTGGGTGGAGAGATTGTTATCATGTTACCAGGGAGTATAATGGACATTCCATTATCATGCTGGTGTGCATGTTAATTAAAACATCTTTCTGGAAAATAATCTGTAATATGTACATGAGGGTTCAAAATGTCACCTCTTTTGACCCAGCAATTTCACCTCTAGGCATCCATTCTACGAGAAAAAGCAGGCATGTGGACAGAGATTAATGCACAATTAAGTTTGCTGCATTGTTATTTATAATAGGAAAATTTTTAAGCTACCCAATAGCTCAATAGTAGGGGTTGAATGGTTATTTAGTTCATTGTACATCCTGACAGGCAATTACACTACCATTAGAAGCAGGGTTCCCAAAGAATGTTTAGTAGTGGGGCATGAAAATGCTCAGGGTACATATCAAGTCAGGTACCATAGAAGAAAGATCTCAATTGTTTTTAAAAATAGGGAAAAATAGTGGAAGGAAGCAGGTATTTTCTCACTTACTTTTTTTCCAAAATTTTGACACTGAGTGTGCATTATCTGGTAATTAGAAAAATATCAATAAGTAAAACCTAAGAATTGTATTGATAATCATAATGAGATGTGAGATGAGAATTATACAGAGGAAAGAGAGGTTTCCAGAAGACTGATGAATTAATTCCACTTGATGAGTCAGACAGAGAAAGCTGGAGAAGAGAGATGGATTGTAAGGACTAAGACATAATTTGCCCTGTGGATAAGGGAAAGAAGGTCGTTTCAGGAGTGTGTGTTGGGCAAATGACAGAAGCATAAACATACCTGGCATGTTGAAGGAATGAAATTGATCTGCTGTGATGGGACCACGCACTCTGCTGGGCAGAGGGCTCAGTCGAATCAAGAAAGGTGAGAGACGCCAAGCTGTGAGAGGCTTTCCATTTTCAGGCCATGCTAAGGAGTTTAAGCATCGAAACCTCAGCTCAGAGTCTGGGAGACTCACAGCTGAATCCTGATTGGAAAACACACACCCACACGCACACATGCACACATACAGGGTAAGATCCATTTTGGTACAAGAATAAAAGGAAAAACATGCATATAAATATATGTACCAGTACTTTTCAGAAACATCTTGGGGAAAAAAATTCAATATTTTCTTCATGGTAAAATTCCAAAAAAACCTTGATAGGAAAAAAATGAACAGACTTAAAAATACTCTTTCTTTCCCTATGGCTAAGTCTTTCCTGTCCTTCAAGGCTTCCCACCCTTAAATAAATCTGTTGGAGATGCTTTTCCTGACCAACTATCCTATAGCAGGTGTTCCTTCCCATCTGTTATGTTAGTAATCACTAGTCAGATTGTAAATTCGTGCACAGTGAGATCTGTTGTATACGCCTGCTGTTTCCCCAGCACCTAGTACATATTGTCTGTACTCACTAAGAGTTGCTACTGGGGGCCTGCCCAGTGGTGGAGCACTAAGTTTGCCTGCTCCACTGCAGCGGCCTGGGGTTCACTGGTTCGGATCCCAGGTGCGGATCCTAGGTGCGGACCTACGAACCACTTATCAAGCCATGCTGTGGCAGGTGTCCCACATATAAAACAGGAAGAGGGGCTGACCCTGTGGCCTAGCGGTTAAGTTCGTGCACTCCACTTCCAAGGCCAAGGGTTTCACCAGTTTGGATCCTGGGCACGGACATGGCACCACTCATCAAGCCATGCTGAGACAGCGTCTCACATAGTACAACTAGAAGGACCTACAACTAAAATATACAACTGTGTACTGGGGGGCTTTGGGGAGAAGAGGAAAAAAATGGAAGAAGAAGATTGGCAACAGTTGTTAGCTCAGGTGCCAATCTTTAAGAATAAAAAAATAAAAAACAGAGGAAGACTGGTATGAATGTTAGCTCAGGGCCAATCTTCCTCAGCAAAAAGAGGAGGATTGGTAGCAAATGTTAGCTCAGGGTTAATCTTCCTCAAAAAAATAAAACAAAATAAACAGTTGCTACTGAATGAACTTGACAATGCCCTGCACTTGACAGGCTTCATCAGAATTCATGAAGTTGACTGCTTCTACGACTTCTCATGACTCAGACAACTCCTAGTCTAGGAATAAGTACAGGCATCTCGAGCTGGGGAATGTCGCTTTTCACATACAAGTGGGTGTTCATTTTGAAATTGTCGTTAATCTTGAAGATAAAGAACAGCTGGATAATACAGGATAAAACAGTTCATTGCTTAAAGTCAAGCGGCAGGTCTGGGTTCTAGTTTAGCCTCTGTCTCAAATTCCCCAAATGGAATCACTTCCGCTTTCTTCCCTCAGTTTTCTCCCCTGTGCTGTGAGGATCTGATCTCAGTCTGAGTCGCTGATTCTACAACCACAAGAGCCTCCATTTCTTACCTGCCTCATGATTTTGAGTGCAAAGTTCAGCAGAAAGTAGCAATGGATAAATGCTTGATACCTTATTGTCCAAAATATCTATTAGATCAGAATTCTTTGTATTTTGAGATTGATTACACCATCTGGGAAAGTTTCTGGAAAGTTCTGGAAAAAATAGCAGTTTCTCCCAGAGTGACAGAGGTTTTTTCTCAACTGTGTGTTAATGGGGAGTCCATGCTTTCCTTTGAGAACTCTCTACCCCTCTATTAAGGGAATGACTTAGTACAGAAATGTATCTTTACTGATGCGAATGCTGAAGATAGTCTGTCACCGCTGGTATATTAAGTATGCCCGTTGCCACCAAGAACACTAATGGATCCCCTCTCTCAAGCAGAAGGCAGCAGGTTTTGAGCTCCATGAATATACGCCTATTTACTTACTGCTAGAGATCTGTGAATTGTTTTTCTACACATGGAAACAGCAGAGTGAGGGCAAGAAACTGCAAAGTCATGTAGACAAACACCATCCCAGATTCAGCTCTCTAGATTTCACTATCAGTGTCAGGGAGATTTCTTTGACTTTGATATATTGTCAGAACATACATAGGAAAGAAATTTCCAGAAGAATGAACAGACGATGCCATAATTTGCTTTCAGTGATATGCGTCTCCTGGGAGTGGGGTGGGGGTTGCCAGAGCAAGTGATTGTAGTCCGAGAATCAGAGGACCAACATAATTGCCACCTTCTGCTTCAGAAACACTTAAACTAAACATCTCTGTGTTTCCATATCTGTGAATGAAGTCAGCGCGGGTGTTAAGCACACACAGAACATACAGACGCATTTCTGGCTAACATAAATCGAAGGGAAAATGTTTGAGAAGAGTCTGCTTTCTCCTTGATAGGCAGAGGTAAGATGCGGCAAAGTCTCGAAGATGAACAGAATGGCAAACTTCATGATGTTCAAGCTGTTATATATACCCCATCAAATATTTGTGGAACTTGATATTGCTGAGTTCTGTAGCTGTGTAATGACTTAATATTTAATTTAAAAGGATTTCCTCCTTGACGCATGCTGTGTGGATTGTAAAACCTATACAGTGCCTTTTAAGGTACCTCATAATTCACTTTTTTCATTGTCTTGACTACAGGAAACATGTTAGGATACTGTGTGGGCGAGATGTAGCATTTGCTCATTTTATTTTCCCTTTTTCTTTTCCTGGTTGCTATCGTGTTTTTGCATTAGAATCCCACTTATATAATGAGACTGTGCGATCCTCATTTCCATTGTTATTAATGATTCCTTTACATTAAATTTTCACTTTTCTGCCACATGTGCCCTATAAGAAAAAATACTTTTGCTGGAGCTGAGAAAGGAAGAGACACATGAAACGAGCTGCTACATTGAGCCAGGCTCTTTGCTCCGTTATCTCATTTTATCCATGTGTAATCATAAATAAAGATGCTTATACCCATTATTTTCCTCGGATAAGAAAACTGACATTTAGAGAGATTAAGTGATTTTCAGGTGTTCAGGTTGGAATAGTAGACTCGGCATCTTTACTTCTCCGTGACCTTTGCATGGAGTGTTTGCTGAGGAATGTGAGCCTATGGGATATTTTTCCACTTAGAAATAACACGGTGCATTGGAAAGTGTATGGAACGTGCAGTGAAGCAGGTCTGGGTTCCATTTATGCCCCAGATACTCCCAAGATGCCTGCTGGGGGGTTGCTTAGACTCTCTTGAGTCTTAGTTGCCCCTTGAAAAAGTGGGGTTGACCACAGCTCTCTTTCTGAGTGTCTGTAGGATTAGCAATACCACATGCTCCTGGCTTGCGCTGGATCCTGGGGGGGTTATTCTTGTCTTGTCTTTTTCTCCACCCATCCTCCACTTATCAGCCTGTGAGCCATTGATGGAGTTATTGATGGCTCCTCCAGGTGGACACGCAGCTCAGTGGGCCTCAGAGAGCGATGGCTTTCTTTTTTGGTCTGTCAGCATCTCTCCGTGAACGAGAAAAGAACAAGCAAAGACAGCCAGGCCTTTCAAGCCGGGATGCAGGAATTGGAAGAGCGGTTTGCAGGAGATAAATCAAAGAAAATTGTCCAGAACTGGTACAAACAAAATTTGAGCTTAACAAGTGCTGGAGTGGGGAGGCAGGATTTCTGCTCCTCTCACTGGAACACAATTACGCATCTCAACGGGGAACACAGCTCGTTGGCAAACTCTTGGGGGCGCAGGAGCACTAGTCTCGTTCTGCCTGGGACCAGCGACTTGTAGCTCTTCCCAAAGGCAGAGCACTAGGCAGTCGGTCAACGCCACTTCTTCCTTATCACACCTCCTTTACCAAAAGCAATAGGTACTGTGTATTGAGCCCCACCCACTAACCAGGTGTGGAATACACTAGACACTTCATTACTTTCACCAATTTAACCTTCATGACAGTCCCAAGAAGAAGACCTAATCATTTCCACTTTATAGATGAGATAGCTTGTTCAGAGAGGTTAAACAACTGCCCCAAGGTCACACAGCTGTTTGGGACAGAGCTGATCCATTCCGTGCCATGTCGTCTACCCTGGCTTTGCAGCAGTGCCTTGTCCAAGGACAGTATCCTGAGAGCAGCGGGCTGCGCCCATTTCATCAAAACAGATAAATCTTCAGGGCTGTGTGGCTTGTGAGAGGTCGATTCTCCTGAAATACTTTTGGTTTACTGTGAAAGCCAGTGATTCGAAGATCCTTGCCAAAGGATCATCATAAATCCTGTTTAGACAGAGAAACCCCTAAAGGAAAAAGGTTCTTTGCAGTGGCCCACAGCCTGGAGCAACAGTGTCCAGAAGAGGAAAGTTTGCAACAATGCATGAATGAGAGCAGGAGCTTGTTTACATGGGCAGGGGCACAGATGGTCACATAAGTAGGATTTGATGACGAGTCCCCTCATCCCACACAGAGGGTGGAGAAAGGGTTTCTGGACAGTGTTTGAGAGGCCACTATCACATGTGGATTCCTATAATCCTCTGAGTTGCTATGTCTCTTTGAGAGACAAGAAAGCTTGTCTGATGTTCTGTCCCATACCATGGGGAAAATTAAAGGCATGGCTGGAAGCCAGTTCTTTCAGCCCCCTTTTCCCTGTCCTGTTAGTCTAGTCAGGCTGGCAGACCAGTCTGGCCGCGCACACCCCCAAAGGATGGAGAGATGAGCAGATTACCAGCCACACAAGCTTTTCCTTCTGTGGATTCAGTCTGCTTACATTTGCCAGGATCCACCATGTGTAGGACACTGTGCTCTGTGCTAGAGGGTGTGGGATGCGAAGGAGGAGAACAGGAAACTGTGTGTGTGTGTGTGTGTGTGTGTGTGTGTGTTTAGAGATGCTTCCTTCCTTTTGCAAGGATATTCCTAGGTACGTGCCTTTTAATAAAAAATATTAACTATCTCTTCCACCCAAGGATGGAAGATGATTTAATACTGCTCTAGTAATTTTTGCATTATTCTGTACAATATTTAGGAAGGGTTTATAAAGAACAATACTGTTTTGAACATATACACACATTCTGAGAAAGGTACGGACTTGGAAATAGAAGGGGAAATTACAAACAAGGGAACAGCCATGGGAGCTGCTTATAAATGTTCAACTTCTTGGGTGCTTTCTTTGGACTTTGGGAAAAGTAATGTTATCATTCACACATTGTACATATATGTATATGAATTATCAATCAGCGACAATCCTATAAGGTAGACACGATTAGGGACACATTCCAGATAGAGAAACAAAAGTTCGAGAGGTTAAGTCTCTTGCCTGAGGTCACACAGCTAATAAGTGATGGAACCTTTATCTGAACCCCAGATTCCTGGGCAAAGCTCTGCTCTCTTGTTCCCCCCTGGAGTTTTATTGAAGGGCAGTGAGAGACAGTTAATTCAAGTATACTGAACTAGCACTGTTTCATTACTCTCATCAGCAACTTGTTCCCTGTGGAGCCTGGGTGTTTCTGCAGGGCTAACCAATGCACAGCCCCATCCTCTGTAACATTCCTGCCCCTGCTTCCACAGCCAGGTGAAGGAACAAGGAAAGAGAAAGTTAAGTGAACTCCCCAATGGGAAGTCACCAGGAGTCAATGGGTATTTGCGTTATTCTGTTTGTTTGATTTAGAACAAAACAAAACAACAAGTGTTCCCCGCCCCTGGGTCTAAGGACTTAGCCACAGATTTCACAACAGCGGTTCCCATGAATAATGAAATAGTTTCCCAGTTGTCTGAAAACAGCCACAACATCAAAGAGACACACCAAAATGAAACTCAGGTGCTCCCTTCCTCTCCCCAGTGTGCCAAGCCTCAGCAGCATCCTAGCATCACCCGGGTACTTACTACATAGGCAGGAGCTCAGCCCCTTTCCCCAGATCTGCGGGAGCAGAATTGCATTTTAATAAGGCCCCTGGTGACTTGCACATTGCAGTGGGAGAAGCCCTGTTCTGTGGAATGCTGGGAAAGAGGAGGACTTACCTCCCACCCAGGGCCAGGGCTAGGGTGAAGTGAGTGAGTCTCTCACTCTGCCTCCAAAATTTGAGGATGCGAAAAAATGCAATGATCAAGCAATATTTAACACAATATTTAAAAAATTATAGAAAAACTTTTAAGGGTACTGGACATCGGTAGTCTTCTCCTTTCTGGATCTTTCGGGGAGAGGGCAGGAGAAGCTGGTGGAGGTCTGGGAGCTTTAGTTTCTTGTTTTCTCCAAACAGTGTGAATTTTCAGCAAGTGAAATTGCATTAAGAGTTGTTTCCATTTTGGTCTTCATACTTGTGTATTATTGGATTTTCAATAACTGTGATTATGCACCAAGAATGTAGCATTACCACCCGAACATTTAAGCTCCGAGTTCAATTTGACCGCGGAGCATAGATCATAGTAATGATGCTGATAATGATGCAAGTAGGTAACATTTATGGAGGGCTCGCTATCGCAAAGCATGCTACAAGAATTACCTTCTTTAGTTTTTACCAGAACCCTATGGGGGAGGTACCATTTTAATCTCCACTGTAGAGATGAGGAGATGGAGGTATATAGAAGTTGGATAGTGTGTCTGAAGATATCCATCTAGTAATTAGAGGGAGCAGAATTCAGATCTCGGCAACTTGCCCCAGAGTCGGCTCTTTACTACTTCACAAACCTACGGTAAAATAGTGTAAAATGAATTTACATGGTAGTCAAAGTTTTAAAGCAAATTTATGCATGCTTTTTCTTCTTCAATGTGTAAGTATTAGGTTGCCAAGTCTTTTTATTCTGAAAATCTGTCCCTTTTTAACATTTTTTATGTTAAAATGCTCTTTAAAACAATGAAATGAGAGTAATAGAGGATGGTAGTTGCCTTTTAAAAATGTCCGTAAAATTTTGGCTGCCATTTTCTTTTTAATTGGCTCATGAGGGGAGGGGAGAAGATGCTGTTAGTGGAAGGGACGACACAGATTTCAGGGTCCTCCCTGATGTACTGGAAGCACCTGTGAGCCAGGTGGGCCCCACGTGGCTCAGCCCCACCTTGTCTGTGCCTCTGCTCTGCCGTGTAGCGCCCCCGAGCAGGCCTCTCTGGCTAGCGTCTCCGTGGGCCTCATTAGCAGTGGGTGTGTGTCTCTCCACAGTGGCCCATTCACAGAGCTGCCAGCAGTGCCAGGGAGCCGCTCGGGGCTGCCTCTCCGGCTGTCCTGGGAGGCTGCTGCTCCAGGCTGTGTAGAACAAAGCTGGGCCTTGCCCTCTCACAGCCTGTGGCCCTTGTTGTCCCCATATGAGCCGTCCTGAGATGGAAGAGGGAAGGTGCCCCTTGGAGATGGCATTGTCACAGCTGCATCCTGCCTCTGGAAGAAGACTCTAAGCGGCCAACTGCTACTTGCTGACCTTCATGACGGTGGAGTGAGTAGGCGCTGGATTTACGAGCCTGGCCTCTCCATCTGCCAGCTGAGTGCAGGTGCCAGCGACACTGCCCACCCGAATGGGGGACGGGAATGGTGGCGCAGAGATCCCGGCAAAGGGGACCGGCTTCTGTGGACACAAGCTTTAGGTTGCTTGTGCCACTTTATTTATGTCCTGCCCCACCCTAGCAGCTGGGCACTCCCCACCCTTGTCCGCCTTTGCTGTTTCTGTGCTTTCTACTCCGTTTGCCCTCTCCATCTGACATAGGCTTCGGTTTTAATTCCGGCTTGGTCGCTGCTGCCAGAGTTGTGGCTCAAGGACTCGGCCTGGACCGTGGATCCTATGTTAGGAGTTTCCGGAAGTTTGTTCTGGTCTATCTGGAGGAGAAATGGCATGGACTGGGCCCCATTGCCAGATTGTGCTGTCAGGGCACACGCGCTCGAGGCACTATTTCCATCTTCCGTCTTTGTCTGGTCTCCTCCTCATTCAATCTTCTTGAGTCTGTGGAGTTGACTACCAATTGGTGCCTGACCTAGTTACAGAGAGCCACTGCGTTCGCCCTTGCTCATCATAGGCAGTGATCATAATGGTTTGTGCACTCTGGTTCAAAGTGGACTCAGTTATTTTAGAGTCATTTCTACCTCCTTGGAGTGTATGTGCATGCGGGTGCATATGTGCATGTATGTGTGTGTGTGTATGCATTTATATCTGTATGTGTGTGTGTATGCATGTATGTCTGTAGGCATGTGTGTGTGTGTTGTGCAGCTGCCTAGACGAAGGCTGACATTTTCGTTGCTATGCTGGCACTTTGCTTTGGGACTCAGTCCTGTGGCTTTGTATCGGATAGTTAAGGGCTTGTTGGTTTCCCTGTGTTGATCTCCTTTCAATTTCTACTTGGAGCACTTCTCTTGGGAGCTGGGTTCTCACATTTTCTGCTCCTGGTGTCAGCTCTGTCTGCTTCTTCTGCCAAAGGCCACCAAGGAGTTACTCAAAGGACCTTTGCAACTGTCTATTCAATGAATGAAGAGCTCAGTCGGGCAAGATCCTGGGACAGCGCATGCTTCTCCCTGGTCCTTTCTGCAGCATTACTGGGCCATGACTCATGCATTTGGCTTTTGCCTCTGCTGATCTCAGAAGCCACGTGGGAGGCTGGTTTTATGGTGTCTCCCAGAGTCCGTTTTCAACACCAGTTTACCTTGTATTTTGAAAGATATTCTTCCCAAACAAACTGTACTTATAAAGTAATAACCAATCTGTTTTCTCATTTTTAATTAATGGTATGTACATAACTCCCGATCAGAGCTTCTAATCAGTGTCAGTTCATCACCGTTAACATTTGTTTATTTCCTCAGCATCTTCTATGTGACGGACCTCTGCCAGGCGCTGGGAATAGAAAGGTGAACAAGATTCAGTCTTAGCAGGAATTTCCAATATGTGATATTGTTGTTAATTCATCATTTTAATTTTGGGGAAATTTACTGAGCGTCCTCTGTGTGTTGGGAGTGGTGCCGAGTGCCCTGCATACATCCCCTCCTTTTGTCTTCAGAGCTGACCTGTGAGTTACGCATTAGACGTGCCACTTTTCAGATGAGGAAACTGCCACTTGCAGGGTTGAGTCACTGGCCCAAAGTCACACATTTAATTACAAAGCAGAGGCGGGATTTGAACCCAGGATCTTCAGACTCAAACTTTCCCCTGGAGATTATAGTCACCAAGCGCCAGCATTCCTTCCTTCTCTTTCCTCCTGGGCAGCTGTTTGCTTTTCTGGGCCCCATGTTCTATTGTTTCTCTTCTGGCTTAGTTTTTTTCCAGGTTTATTGAGATTTAATGGACATATAACATTGTATTAGTCCAAAGTGTACAATATAATTTGATATATGTATATATTGCAAAATGATTACCACAATTACATTAGTTAACTTCGATCACCTCACATAGTTACAAATCTTTTCCCTTGTAATGAGAATTTTTAAGATCTACTCTCTTAGCAACTTTTAAATATATAATACATTATTGTTTGAAGTCTTTGTTTATGGTTTAGTTTGAAGTCTCTGAAAACCCTGAGTACAAATGAGTCTGTTGCCAGAAAGATTAATAGAGCTTTGAGCTTTCTAGGACGTTCAGCTTACTCACCTCCTGATTGTTGAGGTGGGGAAACTGAGGCTCTGAGTGGCAAAGGGATTTACCCATGGTCATATAGTGGCCAGGTCTGGGTTTGAACTCAGCATCTGTAACATGCTGGCCCGTTCTGTTGGTCACAGCATATACCTCCTCACTGGCTAATTTAGTCTGGGCTAGGTGGCAAATCTCAAGAGATCTATCTTCTGGATAATTCTATCTAGGCTTGAAGTAAGAACAGCCAAAATTAGATTATGATGCAAACTCATCAAGGGTCTAATTTTGTCCATCACTGGGTCCCTGCTTTCCAGCACAGCCCAGGTTCCCTTCAGGTGGTCAGCAGGTGTGTGTTGGATGAATGAACTGGATGGAACGCAAGGGGCCTCCGGGGATAATCTTCTCGTGCTTTCTGTTTGATAGTTGCTGACCACACCAGAGAGTACTTTAGAATCAAATTGATGGTATCAATATTTAATTTGACACTTCAATGATTGAATCATTTAGTATTGAAAACTATTTTCCTGTTTCTATTTCAGAATAAATTGGCTGGTTCTTTTGGCATCTTGAAGCAGAGTAGTTTTTAACTTTTTGTTTTTTTGGCTCTACGGGAAAGTGATGGAGGGAGCTCACTGATCAGACCACGAGTTCACTTTGAGCGTGGCCGGCTCAGGTCTCTACCTTGCCAAAGAGACACTTCAGGTTGTATGATGAGACTCCAAAAAGTTACAAATTTCTGTCTAGGACAGATAATATTTTAAAAAGTGTACAAAAAAATGAGGAAGAAGAGAGGAAAGATATCACCCGCAGTTTATTCACTCTGACTCATAAATCGTTCTTATTTTTTTCCTGCCTTCCAGTACTCAACTTAGTCAGGAATATTTTTATATTGTCGTAATTGGAGGAAAGGTTTTATTTCATAGTGAACCATGTTGAAATATTCCAACGTATTCTCCCACGTTGCTTTACAATTCGCATAATTGCAACTTTGGGGAAGGCCTGCTGATCCAGGCAGGGTGCGTACTGTGTCTTACTTAATATTCTTCTTTGACAACAGGGCAATTTTGACTTTATGTGAATAGAAGGATGTAATTCCTGCTGGGAATCTGGGTGAAATAGAATAGGGTTATGAAAGATTTGCAATACCTAGAAGATCCTGCATTTCAAGTCGGTTAGTCCACATGAGTCAGCTCATTAAATCTCGAAAGCTCTATTTCCCCACTGAAAAAAGAATACTTGAAACATGCATAGAGAAACTTAGAATTAGACAATATCAGAATTTAGTGGGTTGTTTTGCTTTTTAAAAAATTTAAATAATTAAGATGGCTTTAAAAGCAAGCTTCTTTCCTAATTGCTAGGCGCATTTTCCTCATTTCTGAAAATGGGTGGCATTTAACTGCAAGACAAAACAAACAAAGCAATAAAAATTTAAAACTAACTGCTTAGGAAAGCTGGCCTGGTCTTTAAACATCTTCAGAAAAACAACTAGAAAGGCAGTAAATCCATCTGCTCACTCTCAGGTCAAACCTGTTAGGATTAGTCTCCTGATGAGGTGACAGGGTTTTAGGGGAGGTGTCTGCAGAAAGAATCTGGTGGCGATGAGCTGACTTGGAAGAGAATGTTGAGAGAGCTTTGGTTCACTCTGTGTGCGTCATAATTTGGCAAGGTCGCGGGAGAGAATCTTCTTTAGGCCACTAAAAATAGATGGTCTCGTAGATCCAATCGTGCCGTCATCTCTCCTTTCCTTTTCTTTAGTCATGTCTTATTTTGGGAGCTCTCTTCATTCTTCTCACCCACCTGCTTCCTCTGTAACTCTGTGTCGGCTTTGGATAAGCCACTGGCCCTCTGTGTGTCGGGAAAGAGGGGGAAGGCGAGAAATCTCTGCACTCCCACTCACTCGGCTGCTTTACCTTGCCGTTATCATTTCCTTCTTCCATCCTTCCTTCCTTCTCCATCCTACCTTCTTCCTTTCCCTCTTCCATCTTTTCTTCTCCCATCCTTTCTTCCTCTATGCTACCCTGCCTCCCTCCCTCCTTCCTTCTTTCCTCTTTTCACCCTTCTTCCCCGCCCCCTTCCTCTGTCTCACCTTAGCATGGCCCCCAATTCTACATATTTATCTCTGCAAAGAGACCGGCACATAGAAATGCCCGATACATAATTATTGAATAAGTGGAAGAAAGAATAAACAAATGGATGGTCTGAGCTGTAGAGAAGGCAGAGTTCTAGTGAGGGAACAATGGGGCTGGGGGACCTCTGCCTCCCTTGAAGGCATATGCTATTACTGTTTCAGTATCCCCTCTTTCCACACCCTGTAGCCCCACTTCCTAATACGTAACCTATTCACTTCATGTGTGTGTTCTATCACCATCTAGTCATCTGTTGTATACATCTGTCCATATCTAAACATGCACTATTCAGAATGAGGTTCTGTGAAAATTCAGAGGGGTCGTTTAACTCTCAGATTCATTGTGTCTGCTTTTTCCATCTTGATTCCATGAATTTGACACAGATTTTTGTAAATAGAATCTTACCCCAAACCCTAATATGTATAAAATGGACAAAACAGAGCTCCTGTGGATTAAATAGAGGAAAGGAGGAAGATGTGGGGATCCCAGAACCCCCCCTCACTGCCCTGACCCCCTTAGCTCCTGCAGCAGGCTTTGGGGTTCCCTGGACATGCCTAGGCGCTTGCAAACACAGTTAGTAAAGTCACTGGGTTAGATCAGGGCTGAGTTTCCATTGGTTCTTCCACCCGTGAATTGTGATGTCCCTCAACATTCAAGTCTGGTCTCTCTGTTTACGGTTTGCAGCAAACGCAGATGGCTGTGCAGTAGGTGCTGTAGGAGCTATAAATGACGCAGACAACAGAGCTTCTGCTCTCCAGAAGCTCCCAGGGATTGGGGGTGGCAGGCAAATGGTGAGGAAAATAATTCCCTAAAACAACAAGGCGTGCCAGGACTTAAGGCCTGAATGACTGATAAAGACTCTCAGCAGTACGTGTGGCCTCTCATTCCATCAAATACTGATTGAGCGTCAGCTCTCTGCTAGGTATATGTGTGATGATGTAAAGGGGTCCAAGAAAATGACCTGACCCTCTAATCGTTTGCTGTTTATTTTTCTGTGCACTTTCTGACTGTACCCTTGAATGAATGTTCTACAAGAAGAGCAGCCCTGTCCCCTGTCTTTGTGGTACTCTCGTGTCTGGACCAGTATCTGGCACATAGTAGATGTGTAAGAAACATTGGTTTATGGGCTGAATGGTTGATAAAGATGATGCCATAGTGAGGGGTGTGTGTGTGTATGTAAAGTCGGGAAAGGAAGGTGGGTTATCAGGAGGTAAAAATTCGTCCAGGGTCGGGGGGCTGGCCCCATGGCAGAGTAGTTAAGCTCGCGCGCTCTGCTTCAGCAGCCCGGGGTTTCACTGGTTCGGATCCTGGCTGCAGATATGGCACCGCTCATCAGGCCATGCTGAAGTGGCATCCCACATAGCACAGCCAGAGACACTCACAGCTAGAATATACAACTACGTACTGGGGGGGCTTTGGGGAGAATAAGAAGGGGGGGAAAAAAAGAAGATTAGCAACAGATGTTAGCTCTGGTGCCAATCTTTAGGGAAAAAAAATTGTCCAGGGCTTTAAAGGACAAGGAAAAATTTATAAAGAAAAGAAGAGGAACACACATTCTGTGCAAAGGCAAAAGTAGGAACAAAAGTAGGGAAGAATGAGACAATATGGGAAGCTGAGTAAAAATGATGTGTTCCTGGAAGGGGCTGCCCCAGGTGAGGCTGAAGGCCAGCAGGGCTGGCTACTGAAGGGCCTTCCTTGGGGGAAGAGCGAGTGCTGAGAAACGGAAGCCATGGGGTCAGATTGCCTGAGTTTGAAGCCCTGCAAGCTGGGGAACCGGAGTGCATTCCTCATCCTCTCTATCTTAGATTTCTCCACTTTCAGATTGATGTGACGATCCATTTAAGCACAGGACCTAGAAGAAAGCAGGGCTTGGTTATTGCAAAAACAAGAGGCCAGCCCAAGAAGTCCTTCAATGCTTCGAAACTGGGAGTGGCATGAGCAGACTCTGGTTTAGAGTGAGCATGTAGCAGCATGTGGAGGATGGGCTGGCTCTCATGGCCTCCTGGAGAAAGATGCTGCCTGCATCCTCCCCCGACTCCTTCCCTCACCTGCTCGAGACTCTGAATGTCCCCCACCTGCCAGCACTTCTCTAAGCCGCCAAATACTTCTGGCTCAGTTCTGTTTCCTCTACAGCGGTTGCTTGTTGCCTAAGGCCGAGTCACCTCTGTGAGATCCAGGGGGTTAGAGAACTATCTGGCATCGGTATCTGAAATGGCTGTGATCTAACTGAGGACCAGTTTTCACTCCATGAGCCCTGTGGTCCTGTCCTTACCTCTTTGTGTGACGCAGACCTGGCAAGCATATGCCTTGTTAGTCCGAGCTTTGAATGAAGCCCTCAGAACCTTCATTCATATTATTTCATACTGTCATTTCTCCTTTCTCACTTTTATTATGTAAAGCAGTACTGTATGCTTCTGTATTGGATGCATCTTTGCAGGCGGCCTTAAACTCCCTTTGGAATAAAATGGGGAATGTATAAAATGCGTAACAAGAATTATAGAGAGTGGTACAAGGTGGATTCTGTGCTCAGTGAGTTTTCAACCTAGTTTCTTCTCCATGAAGACCTAGATTCCTAGAGAGTTATTAGACTCTGCTCCAGCCTACGTCACCAGGTTGTGGCTGACGTTGGTCTCTCCCTATAATTCTATCTATGCCCTTGGAAGAGAACCAAGGTCATTCCCTGCAGTCCCATTACACAGCTGATCCCACACTTGGTATTACTAAGGACACTGCAGGGAGCCCGAGGAATGTCAGAGGCAGGGCCTCTGTGGCCTCTGCTTCTCTGCCACCTCCCACTCGGGGCCTCAGTTCGCTCCATCTGTAAAAGAATCAAAGTGCAATAGATCAGTGTCGCCCACTCTTAAGTCATTTGTATTTGTCTTCACAATATCTGGGCACTGCCTACACTGTTATTTACTTAATATTTTCTTTTGACTCATTCTGCTTTTCTTAAATATTTTTGAAGAGAATTATATCATTATCATTGATGGCACACTAGTACCTCTTGTCATAAATAAGAGGTAGCCCCCAAATTATATCTATAGTTAAAAAGAAACAATATAATTGAGTCTACTCTGAGCCTGAGACTGCCTCCTCTGTTAAAAGAGAGATTTGCTCAGGAATCACTGCCAATGGAGACTTTCTCTTTGCTGAGATCAAGTTTGAAAGAGAATTGAAAATGTATTGTCTACATCCTGACTCATTGTCATTTATTGCCAGGAATAAAAAAATAGTCATTTCTTGGGCTCCTATTGTGTCAGGCATTGCACTAATTATATAGAGTCCTTATAACAGAAAACTGATACATTTTTGATCATGATGATGTCCACTGATATTTAGTGAACAGTAAATGTGTGCCAGAAACAATAGCATAACTTGCATGCATTATCTCCTTTATCCTCATTGCCTTGCAGCTCTGCGAGGTGTTACAGTGTCCATTTTCCAGGTAAGGGAACATAGCTCTAAGTCCCGGAGCTGGTGCATAGTGGCGCCCCAGATGGGAACAGGTGCACTGGACTCACAGTTCCATGCCCCAGCAGGTGCTACACTTCCTGCCAAGGTCTGTCTCACTCCTCAGCTTGGCCCCCTGCTATCTCCCTGCTTCCTGGGTGACATGCCCTCTTGGTCTGGCTTCTGGACAGAGTCCTCTGGCTTTCTCCGAGGTGATCAGACCATCTTGTCAGTGATGTCAAACCTGGCCATGTCTACAGAGCACTCCAAGAGCTAAAGCGAGACCCCTGGTGTCCTCGTGGTCTTCTGCATATGCAGTGTCCTCTTAAAGATGGTCTTCTTCATGGTCCCAGCTTTGGCCCATGAAATCACAGGCTCAGGTTGCATGCTAGAGGGGGAAAGGCCCCCAGAGAGCCTCTAGCTCAGCCTGTCCTTGAATGTAGTCAGAGCTCTGTTGGAGGGAGGGAGCATGCTGTTAGCTGGGGAACTCATTCTTCCGAGTAATGAATTCTGCGGGCTCAGAATAGGAAAGTACTGTATTGACCATCAAGTGCACCCCAGTACCCAATGCCAGCATTCATTTTGTAACTTGTTGGGTAAAGAGTATGGTCTAAATATTTCAGAGATGAGCAATCAACATGAATCGCATATGTGTATGTGTGTGTGCATATGTGTGTCACTTACATACAATATTGGACAGCTGCAGACATCAAAGACAAGAAGCCATAAGATAGAGATTTAATAAGTGGACATGGCAGTGGAAGAATTCACAGAGCCTCTGATTTGAATACCATGAGGCCCAGTCCGGTAAGATGACCCAACTCCACACAGCTGTTGACAGTATTATTTTTCTCTTTGTTCTCAACTCTTAGCAATGGAATTAGTAAAAGTCAACTTTACTTGCAATCATTTGAGGAATTAAAAAAAAAGGTGACAAGGAAAAAGAGAAATGGAGTTTTGAGTGTGTGTGTCTGTGTGTCTGTGTGTCTGTGTGTCTGTGTGTCTGTGTGTGTCCGTGTCTGCATACGCCTGGGAAGTGAGTCCTGGGGGAACACTGTAGATAAAGCTTCCTACAAGAATATTAGATTCTCAGCAGAAGCATGTGATTTTTCCCAAGATCCTCAAGAATGTCAAAATTTGTGCATACAAGTGAAAAATATTATCCTCCCAATAAAGTGCAGCAAACTATAACTGAAACATTTTAATGGCCCGCTTCCCCTGCCGCCGTGAATGAATTCAGTGTACTTAATGAGGTGTGATGAGGATGCAGAGTGCCCGCTAGACTTGCTTGCTGGCTCGCGTCAGCCCCTCTGTGGCCAAATTCCCGTTTGTGCCTGAAGAAAATCACAGGTCACCACCACTGCAGGCCTTCAGAGGCACTGCCTACGGATGAGATCTCAATGCCAGGGACGCGCTTCTTTATCTACTAACTCATTTGCTGAAAAGCTATTTGCAAGCATTCGTTTGTGCCTTTGTCCTCCTGATACACAGTGGGTCAGAAAACATTCATGCTTCTTGCCCTTGTGGAGCTTATAAACAACTTGAATTTGTGCAGCTTATTTCTTCAGAAAAAGTGTCTAAGAAGAGGTAAATAACAAAATGATATTTTTTTCCTTAATTTTACGTAGCAAAAGGACAGTCTCAGTTAATTTTGAGAAGCCTTGTCTTGTTTCTTTCTGAGCATCATGGGCCCAGAGAGAACCCTCCCCTAATTATATCATAAATCAGTCACATTGCTGTGGCCCGGGCAGCTTACTTTTCTTACTATGAGAAGACAGTAGCAGGCTGCTACTATTTCTGGCACACAGCAAAAACTGCAGTGTGTGTATAAATACTTCTCTGACTTTGTGAATAGGGAGATTGGCAAATAAGTTGATTTCTTGGTTGTTATGAAAGTTGTCCAGACTTGATAAAATGTTAGAGATACTGTCTGAGGCCTTGGGTCACAGTCAAAGGTCCTTGCTGTTCCTCTTTCATTTTGAGGGGGCTTGCTCAGTGGCTGCTTTCTCTGGATAGTTCAGTACTGATGTAGTCCTCAGTTATTTTATTTTTAAATCATTGGACTACTTCCCTAAATTAGTGCCCTAATTTATGTCTGGAGAAAGCAGTTGAGAATAGCTGGTGGATGAATTTCTATACATTCAAACTGCCTGTGTGCAAAGCCTGGCTTCGCTGCTCAGTGGCTTTGTGAATGTGGGCAACTTTACTCATCCTTTCTGGGCCTCAATTCCCTAGTTATGAAATAAATAAAATCATAGTGCTTGATGTATAGGATTCTTATAAGATTCAATTATATATTATAGGAAAGTACTTAGCCCCGGATCTGGCACATTGCAAACTCCCAGTAAATGTTAGCAATCATTTTTGCCTGTTTCGAATAGGTTGTGTCCACATAACACCCAGTTCCTGAAGATATGGAAGAGCTGGAAGAGTTAGCATCCTGTATACATGACTAGAATCAGGCCCTTCAATCGTCAAAGATGATTAAATGCCTTTACTTGGCATCTGAAGTAATTGGGAAACATCGATCGCACTTTTGTAAACTGGATACTTGCACAAACACATGGATTTACTGTCAGTCAAGAAGTACCTGTTGGTTACCCAGTCTTGTTAATAGCCAATTGTTTGCAAAATGATAGCCTATTTTACTGATTTTAACTATTTTAGAAAACAAACCAAAGAGCTTGCCGTTTTATCAAGGCTGAATAATTTAGGCCAAGTGCGTACCTCATTACAGTCCTTTAAAGAAATTACAAATTGTACCTGTCATTTGACATCAAGTAGATAAAAGGGCAATAGATTTTCAACTTTTTAAAATTTAAAAAATACAGTTTTATAGTTGTTCTCTAACTACTACCATTCATCTATTTCTCCAACAAGCCAAGCCCTACAGAGGGTTAGCAGCGTACTGACTCAGGCCAGATAAAAATGAGTATAAGATGTGGTTGCTGTCTTCAAGGAGCTCAGAGCTTCCCTGGATGCAACATGTGAAGGGACAGCCCGCCATAATAACAAAGAGCTCCACCCATGGGAGAAATCAAAGAGCAATATGGTGCACTAAGAGAATCCAGGAGTCCTGGAGTCCACACCACGGAATGAGGGAAAGTTCCACCACCGTTACACTAACAGGGAATGCGAGGGGAATTCAGATGAAGGAACCGTATGTGCAGAGAGGAACAGGGGACCATCAGGCCTTACCTGGGCAGGAGGTGAGGCTGGGGCAGCTCTGGGAGAAGTGCTTAAGCTGTGTTAACCATTGTGGACATCTCCTGATCTGATGGGGAACCATTTAAAGTTGAAATGTGATCAGATTTTTTGATGTAAAGATTGCCATCCTTTAGCAGGTAGCTTCCATCAAGAAGAGAGTTTCTGTTGCCATGTGCATTAGTGTCAAATGCTGAGATATCTGTTCATTCACAACAAGGAGGCAAATAAGCAGAATAAAATAAACCACAGAAGAGGTGAAAGTTGTTCTGGAGCACATGTGATTGCGTGGCCCCTGCTGGCTTTATTTTCCCCAGTAATTCTTTCTAAAACTTTACCAATTGACCAAATGCACATCCGTGAAATTTTCCTGAAGCTGGGTTATATTTATTTTTGTTTGCTTGCTACCTTCCCCCCTTCTCCAAAAAAGTTAAAAAGTAAAACTGCTGGCATTTTAGGGCAAAAATAAAATATACTCTCTTGGAGAAAGGCTTTTTATTTGCCTTCTAATCTAAGTGTTCTCAGATTCTATAACAATATAGACTTGTATACATGTGACTTTTATCGTGGCTGTGCTTAACTTTAGCTTTTCCCCTTTTTCTGACATTTTGTTCATTTTTTATTCAGTAGAGACATCTTGGCAAAGTGGGAAGGCACAGCAAGGGAAATCTGGATTTGAATTCCTATTCTGCTGCTAATTAGCTTTGTTATCTTAGGCAAGTTATTTAACTTCTCTGAGGTTAAATTGGCTTCTCTTTTAGGAGGTAGGGATGGAATAAAACAAGCCCCTCCCAGTGTTGTCGGCAAGATTAATTAAAAGAAAAATGCACTATAAATTGGGGGCATGTAGTGGGTGGCAAATAAAACTGGCACGTCCAGTATTGCAGTTGTTAATATGTTAAAGGGAGAAATTGAAACTACATAATTTGGGAGAGAAATAGGGATAAAATGTAGAGTAGCAGGAGGTTTGCTCATATGCTAGATGACTGTTTGTTTATTCATTTCCCAAAGATATTACAAAGGCTGTGAATATTTATTTAGTTCTGCTCCCAATAGCCCTTCTAATGGGGAATTATTTGGGTACAACGAAAGACATTTGTAAATGCGGCTGATAAGACTGGCTTTGCACAAGGAGTGTTTTGTTGGACACAAGAATTCTATTGTCCCCGGCTTCAGTTGTCAAGTGCCCGGGGAACCCAGAATTTATGGTGGCAGCACAATGAGCCTTTCAGGGCTGAGCGAAAGAGCTGTGAGATCCCGCTCCCCGGCTTTTCAGGCCTTCTAATCTTTTTATCGGGCCCGGACAATGCCGGATTCAGCTGCTGCCTGCGCCTCCTGACTGTCCATTGGCCGTCAGGTATTGTGCGGTAATTACCATGGTGACAATGGACTCTCTCTACGCCCGTCCATCCGCGCTTTGCAAAACCGCGAAGGTTGTCAGTTTGTATTAGGTGCTTCTAAAGGCATGGCTTACTTAGAAGAACAGCTAAAGAGAAATAAAGATAATCGTATTGCGTTTGATTTAAAGGACCACTGTGTCAAATCCATTTAGAGCCCAGGAACTCTTTATGGATGTTTTCTTGTAATTACAGTCAGACGTGGGGCGTCGCCCTGCGCAGGCCGCAGTCGCCGGCCTTGGCGATTTCACAGGCAGGAATAACTTCGGGCAGCTGGCAGCACGAACGTCCGTTCAGGCGCCGAGGTCCAGGCTGAGCCGGGGAACTTTGAGGGTTTCCTGAACCAAGAGACTCAATTTCCTCATCTGAAAAAAGAGTGGCATGGAAAATTCTTATAGATTACTATTAATTAGATATTATATGATTGTAAGTTAATATGTGCAAATATATGAATATTAGTTCTATATAAATGGTTGTATATCTACCATAGGGCTTTGCAAATAGCAAAAGGACAATAAAAGGTAAAACTAACTTTTCAGTCATGCACAGTTGAAAAAGCACAGCCTGTATCTTTTCATAATCACAGCTACTGATTATGGAGTGCCTACTCTGAGTGCAGCTTTGCATTTACTATCATTCTTCTTCACAATAATCCTACAGAATATTCTTATCCCATTATGTAATGAGGAAACTGAGGCTCAGAAAGTTCTTGCTTGCCCAAAGTCAAACGAGCTTGGAAGACGCAAAGCCTGGATTTTAAGTCTTGTCCCCTCACTTTCGATAGCCTAATGCTTCCCCCATTTTTTAAAAAAAATGATAATCTACAAACCTGTCTTCAAAATATGCTTCACTGTATGGTTTTGGAACTTTGGTGATAACTGGAAAGAAAAACACCCAGTGGTGATTAATAATTGGGTTTATTCATCCCCTCAACAGTGTCAGGAACGTATGACACCCACACAAAGAAGAAACCCTCACATGAGGGCACTCAGGGCTACTGCGTATATGTTGCCCCTTGTCCTCCCTGCAGAGCAAGAAAAACACATCAGCAAAAAAGCCACTTTCTTGACCGACTGAAAAGTACATGACCTTTGCTTGACTTCTTTGCCTGATAAAAGTTTCAAAAACTTGATATTTCATTGGTTTATTTAATAGTAATATATTTAATCATAGTTTGTCAGCTCTGTACAGAAATCTCTCAGATTCCCTGATGTGTTGTTATATCAAAAAGGAGAAATTGACCATGGTCACATATGAGAGGGCTAGGCATCATTTACCTCTGAAAGTGAGCCTTGTGTGAGCTCCTAGAGCTGCTGGGAAAGGGGTGGACTTGTTAGTGGCCCAGTCTGACTATGCTACTTCCTTGCTCTGTGTACTTGGGCATTTACCACGTAGCTTCAGTTTCATCATCTGTAAAGTTGAGCTGTCACCGTCTCCTTGGACTATCCTCCTACCCTCAATGGCACCTCTTTCCCTTTTCAACCAACACCTTGTATTCTACCTGTACCAGCAGTGATCACACAGCAAGTGGCCGGGAGATCCTGAAACACGTGTTGATGGAGTAAGTGAGGTGGGACTATTTTAATCTAATTCACATAGACTTTCAACACTTACCCCCAGCACTAAATGTTATTGTGCTGTTGACAATGATCCTGGCACACATCTGGGCTGGCTGAGCCCACATTCTAGAAGAGGACCCATACATAGAGATCTATAAGCCACGGTATGTGATTTAGAGCAGAGATCTTAAGAGAGGGATGAAATCAACACGACTTGTGGGTCAAAGGGAAGGGTAAGACCCTGTGGATACCGAGCCTTCCATACAAATCAGAACTCAGCAAAAGGAATCTGTCACAATCATATCACATTCTTCTCTGAGTTTTCTCCTTGATTTTATGCTTGCCACGTGTTTTCTCTGTCCCGCTTTACACCCTTGGGTTCGGATGTGCTTTTTCTTGATTTCTCATCTCTATGAAATAATATATGGCATGTAGTGTCTGTGCCTCTAAGAGGCTTGGTACCATGGGTGGCTGCATGCAGTGATGGAACAGGCTGAGAGAGGTCCTGTGATGTCCCGCAGGTTGGGAAATGAGGGGAAGATACCCTGAGAGTAGGTAGGGCTGGATGCAGCAACGCTGGGTTGTATTTTCCTGGCTTAGAAGGGAACCCATGATTCTGAGTCTAGAGTCATGAGATGTGGGAGAGAGGAGGGAAAATGAACATTCCAACTGAGAACGCCAATGCAGAAAGCAAAGGTCTGCAGTGGACCTGCCCAGACCTCTCAGACCCGATGGACTCTCTTTTTCCTGTCAACTCTGCTAGAAGCACAAAAGCAACTTCGATGTCCGTGTTCATTTTTTCCTTTTCTAAGAAATGTGGTGTAGTTGTATACCAACATTTCCCACAGAACCCACAGCCCCTCTTTCTCAAACGTTTGCTGTGATCAGAATTCATAGTCAATTAATCCATCTATTTTTCCTTTCCTTCCAAAGCTCTTAATTGTCTCTGCAGGCTTTTGGGGAAAGGAGTTTTATAGGAGATATTTTTCAGAGAGGTAAAGAATGCATGATGAATTGGGAATTCAATGAGTTTTTATAGATTTAAGAAGTAAGCTTTTAAAAACATACTGGCCCCAGATACAGCTGTTTTATGAACTGGCTGGAGACTTGAGAAGGAAACCAGGAGAAGCACAGGCTATGAAGTCTGCTGTGCTGGGTCCGATCCCGCCTTGGCTGTTCTTGGCTGTGCACCTTAGGCAAGAGTCTTACCCCTTTGACGGTGGGGTACGATACCCAGATGGGCTCATGATACCCAGAGTGGTTATATATATTTAAAGAGAGTACATTGCTGAGGCCTGTGACAAATGTCTGTTCCGTCTCTGTTTATAGTGTTCCAGTTATTTGTTGCTGAGTAACATACCGCCCCAAAATTTCATGGCTTATAACAACAATTTATTATTACCTCTTATAGTTGAATGGAGTGAACTCATCTGGGTAGTTTTTACTCGGGATCTTTCACGCTGTGTAGTCATATAGCTGGAGTCACGTGATGGTGTGACGGGGTTGGATGTCCAAGACAGCTCCTTCACTCACCTTCTGGCACCTTCGTTTGGATGTCTGGAACTGCTAGAGATGGCTGGGCATCTCTCTCACTGTCTGCAGTTTCTCCACATGGCCAGCTGGAGCTGCCGCATAGCATGGAGATCTAGATGTTCAGACTTCTGACTTGGCAGCTGACCTCTCCCGGAGGAAGCTTTCTAAGAACACAAGAGAGGCTACAAGGCTCTTATGACTCAGTTTCTGAAATCATATAGTGTCACTTTTGCTATATTTTATTGGTTACTCAGGGACAGCGCAGATTCACATAGAAGGGGACTACACAGCAACATAAATATCTGAGGGTACGTTCCATTGGCAGGGGGGTCGGGGGGCACTTTGGCGACTGGCTACAACGTGTAACGTGGTTGCAAATAGGGTCCTCCTCACCAGTTACGTATTGAACGAACTGCCTCATGTGGCTTTTTCTCCATGACTCTCTGTGCATCTGGAAATAATTCCAATGCTACTCTGTCCTTGACATCTTGGGACTGGCATACGATAAGACAGTTTTATTGTTCTTGCTACAATCACAAAATCAAGGTTCTATGAGCAAATTTTAGTCGATTTACAATTTAACTTTAGCCCTTTACCAAGAAGCATTTTTGCTGTTGCTGTTCTCATTGTTTTGGAGAAGGCATTGTATGTGAGGAAGTGTTAGACGGAACCAAGGAAAAGTGGACAAGTGAAAAAATGAAGTATAATAAATCAACTCAAAGTTAGAAGCTATTTAAGCCAATAATGCGGGCCGAGTTGATCCTAGAAGGTGGAAGCTCTAGAGATGAAGGACGTTCAAGAAATCCTTTCTGCTGTTTTTTAGGGAAGCGACGCCAGTGGCACCTTCCTTGGTTCAGTGCCTCAGTTTTTAAAGACGACAGCTGTTCAGACACTCCATATTCCTCTCTTCATTCATTCAACAAATATACATTGAACAGCTGCTCTGGGCTAGGAAATGTGTTAGACGCTTTGGGAGATATGGAGATGAATCAGACCAGAATCCAGGCGGAACACAGCCCCCACACAGTGACTCCATAGCGTGGTGTAGTGCGGGAGGGAGTGAGAAGAATGTAGTCTTGATAAAGAATTCCAGCTCCATCAGCCCAGTGCTCTGCTCTGCTGGCGTGGGGATGACATCTCCTGTCACCACCGCCCCACTCTCACTCCTCGCCCTTGAGCCTGTCATTCCACAAGGATCTGACAGCACCAGAACAGTGCTTCTCATTTTAGGGGGGAAGGTACTTGCTTTGGATGCTGAGAAAATGTAAGTTCTCTCAGAAATTGGCTCTGAGACTTCATATCCCCGCTACAGATTTGTTGTTAGTGATTTAGTAAATACATGCAAAGTACATAACATATTATAAGAAGGTGGATGTAAGACTGCTTTTATCTTTGTTATCAAAGTACCAAATGCACATATGATTAATCACACTATCCTGTGGTACCTCTAAATCCATGACAAATTTTTCCCACTTTGCACACAATTATAATTTGTTTACATCTCTCTCCCCACACCTGGACTGTTATCTTCTAAGAGAAAAATCTGTCTTATGCAACTGTGTGTCCCCAGTGTCTGGTAGTGCATCACTTTATTGATTCATGTCACCCCTAGGTTACTAATGGTCCTTTTACTTCTTTGCAGAAATCACTGTATTTTTGGCTCTGTGGCCCTGTGACACTCATTCCTGTCGCCATTTGTTGAGTGACCAATCAGATGGGTGGAGTGTGTTACAGAAATTGGCAACAGGTATCCAATGGGTGAAGAAGGTAAGATGGACCGACGTTACTGAATGATTCAAATGATACTTTATGTGTGGAGAAGGAAATTATGCCTACCCCACCCATCCTTCAAACTTGCCTTGATGGAGACCTTCACCAAACCCAAAGTAGATTCTGAGATGGGGGGAAAGGCCTACTTTCTTGGGCTTTGAGGAATGTGATTATTCATTGTCATGACTTGGTTCTCTTTATTAAACACCTGTTATGTGCCCATCCGGAGATGATAGTTTTCTTGAAGATGCAGACGTGAATGAAGGAACTAAAGGGGATTAGAGTTCTTTAGCAAGGACTCAGCCAGATAGATTGACAAAGACCTGCCCTGTTGCTTTTTTCCCCTTTTCTTCTTTTGAAAAGAATTCTTTAAATATCAACAAGATGGCTTCATCCCACAAGGAAAAGAGATTGCTAGAAAGTTCCTCAAAAGACAGAGCACTAGATCATAAGCCAGGAGGCTGATTTGAGCTCCCAGGCCCAGCTTTACCACTCACTGTCTGTGCACCCTTAGGTTAACATGCTCTTTTCTGGGCCACAAGGGTGGCTGGAACGTCTCTCATGTTCTTAAGTTTTAGGATTCTGTGAATCCATTTGCCTCCTCCACCTGCTCCGTGTAACTGGAGCTACCTTTATAGGATGTCCAAATATCCAGATAGAAATTTAAGAATTAATTCTACCAGCATGACTTTCCACAGTTTAGGATTCTAGACCTACCTATCCATATGCCTATGGCTCATCTCCACATGGATGTCCAGCAGGTGCCTTAAATGCAGACTCAAAATACAAGTCCTGATTTTCTCCTCCAAAACTTCATTTTGTCCTGTGTGCCACATTTCAGTGATGTGTCAAAATTCATCCAGACCAGAAACATGGGAGGGATTCCCTGTACCTCTCAATCCCTCACCTCCAACAGGATTTATTCATATTGATTCCAATTGATTCTACTCTCTGGTTATTTCTGAAATATTTTTATTTCTTTCTGTTCCCACCACCACCATCCAGATATAAAACCAAATCCTCTTTCTTCCAGATTTCTGTAATTGCCACCTAACAGGTCTTTTTGCCTTCAGAGTTCCTTGTCCCTTGTCAGCTCCAGCATGATCCATCTTTCATACATATCCTGACAATGTCCCTAAAGCCAGATATTATGTTGCTTTCCTACTCAATCCATTTCAATGATAGATATCTGAATTTCTTAAAGCCTCTAGGACCCTTCAATGATGGGGCCACTGTTTACTGTCCAGACTCATCTCTCAGCCACTCTCTCTCCACACCCAGCCCTCACTATACACATCTACTCTAGAATCTACCATATGGCACAACCATCATTTCCCCCAAACCCCATAATCTCTCTCTCCTTACAAGCTAACTATCCCTCATTTTATATCTTATCTTGGATCTCATTATCTCTAAGGAGCTCTCCCTGATCCCCTAAGCCTGAGCTATGGGTGTCTCCTAGACAACGCTTTAGTAGTCAGAGATTAGAGCATTTACTGTGCTTTCCACGTTGGGTTCTAATTGTCTATTTAATTGTCTGTCTTTCCAGGTAGATCTGGAAGTTCTTGAGGGCAGGATTTATTTTGTTGCTCCCACTTGCAAGCGCTGTATCTGGGCCAAAGTGGGCTCTCAATAAATATTTATCAAACATATAAGTAGAGACTTTAAGTATATTTTGAAAAGAAGATGAGGAAGGGGGGCGCCAATGTTACCAGAGATAAAAGTCATGATAACGGCAGCTAACAGGTGTGGAACACTTCCTAGGTGTCAGGCATAAAGATTTTTAGAGGTCTGACTTCCGTTAATGCTTGCACAATCTAATGTAACAGGAACTATTAATATCCAAGATTTTCTAAATGAGAAAACTGAGTGTGAGATAAGATAAGTAACTTGCCTCTGGCCATCTTGCCATACTTTTTACCTTGGGAAATTTGACTTTAGCCCTTTCCCCTAAATGAACCTGCTACGTTAAGGACAAAAAACATTTCCTCCACATAAGGCCAGAGGCTTTTTCTGCAGCTCACACAAGCTATTGTTGCCTAGATGGTCATCCTCCATGATCAGGACTCATAAATCTTTGGTGTTTTCCACTCATGTTTTATTATGGGTCTGTTTGGGAACAAAATTTCAATTTGAGGAGCTCCTCCAAAATCTTTCTCTTGTGTTCTGCTCACTGTTTGTTATGGGAATAAACCGCTGAATGAAAACACTCTCCCTGGGAGCAGAGCTGCACTTCACTGCAAATGCACCAATATGAGTTGGAAATTGTGTGACCGACTCCTCGCGCATTAGCATGTTTTGCACTCATTTGCTCTGCAGCCTGGCTCAGCAGATGAAATGCATCCCTCCTGTGGAAGTGTCTGTGAATGATGATCAGCTCATTTCTGCCAAGCCAAATGGGTCTCTTCATTTCATCAGCCCTTTGAATTCTTCAATAGGACATGAGACTGACATTTCCTATTTTTCTAGTTTATAGGGACAATTAGAATGCGGTATCAATGAAACAGAGTCAGAAGTTAAATAGAAAGTACTTGAATTTAATTTCTCTTTTAGGAAATCTGTTAGATTTTTTTTTTTCCACTGAAGAATCAAGAACAGCCTGTTCTGAAGAGTTCTGCCTAGCTTTTATTTCAGGGAGAGGAAGGTAAAGGATTCTAATGCTGTAGCACCCGTAAAAAACCACGACATGGTACAGATGGAATGGTCCTTTGATCTTTCAGGATAAGCTTCTTGTTTTAGAGAGAGGGATTTTTTGTTTTTTTCTTTTTTGCCTAGAGGGAAAAAGGGACTTATTCATCATCATACTGTAAGTTTTGGAAGAACAAAACAAAACTAACCAACAACTTGGGCTCAAGACTCAGATTCTTGATCCCCAATCAGGTCACGATGCCAGAGCTTTTTGAACAAGTATGGTGTGCTGTGCACACAGGCAGAGATGGAGGGGCACTTTCCTTTTCCTCAAGGGGTTTACCTTGAAGTAGGTGTGTGTAAGGCACTCAGAATCCAAGGAAGGAAGGAAGAAGAGGTGGTGGAGGGAGACAGAGAGAAAGACTTTTAACAATGGTGGTGAGTGGGTTGGGCTCACAGGGTCAGCTCTCTGGCTGACTTCCAGGGAAATCCACTTGGACTTCCATTCCTGGCACACCTGTCTTCATCCCTCCTTAGAGCAAAGGAGGAATGAGCTGAGTATCTGCAGGACTGGGCTTCTCAGACCTGCTGCCTCGCTGGGCTTTTAGTAAGGCACTGGGGCACAACTATGAATGTCTGGAAGTGAAAAGTATTTGCCCTTATGTTCGTGAAAAGTGTACACACTTTGAGACCCTCCTGAATGATCATCAGCAGGAGCTGCTGGTCACAGGTCACCCAATTATCATTCATTAGCACAAAAATCAATCCCAAAAAGCTGCTTGAGGGGGCAGCTTACCTGCGCTGGAGTATCTACCAGGCTCTGCCTTTTCCTTGACAGTTTGAAATGTTGGCAGCCTGCCTCCTAAAACCCTGAGCCTGCTGGGTCTGTCTGAGAATGCACATTTCCTATTTCGGGATGTAGGCCACCGTGGAGAAAGAGGCCAAGGATCTGTCTGTAGCTGGTGTCACTAGAATCATAAACAGACACTTGCTGACTGCTTTAAAGATCTTCACTGTGTTCGATGTGACTGTCACTACTGCAGTCCACTAAGAATTACAGGAAGCTCTCCTGTGTCGGGCAACGTGAATGTCCTAGCTTTGTCCGAATCAACACTAAAGGAAAAACTTCAACCAAACTTGTGATTCTTTGATCTTGCTTTATTTAACTAACGAGGAACAAAATGCAGAGACCACTCCTGATAATAACAATGAGAGCTGATATTTATCGAGCACCAGGGACGTGCTTTACGCTCATGATCTTGTTTGATGTCACCAGAACTTTGACTGATCTGGGCAGTCATCACGATTCTTTTCTAGATGAGGACACTGAGGTTCAGAGAGGTTCATAAACTTGCCCAGGGCCACATGATTAACAATGGGTAGAGCCAGGCTCTCTACCCCTAAGCACTGTCTCGTCTAATTCTTTCGTATCTTGTCTTCCAGTCTTAACTAAATTGGAGGGCAGTTACCTTACAGTTCTCCTGGTATGGCCATATTCTAAGTCGCCACTTGAGTTACAAAGGAGATCTAGAGGCTTCTGACTAGTACAGTGGATACAACTGAATGTGTACACTGAGTGGGAGATAATGCATGAGGAGAGGGAAAAAGAACCCTAGTTATCTTCCCTCACTGGCCATCTCTTGAGAACGTTCCTATTTTAGGCCTTGGAGTAGCTTTGGAGATACAACAATGAACCAATGCACATGCATCTGACATACAACAATAAAACTAAAGTCGGGCCTTCAAAGAGCCCCACGTCTTGTGGTGGAGCCAGGCTGGCAGCGAGCATGGCACAGAGTTTCTTCTAGACAGCTCCAGGGATCTGTACGTGCACAGAAGGTCTCAGTCTGATAGAGGAAATCAGGGGATGCTTCAGTGAGGAGGTGACCTTTAGGTTTAGATGTGAAGCATGAGTAGGAATTTTCCAGAAGATCAGGAGGGATTTTTCAGGCAAAGAGAACAGTACAGCAATTCTTGAGCCAAATTCCCCCATGAGTAGTTGGTTTTATTATCTTTAAATAGATAAAACAGTTAAATAAATGAAGATGGTTCGAAATTCAAAAGATGAAACAAGGTCTACAGAGAATTGTCTTCTTCAACCTCTATCGTCTAATCCATGAATTCCCTTCCCTGGAGGCAACTGCTATTTTTGGTTTTCTGTGTGACTGTCCAGAGATTTTCTCGGCAGGTACAACCGCTCGTATCCGTCTAAGTTGCTTCCTCCACATTTGTTTACATAGATGGTATCCAACTGTAAAGGCTGTTCCGCACACTGTCCTACCCCTTGATTTGGAAAAGGAAACTTTAAGTTTTTCCCTTTTTCGTTTTGCTTGCTTTCCCTTTGATTTTAAACTTTAAATTTTTTGTTAAACATTTCAAACCTACAGAAAACTGCAAAAATAATGCAATGAGTTCCTATGAACTATTCATCTAGAGTCACTAAGTTTTTGTGTATTTTTATTGTTTTGTCATGATCTCTGCAACAATTTTATGGATTTAGTCCCTGATAAAGGTACAGCTGGGATGTCAGTTTCCTAGAGCCCTGGGAGAGCTGCCTCTTCCCAGCACTTACTTAGCAAGATAACCAAAAGTACTTGAACCTGAGAATGTGTTCCTCTTAATTTCCCTGAGATGCCATAAGCAGCAAATCCACCCCCAGGATGGAAATGGCAGGAGGGGCCCCTCTTTGGGTTCCTTGATACCTACCTTGTGCTCATCTTTGGGAAAGGGTTCTCCCCTATCTTGTCAGGCACTCACTCAGCAAGAGGTGGGGGTTACCAGCAGGTGAGCATCTCCCTGCCTTCTGGGCTCAGTGGTCCAGGGTGGGAACAGACAGTCTAGGTGAAATCTAATTACTTCACTTCTGACAACCAGCCATTTAGATAGTGTGACTCTTCTGTTCTGCTTGTCAGAGTCAACACGGCAGCCCAAAGGCTGGTGTAGGATTCCTACCTTTTCAAGATCAAAGCACCTGAGCGCTGCTCCAGTTATCTGTGCCCTTCCTCTGCACGTTACGTGGCAAGGGATAGTTTGTACTCAACGTGAGAAGGACTTTGAACACTGTGACAGGCAGGAAGTAACCCAAGAAGACAATGTGATATGGTTTCACAGAGGGCTCTGGGCCTAGGAGGGTTGTTTTCAGGTATTCATTCATTCATTTGCTCATTAAGTAATTCCTGAAAGGGTTCATGACACTCTTTCCTGCTTTTTGCCAAGACTCGCACATGTTCTTTGCAGGGTGGCTGCTCAAGATCTGTGGGGTGACAGACATATAGACATGTCCTGGCTGAAGAAAGCAGTGGAACCTGCGCGTGGTGGGGTGGAATCTCCAAGGAATGACTTTCTGGCATTCATTAATTCATTTATGGACCACTTGCTCTGTGCTAAATCCACATGTGCACCTGTGCAGAAGGCCATTGCAGTTCCCATTCTCATGGAACTCATATGCCAGTGAGGGGGATCCCCTGACCCCCTTCTTCTAAGTCTACCTATTTCCTTAAATTGGGCCCATCAGGAAGGTTTATTCGCCTGCTCCCAGAGTGCTTCAGGACAAAAGCAAGCGATCGTCTGTCTGCCTTCTTTCACCCATGTGATTTCTAAGGCACAGAATCACCATTTTCTCCGGAGGCTACTAACTCCAATTACCCTATGCCCTGTGGGGGCTCAGAGCTCAAGGCAGTTTGAGAGAGCAGAGAAGGAAAGGTAACAAGCCATACTGAAATCTGCCACCAATTTTTTGTGTCTGCTGAGGAGCTAGAAGGCTGCAGCCAGACCCCTGGCAGATGCTTCCATTTGGAAGCTTTAGAAAAGTTGTGGAGGGGCCACTGAGTTCATCTTTTCAAGAGGCTCTGAATTTAAGACTCTAAGCACCATTCAAAATGCTGTTAGGTTGCCATAGAAACAGTTCTTATACTTCTTTTTTCCTAAGAAAACGAATTTTTAAAAAATTCAGCCACATAACATACTTGCAAGAGCTAGTGAGAAGGTACCTCTTTAAATGAATGTCTAGCAAGTTTCCTGAAGTACCATATTTCTGTCCATAACAGATACTATTTTAGACCTCTCAACACTCCCAATTTCTCTTCAGAATTTCCACTTGAAAAATGGACCCAAGAGGATTGTTATTCATTGCCCCTAAAGATTTACATCATGCTTTGGGCAAAGAAAGCAAAAGCCTTTGTGGCTTGTGTAGTTTCGCTCTTGTCAAGGATTTGAGCTGGACCCCATAATGGCCGTGAGCAGCCTGAGCTCACACGGGAACAGCCCAGGTGGCTGGAGCTCAGGGTCATGGGAGCGTGTCCAGCTCCATGCCCTCTTCCCCACTCCTTCTCTACTAAGCTGCAGCATGATTCCTCCGAAATCTAAATGGTATCAAGTTCCCTCAGTCTAAAACCCAAAGCTTCAGAAGCTTGTTGTCCTTGCAGGATAAATTGCAGGGCCCTCCACCTGGCTGCCAAGACCGACATGATCCGGCCTCCACTCACCCTCATGTCCTAAAGCGCCCATCTCATCCTCCCATTTACTCTGTGTGCATATCAGATTGCTGGTGATCCAAGAACACCCTGTGATGTTCACTCTTAATTCTTTTTCACAAGTTTTCCTTCCCTCTTCCCATTTGTCTGGGTGTGCAGAGAAGGATCCACTCTTCCAGGTCGGGTTCCCTGACCCCATGAGGTAGAGTTTTTCACTTCTTCTCCCTAGTTCTTTGGTTCCTTGAGGGTCTCAATATTCCTTCCATGGGCCCTGGGCACCTTTGCCTTCATGAGCATCTTTTTCTCTAAAAAAATAATAAATATTATATTTTGTGATTGCTTTGGTATAAAGATGAATATAATCTTCTACCCTAGAAGATCACTTTTCCTTCTGACTTTAAAAGAAATTAAAACATTCCTGTGTGAAGATGTGGAGAAAAGGGAACCCTTGTGTACTGTTGGTGGGAATGTAAATTAATGCAGACACTATGGAAAACAGTATGGAGGTTCCTCAAAAAATTAAAAATAGAATTGCCACATGATCCAGCAATTCCACTTCTGGATATTTTTCTGAAGAAAATGAAAACACTAACTCAAAAATATATATGCACCCCCACATCCTTTGCAGCATTATTCCCAATTGCCAAAACATGGAAGCAGCCTAAGTATCTATTGAAGGATGAATGGATAAAGATATGTGATATATATGTATACAATGAACTATTATTCAGCCATAAAAAAATAAGGAGATCTTGTCATTGGTGACAACATGGATGGACCATGGGGCATTATGCTAAGTGGAATAAGTCAGACAAAGACAAATACCATATGATCTCACTGAAATGTGGAATCTAAAAAAATCTCAAACTCATAGATAGAGCAGATGGGTGATTGCCAGAGGTGGGGGTTTAGAAGTGGGCAAAATGGGTGAAACTGGTCAAAAGGTACAGACTTCTAGCTATAAAATAGATAAGTTCTGGATATGTAACGTACAGTATGGTGACTATAGTTAATAATACTGTATTGTATATTTGAAAATTGCAAAGAAAGCAGATCTTAAAAGTTCTCATCACAAGAAAAAAATTATAGCTGTGTGTGGTGATGGATATTAAATAGACTTACTGTGGCAATCATTTTGCAATATATACAAATATCAAATCATTATACTATATTATATATAGTATGCCAGAAACTAATATAATGTTATATGTTAGTTATATCTCAATAAAAAAACAAACAACAACAACAACAAAACCATTCCTATGAGCCCCTAAAAGTATAGCAGGCTCCAGGCACTGCGCCTAATGGAGAAGTTGGCGTTGACATTCTTTTGTGATCCCTTTGCCATTTATTTGTGTAACAAGCCTGCAAGATCCTTGAGGATAGAATTTGGATGTTCAATGCTGCATCTTCTATCACCGCGTGTGGGTTACATGTGCACGCTCCATGCACATGGCCTTCACAGGAGTGAGACATGGTCTCCATCCACCTGGGCCTTCCACTGCTGAGAGCACTGGCAGGTTCTCCTTGATAAGCCAGTGTTTACTGTTCCATGTCCATTTTCAAAAGGGGTAATATCCTCCCTTCCCACTGTCTGCGCAGCCCTTTAAAGTTTGCAGAGAGCTTGCTTGCGCATTATCCACTTTGATCCCTTGACGTGGGCATTATCCATCTCATCCCACGGAAAAATAAACTGAGGCTCAGAGAGCTTAAGCAGAGTCTGGAAAACAGAGTTGTCTCCTCCCCAGGGTCACACATAATACATGGCAGAGCCATGATTCTAGCCCTTTTTCATCTCCTAAGATTAATGTCAATGTTCTGTCCATCAAACCACAGAGGTACCAACCCAAATGAAGGTGGAGATCGCTTCACTTTCCTTTAACTTTTTTAGAAGCACCAAGACCTGTAAGCAACAGTAGATCCCAACGTAGGTAGAATTGCTTCTCAGTTGAACACTGCTGTGCACTACCCAGTTGCCACATCCCTGGAGGACTGGTGGTCCAGCTACTGGGAGTGCACATGGCAAAGAACCTTCAGCTCTCAGCCCCTGTCAGGTTGCCTCAGTTGCAGCTATTCATCTCAGCCAAGGACATGCCCCTTCCTGGGGCAGCCCACATCCAATGACTGAGCAATAGAGTTTGGCCATCTCAGTTCTACTTGGGATCTTCCTTAGCCCAGGGGACCAGGCACAGTGGTCTGAAGCATTGTTGGATCTCCATCCCACCTCACCTTCTCCCTATATTTGTTCCTGCTTTCATTCCCTTCCCATCCCTCTCATGGATGTTGATCTCAAGGGCACCCTCTAATAAACATCCCCATGTGAAACTCCATCTCAGAGTAGGCTTCTCACAGACCCCAATCTGACACAAACTCTATTGAATGTTTTGCAGCAAATCTTCTTGTGTCTGTCCGTGAATATACTAAATTCATTTGTTCCTTCATTGTTTTCGTTGAGTTTGTATTCATTGGATGCTAAGCTCTGTGCTAGGTACCAAAGATACTGTGGGGAACAAGACAGAAAAGGACCTCATGGAACTTAAACTACTTCTACTCTGAGGACCGGTTTTAATCCTGCTTCTTCCCTCAAACTGTGCTTCTCCCAGAGCATTCTGGCTGCCCCTGCACTTCAGTGGAGGGCAAGAGAAGTCTCCCATTGAGCCCTGCTGATTGCTTTTCTAAATACATGCTGCATTTAAGAGGTCGATGCCCGTGTCTGAATGGCCTTCTCCTCCTCTTTCGTGGGACTCCTCTGTTCCTTTTGCTTAGCCCTATCAGGGGGCCCAGAGTGAAGTCTAGGTTAGGAGGGCCAAGGCTGGAACAGAAGAACAGAGGCTAGAATGGCTGCCCAGAATAGGTACTCAGGCGAAGGACCAAGGTGCAGGTGAGAAGACCAGTGGGAATCAAAGTCTAGATCAGAAGCTGAATTGAAAAGATAAGCTGGAGGGGAGGCAGGCTTGGATTTCATCTGCGGCATGGTGGAGGAAGGGACTGGAGAGGGAAGTGGAGCCTTCCCTGCAATGGCCCCACGTCCTTATGAAACTATTTAATGACATCCCATTTCAATCAGAATTAAACCCAGGCACTAGCTCTACCGCCAGTGCCCCCCTAGACATGGTCACTCCCTCCCTTTCTGCACCCCGCCAGCCCACTCAGCCGCACTGGACACTGCTTTCCCTTGAGCAGGCCCAGCCCTTTCTAGCTTCAAGGGCTTGGCACTTTCTGTCCCCTCAGTCTGGGTCTCCTCACATACCTGGCTCCTTCTCATCACTTAGGGCTCAGCTTAAGTGTCCCCCTAAGAGGCCTTTCCTGATGTCACACCCTCCAAAACCACACCTGCCACCCACCGGGCAGTTCTTCGACAACGTTTCATCATTCCGTCTAATCCTTCACAGCGGTCATCACTGTTTGTGAATTTCATGTCCATTTCCTTTCGTGGTGTACTTTTTTATTGTCTGTTTTCCCCCATGAGATTCTCAGACCTCCAAGGTTCAGAGATGTGCCCAGCCCATAACCTTAACATCAAGAGCAATGCCATCCACACTAGTAATAGCTCAGTAAACATTTCTTGAATGAATGACTAAGCCAATACCTAGTTCTTAAATGTTTCTCTTGTGGCTTGACAGGAATACGATGGTTGGGGGGCCTGCCTTAGAAAATTGCGCGAGGCGGAGGGCTAGAGCGTGGACTCCTGCACATTGCTGGGTTGAGCAGAATCATCAGATATCTCGCTATTCCTTGTTCTCTCTCTCTCTTTCTGACTTCCTCCTGGGCCATCATTCAGATTTGAGTGGCGTCGTTTCCTGGAGTATCCACTCCTGGGACACCAACAACTGCATAATGGCTTCCCCACGTGTGCATCTGTGCATTAACACTGGCCTTTCAGGCCTGCTCCAGCTTGCCCAACCCATCTCCTGCCAGGAAAGAACGTGCATCTCTAAAACTCCGGAAAATTGGGGCTGACATGTAGCTTGGTACCCAAAGTGGTTTCACTCCAGCAAACACAGAGAATGATAGCCATGCACTTAAATACCTGAGCAGGTATCAATCAGGGGAATGTTCCAATAATCCATGTTCATAAAACCCGTTAGTATGGATTTTTGAAATAACACTTACTCTGCTTTATTCTTGACAAATGGTTTTTGTACCCATTGAGATATTTTATTTCAATTATGTGCCAGTGTTGTAGGGGGACGGTTTCTGACAATAGCAAGGCATAAGCCATTTTTACTGTGCTTCTATCGCTATTCCCATTGCTAAACTCGACTGGACAGTTCATTAAGATGAAACATTAACAGCACATGCTTTGGGGAGAATAATCAGGGAACATGACAGCTTGTGGAGGCCTCGGCATTCAGAGAAGCAGACAGATGACAAACGTGCTGGTCTTTGGAAGAGGTGGCAATTGGCCAACCAGTCAGAAGCCATACGTTTGCCAAGCACCTACGTGTGTGTTCAGCCCTGAGCTGAGGTACTGGGGGACAGAAAATGCGGGAACCATGGCCTTTGTGCTCCAGGAACATGACATCTCTTTGGAAAGGCTGGGGAGATTTCGACTGTCAATCTGGGGGCCCCAGAAGGGTATGCATCAAATGCCTGACACTTTGGGGCTGCCTCTAAGTTCAGGAGTAATTCAGTGAGGATTTTAGAGAAGATTACTTAGATCTTGAAGAATAGCAGGATGTTGATTAGTAAACTATGTTCTAAATATAGTAGCTGCTAATGGCTGTGAGTTTGCTTTTCGGGGGTAATGAAAATGTTCTGGAATTAGATAGCAGTGATGATGAACAACTTTGCAAATGTACTAAAAAACACTGAATTATGCACTCTAAAAGGGTGGACTTTGGGGCCAGCCCAGTGACATAGTGGTTAAGTTTGCATGCTCTGCTTCAGCAGCCCGGGGATTGTGGGTTCAGATCCCAGACACAGACCTAGCATCGCTCATCATCCCATGCTGTGGTGGCATCCCACATAAAATAGAGGAAGATTGGCACAGATGGTAGCTCAGCAACGATCTTCCTCAAGCAAAAGGTGGAAGATTGGTAACAGATGTTAGCTCAGGGCCAATCTTCCCCCGCCCAAAAAAAAGGGGGGAGTTGATGATATGTGGATTCGATCTCAAAGCTGTTATTTTTTACAGTACTCTTCAAACTCAACACAGCTAAATTATAGTGAATTGTATCCTATGTTCAGAAAATTGGACTTAGTTGAAATAGAGAAAAGGCGGCGGGCAGACTAACATAGGCTGGAAGCATATACCCATTTTACAGATGAGGAAATGAAGAGTCAGATCAGTTCATGCCTTGCCCAAGAAGCCACAAAGCTGATAAATAATATGGCTGGGACTTCATCTCTAGACACTCCAGCATCAGTGCTCAGGTGCTTCCCACACCACCCTGCTGGTGCTCAGAAAAAAACAGATCCTGGGTTGCAGCAGTAACACAAATGATGACAATGATTTGCCTCTGCAGAGCGTCCTGGCCTTTGTTTCTCTCATCTGTTCTTACCGCATCCCTGTGAGGAATGATCCACACGGTTGTGTCGGTAGTTGCGAAAGTGGGTGTGTCTTAGGAAAAAAGGGAGACCCGGGGAAAGGAGACCAATGCTGTTTTTCCAGGCTGCAAAAAGAACACTGCATTCTCTTTTCTAGGCATGCACGGTGTTTCCACCTCCATGAGGGGTCTGTCTCCTTGGACCTTCATATGCAACCTATTTCCCCAGTGCAAGCCGAATTTCTAAGTGAAACCACCGTAGAGACGTGGGTTCCACGGATATGTAGAAACAAGGCTTGGAATTAGGTGTCCCGTCTGTTAAATACAGAAGTAAATGCTGTTTCTTTTCTCTTCTGTATGAGGAGCAGATACACATTTCTATTGTAAAGCACCCATCCAGATTAAAGCCACTTAAATCGTTATCTCCCCTGTGGTTAATAAGAGAGCTTTCGATGTCATTCTCAGCTTACTAGTGTAAACAATGGGTCAGATTCTCATCCTGTTGGCCGGGATGGAAATCTGACTCAGGATTTGTAAATACTGCTGCCTTTAATTTATTTTCACGGGGACATTTTCTTCCCCAGCAGACAGTGGAATAACAGCATCCTGGGAAAGAGCCTGTGGAGGAATCACGACGCATTAACCTGAGCCGTGAGATCTAAACAGAAGCTCTGTTTTCCATCTCCCGCCAGAGCTCAAATCCCGTGGTCCCCGCTGCTGGGCTGCATTTGGGAAGCGTAAATAAAATTAGATCTTTGCGGAGGAAAAAGAAACTAGGATTTATGAAACGGAAGTCTTTCTCAAGCAGCAAACATTCTCTTTCCCCATTTCACTACAGTTTTGTTAGCTTTAAAGGAATTAAAAGAATAAAATGTTAAAAAAAAAAGAAAGAAAGATGAATACTTCCTGAAATATATTCCAGCCTATTTCAGAGTATTTCCTTTTTTTCTGTCATTGAAGGTTCTGGGGTTCTGGACTTGCGGACTGACTCAGGGGTGGGAAAGCCTGGGTCTGATCTCGTTTCTACCTGTCACTTGCTAGGAAAGTGACTGCTCTGTGCTTCTTTTGCATATTTGTCAAATGTGGTCAACAATAGGGGGATGATTATAATCACCAATCATCAGTGTCTGCTCTGTAGGAATTTTGTGACAACTGAAGGAGGTGTTACCTCTAATGCACTTAGACCCATGCCTGTCACATAGAAAGGGCTCCCTAAACAGGACTCAGGGTGTGGCGATGGCGAGGCACAAATCTGTACCATTCCAAATATCCAGGTGTCTCCAAATGGAGGGCTGTATAGACAGGATGGCAGCGATTGATGGACTGCAGGTCACAGGTTTTTACGTCAGGCGCATGCAGTTTGATGCTGGAGGGCCGGCTTCCTCTGGAGCTGGCCTGAGCATCAGCTTATGAAGACGGCAACAGGCACAGCCTCCCCCTCTCCAGGCTGTGCTGGCCCACAGGCTAGTTACCACGCCCAGGGTGCTCCTTTCTGCAGAAGGGTGGTGCCTGTGAAAATGGCCCTCGGAATACAGAAGAAGCACCATGCAAGGGGCAGGAGAGGTGTCACATAAAGTGGCAGCCAACCTGGGTTGGAATTTCGGTTCTGCCTCTGTCTAACTGTGTGGCTTTAAACAGAAATACTCTCATGAGCTCATGGAATTTTTTGTTTTCTTTTTTTTAATGAAGGATAAAACAGTGACTGCCCTGACTGTCTCACGGGGTTGAGGAACGACTTGCATGTTTGAAACTGTGAAATTGTATTTGTCCTCCCCTTTTCCCAGCTCAGTGTAGCCCAGCGCATAGGAGGAGGAGCTGTGGATCGCCCTGTGTGTGTCGTTTCAGCTTCCTTGTGAGCTAGCTACCTGATTTCAGCCAAGCGATTTCACCCCATGAAGCTTTGGCTTTCTCATATGTCAAATGAGCATATTCGTTTTCAATTGTTGCTGTAACAGCTACCACAAATTTAGTGGCTTAAAACAACATGACTTTATTATGTTACAGTTTTGGAGACCAGAAGTCCAAAATAGGTCCTGTGGGCCAAAATCAAGTTGTCAGTAGGGCTGTGTTCCTTCTGGAGGTCCTAGGAGAGAATCTGTTTTCTTGTCTTTTTCAGATTCTAGGAATTTCTTGCATTCCTTGGCTCATGGCCTCTTCCTCTGTCTTCAAAGCTTGTCACTCCATCCTCAGCTTCTCTCATCGTATCTTCTGTCTTTCTGTCCCTCCTGCCTCCCTTTTATAATGACCCTTGTGATTACATTGAGTTCACCTGGATAATCCAGGCTAATCTGCCTATTTCAAGACCCTTAGTTGAACCACAGCTGCAAAGGCTTCTTTGCCATGTACGTTAACACATTCACAGGGTCTGGGAATTCGTATGTAGACGTCTTTGGGGAGAGGGCATTATTCTTATTTATAGGACTGTTGTAAGGGTCAAATAAGATAATGCGTGTAAAATACCTACCATAGTTCCCAGCCCATAGTAATAACTCTGTAAATGTTAATTCTCCTCCTTAGAATGACTGATAGTGACATTTTCTCGCATCCCTCCAGGAGATGGCTGGGGATTACCGTCGTCGTAATTCCCACAGCTCTGCACACTGGCAGAAATAGACTACGTGGTTGGCAGTAGCTAGAGTCTTCCACCCATTTTAGCCCTGGAAGGAAGCTGGTCTGCAGAAAGAGTTTTGTCTGAATAATGTCCCCTCCTGTAGGGTTAGCTTGACCAAGTTTTGCCTCTTTTCTGAGCCTCAGCCTTCTTACTTGTAAACTGAGGTAAGGGAGAGGGGCCTGGCTCTGCAGTTCTTATTTCCCCTGAAAATCTATGGACTGCAATCATTGATCACAGATGAATCAAAAAATATGCAAGTTGGGCCAGCCTGGTGGCTCGGTGGTTAAGTCTGCACAATCCACTTTGGCGGCCTGGGGTTCGCCTGTTCGGATCCTGGGTGTGGACCTGGTACCGCTTGGCAAGCCATGCTGTGGCAGGCATCCCACATATAAAGTAGAGGAAGATGGGCATGGATATTAGCTCAGGGCCAGTCTTCCTCAGCAAAAAGAGGAGGATTGGCAGCAGATGTTAGCTCAGGGCTAATCTTTCTCAAAAACAAAAGAAAATGTGCAAGTTAATGTTAAGGTCTGTTTACTGGATTCTCAGGGGAAAACAGTCCCTTGCAAAATAACAGTGACAGTGGAAATAACTATCACACTGTCCAGCCATCCATGAGCCTTCACAAGGCTTCCTGACTGTGGGTGTTCCGGCTCAGGCTAGGCTGTGAGATGACCTACGGGAGGCTGGCCCTGAGCACTTTCTGTAATGAGTGGGTCTCAGACAAGGGAGCATTTGAGCTCAGGCTTCAAGCTTAAGGTGGGGGCTGAATTCTTCCATTTGGAAGATTCCTTGTTCATGGATCAGGCATGGAAAAGGGAAGAAGCCTACTATGTGCCAGATGCCTGCGGGATGCTGTCTTCACATCATTTAATTCCCACACTTTGCCCTGTGCAGGGGGCATTTCCTCCCCATTTTTCAAATGAGAAAACAGAGCCTAAGAGAGATGGAATAATTTGCGTGATCATTTACAGCTGGTAAGTGGCAACGAGCAGAGGGAAATTGAATTAATACTTCCAATCCAAAACGGAGCTTCTTAGCTCTAACAGCAGGCCCTGCCTCAGCCTGAGCTATCAGGGTTTCTCTCCATGTCAGGGTACACATCGCAGGCCACTCGGTCAGCCCCTTGAACGTCTCAACTCTCTCATGAATGCACAGAAACCCAAGGCCACAGTATCTTTTTCTTTCGTGTTTTTTCTTTCACCCAAAGTCCTTGCAAGAAACATCTCCTTCTATCCTGCCTTCTTCTTTTCAGCCCTCTGTATTCTGTCTCAAATCCCACTTTTCTGAGTTATTCTGGCAGAGAGTTGAGTGAGGGATGTTCGCAGACAGATTGAGACTTAGCATCCCGGTGCTCCCTCTTGCCTTCAGAGTCAAGCTGTCTTTGTGGACTGGACGCTATCTGTGGCACCGTCTTCACTGATAATATCTCTGGAACTCTTTTGGGGTCTGTGGTTTGAGTCATTTTAGAAATCGCACGAGCACTTTCTTAGGCGAGTATTGGAAGCTCGTCAAAGTTATGCAGAGACAAGATGAGTGCAGAACATGAGTTCGTGCCACTGAACTTGATTGAGGTGAGCAGTGACATGTGGCTCTAATGAGATGGAGCTGTGTTTTCTGTGTGACTCAGAAGCTTCTCCATCAGGACATTTGGATGCATGGGTTCAGGTGTTTGCACGAGATCAATCTCTTTAATTGCAAACCGCAGTCCCTGTGGAGGAGTAACATAGCGGGCCCCTCATGAGCAGGTGCAGTATCAGATCAGGGCTTCTAAGAGTCCTGAGCAGAACGAAGCCAGGCCTTGAATCAAGCACACATTTTGCATTTCTCACGTGGTGCAAGCCATAGTGAAAATCAAGAGGCTCTGGGGGTGGAGGAAAAAAAATCCAGACAGCACAGAATTTGTGTCTCTATGAGAAAGGCTGTGCTTATTGGGCAGTCCACCTTCAAGTTGGATCACTACAAGTGAAATCTCTAAGATCAGATGTTCAGGGGTCACACTAGCTGTGTGACCTTGGGTGAATTACTTAGTCTCTCAGAGCTTCAATTTCTTCATCAATAAAGTAGGGATAACAGTAGTAAAAACCTATAAGGCTGTGTGCAGATTAACCAAAGAAAACACGTAGAAGGCTTGGCAGGGTGTTCAGCATGGACTAAGCACACAATGATTGTGAGCCGCTCCCATCCTAGGCTACTGTTCATCAGCTGTGTCCTTCTGGACCAGCAGCGTCCGACTGAAGGCCGAATTGGGGCTGATTTTGGAGTTGTCCACTGCCAAATGGACACCATGATCCCCCTCCGGGAAATTCTTTCCTTTCTTGGTGTAGAATTTTCAGCCTAAGCTGTGCTCTCAGGTAGCAGACTTCGTCTTCATGAGCACCTCTGAACATTAAGGAGGATGACTTATTCCTTTCTCCTCCATCAATAAAATGAGACGATAATAACCCTTACCTTGGTCGGCTCATGTGTAAAATGAGCTTATGTTTGGGAAAGCCCTTTGTAAATTACCAAGTGCTATAAAGTATGAATTATTATTGCGATTGCTCCACTCCAGACATTTCATAAACAATACAGAAAATTAAGGACGCATACTACTGGTATTCGAAAAGCATTTATGCCTTTTTAAGTATGTTGCTATAAACTATCAGCAGACGGGTTTGATAATACAGTCTTCAATCTGATTTAAATATTAGGAAGCGCCCACTGAGAGCAACTTTCTAGCAGAGACCATGCAGCAGATGCCAGCAGGCAGCGGAGTATAATGGCTAGCTGTGACAGCACTGTGGTTCCACTGGGTTTGAACACCAGCTACCAATGTGCTTCGTGACTTTGCCCCGAGAGAGCAAAGGTCTTATGAACCTCACTTCCCTCGTTTGTAAAATCAAGATGGTAATACCTGCCTTATTGAGTTGTTGTGAAGAGTAAATAAGATAGTGTTCACAAAGCCCTGGACACACTGAAGCGTTAATCAGAGTCAGGGCCCACGCCATCATCTGGGCTCCCAGCAGCATAACTGAGGTTACTGCCATTGCAGCCCAGCAGTCCACCTCCCAGCACCTCGCTCACCCTGCTGACCTTCAGGCCCCCAAGGTCAGTTCCAGCAGGGCCAGGTCTTTGCAGATTCCAATGCCTCCTCTTGATAAATTGTGCGTGAGTGGTGGGGTGGGAGGTGGAATGGAGTGTCAGACCACCTATTAAAGCCAGTGTGAACAGCCCGAATTTCTGGCCATGGTGAATTTCTGATGATGAGAGCTGACCAGACTCCGAGGACCCTACATCACCAGCCAACTCCATTTGGACAGTCCCGATACAGCCACGTCCACCCTGCTTTGGTGACAAACCAGAGAAATGTAAAATTGACCTCAACGCTCTTAAGTTCTAGGGCCCAAGGTTTTAATGCTGGTAATAGTAACAGGTAGTGTTTATCGAGCACTTAGTATACGACACAAACAGTGTGCAGCACGTCACAAGAATTATCTCCTTTCATCTTCACAACAAGCCGAGGAGAAATGTGCTGTATTGTGTGTGCTAGACCCCTCTTTTTCAGATGAGGCCACGTGATGAGGAAGAGCAGAGGTTGGCTTTGAACTCAGTGCTCTTTGCTGCTGCAGTGCCCACCAGCTCATGGGGGCAGAAGTCCTGGGAGAGGGTGACAGGCAGGAACTGACCAATCACGGTGGGCTGTTCTCTAGTCTAGCTCAGTCTGCACTCTGCCCTTCCCCATCTGTGTTAGTGTCCTGGGGCTGCCATAGTAACAAAGGACCACGAACTGGGCAGCTTAAACAATGGGAATTGATTGTCTCACAGTTGCAGGCCAGAAGTCTGAAATCAACACATTGGCAGAGTTGCCTTCTTCTGAGGGCTGCGAGGGAGAACCTGTGCCAAGCCTTTCTCCTTCTCCTGGTAGTCTGAGGCTTTCCTTGGCTTTTAAATAGTGTTTCCCGTGTCCAAATGTCCCTTTATAAAGAGGAAAAGAGTCATATTGGGTTAAAGTCTATTCTAATGGCTTCTTCTTAACTTGATTTTGATCATCTGCAAAGACCCTATTTTCAAATGGGGTCACCTTCACAGATCCTGGGAGTCAGGACCTCAACATCTTTTTGGGAGGCACAGTTCAAGCCATGATACCATCCAAGCTCATTTCTAGGATTACCACTTTAGACATGAATGTGTCCCGTGTAAGTCTTTTTCTCACGTACTTCTTCAACAGCCATTCATTGAATGCTTCCCATGTGCTCAATATCCTGCTACCTACAGGAGATGGATGATGAACAGAACACATGATCCCCCTCATCATGGGGCATGATGGTACACTCTCGGAGAATTTAAATCACTAGACCCCAAAGTACTGCAGCTAAACCTTTTATCAGTAATTTCAAATGGTTCATCTAAGGAACAAGTGAATGTAGCTTCCTCGTTCTGAGTAAATCTAAAGAGAGAACAACTGGAGACAAATATTAATATGTGATTAACATTATTTGCATATGTGGATCTCTGCTTCATCCATTGCTCTGCAAAATAGCGTGTGATTTCTTCAAGTCTGCCTGTGCTTTTTCCTAGTGTCTGGTGGGGTGTCATCACAGGCCTCCTAGACAAGCCCCGCAAGAAGGGTGATTTTAACCAGGCTGTGCCACTTCTTAGATGGAAGAATGATTAGCCTGTGCTCTGTTTAATTAAGCTTCGCTTAATGGGCAAACATTTTCTTTAACGGGCTTGCTGTCACCTCATCAGTTATTTAAGGCAGTTCATTTCACAGGAGGGGAGAAAAAAAGAGAGAGAAAGGAAAAAAATTTCTCTTTTGCTCAAACTCCATTGGTCTGGGGAGACGCGTGGCTGTCTAGAAGACACCTAATTGCCGCTGCGATCATGTGCTTGTTCTCTATTTAGTCCTAGGCTTCTTATTGAAACACTAATCAGGGTTAGGTCTCACCTTTTGATGAATGATTTTGTAAAAACTTGATATTCCTCGGCTTAGCCAGGAATGTCTGCATGCAAGTATAATGCCACTCAGACTGAATGGGAAGATAACTAATGCCCTTAATTTTGCAAAGAGGGCTGTGATTTGGTACATACAGTACAGATCAAGGGAAATCAGAATGAAATTAATTTCCTTCTTTGCGTAGGCACCACCTCTGCTATATCATGAGCCACTTTTCTTTAGCTGTTTTTGCTGGGGATTTAGAGAACGCTTGGCACATCTATTTGGGCTAATTTCCTGTAGCCAGGGTCAAATTGAGGTTATGTCATTTTATCTGATGTCAGAACTTGGGGAACTTAAGTTCTCTGACTCTCATTTCATTTGTCAAGTAGGAATAATTATCCCCAGATCACCCAACTGAGCATCATTCATGCTTCCAGTTCAAGGTCTAACACCACAGGTATGCCACACAAGATTATTTCCCTGTCCTTTTATTCCCTGAGCCCTCCCCCACCCACCAATCCTGGAAGGTGGGACAGAGGTAGTTGTTTTTCTGTATTTTTTCCCCCAGAGCAGTCACACACCCATCCTAAATCTGAGTCTTAGGCACCCTGTTGCTTCCAAATTCTCAGGGCTTACTGCGTCCAGGTGGAAAATAAATAACTAAAGCAGACATTCTTTTGTTTTGACTGAGGGACACCAAAATTATGGACATTTGGCTACCTCTGCATGGTCAAGTGACTTGCTGCCGACTTTCCATCTTTGCATGCTGCCACTCCAGCTATGAATCTAAGCATTTTCTTCACCTGCATTGGCCAAAGAGTAGAAGTCATTATCATCATAATTATTCTTTATTATTTGTGCGTGTGTGGTCTACCACCTGCCTCTGTTTTGGGCCTCACACACATTTCCTCTTTCTTGAGCCATCCCTGTGCTCTCACAGTCCCAAATTCTATCATTACCTGAACACAGAATCTAATTTCGTGTCCTAGATGTTTGGTCCTGCTGTTCCCTCTGCCTGAATTGCTATTCCTACCCTTGAACATCTGGTTCCTTCATATACTTCAAGACGTAATTCGGGTTTATCAAGTAAGTCTTCCCTCATCAACCACATCTTTGTACCCTGGTTTATGTGAGTCTCCTTGGAGCTCTCTCAGTTTCCTGATACATCAAAGCACCTCTCGCACTATATTTACCATTTTCTGGGCTGTCTCCCAGCCTGTCACCACCACCATGAGACTCTTGGTGGCTTGAGGACCATGACAGCATCTTCTTGTTATTGCCTCTGCTTAGCTCAACACCAGGTTCCAAGCTCATGCTCAAGGCATGTTTGGTGAGTGCATTTTCATTACTTTTTTGCGTTTGTGTGTGAACAAGCACCCATGAGTCCTGTGTTCGGAAATAACTTTGGAAGTTGCTCACTAAGCCAGCATGGTGCGTGCTCCTCATGTAAATGATCCTGACTCCAAGACTTGGGTATTAGTTGTTTTCTGAGAACCAGTGTGAACTCAGAGGATGAAAGAGAACATTATTCCTAATTCCTCAATCAATTAGCACTATAGATAATCCTTTCATCCTTAGGCCTTTTACATTGTAGGTCACCTGTCAATATCCAAGAGCCGACTCTTCCTTCTCCAGGGAAATCAAAGATTCTTCCTTGGTTTTCTCTGACCTCTGCTACTTGGATGTTAAAAGTTTCCAAAATTTCAACATTTCCCCTAACATGATCTCTTCTGCCTAATGATCTTGCTTCTGTGGGGAGTAGGCAAAAATATTTAAAGACAAAATGATTCTGGGATTTAGGATAAAAATCTCTTGAAGCTTGAAGACTGGTTTACCTAATCCAGTTCTTTAGTTTTAGAGATGAGTTTCCACTTTGTCAGACAAAGTACAGGACTTCCAGTTAAGTTTGAATTTCAGATAAACAACAAATAATTGTTTTCGTATAAGTTTGCCCCCCAAAATTGTATGGGACATACTTACACTAAAAACAATTGGTATTTATCTGAAATTCAAATTTCACTTGGTGCCTTGTGTTTTTATTTGCTAAATCTAGCACCCTAGTTCCCACAAAAGTTAATAACTTGCCCATTATGATTCAATAGGCTTGATATAAGATGATGATAGCGTTGAAACATTAGGCGAGCTTTCTAAGTTCCAAACCAGTATTCCTTCCTAAATCATAGGATCAGGAGTGGAAGTTTTTCCACTCTAGCACAAAGTGCTTTTTGCAAGTTTGTGATGATGATGCCAGAAATCTGCCCCGTCTTAGCAAAGCAAGAGTTGGTTTAACATGGGACCCAACTCAAGAGAAATGAGCTATATATTAAGACAGTTTATCAAGGGTAATGGCAACATAGTTTTGTCAGTTCAGCACACCACAAGCCTGACTGCAAATGCCAGGTGAGCTCCCACTGAGGCCAGATCTTCTCTTAAAAAATGCTGTAGTTTTTTGTTGTGTAGGACATTGAAAAGGTAACAAAAGGAACTGTTTTGAGGATAACGAAAGCCCCGCACACAATAGAACAAGAGCAAAACTTACTCTGAAGCTACCCATTCAGCCACTATACAAGATGTCTAGATGTCTCCAATATACACTTTTAATTCTCCATGTTCACTAAGGAATTGATCTAAAATTCTCTAACCAGTGAGAAGTGAAAGGATTGTCATTATTCTGCTCTCATCTGAACTTCTCATTCTCATGCTTTCTTGTTCCAAGATGGCTTCATTGGGAAAAAAAAATTCTATCTTTGTATTAAGGTCTTTATTATTCTTTGCAGGAAAAAGAAAATTGTATCTTTTCTCATCTATCTGCTCAAATTTCAATCTCAGCACCAAGTGTGTGACTTGTAATTATCTGAAGGAGACGTTGCTCCTTTTAAGTATGTTTAACAAAATGTCTGCTTGTTTTTTCTTATGACCCCAGGAACATTTTCTCTGGATTTTGGTTTGGATACCGTTGGTGTTTCACTCTGAGTTTTCTCAAAGTGAAACCTCCGTCCCCTCCTCATGTCACGAAACCTATACTCTGGTCGATTTATAGTAGTGTCACTTTTCAGTTAAGATCCAGTCTGAAAAGTCGCTCCCTCTTTTGTGTGTAAATTTAGTTGCCAGGACACACCCTGTATAACACTTAAACCTTTCCTCCTTAGCAGGAAGATCATAATGGTTATCCAAGCAAAGAGGGTTGGGCATCTGTTGAAGAGGATGCCCAAGCTAGTGAAATGCTGATATAACACAAGGATTTAAATGAGGTAGCAGCTGAGGGTTCAGTTCACTCTAGGCAGGGTGAAGCAGGATTCAGCAGCACCTTGCAAAGACTCAGCCATATGGCCTGCTCGGACATCTCAGCTGCCAAGTGGGGAAGGGAAGGGAGGTAAGGCATGGACATTGTGCGTGTCTGTGTGTGTCAGTGGGGGGGTGGAGGGGGTATAGCTAGAACAACTCTAAGGCAGTAGAAACTATCAAGATCCCAGAGTTCTTACTCTGGATGGGTCCAAAGAGTGTCCATCTGGGGAAGGAACACAGTCACCACCAGAGAGGTATAAATACAGGCAGGAGGCAGCAACATTTACTGTCTCCTCTGCCTAGATAGAAGTGGGACCCAAAGAAGTAGGTAAAAATGCCAGAGGCAGGAGCAGACCCCAGGGAGAAAAACCTGGCATGGCCTACTGGGCTTCTCCTGGAAAACAAGGCATGCACCTGTGATGTGCAGAGAACGGCTTCAGACAAGGATGAGGAGGGGGCTCCAGTACCATCCTTCCATTTCTACCTTTCAAAATTCTACCCATTTCCTTCAAGACCTAGGTCCTATCTCCTTTCTTTGTGAAGTGGCTATGCCATCCTGAGTATGTCTTGACCTCTCTTAATGTTTAAGCCTCTGCTTGATATAGCCCAGTCCGTAAGGTGGCGTACCCGAGCACCTGCTATGTGGCAGGCACTGTGCTGGGTGCTTTTCACACATCCTTTATAGCCTTTCCTTCCAGCATCTTCAGGAGTTTGGGTTATTGCCTCTGTTGTCCAGATAAGGAAACAAGAGCCTCGGGCACTTCACCGTCAGAGCGTTCAGTTGAGTTCATATGGCTAGTGAGCGCTGCAAATGGGATTTGAAGCCATAGAAAGCCCATTTGGAAGCTCTTGCCTTTCTACCTTTGATGCTGAACTTCTCTGTAATTCTTCTCTAAAGGTCTCAGTTTTTGTCTCTAGAGATGCTCAGAACTTGGCTAGATCTTATTCCACATAGCAACCACTTAAGAAATGTTTGTGGAGATGAGGATTTCTGCAATAATTCAATACTGTGAATTTAGTGAAACATTTTTTGCCATCAAGAAACTCATAAATTACTGGAATTTATAGAAAGTGAGTATTTCACCCAAGGGTCTTACATTCTTCAATCCAGACATCACCAATTCCTTCAACATTTCCTTGGAGGAATTGCCCCGACCCTTCCCCGATGTTCTCCAGCCTACTTGACTCTTCCAAATAGTCCTTGAATGAATGAATCATGATTTTCAAACTTCTCTCCCTCATAACATTTTCTGCATTAGAACAAAATTTTGCTCTACATCCTTCACTGCCTCAGCCTCTAAAGAAGGTGCTAATGAGTAATAAAATGCAAGTGGTGCACAGAACTGTAGGAAGGCAGCCAGGCAATAAATATCTTCTAACAAAAGGAAGCAGCCCAATGTGAGATACCTCTGTGAGATCTTATAAGCTAATCATTGTCAAAAAGATTAGGTATGTCGCTCATGGAAGGAGGAATTATGTGCAGGTAGAGGCAAGTCCCAAGCATCAATGTTTCATCTGAGGGCATTAATGTGAGGCCCAGAATTATTCTCTGACAGGAAGAGCAGCTGGTCCCCAACCGCTGCTCACGCCACTGGCCACTTCAATACCCATGCTGCAAAGGAGATTCACTCCTATTTTCAACAGCAGATGAAAATAAGTTTGCCAAGATGACCTATTGGAACTCATATGGTCAGGAGAGCCCACGCCATCTCCTGTGACAGGTACCTGGCTTTGTCCACACTCCCCACGATTGCTCCATTCTTATCCCACATCAAGGATAATTGAAAGGTTCATGGTCTCTGCAGAGGGACTTCTGGTCTGTAGCTCTATTTTCTTTTTATTTATTTATTTGTTAATTGCAGTAACATTGGATTATAACATTATATAGCTTTCGGATGTACATCATAATATATTCCGAATTCTGTGTAGATTACATCATGTTCACCACCCAAAAATTAATTATAGTCCATCTTCTCACATGTGAGCCTAATCACCCCTTTTTCCCTCCCCTCTCCTCCCTTGCCCTATGGTAACCACCAATCCATTCTCTATCGCTATGTGTTTGATTGTCGTTGTTTTTATCTTCTACTTATGAGTGGTATCATACAGTATTTGACTTTCTCCCTCTGACTTATTTCACTCAGCATAATACCTCAAGGTCCATCCATGTTGTCACAAATGGCCGGATTTCATCATTTCTTATGGCTGAGTACTATTCCATAGTGTGTAAATACCACATCTTTATCCATTTGTCCCTTGACGGACACCTAGGTTGCTTCCAAGTCTTGGCTATTGTGTATCAGATAAGGGGTTAATATACAAAATATGCAAAGAGCTCATACAGCTCAACCACAAAAAAACTAACAACCCGATTAAAAAAATGGGCAAAAGATCTGAACAGAGACTTCTCCAAAGATGACATACGGATGGCCAACAGGCCTATGAAAACATGCTCAACATCATTAGCTATCAGGGAAATGCAAATCAGAACTACAATGAGGTATCACCTCACTCCGGTCAGAATGGCTATAATTAACAAGACAGGAAACAACAAGTGTTGGAGAGGATGTGGAGAGATGGGAACACTTGTACACTGCTGGTGGGAGTGCAAACTGGTGCAGCCACTATGGAAAGCAGTATGGAGTTTCCTCAGAAAATTAAGAATAGACCTGCTGTATGATCCAGCTATTCCACTGCTGGGTATTTATCCAAAGAACTTGATAACGCAAAGGCATAAAGATACCTGCACCCCTACGTTCATTGGTCTGTACCTCTATTGAGTCTGGGGCCCTGATCTATTTTCATGGCTTTCCTTGTTGGAATCAGCCATCCCCCTTCTCCTCACCCTACACCCTATCCCCTAGCCAAGTAGCTACATCAGAGGTCAGCTAACAAGTCACGACTACAGAATCCTTTTGGGTCTGGGGACAAACCAAAAGGATGCCCATGTACGTGAAAGGGACCCATTTGCAGCATCCGGCAGATTTTATATCCCTATCAGAGAAAGGAGCGAAATCTCATCTCCTTTCTGTAATAATAGTAATGGGTCATTTACATTTATCTACAACCCACACTACTCAAGGTTAAAAGCCAAAACTTTTAAAATTACCCAGAGGAACGTAAGTCGCCACTGCTGTCAGCATTTCATCATCCTTCTCCTCACCTGGGCAGTCTGCATTATGCTTTTACAAAGAGGTTCCCAATCCATTATCTCATTCAACCCTCGAATTAACTTGGGAGCCGGAGAGGTCAGGCATCATTCGTCCTTTTTTTTCGTAAGAGAAAATGGATTCAGAGAGGTGAAATGAGTTGTCAGCTGTCAGTGGGCCCACAGTTTCCTGAGGCGGGACCTCCTCCCTAAACCGGGAGATTATGGGCACTGAAGCAGGAATTTACTAACCTGCCGCTGGACTGAGACAGCAAGTCTGTTAGGTATCAAGATCTCAGCAGTGGTTTCTTTTTTCCTCTTTATTTTTTTTTTAACGCAGCTGAAGTGCTTTTCAAAGAAGCATTTTGCTGAATCTAGCTGTACGTGCTGTTTGCTGTGGGATGTGGGGCCTGTCAGTTTAACCATCCCCACCTATTGTAGCCACTTAGCCCTTGAATTTTAGGGCGTTCTGCGATCACACCTGGAGAGCCCCCCATCTTATCCGGCCCTTCATTTCACTGATGGGAAAACTGAGGTTTAGATGATGAGACATTGCACAATGAGTTCGTGGCAGGCCTTTGAATTCCTAGAGCAGGTTCTTTGTCCACCTTCATTGAACAGACATTTATGCTCCAGATGAGGATGTTTTAGTGCCTGGGACCAACACTGACTAATACAACTTTTTCTCCATGATTGAAATGACCACTGAGCACTTGAAATGGGACTAGCACATTGAGGAAGTAAATTTTCCACTTTATTTAATTTTCAATGGTTTAAATTTAAAAAGTTACATGTGTCTAGGTTGCTACCACATTGGATAGTGTAACTCTAGACCTGTGGTTCTCAATCTTGAATGTACACTGGCCCACTGGGAACTTCAAAAATATGGATTCCTGGTTTTCATTGATTTTACTTGGTTTGGAGTAAAGCCTGAGCCAGGGGATTTTTAAGGCTCCCCAGTTAATTCTAAGGTGCAGCCAAGTTCTAGAGACATTGGTCTATATTTTAATCTCCGTGAGGACCAGAGGCCATGTCAGCTGTGTATATCATGGTACCAGTGGCAAGGAATTCAGTGAGGAGTCAGCTCTCTTCCCAAATCTTAGGGAACTTCATATATCATGGGGAAGAGGAAGACACAAGCAGGGGCAAAGACTTTTAAAATGCCCTGCTTAAATTGTTTAAAAGAACAATGTGATCCAGAGGAGTGGAAATGGTCACTTCTACCTGGGAGAGGGAGAGGCAGGTGGGGTCTCTGTAGGGTAACTGTTCTGATAATGAATTATAAATAAGGAATATTTTTTTCCAGAAATCCATTTGTAGCAAGAGATGTTTCTGCCAAGCAAGTCAAAACTCACTCACGTCTGTAATTCACAATAGGATTAACCTCGGATTATGAAAAATCTAATTAAGTGAACCATATTATCTGAGACCCACAAAAGACACTTCACGTTGCCTTTGAAAGTCCTGCGTGTCTGAGAGTGTTCGGCATGTGCTTCAGAAAATGCTGTGCACACATACAAGGCACTTGGCTAGTTTACTGTATCCCATTACTTTTCCTTTATGCTTAACGTTTTTTAAAAATCCCACTACTTTTGATATATGACGTTAATACATTTGAAAAGAAAGAATTGGGCTTCAAAGATTGGGTTATTTGAAACCACGATGAGATCATTATGAGGCTATTGTTGGTCTCTGCTTTCTAAAAATAAGGGGGAAAATCCTCTGTGGTATATGCAGATGTACAGAAAAAGCCATTTAAAAATGTGGCAGAGTTTAGTCTACTCTTAGCATGATAGCCTGGTTTCGGGGGAGGGACATTAGAAAGAGACCTCCATAACAGCCCACCCACACTCTGATAAAAATCAACCTTCCGATAATTGGAAGCAGCTTGACTTTCTGCGTTCCACACTCCTGTTCAGCGTCTGATTAAGCTGGACGGATGTGTGTGGACAGCAGTGGATTGGGGTCACACGGGCTGGACTTCTCAGAATTCTAAAGGCTCTTGGCAATGGTGATTTGAGACACTCTCCCTACTCGATGTAGTAATTATTTCAAAAAACCACATCAAGCCCTTGTCAGTTACTAAGCCCACCTTGGGATAATTCCTCCTTTTATTGTTTATACTTTAAAAAAAAAAAAAACAGACTCTGTAGAAAATGGTTCTCCGCAGGATGTCAGATTCCAGCGAGAATATGCAGATCAGTTTTCCTCTTTCAGTTCTCCACTGACCATCTTTAAAGGGAGCTCCTGGACTCTTATGGATGTCCTTTCCCATCTAGAACCTGGCTGGCTGTTTCCATAGAAATAGTTTGAAAGGGAGGACTGCTTTCAAGCCGGGGGCCTGGGGGAGAGGGCAGGGGAGATGAGATGCCACAGAAATTGTCTCTCTTTGTTGATGCTTTTCCCTCCCTCTTCGTTTTTCCTCTATAGAGTGAGGAGTTTAGATTTTGTTCACTTTGTCTTTTGCTTTGCATGTTTCTTATCTCTGTATTTGTTTTCCCATTTGTCTACTGAAGAAGGACTGACAGTGGAAGGTCTAAGCTATGGTTTCATCCAGTTCTGAGATTCTAGTATTGAATAATGCAACAAAATATCCCAACCTGAAACAGAAGTGGTAACACTGATAATACCTGCTCTTGGAAGAACTTGGGAACCAAAGTCTTCTCAGAATGTTCCACTTGAGCATCAGTTCATTGGCTTCACAAGTTTAACATGTTTAAAATCACACTCATGCTCTCTATCCCCAAACGAGGCCCTTCTCCGGTTGGGGCCAGGGGCAGCTCCACAGTCTTCTCACTCTCCTCGGACTGCACCCTCATCCTCTATCCTTCTCAGTCTGTCCAGTTGCCAAGGCCCTCCGCATCTGCATGATTTCTAGAACGGCCCCTTTTCCTCCACCTGAGTCTTGCTTTTCTAGTTTAGAGCCGTATTACCTCTCACCTGAACTGTTGGAATGACTCCAGAAAGTCTTCCTTGACTACACACCCTCCTCTCTCAAGATACTCTAGAATCCTCTACTTTTGTACTGTCCTAGATGGTAGCCACTAGCCACACTTGTCTATTGAGCTCTTGAAATGTGGCCAAGTCCAAACCAAGATGTGTCATCAGCTTAAGATGTCCAGGTTTTGAAGACTTCAGACCAAAAGAAAAAGCAAAATATTTCAATCATTCATATATTGATTACATATTGATATTATACAATTTGGGGCATACTGGTTTAAATAAACTATATTGTTAAAAATAATGTCCCCCATGTTTTTAAACTTTTTAAAGCTCTAGAAAATTTGAAGTTATACATGTGACTCATTATGTTTCTATTGGACAACACTGGCCTACTTTATCTCATCTTCCTCATATATTTGTATCCCTGCATTTAGTAATCCCTGTTGTAAGTATTATTTTGTTCATCTCCTCTCATGGACAGTCTCCTGGAGCCCTTTGTAAGGCTTGCACCTTATTGCATGTTGTATGTACGTTGTATGTTATATCAGTGTATCCAGGACTTATAGTACGTATTTATGTGTTCTTGTTGAAGAAACAAAACTCCTAATTTATCCTCTTGATCACCTTACTGTGTGCCAGGCCATGTCAAGTACTACACAAAGTTCTCTCCATGCATATCTTATTTCATTTTAGCACTCCCTCTTTAAGGCCGGTCCGAGTGTTTTTCACATTTTCAACATGGCGGTGTAGAGGCTCACAGAGGTTGAATCTTATGCCTAGTGAGTAGTAACTCTTGATCTCTAACCCTCTAACCCTGGTTGACTCCTGAGTCCATGCCTTCAGCCATTTTGTCAGAACTGCTATTTTTCATGTCAGTTTCCCCTGCATACCTCCGACTGCTTTGACTCCATCAATCTCCTGACCAGAGTCCTTAATGGATTCCCATTGTGCATCAGGTGAAGTTCTGATTCCTAATGCTGAGATTCAAGGCCTGTCACATTAGCAGGGCTCTGCATTGCCTACTCCCAGAGGACACCATTCCCATTATATCTGATATAAGTGGGGCCTCCTGGAGTTGGGTCCCCAGTCCTGCCAACTGGGACTCGAACCTTCTAAATGAGATGAAACCTTCATCCAGGGAAGGTTGCTCTGTCTCAGCACAGCACAGCCTCCCTGTAGACATGGAAGATCCCTACTAGACTATTGCCATCCTCTTATTTTATAGAAGGAGAAACTCAGTTCTAGAGGAGGAAGTCTTTTTTGAAAGGTTACACAACTGTTCTGTGACAGAACCTTTGCTAGGACACAAGCATCTTCACTTTTGTTGTGGAGACCTCCCTGTTGCCTCAGTGTTCCTTGGAAATTCAGAAGAGAGGAAGGCATTTTCTGTCTGAATAAATAACCTCCACAGCTACGGTACTTCACACTTGCCAAAGAAGAAGCACCTCACTTTTTCCTCTTGATTATTATAGTTTACTAGGTTTGCTGTTGGATGATAAAAGAAGGCACTCAAGTTAACTCATGTACGGGAGGTTTACTGTCATCCGATGCATAGGGCATTGCAAGTGACATAGAAGTTGAGGAACAGAAGATCAGCAGGACTGGGTCCCACAGAGACAGCAGCTGGAGTGCAGGGCAGTCCTTGACCAGTAAGGTGTTCAGAGAACAGGGCAGTGCTCAGGGACAGAAGCCATATTTCTTTCTGTTTGATTTCATTTCTAACTGGCTTGCTCATAAACTGACTTCACTGAAACGTTGGCCATAGGATGTAACTTTGTGGTACTCCATCCCCCAGGTGCCTCATAACCTTTCTGTTTCTGCTCCCTCACTAACTGGCAAATGGTTCCTGTTTACTTTCATTCAAATTCACAAGTGAAAGTGATTCACCCAGCTTATCAGTTTGAACCAGGTTACACAGGTTGAACAATCATCGGTCAGTTTGTGGTTTGGTTATCATTGGACTAGATATGATTCAATCAGCCATGGCTCAGGGTGAGAGGGGAAGCTCCAGATGTTAGAGATTGTGAATATAGGTGTTTACTTGAAAGAGGCTAGAGTAGGCAAGTACGGGGAGCAGGAGTGATATGTTACAAATTTATCTGCAGACGTGTGGTCACTGATTCTTCTGTGCTCTTGCACACAGTCCTGTTTGCAGTGATCACCTCATACCATCATTCATCTGCTAAGACAACTGTGTCACCACTGTTTGAGTACAGTCTGCAGATCAGAGATGCATTGCAGCGTGTGTGTCCCCAGGGTCCAATCCAGGCCAGGCTCTGTGAAAAGTTATTGCTCAATGAAGGAGCGGCAAATAAAGAAAGCTTTATAGATATTTACTGCTCTGAGACGAAGGGAGATTTACAAATAGGGCTTTGATGCCACAAATGACGTTACGTTATGTTGAGCATCTGTCACTGCGATTTTTGCCCTAATCTTCCCTCAGGTATTTTAGCTCATGCAAAAGAAAAATTGAAAATAAAATCTCTCTCTTTCCACACATTAATAGAGAGTGTTTATTCCTAGTCTGAGATGACACTGCTGACAACGTTATTTCCTGTATGTGTTGATATACTTTATTCATCTTAATGATTAACATTTAAAAATATTACAGTGAGAAAAAACTAGCTTAAGATTGAGTATAGCACAAAGAATTTGTTCACTGCACACATTGCATTTGATCATCTTACCATTTGAAGACGATTTAATTATTTGAAGAGATAAAGAATCACTGAATGATTCTACATGTTTTGGGCCTGGGGATTTGTGGATTCCTATACTTTGTGGCTGTGAGAGCCTAAGAATATCAAGAGTGATCATACATACTTAAAAATAAATGAAATCCACCTCTCAGAAAGATGATTTTCAACATCAAATCCTATTCTGGGGTTGAGATGGTCCTTGAGATGGATCTTGCAGTCTCCTTCTCTTGAAGATGAGGAATGTGGAGTCCCAGAGTTTGGGAGCCAGGTCAAGCAAAAGCATGGCTTTTGCAGCCACATAACCTTGAATTTGAATTGCAGCCTTGCCAGTGATTCAGGGTGTACCCTTGGGTGATTTATTTAAGTACCCTGAGCCTCAGTTTCCTTGTACATAAAATCTGAGTGATACTTACATACAGTTGTGGTGATATATACCAAACGCTGAGTGTACTACCCAGCACTAGAAAAACCACGCACCTGATCAAGGATGATCCCTACTATCATTGCCTGATTTTCTGTAGCTTGTAAGTGATGGAACCAGGATTTGGACCCAGGTCTGCCTGACACCAGGAAGTGAGTGATCCTTTCACTTCTAAAGCTAACATTCCTGTGGTTCTCTATTTCTCTAAAAGCAGAGACTCAGACTTACATTGGAGCAGATTTAAAATTTTCACTTGTCCCTAGAGAATATCACTGTCATGGATAAGGAGCCCTGTTTCCTTTACACTTTAACATTTGAATTTGGCATTAGAAAGTGGAGCAACATATGCAATGAGTATTTTGCCATCTCTGCCGTGTATTTTGCACCTGAGAAGAAGTGATTATTACCCCAAGCTTATGCTTTGCTCCAAGTATAGAAATCAGAGAAGAAGCAATGTGATTTGATAGTTATTGTAACTATCCTTTCCTTTCCTCATTCTTGGTGATTTCCTCAGACATGGCATAATTCCTGTTATTTGATTTGAAACTGGAGACCAGCTTAGAGCCCTAGTGATGAGATCTGAACGGGGAATAAAATATGCTTGAATTAATTTGCATAATGGAATCCGATTGGTTACAAAGCTGTGTTTGTTGGAGTGGAGAGCAGGGCCCCTGAGGTCCCCGACAAGGGGATATTGCAGAATGTGTGTGTGCAGAATGGAGTTTTGAGTTCTGGCATGAGCCTCGGTAATATTCTTAACGTAATGATAACCTGTCTTTAACTGTAAATTAGCTCCTTGGAAATGAAAAGAACAGGTCAGCCTGTCTGATCCTTCCAGCTCTGTGGGGAGGAGAATGCTGAAAAACCAAAGCCACTTGCTTTCTGTGAAGCACTTTCGTCTTCCTTTCTCTACCCAATAACAATTTCCAGCAGGAGTCCAAATATACTTAAACACCCATATATGTCATTTTCTTTTACGGAGACAAAAGCAGGCACAGCGAGAGAGTTTTATGCTCAAGGCACAGTAGCTTATGACGGGCTATCTGCTCTCGAGATAGAGAGGCGAGCCTTCCACTTAGAGCTGGTGGTTTTGCAAATCCATTTTCCTGTCATGTTATTACTCCTGTGACTTTCAACAACATTTATTTTTCCTTCCAAGCAATATGCCCCCATCATAAAATAAAATTTTCCTATATGTTTTAGTGGAACCCCAATGCTTAGACCTCCTGGTATATTGCTGGAAAGTGCTTCCATGGAAGAATTGTTCAAGAACTGCCTTGGGGTCTTTATTAAAACCAGTTAGAAAGTTGATATATTTCCTTAATTATTACCAACGTCAAGGTCTTCTTAGGAGGGCGGTCTATTAATTTTCATGTGTGATTCGTGCAAACTCTCTGCCACTGAATACATCGAGCAGATCTCTAGATTTTAGAAGCATTAAAAAAAAAAAAACTCCCTGAAGACATCTTTTTTAACCTATACCTTTAGAAATTCTGAAATGGAGTTTATAAATAAGAGGCAAAGGGGCCAGCCTCATGGTTAAGTTCACGCACTCGCCTTCGGCAGCCCTGGGTTCACAGTTTGGATCCTGGGCGCAGACCTACACACCATTCATCAAGCCATGCCGCAGCAGCATCCTACATGCAAAACAGGAAGATTGGCACAGATTTTAGTTCAGCAACAATCTTCCTCAAGCAAAAGGAATAAGATTGGCAACAGACGTTAGCTCAGGGCCAACCTCCCTCACCAAAAACAAAATAATAATAAATAAAAAATATATATATATACATATATGTAAAAATAAAAGACAAAGATAAACTTTTGTGTAATGTGCTGTTTAAGGACCTGGTTGGACTGTGTTCTTGCTGGACTGATGTAATTACCTCTTGTTCGTCTTCACTTTGGCCATTACTACAAAATGCTTTGTCTTCCTCTTTCTGGTTTGGTTTTAATGGTTTAGTCAGTATTACTCCCCCGCACACAGTGCCACCAAAACTTAAATTATTATCACCATAAAACTATTGTGTGTGTCTTGGGACATGTGTCTATGTTCGATCAGCAGTCTTCACTTAGAGAGGCAGTGTCGCATCAGATTGTAGCGAATACAAATGCAGATCTTGGAACCAAACATCCAGGGTTCATACCGCAGCTCCTCCACTTGCTGGCTCTGTAACCACGGGCAAGTCACTTAATCTTCCTGTGCCAAAAACTGCTTACCTGTAAAATGGAAACAACAATACTCCTACTTTGTGGAGTTATTATGAAGATTTATTGACTCAACTCAGTGAAAGCTCTCAAGAGAGAGTTAGGCAGATAAAAACCCTGGGACAAATGTTAGCTATTATTAATATTTTCATCATAGTCATATTATTAATATAAACCAGGTTCTAATAGTGGTTTACTTTAGGTGGCTTCTAGGTAACAGTTCTTATCACGGTATCCATATCATTTCCTTATGAACTTCAAACACATGCACATGACAAGAGTTGGTATTGTTCACTGGTTAAGAATATAGACTCTAGGCCCTGGCCTCATGGCTCTTTCCTCAAGCAAAAACAGGGGACGATTGGCAACAGATGTTAGCTCAGGGTGAATCTTCTCACCAAAAAAAATTTAAAAAAAAAAAGGAATACAGACTTGGAGAACCAGATGTCATGGGTTCAAATTCCAGCTCCGCTACTTATCAAAAGCATAACCTTGGACAAGTTGCTTAATTTATCTGGGCCTCAGTTTCCTCATCGTTTAAAATAAGAATATTCACAGTACCTATTCATATGTTTGTTATAGGAATTAATAGAGGGGTTACTATTTGTAAAGTTTTAGAAGAATGGCTGGAAAAAGGTTTTGCTAAGTAGATTTTCATTCTGAAATTGAATAAATAAAAAACAGTCTTAAAATTCATCTTATGCATACCTGAGATTAATCATCAAAATAACTATATATATTACCTAGTAATATAAGCACTTACAAATAATGGGTCCAATGAATTACTTTTAAAAGCAATTTGGTTTTTCTCTTCTTTCCAACAGAAGAAAATAATTTCATCTTTTCAACCAAGGGTTTATTGTTTATTGGTCATGTGGATATTCTTAAATTCATTAGTATCAAGCTAGAATTTTTTTATAAAGGAAAAAAGTTGTCATCTAGTTTCAACACTTCTAGTGTCAAAAATAATTGTGCTTTACAGCAAAATGGCAGCCAGAAGAAAGAGGTGTAGAAATATCAACTTTAATTAAACCCTTTCTTTCAAATACACTTCACAGTTTATATGCAAGAATAATTTATCACCGTGTGAATGAACACTTAATACTTGGCATGGTGTAAAATGGGCAGAGATCTTGTTGTACCATATGCTCTTTCCTTGTTATTTCTTCTTCTTGAGATTCTGTGGTGGCAATGTCAAGTTTGAATGTGAAGTATGTGGTTCAAATCTTACATTCAACTCTTATTGATGGCCTGCTTCACCTTTGAAGAGCTCAGGCCCTGAACATGTAATTGTGAATAAGATATAATCCCACCCATTAAGAGGCATCCAGTCTAGTCAGGAGATGGCATATGAATCAGAAGAAATGCCCCACCATCTCTCACCAGAACTCCAACCATGAATATGAGGCTGGGAGCTGCTTGTAGAAAGTGTCACCCAGTGGCTTCACATTACAGAGAATGAGGCAGAGCCACCAAGAGGGAAACTGGTGAGCTGCCACGATAAGCTAATAGCAGATTATTGACCCTATCCTCAGCTTCCTGACTTAAGCCTGGGGATCTTCTTGTTGCTTCACGTTGCCTCATTTTAGGATCTAACCCCTCCTGGGTTCCTCCCTGTGCTCCTTCCGCACTGTTAGTTTGGCTTGCAAGAAACAGCATTTGTTGTATTATTAATATGCCCGAGTCTGAGGGTGAAGCTGTTAAATGATGACACTGCCTTTTTAATCTTCCTCTTTCTTCCACGTAGCCCTTTACATATCCCAAAGTGTCTGTATACAACGAGTATTAAACCCCCATGCCTTGAAAAGAGACTAACAGAATACATCATGGAGTGGTATTGGGGCAATGATAGACACCTGAAATTAACTGTACATCTGTGGCCGCCCCAGATGCCATTGTTCCATATTGCAAAGGAAGCAGAAAGGCTTGGGTTGGTAAAGTCAAAGACCATCAGAAAGGAAGGGGTTCTCTACCAACAAATTAGAATTCCACCAATTCCCTTATTTTCTAGACTACTGAGGCCAGATGGCTATGGTATCCCCAGGTCACTCTTGTTCCTCAATTCCTTTTTTAGAGAAAGCACTTCACCACTCTCTCCTGGGAATCTCCATCTGTAAGGCAAGAGCACCTCCCTCTGCTGAGTGAGATTCCACAGGCTTGGATTGTGGCATTCTGGGAAGGGAGGGAGTGAGCCAGTGTGCCCGGTGCCCACTCTGGGTCCAGCCTGATACATGCAGCAGTTCTTGTCATCCCCTTTGTTCAGATGATACCCTGGAGGTTCAGAGGGCCTGAGTGGCATGCCAAGGTCATCCATATTGTAAGATATAGAAGTGGTATTCCAATCCAGGTCTATCTGATCTCCAAATCTAGGTACATTCCACTATGCAAAGATCCATACTTTCTCCTTCATGTTCCCTTTTCCCCCCCACCACTTTATCCAAAGTAGATTGCTAAGAATTTGATGATGCTTTTTATTCCTGCAACTCTCAGGACACTCACCAATTTCATTTATACCCACCAGTGCTGAACTGTCATCCTCAATATCAGTGTGTTATCCTCCATGCCCAACAAGTTTCTGCAATTCCCTCCTATTGGTGATGGATATAGTAATGAGGCTTGTCTGGTTCTGGGAGCTGGAGCTCCAACTGGAGTCTGGGTGGCACTCCAGGGGGTGAGGATGATTGTCCAGAAGAAAGTGTGAGGTGCTAAGAGAGGGAAGCAAGCAACAGAAGTTCTTTGGGGACAATTAAGTTTCTAGCACCAGAATTACTAAGTCCAGTGAATAAGTCCAAGAAGCTAAGACAGGAGTTAAGGACTAGAGAGAAGAGCCAGAGCACTGGAGAGAGGACTAGAGTGACTATAGGTCAGAAACGTGTAAGGTGTATGGAAAGGTGGTAGCTGCTCATCCTTACTATTGATGAGTAGCTGAGTCATGGCTGGACACACGGAAAAACAAGACTTTTGGACAAGTTGATAGCACATGGTGTTTTATTTCACTTCTCCTGGCTGGACAGAGTTTGTAAAATATCCTTTGTAAGACTTACAGATTAAGGTAGGATCTTTGGCTTCTTGTGTAGACCTTTGACCAAGCAAGAGCACATCTTGCTCATGTTGAATTGAATTGAATTGAATTGAATTGAATTGAGACTATAGCCTTCATTGGTCCACCAATGAGAACTTGACCCATTATTTCACTTAAAAATGTTTTTGTGACCACCAGTGGTTTCTCAGGATTTTCCGAGACCTCCCTTCTCTAGCAGGATCCATTGCTGCCATCCTCCTTCTGTATACCCTCCAGTGATGCTGGATGTCTTGAGACATGCTGTGCTTGTGACCAGCTCTGGGCTTGTGGCATGCTGATCTTTCTGCATGGACATCTCATCTACTCCCTTCTTCTCACAGTGATGCTCACTTCAGGGTTGAGCCTAGCCATCCTGTCCTCTTGGAAGTTTCCTTTAACTGCCCCCACGCTGCCATCTGCATCCTCAATCCCCATCAATTAGATGTTCTTCTCCTGGATTCCCATAATGCCCTAATTACAAAAACATACCCAAGCACAATTAAGATTAATAATAATAACAGATAAATATGGAGTGCTGACAGTGTACCAGGCATTGTTCTGAGAGACTTAGGGGAATTACTCATTTAATCCCCATGTTGAGGAGGCAGTGGGTACAATTCTCATCCTCATTTCAAAAATGAGCAAGCTGAGCTCAGAGAAGTCAGTTAGCTCACCCAAACCCATATGTAGTAAGTGGTTAAACAGCCAGTGAGACCTAAGCTTGTGAATTGCACAGCACATTTTGTCTTCTTATAGGCCTTGAAGGGTCTCCATGTGTGTGTATCTCACCCAGCATGTGTAAGCTACGAGAAAGCAGAGACTATTTCTTAAATCACATCTCCCTCCTCACTACCCAAAGTGAAGTGCTCACGGGGTGTCATGTGGGTCACTGTTTACAGCATGAAATTGAAATGCAGTGGGGATGCAGCCTGCGCCTCATCTGACCTTTCTCTCTGCCTGTAGAAGCCGCCTGGGGAAGTGGGCAGGCCTGACGTGATGTGCTCAGCGAGCAGAGACATTCCACTCCAAGAGAGGTCTGTGTGACGCGTCTGGGAGGCCATCATCGGCCGCAACACCTCACGGTTGGTGGAAGAAGGGGTGACAGCCGCATTCTCCTGTGCCTACCACGTAACCAAAAATGAAGGAGAACTATTGTTTACAAGCCGCCTTGGTGTGCCTGGGCATGCTGTGCCACAGCCAGGCCTTTGCCACGGAGCGGCGGAGCCACCTGCGACCCTCGTTCCACGGACACCACGAGAAGGGCAAGGAGGGCCAGGTGCTGCAGCGTTCCAAGAGAGGCTGGGTCTGGAACCAGTTCTTTGTGATAGAGGAGTACACCGGGCCTGACCCCGTGCTCGTGGGCAGGGTAAGGCTGCTGTTATTCACTACCTACTTGTCTCCCTCTACCATTCCAGTAGGAAGGCATGGCCAGAAAATCTAGAAGGGAAAACACCAGTGCTCTGCCCATCCAATAAAATCCACAAAATCATTGTTCACACATCCTTCCAACCTTTTTTCCCCCCAGTTAATAAACCTATCCATAATATGTTAACATAGACATGTTAAGAACACCTATTTTCCACTTAATGTTATAGCATAAAAGTTCCCTTCTTTAATGGCTGCACAATGGTCTCCTGAATTCAAATGATGATTATTTATTTAACCATTTTCCAACTGGAGGCATTTCTCTGACCACACCCTAACCCCAACGTGGATACCCCGCCTTTGTGTCCTCATAACACTGTGTACCCTTTTTATCATAGCCTTCCTTTTTGTATTACACATGTCTATTTATTTGTCTGTCTCCCTCACTGGACCTGAAGCTACTTGTTGTCAGGAATGGTGTCATCCTTGTGTCCCCAGGGCCTGGTGCTGAGCCTAGCTTTGGGGAAGCCTCTGAATACTGGATGAGATGAATGGCTGTGTCATAAGAATGGGTGGGAGTTTGTCTGCTTTGGCTTAGGGATGGCAACACCCTGTTGGGATGGCTTGAGAATCATAGCACTGCTCAATGTTGCCTTGTCCGTGTACCTACTACAAAACAGTGCAAATTTGGAGAGTCTAAAGTATGTTTGAAAAAATGTGTGCCCACTATCATTTATGGTAAAACATGCAACCATCTTTCAGATGATAGTGACGTTAACTACAAGGAGGTAGGTATTCACATACATAACAAGGAAAGCCTGCTATGTGCAGGTGCAGAGCTGGGCAAATGGTAAACCGGGGTAGAATTTTCCCTGATCTCAAAGAGTTCAGAAATTAGTAGAAAAGAGACATTCACCTAAGCAATGAAAAAAAAAAACCAAAATGAGGAATAGAATAATGAAGAAATTCAATACAAGTCATTATGAATTTACATGGTAAATTCGATATGGTTGCATTGTAACCTTTGGGAAGGATAAAAGAAAGTTTCGTGGAGAACATGATAATAACTGTGACCTGAAAGATGAGCAGAATTTTCCAGTGAAGGGGGAAAGGGAATAGATTTGAGGGGTGCTAATTTCTGAGCCTCAGAGATTCCAACAAAGTTGTGTCAATTGCTCTTTAACATGAGAACAGCATCCCATATTTATGAAATTGACATATTTGGAGAGGGTTCATATTAGCTTTGCAATAATATTGTTCAGGGCTGGGAAAGTGTCTTTCTGAAGAAGTATATCAAAGGAATTTCATTCATTCATACCAAAATGGAAAGATTATGCCCAAAATAGGGGGAGACTTGGGAAATGGGAGCACAGGGAAATAATTAGCACTCAGAATTCCCTGCATCGAGGAGATGGGCTCTGTGCCCAGAGAGGAAGAAGAAACCTCAGCCGTGGCAGGGACTGCAGTAGCTTGAACAATGTGGAGAGCCGTGCATGAATTGTTTTGAGAAAATGGGACTTCTGCCGTGGAGACTTTCTCAGTGGGGAACAGCCTGTGTATTAGGGTGGGGGTTGCAGAAGAGACGGGGCCTGGAAAGGCATTTCAGCATCTCTGTGGAACAAGCAGTTGTCATGCCTACTAACAGGGAGAGTAGGGGGGAAAAAGGGAAGTAGTGAGTGACCTTTAAAATCTAAGCACGGGAGAATGAGTCTGGTGTGAAGTTGGATGGGGGGAAAGGAAAGAAAGTGGTTGGATGCTATGGATCTTCCTTTTGAGATAATGCTGACCTATGGTTCCCCGCGAATAAGGGAATAGACTTGATGACTTGTTCCTTAATCACTTTTGATTGACGACATTCAAGGTTGAATGATTTAAGATGCTCTGAAAAAGTGGGATTTGGCAACCCAGAGACTTTTCAGGATTCTTGCAGGAAGCGTGCTGTGTCACGCTGTGCTATGCAGAGGAGAAGCCATCAGTCTTCGGAGTTAGAAATTGGCTGTGTACACCTCAGCAACAGGATCCATTGATAGCATCGAGTGATTTCCCAAACTGAATTCCGTGTGGAACCTAATAAATACCATTGTCAGTTGTATAGAACATCTTTATTGGAGAGGGAAAAAAGGGAATTTATATCCAACTTGCAAATCTGAAAACAAGAAAAAGATAAGGAGGAGCATATTTATGAAATCTTCTAGTTATTCGGTTGATCATGAAATTTCTGTTTAATTCCCAAGAGACTTGCCAAATTCATATGTAATACATGAAGGACCCTAGACACATTTGTCTGGGCACTCTCATTAAAGTCAGCATTTCATTTCCTTCCTTGTTGCTCATGCACAAGGCTGAGCCCCTAGCTTTTGCCAGGTCTGAGGCAGGAAAAATGAACACGTACAAACCATTGTTGATGGGTGGGGTGAAAGCAGAGTAGGGTACAAGGATCCTGCCCTCACTATGGAAACTTGTGTGAAGATGGGGGCAACGCTATTGATTCGTCGGAGGCCATCAAATAACCTTATATTTTACTCAGAATGACCTTATTCATAAGAAATCTTAGCATAATTTAATGACAGCACATAGCTTGTTATGCATAACAAGTTTTGAAGGGAATGAGAGAAAGTGTGCTTTTCTTTTTCTTTTCCTGAGAAGGACAGTAGACTAGAGTCAAAATGGCCTCGGTAATTTGTACCTACAGGCATCCCCCTGAGCTGAAGTATTTGATCCTTCATTGGGACACTGCAGATCAATTAAATATTTTTTGGGAAATTGAAACAATACAAAAATTTTTAAAAAGCAATGTGTTCAGTCTTGTTTTGTGACTCTGGGCAAGTTCTCTAAGCCTTGGTTTCATAACAATAATAATTAAAATGGCATTAATCATATTAATATTAAAATGGCATTGATGATAGTAAGTGTAAAATAATATAATAACTGTTATATAATAATATTATTATACAATAATAATAAGCTAAAGAGTTTTAATTTATGCTGGATTTTCCTATGTAGTAGGCAGAACCAAAGGCTTTTCATCTTCCTGGTTACTCTTAAAGCAGTGAAAGGAAAGCTTCCCTTTCCCCACGAAGGGAATAATGAGGGCAGAGGAACTCAGATTAAGATGAAAGCTGCAGACATTGAGCTTGGACGACAAGGGAGGGTGAGGAATTTCTTGCTACAGGAAAATTGGACGTGGTCTTTGGGAGAGTTCCATGTTATGAAACACACAGCAGAGGGAAGGCAGAAAGGCACAGGATGGTTGCTTAGAGGAGGACCTGGCTGATTTCCTGGCCCTGCCAAGTGTGAATTTAGTCAAGTACCATTTTTTCTCTGGGTTTTGTCAAAGAAAGTGAAAAACCTAAGGACATTTAAGCTTCTTTCTACTGTCTAAGAAACTACATCTATATCAGCCCATCCCACCCACCTCATGCTTTATGGTTAGAATGGGAGCTTCTTCCACGCAGGCTGCATCCCCCAGTGTCATTCCCAGGGTGCCACACAGTAAGTCTTCTGGAAAGGTCTGATCAATGAATTGTTTGTAGGAACAAAAGCCAGGAAACAAGTTTAGTGTCCTTTGGAAGAGGACTGCTAAGAGAAATGATGATACCATCCATACAATGGATGAGGTGGATCTTCATGGACCAATGTGGAAGGCTCACCTGAGTTTATTGTTGTAGGAAGACAGAGGTGAAGAGTGATGTGTGCACTATGGTACTTTATTGCATAAAAATACACTAGGACACTTGTTTATCTGGATAGATATTCTTGCACATGCATAGTATATTTCCCAGAGATTCACAAGAAACTGGTAATAGCAGTTGTCTCTGAGCAGTGAAAATGAAGGAATGAGAATCAGAACTGAGAAGACTGACTTATTGCATGAATGTTTATTTTTATTCTATTTTATTTATAAGAATCTTATATATTTATATATAATTTAAATATACAAATATGAATGTATTTCTTTCAAAATAACTCTGTATGCATATTTTGTATGTGTGCATATATAATAGGAGAGGGGGAGAGAGAGTATGAATCTTGGAATTAAAAAAAAAATGTTTGGACGCTGGCTTCACTGTTCCCTGGCTGTGTGACCTTGGCCAAGGCAATTAACTTCTCTAAGATTCTATTTCTTCATTTGTAAAATGGTATGAGAATGCCTGCTCTCATGGGGGGTGTGTGTGTGTGTGTGTGTGTGTGTGTAATATAGCAAAAAGCATGTAAGTGAGTCTCTGCCCCCCCATTGCATCCCTCATGGAATTACAAATCTCCATTTCTCTTTTTCCAGCTTCATTCCGATATTGACTCTGGTGATGGGAACATTAAATACATTCTCTCAGGTGAAGGAGCCGGAACCATTTTTGTGATTGATGATAAATCAGGGAACATTCATGCCACCAAGACATTGGACCGAGAGGAGCGAGCCCAGTACACGCTGATGGCTCAAGCAGTGGACAGAGACACCAACCGGCCGCTGGAGCCTCCCTCAGAATTCATCGTCAAGGTCCAGGACATTAATGACAACCCTCCTGAGTTCTTACACGAGACCTACCATGCCAACGTGCCCGAGAGGTCCAACGTGGGTGCGTACTGTGGGAAGACCCACTCTGCCTGGTGTCTCTGCAGGTGGCTGAGCTGGTGCCCGTACTCCCAAATCAAGAAGGAGAGCTCATGCTATATGTTCTTTGGCAAAAAAAAAAAAACAAAAAAATTTCATTTGTGTAGCTGAAATTTTGAATATTTAAAATGGACCTGAGGTTTTAAAATCTAAACATACATGGCCAGCCTGGTGGCATGGTGGTTAAGTTCATGCACTCCGCTTTGGCAGCCCGGGGTTCACAGGTTCGAATCCTAGCTGCGGACCTACATGCAGCTCATCAAGCCATGCTGTGGCGGTGTCCCACACACACAATAGAGGAAGGTTGGCACAGAAGTTAGCTGACCAAATCTTCCTCACCAAAGGAAAAAAAAAAATCTAAACATACAAAATTTGAGGAAGTATGGAAGAGAGGAAAGAACATGATTGAATCCAGATCATTCTGGTCTGGTGCATGTCACTGTGTGACTTGGAAACTGTTATGTCTGTTCTCTGAGCCTTAGTTTCTTACTCTGTAGAAAGAGAATAACAATTTCTGGTCTTGCAGGATTAGAAACAATACGCATTCAGTCACTAGCACATGTTGATGTTCAATAAGTAATAGTAATGGTAATATTTTTTTGTGTAGGCATCATGCTACTTAATGATTTACATGCACTATTAGCATTTAATTTTTGCAATGATTCATCGTTGCAATGAGGAAGGTCCTATCTGACATATTTTGTAGATGGGAAACCCAAGCCAGAAACAGGTTAACTCATTTATCTAAAGTCATATGAGCTATTAAGTGGATCCAGAATAACACTTACCCATGACACTATGTCACCATCTATTAGAATAACTCAGAAGTAGGTATGTCTTTTTATTATGCAGAAAGACACATTGCATTGTTGGAGGATAATTCTCTGAAAGATTTCTTCAATTAGCCACCTTTTCCTGGCAATGAATTTCATTTTGCTTTATAGAATGCATGTAGTTGTGATCTTTTGAGAAACATGCCTCATGTTAAGAAAAGTTTGCCTTTCAGACAGTGAGAAGGGCTATTCGGATCACAGATTGAGTCTGGTTATATGAATCAGAGATTTAGAGTCCAAATGAAGTTAAGGATCACCAGGGCCAAGCCACCCATTTTACAGATGAGAAAACCAAGCAGCAAGAATGGGAATCAAGCTGCTCAAGAAAATTAGAAGCAGAAGTGAGCCTAGAGCCCTAAGCTCCTTCCACTCTGCATGTAGAGCCCGTGATGCTAAAAGAAAATCTCCTTCTCCATCTCCAGGAAAGTCACACTCTTCTCATACTTTACAAGAGCCACCCTGAGCCATTTCTTGCCTTCTTCTCTTCCCTTTTACCTGCCCAGTCCTTTAGTCCATCAGTATTCACCTGGGGATTTTAATGAGAAACAACAGACATCAAATAAATCCGTAAGTAGAGGACAATAATGTTAGCAACTGAGCCAAGAGGAAAAGGCCGGTCACCAAAAAGGATACTCCAAGGGGATTTTCATTTCTCCCACCTTTGGGGGCTCCTTGATGCTTAGAGGTAACACCTACACTTCCCATCATGGACAATGAGAGTAGAGTCTGCAGTCAGTACTGGGTTGCAATCGTGGCCTTGCCCCTGACCAACCGAATAAACCCAGACAACTTCTTAGATATTTCTCGGTTTTAATTTTGTCATCTATAAACTATGATGAAGGTCAAATAACATTGATGTAAAATGCAAACAGTTATAATGGACTTAGTGGGGCTCCAGAAGCAAATTAAGCATAAAAAAATAAAAGTTTCCCTAGCTGTACCATGATGGTAGAGAATAGAGCTTACTCTCTTTTATAAATCTCCACTACCTAGAATAGTGCCTGGTTAGATAGGAAGAGCTCAAAAAAAAGTTGTTTGCAGGAAATAAGGAATTACAGAAGAGTAATTAGAAAAAAGTGAGGTTTACTTCTGCACCACATGAAAATCACTGACAACCTTGTAAATGAAAGGGTTGTCAGGGGCGGCGTAAACAGGCTGCCCAGCCTCCCACGTAGAACCTTGCCCGTCTGCTGCTCATGTCACCGAAAGAACTTGGGTTTGGTTGTTTGCTGGATAGGAGTTAGACTCCTGACTCCAGCAGTAATCCACTTTGCAAAATAAATTGCACAACTTTATTACTCTCACATCCAATTTCTCACAGGTACAATGGATGTAGAAAATGCTGAGCAGACAGACGATGGCAGAACGTGCGAAATGTGTCCCAAACAGTGCCTAACACAGAGGAACTCGATAATTGCCGGTTCCGTCCCTTCAGCTTCTCCCCCTCCATTCTGAAACCCAACATGCCAGGCCCCCAGATACTTGTGCCCAGCAAGGAACAGAGGTTGTTCTAGGCAAGACAGACTCCCAGCTTCCTTCAATTCCCTGGTTTCCTTTCATTGTGACCCACAAATGTTCACCTTAGATCTCACCAGATGTCTCCTGGAGGTTTCTGTTCTTTGACTACGAGATCCGTTAGAGGTGGGAAGATGCACTTTTCATGCCAGTAGGGAACAACATTCTGTACAATATTTATAGCCATAAATTAATTAAAATGTAGTATTAGCAGCCATTTTATTACATGCAAAGCAACAATAAAATGATGTATTTATTGCTCTGCTACAGATGGGAGACTGCACTCTGTCCTTTCATGAAAAGCAATTCATCATTAATTACCCTTTATGAGACTCTTTGGGAAGATTTTTATTTAATTATTTGGTATACTGAACATTTCAATTGCATGGGTCTTAGAATGTTTTTGCAATAATGTTCATATTATTATTTTAACTACTTAGCATAGCAGGAGGTACTATGAATATAGAAAGTTCATTTTTAAGCTATGGGAATTTTTTAAAAAATGATAATAAGGAAGGAAGAAAAGATTATTTTGCATCTCAACCCTGGGAAAATGAGAAAATGAGAGCATGTTGAATGATTGTGGGGCTTCCCTCAGTTTTTAATTTTATGATGAAACTTTGTAATCTAGAATATAATTTGAAAAGCTGAGGGACTGTTGCTAATGAATTTACTTCCCTTTGAAGGAACGTCAGTAATCCAGGTGACAGCTTCAGATGCAGATGACCCTACCTACGGAAACAGCGCCAAGTTAGTGTACAGTATTCTGGAAGGACAACCCTACTTTTCAGTAGAAGCACAGACAGGTACCGTGGAATGTCATTGCGATCTCTGACACATTGTGGATCAGGAGGCCATGCCTGCTTACTAACCCTATTTGAGTCTGAGTTTTCTCAAACATGAAAAAGGCCACCTTACAGAAATATTGCAAAGATTAGACACTGCTCATGTGTCTGGCGTATCATTGGTGTCCAATGAGCCATACTTCTTATTGTTTCTGTCTGTATTTCACCATGTCACAATAATAAATATAATCTTAAAATGCATCTTTTGTCTTAAAATTGTGTTAAAATTCAATTTAAATTTAAGAATTTATCTTAAAATACTTAAATTTTTTCTTAAAATCAACTATGGATCCAAATTAAGAGACTATAGAACTTGGGGGCTGATATACAAACTGGCAGGTCTCAAAGCTTGCTTGGAAGCCCACTGTGCAGGGGTGGGGGGGGCGGTGTTAGTGCACAAGTGTGTTTGGGGGACAACACGTCCCCATCTCCTCCACTGCACTTATAGATCCCCAGTGGGCATCACCATCCAGCAGATGTCTTACAGGAAACAAATAGCAAAACCAGAGTGAACAAACACAGCAACCAAAACCAAAATCAAGATGCTGCACTTCATTTATAGCAAATTTGATTCTAGGATTTTTTTTACAGAATAAACACTAAAATCCTGTGAAACTACTAGTCCACAATATTATCCCCCCAAACCCTTTCTGTTTTCCACAATGTGCTGTATATATTTGAAAGATATTTACAATAATCTGGATTTATTATTATACTTAAAATTTGTCAAATATGTGCAGTCATTCATTGCTTAACTACAAGGATACGTTTTGAGAAATGAGAAATGCATTGTTAAGCGATTTCATCGTTGTAGGAACATCATAGAGTGTACTTGGACAAACCTAGATGGGATAGCCTACTACACACCTAGGATATATGGTACTAATCTTATGGGGCCACCATCATATATCTGGTCCTTCATTAACTGAAACTCATTATGCAGCACATGACTGTTTGTATATGTGTTTATATGTATGCACATAGTCTGCCAATTAGATGTTTTGCTCATTTACTAGACATAATTTCTGCTCACCTATGTAATCATTTATTTCTAGCCACTTTGCTTCAGAACACAATTTATGGGGCTGCTTGCTGTGATTTCATCAAAGGCATTTGCCATTTAGCCTTTCCAGGTTTAACCAAGGATTATTGTGGAATTTCATCTAGATTTTTGAGATGTTAAAAACCGGAGGAGGGACTCCAGTTGCAATCTTGTTTGTCTCAGGGTCTCATTGTGAAGAGCCACCAATTTGAACCTACCAAATTATTTAACAGATAAGGAAAACAAAGTTCAGTGAGTTCAAGGGTATTGCTGAGAAAAATACAAACATTGCGGGGGTTAAGAGATGGATAAGGGCTTAAAGCTTCCACAGCGCTCTCATATTTCCAGTATAAATGTTATCATATCTACAGACAGAAAAAGCTCGCACATGTTCCCAAGAGATTCAAGTGAGCATGGTTTTCATGCAAATTATGTGCTGATATCCAGGGATCGTGCAGAATTCAATCATTAATTTATCATTGTTGTCAGCAGTAGGCGATAGTAAACAGTGAGCATTTGTATGAGCATTGTGTATATTTTTAAGCCATTTGGTTCATTCTTTAAAACATTGTTAACATTTTAATGTGTTACTTGAAATACATCCCTGCTACTTTTAATTTGCACAATAGAAATGTTTCTAAGAACTGCGTGTAGGGATAAACTTTCTAAAGATTCTGCTGGCAATCCAAAAGCATGGGCTTAGTCACAGATAATCCATGCAGTAGGCTCTCAAATATTTCAGTCTTTAGGAGCTTTAAGCATTATACCTGAGAATAATGAGGTTATTACTTGCATTTACAGTTCAACCTGTAAAACATAAAATTTTAATACTATGTTAATAATTATGACAATTTGTGGGAAAGTACCTCTATTTGATACTTCAAGTATGTCTGCCTTTGGCTATAATTATCATGTCCAAGTGACTCCTCCATGAGGACAGATGCCTGAAGCGTGTCCTATTCATCTTTTCTTCCCCTATATCTAGGACTTTTTTGTTGTTAGGATGTTGTTATAAATGAGTATCTATGTTGTATTCTGCTTACCTGTCCAGGTATCATCAGAACAGCCCTTCCCAACATGGACAGGGAAGCCAAGGAGGAGTACCACGTGGTGATCCAGGCCAAGGACATGGGTGGACACATGGGTGGACTCTCAGGAACGACCAAAGTGACGATCACGCTGACCGATGTCAATGACAACCCACCAAAGTTTCCGCAGAGTAAGTAGGTGGCCTTGACTTTCACTTTTCCATGGTGCCACAGCCAGCTGTCTTCTCCGACCCAAGCCTACCTTACTCACCTTTCAAGAAAGCTAGAAAAATGAAGGCTCTTTATATCATTCTTGGAAAAAACAAAAACAGGACAACAGCAACAAGAAAACTTAGGTGGAGTAGATGTAGTAGGAGAAAAAGGAGATATGAAAAGTTCCGCAAGCTTGGAAACAGAAAATCTATATTGCTAGGTATTTAGGTCCTAGTGATGTGAACTAGTAATTAATTAACCTTTCTCTGTCTTAGTGTTCTCCTTTCTAACCTGGATATAACAGTCCCTGGATTAGTTATCTATTGCTATGTAACAGACTGCCCAAAACCTTTGTGGTTTAAAACAATAATAATTGTTTATTTTTGTCATGAGTCTGCAGTTTGGGCAAGACTTGGGGGAGACAGCCAGTCTCTCTTCCATAGCATCAACTGGGGACAGCTTGACTGGGATGAGAGGAGCCACTTCCAAGATGGCTCACTCAAATGGCTGGCGAGTTGGTGTTGGCTATTAGTTCCCCTCCATGTTTGCCTCTCCATGGAGTAGCTTGGATAGATTCTGAAAGTGACAGCCCCAAGGACACCAAGCAGAAACTGTATAGCCGCTGATGACTTAGCTTCAGAAATCACTCAGTCATTTTCACTGTAGTCATAAGACTGCCCAAATTTAAGTGGAGTTCTTGTAGCCCCACCTTTCAATGGAAGGACTGTTAAAGTCACGTTGAAGGAAAAGTATGTGGGATGGGAGATATTGTTTGGGTCATTTTCAGAAAATACAGTCTTCCACAAGACCTAAGGAGTAGGATGTTGTTAGAGCTAAATGAACTAGCATAAAATCTTACGTTGATATCCGGCATAAATTATCAACAAATATGAGCCAGTATCATTATCTAGGGAATATGGTCCTTCAACAAAACTTACTGGATTGCTGCAGGAAATAAAAGTAACAATGATTTTGAAAGGTTATTATTCATAAACTTAATTACAGCAACTACCATCCTTTAGTGAATAGTTGCCACTATTGCAAATCTCTACAAGAGCCTACTGGGTTCCCTGAAAGGTGCAGTGACTTGCCCAAAGAATGTGGCAAAGCCAGAATTTGAACACAAATCTGTTTATGTATGTATAGGTATAGACAAAGGGACAGTATAATCATAATGATGCTGGTACATGGGCAGTTCACCATAAAAGTGTCTTCTTCATTAGATTAAGAGAGTAGCTGGTAAAGCCTGTGAGTTTATGCCAGAGAAATGGCACTTTTCACAAATGAGGAAACAAGCAAGGCAACCAAGTATGTCCCCGGGGAGGCTCCGTGGTCATCAAAGGAATACAAAGACACAATCTACACAAGGGAGACATTGAGACAGAGGATTACAAGACAATGACCAGTTCTCATTGGGTCCCAAAAAAGGTGAAGAAAGATGCTGTGCCTGGTCAGCATTTCCAATAAGCTTAAGCCTCATATAGCACTCTAAAAAAGTTCATGCTCCATTATCCACACTCTAAAATTGTCTAGTATGCTAGAAGGAAAAGGCCAAGCAGGATTATTAGCAGGCAGCCATCAATGTCCTTGCTCTCATACAATCATATGGTAATGTTACCTCACTACTGTCCAGGTAACAGTTTCACAGCCATAAGCTCAAATGAGATTTAGGGAAAATCAACTCATAGCAGGTTTTTCTAAACCTTCATGTAAATTGGTAATCATCTACAGACTCCCACTTTCCACTTGTCCTTTAATATGGAGGGCATGATGTGATTAAGTTGAGTATGGGTCCGAACTGGAAATATTCAAAGCCAAATAATATAGGTAAATATGGACAGAGTATTGAAACTGATAAAATTAAGTAGGCGGGAAAAAACTTAAAGAAGTTGAGTCACTTGCCCAAGACCACTCAGCTTAGAAGCGGTAGAGGCAAGGTTTCCAACCATTGCTTTTCTGTATTGTTTTACACGGAATATTTTTTAACAGTGAAAATGTAAATAAGATCGTCTCAAATCTCACTTCCCTACTGAAACCTTCCAGTAGCTTTCACTAGGTTTAAACGAAATTTGAAGTCGTTTCCATCTCCTCCAATGCCCTTTTCACACCGTTGGGCCCCAACCTACCTACCTACCCTTATCTCTGAACAGCAGGAATTTTGCTATTTGCTCTTCCTTTTGTCTATACTTTGTATCCCCAGATACTCACAAGATTACTTGCTCATTCCCTTCAGGGGAGTTCAGATGCCTTTTTCTGAGGGGTACCTTCTTGGACCATGCTGTTCAAAATCAATCTCTCTCTCCATCTTTGTCCTGCTCACCCACACATATTTAACGCAAGCATAGACATTCACACACACTCACATTCATACACATACACCATCACACTCACACAGTCACACACTCACAGTCTCATTACCCTCTGCCCCTCACCATACTTTCTTCTTCTTCTTCCCAGCAGTGACATCAGAGTATGTATACATTTGCTTTTTTCTCTTTAGTGTGCCTCCTTAAGGGAAGAATGTTGACGGTTTCATTTACTCCTGAGTCTCCAGGGACTAGGACAGTGCCCGGCATGTATTAGGTTCCCAATAAATAGGAAATGAATATATATGGAAGGCCACACTGAGAAATCTTTCCCACTAAGTCAGGGCTTAATCAAATGGTGATGGAGGTAAGGTAAGAGGAGTGTCAAATATAGAGCTAAAAGGGCCATTATCTTGATGGATAAAATTTGCATTTGATTTTAAAATAAATATGAAGCTATGGAAGCCTTTTAAAAAAAGAAGGTTTTTTTTTTTTTTCTGGGCACCTGGGCAGGGCCATATGTGAACCTTGGAAATAACTTATGGACCATCCCGAAGACATGAAAAGAAGTCTTGGCTATTTGAATGTATAAAGACCAACAGGGTCTTCCATCATATCCTGATGGGAGATATAACTGAGCATTGTTTTCCTTTCTCATACATGGCAAGTGACCCCACTATATCACCCTGGACCCCGATATTGTTTCATCATCCTTTGTAGAACATATTTCCTTGACAAGCAGACCATGTGGGATCTTCCTCCCAGCCATCCACTGCTTTCATGTTTTCGAACAATAGAAAGTTCAATTTCAAACCCTTTGAGAAATGTATTGAGATTCAATGAAATCTAAAGTTTTACAGCTGCCAAATAAAAGAGAAAATAAAAATAGATGTCTTCTTCTTCTAGGCGTATACCAGATGTCTGTGTCAGAAGCAGCTGTCCCCGGGGAGGAAGTGGGAAGAGTGAAGGCTAAAGACCCAGACATTGGAGAAAATGGCTTAGTCACCTACAATATTGTTGATGGAGACGGTATGGAATTGTTTGAAATCACAACGGACTATGAAACACAGGAGGGCGTGGTGAAGCTGAAAAAGGTGAGTCAGGGTGAGGAATCAGACACGTCAGTGGTGTGGCTGGCTTTGCCAAGGCAACACTGCGGGAAACGGGGAGTTGAAGTTTAAGAAACGAGAATATGCACAACTGGGGGCTGACCTGACTTTGCAGTTGAGCTCTGAGCTCTAGGGAGATGACAGAACTGTATTCCTCTCTGTTGCTGCAGAGGGAGCTGGTGAAAGGGGCTGATGATGCCCAGCTGAGATGACTAGTTAGTTCTTATATGATTTGGCACAGTTTTCCCCTGCATAAATCGAAATTTTGGAGAATAGCCCGGAGCGTGCATGGCCTTCCCCCTTTAGATCTGCCAAGCTGAATCTGTTAATATGAGCTGTTCAGAACTTTTCCTGTTTCAGATATCCAGGGTCCACTACATTGCTGGACACCCTATGAAACTTGAACCAATCCTCTGTTTGATTTTCTCTCAAAATTGAACCTGAGAAACAATAATAATGGACCTTCTCCCAGAGTCAAACTGTCACTGAAAATGTGTCCTTGGAATTAATTCACAACCAAGAAGGTTTATTGTTTTGTTTTTTTTAAATCTAGCATTTACTCAGTACTAAATATTGTCCAAATAAAGCCTGAGTCTCTTAGAAACATTCAGTTATTTTTTCACGAAAATCATGTAAAGTCGATAGTGTGATCCCAATGCGCAGTGATATCTCCATTTAATTATGAAGAGATTGGGGCTCAGACGGATTAAATAATTTGACCCTGTCATAATCACGCAGTTAGCAATTTACAGACACAGAATTGAAACCTAGGGTGTTCTGAAACAACTTCCCTCTCAAGGCATTTTGGAAACCGCTGGACCAGAAAGGTTCATAAAAGAAAGCCAGATAGGATTCACTTTCAAATGAAGAAACAGTTCCAGTATATTCTAAAATGGTTTTCCCCCCTGATTCGCCACTTGAGAAATCAACACCTCTCCATCATCAAAGTATATGGAGCATTAAATCTGAATTGGATGATGGGATTACCTCGGTTTTAATCAAGCATTCATTTTCAACTTTGTTTTGTAGCATGAATATTAAGCTCCTTGGTGCAATGGAAAAGATTGGGCTGTAACACTGATAAAAAATTAATTTAAAGAATCAATAAAAAGGCCAGGAGCTGGAGAAGAGGGCACGGGTGGGGTGTGGGAAGATTCCTGGAAGGAATCCTTCCGTAAGGGAAGAAGGGAAAGATGTGTTCTAGGAAGCTGACTTTTCACATTTGGAAGCCTCTTTGGGTTTGGGAGAAATATTATGGGACATAGAACAAAGAGAAACCAAGGAGGTCTCTGTCGTAAAAGCATATGGAAGTTGGGGTCAACTTTGGGTATGGGAGAAGTCAACACTAGTGACGATGGATGGTATAGCCACAGAAGCCTAATATCAGCCACAAGGGGCTGGGGTATTCCCTCCCTCTAATTTCTCTTCTGGAAAAGTGGCTGTGTGAATTGTGTGTAGCAAAGAGCTGTCAACTTACCTCATTAATTAATATTAGTATCCCTCCTGCTTGACACTGACAGATGAGCATTGACATAGCAATTCCTGCCTCTCATTCTTTGCTATTCAAGTAATTGGGTACTTGGTTATGCTAAGGTTGTCATCTGTTTTCGATGTATTCAGGGTGTACACACACACTGTCTCTCTAAATCCTGAAACATTTAAATCACCCTGTGGAACTCACACATCACAGACGAACTCTGCATATGGTTAATTTGCACATTTTCCCCCAATTGAGTGTGTTTATTCCAGGCAAAGGAATAATCTTGTTCAAAGCACTGATGTTTAGGTTTAAAACAGAGTAAAATGTTATTTCATTTGTAAAAGAACATTTGCTTAAACTTGCGGCATAAAGTTCCAAATGTGTGTAAGCATTAGAAGACATTTTAAATATTCCCTATTTTAATAAAACTATTTCGATGTCTCCCTATTTCTTTCCATTCTTCATCCACATGTATGTAGATGTGGATATATAACACTTCACACAGTTGCCATCATAGGGTGATCTCATTTGTTAACTTAATGTCACATCGTAAACACTTTACATGCTGTTACATAATATCCTTAATCATTTTTAACGACTGCATAACATCCCATCCTATTGATGGACTATTATTTCCTTAATAAAATCTCACGGTTGGATTTGGTCTTTCGTGTGTACATTTCCCCTGATTAGATAGAACCGTCTATTATATCTAACAAACATCATGCATTTTTGAATATTGTTTGTTTTTGGTTTTCTGTTGAATCGATCCCTCAGGGAGAACTTTCAGAGGTAGGATTAGTAACCTAGGAGGTATTAAGATTTTGATGGCTTATGCAGTGTGTTGCCTCATTTAGCTTTATTTCAACTCATAACATGGATATAAATGTTCACATGGGAAACTACCTTAAAGCTTTTTTGGAAGGAGGCAGGGAATAAATTGTAGGTAAATGCTTATGTGTTATCCTTCCATCAGCCCTGCTCCCCGTTCAGTCAAAGTGATTGGTGTATATGATCAGTCATTCCTGGGCAGTGGGGACGCAAAGATCAACCAGACTCAGTAGATTCGTTTGGGATGCTCCCCACCTAGCAGGGGTGGGAGATGAGGAACTACAGAAGGACAGCTAAGGGACCACGCAGATCTGCCTGGGGGAGCTGAGGAGGACATCACAAGGCAAGACGGCTTGGGCTGACACCAGAAGGCTTAGTAAAATCTCACCAAACTAGGAGAGGGCATTCCAGACAGGTGTCTGTAAAGATTTGGGGAGCTTTGCTTGGGATCTGAAAAGTATGAGTCAAACTGCAGCATGACTGTATGAGCCTCAACATCAATGGAACATTCCAGTGGGAACGTGACTCTGGGTCCCTAGGCATATGCCTCAACCAGGTTCCAAAGGTTCTGCTCTAGGAGCATCAACAGAGTATCTGAGATTGAAAAATTTCTCCTTACCTGATCTCAGAACGATCATATTCCAGTTTTTTTATCTTGTCTATTATTTGCAGAGATTGTTGAGAAATCACAACAATCTCATACCTTCAATCTATAAATATGACTCCTTTCTGCTGCTCAGTCACCCAATGAAGGACAAAGGAACTGCTGAGTCCCAGAATGATGGAGCAGCTTCGGGCAGACTTCACTACAGGAAGAGGGAGTGTTCTCTGACTCTGGCAAGATGGGGGTGGGAAGATGATGGAAAAAGTTGAACGTGTTTAACTTTCCTGAAAATGGAATCATCCTTAGTTTGGAGTTCTGTAGAATTAGGTCAGGACTAAGCCCTATGATTAGGTGCCCATTCAACATAAGTGTTTTCTGGGCAGATGATGGCAGCGTGGCAGGCAGATGCTCGCCCGAAAAGACCCAACACTTTCCAAACATTTGGTAGTTCGGCATCATCCAGAGTGTTAGTTAGAAAGTTCTGTTTCCTGGGCATGAGGGCTTGTTTCTCTGCTACAATTTGACTTTTCATCCTTTGCTGATTGATTCACTGTACCTCCTCTCATTCAAAATTAGGGAGTGTTTACCATAAATCTCCCATTAACTGCAGCCATGCAAATGCTGTTTCTCAATTTTTTTTCATATCTGTGTAATATCTCTACTGTTTATGATTGGACTTCCCCCCCCATATGTCTTATATCAAGAAAGCATTATTCGCATCCTCCTTATCACTTGACATTAATGGAAGGTAATGTAGAAATGAGCACAATCAAAACAAAACAATGCTGTTAGAATCTAGCTAGAAAATTGTATTGTAGTCTTGCAAAAGGGAGACTGAGAAGCATAACAGATATGTTAAAAATTAGCACCATACTGAGATTTTCTTCTTGATGTGTTCAGGAGTGCAAGAATTGCAAGAGGAATAATTGTGTCAATAAGTTAGTTAATGTCATTCAACAAACCCACCCACCAAAATTACCCATAAACCACCTTAAGTCATCTTATGGGGCACTGCCAGCAAAAGTCCCAGACTTTGGGAAGTGCTGGGTCACAAACTTAAAAAATGAGGCTATTAGTCTGATTAAGCCAGATGTGTGTAGGCGTGGAGGGGAGCAGTCATCTAACAAGACATCCCTTTGCTTTCTGGCTGAAGTTCAGAGGGATTTTTGTTTTTTGTGTTTTTGGTGAGGAAGATTGGCCCTTAGCTAACATCTGTTGCCAATCTTCCTCTTTTTGCTTGAGGAAGATTGGCCCTGAGCTAACATCTGTGCCAATCTTCCTCTATTTTGTATGTGGGACACTGCCACAGCATGGCTTGATGAGCAGTGTGTAGATCTGTGCCCAGGATCCAAACCCATGAACCCTGGGCTGCCAAAGTGGAGTGTGCAAGCTTAACCACTACACCACCAGGCCAGCCCAATTCAGCGGGTATTTTTATTACCAAGATTCTTAGTACCTTACAGATTGGACCACAGCATTTATTTTTTGTAGTGTTTTAATTCTTTTCCTTAGATGATTTTTAGTGACCAATTTTGGCAGCCTTAATCTTGTTATTTAGAATGAGGTTGATTTTAGATCATGTGGTCCTTCTGTGTTTGTTGTGCTCCTAGAATTACCCATTAAGCACATTCCAAGTTTCAGCAACTGATTTGTTTGATTTTCTGACCAAATGGCTCAGGTAATTGAATATTGAATAGACACTGATTTTCTCTCTTTGAGGAACTATTCACTCTGCCCTTAAAACAATCAGGTCTTTCTCTTCCATTATTCTTTCAAGGAATTGGTTTTCAATCTTCTCTTCCTTCTTGCCAGCCTGTAGATTTTGAAACCAAAAGAGCATACAGCTTAAAGGTAGAGGCAGCCAACGTGCACATCGACCCCAAGTTCATCAGCAACGGGCCCTTCAAGGACACCGTGACAGTCAAGATTGCAGTGGAAGATGCTGATGAGCCCCCCATGTTCCTGGCCCCAAGTTACATCCACGAAGTCCAAGAAAATGCAGCCGCTGGCACCGTGGTTGGGAGAGTACATGCCAAAGACCCTGATGCTGCCAACAGTGCGATAAGGTACAAACAGATTTATTTTAAAAGCCTAGATGGGCAATTTTAGAGGCAAGAGGTTTTAGGAAAGCCTTGCAGGAACCACATCCTTCAGTTTCAAAGGGGGTCCAAGATGATCAGGTTCAATGTGACGTAAACAAGATTGAGATTTAGAAGACATGAGTTCTACTCCACATCTGCTACTAACTTGTCGGATAAGTTTGTTCAAGCTGCATAATTTCTCTCTGGAACAGATTTCCCAGTGTCTACTCGGTGATATAACCCTTAGCCGGGCCTTTCTGCCTCAGGTGAAGTATAAATAGTGATTGTGAAATAATTATAGTAATTATAATTTATTGAATACCTTTCTACGCTCCAGTTACTCTACTGGGTGTGTTAGACATATGATCTGATTTATCACCTCAACTTTATTTTATAAGAATGATTATCCCTTACATGGAGAGGAAATTGGGGCCCTGCAAGGCACAGTGGCTTGCCTAGAATGACATAGCCAGTGAACAGGAAGCTAGGAAAGCAAGTTCTATCTAACCACTGCTGAACACTTTGGAGAGGTAACAAAGTGCCAAACAAACTTAGGGTGCTTTTGTTACTATGAATATATTTTTGTGACTCAGAAAAGCAAGCTAGAAAGGTGATTCAGACCCCTGCATCCCTTTTCCCTAGTGAGTTAAGGACCAGTGAGGCTGTTGATGAAGATGAGAGGGTGATAAAAAGGAGGCTCGAGTCTCAGATTCCAGACATTCATGGGGCAGAAATGCATAGTTGCCTGACACCTGCTCTGGACTGGATTATAGCAAGTGTTTCTTCTTCCGTGGCCATTCCCATAATTTCTTTCTTGCCTGGACTCCTTCCTCTGTCTCCTCATGGTCTGCCTGCCTCCAGTCTCCTTTCCTTTTTATCAACTGTAGCCAGACTGATCGTTTTAAAACTCACATCCAAATATCACATCGTACTTCAGTTAAACAACAATGAAAAATCAGTGATCAAATTGTTCCCCACTGCCTTTACCCCCCAAATAGTCTCAACTCTCTTTTCTTAGCTTAAGGCTCTTCTTCGAGCCTCTCCACCCCAGTTCCTGCTGTGTCCTACTGATCTCTTCTGCTTTTTGCCTTACTCCTCCTTCACACCAGACTCTAACTCGCAGCGAGACTGGGCTACTTGCCATTCTCTGAACTAGAGCTTGCACCCGCCAAATTCCTCACCTTCTTCACATGTCCTTCCTCCTGCTTGGAGCTCTCTCTCTCTTTCTTCCAACTTGCTGCATGGTACTCATTTTTCCCATCCTCACTTAGGCGTGACCTCCTCTAGGAGTTCTTCCAGGGCCCCCTACTGATGGATGAGATCCCTTTCCACCTCACCGCACTACATCATAGTGACACCGTACATTGTGCGTTGTCCTCAACACGCTCAAAAAGGGTCAGGGATGGGTCTATCTAGTTCAGGGGTTGATAAGCTACAGTCCACAGAACAAATCAAGTCACCATTTGCATTTTGAGGAATCTCTACTGTTTTCCATAATAGCTATATCTCAAAAAGATATCTGCATGCCCATGTTCATTGCAGCATTATTCACGATAGTCAAGACATGGAAACAACTTAATGTCCATCAGTGGATGAATGGATAAGCAAAATGTGGTATATGCATACAATGGAATATTACTCAGCCTTAAAAAAAGAAGAAAATCCCGCCATATGTGATAATATGGATGAATTTGGAGAACATTATGCTAAGTGACATAAGCTAGACACAGAGAGACAAATATAGCATGATATCACTTGTATGTGGAATCTAAAAATGTCAGACTTAGAGAAACAGAAAAGAATGGTGGTTTCCAGGGGCTAGTGGGTGGGGAAAATGAGGAGATATTGGTCGTAGGGTACAACTTTCAGCTATAAGATATATAAGTTCTAGAGATCTAATGTACAGCATAGTAACTATAGTTGATAATAATGTACTGTATACTTGAAATTTACTAAGAGAGTAGATCTTAGATACCCTCACCACACACACACACACACACACACACACACACTGGTAACTAGTGAGGTGAAGAATATGTTAATTAGCTTGATCATGGTAATCATTACATAAACTATACTTACATCAAAAGACTATGTTGTACACATTAAATATGGACAATTTTTTCTTTGTCAATCATTCCTCAATAAAGACAGGGAAAAAAAGTAAACAGATCTGAGTATGAAATAAAATTGTCATGGATTATGGAGTTTTCCTGTTTACACCAAAGAAAATGCTGGCAGGCCAGAAGAAAGTCCCAAATGTAAATTTCGTACCATTACCTTTAAATCCTAGAACTTTTTTCCTTTAGGGAGAAAGGAAGAGAATTATCCTTTATTGAGCATCAATAAAGGCCTCAGGCAACTTGTACTAAGTTATTTAAATAACACAGACATGTTTTGAGGCTGTGATTGCATTAGGATCCAGAAAAATGGAAGTACTGAAGCTCAAAGGGATGACATGAATTCCTTAAAGTCACATGGCCAGCCAGTAATGGAGACTGGATTTTGGCCCAGATCTGCCTTGAGTCCATTTTGAGCTTTTCACTCTAGCCCAGCAACCACTAATGAAAAGATTTCCCAAGAATATTTGAGTACTGTGTTCTCTCTGTGCAGGAAGATACATCGCATAATGACTGAGAATTGGTGTAAGACCTTTCCACTACTCAAAAATGTTCATGATGGGAATTTTAAATGAGTTAGCTTTGGCGTAGAATATTGAGGTGCATTAGCAACTTTTGAGAAAAGTAGTGATGTAAAAACAGCTGCTCCTTTCCTCTGAACCTCATTGTCTCCAAGGATCCGTGTCTGCAATTGGTTATTTGGGTCATGTTTTCAGTGGTAGGTGTCCTGTGCGTGTAGGCAATTTCCTTGTCTATAATTGTCCAAAGATGCTCAGTACCACCCTTGGACCAACTGGCCTCACCCTCTCAGGTCCCTTTTTGTTCAGTGAGCCTCCGATCCACACTACCTACTTTCCTGATTGCTTATCTTCACCTTTAAGGAAATTGATGTCCTTGTACATGTGGATAAGGCCTTACAGTGTCACCCAAACTCCTAGCTGCATGAAAATATTGCAGATCTTTCTTCACAGACTCCATAGCATTAGATACTCTTTTGTTTACCATTATCTTCCTGAAATATTCTCTCCTCTTAGCCTCCTTGGCAATAACCTCTTCATGCCTCAGATAGCACCATACCTGGTGTCTTCAGTAGTCATTGATCCCTGTCCAGGCACTGGGGGCTCCTTGGGGCTCAGCCTTTTAACTTTGGCCTTTCTCTCTCTTCTCTCACCTAGAGTGTTCCCACCCATGCCAGGATTGAATTAACTTGATGCTCCAGGTTCTCAGCCTCTAGGCCGATCTTTCTCCCTGCTTCTACTTCTGTACTTATTCGGTTGACTGCTGTGTATTTTCACCCACTTATTTTTTTCCTTCACTAGGTTGCTCATGCATTCAAAACATAGTTTTGAGCTCATAATTATTGAGACATACTTTTGAAAAAGGCTGACTCCACCCCTGACTCTCAAACCTACGATAGAGTGGAATCTTTGCTCAGTTAGCATGGCAGCACATCCCTAGTGGAATTGCAGCCTCTCCTTCCTGCTAAGTGGACTTTGTTTTTGTATCTCCCAATGTCTCCCTCTTGCTGATACTCAGCTGCAAACTCTTCAGGACTCCACCAGCCTTTCACAGATCTGCAAATACCCACTGAGTCCTACTGGTGCTTTCTACATCCCTTAGTCTTCCATTCCGTCTGTCACTCCCTTTCCTAACTCCTTTATCACCTTATTCCTTAAAAACTACATCAGATCCTTAAATTTCCTTTGTCCTTTCCTCTACTCTATCTTGCTCAGACCATCTTGCCCCCCCTCCACCTTATTAATCACCCTGATAGTCAGATTCCATTTATTTGTTCCTCTGATCAAAGGGCTTCCATGACTTTTCACTGGCTGTAGGATGAAGGGCACACTCTGTAGATTGACATTTGAGAGCTTCCGTGATCCATCCACAGCATGTAACAGCACCAGAAACAACAGAAATCATAACAGTTATTATTTGTTGTACAGCTTAACCATATGTGAGGCACTAAGTTATGTATCTCAAACATCTATTATTTTGTGTCATTCTCACAGATAACCTAAAAGTTAGGTACAATTAATATTCAAGTTTAAAAGATAAATAAACTGAGATTTAAAGAACTTAAATGGCTTTTCCAGTATCACTCAGCTTATAGATAGTAGAGCATGAACTTGTACCTCGTACATTACAAAACCAAAATCCATGCCCTTCACTTCTATAAAATAGTGTTTTGAATTATTAATTATCCTTCTTCCCCTGAGTGCGTCTTGTCATGTCAACTAGATAGCAAACTGCCTGGTGGCAGGGGAAAAGGTCTTCTATTATTTTTGCCTCCTTTTCACACAGGGCTACTTGCTGAGGCTCGGTTATTGAGCTTCTCCCTATGTTAATGAGGTGTCTGATGGCTTATCCTCAGCTTCCTCCCTGGGGAGGGGACTCCTCATTCCCTTCCCACAGGTAACTGTGAAGCCCAATGGGATCATGGCTGAGCTCATGTTTTGCATACTGTGAAGTGCTACTTGATGCGCAGCTCCTCTTTCCTGGAAAGAACATGATCTAGAATTAGAAGGTTGGGGTTCTAATATTGGCTCCCCAAGAAACTACATATACACCATTTCAAATCCCATCATTTGTAAATCAAGAAGCTTAAACCCTGTGATACCCATGGTCTTTGCTACCTCTAATATTCTTGGATTTTTATGACCCTCAATCAATGCCTTCAGATATATGTATTTTGTAAACTTTAGGAAAACCCAGATAAGCCCTCGAAGAGCAGGAAACTACCCAGTTATGAAGCCCAGCATGCTACTCGAGTTAACATAATCATCTTTGCTCTTCTCCGTTTTGGAGTCGGTCTGGTGGAGTGAAACGGAAAAGGACCTTGGAGTTCAACAGACTCATTAAAGCCAGGACAGCAATACTTATAACTCTCTGGGTATCCAGGGCAAGTTATTTTCCCTTTTATCTCAATAAAGGTCATTCTTCTTACCCCACCTCCCTCCCACTTTGCCATAAATATACTCCGGTAATATTCTGGAAATTATTTTAGCTTTTGTTAGGAAGAAGCAAATGTGCTAGTGGACAGGAGTAGCTAAAACCTCTGGCTATGTTGTGAGGCTGAGCCTGGAGTCAGTGAAGTGTGAGGAGAATGCTCTACAAATGTGTGGCCAAGCTTGCTTTGCATATTTCCCCCTGGAATTCAGAAGCTAGCCACCCGAGAACCCTTAAAACTAAACAAATAAACTAAATAAATTCACTCAAAGTATACTCAGAGTTTTCTTTAAATAAGGAGAAAACTGATTTTTTAAAACCATAAATGATCCTTGATGGTAAATTTAGATAAACTCAAAACTATTTAATATTTCGTATGCAAAAATCTGGCAAAGATTTGATGCTTTTGTGACTTTCTGAGTAGTTTGGGAGCAAGGCAAACCCATTTCCCAAATGCAGTTTCATAAATATTCAGGTGGTGGGTGATTGTAGTAAATATGGAGAATATGCAACATGTTATTACGCTTCTCAATCAAATATGCTAAATAGCTCTTTCATTCATTGTACTGAATAAAGAATTCCAGTGTGGCAAAATGATTTCTATAAAAGATTCATGTACGAAGTTTGAAAAGTAAATTTGATTAAAGAGAAAACCTAGCTCAAGCAATTCATTGAAAAAGTTGCTTTAAATATAGCGTGGAGAAAATATTCAAATATTAAGCTGCTTGGAATGTCTCGGTTTAATTGCCTCATTTGCATTCTGCTTAGGTATTCAATCGATCGTCATACTGACCTCGACAGGTTTTTCACTATTAATGCAGACGATGGTTTTATTAAAACTACGAAACCTTTGGATAGAGAGGAAACTGCCTGGCTCAACATATCGGTTTTTGCAGCAGAAATCCGTAAGTGTTCTCCTAAGGGTTTTGATTCTACTTTACCAAAGATTATTCCTTAAGACTATATATTCTGGAAAATGACAGACAGCTGAGATAGAATGAATTTTTTAGTCTTAAACATATTTTTCAATCTTTAAAATTTATTTTTGGTCATCTCTCTAGGAAGACATATAAGCAAATAGAGATATTTTCATTTTCTCTGGCAGAACTGGCAAGGGAGCTGATAACCCTCAGCAGCTTGAAACTCATAACCGTTACTGAAGGATTCCCCACTTTAGCCTGTTGCTCAGTTTTGTTTAAACCCAGAGCAGCAGAATCCTTAGAGCTGAGATTTGTGGGTTCTTGTTTACCTGTAGACCAATGGTTCTCAAAGTTGCTTGCATCGGAATATCATGGAAGGCTTGATATAACAAAGATTTCTGGATCCTACCCTCAGAGTCTCTGATTCAGTAGGTCTGGGGTCAGGCCTGAGAATTTTCATTTCCAACAAGTTCCCTGAGAGTTGTGATGCTCTGGGGACCCCACTTTAGGAACCACTGTTATGGACCACACTCTGGAGGGCCAGGCTCCATTATAAGCATTTAGAATTAAACCTCAGCATCAGAGTTACCAGAAAAGATGCGATTTAATTTACTAGTCTAATACTGACATTTATTCCAGGACACTTCCCTCACACTGGACCTAGCATACTTCAGGTTTTAGATGGCTTTTGTGCCAATGATGCCTTTCCCTGCACTGCCCGACTGAGTGGCTGTAGCTTACTCTTTCCTAAGAGTAACCTTGGACTAATGTGGATTCCTCCCTTGCATTGACTCTCTGAATTCTCTCCTTCCAGACAAAGTGCATCAGGAAGCCAAAGTCCCAGTGGCCATTAGGGTCCTTGATGTCAATGATAATGCTCCCAAGTTTGCTGCCCCTTATGAAGGCTTCATCTGTGAGAGTGATCAGACCAAGCCACTTTCTAACCAGGTAATGCTGCTTCCCCTCCCCTGGCTATGAGCAAGGCATTTGGAAACAGAGTTTGGTTTTGAGAACATCACCTGGAGATACATCCCATTGCCTAAGAAGGCTTCAGGGCCCTAGTTTAGCTCTGGAGCTATGCTCTCTAATTAAAACTGAGCTGCTTTGCCAGCCAGGAATTTTTGAACAAATGATGTGCCAATGTCAGCATGATTATTTATGGGCCACCTTTCTCTTTCAGCCAATTGTTACAATTAGTGCAGATGACAAGGATGACACGGCCAACGGACCAAGATTTATCTTCAGTCTACCCCCTGAAATCATTCACAATCCAAATTTCACAGTGAGAGACAACAGAGGTTCGTACCAAACTTCCTATGCATTCAGAGAAGTAGAAATGGAAAATTAATGGCATTTATACTGCAGAGCACAAGTATTTTCCCTAATCTTAATAATGCCTTTCTGTTGAAGAACAAACAAGAAATAATAATGTCACCTTTATTTTGAGACATGGGCTCATGTGGTGCATATGAATAAGTGAGTCTAATTTATTTCTCTTTTTTTTGTTGGCTTTGATATTCATGAAGCAGTGGGAAAACCAAGTGGGGAAGCTTACAGGGTCAATATGCAAACAACTTCATTTATCTTTTTTTTAAGAGCTTGATAAACCCTTGAGGAGAAGCATGACTTTATGAATATTGATATCAAGTAAAGCATTAAAAGAGATTAGTTCAACTTTGTAAGGCAATGTAATCTTTCAGCTGGCCTTCCCATCCAAGCCCAGTTTTAATGCAGTGTGGTTGGGCACAGAGCTTGATACCCAAAGGTGGGTGTGGAATTATTGCCTGAAGGACAGGAAGAAAGCATTGTTTGGCCACTGTAATCATGGCAAAATGTCATGTGATTGCTACTTATTGCATCAGTCAAGGAGGTTCTAGACTTACAAATTATTGGAAGTAGTTGTTTTTGTTGTATAGGCCCAAACAAATGCAGTCCCTTGACAAAGTTGGTGGCAGAATCAGGATCAAAAAGTAGGTTTCTTGACTCCTGTACATACTATTTTGGTCTGCACCTGTTCCTAGAAACCTGTGACAATGCAGGTCTGTAGAAACAGGAAGACAAATGTCATCATTCGACAAAGGAATAAAAGATAGTCCTCTTGAGTACATGTGTTTTCATTAGCCACATGCCAGCTATGTACCAGGTTATAGATTGATTGCTTTCCCAGTAACTGAGATCAGGCTTATAGGATCTTAAATTAATCTAATAATTATTATTTCTTTCCCCATCACTGTTACCACTATCATAAATACCAGTAGCTATATGTTCCAGACACCATACCAAGATCCTTCTCATACTCTATCCATTTAATTCTCTCAACACACTGTAGGTAAAGCATATTATTATCATTCCCATTTTGAAGGTGAGGAAAATGAGGCACAGAACCATCCAGTAACTTATTCAAAGTCAATCAGCCACATGGGAGTTAGATCTAGGTTTTAAACCCAGGCAGTCAGAGGCTAGAAGTTACAGCCTTAACTACCGTACCTTAGTAGGTTAATTATTAAAGCAGAGAAGTGTTCCCATTGCTTGTTGGATTTGGAAAGATATGATCTGACATACTTTATTATTATTTCTTGAACTGATTTGAGCGTTTAATTATGGCCCTTATAAATCAAGCACATATCAAATGAGTCTGTGGGGTACAATGTCTTAGATGCTATCGGACATTCTCTCCTGTTGCTTTGTTTTCTGCAGTGGACGTGTTCTTGAGAGCCTAGGTGTGAAGGACGTTATATGGAGACACGTGTTGTAGGAACCCTACAAAACAACCTATGATTCACTTTGTAAATGATTCCCATCATTTTGAAATAGAAACGTTATGTGGAGGTCTTTCATTTTATATTTAATCTAGGATTTTTCTTTTCCGTGTTGGCTTTGGTTGATATGCACCTGTGAGCACCTTAAGCCCCTTAAATGGTAATTCTGCACCAAGACAGATGAGTGGTACTCAATTAGGAGCACATGTACCTCCAGTGGTACACGTACATAATATGGGAATTTCTTTTCGTAAAGGTAGATTTCTCCAAAGCAGGGAGACTCTGGCATGTAGTGGGCATTTAATAAGCATTTCCTGAGCTGAATTGAACAAAGTGGTATAAACAGTGTTCTCATAATACTTTCTAAGATATGCATGCATCTTTGAGTTCATGAGAATCCCTGCCTCCACTCTTGGAAATTTCTTAATTCCTAAATTATTTCTGATCCCATCCTGGGTTGATGGATTGCTCCATTAGCATAGGCTTATGGCAGTTTTATGATGAAGAAGACATGAATACCAAAGAACGTCAGCACACGTTTAGTTTTACCAATAGTGGGGTGATTGACTCTGTTGTCCAGAAAACTCTGGTATTCTCACATACCTCTTATGCTGCCACCTCTTTTATTATATTTTCTCAGATATTTGTGGTCAAACTCTACCTGTGTGTTCATATAATCCTCAACTTACATTTGAGATGTATTCCCAGCAACATCCCTGTTTATCACTGGACACCTCCTGACACAGCAGGTGTTTCTAGGCTTTTCTTACTGTGCAAACTTCCCCTGCATCATTTGCCTTGTCTTCTTTCTTTTTATGTGTGCGATAATACTGAGTTGCTGTTAACTCTCTGAAAACATTACACTAAGACATATTGTTCTCTAGGGAGTTATAAGTATTTCACTTTGTTGCAATATTTGGGGATGCCATCTATATTTTTCAAGGAGATTGTATTGTCATGGATGAGCCAGCCTGCTACACAATCTATCTTCCCTGTCCTTTCCTATAAAAGACTATTCTTACATGGAGCTACCTCTTTTCCAGGGAATTGCTACTTTTTAAGAAAAATGACTTTATTAACTATGGCAAACAGCTAATGAAAACTCCAATGTTTAGAGCTATTACAAAACCTGAAAGCAAAAACAGTCCTATAATTATCATTTAATAGAGTTTCTTTCTACTAGCTCCTAAAAGTAATTACATATTGAAGTAATCCAAAAGGAGTAATCACATTCTCCATCCTATTAATAGCCTACTGAGTTACCAAATTTCTCGGCTGAGACTGTTTTCCATAGAAAACATGAGATAATGGTTTATATCATGCTGAGTAAAAGCCTCAGATTTCTTCCTCTTTGAGTGTTTGCTTCCATTATGCCGTGTAGGTAATCAGGATTGTGTTTGCCTAAACTCGGCATAAGCATTTGGCATATTTAGAAATATAACGGAAGCCATCTTAATACACACAAGCATTTTATTTCACTTTATCTTACTCCATCTACAGCCCGAGCTTCAAAGACAACTCAGCAGGCAGCAGGAAAGTAGAACACAGCCCATCTTGGGCTATTAATACCAAGAAGGGTGCTGTTGGGGCAGGTGAAGAGCTGATCCTTCCAGGTTTTGAGATGTATTTACTTTGAAAATATCAGACTTATGGCATCTCTAAAAACACAAGAAATGTGTAATGGATAAGAAAGTGCAAAGAAAAAAATAATGAACTAGCTCCTCTCATCTGGCTAGCTCTTCATTGGTTTATAAAACTTTCTCCTGGCGATTGTTTCACTTGATTCCTTAAACAGCCCCATGCGGTAGACACATTGGATATTTTTATCCCCATTTTCTAGATGAGAAAGGAATTTGAGACTATCAGAAGCTTCAGAGACTTGCCCAAAGTCATGCTGCCAATAAGTGAGATTAGACTAAAGAGTTTGAGTAGTTGGAGGGTTCCGTCTGATGTATCCAACACTATGTTATGACTACAAAGCTCATGTCTTTTCTAGTTAATTCTGTTTAAAAAATCTTTGTTTACCTCCTAGCAAATAATAATAATCTTCAAAGGAGGAAAAATCTGACATTCAGTTCAATTCATCAATCTAGGATTCAAGGGAGACTATGAACAGAGAAGGACAAACCATGCTTCAATTTCAATTTTCATCACAGCCGTAATAATTGTAGTAAAATATATTTGCAAAAGATTTTATAATTTTCTTTTACTGCATAATTAATAATATATATTCCCTGTAGGAAAATTAGAAAATACAAAATGCACAAATTAAATTAAAGATAATAAAATAACTTGATAACATACTATCCAGAAATAATCACTGCTGGTTTTTAGACCCTTCCAGACTTTTTCTTGGCCTCTATTTTGATCTTTAGAAAAGGCTATCAGAAAATACATGGCCATTTTTTTCCCTCTTAGTAATATGGGATGCACACTTTTCAGCATCAGTCTGCTCATGTCAACATTTTCCTCTAAATATCATCCTAACATCCACTACAAGGCTATCTGACATCAGTTGACTATTGTTGTGTAAGTGCATTGTTTTCAGACACCTTTGCCGAATCTCTATTTGAGGTTTAAGGATAAATTCCTAGAGTGGAATTACTGGCTCAAAATCTTTTGATAGTTAATTGACAAACTGCCCATCAGAAATATTTCGACCACCAAAAATATTTGCAGTACCATCAGTAAAATAGGTGAGGTCTTATTTCCTCACGTTCAAGCTGACTCTAGATGTTTTTATTCTTTTTAGATCATTGACAAATTGATAAGTGAAATATAATCACATTTTCAAATAGTTTCTTTCATTACTATTAAAGCTGAGATTTTTTAAATAAGTATTAATTTATTCTTCTTTTATTTATTTGTTTTGATGAGGGAGAGTGTCCCTGACATAACATCTGTGCCAATCTTGCTCTATTTTATACGTGAGGCGCCACCACAGCGTGGCTTGATGAGCAGTGCTAGGTCTGCTCTTGGGATCTGAACCAGTGAACCCTGGGCCGCCAAAGCACAGTGTGCAAATTTAACCACCATGCCACCGGGCCAGCCCCCATTTCATCTTCTTTGCTTTATAAATTGGCTGTTCATGTCCTTTACCCACTTTTTGAATTGTATATTCATCCATTTGCAATTGATTTGTAAAGTCTCTTCATCTGCTAAAGCTGTTAACCTTTGACCTATTGTACCTATTGTATAGAGTTCCTCAGTGTATCAACTTCCTTTCAGTTCTGATGATGCTGTGTTCTTAAGTACAGATGTTGCACTTTTTGTATCAGTTTTTCTCTGTTTACTATTATCCTTAGGAAGGCTCTCCTTATCCAAAATTAGTATCAATATTCACCTCTCTTTTCTTCCTTCTTATCTATCATGTTTCCCATTTCAACTGTTTCTCCATGTGAAATAAATATACAACCCCCATGCGTTGCCATTTCCTAAATATCATTTAAGAATAATCAGTCATTTCCAACTGCTTTGTTACACCATGTTTATATCATCTGCATTGCATACTCTACGATTTTGGGGGACTTTCAGTTTTTCTCATTCTATTTACTCTAGTACTAATATCATATTTTTCTTTAATGGTTGCATGCATGCATATGTTCAAATCTGACAGATGCCTTCTGCACATTATTATCATTTTATTACTCTTTCCTAAATTTTGGTTTCTTTGTTCCTCGAGAAAGAATTTAGAATTATTTTTCAGGTGCCTGATGTAAGTACCTTTGTGAATTTTATTGTTTATTTAATCCATTAGTAAATTTATGGATTAATTTAAGAACTAAAACTTTAAAATATTCTTCCCATCCAGAAGCATGGTCTGACTTTCCATTGAATGAGTTCTCTTTTTCTTACCATCAGGAATGTTTTATCCTTTTCTTCATTTTTACTCCATACATTTCTTATTAAATTTATGGCTTAGCTACTTTATATTGTCAATGCTGTTGTAAAGTTGATTTTTAACTTATATTTTCTAAGTGACTATTTTTAGTATAAATAGCTATTTTAACTAGTTCATTTATTATTGGACATTGTTCTAAAATGATATAACTTCTCAGCTAATTTTCCTGGATTTTCTAGGAGACAACTATATAAAAAATAATGAGAATTTGCTTCATCGTTTTTTAATATTTGGGGGTTTTTTTGTCTTATTGCATAGATTTTCACTTTTAGAATATGTGCTAAATAATAACAATAATAATGACCACTCTTGGCTTAATTTTTACTATAATGAGGATATTAGTTCTAGCATTTCACCATTAAGCATAACATTAGTTGTTAGATTAAAATTAAGATCCGTATTGTGGGGTGTGTGCATTTGAGTGTGTTTTAAAAGGAAATTTCCTTTCCCATTATTATTTTATTTAAAAAATGAGTATTCAATATTTATCACAGGCAACTTTTGGATTCTAACAAGAAGATAGTATAATTTTACCCTTTGACCTAATGATTTGGACAAATTAATTAAGTTGCAATATCCTAATACTGAACCTCATATTTTTAATTCCCAAACCTCTTGTTCCAAACAATGACCATTTGATAAAATATAGAGGAAAAAGCAAGGGGTAGAGATTAAATGCTTAACTTTACTCTATCTCTGGAAGGAGAACAATCTTAACACCTGAATATTTGACACATAATCCTATTACTGTTTTATAAAAGAAATTGTCAATTATTACGTTATTCCTAATTCACGGATTTAGCTGCTATTTTAAGAGATAAAGACACTGAAATACCGAAAGCTGGACACAACTGGAACACATCCTAGGTTCCTAGAACCCCAAGGCCACATGCTTTCCAATGGTTCTTCTCAAGTAAAGATGAAAGCCTGTCACATCATGGGGTCACTTTATTATTAAAACATTGTGTAGTCATTTAAGCAACAGAGGACAGTTTCAGGAGCTTGCATTAAGTTCCTATTATAACAACAACAAAAATAGTCAGGATTTGCAAGTCAACAGATTAGAAGAGAAGCCCTTTAGATGTCATGAAGCACCTTCCTTATTTCATTTGACCTTCTCTGCCCTTGATGTTTCTTCCATATTTAGTGTCAGTGACATTCATCAAAAACTAGGTATTTCCTCATTCCTCATCTTAATCTCTTCTTTTTATCTTTCATAATCATGGAAAAATGAGCTGTTCTCATGTACTGTGGGCCAGGAAGGGCCCTAGGAGTAAGGCTTTAGCGATGAATCAGACATAGTTCCTAAGGTGGCTGTAGTGAGGAAGGACAGCTAATTTTGATAGTGGCTATTAGTGACCTATCTACAGAGGAGCTGTGACTGTCATGGTAGCCTCCAAGCAGGCCTATCTGATTCCAGGCTTGCCCCCACTTAACTCAGTCCTTGCTAATAAACATACCTGATGCTGTCTCTTTCTTCTTAAAATTCTTCTCTGGCTCTTCATTTCCTATGAATTTTACTGAAACTTAATAGCTTAGTGAGCAAGAAATTATATAATCTATCCCCTGTAAATTTTCCCTCCATCATATCCTTTCTCTTGCTGCAGTAAACCTTAAACTCTAGAACTTTAAACCACCTCTAGTTGTGTAAATATGCCACACTTGCTGGGAATGTACTCCACCTGTCTGTTCCTCCTCTTTCAAGTCTCACCATAAATGAAGTCGCTTAGGTGAAGCTTTGCTGGACATCCCCAGCCTGTCTTGGATGCTTCCTCCTCTGTGCTCCAGGAACTCTGCACTAACCTTTCCTATTTCTCTTATCACTCTGCATTCTAAGCGCTCATTTGCTTGTCTGTCTCCCACTAGAATATAGGTTCTATGGGGCAGTATCCTAACACTTAAGAAAAGAGAGTTGACCAAATGCATGAATTATAAGTGAAAAAGTCGATGGCAAACATGTAATGTGCTTCAGAAATTTCAAGGATTTGTTCTTAGTTATTATTATGGGAAAAACGATTGTGTTATGATAGAAGCTTCAAGCTGAAAAAGACAACCCACCTTTGGTGTTAGAATATTAAGAATGAGTCAATCACCCACCTCTTCCATCCTTTCATCCATTGGTTATTTATTATTCCACAAAGTTGTATTGGACATCTGGGGCTTGGATCCAGGAAGAGATGACCTTCAAATGTCTTCATTTTGCAAGTATAATATTATCAAAGATGGGCCAAGTTGCAGACTAAACAAGCTCTGATACATGATACCTTCAGAGTTAAGTTTGAACTGCTAAAAAAACAGAAAAACAAAACAGAACTGGAAAAAAAAATTGCTTAGGAAGCATTTTTGGCTGATTAAAAGGGAATAGCCAAGACAGATTCTCCCTGATTAGACCAATTGGCCAAGATCTTTCTTTCTTTGCTTTTTTTTCTTTGTTCTAAACTAAAGACATTTTTTTTTATGAGCAGCACCAAATAGCATCCAAATTTGTTTCTTGTTTTTTGCTTTTATAATTTAAAGATAGCCAAACAGATTTCTATGGAACTTTTTTTCCCCTTAATTGCTTCAATATGGAAGATGCTCTGCTGGCAGATCAAAATGGCAGATGTCTTTTAATGCCCTGCCATTTTGCCTGTGTAAATAATTATGTTCCTTTTCTGCCTGAAATTCGTTGCTGCGGTTTGTCCAACACAGAACACAATACATCTGGGAACCCATCCCCTCTCCAACTCCACAAAAAGGAAATAGGTGTTCTTGGAAGCTCAGACGCATTATTTTTTCAAGGTTCCCTCTGGTCATTGACTTAACTAACTCCTAGGGTTTCTCAACTCACTAAAAGACCCTAAATGTTTATACCCCGCTGAATTCCTTAGTAGATTTCCTTGTCTTAAACCAGGAAATATTTAGGCAGTATGTTTCTTACTCCTTCCCTATCACCAAGGAGAAAATTATCCTCAAACGAAAGTGGAGGTAGGGGCCGGCCCAGTGGCATAGTGGTTAAGTTCATCCGCTCCACTTTGGCGGCCCAGGGTTCACAGACTTGGATCCTGCGCGCAGACCTACATACCGCTCATCAAGCCATGCTGTAGCAGCATCCCACACAGAGGAACTAGAAGGACTTACAACTAGGATATACAGCTATGCACTGGGGCTTTGGGGAGAAAAACAATAGAGGAAGCTTGACAACAGATGTTAGCTCAGAGCCAAGCTCACTAATAAAATATCAAGACAACTTTTTTACAAAAAAATAAGGTGGAGGGAGAGTTGATTCTAAGGGATGTGCTGAAAAATCTATTAATGCCAACAAACAATGCACACTTAGATGTCTTGTACACTCATGCACATAAGTAATTATTCCTATGATGTTATTTGTTATATTTAATATTTTGCCAATCCCTCAGTATCAAAGACGTTAATTAAAAGATCATGATTACCCCCTCCCCAGTAGTGGGCAATTCCTTGATTCAGTTGGAAGACCTTACAGCCATCAGAGTCTCGGGTCAAGCAATTTACTTTGTTAGTATTTTAAGACTAGTCTCTTATTGAATTTACCTCATTGTAGCATTTCCTTCCTTCTTAAATATTGGAAAAATAGTAGATTTCTTTCTGCCTCTTGCGTGTTGGTTTGTTTATGAAGGTGTGTGTATGTTTCTGAAAATGCTGTGGGAAAGGAGGTATTAAATGTGAGTCTCTCTGCCATATAATTCTTAGGTTTCTAAGAGCAGTTCTTTTATCTGGGATCTGAGTCCACCTGGATCTTCCTGTAGGCTTTGATGGTGTCCATGTAATTATATAACCATGTCAGGGAAATTTGGTAAAAAAAGAACCAAAGTAATTTTCATACAATAATATCAGGATTCTGGAGTCTGCTGTGTGTTATTAAAAATATCGTGAAACCTAGAGGGGTTTGAATCTTAGTTTTGTTTGTATTTTCCATATTATTGTGAGTAATTGCTTCCTTCTTTGTTTCTCAATTTCCTTTCCTATAAAATAAAGGTAATTATACTTTCTGTACATAGTTTCAAAAATTCTTTGGGATAAGCTATGCGGAAGCGACAAAGAGTAAGGTTTACACATATTACTAGCTCAATAAATGTGGCTTAGTTGAATCGGACTCAGCCTAAATAATAAAAAAGAATAATGAGATAAAAAGATGACGATATTTAGCAGGAACAAAATCCACGATATATGTGCAAGCAGCATTGATCAGGTTAGGTTCAAAGTGCAGAGTGGTGGAAGAGGGAAACTGGAAATTGACTGCAAGATAATGAATCAGTAAAATCTGACTGTGGAAAAGCCAGATTGATGCTGAGATGTAGTGAAAGGAACATCATTCAGCTATTTATTCTGTTAACACACCAAACACTGCTAAATGCACAAAGATGAGTGAGACAGGTCCCTGCCCTCAAGGAGATGACTGTCTGGTGGAGAGGTTAGGCATTCGAACAATCACATAAACTGTGAAATTGAAATATGCAATATGTGCCATGACTACAGGTAGATAGTTCATGTGGCATTCAGAAAGGCAAGAAAATAAAGATACAGAGACAAGCTGTTAAGTTCACCTTTAAGCATTAGTAATATCGGAAATATAAATGCTACAAACTTTAAAAATATTGTTTGAAATTTCTATTATTTCAGTCCCTTAGATTGAAGGTGGCAAACAGTGGCATCAAAAATTAAAATTAATTTTTCAAAAATCACAAATCTCAGCATAAAAATCTAAATAATTAAACTTTCCAATGATGTCTGTTGTAATTGTGTAGCATTTATACTTCTGAAATTCTTAGAGCTTAAAACTCCACTAAGGCTTTTGGGACACACACTATATACAGTGTATGTATTTTACATATGTGCTTATATATATATATATATATATATATAGTTTTCTATTATCATGGTAAAGCTATTGCCACATTTCTCTGGATAGTGGAAAGAGCCCAGAGGAAAGTAATCAAATAATGCTTATTCTGCTAGTGACTGCATAACTAAGCGTCCTCAAGTGCGTGGAAGCCTTTTATGCAGTAGCTAGATTACTTTGTCTCTGAGGCTGCAGCAGAAAGGGTAGAATAGCTAGATTTGGGTCAGAAGTAGATAAAATAAGAGCAAGGGTTGACCTAGATTCTCCATATCTTTAACAGTCTCAAAAGAAGGGTCCCAGACAGATGTACCCTGGGCCTTTCTTCACAGGCTGAAGTGTCTCTGATCGGGTCAAGCAGTGGGGAATCTTAAGCTTCAGAGCAGAGGACAGAGGAAAAGGAGTGGCAAGGAAGAGCATGTTAAGAGCTTTAGGGAAACAGGTGAGAGTACAGGTGCTTTGCTGCAGGGCATCCTCTTTTCAAGTTACTAACATGGAGGGGCTATGATCATAAACTGTCCATGTTGCTCTGCTCCCAATTTTCCTTTTTTTCTTTGGCTAATACAAGGTTGGTACCCAGTGCAACCCAGTACCCTATCTGTCGAAAGCTGTTTCCCCACCATAATTTTTCTTTCTGATGTCAGTTGTATGTGTCCCTCCACTGGGCCACATCATCATCATAACCCTTACTTGCATCCCCAAACTGGTACCATGGAGACCATTGTTATCAGGGACCTGTACATTTTGTTAGTGTAATGACAACGTATACAGGTAAACACAGCATATGATTAGGCGGCCAGGTTGTAGACATAAAAATTTGAAACCTGAATTTATTTCCCGTTAATAGAAACACTGCAATTTGTGCATGACATGTACTGGTAATTAGTGGCCCCATTTTCAAGTTTTTGCCTAAGAAGGAAAAAAAAAAAGGAATTGTCTTCACGTCTGTGGCCAGAGTTGAGAAAGTTGGATGTCAGGATGAAAAACTAAGGTGCTTGAAACACATTTTCTTATCATGGGAAATATGTTGCCCGGGACTGAAGACTGTGAACTCTTTTCTTACCCCAGGATGATGAGCGCTTCTGTGTAGGCACTTGGATTCAAAGCTGTGACATTTCCAAGAATTTGCCTGCCGCCCTTTGCCAATAAGTTTCTCTTCTTCATTAGTCTACTGCTCAAAAAGGAGAGCTTCCAGAAAAGAAT